>NC_060123.1:586782629-588035962 GCF_021461395.2 Schistocerca americana | reverse complement strand
CCCCCGAGTAAAAGAGCTTATAATCTTCACTTTCTACCTCCCCATCTCATTTCACATAAACCAAGCGCATCTAATCTGTTCCTTTCGCATTCTCTACCTTTCCTGCTTGCAGTAGTGTCCTCACATTCCATGCTCCAATCCTTATCTTTCTTTCCTTCATTGTCCCTTTCTTCCTTTCAAATATGTCTACTCATTGTGTTCCCTCCCAGAGATCAAAATATGGGGAAGTTTTAACTCTGGAATCTTTCGCATGGAGAGACATACCATGTACTGCTTGGGAATATAATGTAGTAGTTTCCCCATTACTTTCCATATAGGCAGTAGGTTGCCCAGCATAAAATCTGCCGCTCGCTGAGTCAAGACGCTGTCTGTAGCCGCCTCTCTGTGATACAGTCGCTACTTGCACCTTTTCTCTTTGGGTACAAAAAGAGTACCTTTTCCACCAGCTTCACCATTCCGAAAGACTTTCTACGCTCTTGCTGCCGTTGAGGTCTTATGACAGGAAAAGGACATGGTGAAGACAGGTTTGAGATAGGAAAGGCGGAGCGAGAGGCCTTTGTGGGACACACTTCGTCTGGCTCCTCCCCTTTGGCCTGTACTGCTTGGGTAGCCCTTCTGGCAGCTAAGCTACTGCTGACATAGTCCTCTGGATCCACAGCATGCAAACCTCCTAACCCACACAGGCAGTGCTACGTTAAGGCGGCCTCCTACACATATTGCAACATGGACAAATTGCAACTAAAGATACGTGAAAAAAGGCCAGATTTAGCAAGGAAGCAAGTCATCTATCAAGACAATGTGCACCCGCAAAAATGTACCGTCGCCAAGGCAAAATTACACGAACTAATGTATGAATTGTTGCCACACCCACCTTATTCACCTGATATGGCTCCGTCAGACTTCCATCTCTTCCCGAAACTGAAAATTTTTCTTGGTGAACAAATATTCACTTCAAACAAATGATTGATGGCCGGAGTTGACAACTATTAGGCAGGCCTGAAGGAAACATATTCGATATGGGATCAAGGCATTGGAACATCACTGGACTAAGTGCATTAATCTACAAGGAGACTACCGTGAAAAATAAGAAAGTCAGTGATGTCAGTACTTTTTTTCTATTCCGATCCGAGAACTTTTCAAACCACCCTCGTAAGAAGGATCAGTTAGAAGTATCACCTGAGGACTGTACTGCTGGAAACACATTCTACCTGCCACACCACATCGTAAAGAAACGTAACAGTGGAAGTGTTAAGTTTAGAATAGTCTTCGATGCATCCTCACATGAGCCAGAGTCTCCATCACTGAATGATGCCCTCAAAAAGGGACCGAATATCCTGGCAACCTTATTATGATTCTGCACACTTCCGGTGGGATAGTGTGGTGTGACCAAGCTTTCCTGCGGTTACCGTTGACAGATCTCACGAGATTCTTTTGGTATCGTGTTGAACAAGATGGAAATGGGGCCTACATGACCACAAATGACGTGATTACATATACCTTCAAACATTTGCCATTTGAACTTCCACCAAGCCCATTCCTTTAGTCAGTTGCCATAAGGGAGATAGCACCACTAAATAGTAAAAACTATCCACAAGCTTCAGGACTTGTAAACAACTCAGTATTCATGGACGATTTTGTAGCGAATGTTAGAGACAGCAACACTGCTGCTACTATTTACCATGAATTGACATAACTCCTCCCACAGACAAGTCTTCCATTGTCGAAATGGGCGACTAAGGCAATATGGAGTGTCAAAGGCCTTGAAACAAAGTCCACAACCCAAGTTTTAGGAATTAATGACAACACGGAAAATGACTATCTGCAATAACTACAAGAAGATAGCTGAAGATCTAATGGACAAACTGGTTACCAAGAGAAATGATCTTCGAGCTGCTGCTCAGTTTTATAACGCCTTGGTTTGCTCACTCCTGTTGGGATCGTTTCGAAGCTAATTTTCCAAGACACATGGCTGAGGGGTCTTGCATGGGAGGAATGTTTTGCCCACAGATATCGCACGTCGTTGGCATTCATGGGTCTCAAAGCTTAATCACTTATTGCATACGCATAGATGAATAGGGATGACGGGCACAGGTGGCTCTGCGGAGGTGCATGTATTCTGTGATGCGTCTGAAAGAACTACGGCGCTTTTTTTTATATAAGGACAGCTACGGAAACTGGATACACTGTGACTCCTATCAAGAAGGTAACTTTACCTAGGCAGGAGTTATTTGCTGCACTGGTCACATCACTTTTGCCAGAAAACAGGGTTTGAAGCCAGGAGAGCTACCTTGTGGAGTGACAACAGTCAATTTGGGATGGGTATGGAATGTTCCAAACAAATGGAAAACCTTTATTTGTAATCAAGTGACAGAGATATTGACATACACCACACCCGGCGAGATGAGAGATAATCTGTGCGTTCGGTCAGACACTCGTCCTTTTTCTTTCAGCAGCCACGAGACCATACTAGGCACTAGAATCAGTGGTCAAGTAATTTATCGCAGCAACGCGACCGTGGCGTATGAATCCAGACAGTAACCGTTTAAGTTCTTTAGTATACCAACCGTTGTCAATAAATGTATCATTTATCGTCGCCTTAGCCTACATCCTGAACTTTGTGCATGGATGCGACCGTAAAAGCCAGCTCACCGTACGATGGACTTTCTGAGACGGTAAAAAAGCACAGGTTATAAAGCAGATCATGGCGTCAAATGGTTCCGCAAAAATCTCACGAGATGGCACTGTTTTCAGGTTTCTGTTCTTGCCCAAATGCTTTACGTATCTTCCGATCGGCAAGTCAATGTCAAGCAACATAACGACTTTGATGAAGATGGCGTCTAGAAAGAAACTTAACTTTTCTACGGAAAACGGTGATGAAGAGACAGACGCCAGTTCTCACTCTGAATATTTACCACGGTCTGGGGACAAATTAACATCAGAAAGTGAAATTCAGATATGCGTTTCTCGGCATTATATTGTTCTCATAGTTCATCGTGTGTATTTGCTGTTCGAACGAAGTGTGGGTTTCTGCTTACAAGATACGTTTCTGATACTTGCTTGTCTTTATGAAATGATTGAAGTATGCATTACTTCACACCATTTAGGTTCTTTAATTTTATGTTATATACATCAAAATATGTCAAAAGCGTTGCTTGGCACTTTCTTGACCTAAAGATTCGAAATCGATATTCAAGAAAAATTTAACAGGTATTCTCACTAGTATAAACATCTGAAGTAACAGACTTATGATGTGTTTATAACAACATGCCTTTAATTTATATAGATACATTGCCTTTTGTTAGGATGACAGTAACACTGTTTCACAAAGAAAAATGGTATCACATGGGAGACTGACATTCAGTAGTCCTCCAAAACAAAGATCAAGAAAGAGGGTGCAACTCACGAAGAAGGTTCATAGGAATAAAAAAAGAAGCGAATCGTCGTGAATATACATCTACTGCAGGTAATCCTGTTCTAGCAGCAACCATAGGAGAAATGTTTAAGTGTCCATTAAAATGCTTTCAGTAGGATAAAGAAGGAATAAATGTGTTCACTGGATTTTGGACTTGGGAGATTTTGATAAGCATAGATTTTGGCAGCATAGAAGCATGTTCTGTAAAACAAATATACAAGAAAAATTCTCCAGAAAATTTTTACAAAAACAGCACTTTCATTTTTTGAGTGAAGATTAATGGAAAGTCAGTGAGAGTGTGTATAAAATCATTTATGAGCATTCACGGCCTACAAAATCACAGATCGTCTCAACATTATAAAAATCGAGAATAAAAATTAAAGATGGAATATTTTTAATAAACGAGGTAAACATGTGAACAGGCTTAATGCTTATACTAGTGATGCAGTGAACGATGTCCATGCTCACATCAAGTCCATTTCCGAGCACTGCTCTCATTACAGGAGGTCAAGAAGTCCTGGAAAAGTCTACTGTCAATACTTCAAGGATGCAAACGTACTAGCAGTATCCCAAAGTACATAAAGAAAAATATTCTGTGAAGAATATAATATAGGCTTCAAATTCACAGCAGCAGATACATGTAAAACAAGCAACTCCCTCCAGATGAATATAGAGAATGAGACAGAAGTCTGCTACACGAATAAAAAAGGAATTGCACTTGCGTTATGCTGAATCTTTGAAGTGCAAACTAAGTGAATTTCCAGAGTTGTCCAAGTATGATGCTAATATACATGTCATATCCATTGATTTGCAGCAAACACTGCCCACTCTCAAGCTCAGTTCCTCTGTCGCCTTCTACTCCAGAAAACTGGAGACATATAATATTGGAATACATAATTGTGGCCATAATATTGGACATATGCTTGTATGGTATGAAACTATTGCAGGCTGAGGTAGTGATGAGATTGGTAGCTGTATCCTCGAAGACTTGAAAACGCCCATCTCTGGAAAAAAAAAATGTATTTTCTGAC
Organism: Schistocerca americana; assembly: GCF_021461395.2. Lineage (NCBI taxonomy): Eukaryota > Metazoa > Arthropoda > Insecta > Orthoptera > Acrididae > Schistocerca > Schistocerca americana. Next base: position 588,031,519 of record NC_060123.1, on the reverse strand, counting down.
AACTGTGGGAGTCAGAATAAGAATTGGAACATAATGCCAGTCTGGAGTTATCTGATCCACACAAAACATTTTGAAGAAATTGAGCATTATTTCATTCCTGGACACACGTACTTTCCCTCTCATAGAGACTTTGCTAAAATAGAGAAATATCGAAGAGGACAACCCAACGTATACTCCCCATCAAACTGGAGAGAAATAACTGCTTCTTGTGGCTGTAAACAATGTCATAAATATGGAAGTGCCGATTTCTTTGACATAACAGGACTGAAAAAAATGGGCTGCTTAATACTAATTGGAAAGAATGTGTTAGTGGTGTTCAGTTTAAATTCTCAGAGGCTATATGCTTCATTTTGAACAAACAACCCATGGGTTATGAAACTGGAAAGCAGAATGAATATGGACATAGTACAGACAGCAGAAGAAACACCCCCCCCCCCCCCCCAAATTCATGCAGTATTAGGTATTCAGTATCACACTGGATTTTAGCTACTTCTTGGTGCGCTTGACAATATTCAACAATACTGACAGCGTGAAGGTGTACATACAGGTCCCTGTGGGGCCGGACGACTTACAGGAAACGTCGATCGTAACCCCCTTCGAGCTCCTCCAGCACATGTGCACGATGGTTTGCCTTAGGATTGCTATCCACACTTGGGAGCGTTTCCTAGATGATGTTTTGCGAGGCTCGCCAGGCTGTTTCGCAGACCTCGACAACATCCCCTGGTACTCGAAATCGTCAGAGTTAAACTGCAGCCACCTATGGACCATCTTTCGACGCCTCAGCAAGGCTGGCATCGTTATAAACCCAATGAAATATATATTCAGGGTAACAAAGGTCGAATTTCTATGGCATCTAATCATCCCTATCGGATCCAAGTCTCTACCGGACAAGGTACAGGTGATCCTTAACATGCCATGCATAAACCAACAAAAGCCTCCACCAATACCTTGGCATGATCAACTTTTACTGGCGTCATCTGCATAAGGCTGCGTTCACACTGCCGGCCGGGCCGAGCCGGGCTGACGCGTACTGGCTCGGCTCGTGCCTAACCAGCTTAGGCCGACGAGAAGTGCATTCACATTGCGCGCCGCGCCGAGCCGGGACGGCGAAATGGGGGAAAATCCACTTCTCCGATTTTCATGTTCTAAAAATTCTTAGCGGTATATAAGACTTCGCCACATCGTTTTATGAACTTATTTTTTCCTTAAAAGCGTTACTTACGTCGTGAAAAAAGAAAACGTCTACTTTTCGTTTCGCGTGATTTCTTAGTTTCGTAACGCTTCCCAACCGATTTTGAAGAAAGTATGCGGCTAAAGAATCTGATTTTTGTACACGTGGTAGTGCAACATCTTAGCTTCGTATTGAATCATTTATCTTTCCATATTTCTTAACAGTCATTGTGAAATGATGCAATTTGTCAACGTTGTGCACTTGATTTACAAATCTTGTAGTGAAAAAGTTATGTAGCGGTTAGCTTACTGTTAGATCCGTTTTAGACAATACATTGTTGGGAATGAAATGTAGCTAAAAGTACCAAAAAGTTTTTGAAATGATAATGATACTGATATCTGTCTCTGGTGTCAAGTAATGCGAACTATTCAGTGGCGTTAGTGCCGCGTCCGCAAGCCACGGAGTTCGCGCGGTTGCAGCTTGGTTTAGTGTAGTCATATAATGCATGACAGAAATTACTAGTGATCAGCGCAGACCTAGTGCCGGTCCCTCTTATTATTTTAATGGTCTCATTCTCTAGACAAATCTAAATGTATAATAATTTTTCCCTCAGCTACTGGACAATTCATCTGCTATGCTTTTATAATTGGCCACAAGTTGCATCACAAAAGACAAACAATTATTTGTCCTCAACATCCTACAATTAGTATGATGTACATTTCGTATTTCGAACTAAAAGATAACTGAAGCGCAATTCTGTAGTCTCGTTGTCTACTTTGACAGAAAAAATAATGGAGAGTTAATGAAACTACTGTAGATCGGCACAGATGTGCGTTTCATTGTTCTTCATTGTTTTTTTTTTTTCTTCCTTGGCGGGCTGCGCTGCACTGTCGAGGTAATCCCCACTCTTTGGCTAAATGGCTGGCAGGAGGCCAAATAAATAAATTTAAAAAGATCTCCACCCTTCGACAGCTGACAAGCAAGTCAGTAGAAAACGCAGCTGCAGTCAACAGTTGCTCGCCTTTAGCTAGTCTGTGCTGTCGTGTAGAACAATGTCTTCACTCTTTTACTGGTATTGTTTTGACTCTGCAGTAACTCGTCGAGTTTTGAAGTACAGAAGAACTAGGAGGTTATGGATTCATCCTATGAATAGCAACAGACATTTAGGAGAGTTTTTTTCTTTATATGAAGAACTTAAAAACTGTCCTGAAAAATTTTATTCAAATTACAGAATGAATCATAATACATTTCAGTATGTGCTGCAGAACATTGAAGACAAAATTTCTAAACAGAACACAAATTTTCGCAGAAGTATAACAGCAGAAGAAAAATTGTGTATAACGATAAGGTAAGATTCGTTAGTACACACTTTTTGGTTTGCAGTAGAACTGTGTACAGCATTCTCTACCTCCAGTTAATTGTAGTCATGCTTTTGTATTTTAAATTTCACAAACGCTAACCTCTGAAGGGAAGAGAGTTTATGGGACTCCTGAGAATCATTAGGAAGTAATTAGCTTCGTCATTTTGGGTAATGTCTTGCTGTGCCTTCAACGAAGAATCGCAGAAATACTCCTTCAGAATTTTGCAACTTTTTTCTTCTTTTTTCTTCATGATGCAGCGCTTGGCAGTGGTGATGGTTCATCATGTGGAGCCACTGATGACCTCACAGAATTCTTTTCATTACCTTGTAAGATAGACAGATTGATAGGCGAAGAGTTTTGAGATAATGCCCTTTGACTCAGTGGTTCTATCTCCACTGATAAGGAACTGCCACAGCATGACTTTACAATGCATTATCATCTGGTAGGGACACATTTCCGTCCCTCAGTGACACTCATACCTGTCTCCGTTTACAAGTAAATGCGAACTATTCAGTGGCGGCAATGCCGCGATTGCAGGCAAGCTATTGTTGTAAATGCATATAAATACGGTAGATTAAATAAATGAAATAAAAGTAATTTCGCATGTATCATCATAATAAACGTAATTTTTCCTCACTGATTGTGAAATGTGAGGTAACATCTCAAAATAAAAGACGTGTGCAGTCACACTTGTGAAGAAAGCAGAAGGGAGACGTGTGATGCGTGTAGTGCAGAAGCTGTAGTGCTGCTCCACAGGCTCGCGCCTGCGGTGGGCTCGCGCCGGCAATATTAAACACTCGGAATGTCGTCGGCTCGGTCCGGGAGGCTCACGCCGTGTCGGCGCGGCCCGGCCGCCAGTGTGAACACCGCAATTCCAAACCATGTGTTTGATATCGAAGCGGGCGGCGGCCCGGCCAGGCTCGGCTCGGCCCGGCCGGCAGTGTGAACGCAGCCTAATGTTGCCACTGTGCTGGAGCTACTGACCGTGGCGCTATGCGTCCCCACAGCTAAAGGAAGGGTTACCTGAACAGACGCAACAGAACAAAGCTTTACGAAGACCAAATGAAGCCTCGCTGAAGTGACGCTGCTCGCCCACTCGATATAATGCGGAGTTTGCCATAGGTGTGAACGCCAGCCAGACTGCTATGGGCACAGCATATGTGCCAATACATTGGTGGCAGCTGGCAGCCACTTAGTTTCTTTTCGTACAACTTATCAGCGTCACAACGCCTGTGGAGTACGCACGACCGCAAGTTGCTTGCGGTGTACAAGGCAGTGAAATACTTCCGTTGGTCGGTAGTAGCCCACTTTTTCCATTATTTTCACCGACCACAAGCCGATAACTCAAGCGTTTTGCGACAACAACGTCAATTGTTTACTGCGACGGCCACAACAGCTGGAGTATGTGCAACAGTTCACCACAGAGATATGGCACATTGCCCGTGACAAACAACATCGTCGCCAACTGCTTGTCTCACGATAGTGATGTCATCTCCTTCCCTGTGAACTTAAAGGACGTCGCCCACGAACAGGAGGGTGATGAACAATTGTACTGCCTCCGCCACGATAACTCGGGCAGCCTACGACTGGAACTAGAGAACCATTCCCAGATACTTCTGCAATATTTAGTGCGATGCGCACAACGCCAATCCCGCCAGAGAAATAACGGGTGTAAATACGAGGGTTATTCCAAAAGTAAGGTCCGATTGATTGCCAAATTGAAACCACAGTGAACATCAGAAATGTTTTACTTGTAACAATTAGCTACACCTTTCAGCTACTTCTCTACGTAGTCGCCGTTCTGACTTAGACTTTTGTCATAGCGTTGTACCAACTTTTCAATAGCCTCATCATAGAAGGCAGCCGCCAGTGCTTTCCGCCAATTCTCCACGCTGGCCTACACCTCGTTGTCTGTGTCAAAATGTTGTCGTCAAAGACAGCGGTTCATGTGAGCAGAGATGAAACTCAGGGGGAGACAATTGCGGACTGTATTGTGGGTAATCTAACATTTCCATTTGAAAACGATGCAGGAGCATCTTCATTGCCCCTGCAGAATGCGGCTGAGAATTGTCGTGAAGACAAAACAGCACGACAGTTATGTAATGTTGGCTGCATAGCTTCAGGCGAAATTTCTCACCAGGCCCTCGTACTTGGCGGCAGACACTATTTTCTAGACATCTTTACGCACTCACTGCGAGCTCAGAAATGAGAAGAGCGACGTGATGCTAACTGGGGTTATACTAGAGACACTACCCAACACATCTGTGCAAAGCTTTATCGGATTTTCATAGTCGTTTCCATTTCGCGACCGATCGGACCTTACTTTTGGAATAACCCTCGTACCATTGACATTTGTGGCCGTTTCAAGCAATGGCCAGGCTATTAAATTTCAAGCTCGTTTTCGTGTGAAGCTTTATGCGAGACCATGCTCTCACAAGGGTACGAAAGGTTTGTGAATGACAGTCTTTAAGAAGTGGAGATTGTTAAGTACAACTGCGATAAAATCCGCGAGTGAAATTAACACGTGTGTTGTTGATTAAGCCCGATTTTACGTGTGAAGCATTTGTGAGTCCATGCTCTCACTTGTGCCAAGCAACGGCGCAAAAGGTTTGTAAATTGTGATTCCTTTCAAGTGGAAAATATTAAGCTCTACTGCGCGTGCGAAAACATTTTGCATGTGGCAACTTTGTTTCTTGTTTTAATATTTCTTATGTTCAGAAAGTGATTTGTAAAGCAAAAAGGGGTATAGTGAACAATTAAATGTGAATTTATGTTGAATGTGAGATCCCTTTGTAAGACTAGATATGCCACGTGATGGGTGATACGAAGAAAAGTGTGAACCTCACGCTAAATTAGGCGCATTCCCTTAAGGAAATCAAACAGATAATCTAGTAGTATTTTTGTCAATATCTTGTGGATGATGGCTCAGAGAGAAATAGACTCCTGTGGAAAACCATCCAGTACAATCCATCGTATTTAGTTAACCTGTTTCCGCAGTAAATTACTTTAATAGTAGTGTTCCTTTCCGGTAATTGCGTTTAAACGACGTGCAAATAAATCAAGTACTGTTCCTTATCGTGAAGTTCATTTAAATTTAGTACCCAAGTGCAGCTTCTCTGTACTGGGTATATTTCTATCTCGTGTTCCTTCCGCAAAAATTAATTCCTATAATGTTCCGTTCAGGAACGTAAGGAAACGGGGGCCGATATATTTCGCGCGAGTGTGGCGTGCCGTCTGCATTCACGTTGGCACGGGAACTCGGCGGCGGCTGTACGACGGGACTCTTAATGACGTGGTTAACAATTAGTATCCCTTCAGCAGATGCACCGCTTTATTGTGGAAATGAAGCCGGGTCTTGTTTCGGACGTTATTTACTTTAAAGGATTTAATATTGCGATTACGACCGCGGGAAACCACGGCTACTATGAAGTGCCCTGTCGAGACCTGTTGCTCCTCCGCAAACCATTCGTCTTTTGTGACTTAAATCCGTAGAGAGAAATATTCTTTAACACTACTGAGCGATTTTGAGAATGACTAACGGCGCGACTGTGGAATAATCTCAATTTTATCTTCATTCTTCCAACTCAAATCATTTGTTGACTTTTCAACTTATTGTTTTAACGCCTTGAATGAAAATTAGGCTTTATAGGAACCTCTATTGTGATGTGAAGTGTTAATTTCGGAGTTTGTTTCAGAAAATAAAATGTTAAATTGAATATTGTTTCCGCCACTTTACTTGAATAAGCAATATCCGGTGCACTTGCAATCTAATTGATCAGTAATATGAAACAATAGCAGCGATCAATTTAAACTAACGTCCATCCATTGTCTGATTGCTCTTAAAGCTACCCCATTTATTTCAGTCATATAAGTCTGTATCCACTGCATTATTAAATTATGAATTACGTGCTATGAATAAATTCAATGGGAGATGGCTTAATTAACGTATTCGAAGGAGCAACTGCTTATTATGGGCTTACCCCATCAAAACTGTGAGAAACCGTATCACTGAGCATTACAAAATCCACAGGCTCAACTCCATTCCTGTATTCATGGTCAGATATCTTAGCCAAACAACAGCACTGTTTCACAGAACGTTGCACTTAACCTCTGTGTCAGTAACGACATGTAGCTTTCACCATCCTTGCAGTCAAAGATTATTTTACTTGTAACTGCTAATCTCACACAGCTACGTTCCCACCAGCCACTATGATGGATATTCAAGGTTTAATTTAAGTCCTCTTAGTAGCGTAATGAAGTGAAAATACTGGGCTCAAACGAAGTTTGGGTTCCTAGGTTTCCTTGTGACAAAAGTGACCCCATTGGTGTAATGATTTGATAGATTTGCTGGCTTGTAAGTTCAGTCGGGATAGCTGGGAAATGTTCTTTAGATGTATTAGATCCAAAGGGGGTTCTAACAAGAATCCCACAGCACAACAATTTGCAGCATAGCATAAACAGTTACTTATTCGTCATCAAGTGACATCTTCAATATTTGTGTAATGTGTTCCATTGGCTGACAACAGTGCTCAATAACAGTTCAGCAAACAATTGATATTGCAGTTGTTGAGATCATTAATGCAATCATCGGAGGATGATCGCTTGTATGCAGTGACAGTAAGTGCTACACAAAACACCTTCACTTGCTATGTGAGAGACCTTGTGGAATACATCGTCGGTTTTGAAGTACGGACGATATTTAGAAACAAATGTATTGCAGAGTGAGTAGAATTATTTCATGAAAGCAAAAGTGAACACTATAGCTTCAGTTCGAGAAAAAAGGTAAGAACTCATTACTTCTAAAGATGTCACATTAAGGTGGGTACGTATGTAAGGACCTTGTTAGACTGGTTGAGGGAAGGGTTGAAATGACGTAAATGCTTTATAAATGTGATTCTTACTGAATGTCTTATTTTGTAGTTTGATGCAACAAATACTCAACAAGGACAATTGATTATCACCACTTAATTTTGGTGACTTCTGCCAATATAAAGTTAAGAGCAGCATATGAAATAAAAGCTCTATTACAAAATAAAAAAATAAAAAATAAATTACGTCTCTTTGTAGTAAGTGGGTCGATTTCAAGGGGAAATGGCATTGAATTGGCTGAATAGTAACGGAATAATCATACGATAATTATCCTTCAGTAAATTGCTCACATTTCGTCTCTTCCATAATGAAGAGCTACGTCCAACACCACCTGGAAATTTATGAACTGTTAAGTTCCATCTCATGAAAAATATGTTGTTGTCAGTCAGTTGTTGGGAGGGGTGTTGTGGCAGCAAACAACTGATCGCCAAGCTAGATTTTGCAACGCGGCTCATCCACAATTAGTGCAAGGCCCGCATCACTCGCGCACCTTACATTTTTAACACACAATTACGCAGTTTCATATGGTTTCGCAGAATCATTCTGAATATTTCTAGGTATTTTCATCCGGGAGTAACCATTATTATTCTCATCACGTCAAACATACAGGTACATATCCATGCATTTTACACAATTATGATTGAATTACTTTTGACCAAAACTTGGCCACTTCCAGTGCATTTTCTGTGACGTGTTTAAGATCACCTTCTGTACAGAGACTGGGCACAATCGACACCGAAGCATATGCCGAACTGTGTTGTTCTCCACAGTCACACCAAATATCATTTGTATCATTGTATCCCCATCTTGCCAAGTTAACTTTTGGATCTTCCAACTTCGGATCGCAGTCTATTCAGAGACTTCCAAATTGTCCATTCCCCGTCATGGCCTGGAGGTAAAGCTTCAAACCACTATTTTCCAACCAGGGGGAAGGTAGGTCGTAGCCCTCCATAGTTGTAACCTAGCTTTTTCAGCAGTGGTTTTAAGTTCCTTTGATGTCCTAAGGAAACTCTTCCTTGACTTCAGTCGTTGCAGATGCGGTTTATGCCCATACAGAGGCTGGGCAACGGGTAATTTCCTATTCCACTGCCTTTCTTTACTTGTTCACAGCTATCTCTCTTTGAACAGGTGGTGGTGCTATTCCTGAGAGGTGGTAAAGCCATTGAACTTGAGTGGATTTCAAGCAACCTGTTATAATTCTGCAGGTTTCGTTGAAGGCTACATCCACCTGTTTGGCATGAGTTGAATTATACCAAACAGGACAGGCATACTCTGCCGCAGAATAGCATAGTGCCATCGCAGATGTTCGGACTGTTTCTGGTTGACTACACCACTGTGAGCCAGCCAGTTTCTGCAGCGGTTGTACCTGGTGGAGACTTTCCACTTGCATTTTATATAGTGCTTTTTGAAAGTGAGAGATCTGTCAAGTGTCACTCCTAGGTATTTTGGATTCTCTTAGTGTTCTAGTTCGACTCTTGTTTCTTCAAATGAAAAGCACACACTTGGGTCTTCGAAGGGTTTGATTTAGGCTGGTTTGTGTTGTTGTATCTGGATAGATCTTCAATGGCATTCGTGAGGTTGTTCTCCACTGATTCAAAATCAGTGGACTGGGTGGCTAGAGTGTTGTCAGCATACAAGAAGCTCCTGGTGTTTGGGGCTGTAGGTTGGTCGTTCATGTATGTATGAAACATAACTGGAGCCAAAACACTTCCTTGCGGGAGGCCATTCTTCTGTACTCTCCATCGACTACATTGTCCTTTAAAGTCTACGAAGAACCTGCGATTCTGCAGAAGGGAGGCGATGAGTCTGGTTACACCTAAATCTTTGGTCAGATTGTAGACCTTGACTACCGATAGCTGTTGATTGACCGTATTATACGCCGCTAGTAAGTCGACAAATGCCACTCCTATCCCCTTCCGCGCTTCAAAACCATCTTCTATGAACTGTGAGAGATTTAGCAACTGTCCAGTACAGTTTTTACCTGGGCGAAATACAGATTGCTGAGGCATAAGTGAGGGGTCAATTGCAGGTGATAGGCGCTGTGAGCGAGCCGCAGCGTGCCCTGTGCGATGAGGCGAGGGAATGGCCGAATAGGGGAGTTTACAGCGGCCTCCACAGGGTCCCAAGAGAGCCAGCGGACTTGCCACCCCGGCGGGTTGTAGGCTTTGTAGGACAGTATGGTGTGGCGACCTCATTCCGTAACGTTGAACTCAAAGCCGTGATCTCTCCACTACATGGAAAGCTGGCCCAGACTCAGTTGTTTTCGGGCTAAGACAAAAGACGCGTCTGGCACTGCTATGGGCCATGTTGGCGAGGTGCGTTCCTAAAAGCCCTGCACACACCTGCTCTTGGCGTGAGACTTTGAATAAAATTTAAAAAAAATAATAATAATCCAATGGTTCAATTAGCGATGGAGAAGCCTCGAGAACGCTCCAACCAAAACATCTCCCAGACGCGAGCCACTGGTTGAAATTGGGTGACGTGGGGCTACGATTTCCGCATACACAATGTCTTGAGGGAAGATAGGGGACTGGTGGACATTTTGTTGCTAGAGGATGACTGGGCAGCCACTGGTGCAGAATAGCAGGAACTCACTACACTAACTGAAAGAGAGATTTGTGTTCTGACTGCCTTAGCAAGCAGTCTTATTACTCTGTACTGTCCGCTACAGACTACGTTGATAGTACTATTGCTTTTCTGGTAGCCCAGACAAGAACACTTTGTTTATCGCTATCGCGCATCGTCGCAGTTACAGCTACGTGGGCCATATGCACAGTAACCCACTAAGCACTGCAGGCAGTCGACGACAATATTGGGTGCGGATGCAATTACTATTCGTAATACACGCAGAACCAGCGTATTTTTATCAGCCTTGTGATTTCCGGTTAGCGCCATGCTCCATTTTGCTAGACCGAGAGAGATCACGACATTTGATTACCAGTTCGCACCTTTAGTGATCACCAATTTACACAATTTATTCCGATAAAACATCATTGGCATTTTGTGCAGTACATCTGGGTAGGGAATGCGCTGAAGCTATTTCCAAGTTTACTGTGTACATATTAACTGTTCTCTCCTTACTACTTAAGGAGAACTTTTAATAGCAATCTAATTAGTCATTTCTCCATTGAAGTGAATAAATTCGATACTTATTCTGGTACTTACAGCATTTGTCTGTTCAGCAGATCTAATCTTTGGCTCCCACCAATCAATTTTGGAGGTTTATAAAAAATTTGAAGATTTATATAATCTTACGAGGAAAGTGGTCGCACTCACAAGGGAATGGTCCAATAAGACATGTCGAAACCTACTCTGAAATTTTTTTACACAGGAATAAGACAACGAAAGAAATGCACCGTCGAAACTTTCACTGCTAAGAGGCACTGCAAGTATTTACAAAAATAGCTGAAAATTGCCAAATTCGTAGCGCGCCAGGTGGCGGTAGAAATATATACCCCTACGGGCGCTGTAGCAACTGCGCATGCACAACAGCCCCCCCCCCCCCCCCCACACACACACACACACACACACACACACACACACACACACACACACACACACAGAGCCGTGGTCTGAGGTACATTTCGTCGCTAGGCAATGAAAATCTCGTAACTCCATCTGACAATGAAATCCACGTAACTGCAGTACCAAATGTAGAAAATTGTGCCACATAGGCTGTTGAAACCTTCCATCTTCGAGTTGAACGGTGTTGCCATCTAGCGGCAATAATGAAAACCTCACATCCCCAGCGATATGTAGTTTGTGCTGTAAACCTCTTATCTCCGATAATCGCCATTGTTAGTGTGAGGGCGAACACATACTCCGAGATTTAAACGTTTTTTGACGTGATAGTAACTTTTTTGACTGACAGACCCAACACTGCTTTATTGCTACACGTACGTGTTAGTATTTCTAGGTATTAATGTATTGTATTTTAATATACAGAATTAATAATGACCTCGTTAAATACACTGTTGACTTACGAGTTTTTCATCGCGCGTAAAGCAGACTGCGCTCGGTGCATAGGAGGTTCTAACTTTAGAACTGAACAGAATCCTATACATTCTACAGTAACTACTTTGTTTTCAGCTATGGGTAAAAAGAGTAAATTCACTCTTCACCTACTGAAACAAGCCGACAACGGACCATATCGTATAAAATCACCGGAAGAAGATTCTAGTCAGGTTCCTCCTTGTCCTGCACCAAAAGAAAGGGTAGACCTACAAAATGAAGGTAAACCGTAGTTTATATTGTAACGAAGTAAGATCCTTATTTGGAAGTTGAGGTGATTAAATTATTTAAATGTTATTGATGACGTTATGGTTTACACTACAGATAATCCGGAAAAAGAAGCCAATACAGAGGCGAATTCCACTTCTGAGTTTGAAAGTCTTTTCGAACACAGCAGCAAGGATGATATCTCCAGTGGCAGTAGCGATGCGTACGATCCAGATAAAAACAAGAATGACCATAGCAGTAACAAGAGCAAGGGAGACGACGATAACGAAGTTGATATGGGAGTAAAGAGTACTAAGCAGCGCTGTAGAAGGAAAAGCAATCAATCACTTCAAAGTTTGCAGAAAGAAAAACGTATGAGGGGACAGGATTATTTAGGAATGCAAAAAGATGAGTTTGGCAAAAAGATACCAACAATGAGCAGGAGTAGGAGGGAAATGAAACCAACGATGTACTTGTAAACATTCTTCCTCAAATCGGAACAGGAATTGCAAGGATATTACAGAAGAGCAGAGACAGCTAATATTTAATCATTTCTGGTAGGATATGTCTTGGGGTGAAAGAAAATTTTTTGTTAGAAGCCATGTCTACTATGTTCCAGTTAAAAGACGCAGAAATAACTCAGAATCTAATAAATCTCACCGTTCTAACACACTATATTACAATTCTGTAATATAAGGACAGAGAAAAACTGTCTGCAAGACTATGTTTCTGAATACTTTGTGCTTAGGCGAATGGAGTGTCAGAACATGGGCATCTAGTGCATCAGGAAGAACGCTTGTAGAAGGGCCTCAAATGCAGGAGAGACCAACGAAAGTTTCAGGTGGACGACAATCAGCATCAGATTTTTTTGCAGAGTTACCGAAACTGGAATCGCATTACTGCCGTCGTTCTTCCACAAAACTCTACTTGGAACCTAACTGGCAGAGTAAATCAGAACTACATAGGGAATATATACAATTTTGCAAGAAAAGAGGACAGATCCCAGCTGCTTACAAACAGTTCTGCGAGGTATTCGATGAAAATAATCTTAACTTATTTTCGCCTAAAAAGGACCACTGCGATCTTTGTTGTTCTCACCAGACAGGCAATCTCTCAGACAATGAATACTCTTTGCATATGGCCAGAAAAACTGAGGCAAGGGAAGCGAAAAATAGTGATACATTAGGATCAGCTAGAGTGTTTACAATGGACCTTCAAGCACTTCTCCTTTCTCCCAGACTAAAAGCATCTGCACTGTACTATAAAAGCAAACTGAAGGTCCACAACTTTACCATCTATGATTTTAAAAAGTAACAATGGTTATTGTTACCTTTGGCACGAGAGTGAAGGTGGACTAACAGCTTCGGAATTTGCCAGTATACTCGTGCATTTTATAGAAACGTACGTCCAAAATGATTCAGAAGCTATTTTCTATAGCGACGGATGCACGTACCAGAATCGAAACTCAGTCATGAGTAATGCACTGGCTTATCTCGCCAATCAGAAACGCATTACAATAGTGCAAAAATTTCTGGACAAAGGTCACACTCAAATGGAGTGTGATTCTATGCACTCCACCATAGAAAGGAAGTTAAAAAACAGACATTTACACTCCTGCTGGCTATGTAGAAGTCTGTGCTACCGCAAGACAAAGTCCTAGACCCTATGCTGTCAATTATTTGGACCACACGTTTTTCAAGTCCTATGATAAACTCTCGTTGTATTCATCTATTCGGCCAGGATCCAAAATTGGGGATCCAACAGTGACTGATATCCGGTGTCTCAAGTATGATCCCTCCGGAAAAATGGAATATAAATTGAAATTCAGCGATACATGGGAACCACTTCCAAGAAGGATGTCAAACATACCCAGCTCACTTACAGTGCCCCCTCTCTACAGTTCACCACTAAAAATCAGCGCAGAAAAGTTTACGCATTTGCAACAACTAAAGCTGGTCCTTTCTAAGGATGTGCATTCATTTTATGACACACTGCCTCACATTTGTAATGAGAGAACATGTCCGTGCATAAAAAAATGCAGCCGAAATTAAACTTGTTTACAGCCACCTATGACTTTCAGTGTAGCCTCAATAGTACCAATAATAAATGTTAATAAACTGCACAAATGTTTACAGTAAGAAAAGGTTAATTAAAGCTAACAACATTGTTTCTATGTTTTTTAAACACTGTAATTTATTAACATCCAGATTCCAATATTTTGATCAAAGTGAAATTATTCATTTCACTTTATATCTGTAACAATGTATCGTTACAGACGTTTCATAATACACAAATAATGCAAAATTTAAGTAAGTTTTTTAAAACAAATTCATTTCAATTCTTAACCGTGCATTCGTTACATGCCTCTTATCTCCATCACTACAAGACTACAAGACAACGAGGTGGACACCAGCAGGAAGAGGAAATCGACAATCGAGACGATATAAATTTCTAACCTGCATCTATTGAAAAGGATCACCACAGCAATGACACGAAGGAAGAGTTATCTGAAGCAACAGAAAACCTTGTCAAGAATGAGGCGGATACTACGGATATGTAAGGCTCGATATTTTTCACTGGAAAATAAACATTTTGGGCTAACAAGCCTATTTTACCAAAAGCGACGACCAAGTCCAAATATATTATGAGCCTTTAAAAACTATGAGATTGTTACATGCACTAGTATTTTCATCGCTCAAACTAAAAATGAAAGAAGCGAGTCTTCCAACAATACAGTTCGAGAAAGACTACATTGCCCACTTCAAGGGCGGAAATAAAAGCAGTGCTCGGGGCTTTATTTTTGATTGTGAAGGTTGAAACCGGGCTGATTTTTCTGAGTACAGGACTGGACAGGATAGGACACTATTTTGTGCGCCAATTTCAGCGATCGTAGATTTCGAACGTTGTTGAGGTCTCTGCGATTTGACGACGTTACGACACGCAAAGAGCCATCTGTAACAAGTTAGCTCCGATCCCAAATTTTCATTCCACTTCTCTTGCCAATTACCAAAAGGCCTCGATCCGAAATTTTTATTCCTCTTCTCTTGCCAATTACCAAAAGGCCTACAATGTTGGGGAAAGTGAGGCAGTTGACGAAATGATAGTGGCATTCCGTGGTCGCTGCAGTTTCATTCAATACATGGCCAAAAAGCCGGCCAAATATGGTCTCAAAGTTTACGCTATGTGTAATTCACAAACTATTCACACATTAACATATGATAATATATAATGATTTACTGTCGGATACAAAAGCCTGGACATACATCACTTCCAACAGACCATACGACACTCAAAAAATCTGACTGAACCACTCATAAAAACTAACCGGAACGTTACCACAGATAATTGTTTCAGTAGTTATCCGTTGGCTGAAAATCTTATCGGTCGGAATGACTTTCTTGGGGACTTTGACAAAGGGTAAGGCCGATCCCAGCTGAATTCGTGACAGAAAATAAAATCTTGTTCCTGGCAGTCATTTATTTGAATGCAATGACATCTCATCTCAACTTTGTTGCTACTAAAACGTTGGCACCAGGGTTAGAACACGAAAGAAGAAAGATCTGCCCTCATCTGGAGTCCCACACGAAGAGCGGCAGTGTAGGGTTGGGGAAACAGTAGCTACCTCCACCGCACTAAATGTGTTTTTTTTAATCGAGCATCTACGTACATGATTATACACGGCAATAAAACGTACCTAATAGACACGTTCATGTCAGGCAAAGGCGTTAATGGAGATTGTTCTGTGTCAGGACTCAAATGGACTTCTGTCTGTAAAGGAACACTCAGGTCGAAGTTCAAGTTAAGAAATAGTACATATATACGACGGTTGACTGAAAAGTAATGCCTCCACCTTCATAACTCTTCAACAGTTGGCAGCATTGGTATGCGGCAGGTACTGGCTTGTTCCGTAGTCTCTTCTCTACAGCTCCAGTTGGCGGAAAGTCTTAGCATTGAACGGTTGTGTTGTTACAGTGTGAAGTATGGAACCCTGTGCAGACGGTCGGTCAATGTGATTTAAGCAACATGGAGTCATTGAATTCTTGACAGCAGAAGGCGTCATTGCAAAGGAGAACCATCATAGAATGACAGCAGTTTACGGTGATTGTGTGCATGTGAGTACTGTGCGTCGTCGGGCGAGTAAGTTTAAAGATGCTAAGGCGGAAACATATGACCTGCCTGACCAAGAGTTCGACGTCCTGTTGACAGCAACCACCGAGTTTCACAAGCAAAATGTCGACAGATTGATTCAGGACGATCGTCGTATCACTAAGAGAGAAATTGCAAGCACAATTGGCATTTCACAAGAACGTGTGGGTCACATTATTGCTTTACTTGGCAATCTGAAGATCTGTGCACAATGGGTACCCCGGATGCTGATTCCTGAAATGAAAGTTTACAGACTTCAAATTTGCCAGGAACTCCACTCGTGTTACGAGAATGAAGGTGACGCCTTTCTCCACTCAATTGTGACAGGAGACGAAACGTGGGTACACCATTACGACCCAGAGACGAAACGTCAGTCTATGGAATATCGACACAAAGACTCGCCCCCAGAAAAAGAAATTCAAGATGCAGCCCTCAGTTGGTAAAATCATGGCCACAGTGTTCTGGAACGCAGATGGTGTTATCCACGTTGATTTCCTTGATCGTGGAACAACAAATTCAGAGCGTTACATCAGAATGCTGCGAACTCTGAAACGACGGCTAACAAGGGTCTGAAAGGAAAAGGGAAATGTTTTCGTGCAGCATGACAAAGCCAACCACACACTTCACGTGCCACCACAGCAGAACTTCAGAGACCGAATCTCACCACAGTACGGCATCCTCCATACAGTACAGATTTAGCAACGTCTGGCTTCAATCTATTTCCGAAAATGAGAGACGATCTGCAGGTACATCATTATGCTTCTGATGAAGAGTTGAGAGAACTGTGAGACTGTGGTTGCGGGAACAGGGTGTCGATTTCTTCCGTGACGGCTTCAGAAAACTTCACTGTTGGCAGAAATTTATCCAATTGGCTGGTGATTATGTGGAAAAGTGAATATTGGTAATTAAAGATCACATTCTAAGGATTATTTCTGCGTTTGATTTATTAAAATATTCCCATCGAAACCCAATTAACGAAGGCGGAGGCATTGCTTTCCATTCAACCCTCAAATTAACTTGCACGAACAGAGTTGCAGCATATACCACTAAATTAACGAGAAACAACAGTGGCATAACTAAGGTGGAGGGTGTCCTCTGCAAATGAATTTTGGGGCCTCGTTTACTAATACACTTTCAAAGATAGGATATGAATCATTAAACTTTCAAAAACACATAGTATCGGCAACGTCATAGAAATTAACTTAACGACGTGTTTTATGTCTAACACTTAGATCTACTGAAGAAGCACTTACTGTGGAGCTGGGCATTGAGTTTCTGGGGAACATTTTGATTAGTTTTAATTTAAGGAAATATATTTCTGCAGTGTTAGAAGTAACTGGCAGAGTAAAGTACAAAAGAGTTGTGTATGTATCAGGGAGACATCATCCAAGAAAAATACTTTCAACGAACAAAAATTCCGCGAGAATTTTAACTGACATTTTCTCTTCCTTACCAAACTCCTTCGACGTAAGTGTTTTTATGCAGACATGTCATGTGAAAGATGTATGGCACTTTCTAGCCAGCTTTTCAGGTCTTTTCTGAATAGTTGTGAGTTATAGCTGCAGACGTAAAAAGTAAATGGAAGTGTTAACGCGGTCGATATTGGAAAGTAGTGCGTAAGCAAGCAGCATCCCAGTGGATCTGGCGCAGACGTCACAAGCACATGGCCCCAGATGAAGCAAATGGAGTTTACGAGATGAGTGATACGCTATAACTCGTAAAATGAAAAAAGTAGCGTGTTATTTAGCATTTAACTGCAAGGTCAATATTTCTACACCTGACATATCGAGTAAACGATTTTTATTTTAAGAACCACTGGCAACTGCTGGGCCTCCACGTCCACAGCATACTAATCAGATGCCAACAATTCTGGATTGACACCATCAGATTAATACGCGCGTTTCAGTAAACTGCCGTTACTGAACTGGTGCTTTGCAACTTTTATGTCTTTTTGTTAAATTACAGATATCTTTGACAGCGAAGCTTCCAGTATCAGTAAAGCAGAATCAGGAGTTCTAAATAGCAGTGCTTCTGAAGATCCGGAATTACTTTTCCCCAGGTGTGAAGAATCAAATAAGGTGGCCATAGCTTTCTCTACAATATCAGATTAAGAAAATCCGACACCTGCAGCAATAGGCAGCTTAACACTTCCAGCTCAAGGTACCGATCATAGAACGTCATCTCTAAAACATAGTGGCAAATGGCCTTCCTAAATATTGCTTTAGTTTGACGGACACAACGCTAATTAATAACTGTGTACATTCTTTTTCTAATTTCTAGATGCAGTAAAAACCTCCTGGAGCAAAATGAACATGAAAACCAGTAGTTATCTCGACAGCATGCTGCAAGCATTCAATAAGAGCTTGTCTAAAACTTCAACCACAAATGATGAAGGATATTATTACTGCTTGAATGTTGCTGCTGCCTTAACGCCAGCTAGACCCACGGTCCAGCGCGAAGGCAAAAATCGAAACTGACGAACTGCTATATGATTTAGAATTCCGAAGTAAATCTGATGAGGCAACGTAAAACCAGTGTAAGGCCTATAATATATTGTTGTTTCAGTGAAAAAAAATAACAGTTTCTTACTTTTCCGTTATGTACCATATACAATGTTTTTAATTCTTGAAGTCAACAATACTACACTCTGCACAATTATTGTGTGTGCCTTCTTATTAGCGTACAGCAATATATTTCCTTTTCTTACCCAAGATTGCAATCCAGACTGTAATCTCGGAACCACCAAATTCGTTTCTGGGACAAAAATAAACGATGTAGATATACCCAAACATAGCAATAACTCAGTTGTGAAAAAGGAACCAGAACAACGCAGTTGCGTAAATATGCCACGAAATTACAAATTTCTGTAGGCAGCAGAAATGCTACTGTCAAACTGAGTTTTAACCGAAAAGAAGTTTACTACTATGTCACAGGACGTGGATGCGAAATAATTACTAGTTTTACTTATTTCATTTTGTTTATTTTTAACTGTTACAATCTTTTACAACCATGTGTACCTACTGTTCGCCTATCGGTCTTCCAAACATCACTGTTAAAGTAGTCTTTGTAGGGAGAGCGTATAGCTTCTGTTATTCTGGTGTAATTTGTTTTCCCAAACGATCGAACATTTCTAATTGCATCCTCTTGCGATACTCCTTGACGCCAGGTGCCATGTATAATTTCTTGAACGCCAATTTCACAATCTACAAGTCCTGGTGAACAATGCAATCCGCTGGTTGAACGTGCCAGTTGGTCGCAGTCTTTTTTATTTATTTATTTATTGTTCCGTGGGACCAAATAAAGGAGAAGTCTCCATGGTCATGGAACGAGTCAATACATGAAATTACAACACGATATTAGAAACAGATAAAATGAAATATAAAAAAACATTCAGGTGACAAGTCGTACGTTTAAATTAAGAAAATCAACAATGTATCACTGGAATTTGCTTAATTTTTTAGCTCTTCCAGGAGCTCCTCGACAGAATAGAAGGAGTGAGCCATGAGGAAACTCTTCAGTTTAGACCTAAAAGAGTTTGGGCTACTGCTAAGATTTTTGAGTTCTTGTGGTAGCTTATTGAAAATGGATGCAGCCGAATACTGCACTCCTTTCTGCACAAGAGTCAAGGAAGTGCATTCCACATGCAGATTTGATTTCTGCCTAGTATTAACTGAGTGAAAGCTGCTAACTCTTGGGAATAGGCTAATATTGCTAACAACAAACGACATTAAAGAAAATATATACTGTGAGGGCAATGTCAGAATTCCCAGATTTTTGAATAGGGGTTGACAAGACGTTCTCGAACTTACACCACATGTAGCTCGAACAGCCCGTTTTTGAGCCAAAAATACCCTTTTTGAATCAGAAGAACTACCCCAAAAAATATCATACGACAGAAGCGTATGAAAATATGCGAAGTAGACTACTTTTCGTGTTGAAGTGTCACTTATTTCAGATACTGTTCTAATGGTAAATAAAGCAGCATTTAGCTTCTGAACAAGATCCTGGACATGGGCTTTCCACAACAGCTTACTATCTATCCGAACGCCTAGGAACTTGAACTGTTCCGTCTCGCTTATAATATGCCTATTCTGTCTGATCAAAATATCGGTTCTTGTTGAATTGTGAGTTAGAAACGGTAAAAACTGAGTCTTACTGTGATTTAGCACCAAATTATTCTCCACAAGCCACGAACTTATTTCATGAACTACATTATTTGTTACTGTTTCAATATTACACACAAGATCCTTCACTATCAAGCTGGTGTCATCAGCAAACAGAAATATTTTTGAATCACCTGTAATACTAAAAGGCATATCATTTATATAAATAAGAAACAGCAGTGGCCCGAGCACCGACCCTTGGGGAACGCCCCACTTAACAGTGCCCCATTGGGACTGAACATCACTACCACTCTCAATATTGCGGAGAATTACCCTCTGCTTTCTGTTCTTAAAGTAAGAGGCGAACCAATTGTAAGCTACTCCCCTTACTCCATAATGGTCCAACTTCTGCAGTAATATTTTGTGGTCAACACAGTCAAAAGCCTTCGTTAAATCAAAGAAAACACCTAGCGTTCGCAACCTTTTATTTAATCCGTCCAAAACCTCACAGAGAAAAGAAAATATAGCATTTTCAGTTGTTAAACCATTTCGAAAACCAAACTGAACATTTGACAGCAAATTATGTGAATTTAAATGCTCCAGTAACCTTGTATATACAACCTTCTCGATAACTTTAGCAAACACCGATGGCATAGAAATAGGTCTAAAATTGTCAACATTATCAATGTCTCCCTTTTTATAAAGTGGCTTCACTACCGAGTACTTTAATCGGTCAGGAAACCGACCACTCCTAAAGGAAAAGTTACAGATATGGCTAGTACTGGGCTAACATACATAGAACAATACTTCAGTATTCTGCTAGATACCCCGTCATATCCATGAGAGTTCTCGGTCTTTAGTGATTTAGTTATTAACTCAATCTCCCTCTTGTCAGTATCATGGAGGAGCATTTCAGGTAACAGTCTCGGAACACCTTTTTCTAAGAGCGCTATATGATTCCCTGCTGGGACTAGATTTCTAATTATTTCACCTGCTATATTCAGAAAGTGATTATTAAATACTGCACATATATGCGACTTATCAGTAACACGGACATTCCCACTACGCACTGATTCTATATCCTCGACCTGTCTCTGCAGACCAGCAACTTCCTTTACGACTGACCATATGGTTTTAATTTTATCCTGAGACTTAGCTATTTTATCTGCACACCACGTACTTTTTGCCTTCCTAACAACATTTTTAAGCACCTTACAATACTGTTTGTAATGGGCTGCTGCATTTAGATTTTGACTGTTTCTAACGTTTTGATATAATTGCCACTTTGTTCTACAAGATATTCTTATCCCTCTAGTCAGCCACCCAAGCCGCCTGTTTGTGCTAGTACCCTGTTTTAAACGTTCTAACGGAAAGCAACTTTCAAAGAGCATGAGAAAAGTCTTGAGAAAAGCATTATATTTATCTTCTTCTGTATCAGCGCTATAAACATCTTGCCACTCTTGTTCCTTTATAAGGTTTACAAAGGTCTCTACAGCAACTGGATCAGCTTTCCTGAACAGCTGATGACTATATTTAACACGTGTTGCAGCACAAAAATCTTTTAAAGTTAAAATTTGTGCATCATGATCTGAAAGGCCATTCACCTTTTTGCTAACAGTATGCCCTTCTAGTAATGAGGAATGAACAAAAATGTTGTCTATGGTTGTTCTACTGTTCCCTTGCACTCTCGTTGGAAAGAATACGGTTTGCATAAGATTATATGAATTAAAGAGGTCTACCAGCATCCTCTTCCTTGCACAATCACTTATACAATTAATATTGAAGTCACCACATATAACTAACTTTTTGCATTTCCTATAAAGTGAACCAAGAACCTCCTCTAGCTTTAACAAAAATGTTGTGAAATCGGAGTCTGGGGATCTCTAAATAACAACAGTTAGAAGTTTAGCTCCATTAAATTTAACCACACCTGCACAACATTCAAACACCTTTTCAGTGCAGTACTTTGAAACATCAATTGACTCAAATGGGATGCCGTTTTTCACATACATGGCTACTCCCCCACACCGCAAAGAGCTCCTCGAAAAGCTGCCAGCCAACCTGTATCCTGGTAAAGGAAGCCTCTGAATTATCTCCTTATTTAAGAAGTGTTCAGATATACCAATAATTTCAGAGTCAACATCTACAAGCAGTTCACTAACTTTATCTCTAATACCTTGTATATTTTGATGAAATATACTAATTCCCTCATTACTCGGATACCTAAGCTTTGACAAAAGTGATTCCCTTGTTAGAGAGACTTCCCTTAAGCAGGAATACCTATCAGCCGACTTCAAATAATTGTGAACGGCCTCGGTTGCCATAATAATTTTACTGTTTCTACATTAGCCGTTAAAGCACGACGGTATATTCGCCATTTCGTTGCCAAAATGCCGAACGCATTTTGAATTAACCTGCGTGCCCGACTGGGACCGTAATTAAAATCTGCCTCACAAGGAGGTAGTGCACCCTTCGATCAGCCTGCATATGGTCGCATGATGTTCGGTGTCAGAGGAAAAGCTTCGTCTGCAAACAAATACATATGGTAGGACGAAGTCCGTAGCAGGCAGCACAGATGGCGGAGATAGGTTTAATGTTTGGTTCATGAGGATAGTTCCAAATTCCGTGTGGCCAAAAGTGCCCCATCACTGACTCTTCCTGCATCCCCTATATCCAGCCACGTAAACTTATAATTGGCTTCACATGCCGCCATTAACACTACACTGTGGATCCCTTCATAATTGTATTCTGATCCATAATTTGCGGGGCACTGCATTACGACATGTCTACACTCGATAGTCGCTACACGGTTTGAGAACTGCCACTGCGTCCGGAAATTTTAAGCAATGCTTAACCAATCATCCGTTGTTGGTTTCAGAAGAAACTTAGGCTGGAGGACATTCCATAGCGTTTGGCAGGTCTTATGGATAATTCTGCATATAGTTGATCGTCCACCACGTTAACTCAATGCAATCATTTGCTGGGTGTTACCATGAGCGAGATATCTGCAAGTAAATAAAATACATTTGTAGCTGACAAGAGCAAGACTGTTCCAGATTATGATACTATATCAGTGCACGGATACGTAATAGTAACCTAACTATGATTTAGATCAAACGTCGAAGTTATCTGTGCAACGTATCAGTAGCAGCTAATAACTACACGTGGTTCCATGACGACGTGCACTCAACACTGCTTGGGACAGTAGTATCTTATATGCTTCTCGAGTTAACACAGGATGTATCATTTGTAAAATTCGTTGCGGACTGAATGCAGCGAGTAAAAATGATGTACATGACGTATACAAGTGATGCATCCCTAGCATACATTCCAAGGAAATTTTTTGCTATAAAACGCGCAAAAACCCAACTGATCAAAGTTACAACTAGTTTCGGTTAGATTATATTAACATGAAAGAGAATTCACAAACATTTTAAAAATGCAGTTAAGTAGTACAGTAAATCTCAGACATATGCAACTGCAAACAAATGACAACTGCATACAAAAATTACGAACAGCAATTTCAGGTAACTATTTATAACAGCTTCAAATATTGGAATTTCCTGTTCCTGAGTGTCATGGCAAGTTGTTCCTCTGGGGTGATTTGTTTTCTAAAATTTGTCGTCTGTTTCATAACGTGGGAAGCAATCATTGACAACAACTCATCGAATCTATTATTACAAGGCAAAACAATGAAATACATCAAAAAATTATGTAATTAAGAAAATAACTGAACAGCTTTAAAAATTGGTATTTCACTTAGCTTCATCTTTCATGTAATACGATATAATTTATGTCTCTTGGAAATGTGTACATACCTCTTTAGCTGTTCTACAGACTTATCCTTTAATGTTTAAAAATATTGGCATACTACAGCTAAATAGTTCAATTGTGAATGTCATATGTAACACATTTACCTCTGCGGTGTAATTCGGAAATATATACAGAACTTCTGTATGTCCTTTCCCTCATATCCTGTATGAGGGTGTGAAACTCTTTCTTCTCTGTCTGCTATGAAGGAGTGGGCATATCCAGAATCTGCACCGGGACTTATCACTGCGGTAAGCTTCCAGTGGTTTACAGAGAATGTAGATGCACCACATTAAGTGTTGCGTGGCAACTGCAGATTCTAGTTCAGTCACAGCTGTTGTGACACGCGAGGCACGAGCCAGTTTTGTTGTGCACACCATACCGCATATTATGATACTCTGTCACCAAACCATTCCTGACGTTTCCTTTTTGTCCCTCTTTCGAATTTTAGACTTTGGTTAATCATTTGCACTGCCGTATTTGCGGCAGATTTCATCACATTTCCAGATGGCATGGACGCATTAAAAACTACTGCAACTACACGTACTAAGTCACCTTACGAGCCATGTTGACGAATGCAGCTGTCTCCACGGTGAACGTTGAAGCGCCTTTCAGTGTGTCCCCAAACGTATCTCGGTGGCTGTGTCATTCATTGACTAACGCTAGTGTCTGCCGCTCGGGAACGCCAATTCCGCTTGCCGCCGCGTCACTACGGAAAACGCTTGCCGCTGTCGCCGTCGCACACCGCGCTGTAGTGGGAATCGGTCTTTATTGGTACCATCTTTCGGCGGACGCTGACTTGGCGCGTTACACTACCAACGTTTCGAATCCATTTGTGGCAGCATTAACGGAGGAGGGAAAGACACAGTTATTTCCAACACGATTGAGCAAGTGCCCATACAGCCGGCAAAACCTTGGAGCACATTTACACAATGCTCATGCCTGACAGCTGTAAACAGAGGTCAGTCTGGTTGCGGCCGTAGCTGGCCAACCAGGCCACCTGTCAGTGTGCGATTACTTTGTGTGGAGGGCCCTCAAGTCTAATGTGTATCACAAAAACCCTAATAGTCTTCAAGAACTGACGCAGAACATTTCGGATGACACTGCAGTCCACTTCGATCTGCCTTCAACAACTTGCTGACCAGGACCCAAAAGTGCTAAGAAATCAATAGTGGTCAGTTTCGACATCTGCCACTGTCAGGTTAGTGCTGTCTTTCCTTTCCTCTGCTGTGTTCCTTTGTATCCTGGAACTCTCTTCTCCAAGCCACTCTACTACCCATCCTGTAGTTTGTGATGAAAGGAACTGACCGCTGCATTTAGTTCTGTTCAGTTGCAAACATGGCAGCTCCTGATATGATGTTGGCGCCATGGCGGAGTACTGAATGTCATCTGAAAAAAGAAATACAAATATAAATCTGCGCTTATTTCACAGACTTTGTGTGTGAAATAATATTGCCTAGGGTACTCTGAAATTATGTAACGAAACGGAGTCTGAACAACTACAAGATAAGCTAACTTTTCTTGATGAAGGTAAGAAGCGAAAGAGAACGCCTCAAAAGTGGAAGTGTAATGTCAGGGAAGAAAATGTGTGAAAGGGCGATCCTACACTAGTTATTCCAGAAAAATAATTGATCAGTAAAAATCACTATTCCAATATGTGAGGGCGAACTCAGGAAATGCTATCTTAACAAATACACATTCTGTCAAAAGCCGTGATTTTACGAAGAAAAGTGAACAAGACTTTCATGAACAACGCCTCATGTTAGTTTTCGACATTAAGCGTCGTTCGGACCATGCTGAACATTGAAAAGAAACAAGCAATATGATCACGTAAGTTCCTTCCCTGTTGAACTGTCACACTATGGCGGAAAAGGAATGAAACATCTGCATTCTGAATTTAATGTAAAGACGATGTACAAACTCTTGAATGTCTATACTGTGTTATGAGCTGCAAACCAAACTGATTTCTCCTCACCTGTCTGAGTCTGTTAAATGAGCGGCACAGGGTAACTGGACATTCACATACGAAATGCAAGAAGTTCTACAAGCAGCTACAGAAATGCAGAAATTAACTGCCAGGGACGACTCGGTTTGTGAACTCGTGTTCGACTTTACATGTAACTTGTCTGTGCCGCGCATCCCAGTCCAAGAAGTGTTTTACTTCAGACAGTTGCGTTCGTGTTTTCCGTAACTAAACATTTTCCACCAGCTTGCTGTCACAACTATCAACTGCGCGATTATTCACAAAGAAAAATAAAATCGACAACAGCAGTCACTTTAACAACTGACAGGTGGACTTCCTTGAACATCCAAATTTTATTGCGTTTATTTCACACTATCTCAATCACACGTAGCTTCATTCGAGTGTTGGGTTGCCTGGAATTTTCGCTTCGGCACATTGCCGAAAATATAACTAATATTCTAAAAAGAGAAGCAACCAACTGGACAATACATAACGAAATAGTGGCAGCTGTAACTGACAATGAAGCTCATACTGTTGCTGAGGTCAAAATTTGTAAATGGGTTCACATCTTCTGCCAATTCTGTTCTGTTTAATTTTCAAATCAGGTATAAAACCAATTGAGAATGTGGTCGAAAAGTTTAAATCTCTAGTTCAATATTTTAAAAAGTTCACTTGCAATGAATAAGCTAAAAAAACACAGGTTCAAATGTGTCTTGCCGACACTAAAAACAGTAAGTCCCAACGCGATGGACTCTCTTTTCGATAAGGTGGTCCGTGTTTCAGGAAAAACATTGCCAAATTTTCCACTTTGCTGTTCTCGGAAGCGACGAACATAGATGCCGGAGGAGTGGAAAGTCAAAGAACATTCAGTAACACCACTTCAAATCTTTCGTTAAGTAAAGAGGTGAGGGTTGAGCAAACTGTCTCACTGCCCAAAACGGAGTTTTTAATTTGCTAAGGGAGCAACAACGAATAGGCCATCAGACATGAAGTCTCTTTACATCCTGATCAAGATACAACACAGAATTATGACGACTACGAACGATTTCTCAAAGGGTCCTTCTAAGGACCAAACTACCACTAGGATCCTGGGATATGTCCCACACGTGTGTCAACTAAACATTGAAGGTATTAGTCGTGCTAAAAGTGAAGCCTTGTCTCAACTGCTACTCTCTCATGAAGTTGATCTGGTAGTCATACAAGAAACACACACCACTGAGGAACAACAGCTGCGATCCAGAGGAAAAATACCAAGATACGATCTTCTAGGAGCAACGTATTATCATGCCTATGGTAATGTTACACATGTGTGAAATACTATAGGTAATGCCTTTCTTCCGTCTACTAACACTAAGGAGGACATTCACGCCCAATCATGTTGTAGACATCCGACCACACCCAGCAGTCTACATAGGGGGTTTCAGCAGTCACCACCAGAATTGGAAATACAAAACTAATGATGAAAATGGTGTATCAGTAGTGGAATGGAAGGAACAAACCTTTAACAACTACTCGAAAGGTGCTTAATTACATCCCTCATAGCCACCACAGACCTGTGATATACGAAATCAGCATCCAAATCCCCTGATCACATCCAGCCTTCGACCATGCTGGAATTGCAATAAGGCCAACTGGCCTGGCTCCACAGAACAACTTGATAATTATATACGTCGAATACCACCTACATACGAAGCTTATGAACGATTTATGGGAGCTACGATATCTGCAGCAAAGAAACACATCCCTAGCGGGTATCGCAAAGTGAGTGAGAGAGAGAGTGTGTGTGTGTGTGTGTGTGTGTGTGTGTGTGTGTAATGGAGTGAAGAAAGCATAACAATTTACTGAGGGCAATGACCATGAAATTGCATATCGGCTTTTACACAGCCCAGATGCAGCCAGGAGGAAAAAAAATGGGAAGATAAAGTTAGCTCACTTGACTACACAAAATCAAGCCAAGAAGCTTGGTCTCTTCTAAGAAAGCTTGAGATGGAAAAACAACTGCACGGACAACGTCAGAAATCCACCGAAACAAGAGTGCCTCGCATATAGTTATGATTTCCAAAAGCAAAAGGAGCAAAAATCTTACCAAGGATATAACGAAAGAAATGAAATTCCTTAAACATAGCTCCCTGATGACATAACCCAAACCATTCAACGTGGAAGAAATAAACACCGCCATCAGTGACACTAAATTAGGTAAAGCCCCTGGTGAGGACGGCCTATACCCAGAGTTCTTCGCTCACTGGAAAACTGGCGCATCCTTGGCTAGCCAAATTCTACACTGATATTCTTGAAAGAGGCCAGATACCAAAGCTCTTCAAACAGACAAAGATTATTGCTGTACAGAAGAAAAATAAACCGAGTGAAAAGCCAGAAAGCTACCGACCTATTGCCTTCCTTAGCATTGTATATAACCTCCTGGAAAGCCTTTTACTGAGCAGAATTTGTCCTGATATACTCAAGATAATTCCAGTGGAACAGGCAGGCTTTAGACCACACAGGAATACAACAGATCAAGTCATGTCTTACAACTTATATAGGCGCAGGCTATCAACGGAAACTCAAGACTTCAGTGGCATTCACAGATTTAACAACGGCCTACGACAGTATGGAAAGCCAGAGTACTCTACAAGCTCCTTAAAGTTATCCCGCGTAGAAGAACTGCACGACTTTTGAAAACCAGGTTAGCCAAAGAATTCCGTGTGTATAAGGGGAAAGACGTAAGCAATGAAAGATCGTTGAACAACGGGCTACCCAAAGTGTCAGTTCTTGCTCCCTTGCTTAGTCTGTACATTTCATTTCATACATGCCAGAGACACTTTCAAGTAAATTCGGATATGCAGATGACTGGGCAATTGCTATCAGAAAACAAGCCATTGAACAAACGGAAGAGATCCTGACAGAAGACCTACAGAAGCTGACTCAGTACTTCAAAAAGTGGGGACTCAAACCAAACACCAGTATAACTGAAGTGTGTTGCTTTCCTCTAAACAACAAAATGGCTTACAGGAAGTTAAAGGTGTGCATGGTCAACCAGCAACTGAGACAACGGATACACTAAATACCTTGGTGTCATATTGGATAGAACGCCGTCTTTCAATCATCATCTCCAAAACGTTGCTGCAAAAATAAGAACTCTCAACAACATAATTCATAAGCTATGTGAAACAACTTGGGGATCTGCCGTCGTAACTCTGCGATGCTCAGCTCTAGGTTTGGTGTACTCGACTGCTGAATACTATGCTGCTGTCTGGCTCAATAGTGCCCATACAAATATTAGTTACCCAACTAAACGCCACAATGCGTCTTATCACTGGCACAATCATATCTACTCCCATACTCTGGCTACCAGTTCTAAGTCATATCCCCCCACCAGATATCAGACGTTCTCTTACGAGAATTCAACAAAATAATCGACAATCCAGACCTAACTATACATTCTGACATCAGCAACGCAAATGCTTATCGCCTGCGTTCGAGAAAACCAGCAACAAGAGATGGCACGAACTTGAGGAACAGCAACTACCAAACTATCATTGAATGGCAGAAGTGACTTAACGACAAATGCAGCCCAACAATGCCTCCTGTGAAGATGCCGCCACGTGGTTTCAACCTCCCTCGCAGACAATGGTCCACACTAAACAGAATCCGAACCAACCATTGGAATTGTGCAGCCTCCCACTTCAAGTGGAACATAACTTCAACGCCTGAGTGTAACTGTGGTGTTACACAACAGACGATCCAGCACATCACCGAATATAGGACAAAGTATGATGGCAGAGCTAGCGATTCTCGCGACTCCACAAACTATAGACTACATTCGTAATCTAGACATACAAGTGTAAATTTCAATCATGGTAGAGATTGTTTCCAGGGCTCTCGGGTGTCCAGTCGGATGCGATCGTTGAAGTCCCACGATATTTCGGCGAATAACCTTTCCGCCATCATCAGGTGGTTCTGATGGATTTTTTTTTTTTTTTCATGTTTCATTCCAATCCCTTATGGGGAGAGGCGGGCGCACTCATGGCTTAATGCCATTCAACGCCTTAGCTTATCTTATTTGATTCTGTTTGAACTCTATTTCAGCATTGGGTGGATTTCTTACATGCTATTCTTATATGCTATTCTTATTTCCTATATTGTATTCTATTGATTTCAAATTCTTTCCTGTTGTATTCTACTGTCTTGTAGTCTAATGCTTTTTTTTTGGTTCATCTTATCTTGTTTGGAGGAGTATTCACAACCCCGGCATTTGCCTTACTGCTGAGGGAAAACCTCCTTAAAACCTCAGCAAGGGTTGGGTGTTTTCTTTGTGTTTGGTTTCCGTTTATTTTTATTGTCTTTGTTGGTTTGATTTCATTCATTCTCTTCTGTTGGGAGTAGGTGTTGTTGTATTTGTTGGTCCTTGTGTAGGTTCACTATGTCTTCGTTTTGTGGTTCTTCTATGTCTACTGGTGCTATTATGGTCCGTGTTGGTATTGGGTATCTGTATGCTTGGAAATTTACTGTGTGGTATTCCTTTTTCAGTTCTGTTGTTAGAGTATTGCTTTTCAGTCTATTTAATCCTATCCTATAGCTTAGTTGTACACTATTGTTTCTCCTGTGCTGCATGGTACGTTCAGAGCAATTCGAAGGATTCGTCTTTCAGTTGCACACACTCTCTGGGTTTGGGAGTTGTGTGCCATCCAGACTGGGGCTGCGTACTCTAGGACTAGCCTGATGAAAGCCTTATCTCTCTCTCTCTCTCTCTCTCTCTCTCTCTCTCTCTCTCTCTCTCTCTCTCTCTCTCTCTCTGTGTGTGTGTGTGTGTGTGTGTGTGTGTGTGTGTGTGTGTGTGTGTGTGTGTGTGTGCGCGCGCGCGCAGCATTGTTTCGGTGCTAGCTCCATGTCCCTTGCCCCTGATGATCTTTATTAGTCCCATTCTGCGCCGCGCTTTTGCTAGTGTTTCTGTGACGTGTTGGTTCCAAGATAGAGTCCTGTCCAGTGTGATGCCTAGGTATTTCCCCGTGTCTTTTGGTGTGATGTTTTGTCCCCATAGTTGTGCTGTGATATCTTTCCGGTTTTGGCTCTGTCCATTGTTCTATTTCTGTGCTGGAATACCAAAAGCTGGCTCTTGAGGGCGTTCGGTCGTATTTTCCACTTTGCTAGCCACGGCTCTAGTTTTTTAATGTACTGGGTGGTCAAGACGGAAAGTCCTGCCGCTGTCAGTGACACCAGTATGCCGTGTCATCGTTCCACCTGGTGGGTTGTGGGATATATGTGCATAGAGAGTAGAGCAATGGTGAAAGTATAGCTCCTTGCGGTACCCCTGCCTCTGGATAGAAGGTGTTCGATGGTTTGCCGTTAACGTATACTCTTGGTCGGTCTGCTCATTGTCAGTGTTATTTATGTCTGCCAGTCGGGCTTCGATTCCCTGCGCTGACGCTTCGATTGCGGCCGCCGACAATCCGTTTGCGGGCGCCGACCCAGGTCCGCGCCCACCCCGGCGTCGCGCCGGGTGGTGGAAGATGCAGAATCCCGTGGAGTGTCCTCTGCGGCCGTCGTAGAAGGGTCTTGTGTCCGCTTGTGGCGACTCGTTGATGGAGTTAAGTAATGGTTGCCATGCCTTGCTTAGTTGAAAACATGTGTATCTGTTTATGAGATTGTCCGTTACGCGAATTTCAATGGCCTCCTTGCAGATGCTGTCCCAGTAGAAACTGGTAGGGGCCAGAATCTTGGCCTCTTCGTGTTTCGCATTGTGTCCAGTTTCCAAGCAGTGTTCTGCCAGTGCCGATTTGGTGGGCTGGCCTAGGCGCGTGTGGCGTTGGTGTTCT
This sequence comes from Schistocerca americana, assembly GCF_021461395.2. Lineage (NCBI taxonomy): Eukaryota > Metazoa > Arthropoda > Insecta > Orthoptera > Acrididae > Schistocerca > Schistocerca americana. The sequence continues at coordinate 588,000,065 of NC_060123.1, read as the reverse complement.
TTGCACCGGTCTTCGACTGTTCGGACTGTTTGACCGATGTAGGATTTGTCGCAACCACACGGAATATTATATACGCCCGCTTTCTTGAGGCCGAATCCGCCTTTCACTGTCCCCAGTAGGGCCCGTGTCTCGGATGGTGGTCGGAAGACCGTGTCAATTTTGTGTTGTTTTAGCAGTCTCCCAATTTCTGATGTCGCGTTGCCTGCATACAGTAGAAAGGCAAGGCTTGTTTCCTTATTTTAGACTGTTCTTTATCTGGGTTTCTGCAGTGTTTCCGTCGTCTGAGGGCTGTCTGAATCTGTCGTTTGCTGTATCCGTTCTTGTGAAACATTTTCTAGGTGTGAGTTCTTTGTGCAGACTTTGTTCGTCCGATATCGAGTATGCCATATGAACCAGTGTGTTGAGCTTCCCGTTGAGTTGTGCAGGATGGTGGCAACTCGAGGCATGTAGATATAGGTCCGTATGTGTAGGCTTGCGGTACACGCTATTACCCAGTGTACCATTTGATCTCCGCTCTACGAGTACATCAATAAAGGGTAATTTCCCATCCTTCTCGATCTCCATGGTGAACCGTATGTTGTCGTGGACGGAATTCAGATGTTCTAAAAACGTCTGTAGATGATCGGGTCCGTGAGGCCAAATGACAAACTTGTCGTCCACGCATCGGTAAAAACACACTGGTTTCCGTTCGGCCGCTTGAAGTGCCTCCTCTTCGAAACTCTCCATAAATAAGTTGGCTACCGCTGGTGAGAGAGGGCTCCCCATAGCCATACCGTCGGTTTGCTCATAGTATTGGGCGTTGAAGACGAAGTAGGTGGATGTAAGTACGTGCCTGAACAGATGTCAACTCGGGACCAAATTTCTCGCTGATAAGGTGAATCGAATCTTCTAGCGGGACCACTGTAAACAGTGACACGACATCAAAGCTCACCATGATGTCTGTTTCTCGTAGGCTCAGCTCCTTGAGCCGACGAATGAAGTCTGTTGAGTTCCGAATATGGTGTTCGCGCTTTCCCACATACGGTCTGAGCAGAACTGTCAGGTGTTGTGCGAGAGGGTATGTGGGCGCCCCTATGTTGCTGACAATGGGACGCATCCTTCCTTATGGGTCTTAGGGAGGCCGTATATTCTCGGAGCTACTGCGGAACGCTGTCTAAGTCTCTTGATATCTTTCTCCTCTATTGCGCCATTTTTCAGTAGGCTGGCAATCCTTAGTTGTATCCTGTTGGTCGGGTCCATCTTGATCTTCCGGTATGCCGGGTCGTCAAGAAGTTGAAGTATCTTCTGTTCATAGTCCTGAGTGTTCAGAGCGACCGTGGTGTTTCCATTGTCGGCTGGCAGGAGGACAGTCTCTTCTCTAAGGGCCCGAAGTGCCGCTCTTTCTTCCCGTGAGATGTCGCTAGTAGTCGGTTTTGCCTTGGAGAGAATCCGACATGTTTCCCTCCTAACTTCTGCAGCCTTGTCCTCGGTTAAGCCCCGGACCGCCCGCTCCAATGCCGAGATGATCTCAGTGAAGGGGAGGTGAGGTGAGGTGAGGTGAGCTGGCGTCGGTGCAAAGTTGAGTCCTTTTTCGAGTATGGATATGGCTGCGTCGTCCAGTAGCTTCCCCGTGAGGTTAATCACGGTTTGTTTTATCGGCTCAGTCTCTTCTTGTTGTTTGCCTGGTAGCCTTGCAAACTAGTCAATCTGTTTGTTTGTTGATTTCAGGTGTATCCAGTCAGCCTGGGCCCATGTGACACCATCCACCCATTCCCAGGAATAGTCTTGAAGCGTGGAAGCCAATTGCAGGTGAAGGTGCGGTAGTTCTTTGGCATTCTTGTTGAGTACGCGGTTGATACAGCCCGGTTCACTCATAGCATGCCCAACTGCTGAGAAACCGCCTCAAACGCGGGTGCGACGCCTAGAGCATCAAAGTGGCGGCTGAAATTCAACGCCACGAAGAGCCAGGCAGTCGTCTTCACCCGAAGACTTCTGCCGCCAGGGCTTACGCCAGTCGAAATTCTGGGAGAACCTATCCCATGGAGTGGGACGACTAAATACCTAGGGGTTAACCTAGAGCGCAGTCTACCTGGAAGCATCACATCCGTGATAAAGGGAGGGCAATAGGACGCCTTCGCGCCCTGTATCCGCTGCTAAACCAGCAGTCGTCACTGCACCGCTACACGGCATCACGCTTTACCTAACATTGGTTCGCCCACTGTTAGAGTACGCGGCCGTGGTCTGGGGGAAAGCCTCAGATGCTCACATTGTGACTCTGCAGCGGATACAGAACCGCGCCCTGAAGACTGCTATGCATCTTCCGAGGCGCTTCTCGACGCGCCTAATTCCACGAGGACACAGTGATCATGCCTCTCCGGGACAAGTTTCGCGCCATCGCCAGGAAGTTCTAGGAGAAAGTGGGACACTCCCGCAACCGGCTCATCCATGGAATGGGCCAACAACTTCAACACAGGCCAACCACGCGTTGGCCTGACCTGCTGAGGGATTAAGTTTTACTAATCCCCATCAGAGTGGGTCTTTTTCAGGTTATAACAGCAAGGACCAATCAACAAGAGTGGTAATATATTTTTCTCTCTTTTACAGGAACCGCAGGAATGACAAATTTTGTCCAAACTGCACCACCTCGAGCCAAGGATAGGCTCGTCTACTCAGCGTCAGACAGACCATTCCATCAGAACCACCTGATGATGGCGAAAAGGTTATTCGCCGAAATATCGTGGGACTTCAACGATCGCATCCGGCTGGACACAACACAATCTCTAGCCATACACTAAAAAAATAAATAAACTTTGACGCTTCAAGACTTCGTATCTACATTTAAAAACCAGAAGGGTTTGCCCCGTAATAGTTGCAATGTCGTAGAGGATGTAAACGTTGCCGATGAGCGATTTGTTAACAAGTAATATATCGTTGGACAAGCGACATTACTTGATCCAAGGTTTTTTTCCCCCCAATGGGGGCGGGGGGCGTTTCGAAGCAGGCAACACGAAATATACGCAGGCATACGATGGAAATTCCCCTCCAAATGGACTTCCATCACCACCCATAGTAACAAATTTTAATTTGTGGAAGGCCTTCGACAATGGAGTGGCGAAAACAACGAAAACTTATGATTATAAGGTTGTCATTGGAATGGACAAGTGCATTTCTGAGATATTGCTCCCGAGGGACGATGATCCTCCGTTCTCATGGGAACAAAGATTTTTTTTTTTTTACCTACATGTATAGTCATTGACCCAAAATAGATTATGCGCACGCGCGAATTCAGTACCTTCTGAGTGGATATATTCAAATAGATGGCTAACATTGACTAAGAAAAGGGAATCGAGAAAAGAGAGGCGACTGGGACAATCAAAAGTTTCGGAAATTATGTTTATCAATGGCAGCGTTTAAGTTCGTATATATGTGTTCTACAGACTGTTACAACAATAAAATGAAATGAATTAATCTGAACAGTTTCGTGTACCACTAACAGATTTAAATTCTGTTGGTAATCCTTTGAAATTATTATAGGGCAGTCTGACTACTTTGAGTTCATTCTAATCTAATTTTCGTCCACTTCAGTCACCAACTTCGTTAGCTCTCATGTCGAAAATTTCTGATCCCATTTGAGTGAAATATGTATTTAAATATTTCTATCTTTTTATTAACTGTAACACTTTCTTGTTAGAATGAAGTATGAGCCATCAAAACTGTTTATGATTGGATTTTTAAAAAATTCAACATCTTTTATCTAATATTCTTAAATATAGTGGGTCGCTTTATAGATGTGCCATGCCACAAGAACTTGTTTAGAGGTGGCAGTAAACATTTTCGTATATATGCAGGGAATCTATAGCTTTCCAACAAACTATATCATTTTCAAAACAATACTAGTGTCCCTTGTGCACAGGGATGTGAAAAGATCGGGGAAATCAGCACAGTGACCGTGGCAGGGATATGAAACGTACAACTAAACGAATTTCCATCTTGCTTAGTGTTTACACCAGGCGCGCGGTTTCCAGGTCGTTCTGATATTTGCTTCAGTAGAATAAAAGAAGAAAATGTTTCATGGAACGTTTATGTCCTTACTAGTAGTAATGAATATAAAACTGTCTTAACACTGTAAGATCGCTAAGGCTGTCAATGGCCAGCTACTGTGCGATGTTAACCTCGCTGGCCACACAATGGGTCTGTGAGGTCCAGATGCTCACTCAGACCCGTCCAATCCTGCTCCAACACAGCTGTAGGGGACGTGACTCAGATGTAAGCCACCTCTAGTTGGTTGTGTCTGAGCAAGTGTACAGTGCACAACACTTCAGTCCTTGTCGGCCCGTTCAGGTGAACAAACAGGCCTCCGAGACCTCTGGTGTGGCTTGCATGTAAATTGTCCCTAGGCCTGGGAGGCCTATGGTGTGGTCGAACGTATGTCAGTATCTAAATCTTAGAGGCCTTAGTGTGCTTGTCAGTAGTCAGTATTTTATCTTACAGTTACCCTCTTGACTTTTTCCCGTCGTCTATAATAATAGGAGACGTAATCTTTGAATGGATAGAATCTTTAGTTTTTCCATTCTATCGGTTGATTAATTATACTGTCTTCTAATGCAGGTGTTCCTACTACTGCCAGAATGGATTCTCAGAGGGAAAAGCGCTTCTACACTGATGATGAAATGTTAGCACAATTGACAAAATTTTCGTCAGATAATGACTGTGTCTCTGAAGTTGAATCACCACTAGGGGACACAGATTGTGATACTGAAGTAGAAGAACATTCCAATTCGGTATCAGAACACTCTTCATGTGACAATCCTAAATTCATCCCTTCAGATGATTAAGAGGCAGACAGATTGTGCGACGACATGTCACACCTGAAACTTCCAAAAAGGACACTTCATCGTCTTCAAAACCTTTACAACCACGTAGAAAGAGGAAGACAGAATGTAACCTTCAGGTAAAGGGTAAACAATGTGTAGTAGATGAAGTTCAGAGGATGGTGGTGGAAGAGGAAGCTGGGAGCTTGGAAATTTACATCGGCAGATCAGAGATTACAGGGAAAAATGGCCTCACAGTTTGGAAAACCAGACCCATGATGAGGACCGCAACGAGGGCACAAATTAAGTACATCTGATAGTTAAGACCCTTGGCCCGCTGCTGATGCTAAGAAGCCTGTTGAATGCTTCAGAGCATTTTACACACATTCCCTAATGCATCCCGTAGAGAAATACACTAATAAAAAGATGGACAAGAAAAATGCATTTTTCAGCAATGAAGAAATACAAGCCTCCCTTCAAATCATTTGTGAAGAACTGGAAGCTTTTATTGGTCGTCTTGTTTTGGCTGAGGCCACGAAAAACAATCATGTCCCCATCAAACGGCTGTTTTTTTAGCAACTTACAATTTGACGATTCCCAGACGCGAGAAAAAAGACGACAGATAGAATATTCCAAATTTCAGACCAATTACCAACCAAGTTCGTACCTTACTATAAATGAACACTGCTCCCTCGGGTGTTCCTGCTGCTGTTTATTTTACCAAACTACTTACCAAGCCAGTTTACGGTACTAATCGTAGTATCACCAGGGATAACAGGTTTACTAGTATTCCACTTGCCATTGAATTGCTGAAGACCCAACAACTGACATATATCCGGACCATAAAGAAACACAAACGAGAACTCCACCCAGAATTCATTGATATGAAATACAAGGACCGCAAAGTTGGAACGTCGCTTTTCATATTCCGAGGAGACGTGACAGCTGTTTCATATAAACCCAAGATAGATAAAATGGTTACTGTCATTTCAATCATGCATGGAGATGATGCTGTACATCCCGACTCCAAAAAACCCTATATGATTTAACTACAACAAAACAAAAGCGGGTGTTGACGCGTTTGATCAAGTGTGTCAGTACTATAGCACTGGCCGAAAAACACGCCGATGGATGCATGCATTTTTTTTTTTACAACATGATAAACATCGCTTTCATAGATGCCTATACTGTGCACCTCCATAGGTTTTACAAAAAGTGAGGGCAAGTGAGAAACAACGATCAAAGGAAACCATTGTCACGATCATATTTTATGTTGACGCTTTCTGGACAGCTTACAGCACCTTGGATGAAGGCTACGCTTGACACACCAATTCCCCATAACCTACGGGACAGTATTTATTAATGCCAGAACACGACTCCATCAGCAGAGGCAGCTCATGAAGAAATTGAGCAACGAGCTTATAACAAAAGAACTTACTGTAAATTTTGTGACTACAAAAAACAAAGGAAATAAAAAATGCAGTGTGATTTATGTAAGCTGCCAGTGTGTGATGAGCACCACAAAAATTGTCGAAATTGTACCAGTAAAAAATGAGAAACTTCAGCTGAATTTTTTGACAGTGGTTTTAGTTCTAAAAAAACATCATTAATTGTATGTGATTTTCTAATATGATGGATTTTTTTTTTTTTTTATATTAAGTTTACACTACTATTGTTTAATTTTTGAGAGTTTGGTTGTTTTTTTAGGAAATATATTTGTTTTATGTTATTCAAGGTTATTTAATGTATTGTACCCTAACCCCTATAATGAAACAAATTATTTAAATATTTTTCATTATTACTCGTGTAGGCCTCTGAGAACTGTGGTGTGGTCAGCAGGGTTAATCGACGTCTTTAGAGGCGTTCTTTTCTGGAATTTTTTGACCACAATTGTAATTAGGAGACCATTTTGAAACGTGGGCCCCTTCTACCAACTGGCGTTGAGAAACTAAGTGCCTTGTAAGTTTGTAACCTCTATAACTTCTTTATTTATGAATCAATTTTCAATTTGGTGTCATTGGAAAGTAAAATATAAGAGCCATAATATAAAAATTATTAAAATGCTGTGTTAAGCAACAAATGTTTGAAAATTTGTAATTAATGTAATTTCAGGAATTTTTTTCCCCCAGCATAACCACAAGTTTCACCATCTGAATTTTTGTTTTAAATTTTTCCTACTTTCATACTTTTCAACATAAAAAAACATCAGAAGGGTATTTGTCCTCTATTGTTACTTCTTATACTTTTTCAATAATGCTGTAGTAATTAATTGCTTCAAATGGCTAATCAACAATACATGAAACAATGAAAAATTCTGTGTAGCAGCGACATTCACATGCAACACAGGCTGTGTGTGTTACGTTTCCATGTGTCTGTGCACTTTATATATCTGAAGGACTGTCCAGCCCGGTAGCTGAGTGGTCAGCGTGACAGACTGTCAATCCTAAGGGCCCGGGTTCGATTCCCGGCTGGGTCGGAGATTTTCTCCGCTCAGGGACTGGGTGTTGTGCTGTCCTAATCATCATCATTTCATCCCCATCGACGCGCAGGTTGCCGAAGTGGCGTCAAATCAAAAGACCTGCACCAGGCGAACAGTCTACCCGACGGGAGGCCCTAGCCACACGACATTTCCATTATCTGAAGGACTTTGTCTTGATTTTGTGCTTCTTACATAAGCAGCCATTCTGTCTGTTAAGTTATTTGAAAGTACAGTCGTACCCCTCAATATGATAACGTTCGGGAAATAGAGCCCCTCAATACGAGATAGTGAGAAGGAATGATTGAAATTAAAAAGAGAAAGAATTCATCCAACCCACCCATAGTTGCACACTAACATATAACCAGGGAGACTTAATTTAACTTCCATAAGTGCAATGGGTTGCATTTTTTCCAACATATTAGAGTGCCCTCTGATGACGTATAATTTTTATCAAGTGACGCTAGACCATCCAATCATATTATAACCTACGAACAGTTGTTGCAGTATATGCTTGTTTAATTGTGGCTTGTTATCAGATGTTTTTGTGAATTTTATTTATCAAATATTATGAGTGAAGAAAGATCACATTTTATTCAATGTTGTGTTTTGTGTTTTTTATATCAATTGTCATTAGAAATGATATATTCATACAAATATTATTATTTATTAACAATAATTTTGTTTCATATAAAATTATATTATTATGAATGATAATTCATTTGAAAATACATTAAATTAAAATTTAGTCATATTTATAACTCCATGTTGAAGGTTTTTTATAATTAGCTATTACTCTTTAACTTATTTATTCACTATATGATATCATCAATTAAATTATAAATTAAAAAAATTGAGATTTGTATATTAATTTATATACTTGAAATATATATTACCTTCAAACCAATCATTAATCCACTCAATTTTAGCAATATATAACCAAGTAATAAATAAATAAATAAATAAATAAATAAATATTAATTATTTTTGTCATTGATTCTGTTATTGACAGTTGAAAGTTAATTTTTAGGTATTTCATTTTAAAAGCCATTAAGACATTACCAATACTACGTTTTTAAGGAATTACACATTTTCACAGAATTCAAACAAAAAAATATTTTCTTTATTTACGTAAAATTTATTATTTATACAGGGTGTTACAAAAAGGTACGGCCAAACTTTCAGGAAACATTCCTCACACACAAATAAAGGAAAGATGTTATGTAGACGTGTTCGGAAACGCTTAATTTCCATGTTAGAGCTCATTTTAGTTTCGTCACTATATACTGTACTTCCTCGATTCACCACCAGTTGGCCCAATTGAAGGAAGGTAATGTTGACTTCGGTGCTTGTGTTGACATGCGATTCATTGCTCTACAGTACTAGCATCAAGCACATCAGTACATAGCATCAACAGGTTAGTGTTCATCACGACCGTGGTTTTGCAGTCAGTGCAATGTTTACAAATGCAGAGTTGGCAGATGCCCATTTGATGTATGGATCAGCACGGGGCAATAGCCGTGGCGCGGTACATTTGTATCGAGACAGATTTCCAGAACAAAGGTGTCCCGACAGGAAGACGTTCGAAGCAATTGATTGGCGTCTTAGGGAGCACGGAACATTCCAGCCTTTGACTCCCGACTGGGGAAGACCTAGAACGACAAGGACACCTGCAATGGACGAGGCAATTCTTTGTGCAGTTGACGATAACCCTAATGTCAGCGTCAGAGAAGTTGCTGCTGTGCAAGGTAATGTCGACCACGCCACTGTATGGAGAGTGCTACGGGAGAACCAGTTGTTTCCGTACCATGTACAGCGTGTGCAAGCACTATCAGCAGCTGATTGGCCTCCACGGGTACACTTCTGTGAATGGTTCATCCAATAATGTGTCAATCCTCATTTCAGTGCAAATGTTCTCTTTACGGATGAGGCTTCATGCCAACGTGATCAAATTGTAAATTTTCACAATCAACATGTGTGGGCTGACGAGAATCCGCATGCAATTGTGCAATCACACCATCAACACAGATTTTCTGTGAACGTTTGGGCAAGCATTGTTGGTGATGTCTTGATTGGGCCCCATGTTCTTCCACCTATGCTAAACGGAGCACGTTATGATTCCATACGGGATACTCTACCTGTGCTGCTAGAACATGTGCCTTTACAAGTACGACACAACATGTGGTTCATGCACGATGGAGCTCCAGCACATTTCAGTCAAAGTGTTCGTATGCTTCTCAACAACAGATTCGGTGACCGATGGATTGGTAGAGACGGACCAATTCCATGGCCTCCACGCTCTCCTGACCTCAACCCTCTTGACTTCCATTTATGGGGGCATTTGAAAGCTCTAGTCTACGCAACCCTGGTACCAAATGTAGAGACTCTTCGTGCTCGTATTGTGGACAGCTGTGATACAATACACCTTTCTCCAGGGCTGCATCAGCGCATCAGGGATTCCATGCGACGGAGGGTGGATGCATGTATCCTCGCTAACAGCGGACATTTTGAACATTTCCTGTAACAAAGTGTTTGAAGTCATGCTGGTACATTCTGTTGCTGTGTGTTTCCATTCCATGATTAATGTGATTTGAAGAGAAGTAATAAAATGAGCTCTAACATGGAAAGTAAGCGTTTCAGGAGACATGTCCACCACATAACATATTCTCTTTCTTTGTGTGTGAGGAATGTTTCCTGAAAGTTTGGCCGTACCTTTTTGTAACACCCTGTATATGATAATTCAAATAAAATAAATAAAACAAATTATAATAAACATAATTCAATTCCACAATTGGAGGTTTTATGTATTATGAATCTTACTACACTCCTATAGTAGCATCTGATTGTCATAAAATATGTCACACTATCAAGCTGAGAGGTTTAATAATATATTGAGGGGTTCCATACTGAGGGGTCCGACTAATACAAAGTTGTTCCATAATGTGAATATTACAGATCACTTAATAAAGTGGTCATTAACTCTTTCTCATTTCCCCCTTACAGATTCTTCATAGTACATTCTTGACTAATTAGAGAACAAGAAAAAGATTCAAACTATCCTGTTCTTTTCTGCAATATACAGTTGATTAAAAATCACAATGGAAAACAAATGTTCTTTAGGTTTTCTGTCAGCAGTTGTGTCAGAAGAAAAGTAGCAGCAGTGAAGAGCTTTTACTTAATAGATACGTCAAGCCTGAAACAAGCTGATATTGAATTATCAAAGCTAAGAAGCATCTGTGAAAATATTGAGAGAGTTGGTTCTTTTCACAAAAGGCTCTATTTGGGAACATTTGAAGACAAAGAATTTGCTGTGACCCTTTTAAGAAGCATGGTAAAAAGAATGCCAAGAAATCTTTGAAAACTATTTCTTTAACCATGGCACGGAAATATAAAACCCTTGGTCTTAGGGATTACTGGTCATTTTACCCAGCATTGTGGGGTGAATATATTGCCCAAACAATGCCATTCAATAGATTTGTGTGGCTCCTTTCTAATCTACATGTAAATGACAATGAAAAACAACCACAGAGGGGATCAGCAGATTGTGACAAACTATATAAACTACGACCATTGCTAAATTCTCTCTCCACAACCTACAAAAATTGCTACAAGCCATCTAAGAAACAAAGGACTGACGACTCAAGATTACATTCAAAGGGCGATCATTTATGAAAATGTATATGCCACTGAAACCCATACAAAGCAGTTACAAAGTGTGGGTAAGGGCAGACGAAACTGGGTATATTTGTGAGTTTTAAATCTACACAGAGAAAAAAAGGGACCCACGTAGAAAAGGACCTAGGTGGGAGAGCTGTTACTGATTTTGTAAGGTGACTTGTAGGTCAGGGTTATGAAATCTACATAGACAACTATTTTACATCAGTACCACTGTTCAAAAACCTTACATTAGATAAAATATATGCTTGTGGCACAATTAAAAGTGTAAGGAAATACTTGCCAAAAGATTTTAAATCTGATAAATGTTATACTCGTGGGGAATCAAAGTGGAGGAACTGGGACAGAGTAACTGCACTAAATAGATGAAAAAAATCTCTTTTTCTCTCAAACTTCCATAATCCAAACCAAGAAGCCACAGCGAACCAAAGAAAAAAAATGGCTCTCAGGAAGCAATAACATGTCCGAAAGTCATATGTTACAACAATAATTCAATGGGTCATACTGACAAAGCAGACATGCTCAAATCAACTTATGAATTAGACAGGAAAAGCAAGAAGTGGCGGCACAATATTTTTTCATTTCTTGGGCGTCACTGTCGTGACACACATAAAATAAAAACTGGAGGAACACCACTGAAATTGAAAGATTTTAAGATACTACTGGTTGAGGGTCTGCTTGTCCAAGACAGTATGTCTCCTGGCAGGAAAAGGAAAGCAATTTCCCAGCCATCATCATCATCTAAGAAGACATTTAGAATGAAAGTCTCTGTGGATAAAAGACAAACCAATGAACCGCATATTCCTGTTCATAGCAAAACTAAGCACTATGTAAATTGCCGTTCAATAAAGGAGCCTCATAGGACCAGATGGTCATGCAAAGTACGTGATGTTGGATTGTACCTAACAGATAAAAAGAACTTTTGCAATATCGTAAAGAGTAGGAAACAAGTGTTGTATGTAATGCACTTCGAGAATTTGCATTAAACAAAAAAAATTTTGGGACATCAGTTTATAAAAAAAGAATATGCATGAAAGAAAATGCAACTTTAGTGTGATAAAATACTAGAAATTAAAAGTTAGTGGATTTTTGAAAGATGTTTAACAACCCCTTGGGTCACAGTGGTTTCATAGCAAAACCAACTATGTATATTTTACATTTGAAAATTTTTTTAAAAATTGTAATGTGCTCCAGTAATGCAATAAAGAAGGATAACATCAAATTTCAGTGCATATCATATCCAAAAGTATTTTGTGACTAAGGGCTACTGGACAGCTGCTCCAGCCAGCGAGGCCGGTAACATTATCACCGACCCACCAGCTTCCGGGAAGTACAAAATTCTGAAATGCGAGCTCATTCGGCAGCTCTCCCTCTCTAACACACAGCGCTTAAGACAGTTGTTGCACAGGGAGGAAAGTGGCAATAGGTAGCCATCACAGATTCTGTGAGATCTCCACACCTTGGCTGGACCAGACATCCCAGATCCTCTACTACGATTCCATATGGATGTCGCACTTGCCAGAAACGCATCGCACTCTGCTCACAGTGATGCAAGAGGAGAACTTGAGCAAGCTGGCAGAGATTGCGAACACAGTAAACAAGGCTGCAGCTCTGCGTTTTCACTAGAACACCTGTCAAAGACAGGCTGGATGACATCACTTCGTGCCTCGATAAGTTGTTGCGGCAGGTCGCAGCTCTCAGCATATACAAACAAAAAGACAGCATAATATCACGCAGACAATGCACAGCGCACTCCTCGCCCTCGCCAGACCGGAACGAGCGCTTCTACCACCATCGTTTCGGCGTAAGAACTTAGATGCAGGTTGCCATGTTCCTGGACGGGAAACACAGATGGCAGCCCCCCCCCCCCCTTCCCCTTCAGCCATCGAGCAGCACGGACTTTGAGAAGGCATATTTGCCATCATCTTCAGAGCGGACTACGACTTGAATGTCGGCAAGTTAGGACGCATCCCGCAAGATCTAAGACGCAAATTGTTCCTCTGTGCAGAGTAGTGCAGAGAGGGATTTTCCTCGTATTCGAGTTAATGGGTTTTGTCAAAAGAAAGTTTGCATCTGATTTCTAAGTTGCAGGATTTGTGCTGTCTTGTGGGGTGGAAGTTTGAGAAGCAACTTTCAATTGAGATTACCTCAAACCGGGAGTGCTGTGTTCAGAGAGGCAGAGCCATCCGAGTTATCGGTATCTTTACCACAGGGCCAATTTGAGTGATTGCCTTTGCTGTAAGTGTAGGATTGTGCATTTTTTTAGGTCTACACAACAAAGTTCAATGTGGGAGATAAACCGTCTTATCGTAGCATAGTGCCAATTTGCATTCCATGCACAGTTCTGAGCTTAGAGCTCTTTGTGTGATCAGAAGCTAGATTTTCACCAACGCTTAACCCCTTCCAACAACTTATCTAGTATTCTTGATCTTGTAGTTATCCTTGCGAGGTGCCGAGTATTCATCGACATAGCTGCTGGTAATAGGGCATGTAACTGCAAATTAGTTAATGTGCCATTCTCAGAAGTGTGTGGGTGGTCAAGAAAATTCACATTTTTGTAATTTTTGTCAATTATGGGAAATGTCACAATTAAATGTTTCTAATACAATCAAATTATCTACTTCATTCTAGCTAGCATTTAACCTGTCCCAGTAAGCTTTACTTGTACCCTAGTCACTGGCCAGCTTGCCCAGATGGGAAGGAAAGAAGGTTTGTGATCTTCTACGTCAGCGACAGACAAATAAGCTTACAATGGTTCAGTCATACGTACATATGGACTTGTGACTAAATCCGAACATCGGGTTATGGAGGTAATTCGAGTGGTGCACTGTAACAGGGCTGGATTTCCTGTCCAATCGATCTCTTACTGGGTGTAAGGTATGCTTCCATTTTGGACTACGTTACCACGTTGAAGTTGGCATGCCAGCCTACACAGTGCAGTGAGTCGTCGGTACACTCCCTTGCCATGCCAGCGCCGTTAGCACAACTGCTAAATCAGTTCTGCGTCCTGCCGGAGTGCCGTCATCGCCCTGCCACTCGACAGTACGTCACATCAGGACCACACCTGGTCCTCCAGTTTTCTCGCAGCCCAGATGGCTGGTCCACAACAAACTGCACATTACAAAAGCAGAAGTCGACACAATGATCCAAGCAGGCACAGCATGACCATCGGAAAGCACCTGGCTATCTCTTCTGCACCAGGTACCAAAGAAACCAGATGGCTGGTGCCCTGTGGTGACCACAGAGGACTCAATGCTCGTACAATTGCCAACTGATATCCCGTGTGCCACATCGGAGATTTTGTTTGCCAGTTGGCGGGCTGCAAAGTTTTCTCAACTTTAGACCTAGCCTACAACCAAACACCAGTGGCAACAAAGAATGTCCAAAAAAACTGCAATAACCATGCCCTTTAGACTGTTTGAATTCCCATACATGTCTTATGGCCTCCGAAACTTAGCATAGACCTTTCAGCATTGTATCGATGACGTTTGACGTGGATTGGACTACTACTTCGCATACATTGACTAAGTGTTGGTGGCATCATCTTCCATAGAACATGAAAGACACCTACGCATAGCCTTCCACAAATCTGATGACTACAGAATCCTCATAATGCGGCCAAATGTGTCATTGGGCCTAAGAAAGTGACATTCTGTGGATTTCGGGTTTCTGCGACCTGTACGTACCACCAGCTGAGCGCATCACCGCACTTACAACTCAGCCAGCTCCAAAAACAGTGCGTGAATTGCGTCACTACTTGGTGGTGGTGGTGGTGGTGGTGGTGGTGGTGGTGGTGGTGGTTAGTGGTTAACGTCCCGTCGACAACGAGGTCATTAGAGACGGAGTGCAAGCTCGGATTAGGGAAGGATTGGGAAGGAAATCGGACGTGCCCTTTCAAACCCGGCATTTGCCTGAAACGATTTAGGGAAATCACGGAAAATCTAAATCAGGATGGCTGGAGACAGGATTGAACCGTCGTCCTCCCGAATGCGAGTCCAGTGTGCTAACCACTGTGCCACCTCGCTCGGTCACTACTTGGGGATGATCAACTTTTACCGTAGTTTTTTACCCTGAGCCGCTGAAGTGCGGGCACCATTCCATGCCACCCTCGCTGGCCCCAAAGTGCATGGTTCCACACCTGTCACGTGAACTGATGAATTGCAGACAGCATTTGAAGCCTGCCAGACAAGCCTCAAGCAGGCCACTCTCCTTGTACAGCCAAATACCGATGCCCCATTAGCCATTTTCTCAGACACCTCATCCTATGCCGTCAGTGCTGCCACCCACAACAGAAGGTAAATGGGTACTGGCAACCATTGGGTTTCTTCTCCAAGATCAAAGAAAAACAGCACTCTTGGCCACCATTTTATACTGAATTGTTAGCAGCCTATCAGGTGGTCTGTTACTTCTGATTCACTATATACCCAGATGCCCAGCCATTGACTTTCGCGTTTTCACAGCCAAGAAATAACTATGCCCCACTGCGAATCAACCAACTAAATTTTATTTCGCAATTCACAACAGACATTCGGCATGTAAGTGGTTTGAAAAATGTCACTGCTGAAGTCTTATCTAGAGTGGAAAGCATTTCTGCACCTCTGAATTTCGCCGAACTAGTTGCAGCACAAAATGGCAAGTAAGAGTTAAAGGCTTGCTGAAAGACAAAGCTTACCACTCCCAGGCATTGAGGAGCTGCTATACTGTGACAAGTCAGCAGCCCGACAGCAGCCATATGTAACTGCTCCTCTACAACGAAGGGTTTTGGATTCTCTACAGACTCGCATCCAGGAATCCATGCTGCGAGGGCACTATAGTGCGATTAAAACTACTTTGTACTTGACAGCTAGCCGAGTGCGTGACTGTGAGATAGTGCGGGCCAATTGCATGCTGACGTTCAGCACTCCTCCTCTGCACAGTTGCCACTGCTTATGCGTCATGGTTCAGTACCTGCACCTGCTAACACCTGGTCTTGTGCACGTCGTATTGTGTGAACTGCATTATCTCAGTGATGGTTCTCCTTTTTTTCCACTACAAGTGTGTGATAAATTACTGTAGTGACTTCTGTGTACAAAATGTCTGAAAATAAAAAGCGTGGTTGTCCTAGAGTTCACAGTCCGAAATCATCTTCGAAGAAAGTTGGGCAAGGAATAGCATTGAGAGGACAATCGCGCGAATACATCTGCAACATAAGACAATATTTTGAGATGGAAAGGGAGAAGGTAGGGCCTCTTCTTTCCGTTAATAAGGTAGTCAAGAGTCATAAACATAGGCAAAGACCAAAATGAAAAACAGAATACACATTCCGGGCCATCAAACCTTAACTCCGAACTGCCAAGTCTGCAAACTCCAAGGAAGAAACGACACATCGAGAAAAGTGTGATGAATGTTGATACTTTCAAACAGGATGCGATTCGCAGACATTTGTAGGCATATTATCATCGTAGAGAGCATCCAACCTTATAAAAACTGCATGTAATGCTTAAAGAAGCTGGTCTCAGCTCTTCAGCTGGTTTTATTAAACCTGGGATTTAATTACGAAAAATTAAGTGGTTGTACAGTTCTCTTGGAACGGCAAGATATTGCCGCTTGGCGATGCCAATTTTTGCACCAGGTAAAGGACATTGAATTCGATGATTTAGTGTGGCTAGATGAAACATGGGTTAATTCTGGTCATACACTGAAGACAGGTTGGTCTGACGGATCACAAGAAAAATGGCAGTACCTGTTGGCAAAGGAAGCAGAATTATTGTTGTTCGTGCAGGTACCGTCCGTGGGTTTGTTCTTGGCTGTTTCCATGTTTTCAGGTCAAAGAAAACCTCAGATTTTCACGAGGAAATGAACCACACCACCTTTTTTACGATGGTCTGAAAATTCACTGTTACCGAATTTGGAGAAACTGTCGTACATCATTATTGACAATGCGCCGTACCACACTGTTGTAAAGGACAAAGCCCCAATGCTGTCTTCTAGAAAAGACGAAATTATACAGTGGTTACGGCGAAATAATATAGATTTCGATGACTGAATGAAGAAAGTGGAACTACTGGCACTTGTGTCACTACATAAGCCACAACACCCAACATATGTTTTAGATGAAGTTGCCAACAAACATGGACATTCTGCAATTAGATTATCTCCCTATCATTGTCACTTTAATACTATAGAGCTAATATGGGCCCAAATCAAGGGGTACATAGCACGTGAAAACAAGACATTCAGGTTTTCAGAAGTGGAAAGACTTTTACACGAAGCTGTTTCTAAAGCAACTGTGGAAAACTGGAGTAATGTTGTAGTACATACAAAAGCAGTCATTCAGGAGGCATGGAAGAACGAATACTTATTGGAAGATAGTGTTTCCGAATTAATTATTGCCATCAGGGAGTCATCTGAGAGTTCTAGCGACACAGATATAAGCGGCGTTTTCCAGCTGTCAGACACAGAACACATCGGGTGATGGTAAGTTGCAAAAAAACAAAATTGTACCTTTTGGTGGTGTTGGTCTCGTTGACTTTATGTTTTGAGTTTTGCGAAATTCATGGCACAAGACTAAAAGGTAACTAACAGCGTTATATGTGCTGCTTTCTCCCACCCCACGTAAGTTATATCAGCACTTCAACGGTACGCACAATACTATTCTTGTCTTGGCGAAACTGTAGCATCGACCCACTTCCAACAAGCTCTAAAAATAAATGCAAACCTTTCCGAAACTTTTTCTCGCTTTGACTCCCCACAAAAAATGTAAAGGGAAAAAGTTTGTCGCTTACTACATTTCTGATGTTGATTTGGAAGAGGTTCCGCATCAGACGTGAGATTTTAATTTATTACTTCACTATTATTGGCTGTATTGCTCAGAAAGTTTGCGAACATCATCGAAATATGCCAGTGAAGACAACATTAAAATTTTGTTGTTGTACGGCACATGGTTTAGGAGATAGGGAATGATTAATATTGAGTAGCGTGAAAATTCAACTTTTCGTAAAGTTCAATATTTCTCTATTTCGGTAGCACAAAAGTTTCACTGAGTTAAAAAGTGTCAGAAGGTAGTCCTCGTATCACTCTACCATGTACAGTTGCCACATTATAAAAAACATGACTTCCATTGTTTACAGCGGCAGCTGGCAACATTGCACGGCCGCTCAGCAAACTGTCGAGTACAAAGTAGTTTTAATCACAATATAGTAATGCAGGGTTTTGTGTGGCCTGGTATACAGAGACCTAGACTCAAAAATACAGTTTACCATGGAAATAGAAAAGGATAACAGAATATCTTTCTTGGATGTCTTAGTTATGAGACGGTCCGATAGAAGCTTGGAATATAAAGTTTTTCGGAAGGCAACACATACGGACATTTATTTACACAAAAATTCTAATCATCATCCACAACAAAAAAGGGGTGTCATAAGAAGTCTTGTCGATCGACCGGAATGGATATGTACACCTGAACATTTGGATGCTGAAGTGAAACATCTGAAGCAGGCTTTTGAGAAAAAAAAAAAAAAAAAAAAAAGGCTACTCAAGAAAAGAGATAAATAGAATTTTGTGTCCAAGGAATAGAAGACCAAAAGATACGAATGAACCACAACGACAGAAAAATACAGTAGTTCTCCCTTTTATTAAAAAAGGGACAGATCGGATCGGTAAGATTTTACGAAAACACGACATAAAACCTGTCTTTAAACCAACAAAGAAAATAAGTCAAGTACTACGATCTGCGAATGATAAACGCCCTCCCGTGTCGACATGTGGTGTGTATAAAATTCCATGTACCTGTGGTAAAGTTTATATTGGTACTACCAAAAGAAGCGTAAACACGCGACTGAAAGAGCATAAAAGTCTTTGTCGACTTGGAAAAATTGAAAAATCAGCTGTAGCGGAACATGCCCTTCAACCAGGCAACCACCAAGTGAAGTTTTCGGATAACGAAGTTTTATCTACAACGTTAAATTACTATCCACGGCTATATAGAGAAGCTATTGAAATTTATAAACATCACGATAATTTTAATAGGAAAGAGGAGGCTATGAAACTTAGCGATATATGGACAGTGGCTCTACAAAATTGCTAACAATTTTTATCTTTGACAAGGTGATAATCGATAGTCAACCTTATCTTTGCTATGGATTATCACTGCTCATCACGTGTCACCTGAACCACGCCCCCCCTTTCTCACAATATATAAGTCGCTCTCAGACACCCGACCAGTCAGTCGGTAAGACTCAGCGGAGCAGCGCCTCTGAGGAAGTCCAGTGCAGCTCTGGACGAAACGTAAGGAGCAGAAAAGTTCTTTGACCACGACCTCACATCCCAGAAAGTATATCAACAGCCATGTCATCCGGTCGTGAAAGCCTTCATTCTACACACACAAGCTCTGCTAGGAAGATTTGACATACCAGAGGCTCAGTTCTCACACGTCCACCTGGACTTCGTAGGACCACTCCCAGTCATCCGTAACTACAGGTACTGCCTCACAGCAACTGACAGGTACAGCAGGTGGCCAGAAGTATTCCCACTGGAAACTGAAGGACAAAAACCTCCAATTCCTGATGGGGCTCATCACTGGAGTCCAAAAAAATCAGAAAACCAGACAGAAAATACAGCTCTGGAGCGCACCTGCCAGAAGCGTCGTGCCAATGCTTTGCATGACAACCGCGAAGCAGCACCTCCAGCAATGCGCCAAGAGTGCACACACAGCAAAAGACGTCGCAGAAGGGGTCCAGGACCCCACCTGTGATGGATGAAGATGGGTTTACAAGGCCCACTAGGAAGCACACTGCCAGGGCAGTCGTGCTAGCATCAGCAGCTGCAGGCTGTGTTAACACTGCCAACCGATTCAACAGCCTTCCTGACGCAACAGCGAAGGCGTCTGATACGCCCTCTCTCCCACCAGTTGTCACCCAGGGGTAGGACACTTTCCAGGACTTCAAATAGAAGATTAAACAGATGGTGAAGGGCACCTTCACGATCTAGTTGGCAGCCCAAGACCTGTACCGCGTAATAACACACATTGCAGACGATTACCGCGGTGTGATGGAGCTGACGAAGCTTGAAGGTCTCCATGGCTACACATATTCATCGGAACCAGTAAAGATGCTGAAGGTGGTCTTTCGAAAACTGCCTTTCAGCCTGGATCCTGCTTACCTCTGCGACCTGCTGGAAGTACGGGCTACATCGTCTGCACCACATTGCGGATGAAGCCGCCCAGAGACAACAGCGACACGCCGCTCTTCCTGGTTGTCCTGGATGACAATCCTATGCTTAGGAAAATATTCCAGGAGAAGAGAGTGGGCAGCGCCAGTAACTGTGGAGACATGACGGCGCAGCGGAGGACCTACACAGTGCTTTAACTGCCGAGGAATTGACCATATCACTAAGTACTATCAGATGATATTGTGCTGCATCAAATGCATAGGAAACCATGTAAGCAGGGGGTGTCTGCTCCCCAAAACAGACGCTCCGACCTGCTGCATCTGCAGAGAGGCGCATGTTGCAAACTACAGGGGCTGCAAGGCCTTAAAGAAAGCAGCAGCTAGGGGGCTACCTGCTCCCTCCAGGCCCGTGCAAGTGGGCAAGAGCTTAGTGACAGTATATTTAATTTCGCAACGCATTCTGTCGATTGTGGCCTTGGTTGCAGGCTGTCGTGTAACCTGCCACTCTCTGAACAGACAGTTCTTCTCCCAGATGGCCTGGAGGATGTCTTGTGAGAGCTGCTTTGAGTGTTTCTCTTGTCTTCGTTCCCGCAGTGTGGCGGCTGCTGCTGCTTCACGCATCAGGTGTGCGAATGTGGCAAGAACCACACCAGTGCCCCCAAAATGAGTAGGGACGCACGAACACTAACACCCAGCTTACATCAGGGGCCACCACCTCCCTCTCCCCGCGACTACCTGGAGGACCAGGCGGCATTCCAGGTGGCGCTGAGTGATGCAGTAACCACAGACTCTGGCAAGGGGCCCACCAACCGTGGTAGTCAAAGACATGCCGCAAACCACAGCAGCCGACAACACACCCTCAGTAGCGCATGCTACCTCCGGGGCAACTGGGAAGGAAGCATCGTCATCCGATGCCTTGCCATCCCAGCAGCAGATGGACTTCGAGGAGGAGTCGAGGAACAGAAAGAAGTCTGATTCCTCAACCGTCCACACCTCCACCGCTCCCAAGACTACTAGGGGCAAATGTGCCAAAGGCACCACAGACGAGGGTGGCTTTACAAGGGCTACGCACACAGTACCACCCAGGCACCTACACACCGCCGCACTGGCACCCACAGCAAATGCATTTCACACACTAGAAACCTCCGACAGGGGAGTCCAGCCCTCCCCAGTCCCCAAGACCACCACAAAACCGCCTCCGATCATCATACAGTGCGAGGAAATGTACGAAGAACTACTAGAAGCCATCAGGATGTTCGCAACAACACCCTTCCAGTTCAAAACCGCTGGGACGGACCTATACCGACTATACATCCAGACCCTTGAGGACTTTGAAAAGACAACCAAAGAGCTGAAAAAAAGAAAGTAGGGCTACTACACATACTCCAAAGTAAAAGACAGCACCATAAACCTCGTCACGAGGGGCCTGTTAGTCAGGACATCCAGTGCTAAAGTTAAAGTGGAACTTTAAGATCCAAATCACGACTCTCTCTATTACGTGCGTCAAGTCACCTAAGACCAGGGAAGACACTCCACTGTTGGAGATTGTGGCCGCCGACACGCCTGACAACAGGCAACTACGGACCCTTACCTCCCTTGCCAACAATAACGTCACTATGGAGAAACCGAGAAGACGAAAAGGTCCACATAAGTGCTAGAGATGCCAAGGCTAGACCATATAGCCAGGCACTGCACAATGCAGATCAAATGTCCCAAGTGTGCAGGAAGCCACCCAGCCACAGAATGCCAAAAGGAAAGTGATGCCCTACCTACATGTGCCCACTGTCACAAGCAACACCCTGCGAACTACATGGGGTGTGAAGTAGTAAAGGCACGACGCCCACCAGTGAATCTACGACCAGGAGTCATGTACACCAACGCAGCAACAAGAGACTCGCCAACTGAACATCCCGCATCAACCTGCGCCACTGCCCCAACGACAACCAAGGCAACCCAGAGGCAGACAACTGCCCTGCCAGCACCACTAGAGGACGAAAGGCCAGTCACCATGTGCATGCTCAAAGAAGTAGTCACAGCTGCAGTTGCATCCACCATGGAGGTCATGGCCAAGAACATAGCTAACCAGGGAACAGCACAGTTCAAGCTGCCCTAGGGGCAATGACCAATGCACCCAGCAGACTATAATGGGTGCACAACGCAGGACTAGCTGTCGTCGCTTGGAATGCTGGGCGCAAGGTGATTGACCAGCAGGGGGAATTCAGGCAATTCCTCCATGAGGAGAGACTTGACATCTGTCTAGTGCAGGAGACCAGCCTGAAACCAGGAATCAATGTTAGAGCAGCTAACTTCAACTGCTACCAGACTGACAGGCAGACCGCTGGAGGGGGAACCGCAGTGTATGTGAGAACACTGCCTGCAGCAGCACCCTATCAACCTCCCTCAGCTGACAAAAGCCACCGGAGTTGTGGTAAAGACAACACGAGAGACAATAAACTTTATATCCCTATACAGATGACCCACAGGAAACCTGGACCCACAGGATTTCGAGGCACTCCTCACAATACCAGGAAACGTGTTCCTCGTGGGAGACTAATGCGAAACACACAAATTGGAACAGCCGACTAACAAACGTGAGTGGAAGAAGACTACACAGAGCTCTGATCCGGAATAACGCCAGCGTAATCGCCCCCTTTGAGCCCACTATCTACAGACTTCGCTGTAATCAAGGGCTTGCAGTTACACGCAACAGACCCTCCACTGTGCATACTGTCCTCTGACCATGTCCCAGTCGTATTCGACATTGACCTACAAGGTACAGAAAAGCAGCACAGGGGCATAAGCATCAGTGGAATTAACTGCAAACATACAGAGAGACCCTGGAAGAGTGACTACGTACTGTCCCGGACCCAGCAATGACAGGAACTGAGGCCACACTAATGCACATTACAACACATGCACTGGAGGTGGCAGCAGCAGCAGCAGCAGCAGCCCCACAGAGACAACAGCGACGAAAGGATAACCATAGACAGCTACCACAGGAAGTGCTTTTCATGATTACAAGAAAAAACAGGCTCAACAGAGAATGGAACGCCACAAGGGTCCCCGTCACAAAGTGGGATGTCAACAGACTTCAAAGAGAAATCGAGGCGGCAGTACAACACCACCGAAACAGGGAATGGACAGACAAAGTTGCCACACTGAACCTCCAGGACCAGTCAGCCTGGAAGACTGAAGCACATCCTAAGCCACGCAAGCCGAATACCACCCCTCATAGTTGGGAACAATACAGTCTGCAAACCGGATGCTAAGGCGAATGCACTAGCGGACGTGTTCACAGGCAAATTCCAGCCCATCGACCAACCAGTCAACCAGGCACACACAAAAACAGTAGTCCAGCAACTGCCGGCCTTCCTAACCCACCGAGACGAACAAGACCAGATAGAAAGCATATCAGAAGAAGTAGTCGCAGCGCAAATATGCTGGATCAACACAAAAAAAAGCAAGTGGACCCAACCTCCTCACTAATATGTTGATTAAGCAAATGCCACCATTAGCCATTCCACTACAGATGGCGGCCTTCAGCAACATGGTAAACACAGGCAACTACCCTAAGGCCTGGAAGGACGCCGAGATCATAGCGATCCCAAAGCCAGGGAAAGACCACAAGCTGCCAGAGAGCTACAGGCCCATCAGCCTGCTACCCACAGTCTCTAAGAATATACGCCAAAAGACTGTTAAAACACGTACAAGACGAGAGAATCATGCCAGACGTTCAGTTTGGGGTTAGAAGCAGCCACTCCATCCCCAACAATTACTACAACTTGTCGAGAAAGCCCTCGTTGCTAGGGAGAGACGCGAGTACTTCACAGTGATATTCCTGAATGTTGCGTGAGCATTCGACTTGGTGTGGCACGAGGGCCTTTTGTACAAAATGCTCATGCAAGGGGTATCCATGTCACACGTCACGCTGCTGAAAAGCTACATCGAGGGAAGAACCTTCCACGCAAGGGCGCAGGAGGGGACCCCCACTATACGACCCATGAATGCTGGAGTACCGCAAGGCCTCTACTATACATTCTGTACACGGCTGACACCCTAACAATAGATCTAGTCCACCTAGCCTTGTACGCAGACAACACTGTCCTGTACTCGTGCAGCATCAACGCAAGACACCTCCAAAGAATACTGCAGAATGCCTGTGATGAACTAACATCATGAGCCACCAAATGGCGCCTCTCATTCAATGCGGCAAAAACACACGCCACCACCATATACTGCAGTATACCTCAGACACGTTCCCAGAAACTACGAACAGGTGGAAGTAAGGGGCACCCTGGTACCATGGTCCAGCACAGCAAAATATCTGGGGGTAACACTAGATCGATACCTTACCTGGAAACCACATATACTGGACAGCCGGACGAAGGCCTACGGACGACTACAGGCTCTCTGCCCGATCTTGAATTAGACTTCAACACTACCACCAAGGCGGGGGGGAGGGGGGGGTCATCATTTACCTCGGGCAGGAGCGGCCTATACTGGAGTATGCCGCAGTTGTGTGGGGTAATGCTGCTCCCACTAACCTCAAGAAACTACAGACGGTGCAGAGCCGTGC
The DNA here is from genome assembly GCF_021461395.2 of Schistocerca americana. Classification (NCBI taxonomy): domain Eukaryota; kingdom Metazoa; phylum Arthropoda; class Insecta; order Orthoptera; family Acrididae; genus Schistocerca; species Schistocerca americana. The sequence continues at coordinate 587,975,402 of NC_060123.1, read as the reverse complement.
CCTGAAGAGAGCGCTGCACCTCCAACACTAGTTTCCCACACCAGAGGTACACCAGATGGCAGATGTACAGCTACTTACCACAAGGATTCGGCAAACTGCAATAATCTTCTACGAGAAGACGAGGGACTCACCAAACCCGCTCATACAACAGCTGGGACAGCGGGTCCACCGTCTGGCTACAACCAGATGGTCAGATCTCCTGCGTGAATGAGAAAGGATGCATGTAGTCACTGTATGAACGAGAGAAGGAATGTGGAGCTATAGATATAACCAGAGCACAAGACCCAGAGCCCAGACTTCCTTAGCCCAACCAACTCTGTCGAAACACCCCTGCCCCCTTAGGATTAGTTACTAGGCAGCCAAACAACCTGCTCCCCACCCCCAACGCAATATGATCCCACCACCTATCCCTCCATTAGCTCATAATCCCAAAGCACATCAGATGCCAACAACACCCCCCCCCCCTTAGGATTAGTTACCACGCAGACGATCAACCTAGCTGCTCACCCCAGTGCAACAAGCTTCCACCACCCATCCCTCCAATAGCCATAAGACCCAGGGCCCTTCAGCCTAGCACCTAAACTGCCTCACCCATCATCAAATCACTAGATTTAAGAACATATCGATACCAATTTAGTAAGTAAGAAAGCTTGGTCTATATAATCCATGGCACGCCCTACCTACCAGACATTCTAATGCACACACATCTGCTTCAGAAGCAAAATTGTCAAGGGCACCCCACTCATCCCCATCATCACTAGGATTAAGAACATGCACATCACACCATACCATGTATAACAACATGGACCATAAATATGCAAACAACTCATCCCCATCAACACCAGGCTGTCAGTGTCCACCAGGCTCACACAGCGCAAAATTGTCTTTAGGACAATCATCATCATTATTAGTTTTTAAGACTCACCCTCATCTACATTGTGCTCATAACCATATTAAAAATGTGAAACATTCCACGTGGGAAAAATATATCTAAAAACAAAGGTGATGTGACTTACCAAACGAAAGTGCTGGCAGGTCGATAGACACACAAACAAACACAAACATACACACAAAATTCGAGCTTTCGCAACCAAAGGTTGCTTCGTCAGGAAAGAGGGAAGGAGACGGAAAGACGAAAGGATGTGGGTCTTAAGGGAGAGGGTAAGGAGTCACTCCAATCCCGGGAGCAGAAAGACTTACCTTAGGGGGAAAAGGACAGGTATACACACGCGCGCGCCCACACACACACACACACACACACGCGCGCGCCCACACACACACACACACACACACACACACACACACACACACACACACACACGCGCGCGCCCACACACACACACACACACACACACACACACACACACGCGCGCCCACACACACACACACACACACACACACACACACACACACACACACACACACACACACACACATATATATCCATCCGCACGTACACAGACACAAAGCAGACATTTGTAAAGGCAAAGAGTTTATCAGAAGCAACAAACTCTTTGCCTTTACAAATGTCTGCTTGTGTCTGTATGTGCGGATGGATGTGTGTGCGCGAGTGTATACCTGTCCTTTTTTCCCCCCTAAGGTAAGTCTTTCTGCTCCCGGGATTGGAATGACTCCTTAGCCTCTCCCTCAAAACCCACATCCTTTCGTCTTTCCCTCTCCTTCCCTCTTTCCTGACTAAGCAACCGTTGGTTGCGAAAGCTTGAATTTTGTGTGTATGTTTGTGTGTCTATCGACCTGCCAGCACTTTCGCTGAGAGAGAGAGAGAGAGAGAGAGAGAGAGAGAGACCACACACACACACACACACACACACACACTACTGTTCTTGATCTGTAGGGGCTCCCTTGCTGAAACTTGGTGACTCTGCTGAACTTTTTAGGTATAACAGCCTACTTGCTGAACATGTGCTCCGTGCACAGCAGGCTTGTCACAATCTGCTGTGAAAGTAGCTCAGAAATATTGCCATGACAAATTTTGATCATGTTTTGGCAGCTTGTATCTTATGATAGAATCACTTCCCAATGCTAATTTTCTTCCTCATTTGCAGCCAGACAGTATGTTAGAAAACTGTGCAAACAACATCTTGATTACTGAAATAAGTACTGGGTTATCCAAGATTCAAATCCATACAGAAAAAAAATTACTTTTCCTCTCAGATTTGATTTCCCTTTGCACCTTTGAAAAAGCTCTGATTTTGTTTGCCCAGGAAATTTTTTTTAAGACAAGTCAGTCCACAGATAATATAGATGCTCAAAGACATGCTCTCACTGCTATTACAAGGGATGAATGTATGAACTTTTTGAATATGTACATCAGAAAATGACATATTTGTTAAAACTGTTAATAATTGCCTTTGTTTTTCTTAAAATAATAATTAATTTGCTCAGACTGAGCTTTACAGATGTTTATCTGGTTATTTGTGTTGTTTCTGTGCTGGTTTGTAATTCACCACAACAGTTAAAATTGAAGTTAGAATCAAACTATAGCTTGAGTGATCCAGAAAACATTTCAAATCCAGTGTAGCACTGGATTTGCAGTTATATACACAAAACTTAAGGATGAAATTAACTTTCACAGGATGTGTCACTGCAACTGCCTGATGAAACCTGGATCATACATAGAACTGCTACACTACAGTGCAGTACACTACAGTACATTACTGAAAGAAATACACCATGAAACAAGCAACAGTTTCATTCTATTACAATAATTACACTGAAGTCACTGATTTATGATGTTCTCCTGGATATTACGAATTAACAAGGTGTGTGATCTTTGCAGATGGCAATGCATGATCTGCAATGTGCTCCCATGCTGGCCACAAGGTTCTGTGGTAGGACATTCTATTCCTTTCCACCACCCGCATTGTTGACAACTGCTGGATGGATTGGAGTGATGGGGTTAGACCAAATTAAAATGTCATCAATCCCTCCATTCCATATGTGTCAAGCTGGGAAGCCCTCAGGGAGGAAAGAGACAGAAGACAAATACCTACGAACCCAAATGTAACAAAATCAATAAATCCAAGAGACTGAAGCAAATAGAGATGAGAGAGGGGTAAGAGGGTGAAGGTGGAAGAGTTGCTCTGCCCATGAAGTTGCTGGAACCCATAGGACATCAATTTCTCAACTGGCTAATAAGAGAAGAGTAAAATCAGTCTTCATGGGTAAAACGTAAAACCAGATCAGCCATTTTCACATTTCCAGAATGAGATTTTCACTCTGCAGTGGAGTGTGGGCTGATACGAAACTTCCAGGCAAATTAGAACTGTGTGCCAGACCGAGACTCGAACTCGGGACCTTTGCCTTTCACGGTAAAGTGCTCTACCAAGAGCACTTGCCTGCGAAAGGCAAAGGACCCGAGTTCGAGTCTCGGTCTGGCACACAGTTTTAATCTGCCAGGAAGTTTCGTTTTCACATTGTCTATTAGCACCGGACGCAGCATGTCAGCAAGTTTTAAGATTTCACTGTAAGTTGGCCAAACTGAGGCAGTCCAGTAGGATGTGGGCCACTTTCGGATGGGCACCGCACCGACAGTGGGATGCATCCTCCTATTGTAGGACATGGCTATGGCTCAATCAAGTGTGGCCAATGCAAAACTGACAGAGGATGGTAGATTCCCTACATGAAGCACAAAGGCAACACTGCTACATGGTCGTGGTCCCCTTTATTACTCAAATTTTGTTCAGAGAAACCAGAGCACACCAATTTGTGCTGGGAACTTCCCACAATAGATGGCGCAGAGACAAACGAAGGTCTCATTCTGATACCCTCCAAAGTCACCACCCTAGTAATTAAGGGGACCACACCATAGTCCAGGTTGAAAGAATTGATTTTCAGTTTTCATCATATTTTGATATGATTAAGGCTTTATTGAAGTACCCTGAAAAGGATTTTGCTGAAAAAAATTTGAGCATTTAAAGAGCATTTTCTCCTACCCCGTGTGTTTATGTGCCACGCCCACTTTTCTGCATATATTTTAGATCTTTACATCCCCTGCATTGCATGTTTGGGATTTTTTTTCTTTTAACCCCCGAGTGTGTTAGCTGTCCTTGGAATGCAACGGTCGGTATTCTTTTGTTTCTGCTGTCTGTAAAAAAAACACCAAACACGCGGTTAGTTTTCTTCAAGTGTGATTGTGTGTAGTTGTTACACTTACGTTTGCAGTGCTTGTTTACGTGTGTTTTGTTGTGTTTATTGAAGATGACTAAACGTAAACGCATTTTCAGGAGAGGACCATTTAGAGGCAACAGGTGTAGAAAGCTTTCTCTGCAAGTGGTTACGTTGCCTGGCAACGATGTTTCTAATTGTAATTCTTCAAAAAGTTACAATGAATTTATTGTAAGTGTCAAGGGGTGCAATAACATTATTATAAATTTGAGAATATTATCAGATGTAATTTCTAAATTTGTACACTGTAGACAATGTGGTGAGCCACAGAGAGTGAAAATTTGTGAGTGCCAGTGGGAGAAAAGGCCTAGCAATTGCTTTGGATTTAATTTGCACTAAATGCTCAGCTGTGATTTCATTTACGAGTTCTTCAAAACCAGATGCAAATGGCCCTTATGAAATCAATACTAAATTATTTTATGCCTTACAATCCATTGGCAAGGGCATGGCTGCAGGGAGAACATTTTGTTCAGTTATGAACTTACATCAACCACCAAATAAATTTGAAAAAACCTCAAAGTTTTTACTTCTTCTCCATGAATTTTAATACCTATTCCGAACTTTACTTTTGTTTCCTTAACTGCTTGCTCAATATACAGATTGAATAACATCGGGGAGAGGCTACAACCCTGTCTCACTCCTTTCCCAACCACTGCTTCCCTTTCATGCCCCTCGACTGCCATCTGGTTTCTGTACAAATTGTAAATAGCCTTTCGATCCCTGTATTTTACCCCTGCCACCTTCAGAATTTGAAAGAGAGTATTCCAGTTAACATTGTCAAAAGCTTTCTCTAAGTCTACAAATGCTAGAAACGTAGGTTTGCCTTTTCTTAATCTTTCTTCTAAGATAAGTCGTAAGGTTAGTATTGCCTCATGTGTTCCAACATTTCTACGGAACCCAAACTGATCTTCCCCGAGGTCCGCTTCTACCAGTTCTTCCATTCGTCTGTAAAGAATTCGTGTTAGTATTTTGCAGCTGTGACTTATTAAACTGATAGTTCGGTAATTTTCACATCCGTCAACACCTGCTTTCTTTGGGATTGGAATTATTATATTATTCTTGAAGTCTGAGGGTATTTCGCCTGTCTCCTACATCTTGCTCACCAGATGGTAGAGTTTTGTCAGGACTGGCTCTCCCAAGGCCATCAGTAGTTCTAATGGAATGTTTTCTACTCCCGGGGCCTTGTTTCGACTCAGGTCTTTCAGTGCTCTGTCAAACTCTTCACGCAGTATCTTATCTCCCATTTCGTCTTCATCTACATCCTCTTCCATTTCCATAATATTGTCCTCAAGTACATCGCCCTTGTATGAATCCTCTATATACTCCTTCCACCTTTCTGCCTTCCCTTCTTTGCTTTGAACTGAGTTGCCATCTGAGCTCTTTATATTCATACAAGTGGTTCTCTTCTCTCCAAAGGTCTCTTTAATTTTTCTGTAGGCAGTATCTATCTTACCCCTAGTGAGACAAGCCTCTACATCCTTACATTTGTCCTCTAGCCATCCCTGCTTAGCCATTTTGCACTTCCTGTCGATCTCATTTTTGAAACTTTTGTATTCCTTTTTGCCTGCTTCATTTACTGCATTTTTATATTTTCTCCTTTCCTCAATTAAATTGAATATTTCTTCTGTTACCCAAGGATTTCTATTAGCCCTCGCCTTTTTACCTACTTGATCATCTGCTGCCTTCACTACTTCATCTCTCAGAGCTACCCACTCTTCTTCTACTGTATTTCTTTCCCCCATTCCTGTCAATTGTTCCCTTATGCTCTCCCTGAAACACTCTACAACCTCTGGTTCTTTCAGTTTATCCAGGTCCCATCTCCTTAGATTCCCGCCTTTTTGCAGTTTCTTCAGTTTCAATCTGCAGTTCATAACCAATAGATTGTGGTCAGAGCCCACATCTGCCCTTGGAAATGCCTTACAATTTAAAACCTGGTTCGTAAATCTCTGTCTTACCATTATATAATCTATCTGATACCTTTTAGTATCTCCAGGATTCTTCCATGTATACAACCTTTTTTTATGATTCTTGAACCAAGTGTTAGCTATGATTAAGTTATGCTCTGTGCAAAATTCTACAAGGCGGCTTTCTCTTTCATTTCTTCCCCCCAATCCATATTCACCTACTATGTTTCCTTCTCTCCCTTTTCCTACAGACGAATTCCAGTCACCCATGACTCAAATTTTCGTCTCCCTTCACTACCTGAATAATTTCTTTTATCTCGTCATACATTTCATCTATTTCTTCATCATCTGCAGAGCTAGTTGGCATATAACCTTGTACTACAAGAGGCATACAGTATAACAAATATTTGTGCGATGGTGACAGCAAGGCATACAGTGTGGTGAACTAAGCCATATGGAGATGTCATTATTAGCACAATAGAATGTGTAGGCCGTGTTCAATAATGTTTGAGAACAAGGCTGAGAAAACTAACTGTTGATATGAGATGAAAAAATTAGAAGATGGAAAATTGTTGACTGGACAGGGTCTGTTAAATAAAACTGAAATAGAAAACTTGCAGGTGTACTATGGACAGGCAATTAGGAGAAATAAAGAAAATCTGGAGGTAATGAAGATTGATGTTTGGGCCATATTCTTCCATAAGTCCTCTACTGATGATAAGCCATGTCATGGATTGTGTCCATCAGGAGAAAATTCGTAGTGCAAATACAATAGGGCTCAACCAACTAGAGAATCTTATTCTCACCAGCATTCTCTTCCTGCTGCTGTTATTACAGCAATTAAACCTATTTTCAGAGACGTGGCTCATCCTGACTTTCTGAGGAAAAGTCTGCATGGGTAGACACAGAACCCAAACGAATGTTTCAACAGTATAATTTGGAACCCACAACACGGCGATAAAATGAAGAAAGCCGATGCAGACAGGTCTGCATCTAATATGGCCAAGAAAGCAAGACAAACATCCAGGAAGTGAAAAAGAAGCTGGAAGACCTGCTAGAGGCCAAAGAAGGGCCATCATATGCAGAAGGACAGTTTTAATTAACTGTTACTAACAAATTTCAGAAGTTTTTCTTTAAAGTCAATTTCCTGCAAACTAAAATTTTCAGTGCATATGCCCCATTATATCAGGAACTATCATAGATAAATGAATGAAATTTTCAGAGACTCTGCATTACATAAAAAGCTACCTCTGGTACTACATTCATTAATATTCCCCAATTAGGAAGATCACAAAAAATATTTTCTGCAGAAAAACTTATTTTTGTTAATAAATTAAAAAGTATTTCTTAAAAACCATAAAATGGATAAATTAGATTTTAGTACAAGTTACTATACCAGCATCATGTAACATACAGTAAAAGTATTAAGGTCCTGCATCAAATAGTTTTTTTCAGAAAAGGGTCAAATACTTGTCTAAATTAACATGGGTTAGATAGGCAGGCCCCCCATGAACCATGGCCCTTGCCGTTGGTGGGGAGGCTTGCGTGCCTCAGCGATACAGATGGCCGTACCGTAGGTGCAACCACAACGGAGGGGTATCTGTTGAGAGGCCAGACAAACATGTGGTTCCTGAAGAGGGGCAAGCAGCCTTTTCAGTAGTTGCAGGGGCAACAGTCTGAATGAGTGACTGATCTGGCCTTGTAACATTAACCAAAACGGCCCTGCTGTGCTGGTACTGCGAACGGCTGAAAGCAAGGGGAAACTACAGCCGTAATTTTTCCCGAGGACATGCAGCTCTACTGTATGATTAAATGATGATGGCGTCCTCTTGGGTAAAATATTCCGGAGGTAAAATAGTCCCCCATTCGGATCTCCGGGCGGGGACTACTCAAGAGGACGTCGTTATCAGGAGAAAGAAAACTGGCATTCTACGGATCGGAGTGTGGAATGTCAGATCCCTTAATCGGGCAGGTAGGTTAGAAAATTTAAAAAGGGAAATGGATAGGTTAAAGTTGTAGTGGGAATTAGTGAAGTTCGGTGGCAGGAGGAACAAGACTTTTGGTCAGGTGATTACAGGGTTATAAATACAAAATCAAATAGGGGTAATGCAGGAGTAGGTTTAATAATGAATAAAAAAATAGGAGTGCGGGTTAGCTACTACAAACAGCATAGTGAACGCATTATTGTGGCCAAGATAGACACAAGGCCCATGCCTACTGCAGTAGTACAAGTTTATATGCCAACTAGCTCTGCAGATGATAAAGAAATTGATGAAATGTATGACGAGATAAAAGAAATTATTCAGGTAGTGAAAGGAGACGAAAATTTAATAGTCATGGGTGACTGGAATTCGTCAGTAGGAAAAGGGAGTGAAGGAAATATAGTAGGTGAATATGGATTGGGGGGAAGAAATGAAAGAGAAAGCCGCCTTGTAGAATTTTGCACAGAGCATAACTTAATCATAGCTAACACTTGGTTCAAGAATCATGAAAGAAGGTTGTATACCTGGAAGAATCCTGGAGATACTAAAAGGTATCAGATAGATTATATAATGGTAAGACAGAGATTTAGGAACCAGGTTTTAAACTGTAAGACATTTCCAGGGGCAGATGCGGATTCTGACCACAATCTAGTGGTTATGAACTGCAGATTGAAACTGAAGAAACTGCAAAAAGGCGGGAATTTAAGGAGATGGGACCTGGCTAAACTGAAAGAACCAGAAGTTGTAGAGAGTTTCAGGGAGAGCATAAGGGAACAATTGACAGGAATGGGGGAAAGAAATACAGTAGAAGAAGAATGGGTAGCTCTGAGGGATGAAGTAGTGAAGGCAGCAGACGATCAAGTAGGTAAAAAGGCGAGGGCTAATAGAAATCCTTGGGTAACAGAAGAAATATTCAATTTAATTGATGAAAGGAGAAAATATAAAAATGCAGTAAATGAAGCAGGCAAAAAGGAATACAAGCGTCTCAAAAATGAGTGACAGGAAGTGCAAAATGGCTAAGCAGGGATGGCTAGAATACAAATGTAAGGATGTAGAGGCTTGTCTCACTAGGGGTACGATAGATGCTGCCTACAGGAAAGTTAAAGAGACCTTTGGAGAGAAGAGAACCACTTGTATGAATATCAAGAGCTCAGATGGCAACCCAGTTCTAAGCAAAGAAGGGAAGGCAGAAAGGTGGAAGGAGTATATAGAGGGTTTATACAAGGGCGATGTACTTGAGGACAATATTATGGAAATGGAAGAGGATGTAGATGAAGATGAAATGGGAGATAAGATACTGCGTGAAGAGTTTGACAGAGCACTGAAAGACCCGAGTCCAAACAAGGCCCCGGGAGTAGACAACATTCCATTAGAACTACTGATGGCCTTGGGAGAGCCAGTCATGACAAAACTCTACCATCTGGTGCGCAAGATGTATGAGACAGGCGAAATACCCACAGACTTCAAGAATAATATAATAATTCCAATCCCAAAGAAAGCAGGTGTTGACAGATGTGAAAATTACCGAACTATCAGTTTAATAAGTCACAGCTGCAAAATACTAACGCGAATTCTTTACAGACGAATGGAAGAACTGGTAGAAGCGGACCTCGGGGAGGATCAGTTTGGATTCCGTAGAAAAGTTGGAACACGTGAGGCAATATTAACCTTACGACTTATCTTAGAAGAAAGATTAAGAAAAGGCAAACCTACGTTTCTAGCATTTGTAGACTTAGAGAAAGCTTTTGACAATGTTAACTGGAATACTCTCTTTCAAATTCTGAAGGTGGCAGGGGTAAAATACAGGGATCGAAAGGCTATTTACAATTTGTACAGAAACCAGATGGCAGTCGAGGGGCATGAAAGGGAAGCAGTGGTTGGGAAAGGAGTGAGACAGGGTTGTAGCCTCTCCCCGATGTTATTCTATCTGTATATTGAGCAAGCAGTAAAGGAAACAAAAGAAAAATTCGGAGTAGGTATTAAAATTCATGGAGAATAAGTAAAAACTGAGGTTTGCCGATGACATTGTAATTCTGTCAGAGACAGCGAAGGACTTGGAAGAGCAGTTGAATGGAATGGACAGTGTCTTGAAAGGAGGGTATAAGATTAACATCAACAAAAGCAAAACAAGGATAATGGAATGTAGTCAAATTAAATCGGGTGATGCTGAGGGGATTAGATTAGAAAATGAGACACTTAAAGAAGTAAAGGAGTTTTGCTATTTAGGGAGTAAAATAACTGATGATGGTCGAAGTAGAGAGGATATAAAATGTAGACTGGCAATGGCAAGGAAATCGTTTCTGAAGAAGAGAAATTTGTTAACATCGAGTATAGATTTAAGTGTCAGGAAGTCGTTTCTGAAAGTATTTGTGTGGAGTGTAGCCATGTATGGAAGTGAAACATGGGCAATAACCAGTCTGGACAAGAAGAGAATAGAAGCTTTCGAAATGTGGTGCTACAGAAGAATGCTGAAGATAAGGTGGGTAGATCACGTAACTAATGAGGAGGTATTGAATAGGATTGGGGAGAAGAGAAGTTTGTGGCACAACTTGACCAGAAGAAGGGATCGGTTGGTAGGACATGTTTTGAGGCATCAAGGGATCACAAATTTAGCATTGGAGGGCAGCGTGGAGGGTAAAAATCGTAGAGGGAGACCAAGAGATCAATACACTAAGCAGATTCAGTAAGATGTAGGTTGCAGTAGGTACTGGGAGATGAAGTTTGCACAGGATAGAGTAGCATGGAGAGCTGCATCAAACCAGTCTCAGGACTGAAGACCACAACAACAACAGATAGGCAGGGTGTGGTCCCCTCAAGCTGAGTGACTGTTCAAGTCCATGTCAAGTGCACCAATTTTTGAGATGGTCCTGGCTCAACCATCTCCAAAGCGATGAAATATTTTGCATAGGTTCAGGAATGTCTTGGATGGATATGTACCAAGTTTCAGTTTGAAATCTCCTTTGATTTCCTTTCTACAGCCACTTGTGCAAAGGAGTCTCAAGTTTGCACCACCTACATGCATGCTGAAGTGCCAACTTTGGACAGCTTTTTTGAATGGAGGGGAAGAAGTCCAATGTGTATACCACAAGGGGAGTCATCCCAGTTGTAGAAAGGTGCTTCTGGATGCCACAGTGTCCAGCCAACTACAGTTCGTGGGTCATGTCGGTACTAATGATGTGTGTCACTTTGGATTGGATGAGATTCTGTCTGGTTTCAGGTGGCTATCTGAAGTGGTGAAGACTGCTAGTTTTGCTTGTAAGATGAAGGCAGAGCACACCACCTGTAGCATCGACAGCACTGACAGCGGACCTTCGATACAGAACCCAGTGAAGGTTCTGAATTAGATGCCAAGATTGTTCTGCATTTTTGAAGGCTGCAGATCTGCGCCATAGAAGGGGTCAGTTTTAGGGCTCTGCTTAATAGGTAAGGTTCCATGAAACACGTGAAGCGGCTATACCCATGCATCAGGGGCTGTGTGTAGTGGATAGCAGTTTTTTAGGGTAGAGGGCATCAAAGAAACAACAAAAGGGCTTCAGTCTCAATGAGGAAAGGGCAAACAATCCGGGTAGACCTAGCAATAATCATACTGTAGCTGTAAATTATCACAGTTGGAGGTACTGAAAGCTGGCTAAAGGTGGAGAAAAGTTCATCTAAAATTTTTTACACATGACCTAACTGTGTTCAGAAAGAATAGTTCAACTACAGTTGGTGGTGCTGAGCTTATTGCTGTTAGATGTAGTTTAACTTGTAGTTAAACTGAAGCAGATAGTTCCAGTTAGATAATGTGGATAGAGGTTATACTTGACAACCAGAATAAATAATTACTGTAGTTGGTTCCTTTTACTGACCTCTCTGACTCAGATGATTCAATCACTCAACAGTGCAAAGAAAACTTTAGTCTCATTTCAAACTGATGCCCCCTCTCATGCCATTACAGTTGGTGGTGAATTCAAGCTATCCTAGATAGGTTGCTGAAAATACATGTCTAAAGTCAGTGGTAGGCATAAATTGTCATCTGAAATCTTACTGAATGCTTTCGAAAAAAAAAAATTGTGAACACACAGTTCAGGAGACCACTATGTGCAAATGGTTGTGAAAATATACTTGACCTCTTCACAACAAACAATCCTGAACAAATAGTGAGAATCATGACAGATACGGGGGATTAGTGACTACAAGGCTGTTGCAGTGAGACTTTAAGAAAGCAGATAAAAATTCTGCTTGTCACCTTCCAAAGAGTAAGACCACATTCAAATAAATAGTACTAAACAGCAATTAAGAGAAAGATACCAGAAAAATTAGCAAGAGGTAGCACTGATCCCCCACAGTAGATGACACACATCAAAACACTGTCACAGAAGCAATGAAAAAAAAGCACACAAAATTTTTAAAAAATTCAAAATCTCAAAGATTGGCAGTGTTTTACTGGAACGTGAAACTTAGCATCAACTTCAATGAGAGATCTTTTAATAGTCCGCACAATGAAACCATGTCAAATTCTGGCACAAAATCCAAAGAGATTGTGGCAAGACGCAACAACCTTCACTGTGTGATAGCTATGGTACAGGTAATGTTACCAATGACAGGACCACTAAAGTGGAGTTATGGAACAGAGTTTCCTAAAATTCCTTTGCCAAAGAGAGAGAAGTAAATATTCCAGGATTTGAATCAAGAACAGCTATCAACATGAGTAACTTACATGTAGACATCCTCCGTGTAACGAGCAGCTTATATCATTTAACAAAGGCCAGTCTCCCAGTCCCAATTGTATACAATTAGATTTCTTTCAGAGTATGCTGATATAGTAACTTGATACATAGCAATAACATACAACCACTTGCTTGATGAAAGACCCGACCCAGACTGGAAAGTTGTACATGTCATACCAATATTCGAGAAAAGAAATAGGAATAATCTGATGAATTACAGACACAATCATTGATGTCTATTTGCAATAAGATTTTGGTACAATATGAATTACCTCAAAGAAAATGATTCATTGACAAATAGTCAGCACGGATTAAGAAAATATTGTTCTCCTGAAACATAATTAGCTCTTTATTCACGTGGAGTAACGAGTGCTATCGACAAGGGATCTCCAATTGATTCCCTATGTCTGGATTTCCAGAAGGATTTTGACACAGTTCCTCAAAAGCAACTTCCAATCAAATTAGTGCCTACAGAGTATCAATTCAGTTGTACACTTGGATTCGTAATTTCCTGCCAGAAAGGTCAGAGTTGATAATGACTGACAGAAAGGCACAGAGTAATACAGAAGTTATATTTGGCATTCCAAGGCAGTGTTGTAGGCCCCGTGCTGTTCCTAGCTTATATACATGATTTAGGAGAGAATATGAACAGCCCTGTTTGTCTACATATGATGTCATATACAACCTAGTGAAGTCATCAGAAAATCAAAACCAATTGCAAAATGATTTAGACAAAACATCTGTATGATGTGGAAAGTGGCAATTGACTATGAATAATGGAAAGTGGGAGGTCATCCACATGAGTACTAAAAGGCATCCATTCAATTTTGGTTACACAATGAAACACACAAATCAAAGACCTTCGATTCAGCTGAATATATAGGGATTACAAACTAGAGCAACGCCTATATAATGTCGTGGGAGAGGCAAAACAAAGACTGTTTTACTGGCGTAACAGAAGATGCAGCAGATCTACTAAAGACACTGACTATACTACATATATCCACCCTCTTCTGTATATTGCTGCAAAGTATGAGATCCATATAAAATAGGATTGATGAAAAAAAAAAAAATTCAAAGAGGAGCAGCTCACTTTGCATTACAATGAAATAAGGGAGAGAGACTGTCATGGTATGATATGCGAGATGGGGTGGCAATCATTACAAAAAAGGTATTTTTCACTCCTACATAGATAGAAATGGTCACCGGAGTAAAATAACAGCTCACACAGATTCATTTAAGTATTCATTTTTTCCGTGTGCAGTTTGAGAGTGGAAGGGTAGAGACCCTCTGCCCGGCATTTAATTGTGAATTTCAGAGGAATTGTGAATTGCTCTTAACTTAGAAGCCCCTGTTTTTTTTAAATACTTAAACAACTTTTTGTGCTGAATAAGAATATCTTACTGATTAGATTTTTAAATATATCTAAGTACAGTCAGATTGCTTCAAAAATGGCTGAAAAGTTACTGTGCGACTTGGGGAGCCCATTTTTTACTAGCCATAAATCATAATTTTATGGGTGGGGTCAGCCAAGAAACTTAATACTAATACAACACTCAGTCATGCTCTCTTGTGCTTTTAGTACACAAACATAGCTCAAAGTTAGTACTTTTCATACACAGTGTACATGCTATAATGAGACATTAATGAGTAAACAAAGTAAAACTAGTGAAAACTGCTTTTATGTCAATAAAAATGCAAGTACAGCTATGACTAAATCTACTTCAAACAATAAGCAGCAATAAAACAAGTGAAATCCACAAAGTTGGAACTTAAAACAGACTAAATGACTGCAATAATTATTTTCCACTTCAAATTGAACAAATTACCGATACTGTCTTGTTCAGATTCTGATTAAATGTACTGCCTTGCTGTTGATATTACTGGTGTTTTTATGAGTTTGAAAGATGTTTCTCTGGAGTCCCACAAGTGTCTTTAGTAGATGCCCAGTGGAAGAAACAGGCAGGACTGTGGATGCATAAAGCGGACCAAAACAGCTTTATATTCTAACGAGAGTTCAAATATATTTCTTACCCACCAAGCAAAGCCATACATACAATCAGCATACTGCCCAGGTTGTAGCACTGCACCTAAAACAGCTGAAATTTCTTCATATGCTTCAAATGTATCAACAGTGAACACTGAAGAATCATTGGAAACACATCCGAGTCTTGTCTTGTTTAAACTCGTGGGCTTGAACTGATGATTTTTATCTCATGGCAAAACCTCCTTCCCAATGAAACTGAATTTGTTCAGTTTCTTTACGTGTAACCGTAAGAAAAGATGTAGCCCGAAATGTTTTCACTGCAGAATTTGAACTGATCAAGATCCATCAATATTTCATTATTTACAGGCCCCTGTAAACTAGCAAGAGCTGCCATTCTTTTAGCTGGTGTTCCACTTCCATCACAAGATTTTACATGACTGGTTCCACAGAAATTCCACTAAGTTGAGATACCAATGTCAAAGTCCTTTTCATGCAGACAAATTGACAAAATTCATGAAACTATCGTATTGAGCAGCACATTCGCCATCGATGTAGTGAACATGTTTGCCTGCTCCCATCTTTTTGTTTTTTCAAATATTTATTTAGCAAATTATGAACACACAAACAGCATGAATAACACACATGCTGATACTACACAGATGCTTCATCATTCTAGCAGAAACACTGAATTCTCTTACGAATTGTTGTATACTTCAGCTGCAAGAAGCCAGGGTCAAAATTTGAACTTATTGCAATGACTTATGGCACACTGTAATTTTTAGTTCATTAATCAAATGTCCATGTCCCTATACTTCTGGCACAGTTTTATTATTTGCATTTCCACAACATCACTGCTAACACCGGCAGCAGCAGCTGCTGCTGCTGCTATGGCCTTGGTGATGGAACCTTGTGTTTTCCGGGCTTTCTGCCTTATGTAACACATTGAATACCTTTTGATAATTCATTGCAGTTTTAAATACAAAGAGATAATAGTGAAGTATTCACTATGTAGTAAGTGTCAGATGTGTCATATAATCAGTATATGTCGATTCTTGCTAATCCCAAGGCTGTAGTTGCTTAAAAGCCAATTCTTATCTACATTTGGGACAAAGCTCCCAGCAGCTTGAAAACTTATTGGTCAGCAGTTCCAACTTGTCAACATAAGTAATGCCAATTGGATATAAACCCTTCTTAACTATATGTTTGTTTTTCCCAAGTGGATTACAGAATGTATTTTGAAGAAATTAAAATTTTGTGATCAGCAGTGTGTTGTGGTATGAACTGATCTGTGCATCTTCTGTAACGTGGAGTCCAGTTCGAAGTCTTAAAAACTCTTCACTAACAATGACATTTCTTTCACTGGCTTATAACCTGTGCCAAGCATCAGGCGCTTTTTGTTTCATTTCACAAAATGCAAATTAGTTCAGTTACAAAACTTACTACAAGCAAACTAACTATAAGATGAACACCAGAGAGGAGCTTACAGCTCAAAGAAAACATGGCTCATTTCAATTACAGTCACAAAAAAAATAAAAAATAAATAAATAAATCTTGTTGTCCTCATGTCACATGTGCCTGTTAAAAATTGTTGTAAGGAATTACATAATGAAATACTGTTAAAGTATATTTGGGATCATAACTGTGCTAAGATTGTAACTTCTGGCATCAATGGAAAGAGGATCTAGTAAGATATAAAATTATTAAAATACTGGAATTATACATATCAATATTTACAAATCTGTAACAAAAGTTGTTTCTAAAAGAATTTTTCTGCAAATTTCAGGAATTTTTAAACCAAAATCACACATTTCACCCTCTTAATTTTTATTTTACACAGTGCCTATTACAATAATTTTCAAAATAAAAAATATCACAAAGATTTTTTTCCCTTTTAGTGACAAAACCAAAAGAACATGAATACAAATATATCCATTTCATTTTGAGACTCTTAGCTAATTTTCAAGAAATGAACCTCAAGTCACCTAGAATACATCCACAAGATTCCAAAATGTGTTCATTGTTTTAAAGAAGTTCTCAATGGAGAATATCGAGTCTGAGCTGGAAATATATGCGACTAACACTTGTGCTTACACTTGGAATAGTCTAAGTCATTAATATAGTTTCATGAGGGTTCCAGCAATCACCACCATGAAGAAATCACAAAAACTGAGGAAGGTACACTTGGTCTTATGAATCTGACATTTGCATTTCTATATTCCTCACTTACCACCAGAAATATTTGAAGCAATTATTTCTTATTGATAGTGATGAGGCTTTATTCTGAAGTCCAGAATTAACTTCTATGAATTTAGTAGGTGATTAAACACTCATCAGCAACCTGCTTTCATTCAGTGGTTCAGCAAAAAAAGTCAACTAGTATCCCAGGAATGGTAGATCATTAGTTTCAAGTCACTTTTGTAACATACCTGTGAATTTTCTTATTTCTTCTATCACAACATGGTTTTCTGGAAAACGTACAATGTGTTTCTGTGTTTGTACTGTACTACAATCAATCACTTACACAACACTGACTTAGTGCAATCTTCTGTTTTGTAGTACATAACAATAGGATGAAGAGTAACTTTATTGTTCTGCCAGTGAAAACCTGTGCAGCATTGTCAAGCAAACATGTACAGTTTTTCTGCAAAATCCACTACACAGCATTTCCTATTGTGTTACCCTATTTTATAGTTTCCTTTTGACAAATTACACGCTCTTTTAGTAATACCCATAATTTTTTAAGATGTATTCAGTAGTAAGGGAGAAAATTGCATTATCGCATGTAATACGAAGTTTAGTACCTGTACCTGGGGTAAGTCCTAGACTTTTGTATTTCCTTGCCATGGTTAAGGAAATTACTTTCAAAGATTTCTTAACACAGCCCCATTACCGTCGTCCTTAAAAGGATGGCAGCAAATTCTCTGCCTACCTTCAAATGTTCTCAAATAAACCGTTTGATGAGAAGAACAAACCCAGCCAATATTTTCAGAGGCAGTCGTGTATTTAAAGGTGAGCGGGAATGGGGTCTTCTGGGCTTAAGGCGCCGCCCCCCCCCCCCCCCCCCCCAATCCACAATGGGAAATTACAGATATGTTTTCTTACACACCCACCCACAATATCTTAATACTATTAGTAGAAAACAAGTGTTAACAATGCCTCTTCTTCAACGTATGAAGAAGTGGTGGTATGCTGGAACAATATGCCAATGACAATGTTCCCAAATGAATAGCAGATAACTGGCATGATTGTATGTTGTTGTTGTTTGTAAATAGAGTTTTTTAGCATTAAAGCTTATTCATTTAAACGAAATGCTCCAGTGTATACCAATACTACACATTTTCAGTTTTCATTTAGAAACACACATCAATTTAACATCAAAGGCGAATTAAATACAAAGTTTACGAGCTCAGTCTCAGCACATTACAGTACCCTAATATGAATGCTAATGAATACAGAAACATTGGGCATTACAGAGGTGATGAACGCATGTTAGAAATGTTCTAGTTTGTTACACACGATTCTCTATACAACCAACTATTAAATTATTGATATGATAGTGCTGCGAAATCCTGTGTCATTGACGATAGTATACAGAAATCTTTGAGAGCTAAAACAATGCATCACAAAACAAACTACTTCTGTAAAACACCACAACTAGAAGAAACTGTTCTCTCAGGCTGTGAAAATGGATGATCCACTGAAGTTAACATTGCTGCTGTTTTCAACCAATGGAAGCATTACTGCTAATTCAAAGTCACCTTTGTTGTGTCCTGAAGCAAAATCAACACCTTTCATTGAGCCATCAAGGTCTGGCAATTCACCACCGGGCTCTACATATGTCATAAGTGAATGTTTGAGAAGGAAAGTTGCTACTCACCATGTAGCAGAGATGCTTAGTCACAGATAGGACTACAAAGAACCTCTCACAATTAAAGCTATCAGCCATTGCTGTACAAGTAACTGCAATCACAGGCAACTGAAACCACACTATGAGCAGCAGCACCACCAGTCCATGATGTGAGTGGCGACTGGGTGGGGGTAAGGAGGAGGCTGGGGTGGGCTTGGAGAGGGATAATATGGTGGGGGTGGCACACAGAAAAGTGCTGCAGGTTAGACGGAGAGCAAGAGAGAGGTGGGGAGGAGGTGAGAGGTACTATCTGGATCAAAGGTGAGGGCACCCAGAACCTCAACAAATTCTCCCCCATTTGTTCACCTGGTACTACACAACACAACAAGCCACCTTTCTAGATGTTGACCTCCACCTCAAAGATGGCTACAACAGTACTTCTGTCCATATCAAACCTTCTAACCACCAAAATACCTCCATTTCGACAGCTGCCACCCGTTCCATAGCAAAAAGTCCCTTCCGTACAGCCTAGCCACCCGTGGTCATCGCATCTGCAGTGATGAGCAGTCCCTCTCAAAATAAACCAAAGTTACATTTCCAAACATCTTTGTGCCCAATACAACTTACAGTTTTCCCCTCACTATGCAAAATGGCCAAACTCCTAAGTTCAACCTAAGATGACTATGGAGAAATATTTTTTTGTTAGCACACTCTTCCAAAGACGACAGTGCCTTTTTTAAGTAACGCACATTTTTCGCTAAGATAATTTCAGTTAAACGTAGTTACCAAAATGTTGGATCCCTGGTAATCTTCAAGTTTTTGAAGTCAAAGCATGTTCTTCATGCATTTCAACATCCATGTCAGCGATGGCTACCATAAGGCTGATGTAATCAATGGTGGCAATTTTGTTCACATGACGTTGAACAAGACAAAACATACAAAACACTGCCTGAACCAACACTTTGTGGAGAAGATCGAAAAACATAGAAAATGCGTAGTCTTTACCATTTAGGCAGTGATTCTCTGTAGATGGTTGGTTGGTTGGTTGGTTGGTTTAAAAGAGGGGGGAACAGACCAAACTATGAGGTCGTCGTTCCCTTGTTCCTAATGAAACAATGTCACAAGTGCGAGAATAAACCAGACGAGACATGTAACACAAAACACTAAGCACTAGGGTGGAGGACAAGAGGGACAAAGGACGTGCTAAAACTTACATCAAATGATAAAACACATTCACGAATAAAACATAAAACTAAATCAGCCAATGAGGCGTTGTCAGATAAAATTAGCGGCAACGAGTCCAGTAACCCAAGATTTCATCGCTGGGCAGTCAAAGTGGGACAGTGCACCAGAATATGGGCCCCTGTCAACCAGGTGACGCACCAATACTGAGGTAGGTCTTCACAGTGCAAGAGGTAACCATGGGTCGCCCAAGCATGGCCAATGAGGAGCCAGCAGAGGACAACTGATTCCCTGCAAGTGGTCCGCATGGAAAATTTCCACACACTCGTAGTCTCCTTAATGACAAGCAGTTTGTTGTGCGTACTGTTATGCCGTTCCGTCTCCCAAAGCCGAAATATCCTGCAGCAGGAGTCAGAATGCAGGTCAGGTTCAGAGACGCCCATCTCCAGAAGTGGTTTCCATGTAGCCTGTTGGCAAGTTCATTTCCTGGGATGCCAGGGTATAGACAGACTCCTGGATGGATGCGACCAAGGATGGGAAAGGGTAGCACTGGTCAATAGCTTGTAGGCTGCTCAAGGAGCCAGGACACAGAAGAAACGATTCCTCAGGGCATGAACAGATATACTGAAGTGCATGAGATAAGGCCACCAGCTCTGCAGTGAATACACTGCAACCATCGGGCAAGGAATGCTGTTCAATATGGCCTCTGTGGACAAAGGCGAAGCCAACATTATTATCAGCCATCGAGCCGACGGTGTAAACCACTTCACAGCCCTGGAAAACTTCAAGAATCGAGAGGAAGTAACAGTGGAGAGCCACAGGGTTAATGGCGCCCTTAGGGCCATGCTGCAAAAGGTCCAGACGAAGCTTCGGCCTACTGTTACACCACAGAGGTGTACATGAATGGACGTCGAGGAGAGGTGGTGAAGGGAAGGACTCCAGTTCAGACAGAAGTGATCGCAATCGAACCACAATCGTTAGCCCCGACCTGGGCCATCTATGCGGGAGGTGAACCGCCGTGGTTGGGAAAAGAAGACAGTAGTTAGGATGTTCAGGAGAGCTATGAATGTGTGCAATGTAACTGGAGAGCATTGTGCACGTCTGATCTTCAATGGAGGGACTCCATGCTTGTCACCGGACTCATTTTGAAAGCTCCTGTCGTTAGTCTAACTCCGCAATGGTGCAATGGGTCGAACAAACGCAATGTTGAGGGTACTGCCGAACCATAAATCACACTCCCATAATCAATGCGGGATTGAACAAGGGCTCTTTAGAGCTCCAGCAGTGTGGAGCGATCTGCACCCTAGTTGGTGTTGCTCAGGCAGTGAAGGGCATTGAGGTGCTGCCAACACTTCCGTTTAAGCTGACGAAGATGAGGAAGCCAAGTCAAATCACATCTAGGAATCGATATGTCTCCACTACATTGAATGGATCGTCATTCAGGTAAATTGCTGGTTCCGGATGAACTGTACGACGCCAACAGAAGTGCATGACATGCGACTTTTCTGCTGAAAACTGGAAGTTGTGAGCCAGAGCCCATGACTGCACCTTGTGGATGGCTCCCTGTAGGTGACGCTCAGGAACACCAGTACTGGAGCAGCAGTACAACATGCAGAAATCATATGCATACAGAGAAGGTGAGACGGAGGGCCCGACAACTGCTGCTAGACCGTTAATGGCCACTAAAAATAGAGACACACTCAATTCAGAGCCCTGTGAGACTCCATTCTCCTGGATATGGATGGAACTATGGTAGGCACCAACTTGGACATGGGAAATATGGAGTGACAGGAAGTTTTGGATAAAAATTGGGAGCTGACCCCGGAGACCCCACTCATACAATGTGCCAAGGATATGATGTCACCAGGTTGTGTCGTACGCTTTACGTAAGTCAAAAAATGGCAACCAGGTGTTGGCCTCTGGAAAAGGCTGTTCAGATGGCAGACTCTAGGGACACAAGATTATCAGTGGCAGAGCAACCCTGACAGAAGCCGCCCTGACATGGAGCCTGTAGGACACGTGACTCCAGGACCCGACCCAACCCAACCGCCAACACACCATTCATTCCAGCAGCTTACAAACAATGTTGGTGAGGCTGATGGGCTGATAGCTATCCACATCAAGCGGGTTTTTACCGGGTTCAAGCACCAGAATGATTGCGATGGAAAGACGCCATTGCACCAGATCTAGTTGAAGATGACTAGGAGATGTTGCTTATAGTCAGATGATAGATGTTTACTCATCTGGCTGTGGATCAGATCAGGCCCAGGAGCTGTGTCGGGGCAATGAGCAAGGGCACTGAGGAACTCCCACTCTGTAAATGGGGCGCTACAGGATTCACTGTGGCGTGTAGCGAATGAGAGAACTTTCCCTTCCAGCCGCCGTTTTAGAGTGTGAAAGGCTGGGGGGGGATTCTCTGATGCAGAGA
Organism: Schistocerca americana; assembly: GCF_021461395.2. Taxonomy (NCBI): domain Eukaryota; kingdom Metazoa; phylum Arthropoda; class Insecta; order Orthoptera; family Acrididae; genus Schistocerca; species Schistocerca americana. The sequence continues at coordinate 587,953,175 of NC_060123.1, read as the reverse complement.
CTCAAGCAAAGCGCTCGGCAATTGCGTTTTCATCGGTAGATAACACGCCATTTATGGTAACACCTGGAACACCTGTTGGTGTCTGGTACCCAAAAAGACGTTTGACCTTTGCCCAAATTTAGGAAGGTGATGTATGGCACCCAATGCTCGAGACTTATCTCTCCCAACACTCATTCTTCCATTGTTTAATTAGTTGGCAAACATGGGCACGAAGCCATCTAAAGGCTACAAGGTGTTCCAGGGAAGGGTGCTGCTTATGCCGCTGTAGAGCTCGCTGGCGGTCCTTAATTGTTTCAGTGATGTCCGGCCAACACCAAGGGACTGCCTTATGTTGGGACCACCCTAAAGAGCGTGGGATCGCGGTTTCTGCCACAGAAACAATTGTTGTCACCGGCTCAATCATCACATTGATGTTACTGTACGGCGGGGGGGGGGGGGGGGGGGGATTCAATGGTAACAGCAGAGCTGAAAGTTTCCCAGTCCGCCTTGTTTAAAGCCCATCTGGGCAGGCATCTGTAGGCCTGACGCTGGGGCAGTGACAGAAAGATGAAGTGGTCACTATCACACAGGTTATCATGTTCTCCCCAGTGGATAGATGGGAGAAGCCCTGGGCTGCAAACTGATAAATCAATGGCCGAGTAACTACCATGAGCCACTCTGAAATATGTGGCGTCCCAGTATTTAAGAGACAGAAGTCGAACTGAGACAGTAAAGTTTCGGCATCCCTGCCTCAGCCAGTAAGCACAGTGCCACCATACAAGGGGTTATGGGTGTTAAAATCTCCCAAAAGCAGGAAAGGTTTAGGGAGTTGATTGATCAGTACAGCTGACACATTCAGGGGTACTGCACCATCTGGAGGAAGATATACATGGCAGACAGTTACTTCCTGCATCGTCCATATTCTGACAGCCACAGCTTCAAGAGGGGTTTGAAGGAGCACAGTGTCACTACAGACTGAGTTTAGGACATAAACGCAAACTCCACCTGACACACACATTTGCTAAGGTTCTCGTAATATCCCCTATACCTATAGCCATGGAGGGCAGAGGTCTGCATTGCTGGGAACCAGGTTTCCTGGAAGGCAATGCAGATAGCGGGTGTAAAGCTTAACAGTAGCCATAGCTCTGTCAGGCAGTTGAAAAAACTGTCCGCAATTCCACTGGAGGATGACATCATCGTGAGACTGGGAAGGCATGGAACATTTAATGGGGCAGTTTAAGTCTCAGATTCACCTGCTGCCACCGACTTATCTCCTGAGCAGTCTATATATCCATTGTGTCTGAGGGTCTGGCGAGATCTAGGTCCTCAGCGGATGCCAGGATCTCCACCCCATCCTCAGACTTCTTTTTGGATTTCACTCGCTGCTCCTTGGGTTTACCTGGCTGGCAGGACTTCACTGGCTCAGTCTCCAGGACTGAGGAGGAGTGTGAAGTCCTACATCCAGCTGCTTTCGAGCTCTTCAGCCACTGACTGGTGTCATCTTTCGCACTAACAGAAACCTGGGAAGGGAGTGAAACAAGGGGCCCCTTCCTAGCGAGAGAAGCCGAAGAAGACTTGTGCTTCTCTGGCGCAGAAGTGGGGACAGACTTCCCCAATGGTCGGGTGGGTGGGGTGTCGTTCCCAAAGTACCAAAGTAGGGGGTGCGGGATCAACAGGGAGGGAAGTGCCCCCCCCCCCCCCCCCCACCATCAAGGGATCAGGTGTAGTCTTCCGGCTCAGAGATGACTGGGGTTGGCGGAGCTGATGATGCCAGAACTGTTGTAGCGGCAGCATAAGATGATGTAATATGTACAGGATGCAAGCGTTCAAATTTTCTCTTAGCCTCAGTGTAGGGTCTTTTACTCCCTGATTTTTCTTTCTTTCTGGAGAATCCTGCAGTCTGGTGAGCAAGGGAAATGGTGCTCTCCGCAGCTGACACAGATGGGGGGTGAGGCACATTGGAGTACTGGGATGTGATGGGCATCCGCAATATTAACATGTGACGCTGGAAGTGCAGCAGGAAAACATAAGGCCGAACTTCCAGCATCGCATCGGGGGAGGGATATAGGGCTTTACATCACAGAGGTAGACCATCACCTCGACTTTCTCGGGCAATGTATCACCCTCGAAGGCCAAGCTGAAGGCAGCTGTGGCAACCTGATTATTCCTCGGATCCCAGTGGACACACCAGATGAAATATACACCTCGCTGCTCTGAATTGGCACGCAGCTCATCTTGACTCCAAAAGAAGGTCCCTGTGAAATATGATACCCTGTACCATATTTAAGCTCTTATGGGGTGTGAGGGTTACAGAAACATCCCCCAGCTTGTCACAAGTGAGTAACATCCATGACTGGGCAGAGGATGCTGTTTACATCAAGAGTGACCCAGATATAACTTTGGACAAGCCCTCCACCTCCCCAAACTTGTCCTCTAAACGCTCAACAAAAAAACTGATGCTTCATTGTCATGAAAGATTCCCCATCAGCTCTCAAACATACAAGGTACCAGGGCAAATAAGATCCACCGCCATCCTTAGTCTGACGTCCCTCCCATGGTGCGACCACGGAGGGAAACTATTTGGGGTTGTACTTCTGTATGTTGATTTGAGCTTGCAAACACTTAGAGACTGCCGGCAAGAGATGATGGACTCTGCTTAATTGTGTGCCATCCACCCTGATGCCACCCACTCTGACCAGGGGCCCTCCCCATGGGTGCCACCCTGACACAGAAAAGGCCACCCTGGCAGGATGGCCATTGCTGGGAGTCCCGATGCCCCAGGGTGTTGGGCATCTACACCTTGGCATACGTTGGCAGCTAGCGGCGCAAGCATCAGCCAAGCAATCCCTGTGTGGTCAGGGGGCAACAACCAACAGGGTACATGGCGACCCTACCACAACGGACTGGTTACCATGCTGGATATCAGGTACAAAGAAGTCCATGGTCCTCATCGACACAGAAAGCGACACTGCATAGTGCATGGTGGAAAACGCACCCAGGAAAGTGTCCTTGCCCAAGAGATGGAGAAATAGCGGGACCGAAATACGATGACAAGAAAATGGGTTACAGATATCAATGCACGATGCACCACGTAAGGCGCCCTTCCCCAACTGGCTCGCTCTTTGGGAAAATTTTGAAGAATGGTGGGCAAACCCTTGAGGAGGACCATCACATAAAGGCCAAAACGTGTGTAACTCCTTTTAGTCGCCTCTTATGACAGGCAGGAATACCTCTGGCCTATTTTTACCTCCACGTCCGGACCAGCACGGGGAGGGGGGGGGGGGGGGGGGGGGGGCGGCGCTCTAGATGCCACGAGATTGCATTACAGGGACACTGGTACTTCAGGCCTATTAAAGTTGGCAAACAAAATAACATGGAAAGGTAGCTTTCATGCTATTCTAACATATCACATGAAAGATTGCTAAACGTACGAGTGAGTTTGGAAGGGACTAGTAAATGTGACAAATACATCAGGGCTCTTATCCAAAGTTAGACCATCAGTTGCATCAATAATCAGTTAATGATGCCAAAGGTTTCAGAGTTCTTGCAGATGAAACTTCTGACACTGCTGGAGTGGAGCAACTCTCTGAGCCCACTATATTTCCCCGGATCAAGATTCGTGAAGATTTCCTGCAATTTGGTCCAGTGTTTGATGTGACTGGCAAAGGATTAGCTGGACCTTTGTCCATTATCTTTATGAGGACATGTCTGTAACGGTGCTATGTCCTTGTTGGGGAAAGCCCAAGGGGCACTTGCATTCATACAAATAGGACTTCCTTTTAGCTGTATATTCTCGATGTGTACCTCACAATTTGATATGGTAGTCACCGACAAATGCAACATTACATTTACCAGGAATTCACTTGGAACAATGAAAATGGTACATAATTTCTTTGGGCCACCAAAGCACAGGCAAATATTAAATGTTGCCCTTGAATCATGTTCAAGTCAGGAGTTTGGAAAGTAGGCCTATCACACTCACTAGATCGACTGAGTGTCTTCACAGTGCATAAGACTTGAAGAAAATATATGGTTGTGCAGTTTCAGCTCTGGGAAAGATTCAAGAATTTGACAGCAAGACCACAACCTATTATGCCAAGCTTCTGTCAGCACCCATCACCAGTTGATATTTTGTCATCTGCTTGGTTATTCTTTTTGAACTGTATGCTGTGCGAGTTCATCTGTCATCAACTTCAGCGCCAAGATTTTGCAGAGTTAATCAACGTTGTTAGGTATATCAAAAGGGAGCTGCTGGCAACGAGAGAAAACGTTGCTAATACTTTCAGCCAGCTTTTCCTAGAAGCTAACAAAATTAGCTTCAGTCAATGGAGTTCAAATCAAGCAACCACGTACTTCTGCCAAGCAAGCACATTGCGAAAATCAAGTTAACTGTGAACTTTGTAACAGCTTTAATTGTCTTCTACCATAAAAAACTGAAGGCATAGGTATCATTGGTGGAGCTACGAAATTCCAGTCAGTTAATGCTTCACATCCATTAGTTGCCAGTTTAATACTAACGGCTGAGTTGAAACTCATTCACCAGCATCTGAGTCAACTGGAGCAGTTGCTCAAAACATAATGGAAGCTTTGTCTATCTGTGACTGTGTTTCAGTTTCTACAGCTCTTGGCAGCTCCATCAGTGGCAAAAGCAACAAATAAGTACAGTTTCTCTATCCTTAAGAGAATCTACACATGCCGAAGGAATACAACTAGTGAGGCATGCCTGAATAGGCTCGCCATGATGAAAATTCATTGAGAAGAAAGGATTTATGTCCAAATCGTGTCAAGTGGTACGACAAAACAAAGAGACCACAGTCTTCCTTTTGTACGTTATAAATTTATAGTGAATCATTTGTTCTATTTGTATGTATTAAAGTACTGGACTAAAGCTGATTTTATATACTTCCAAGTAAATTAACACGGGACTAGCCAACAAAAGTAGGAAATTAATGGAATCAGTGTAGCGAATTCTCTTCACAACTGGATTATGTTTCATTAAAATTATTCAAACATTTATATAAGAATATCCAAGTCACTGGCTTTGACCAGTGATGGAGGGAAACATGTGACAAAAGTCGTAAACAATTCATTGACTATAACGTGAGGTTACTGGCCATTGTTTCTAACAGGCTAAGGTACATATCAGTGTCACCACAACCAGATATTTTTAGTATGTACCTTTTGGCTTCGTCAACTCTCAACCAAAATGTTACCTTCAGACCCAACCTATGCCCCTGGCTCAGTTACAGATCAATGTGTCACCAGGACCAGTCTCCCCCCCCCCCCCTCCCTCTTCAAATTCATTGGCTTTGCCAATGAATAAAACTAAGAATCTATGCAGCATAAGGTGACTTGACAGCAAGCATTAACACTACATCACTGGGCAAAGCCTACAGCTCTTATCTAACAGTCCTCTTGAACCTATTCAGTGTCAGTGTCCTAATTAAACAAAGGTATACCAATGACACATTTTATAATTTTGGACATTAAATTAGTACTGATGGACCAATAAAATTAATATTCAATTTGAGCTATTCTAAAATGAAAGGCACAGGACCACCCCACCCCATCCCTACCAAAAAAAACTAACTGTGAATATGGCACTGTTCACAGGTACTTATTAATTTCAGTCATTCAACAGCAGCTTGATTCAGACTAGATATATCTACGTAGTAAATCACTCTCTTTGCTACTAATACTGCTGCTCACCACAGATGACACATAATCCAAAAAACGTTTATTTCCCATGATTTTTAAATAAAGTATATGTTACAGGAAAGGACGGGACAATTTAAACTGTTTCTGATCCACTTATCAAAGATGTATTATGAAGAATCTATATGAGGAAACAAAAAACAGTTAATGTGATTCATAACACTTAAGTTAGGAAACAAATAACATTTAAATCTAACAGGAGAAATCTTCAGGTAGCACACTCAGGGTAAGAACAATTATAAAATGCACTTAATTACAGGCATTCAGCCGGCACTCATCAAGCAGACTGGGGTCTAAAATTAAACTGTCCCTAGATTCTGAAGTTTATCAAACACTCTTTCTAAATACGGGAGAAAAAAAAATGATTAAAGAAGATACACTTTAGGTACAGTTCCCAAAAATACCAATAATTTGGACCCAAAATGCCTTCATCAATTTTGCATCTGCATATATTTTAGTGGACAAGGACATATGCCATTGTCTAAAAAGCACAAGAATACAGTATGGCTGAATGTCACATTATAAATTCTTGGCTGAATCCATTCATAAAATTATGATCTACAGCTGCTTAAAAATGGGCTCTCCAAGCCACACAATGGATTTTCTGCCATTTTTAAGAGGTACAGCTGTATCTGAATGCATGTTCTGTAATATATTCTTATTCACCACAAAAAGTTATTTAAGGAGACAAAAGCAGAGGCTTTTAAGTCAAGTGGACCTTTCATAAAAGTTCCCTAAAGCTGTCACTTGAGCATGTGCATAGGTGGTTCAAACTTGGGGCCCCTATCTGGAAGAGGCAGTAGAAATGGAACCAAATGAGATATTGATCTAAACTTTGTAGGCTACAAATCCATCTAAGATGCTGTAGAACACTAATCAAATTTCATAAGATTCAGTAATGTTTGAATGGGAACCCCTGTTCCACTTTGTGTAGAATGACCATGATGATAATCAGGCAGCAAACTGTTACCATCCAAAGCAAAGCACACAAAGCAACAAGTTTTCATTGCAGATGAACAAACCTTAATGGTTATATTATTAATAGTTAAAAATATCAACTATGAACTGACTTCCAAACAAATATGACAGTTTACATCTACAAATATATGCAAAATAGCTGGGCTCATGCATACAAAATAATTAAAATAGCTTGAATTGATCAAGTCAAGTGAGCTGATAACAGCAACAGTTTTTAATAAAACAACGTCAGATTTTTTTTATTATAATGAATGATCTATTCATTCAGCTTATTTCACAGAAGACTAGATTTACAACCTGGCTGTTGCTATTGGTTCTTTGCATACTGAAGTGAACTGTACATTCAAATGATAACTATATAAAGTGAAGTTGTTTTGAGCTATTGTCTTAGGCCTACAGCAGAAAAAGAAAAGCACTGGCAGAAAGCACAAATGATGGCTACCTTTTGCAAAGGCAGTAACAAAAAATACAAAATTAATCGGTTGTTGTTTTTGTTCAGCAATGGATATGACGGATAAACTTAACAGTGCGCAGGTCAAGGGAAGCGTTCGATCACAATGTGGGGCTGTGTATGTTGATATTGGTATCTGGAGATGTTTTTGAGCTATATAGGTCAAGGGAAGTGTTTGATACTAATTTATGGGACTGGGAGCTGCTGTTGACCTATATAGGTCAAGGGAAGTGTCTGATTCCAGATTATGTTGTGTTTAGTGGTATTTGGGGAGTTTTGTGATGTCATTTTTTCCATTGTTTAGTGTAGTTTTGTATGGGGGGGAGGGGGGTGGATGTCTAAATTTGTTTATATTTTGTTTGCCCCCACCTCAAAACACCCCATTTCCCACGCTTGTCCCGTTAGTGTCATTAGACTTTTTGTGGAAAGTCTGTGTGTGTGTGTTTTTTGATGTATTTTTGTCCTCATGTGTACGTATAATGTATAGTTAACACTTGATTCAAGAATCATAAAAGAAGGTTGTATATATGGAAGAATCCTGGAGATATTAGAAGGCATCAGATTATATAATGGTAAGACAGAGATTTAGAAACCAGGTTTTAAATTGTAAGACATTTCCAGGGGCAGATGTGGACTCTGACCACAATCTATTGGTTATGACCAGTAGATTAAAACTGAAGAAACTGCAAAAAGGTGAGAATTTAAAGAGATGGGACCTGGATAAACTGACTAAACCAGTGCCGAGTTTCAGGCAGAGCATAAGGGAGCAATTGACAGGAATGGGGGAAAGAAATACATAGAAGATGAATGGGTACCTCTGAGGGATGAAGTATTGAAGCCAGCAGAGGATCAAGTAGGTAAAAAGATGAGGGCTAGTAGAAATCCTTGGGTAACATACGAAATATTGAATTTAATTGATGAAAGGAGAAAATATAAAAATGCAGTAAATGAAGCAGGCAAAAAGGAATACAAAAGTTTCAAAAATGAGATCGACAGGAAGTGCAAAATGGCTAAGCAGGGATGGCTAGAGGACAAATGTAAGGATGTAGAGGCTTGTCTCACTAGGGGTAAGATAGATACTGCCTACAGAAAAATTAAAGAGACCTTTGGAGAGAAGAGAACCACTTGTATGAATATAAAGAGCTCAGATGGCAACTCAGTTCAAAGCAAAGAAGGGAAGGCAGAAAGGTGGAAGGAGTATATAGAGGATTCATACAAGGGCGATGTACTTGAGGACAATATTATGGAAATGGAAGAGGATGTAGATGAAGACGAAATGGGAGATAAGATACTGCGTGAAGAGTTTGACAGAGCACTGAAAGACCTGAGTCGAAACAAGGCCCCGGGAGTAGAAAACATTCCATTAGAACTACTGATGGCCTTGGGAGAGCCAGTCCTGACAAAACTCTACCATCTGGTGAGCAAGATGTAGGAGACAGGCGAAATACCCTCAGACTTCAAGAAGAACATAATTCCAATCCCAAAGAAAGCAGGTGTTGACAGATGTAAAAACTACCGAACTATCAGTTTAATAAGTCACAGCTGCAAAATACTAACGCGAATTCTTTACAGACGAATGGAAGAACTGGTAGAAGCCGACCTTGGGGAAGATCGGAACACGCGAGGCAATACTGACCCTACGACTTATCTTAGAAGCTAGATTAAGGAAAGGCAAACCTACGTTTCTAGCATTTGTAGACTTACAGAAAGCTTTTGACAATGTTGACTGGAATACTATCTTTCAAATTCTGAAGGTGGCAGGGGTAAAATACAGGGAGCGAAAGGCTATTTACAATTTGTACAGAAACCAGATGGCAGTTATAAGAGTTAAGGGGCACGAAAGCGAAGCAGTGGTTGGGAAAGGAGTGAAACAGGGTTGTAGCCTCTCCCCGATGTTATTCAATCTATATATTGAACAACCAGTAAAGGAAACAAAAGAAAAATTCGGAGTAGGTATTAAAATCCACGGAGAAGAAATAAAAACTTTGAGGTTCGACGATGACATTGTAATTCTCTCAGAGACAGCAAAGGACTTGGAAGAGCATTTGAATGGAATGGACAGTGTCTTGAAAGGAGGATATAAGATGAACATCAACAAAAGCAAAACGAGGATAACGGAATGTACTCGAATTAAATCAGGTGATGCTGAGGGAATTAGATTAGGAAATGAGACACTTACAGTAGTAAAGGGGTTTTACTATTTGGGGAGCAAAATAACTGATGATAGTCGAAGTAGAGAGGATATAAAATGTAGACTGGCAATGGCAAGGAAAGCATTTCTGAAGAAGAGAAATTTGTTAACATCGAGTATAGATTTAAGTGTCAGGAAGTCGTTTCTGAAAGTATTTGTATGGAGTGTAGCCATGTATGGAAGTGAAACATAGACGATTAATAGTTTGGACAAGAAAAGAATAGAAGCTTTCGAAATGTGGTGCTACAGAAGAATGCTGAAGATAAGGTGGGTAGATCACGTAACTAATGAGGAGGTATTGAATAGGATTGGGGAGAAGAGAAGTTTGTGGCACAACTTGACTAGAAGAAGGGATCGGTTGGTAGGACATGTTTTGAGGCATCAAGGGATCACCAATTTAGTATTGGAGGGCAGCGTGGAGGGTAAAAATCGTAGAGGGAGGCCGAGAGATCAATACGCTAAGCAGATTCAGATGGATGTAGGTTGCAGTAGGTACTGGGAGATGAAGTTTGCATAGGGTAGAGTAGCATGGAGAGCTGCATCAAACCAGTCTCAGGACAACAACAACAACAACAACGTGTAAGTACCGACTTTATATGCGCCATATTGGAATCGTGGTTTATGGTCGTTTCCGCCATATTTGTGACGTCATGGGTCAAAGCAGACGGGCGGGATCGGACCCTTCCGTATTTCCTAAATTATATATAGTTAGCCGATCTAAAAATTAAAGGCGTTGTTAATGATAAATGTTGAAATACACCCCACATCTTGCTCAAAATAATATGCTTTAACTGAACGGTAAAATTTGCTCTTCTGATTATAAGTAGCAACTGCAACAAAATTTACAAATTGTTTCATTCACTACAGCGAATCATGTTAATTACGACGCAAGAAAAAATATCATGTACAATTTGTTGCAATACGCCCTCTCTCACGTATATATAACACTATGAAACAAGTAAACATGTCGGGTCAAGTGATGAATTAACTGAAAAAATGTTTGTGCAGTGTAAATAATTTACTTAACCGAGTTATTGCAAACAATGGACTCTGAAAATTACCTCAGTAATAGCCAGTTCCTACAACACAAAACACCTTCTGGTGAATTTTATGGATAACACTTAGCAATTCCAATTCTTTCCAAACAATTTACTCTTTCAGACATTACCAGAAATTACACAATTCTGTAATACTTCATCTGAAACTTATGTAGCAAAATATGTTAATCCAGGGACTGATTTATCCGTTTCGTTTAATACAATTTTACTCCTATATTAAGAAGTATTTGTCTGGTAATATCCTCATCGTTTTTGACAACAGCTGCACCTTACTAATTGTAAAGTAGAGGCATATGATCACTTCTTGGTACTCGGCTTTTATCCGATACAGACTTCAGCAACTAGGGGTACAATTGCACCTTCCACACATCTAATAGTAAGATCACTTTACCGAACTGATTTGAATATAAAGGTGTCTCACATCGTGCAAAGGAGCGAAGACAGCTCAACCAAGTTAAAATTTAAGAGTTGGCAAAAAGAAATAACGCCAAATTTTCCAGAAAAACTAAAACGCATCTGCGTCAAACAAACCACATACTTTCTATTAACGTTTACGTGAACGTAAGAACACACGCAGATAATTATTTAAAAAAACGTCAAACTTACCAAAAACACTAAAACGTAGTTGCAGCACATTTCAGACCACCACTCAACTTCTACACGAAACCTTCACCTCATTGTTCCCCACCACAATTTGAATTTGAACGAAACACATTCTACTGCAACAGAGATATATGAAAACGAAAGTAGGTATGCCAGAGATTTTATATCAACGCACAGGCATACCACTACCATTCGGATTGTCTCGCGCCAGTAAAACGTCTGCTACACTGACGTTTCAAATCGGAAATTGCCGTCACGGGGCCATGCCCGCCAGGCTGCAGGCCACTTGCGATAGTTCTCTCGACCTAAAATACATTCCATTCCAAATATAAGTCTCGAGAGTACAATCTAGATATGGGCCAACTCGGGTTTACGTCAAACCGAGGTAACAGAGTTCAAACTGACTTAACTCGAGCAGGAACGAAAAAAAACTGAAATATCCAGTGTCATTCTCTCTTTCGCGTCTGAGCAGATTGCGATTTATTTCAGTTGACCAAACCAAGATTCGGTGTTTCCCAATCGATGATTATATTCACGAGCTGGATGGTTACTACAAAGGGAGCAATTTCTGGTCTTTCGGCTTGAAATTTTGAAGACTTGTGAAAATATTCACTTCACCTGCGTTATTGAAGATTTAGACATTTGAATACGATAGACACGGGTTCAGTTTGTGCGGAGCGCCGGTGAGCTCCGAACTAGAGAGAAACGAACCGTTAAAGCCAATTCACGCAGTCCGTCACGGCACCACCACGTCAGGGTGTATTCACATTATCCTATCCTTAACGTCACAGCACGTCAAGTAAATTCAAGTTACGTGATCTCAACTCACATTGCTGTCCTCAGCTGTTATTTTCGCTAGTATTGCGATCTTCCCTACATGATTTTCAGCTGTTTTTAGTACGCGCGAAGTGCACTCAACGCTTTAGCTGTACGAAATTTACCTTTATTGGACTCAAATGGTCTGCATCTTGTAGGGTTAGCGTGTATATTAGAGAAGGGAGGCAGAAGTGCTAAATAACGCGGAGAATGCGCTTGGGTCTAAAGAAATGTCATTACATGGTACAGAAGTGGAATTTCACACATTACACAAAGAGCACGAGGAAGTGGAATCAGCATTTTATATTTTGGAAAGTCGACGCACCAATTTTTTTTCATTTGTTACGTCAAACTTTACCCAGAATTGCTAAATGGAACACAGTGTTGTGAGTGGCCATCACATCCTGTAAAAATTTTGTATGTTTTAAAGTTAACTGTAGTTGCTAGTCCAGTGCAATTTTTTGTGTAACAGTCATATCCCCCTCAATTCCTTTCTCTTCAAAATACATATGTTTTCTTTACATGTTTTGTATGGCTTTTAGTAGTTCAAGTGCCTTATTTGTTCTGGGATAAGCTAACGAAACCGCATAAATATTGACCACTGATGCTTGAAAAACTGTTGCATACGAAATTCGGAGAGCTACTTAACAATAAATATGCTTACCACAAACACATATTTAATCAAAGAACTGATAGTATCTGTAGGGTTGGGTTGTTTGGGGAAGGAGACCAGACAGCGAGGTCATCGGTCTCATCGGATTAGGGAAGGAAGTCGGCCGTGCCCTTGGAAAGGAACCATCCCAGCTTTTGCCTGGAGCGATTTAGGGAAATCACGGAAAACGTAAATCAGGATGGCCAGACGCAGGATTGAACCGTCGTCCTCTCGAATGTGAGTCCAGTGTGCTAGCCACTGCGCCACCTCGCTCGGTGACAGTATCTGTAGGTTCCAATGCATTTCTTTATGTGACACTACAAAGGCCTGACAACATACATATAAATTCCACCTACTAATTAATCTGATTCTACCGACAGTACTTTTTTCACTTCAAGTTGCACCCATGTTGCAATCCATTCCACTGTTAAATATTACTTACTGTACCAGAATCTATAAAAATCCACTTTCTAAAAAGTAGTAGAGGGCAAGTAATTTAGGCCCATGTCGTAAAATTAAGACTGCTGTCTCACTGCTTCAATTAACCTGTCGTCATTTATTATAAACCTTAACTAAACAAATAGCAGATAACTAACACTGATAGCAACCACGAAAGCCTTGTATCAGAACGAAATGAGATTGTGAGTCTTGTGACCAGCAATGGATGGATGACATTAGCCGTGAAAACTTTTCTCCAGAAAAATGTTGACAGTACCGTGATGTGACATAATGATACGGGATGGCCAATGTGGATGCGACCATTTGAAATGCACTGCAGAACTTTCTGATGGGACGGGACTGGATGTGACGTAATGGCCAGTGGAGATTGGCCTTTACTCAGTGCCACCCGCCATGCAATGTGTTCGAATCAAGTTACAAGTAATGATCCCAACCCAAGTTACCCTGTTTCATAAACTGAGTTGACCCTAAGCTTGTTCAGACCGTGTCGGTGCGGAAAAGTTAAATAAATGTTCTAAGTCGTTTGAATGTTTCACATCTGCTCAAGTTGTAACTTCTCTTAAAACACAGTAACCAAACTGAGTTGCTAGACTAAAGGCTAATTCACACTGGCCGTCATGTCACATCATGTCCTGTCCTCTCAAAACATTCCACAATGCATTTCAAATGGCAGCATCAACAATGGCCATCCCCTCCCTTCGCATCACATATGGCAACGTCAAGGTTTCTCAGGAAGGAAGTTTTGACAGCTGACATCATTCATCTGTTGTTGACCATGTGATCCAAAGCTCATTTTCTCTCGATACACGGCCATGAGCAGATGTCCATACTTCATTTCATTGTGGTTTTCGTGATTGATATCTGTCGCTTTTGTTCATTATTTGTCATAAATTGTTTCATTTTGTTATTTCTTTTATTAAAACTTATAATAAATGATGAATGGTTAATTCAAGCAGGGAGGGAGCAGTATCAATTGTAAAATTGTAAGACATGAACGAACTAAATTACCTGCCCTCCATTACATTTATAAAGTGGATGTTTCTACATACCAATATGGTATTTAATATTTTACAATGAAATGCATTGCAGTATGACTGCAACTCCAAATGAAAAATATATTGTTGGTAAAATCAGATTGATTAGTAAGTCGAATTTATTTGTATGTTGTCAGTCATTTGTAGCATTTCGTAAAGAAATGGGCTCAGACCTTCAGACACTGCCATTTGTTCGTTTAAATATGTGTTTGTTACAGTTTTATTTGTTGCTAAATATCTCTCTGGGTTTTGTATGAAACAGTTTTTCAAGTATCAGTGGTCAATAATTGTGTGGTTTCACTAGCTAATCATTATCTTTCTGGGTTTTGTGTGAGACAGTTTCTCAAGCATCAGTGATCAATATTTGTATGGTTTCACTGCTAATTCCAGTACAAGTAAGACACTTGAACTGTTAAAAGCCAAATACAAAACTTAAAGAAAATCTATAAATCTTGAAGGGGAAGATATTGAGGGAGATATGGCTAGTGTACAAAAATTTGCACTAGACTAGCAACTGAACTTAGTCTTAAACAAGCCAATTTTTCATAGAATGTGATGGCAGCTCATAACACACTCTACTTTTTAGTGATTCTGGGTGCAATTTGATGTAACAAATGAAAACAATGATGCTTTGACTTTGTAAACTATAAAATGAAGGCTTTCTCTTCCTCAAACTTCTTGTATACTGTGTGAAATTTCCTTCCTGTATGGGACCAATGACCTCACTGTTTGGTCTGCTCCCCCAAATCAACCAACCTTTTTGTACCACTGAGTGAAACTTTCATAGCCACACTATTTTTGTGTTGTTTTGCACTTCTGTCTTCGTTCTCTAATACACTCAATATCCCTGCAAGTTGCAAGCCATTTAAGTCCAATAAATGTCATTTTCGTACAAATGTGGACTTGTGGTTATCACGTATTGTTGGGCAGTAATAACACACTTTAGATGTTTTATTTGGCACTGAAGTAAGCGGGAACAACATGGCAGTACAAAATTTGTGTGCCAAGAGCCTAGAAATAAAGGTAGTACAAAGATGCTAGAGTCCAAAAATATGGCGCTTTACAATCCTGCAGTAGGCTCGTGCTGTATCGTTATGGGATTAGGCACGTGGGGGACTCCTGTCCCTCATTTTTGTTTCTTAATTACTCATTGAAATGATTATCAAATGTTCTTTAGTTGCTTTTTCTATGCTTTTATATGTATAGGGATGGAAATAAAACACAAATTTAAAAAAATTTCAATAATTCATTTCAGAGACAGTTAACACATATGGCATGTAAATGAGGCAAACACATCCACCTTTTACATTTATGACACCATTTTCTAGTTGAATTGTCTTTCTGTCATCCACACTCGTAACGGAGTCCTTTGGAACCTTCTCTGGGATTGTCTTGTGGTATAACTGTTGAATTTATGCCCAGTTTGGCTCATGCACGCCGCCGTAATTCAATGGGAATTTGAGGGACAGCAGATCTGTACTCAATTTGCGGTTTCATCATTTCCCAGGCCATCCTCAACAGAAACTCCGTTCTTTTCAATGATTTAGGTGTTCTAGAATTTGCTCAGTATATGCACAGTATGCGTTCATGGCAGAAACACTAATTAAATTGTAGAAAATAATCATAGGTCACCTACAAGTGTTACACAACACATCATTTTTTTGAATTAGTCGATCAAGTAAATCAACTCCAATCTTTGTCATATTGTAAAAAGCTATAATGTCTGGTTTCAGTGAATCTTTTGTATCTTTATCAATGGTATCATGACATAGTGTAGATATGAAGAGAACAGCTTGATTAACTATAGGGCAGTTAAAAACTAACGTACCATTCTCCTGGAAGCCAAACAAAGAAGAATATTGAGGTCTTTGCTTATTAGGTAAAACTCCTCAAGGATTTCCTTCTTGTTTTCCCAGAGTGTTCCAACATATGAGAGTCCCTTGTCTTCTGGTAGCTTCTTAGCCAGTGCTATACTGCTGAACCAGTTGTCACCAGTAGTGTTATGGTGAGTCCCACTGACAGGTTCCACTAAACTCATTACTACATCTGTAGGACAATTACTGTGCTTGAGATGACCCTCTGGCTGAGTGCCAGCACAAGTTTCTAAGTTGAACGTATAGGCAGTTTTAGCATCTATCAAAGCAAATGTCTTAATGCTGTCTGAATTAGCGTTTTCCTTGAAAAGAAAGTAATTGTTCGTCATCAGTCAAATATTCACTTGGAACAAAGTGTTATGAAAAACTATGAACAACAGTCTCAAAAATATCTCTAATTGGAGCTAATTTATCAATTTCTTTTCGAAGGCTTCTGTCCCCTATGTCATCAAAACGTAAACGTCTCACAAGAAATTTAAATCTTTTTTCATTCATAGTTAGGTAACAGGATTCTAAGCCATTTCCTCTAGAGTTACCCCAGTGCATGCTAGGGTTCTTCTACAATTTCTTAGGGTTCCTATTAGGTAGAGTATGCCAAAAAGTGCTCTTATTTCAGTCTCATCAGTGATTCTAGCATCTCCATGTCTCTGAAATTTAATTTTCAAATTTCTTAAATAAATATTTGTGCAATTAACTATAATTTTGTTAAAACTACTGTTGAAGAAAACATCTAATAACTTACCTTCAGAAAGTATTGCTGATGCTTGCATCTAGGAGCCAGGCAGATGAGTTATTATATTCTCTGACCTCGTTCTCAGGTTTCCTTTAGGAAAAGACTTAGACCAATTTGTTTTACTGTCATTCCCAAGGCAACAGGAAGTACTAGACTCACTCACTGTTCTTATTATCGCGTTCATCTGCAGAGTGTTCAGTTTCAGTGTCATAATCGCTTTCCATTGGTTGATCATCTTCATTTGAATCAGATTCTTCAGAATAAAATACGTCACTTTCATCATTCTCTGTATCTTCTTCGAGCCACTTCATCCACACTTCAGGGTCGGAAGACACATCCACTCTCCTTTTAGTTGGGTCTGACATCATTAAAATAAAAACGTATTTATGAATATCAGTTTCTGTAAATTATAGTACATGTTGAAGACTGTGTAAGTAATCACTTTAGTTAACATAGTTATTTTATTCAGATTACTAAATATTTTAAATATTGTACTTACAACGAATTTAGTATGAAAAATGTTTGAAAAAGGAAAACACCTACCGGTACCTTAAGAAATTGTTACGTAGATAGGCACGTGGTGGACAGTTGTACCCCAACTGATTTCAATGTCCTGCTGCTCTCCGTTTAGCTGTCCAACTGACGTTCGCTGTAAACAGATCTTCAATAATGCACCCATTTGAAAGGTTCTGAGCGTGGGAACGCTGCAACTTGAAGCGTAACGGAAATAATCACAATGCAAAACCGCTGGGTGACAGGTGTACCACACGCGCCCACTCCAGGGTTAACTACCATGTTGTATATGTGCACTTTGCGCCAAAAACAGTTGAAAATCACCTTGCGAAGATCGCAATTTCCGCGAAAAACAGGTTGCGCTGAGCCACGTGAGTTGATATCATGTGACTTTAATTGACATGACTTGCCGTGACATGACGTACACTGTGAAAACACCTTGACGTGACAGCGCCGTGATGGCCAGTGTTAATTGGTCTTAATTCTTCTAGCGTTCATTTCTCTCGTTAGCCTCTGCATGGTTTGCGTACCTGTTTGATTACAGTTATATGAAATCGGTGAGGAAACTGAAACTATTTTTTTTTTATTGCCTAACATCCAAATATCTGTTACAAAAGCAGTATGATCCACTATTGCATTTTTTTCTTACAGGCTATGTACTCAGTATTATATAAACCTTTTAACATATTAGGCACATTTTTCTTGAGGGCAGTTCATAGTCGGTGATTCTGTAGCCAGATAACTCGCCACAAATATCAATGGCTACTGCACTTTAACCCGAAAATTTAAGAGTCAGTTGTGATGTCTGTTTCCAATAGTGATGTCCCTTCCTATAAAATTTTCGTGTTCGAGACCTTACTTACACATAGTCTCTCTTTAAGAAATATGTCGTGATTAAAAGTCAATGGCAAGTAACGAAATCTGCAGTTTTTAAATTTTTTATGCTGGTTATAAAGTACCCCTAGCTTGTTAGTTACTGAAAATGTGTAGATAACACTAAGAGTGTTCTAAACGATAGTTCCACGTTCTGGACCTTACTTACACATAGCTACATCTTTAAATAGTATGTTGTTAATATAAGTCAACAACGAATTTTGTTTTTGTTTTTCAATTTTTTTAAGGTAGTTATAAAGGACAGCCCCGCTTCCACCCCTTGGCAAAGTGCGTTATGGAAAATGCGTTGGTATTGCTAGGGTTAAGGAGTACCAATCTACAGGCTGAAATTTGAACACACTCATGAGTCACTTTGAATTTGCTGTAACATTTAGACAATGATTAGACGATCTTAAGGAAGCAAACTGCCTCATCATGTGGATAAATGGTTGTTGAGCTATAGGCTGCAGTTCGAAAATTCACTCATGACACGTCTGGGGATTTCGACGATGGTCGGACAATCTTAAGACTGCCAAACACCACGGCTGGAGCATGAATTGTGTAAGGTTACAACTTCATCATCTTTTCCCTTAGTCGTTTTTAGCTGCTGTGCTTTCAAATATCATAGTGATTGACATCTTGTTCTGTAGGCATAGAGTGAATTCGGTTCAATTCAGGTTCAGTTTGCTTCAGCTTGGGTTCAGTCGGCGGCGACAATGATAAACTGCAACCTCACATGAAACCATCATCGATAACGGCGCCCACAGAGCACTGCGGGAACACAACTCTAGTTAATAATAGTCTAACTCAGGTTGGCTTGAAATCTTCACGACCCTAGTTAACCCAGCTTGGTAACTTGAGTTTACCCAAATATAGTGCAGTCAACCAATGAGAATGACGTTACCATCAACCAATGAAAACGTTTGATGTGAATCGACTGGAAATTAACTTGTGACATTTACAAAACATTTGTGAGACAGTAAATCTTTGGAAAGAAACAAGAAATATTTGTCACGAAACGGCTTTAAGTTGCAAAAGCCACAATTAGCACCAGTTTGACAAGCCATGAAACTTCGTGTGTTGCCTCCTTTTATGCCCACAAAGCCATAATCCTTCTTGAGATTTAATACTTCATGTTTGTTAATATTGTAATATTGAATCCATTAAATCTTTGAATGTGAAGTCTGTGGCAGTGTAAATATTGTGCACCAGTGAGAAACGAAATGAGTATTCGTACCATCGTAGCGTCCATATTGGGTAATGTAGTCACAAAGAGAGAGCTTTTATGAATGTAGTAAGTAGGTATGCACCATCTGTGGCAAGTTCTCTTCCAACAAGAGGAGACGACTGTCCTGATACAGTTGTTACAAACCTAAATAGCTGGGACTAAGTTTGGTTGACCCTACACTTGCAGATCACAGTGGAGTAATCACAACGCTATGCACAAACTCAGCAAGTACTCAACAAATTCCCACCTGGCCTTCAAATTATGTCTTCAGAAGTAGGATTATACAAAGAAATGACGATTTCAAAACTGCAGTGCCTTCTATAGACCGGCATTAAATCTGTGAAGAATTGGCACCTAATGGTACATTCAGTTCCATTTTCCAGAGTCTTAAAGCTAAATTTGATGAAAATTTTCCCCTAAAACCCAAGAGCTATCCAGTTTCAAAAACAAAATACACGTAGAAAACTGTCAAAGCAAAGAGCTGGTATACATCTAGATTAGCTAAAATAAAATGCATTGTAACACTACTAAATGCTAACGTCAAAACCACTAAGGACATTGACATCAAGGATGGACTATACTGCAATTATCTGCAGGTCAAAAGGATGTACAGAGAAGAAGTAGAGAAAGCAAAGAAGCAAAGCAGTACCAGATTTATTGGAGAAGCTCACAATCCTTGCAAGGCAGCATGGGATTCAATTAATTAATATAGGCAAAAGCCCACCTCTTGCTCAAATTCTGGCAATCCAAATGAATTTAATGAATGTTTTAAAAACATATTAGAAAGGACAGTAGGTGAAATTCCTGACTTCAGAACAGATCCGGCAATTGCTGTGAAATATTGAAATAAATGCAACATGGTAATGTGGAAGAGAGTTTATCCAAAAGACATAATAAAATTGGTAAAAGACTACATTCAGGGAGCCCTGATATTTACGACATGTGCTGTACTATTAAAAACTGTAGTCTACAAAACTGTTCAACCACTGTCAGTAGTAATAAATAAATACCGCCATGCTGGGGAATTTCCAGACTTCCTGAAAGAATCATGCACGGTACCAGTTAACAAAAAAGGTAATACACATGAAGTGTCAAGTTTCAGGCAGGCCTAAATCTGTAATACCATTGCTAGCTAAGGTCATGGAGTCCATAAATAAAGATCGGCTATTAAGTTATATTGAAGGAAGTAACCCCTTTGTGATACACAGCATAGTGTTTAGAAGGACAAATCAACTACAACGGCAATACCTGACTTAGGTTCAAACAGAAGTCAGGGTTTTGAAGACAGGGAGTCTATAGCACTGGTACTCTGAGACCTTAGTAAGACATTTGATTGTATCCCACATAAGGCCCTGCTCAGCAAGCTAAAATCATACAGCATTGAGTGAGCTTTTCTGCAAACTCTCCAGTCCTACCTAAATAATAGACGGTAGATTATTATTAGTTCAAGGAGCAGAATCTTGTGAAAAGAAGTTAAAACATGGTGTCCCACAGAGATCTGTAGTAGGATCCCTGTTGTTATCAATTTTCTTTAATGACATAGGCTCCAATGGGTGCACCTTGGACTTTGCAGATGACACCACTTTGTTCTCAAAAGAGGAAAATGTACTTCATGCTGTTTAATAAGTGGAAGTCCTATTCAGTGAGACGAAGGCCTGGTTCTTTATGAGCAAGACAAAAATTAATGAAGTCTAAACACAGATGATGATATGCAGCCAAAGTAATACTGGAGCACTGGGTGACACAACGGCTGTTAGGCTTCAGGGCTTTTTCATTGATACCAAGTTAACCTGGCAACAGCACATTAAATGTGTATGTTCGAAACTCTCATGGGTCCTGTACCTCTTGAGGAAAATAAAAAGAGTTATACCACATCAGTACCTATTAACAGTATACTATGCAATGTTCCACACTCACATCAGCTACGGGCTGTTACTGTGAGGCCATTCTGCAGGCTGCAAGAATATGTTTTTATTACAAAAGAAAGCAATGAGAATCATTACCTCAAGGAAAAAAACTGTCCATCACAAACCAATACTTTCCAGATTAGGAGCTCTGACTGTTTTCAGTCAATATAGTTTCAACTGCATTGTTCACACAAAGACAAATCATGAGACCTACAGAAAGAGAGTTCATCAATACAACACTTGCTATAAAAACAGTACAGCCAGGCTAAGACGTCGATTAACTAAGATACAGAACAGCTTCCCTATGGTGGTCGTAACATTATTTAATGCTCTACGTAAGGGTATACAGCCATTACCAATCGAACAATTTAGGATTCAAATTTCGTGTGTACTAAAAGGGCAACCTTTGAACAGTATAGGTTGCTTGATTCATTTGTAGTTTAAAGGGATAAAGTGCAAAGTCATCAGTCACTTTTTCCTTAGTCACACAGATCTCAGATTAAAACCGTACCCAAATGAATCCTACCACCTGAAATCTGGGGAAAGAACAAAATACTTAAAACTATGCAAGTAACCACACCGAAGTAGAAGAGGAAAGTATCAAGCCAAAATGGAAAATGTTAACTGAAAGGAAAAAAGTGGTAGAAGGTGTTAAAACAATATAGCAGGCAAACTTGGCTGACTGATCACAAGAGTAAAAAAAGATGAGACAGCCACTCTGCAACACACTGAAATCCCCAACCTAAAAACGCAAAGCAAGAGAAACACAGATGGTGGAAACGTGAACACCAAGTCGAAGAGACAACACCAGAGTGAGCGAGGAAGAGTTAAAATGCAGGTAGGGTGAGGGCCTGGAAGATGAGGCTGAGACACCAACCCTTAAATAGAAAACTCCCTTCATAGATAAAACTTAAAACTGTTGAGGGAGTGTCACCTAAAATTGAAGGGGGTGCATCAGGGAGACTAGAAGTCTGCTACATGACAGTACATTTGGACAGTCCAACAAGACGTGGACCACTGTCAAGTGTGAACCACAGAGACATTGAGGTGGGTCCTCATGACATAGTAGGTGACTGTTAGTCAGCCAAGTATGGCTGATGTGGAGCTGTCAAAGCACAATGGAGTCCTTGCAAGAGGTTCTCTTGGAAGGCCTTCACATATTCATCATCTCCTTTACCATACATAACTTATTCAGCAAAGTCAGAGAGTGCTGTTCTCTATTCCACAGCCCAAATACTTTTTGCAACGTAATACTGAAGAAATATCAGAGTTCAGTATGCTGATCTCCAGACTCAATTTACGAGTAGCCTCTTTGGCTAGCCTGTCGGCAAGTTCATTTCCTGCAATTGCGATGTGTCCTGGGAGCCATATGGAGACCACTGACTGTCCACATTGTTCCGGGATGTAAATGGACTCTTGGAAGGTCATTACCAAATTATGGTGAGAATAGCATTGGTTGAGAGCTTGTAAGGTGCTCAAGGAGTCACTGTATATGAGGAAGGACTCCCCACTGCAACAACTTATGTGCTCAAGATCATGAGAGATGGCTACTAGCTCTGCAGCAAAAACACTGCAGCCATCTGACAAGGAGCTCAAGTCAGTACATTCTGAATGAGCATAAGTGAACTCAATGTGACCATCAACCACTGATCCATCTGTGTAAACTACCTCTGAACCATGGAATCCTCAAAAATAGAGAGAAATAGGCGGCAGAAGGCCACAGGGTGAACCGAGTCTTTTGGGACTTGCGATATGTCAAGACGAAGCTGTGGTCAAGATATACACCATGGAGATGTACGTAAGAGGACTCAGAGGAGAGGCGGTGGAGGGAGAGATTGAAGCTCAGTGAGAACGGATCAGACATGGGCTGCAATTGTAACTCCCGATCTGGGCCACCATTGTGGGAGATGGATCACTGTGTTAGGGAAAAAGGGATAGTGATTCAGATGCTTAGGTGAGTTGTGAATGTGAGTGCTATAACTGTCACCAGATGTGCAGTGGAGGGACCCTAGCTTCCACGAATAGGCTGTTCACAGGACTCATTAGGGAAGCTTCCATCGCAAATCAGACTCCGCAGTGGTGTACAGGGTCCAGCATCTGCAATGCTGAGGGTAATGCTGAACCATATGCCAGGCTCCTGTAGTCATGATGGGACTGTACAATTGCTTTATACAGTTGCAACAGTGTAGGGCGATGCGCACCCCAGTTGGTGTGACTCAGACAACAAAGAATGTTAAGTTGCTGCCAGCTTAAGTTGATGAAGATGGGGAAACCAAGTGAAGCATCAATTGAAAACCAGTCCTAAAAAGCAGTAAGAGTCCACTGCATTAAGGGAGATGCTCATCAAGCTAAAGTTGTGGGTGTGGGTGAACTGTACGATGGTGACAGAAGTAGATGATGCAAGTCTTGGTGGCTGAAAACTGGAAGCCGTGCGTGAGGGGCCATGACTGCACCTTCGGTGGGGTTCCCTGCGGTCGACGTTTAGCCATACTGATAATAGATTAGCAAACAGAAATGCAAAAGTTGTCAGCATAAAAGAAGGGTGATACTGAGGACCCCACAACTGCTGCAAGACCGTTAATATCCACTAAAAAGAGAGGGTCACTTATTACAGAGTCCTGCAGGACCACATTCCTTTGGATATGGGGGGAACGGTGTGAAGTACCAAATCAAACTTTTTCTTTTTTGAGTAAGAAGTATGATTGCCAAACCGCTTATCTGTAGTGTAGCCTACATAACCATTACAAGTTGGTGACCAGTTTTTTTTTTTTTTTTTAATAAGAAAGTAGGATTGCTGCAACAGGGACTAATATTCCCGTCGATATCCAGACTAAACTCTTTAGGACTACCAAATGAAATACTGTTATTTCAATTTTATGATGTCAAACGGCTATATTTAATATGAAACAAACAAAATAAAAATATTATAGCTTACCTAATTTACTTTAGATTCCATGTCCCTTATGTATTTTTCAGTGGAATAAATCTTGTTTAAAAGTTCCTCTTGTTGACGCAAATAAGATTTTACACACTGAAATCCATTTTATAGATTCAACTGTCAGTCTGTTTCTCTCCTTTATCCATTACAACTATATTAAGGAGATCAATCTCTCAACAAAAGCATTATGGACTGGCACTTCCAAGAAAAAATTGTACTGTTGTAATTAATTCACTAAATTGTTCTTCAGTACTTCATGACTCAATGTACTTGCACCATTTCTTCTGGCTTGGTTCAGATTTTCCATTCAGAAGTGGCCATGATTTCTTTTTTTAATTTGAAAACTGATCAAAAGAGTTTTCATTGTCAGTTTCAATAATTTTTATTAAACAAAAATTTGATACAGTCTTCCACATAAATGCATGATGATATAATTCAGTAACTAAAGCAAAAAGCTATAAACTGTTGACGAGATGCAATAAAAAAAAAATCAAAAGATTGTAGTTCCTAAAACTAAAAATATGGACATTAGCTGAAAGTGTAACCATGTATGTGGATGCTACAGTAAATGTCTAAGATGCAGACATGCCCACACAAATGTAGGTGAATGTTAACTCCTAATGCAGCAATACATTTATAAATATTTGAAGTAGCACTCTGGGCAACAATGGAATTACTTATGTAGTTTTGTGTTTGCTTGATAAATTCTGTAGCAGTAACTATCACTGGTACACCCAGTTCTTGAATTTCAGTCATGAGTATTACTCTTGCTGTTTTAAAACTCTGATCAATAACAGACTCTTTAGCCTTGGCTGTAGTGTACAAAAAACAAGAACAGTCTATGAGAGATAACAGTTGAGGAATGTAAGTTTGGATTAGCGAGTGTTCCTGGTTTAGGCCTGTCTCAGTCCTGCAGTTGTAACTAAGTGATGGCAGCAGTTATTAAGCAGTGAATGTATTGATTTTATGTCACAAAGTATGGTCAGTATGCTTACAATCACCGTTCCACAGTTTGTGCCATTCAGCTTCATATAACTTTATATTAGTTGTGTCATGTTATCTTCTTTAAAACACCGGAATCCTCTGAAGTAAGTGGATTACTGTTTTTTATGGATTACAACCTCAATTACCTACATTGAGATTTAATGTAAGGAAAGAAAAAGAACAATTAATTTTACAGTACTTGGGGCACAGACAACTTTGGTTAATACTTCTGTGCTGCCTTCTTGCAGCCTCTGATCCTGTTCCTTATTTTGACACACAAAAAGATAGCTTGATATATCGATCTAGATGTGCAAGTGTAAATTTCATCTAGAACCCATATGCTACAAAAATATCCATAGCTCAGAACATCAGGACATTTTTATGTATATGTGTGCAACACGAATCAGTTATCTAAAATGAGTAACTGCCTGTCTTCAGTTTTTGTTGTCAAGTTCTTGTGACTTGTAATTGGTTGCAAATTTAGATGAAAAACTAAGAACTAACAACCACCAAGTGTGGGTGGAAGAATAAGGATGTGTTGGCGGCAAGTGTAGATAGAGGAGACACAGAGGCAGTGCTTTCAAATACTTGAGGTCACAGTATTTTCTGTTGTAAGTGAGACACCACTTGGTAGCAGATTCATATGTAGGTCAAAAATCCCCATGGAATCAAAGCTGATGAAGATTTGTATGTGTCAGAAGGTGGATGCAGTTGCAAGATTCCATGCAGTCGTGGGCATCACTACTTTGCCATTACATTTGATTGATCCCTTGTGTCTTCACTGGAAAGATCATCTTATATATAGTTGTTTTGTCAGTTGAAATGGAAAGCTTGCCAATTATAGGTCACATAGTAATGTACGGGAAGTTCTGGTTGAGATTTACAAATTATTTAGGAATGAACGAGATGACTCACTGAAAGGGAGAAGCACTGTGTCATTGATAGGTACTCAAACAAAAGGTACACAGCTTTGCTAGCTTTCAGAATGAACTTTCTTTTTCAAGCTTGTAGAAAAAACATACACACAAAGATACACACAGTCACTCACATGCACATGCCTGTCCCCTCACTGGCATGTGCATGTGAGTGAGTGTGTGTTTTTATGCACATGTCTTTCCTACAATCTTGAAACAGGAAGTTCATTCCAAAAATTAGCAAAACTCTGTACCTTCTGTTTGTGTATGTATCAATGACGCAACACTTTTGCCTTTTGGTGAGTTGTCTCCTTTATTCCTACATAATTCATAAGTCACATGTTGTATGAAAAGTCAGAATTGACACACAGTTTTACAATGGCTGAGGATCCCGCCAATTAAACATTGCTTTAGAAGCAACAATGAACCTCTACCAGATGTCCTTAGTCTGATAAGTGTTGTTTTAGACCATAAGAATGAACTCATGCCATATTTGATTTTTATTATGGTAATATTGTTCTTTTGAAAGTACCCTGATACTTAAATGAAAGTTTTTGTAGATTGCAATGTAGGGTTGTGCTTATAATTCATGTGTTGTAATATGCCTGCATTGTGGGAACATTAACTGGTGGCAATTTATGCAGACATTATTTGTCGTCATTATGTAGGTCTAATTGCAAAAGGAATACTGTAATCTCTCTAACCTAAACCTGATGTCATGATTTACTATAAACATGATTGTCAGAGGACTTGATCTTGAGATTCTTAGACATTATGTTCCGTAAGAAACAGCACATAGGTTATAAATTTTTGGTTAGAAATTACTGTATCCTTCACCTCACAAATGTCTGAAGTTTGTTCAGTTTCTTGCTCAAACCAGAAAATAATTATAGATAAGTGTGTTATTCAGATTTTGTAGCAGTATAGGCTAAGTAAAATCCCTTCTGATGCAAATAACAGACTGATGAGTAATGCTGGTACAGTACATGAAAAATGTCACTGTGAATATTCTGAATGGACTAATGTGTCAGAAAATCATCTTACCATGCAATAAAACCTTACAAAATGCAACTTTTACATATTATGCTTGTTGTTACTCTATTCTACTGACAGGCCATTATATTCTATTGCTCAGAAAATAAAGCTGAAATTGTGTGGATTGGCAATCACAAAGTAAATGAAACTACCCGCAGTAATCGTACTGATGCGCTCACTGCATGTCAGAGATCAGTCTATGGAAACATGTACAAGAAGGCCTTCACATGAGAATGCAGAATATGTCTCCAGAAATTCCAAGTATGAAAACAGTATTGTGTTCTCAGGATTGAGCCCGCCATATGGAAGCTACAGATATGTAACAAGAGAACATAATAAAGGGATACAATTGAGTTATGATGTAGCCCACCAAAGAAATTATTTTGTTGTAAAATCAGGAGACTGCTGGCAGTCATGAAGGTGATTCACTGTATGTAGAGGACTGAGTAATGGCATGCTGATATATTACTTGGTTACCACCAAATGCACAACAGAAATAAAGCGAAATAATTTAATGGTTTGCAGTATAAAAGTAACTAGGTGATTACATGATGTTGCTCAATATCTCTCTCGTGTGTGTGTGTGTGTGTGTGTGTGTGTGTGTGTGTGTGTGTGTGCGCGCATGTATTTTCCTCCCCTTCCCCTCCACCACCAAAATGGGGTCTTGTGTGTAGTTGTCATCTTTTTAGCCTTTGACACACACGCACGCACAGTTTCTTTCTGCAAGACAATACAGAGTTGATTTCATCTTACCTCAATGGTATTTCCTCATGTACAAAATGTAATACAATTTTGTTTTTTGATGTTTCACAGTTGTGCTTACATATTGCTCCTTTCACACCTGCCTCCCTAAGGGTATCTTACCCCAACTGACACTAACTGTTTTTCCAAATTGTAAGCAATATATGCGTGAAGTTGGCTGAAATGCCCCCAAATGCTCCAGAGGCCTGATTACATTGAGGAGGTGCCTACCTGCATTAACCATTAAATCCTCAGAGTCTCGATAATCAAAGTCTCATAGAATAGTTGTAAACTGATTTATAGAAATTGTGCGAATGATGTAAACTACTCAATTTCCAAGTAATGTGCCGTTTTCCCATCTTTATTATCACCATTTATTAGGTGTATAGTTCAATGTGCTGCAAGCCTATGAAGACTGGTGAGCACTATTCCCTGTTATAAAAAGATCATTCTTTGTTGGAAAATGTTTTCATTTGGCACATGTTAGCTGTGGAACATTATTCCCCATGTTTACTATAACACTCAAATCAGTTCTTGCCAAGGCACTACTTCTGACTTTTACCTTTTGCATGAGTATTCCTTTATATCTGAATGAAGTAAGGAGGTGGATACTGTTTATTTAGCACAGACAGAACAGTTGAGTAATAGCTTGAAAGCTCCTTTTTATCAAAAAAACAGAAAATGATTTTCACACTCTTTACAAGATTTACCACATTTATTGTACCGACAAATGTACATATGCTAATTACATTAGAATTTATAATTTTAACAAGATGACTGATGAAATGTAGACTCTGTTCAAAAGTAACATTTTCTTCATTTCAATTTTTCCTAAGTACAATAATTACTTCATTTCTACATGAGACATCGCGTTGTTTCTGTCAGTTGTGTAATTATTAAAACATTATAGTTTGAACACTAATGATGTTTCTAACAAGTGTAATCACAATTAGTTTGATGCAGGGAACAATTCCAATACAATCGCCAGTTTTTTAAGAAAAAGATATTAATATTTCATGGAATTAATTAGATTAGGTGTTCATAATGGAATGAATTCATAAATGTCTTTCAGTTAACATCTTAACTACATTGGTTTGCGTTGTGCAATACATTTAGGTGTATTGTGTACTTTGAATTAACACAAATTTTGATTCAAATTGTTTTTCTTGGAGAATGCCAGGAATTTCTTTTGAGTTGCAGTTTTTTGGTGCGAGAGGGACAAACCATTACACTGCTTCTCCCTGGCATTCATTCACAGTCCCCTTTAAAAAACTGACAATAGGATGATTTCTGCCATCTTTCTTGCACCTAATTTACAATGCACAACAATGTCTTGAGAATTACAGTAGGTTGACAATTATAGCAGGTTGATAACATCAGTGGCTTGATAACAACAACAAATTATTGACAGCATGGACATGGCAATAGAAATCTGGCTCTGAATACTCTTCAGGATTTCATGATGGTGATCATATTGTACATGCAACAGATTGTACAACATGCATTAATTTCATGCCACGGTAACCAACAACAGGCTCATGTAAGCATTCACAGGTTCATACATTTATACTACACTGGTGTGAAAAACGTAAGGACAGAACTAACTTCTGTATGATGTGTCAATGCCAAGCAACATAGCTCAATGAAACCATGCATAGAAATAACTACTTGAGATACTGTCATTCAAAGACAATAATTACAATGAAGTCACAGTGACAAATGATGGTCCCCTGACATTAAAAAAGGCAGGACACTGTTCTTAATAGGGTGTGTGATCACCATGGATGCAGTGCATGCTCTGTAAAATGCTCCCATATTGGTCACAAGGTTGTTAAGAAGTTCTTGAGGTAGGGTATTCCATTCCTCCACCAATGTGGTTGACAATATCTGGATGGTAATTGGTACATCTGGCCATGCTACAATGCATCTGCCCCATTTGCTCTATGGGATTTAATTGAGGGAATGGGCAGTTGTGTTCATTCGTTGAATATCCTCATGTTCCAAGAGCTTCTCAACCTGCACTGTTCGATGTGGTCATGATTTGTAATTCATAAAAATAAAGTCAGAACTGAATACACTCCTGAAAACCAAACATTGGGAAGGAATATCGTGTCACAATGATATTGAGTAGTGAGTGTACTATGTTCAAAGATTTGAAGGCAGTACAGCCATGCAACATTGCGCCTCCTCACACCCTAAAAACTGGACCACCAAAATTATCATGTTCAGTAATGTTGGTGGGTGCATTACATGCTCCCATAATGAGGTCACATGTAGAGCACCCAGGAACATTGTAAAACATGATCACTTGGATGGTACAGGCGGCTGATTGATTGATTGATTGATTGATTCAGGGGAAGGGATCAAACAGTGAGGTCATCAGTCCCCCCTTTCACAAGAACTATCCTGGCATTTACCTGAAGCGATTTATGGAAATCACAGAAAACCCAAATCAGGATAACCTGATGCAGGTTTGAACCATCGTCCTCCCAAATGCAAGCCCAGTGTGCTAACCACTCCACTACCTCTCTCGGTGGTGGTGTCGCTGTTACGGTGTGGAGAGCCATACTGTTGTGAGGGCATACTGCTTCCAAATCTTCAAACACAGTACAATTACAGGTCAGCATCATTGTGACTCTCTACTCCTTCCAGATGTTTGTTTTTTCAGTAGTGCATTTGGCCGTGACAAAGTTTTTAAAAGATAACAATTCACAGTTGCACCCAATAGTACAGGAGCAAGAGCCGTCAGAATGAGAAGATATTTGGTGAATGGGCTGGCCTGCACATTCCCCTGCCTGATTCCCATCTAGCATGTGTGGGTGTGTCGGGGAGACATACTGCAGCACATCCACATGCACAACAACCATCCTGTACTCATCAACCGTGCTGGCGGAGCAATGGAAGGTCCTACGACAAGAACTACTTACCAGAATTGTGGCCAACATGGGAGAACATTGCAGAGCATGCATTTCCAATTTTGGTGATCACAAGAGACATGTCCTACCTCTTGTGATATCCAGAGTTCTGCTTGCAACACTAAATATACAAATATCAATTATGATAAATTAATCATCACTTAACAAGTTTGTAAAATAGCTTTTCTCAAGATAATGAAATTAATCCTGAACTAAAAGTCAATCTAATTGCACCCTATAACTCGAAAAAGACTTTGCACTATAATGAGAATATGTGTTTGATTATTCAACATTACTATTCCTCAATCATGATTTTTTTTGGGATGGGGAGGAGGAGTGGCTCTCAATATCACACTTGCTCATAATTGCAAACAGATGCAAATGGGTCTATGAAACGAGTTGTATGTAGGGGTTTAGTGATCATTATGCCAATATTATTAATAACTACTGTAGAAGACAACACTTCATGGAATTATAATTGCTGTAAGGTCTCAAATACTGAATATTTGCTTTGAAGGGAGCAATCCAGAGTTTTGCTTGCAATGCTAAATATATAAAAATCAATTATGATAAATAATGGTCACTTAATTTTGAAAAATTGCCTTTCTTAAGAAGACAGTTTAATCCTGAACTAAATTCAACCTAACTGCACCTCATAACTGGGCAAGGACTTAACACCGTAATGAGAAAATGAGTTTGATTCTTTAACTTAACAACCATTCCTGAAACAAGCTTTCTTTTTTGGGGGTGGGGGGAAGTTTGTCCTGTTAATATCACACTGGCTCACAAAAGGGGAAAAAGAACATTTACAACACAGAAGATTGTAAGCAATGAAATAAGCCACACAGTTAATTCAAACAGGTAATTACTGGTGTCTACAAATAATGTTCTTGTCTTTCTTTTATTCAAAAAGTATGGCTTAAGTGTGACAGTTCCCCCAGCAACACACAGAATATTGGCTCAGGTAACAGACTGATCTGTAGCATACCCTGAGATACAAACCAATACAAATACAACAAAACTTGCTGTAAATATGTTTACTTACCTGACATAGACCTAAACTCCAGTTTTATCAACATTTGTTTTATGTGTCATGTTTCCTTAAGGGATCTTAATTCCTGTCGTTTTGAGCATGCCTAAGCTTTACTTTCCGTGCACAACACCTTAATAAAGAAACAGGATAGTTATAAGTGTTTTCATAAAGCAAAGCAACTAATACATTATTCATATGGCATAACAGAGAAACGGGATACATGGTAAGCACATTCTTTAGAAACTAGCAACGTCCTGATGAAGCTGACATTAGTAATACCTTCCCTTTCCTTTCTCTCCACCTTCAATTTACGTGTAATGTATCACATTTGAAGACTCCGGGTGGTGTCTGTTCTTTCTGATATGTCCGAAAGAACAGACACTACACATTCACATAAAAGAAACTAGTACACTGCTGTTGTACATACAAGCACAACATGACAGAACATCATATTACAGTGAATACATTCCTTACCTGTCCTTTTTTGCGTGTGTGCTGAGAGCAGTCACAAATGTGACACTGTTTTTTCTCTGCCTGCTGTTGCTATGGGAAACACACATATGTTTCCATAAGTTATAGTTGTGGATAAAAATCTTCATGCAAACACCGCAGAACTCTATGCATTTGATCCATGTGAACTACAACAGTGAACACATACACCACTCGTATCAGAATGTTTTCGTAGCTGAAGATAGCTTCTGTTGTCATTGGCTGAGTGCAAAAAGAAGCAAATATCTTAGAAATGGAATGTAATTTATTTTGGGGAAATAAGAACTTGTACAGAGACCACCTGGCAGCCTAATATCAGTACCAGCTGACTGGAAGCCTCTGCCTCGTCATTTGTTGCTACTCTTGTTGTGCATAGACTGGTAGGAGACCCTCCCCTATGCTTAGCATGAGTGTGTGTTCATGTAAACAGTTTGCAGTTTGCTCATGTCATTGAGACTGACTTCTGTGTGTGTGTGTGCCAACATATTCAGCTGTCTTCCCATCATTGCAGTAATCGCCGCCCGCTGTCACCGTAGCCATCTCTCCACCTCCTTTGCCACAGCTGTCATCATCATTGCTGCCACCACTGGAGTTTACTGGCCACCACCACCTACATCTTCACCGCTGCTGCCATCCTCATCAGCTCTCATCACATCACACCAGACGTTGCTGCCGTTATTCCCCACCATCCCAGTGATGCTCCACCACCAGTAATCCTTCTGTTCCCTGTTTCCTTTCACCCACAATGGACGCTCCGGTCAGCTCCATCATTTGCATCGACCACTCCTCTGTTCTATATTGCTGTATGGAGCACTTCCTCTGGCCCACCACCCTATGTCTACCCTCCCCTTCCAACAGTACCATCCCAATCTGCAGTCATTTCTTGTGCCTACCCTGCCCTTCCCATGACCACTTCCATGTCTTATACAACATCCTTTGCCTACTCCCCATTTCTAGCTTCTCCCATATCAATCACCTCCCCTACAACTCCTGCCAAAATAAGAAGCTGCCAAGCTACTGTCACAAAGGCTGAAACCACATTACCATTAACATGTGACTGCCTCTACTTGAGCCTACTGCAAGGACCTGCACCACCTCCTTCAATTCCTCAACCCCCACCCCAATGCACAATCACCAAAAAAACATTGAAGCCGCCTAATGCACATCCCATTACTAGGACCATAACCAAAAAACAACACACAACTGCTGATCCTACTGAACACATGGACACCACTTCCCCTCCTGCACTTTCTCCCTGTCTATTTTCACTTTCTTTGTCTCCAACCCTGACCTCAAATTCCTAAATGGCAAATTCTTTACTCTACAAATACAAAAATAGATCCCTCACATTCCATTCCCATCACTAATATCATCCCCTTCAAAGATTCTGTCCTTATCAAATCCATGAATCTCAACTTGCACTTTGACCCTCTCTTCAAAATCTCATGTGTTACCCTTGGTCCTCATGCCTCCATCATTCCCTTCAGCACCACTTCCACATCCAAACAAACCTGGAGTCCTCAGCAGGGCCTCACCTTCGCTGCCATGATAGGAAAGATAGGCTCTGAGATCATGGAAGAGGAGGTGGTCTCTGAATTCATTTCTCATCCTGCTTTAGACATCCGCACAGCCCACTGTACCTACAAGGACTCAGGTCCCACCTACCTCACGCAAGTTTTCACAGAGTCTGCTGATCTCCATCAATCACCCCCTCACAGAAGAAGCACTGATTTACAACCAACGACATACAATCGAACCCTTGAAATCCCTGCCCCTCCCCACCCCCAGTCCGCCTGTTGCCAAAATGCATTGTTGTATAATGATCAGCTCATTCTGACTGTAAGAACCCCCACCTGTCCTCATTGTAAAAACTTCCACTTCCTCAAACACTGCCCCAACCTTGCGTCCGTTCCCACCTGCAATGATGCCCACCTCACCTACTCTGCCAAGTGCAAGACTAAACTCCCACCCAGCAAACCAGAATTAACTGTAACTGTCCATCCTATTGACCATCCTATCCATCCCAATAATTTACTCCATCCAATTCTCACTGCCAAAGACATCATCAGATTCCTCACCATTCTCCTCCAAAATATCCACCTCTTCCAATGACCGCATACCCTACAGCAAATTTACTCTTGCTGTCCACTCTGTTTTCCAACTCAACAGCCAGGCCACCTACTCCCAATACCAAGCCCACTTTGGTTTCGTTCATCTCAACACCCTCATTTAGACCTCTCCACCCCTCACCCATAAGACCCACTCGCTAAACTCCTGTCCTGGTGTGACAACAATATAGCATCACAACATCTGCTCCCTACTCATGAACAAGCCACTTTCCATGCACACCCTATCCCAACACAATGTTGATACCTCCATCCTTAATGAAACATTCCTCCAGCCATACCACACCATACGAATAACTACTTCCTATACCCTCCACCACACAGATAATCCCCTCCCCCTGGCCATAGGTACTACCTACATCTGACCTAATACTCCATACCCTATGATTTCCTCACCCACATTTACTGTACCTTTTCCACCTATATTATTGACACTGACCTCTATATCCATAGTAGATCCCTTGCATAAGTCAGGTGATGGTATCAATTTACAGACTCGCTCCAAGATAACATTGTCCCTATTGCACAGCACACCCGTCCTCAAAGCAATGTCACTCCAGATGTCATCCTCACATCTCCCAACCTCCTTGAATGTCTCAGTGCAGAAGTCCTTGACCCAATTGGAAGTGACCATCTATCTGTCCTCCTCGCCACATTCTATACACTACCTCATCCTCATGCATCCCAACCCCACCTCCGTCTGAAAGTGGTCCACAGCTACTCCCATGTCAACTGGAATGCCTACCGGAATACATAGATACCCAGATAGAAAGCTACTCCCTAACCTTCCATCAGACTTATAATATCCCCCATGCCACAAACTTCCTGCAGCAGACATTGTCAGATGGTATCTCTGCCCATGTCCCTATTAAAGCCATACATCCTCATCACCCGACTCTCCCACGACAAGCTGTACTCATTTTCCATGAATCTCGTCTCTTATATCACACCTGCCTCTAGACTCATGACCCAGATACACCTATATGCCACTGGCAACTATAGTGACACATTAGAAATTTACTCAGTGCCAAACAATGATGGAACTGTAGTCAGACATGTACCACACTAAATGCTACACTCCCAGTTCTACCGACACTGGCACCCATCCATCCCTCATAACCAAATCCTTCACAACAACCTTCCCTTACCTGATGACCTGAGCAAAGCCAATCACTTTGCATCCTATCTCTCTGACATCTTCTCCATCCCCGACAACCCTCATTTTAACTACTCCAAATTCTCTACTGTTCATGAATGTACAAATATCACAGTCCCAACTCTGGCGCCGAGCTTCTGGTACTTGAGCAACCTACCAGAAACAAATTAAATACCCCAATAGCAGCACAGGACATAAAACAAGCACTTCACAGAAAATGGAACACGTCATCTGGTCAAGACCATATTACCTATCACCACCTCAAAGCATGACCTACCTCCTTTCTCATCACCCTTGCAAACCTGTATAACCCCCTATCCGCTTCACAGGCTACTATTCCGACCTGCAAAAAACCTCCAAAATCCTGGTTTTCCTCAAAGCAAACAACTGTCCCCTCCCTGATACCTCCTTGTATTGCCCCATCTCAGTGTTTAGCAATGTCTTTGAATCCATCCTCTCCTGTTGTATCCCTCACCATCTACACCAGTCATCTGCTTCCTTTTGCCCTGATGATCAACTTCTGATCACCGATCTCCTATACCAACAGCTTAAAAACAGTAAATCCACCATCTTTGTCTTCCTTGACCTAGAGAAAGCATGCAACTGCATATGGCATTCCAGTCTCCTTTTCAAACTCCAGACTTATGCACTTCCCATCGACTATGTCTCCCTTATTGCATCCTTCCTCTCCAATCACCCATCCAATGTCATTGTTAGCAACACCAATTCCCATACCTTCTACCCCACTGCTGGAGTGCCCCAGGGTTTTGTTCCCTCCAACCTCCTTTGCCTCTTATACGCTGCTGATACGCCCATATCATCTCCTCCCATCCACCTCTTTCAGTATGCTGATGATGCCACTTTCCTTGCCCTCTATCCTACGTTACAGAAATCCAAACAATCCCTCCAAATCCACCTCAATCAGTTTGCATTCTGGTGTAACCAATGGCTTCTTAAGATTAACCCCTCCAAAACCCAGGCAATAATTATAGGAAGCACTACATGCACCTTCTGTCTCCCTGACTTCTACCTCCCCATTTATGACCACCCCATCCAGCTAACTAACACACTAAAATACCTTGGACTAACCTTCAACCAGCAACTAATATGGAAATCCCACCTACTAATCATCCAACAGTAAGTTCCTAATAGACTGAGACTACTAACCGGATGAACACAGGGACTATGCCCCTCTACTGTCCTTCACACGTACATATCCCTAATCCACCCCATCCTTTGCTATGCAAATGTTGCTTGGATATCTGTCCCTCCACATCCTCAAACACCATGCACTCCGCCTTGCTTTCCACATACATTTATCTTCCACCACAAGTATCCTTCACCTGCTCATCACATCCCCACCTCTCTTCACTCTCAGTGACTACCTCTGAACAGTCTATGTCATCCACAAACTCCCATCTACTTTGCAATCCTGATATGCTGCTGCGCCTTTACCAAGACAGCCCACCAATCCTCCACTTACACACCCTCCACATGCACTCCCAATGACACTTCAACCACCGCCGCGTTCCATATCATGAACTAAGCCCTGACATTACCTGTCCTACAAGCTATAGGTCGACCCCACCCAATCCACCTTATCAGGGCTTCCTCTCCCTCCCCTCCCACATTTTGTTACCCCCTTTTTCCCCCTCTGCCTTTCTTTCCCCACTCACCTTTTTCCAACAACTATTAGTGTCACCCCTTCCCCCTCCTATCCCTTTCCTCCAATGGAGCAGTCCTCCATCCTTATACCACCACATTCCTGCACTCTTCACCAAACAACCTTTCCCCTTCTACAACTAACTCCTTATCCTGTGGTAGGTCCTTCAAATTTATAGTGACAGGAAAGTGCTTCTTCCAAATATCAGTATTTCAGTAACATGTTTTAAATGTGTGCTTATTGCCTTTCATTGTGCTTTTTATTATTATTGTTTTTAAGTACCAGTGCAAAAAGCATCCATTGTGTATCTCAAAACTTCCATTTTGTTTCTCACCTTTAAAAACTTTTAAATTCATTATATATATATATTCTACTTTTTTATTGTCCATTGACTGAAGAGCAGGTTAACTGTACCACTAACTGTCCATCAACCTCCCTCTCCCTGCCCATACGGAGCATGGAGAAAGGAAAAAAGAAAAAAAGACCTGTCTGTGTGAGCTCTACCATTCTGACAATAGCTGCCAGGATGTGTGGTGCATTTGCCTACTACCAAATCACTTGCTTGTTCTCATTTCATTTGTGTTCTTTGTTACTTTTTGTTTTTGTGTCTGTTGTTTTATATTTGCTGATGGAGGTTACTTATTTTTATGTAGTTTTTGCTATCAAAGAGGTGGATACAGTAAGCAGTTCAAACTGATGTTGGTTGCAGTATTTATTTGGAGATGAGGAGGCTTGCACAGGATAGTCTACTGTTGAGAGTTGCAACAGACCACTCTTCAGACAAACATAACATTGTTATGGTGATTATTGCCACTGTGTAAGTAGTTTTCTATTCCTTGTCCATTATGTTAGTTTTAAAAAATGAAGGTCTTCATAGTGTAAATACATGGTAAAGGTAGAATACCTAAACTCTTACACAGCAGCTTACAGGAGTTTCAAGGTTTACATCCTTTATAATTCTAATGGTCATTTTTTGTATTCTGAAAACTCACTTAGGTGCTGCCAAATTACCACAAAATATGGCCCCATATTTAAGGTTGAAAGAAATGTGGTATAGTAGGTACTCTTAATTGTTTTTCCACACAAAATCCATATTTTAAGTGACACTGAAGCTGACAATATTTAAATTTTCCATCACAAACTTGAAGATGGAATTAATAAATGCAGTCAGCCAAATGGCTACATATACACCTAGATCTCAAATTGATATTGTAGGCAAGCACTCAGCAGGTATATAGCAAGCTATTAAAAGTATTTTTATCTTTCACAAATTAGGAACCATTGTAAGTGAAAAACAGGTGCTTATGTGCTATATTTTCTTCTGTCATCATTATCTTCTTTGTATTAGTCTCAGTGGATGCTATAGGTCACACTGTGCACAATAGTCTCGTGGCAAAAGAACGTGACCAGAGCTATCAATGGAATACTGAATATGTGACTGAATCGTATAGGCCACCCTTCTCAGTGATTTACATCATTAATTCTATTACCATGGTTTGCTAAAAATGCCTTATTCCAAAAGGAAACAAAAGTTGAGTGACTCATTATCACATTAGAATACTGAATATGTGACTGAATCGTATAGGCCACCCTTCTCAGTGATTTACATCATTAATTCTATTACCATGGTTTGCTAAAAATGCCTTATTCCAAAAGGAAACAAAAGTTGAGTGACTCATTATCACATTGGAATACTGAATATGTGACTGAATCGTATAGGCCACCCTTCTCAGTGATTTACATCATTAATTCTATTACCATGGTTTGCTAAAAATGCCTTATTCCAAAAGGAAACAAAAGTTGAGTGACTCATCTTCACAAAGGCATGATGTACTCTAACAGCACCCTATATATGGTATAATCTATATTTAACTTTTAGACTGAATAAATTTAAATAGTTTTTAACTTTGCTGGAATGAAGACGACAATAATCTACCTTTACCTGTGATACAGACACCTAGAAAAATGTGGAAGTTTCACTTCATACACCAAGTACAAACAGAGAGGTGTTTATGAAAGCTGAAGGTTGTTTATGTGGTTTAGACAAACAGTTATACACTATTAAACTAGTTAATGCCCATAGACTAATAATTATATTTAAAATATCTGTATAAATGTATTTAGAGCAATCCCCGAAGTGCCAGTAGCCTATAGTATGGTCTTCTTGTATTAATTTTGGTAGAAAAGCTTCCAGTACTATAATACATTACTCGAGATTTAATTCATGATGATAATTAACTTGACCACATACGCTATAACAAATGTTGACTACTGTTTAATCTTGAGTCTACTTCTATAATGTGGCCATGCACTTGTGTTACAAAAATAGCAATTACACACTCTCTGCAAGGGAAAAGTTCTTAAGCATGACTGAAATGTAATTAGTGTGGTGTCACCGCCAGACACCACACTTGCTAGGTGGTAGCCTTTAAATCGGCCGCGGTCCGGTAGTATACGTCGGACCCGCGTGTCGCCACTGTCAGTGATTGCAGAGCGAGCGCCGCCACACGGCAGGTCTAGAGAGACGTCCTAGCACTCGCCCCAGTTGTACAGCCGACGTTGCTAGCCATGGTTCACTGACAAATTACGCTCTCATTTGCCGAGACGATAGTTAGCATAGCCTTCAGCTACGTCATTTGCTACGACCTAGCAAGGAGGCCATTACCAGTTTATATTGAGATTATAATTCTGTATCATCAAGAGCGATGTTCTACAATTATGGATTAAAGTTAAGTATTACATCAACTACGTACTTTATTTGCTACTAAAAATTCCCTTAACTGTTCCAGACCTCACGCCAGTCTGCGTGAGCTTAACGCGTGCCTTTCGGCTACCCGTCATATTGGATTGGCTGTCTGGCCAGTCCACTACAATTAGCACTACATTTTTCCTTTTAATAGCAGTCAGTCATGTTAGTATACTCACTAATTTGTTTAGTGCAGGATCAAAGTGAGGAAAAGTACACGAATTTTACAGCTGCAAATATACAATCATATGCCACTTTGTCATAGCATTTCCATGTCAGCTGTTCATCTGTCGTTGCAACCAAGTGTTTACAGCAGCTAATCAAGTTATGGTAGCTTCCGGTGTAAAACATCAACACAGCCAGGCATTTTTTTGGTGCAAGACTCTTTCCCATAGATGAGAAATATTTCTACTCTATGGACATAAAGCTGGGTTACCACAGGCGTGAATTACTTCCCTTTTAACACGTTTCTCTAAAGTTCTTGAGAGACTTATACATAAGAGAATTGTGGAGCATCTGAACATCCACAAGACTCTTAGCCATTATCAATTCAGATTCCTAGCAGGCCTGTCAACTGATGACACTATATTTTCATTTAACAATACTGTTTTAGAAGCACTGGACAATAGATTAACTTCAGTTGATATTTTTTCCCATTTAACCAAGGCCTTTGACTATGTGAACCACGAAATCCTCCTTTCAAAAACTGTCTATTTTAGTTTAAGTGGCACAGTGGGCATGTGGCTTCAATCATACCTAACTGACACAATGCAGAGGGTATCATCTTAATCATGGAGATGGCACAATAGCCTCATCTGGCTGGGGAACAGTAAGCACAGGAGTGCTGCAAGTTCTGTGCTGGGCCCTTGCTCTTTCTTATTTTTACGAGGGTTGGGATTAAAATAGTGGCAACTAATTACTCACAACCGATACAAAAGAGTTACAAGTTTGCACCTGTTACTTTCCTTCAAAGCAGTCACCAGCGTTGTGTAGAACCCATTGCCAGTGAAGTGGGATGCCTAGTATACCGTTAACAGAGCCTGTTCTGTTGATGAGGCGAATGGAGCAGTCTACTGCCTGTCGAATCTCTGGAACAGTTCTGAAGCGAATGCCACGAAGTGGTTCCTTCATCTTCAGAGTCAAATCAAAGTCACAAGAACTTAAGTCCGGGAATATGGTGGATGGTACAGTACTTCCCAGTCCCATCGACCGAACAGAGCAGCCGTAGCTTGTGCTGTATGCGCCCGTACATTGTCGTGCAAAATGATGGGTGCATTGCACAGAAAGTGTCACTGATTCTTTCATAAAGGTGGTTGTAGGTGATGCTCCAAAAACAGTAATACCGTGCATTGACGGTCTGCAGTGGAGGAATGTAATGTGTTAGGATAACACCATCTCAGTCGTGCACAAGAATCATTATAACTTTCACCATACCAGGGCTCTGATGAACTTTCAACATTTGAGGCAACCCATAATGACGCCATTCATTGGATTGGCGATTCAGTTTTGGCTCGTACAAGGTGGCCCACGTCTCATTCAGTGTCACGATACAACGTAAGAAAGCCTCTCTTTCGCACTGATAGCACTCCAAGTGCGTCTGAGCAACATGGTAATGCATCCATTTCTGCATTTCCATCAAGTCATGCGGAACCCATCATGACACAATTTTTCACATGCCCAGGCATTCCTTCAGGATGCAAAGCACAGTCATATGTGCTAATCCGGTTTCGTGGGCGAGCTCACAATCGTATGGCATCAATCACTGTCCACTAATGTGGCAACAGCGTGCACTTCTTCTTCAGAGACTCTAGGATGACCTGCCCGATGCATGTCTGCCACAGTTTGCCTTCATTGAAGGCTTTTACCCAACGTGCCACTGTACTGTATGGCAATGCTGATTCCCCAGACGCCTCTTGAAGACCTTGATGACACTGTCGTGATATACAACCTCTGTCACATTAAATCTTGATCCAACTCCATTGTTCCTTTTTCGAAAACATAGTAACACCATTACGTTAGACCGCTTGCTCACAAGTGACTGTTTTTAAGATCCAACCTACGTAGGGCATGGGCAGCTATAGTGGCCAGGGCGGGTAAAGTAGCCACTTGTTTTCATTCCATTCGAGAGTGCTGCAGCCTAGTGGAAAACACTTAAAACTATTTGAAGAGACTTCTTTGGTATTGCCAGTGAGTCTCGTGGAGATGGATGGGCGCACTCGTCTGCAGTGACTAATTTCGTGTTTCCTAAACATCTGATGGAAAGTAAGTGTTCAATTGCAATATATTTACAATGTATGTACTGCGACATTTAATTGCTATTGTGCTGGTAAAACGTTATATTTTAACCTTGGGAACTATTTATTTATGCATCTGGTAGTTACGTATTGTCGTTTTCGGGCAACAATCAGCGTAATTTCGTCCAGTCAGGTGAAGCAGCCAGACATCTGGCAGGGCAAAGTGGTCAAGTGGCCACTTTGCCCGAACTGACACTCTACAACTTGCTTAGGCTATCTATTTTAAAACAACCGGTTGATGTTAAAAAAATAATCTGGCTGAAAATACGTAGTTATAATAAAACATTAATATATTAACCGATTTTTGAAACGTATATTCTATTATTACAGGAATGTGCTAAGATGCTGTCAAATTATTTGAGAAAATTACTTCAACAACCATGGGATTCCCAGGCTATGCAACAGGCACTGGAAGCTGTAAGAAAAGAAAAGATGCCCTTTGCAACAGCAGCCAAACAGTTGAATGTTCCAAGAACCACACTTAAACTAAGATTCCAGAAGAAAAACCATGACGCTATTGGAAATAAGAAGATTCTTGGAAACTTTAGATGTGTTTTCAATGAAAAGCAAGAAGAAGAACTTGTTAGCCATATTTTTGACATGAAACGAAGATATTAAAGCCTATCAGTAACTGATTTACGACAATTAGCATTTCAACTTGCTGAGTGGAATAATCTACCACAGCCATTTAATAAAGGAAAAAAGATGGCAGGCAAGGACTGAGTGGCACAGTTTCAGAAAAGACATCCAAACATAAGCCTTAGGAAACCACAAAGATTTTTCAACATTCTCCAGGAAATGCAAGAAAAACACTTTTACCTGCTCACAGAATCTACAATGTTGACGAAACTGGTCTAACGGCAGTTCAGTATAGAAATTTCAAAGTTTTCTCTTGTAAAGGCAGACGCCAAGTTGGTACTATTACGTCAGCAGAAAAAGGTTTGCTTTCAACAGTAGCCATATGCATGTCTGCAGGGGGACATTTATTCCACTCTTTGTGATATTTCCCAGACAAAGAATGAAAGTTGAACTTCAAAATGGTGCTCCTCCAGGAACCGCACTTGCCTGCCATCACAGTGGATAAAATGGTTTGATCATTTCTTGAACTACACAAAACCTATGGCTGACGATCCAGTCCTACTTATTCTGGATGGACACGTCACCCACCCAAAAGATATAGACTTCATAGAAAAAGCCAGAGAAAATCATACAACCGTAGTGTGTTTGCCACCACATTGTAGCCACAAACTACAACATCTAGATGTATCATTTATGGCACCTTTCAAAACATTCTATGCCAGAGCTTGTGAAAAGTTTCTCCGAAACAACCCAGGAATGGTAATAACACAATTCCAAACCAGTAAGCGATAAATGGATTTCATAAATGCCGTATTGTCCCTTTGGACCGTCTATATTTTCTGATGCAGATTTTGTTGCTGCAGAGGTGTACATATCGGACGTAGGCATATGCAAATTGAATAATATGAATTTGATGTTGTAGCAGCAAATTGCAAAGAAGTAGTTGATAGTCCTACTAATGAAAATGAAGCTGTGCAAGAAGGAGAAGTGAGAGGCAATAACAATAATGAGAGGACTTTGATGGCTGATGCAAATGAGAAGGTAACACCGTCAACCTCTTTTGCTGTAGGCCCAAAAGATATTATAGGCCTATCTTTAGCAAAATTAAAATTAGGCCATCAGCAACAACAAGGAAAGAAAGGGCAAAGAAGGGGTCAGGCAACGATAAT
This sequence comes from Schistocerca americana, assembly GCF_021461395.2. Taxonomy (NCBI): domain Eukaryota; kingdom Metazoa; phylum Arthropoda; class Insecta; order Orthoptera; family Acrididae; genus Schistocerca; species Schistocerca americana. The sequence continues at coordinate 587,909,329 of NC_060123.1, read as the reverse complement.
AACCTCTAGCCCTTACAAAACTGAGCTGTTAGAAGATAAGGTGAAGAAGAAAAAGCAGATTGAGAAAAGAAGAGCAAACCCTGTAGAGCAAGAAGAAATGACTAACACGTCTAAACCAGCTGTTGAAATAAAAAGGCCTAGTAACAAAGCAAAACTACAAATAGCAAAGCTAAAACTAATGTGCAAAAATCAACTTTTTGGAGAATACAATGGAGAAGAATACAGTAAGGAAGATAAGGACACTGAATGTTTCTATTATAATGAGGCTTTCTCTAAATCTAAAAACAATGAAGTTTGGATTAGATGCTCTGATTGCAAGCTGTGGGCTCATGAAGAATGTGCCAGATGTGATGAAGATGACAACGTGTTCGTGTGTGAATACTGTAGAGATAAGTGACTTATGACTCTAATTTGACTTTGATCTCATGACACGTGATGCACCTTAACTTGGAAAGTAAAACTATTAACGTTTTGTATAATTTGGTAAATTGTTAATAAGTTTTAATATTTTTTCTCAAATTTAAATAAATTTTATTCTGTACATGTGTAGGCTAAATTCTCCATTTCGCAATTCCTTTCTATTCACAGTGTCCTAAACTTTGAGTCTTTTTTACCTTTTATCCACCTGTGGCCACTTTGCCCTACTTACTGGGCAAAGTGGCCATTTTGCAGTCATTCATTTAAGCCCACTTCTCAACTATAGAACAAGATATTGAGTAATAATACATCTTTTTTATTGTTGTAGAATGTACATAGCTTAATAAGATACATCCTACATGCTTATATGTCAGATAATGTAAGTGAAACAAAACGTTTTTCTTAGGGTGGCAACTTTACCCAGCTTTCCCCTATTAATGACATTTCACACTGTACACTCTCTTTGCAGATGATACATGTCTTTTAGTTGAAAAAATACCTGACAGTGACATTGCAACATCTGCCAAATTTGTGTTCAATGATCTCTATAAATGATTCACCTGCAGTGGCCTGACTTTAAATTAAAAAAAGAACCAGTACATTCATTTCCATGGGTCTCAGTAAGCGCAGGAAGACATAAGCCTAGGCGGTAACGATCAAGATACACATCAAATATATTCTTCTAAATTTTTAGGCATCATCATCAACAATAAATTAAATGGGTTGTGCCATATCCTGGACTCGAGATAAAGACTTAGTTCGGGAACTTCCGCTCTACGTATTACAGTAGCGACTGCAAATACAGACACTGTCAAGGCTTCTTATTTTGGCTATTTTGATTCTTTTTTAGCATATCGTATAATGTTTTGGGGAAATCAACCAATGGCAAATAAAGTATTTGTCACTCAAATTCTAAGTAAAATATTAACAGTGACCTTACAATACATCCTATCCCTTATGTCCTTTTTAGTTAAGAATCTATCCATGTACAAAATCAATATGTGATGGATGGATGGAGAGGGTTTTAAGGGCACACGACGGCAAGGTCTTCAGCGCCCACTCAGTAACAGATTGAGATGGGTGTCAAGAAAAGACTCAGATCAATAAGATAAAACAGAATGTAAGACACAGGAAACTAACAGTGACCACCATGACTATGATACAATATCAAAACAAGACTTGGATGTGGATGGAAAAAACTTGAGTCTAGTACAAAAAACTACTCAAGCAAAAAGATGTTTAATGCACATCCTATGGACAAAAAATTCTTACTAGTGTAATACCACAGTTTAAAAGTAAATTAAGAGAATATCTTCTGGAACACTCTTTTTACTCTCTTGATGAGTTGTTTGACAGAAACACTTCTATATTGTAAGCCAGGTATGGCATATTGACTTGTAATGTTTGATGTTACCACTTTGTAACTGAACATGATGATCTACCTCAGAATAAGAATGTCCTTCACTTCTAGAAACGTTAGAAGTTAATATGGAACAACTGTAATTTATTTTTGTATTGTTTTATACCTCTGCTTTACTTGAGGAAGTGTCCTAAACTTGGAACTGTTGACACATTTTGTTCCTTTACAAATATTGCAGATTATATCATTAGCTTCTATAAGTAGGCTACCGTTCTCTTGTTTAATTATGACTTGTTCCACATCCATACAATTCTCTTGTATACTGGATCTACGGAACAAGAATAAATGAATAAATCTTACACTACATCCCCTCCAGCACAAAATGCGTAACTCAACTTATATGTGCAAACATTCAACATGTACAGTGTCATGCCACCTTACACACATTTATGGAAGGTGAAAGGCATTCTACTTTCTTGCAGTGACTCTAGTTGCCTAACTTATATACAGCACCAGAAATATGGCTCAAAAAGCATTGAAAGTTGATTTTACTCATTCAAAAATTATTTTTGAATAAAATGTCATACTTGTCAGATACCTCCATTATTAGCATATTTGATGTTCCAAAATGATTCCTACAAGATACCCATTTCCATATTAAAAATCTATGGGCCTGTTTTTCCTTTGTCAATGTCACTATAAACTCTTTGGCTAAAAGCTGCCAAACTCCTATGTGAATAATTTCTCCATCTTGAAAGCCAAGTAAGTTTCCAATAAAGACCTCCGGAAACACTAACAGGCATGAAAGGGGAAATGGTAGGGGGATGATTAAGGGGACTGGCCCGTGAATATCAGGGGAAACCTTGAAAAACTCATGTTTTCTAAACAGTGTAACTCAAAGAATAAGATTTGTAAGCCCATATAACACTTGCCATCTTTTAAGACATCTTTTGGGAACATTTTTATGTATGAACCACAGCTTTAGCTCTCACACTTTTTTTAACTATGTTAATTATTTATGTACATCATAGGTACACCTTACTCAAAATGCAAATAAAATAGAAGGTTTATCTTTTTTTCCTGTCAGTTCTTTACATGATTATTTTTAAAGCAGACTATTGAAAAGATGGTGCTGTCAAAAATTGTAGTACAAAAAATTTTAAATATGATTATCAAAAATTTTGGAAATGAATTCAGAGTTTTTCTTTAAAAAAAATTATTTTGGAAGTTAAGCCGCAAGAGTACTCCACTTTTTAGTTAAGCATGTTTTAAGACGGTATATAAAATTTCAGTTTACTATCCTTAATAGTTTTTAGCCAAAGTTTACCAGGACATGAAACAATTTCACTTTCAGGAAATTCAAGTTGAACTTCAAACTTGCTTTTTCTATTAAACTTGCATGGCACTAATGCATCCCAGGTCCATATTCACCTTGTTAACTGTGTTGTTCTTCCTCCCTTCTCTTTTTCACACTACTACTTTTTATTCTTGCTTCTTTGGTGGCTTCCAACACTGATTTTTCTGCTTCGAAGAGTCTCCTTCAGTCAATGGATATCAGAGCTCTAGGCATATTTAGTCCACCTGGTACTCCCATCAGTTCTATAACACTGCACGGCCCTGACACTGCACTGTCACTGAAACACTGAACAGCATCTAGCACAGCTATTTTCAAAGTATTTAGTCCTACTAGAACAGTTTTTGGTATCTGTTTCCATATACAGTTGTTAAAACTTTCATTCGGATTTTGACTCCTACCATGTAAACATTTCTCTAATAATCTTGTGCCACTAAGATCCCTATACATAGGTTTCATAACTTCCATTACAAAAAATGGCAAAGAATGTTTATGGTTGCAGGTCTCACCTTGAGTAACAGCCCAGTGGTTGCCACACCGTGAATCATTGCCAGGTGGGCAGCTTGTATGACAGCGTGGTGACATGGGTTGTCATCAGTGGAGGATTTATGAAACAAGTTAGCCCATACTGCCTTTTTCATTCCATCAAGATAATTTTTATTTTGTCTTATGGCTTGTCCATTATAGTGCTGCAGCTTGGTCTATATCTTCATCTGTAAGTCGACCACCACTTACCATCAGCTAATTTCTTTCCCTTCAAATTCGTCTAAGTTTCTCAGTCTTGTGCCTAACCTTTTCTGGACATGTCCAACACATTCCATTTATTTTTAAAATTGTTGCGTCAGCATAAGGTTTGGATTCATTAACTTTTTGATACTCTTTTGAGTCACCATCTCATAGGTAATATGTATACATTGGGCCAAATTTTGGGTCAATGAAAGCAACCGAATCCACCTGTCTGCTTTGACCCAAGACGTTAAGGGCGTTCTGGTGTGTGACATCATTACGGAGTGGAGTTTATGAGTTGTTTGTGCTTGTAGATGTCGTTTTGTTGAGTCTGCTTGTGTGGGTATTTGCTGAGTGTTGCGTCTTGTATTGGGTTCATTTGAGTCTTGGCATGGGATGTGCGACGACTTTGGCAGTGCTTGTAGTTCCAAACATAAGGTTTGGAGGTTTTTTCAATGAGTTATCAATTTTTTTTGTTCGTTTGTCATTTTCAGTAGATGTTATTTGTTAGCTGTTTGTGGTGCAGTAAGACGTTTAATTTATTGTGTGCCATGTGTTGTTAGGTATGTATGTGATGCTGAAATGTAACAATGCTATGTTGTGGTCAGAGGTGCGGGGGGACACGTCCGTTATTAAATTTCTCCAGTTGTTTGGACTGATCGCTGAGACTGTGAAGTGTAGTATTTCTCGCAAAAACATGAGGTTGACCAGAGTTTCGACGTTTCGGACCAGGGACAGGTACATGTGGCAGTGTCGACGTGTGTGTGTGTGGGGGGGGCGGGGGGGGGGGGGACCTCGTTTCTAGTGCTGGAATTTGTTGGCGTTATGTAATTGTGTGTTTTTTTGGGTCTGTTCTTCTTCAGTTGCAATGTTTTGTGTAATTAAGGTTACTGAATGTGTTTTAATTTATATAGGGATGTTTGATTTTTGAGGTGTTGTGTTTGTGGTTTTATTTTTCGTAGTTGTACATGTGGCTTTTGGGGTCAATAGTTGAGGGAGATGACCGATTCTAATTTTTTTAGTTTTACTTGTAGATGTTGGTGTTTTGGTATCATCACCTGTGGATGAACTTTATAGAAGTGTGGAATTCCTCTAGAATTTGTTGGTATAGCAGAATCCTGTAATTTTGTTTTTTTTTCGTAATGTTGTGTGTTTTGGGATTGTGGTATGTTTTTTTACTATTATATTTAGCTTGTTCCCACCCTAATATCTCCAATTTTCCTCGGTTGCCCCGTTAGTTTGATTGTATTTTTGAAGGGAGATGTTATTGTCTTACTTGTATGTATTTTCGTGTTTTTTGCCGTGTATATTTAGTAACATTATATGACCCATTTGGAGACGCTTGGAATGGCCATTTCCGCCAAACTGATGATGTCGTGAGTCAAAGCAGATGGGTGGAATCGGACGCTTCTGTAATTTCACTGTTCCATGAAATATCTTCACAACACCTTCATATTCCATCCCTCCACTATACCACTAAAATTTATCAAACATTTACGATTTTCGGTTCCACTAGTACAGCCATGACAGTACTTTGTAATACATTCCACATCATTGTCCAAGGAAGTAGCTGTCACTACATCATTTAGGGAACTAAGGCCTCTTTGTTGTCAGGATCCATCCTGGACTGTAGACATACATGTATTGTTATCTTTCATGTCTTCACTTTCCTGAACAGCATTTTTCAGACTGTCATTTTCTACTTCTTCTAAGTATGTAGAATAAGTTTATTGTACCTGTCAAACCTTGTAGGGGAAGTAAGTCCATAAGAATTTGTTGGCGTTATGTAATTGTGTGCTTTTTTGGGTCTGTTCTTCTTCAGTTGCAATGTTTTGTGTAATTAAGGTTACTGAATGTGTTTTAATTTATATAGGGATGTTTGATTTTTGAGGTGTTGTGTTTGTGGTTTTATTTTTCGTAGTTGTACATGTGGCTTTTGGGGTCAATAGTTGAGGGAGATGACCGATTCTAATTTTTTTAGTTTTACTTGGAAGTAGCTGTCACTACATCATTTAGGGAACTAAGGCCTCTTTGTTGTCAGGATCCATCCTGGACTGTAGACATACATGTATTGTTATCTTTCATGTCTTCACTTTCCTGAACAGCATTTTTCAGACTGTCATTTTCTACTTCTTCTAAGTATGTAGAATAAGTTTATTGCACCTGTCAAACCTTGTAGGGGAAGTAAGTCCATAAGAATTTGTTGGCGTTATGTAATTGTGTGTTTTTTTGGGTCTGTTCTTCTTCAGTTGCAATGTTTTGTGTAATTAAGGTTACTGAATGTGTTTTAATTTATATAGGGATGTTTGATTTTTGAGGTGTTGTGTTTGTGGTTTTATTTTTCGTAGTTGTACATGTGGCTTTTGGGGTCAATAGTTGAGGGAGATGACCGATTCTAATTTTTTTAGTTTTACTTGGAAGTAGCTGTCACTACATCATTTAGGGAACTAAGGCCTCTTTGTTGTCAGGATCCATCCTGGACTGTAGACATACATGTATTGTTATCTTTCATGTCTTCACTTTCCTGAACAGCATTTTTCAGACTGTCATTTTCTACTTCTTCTAAGTATGTAGAATAAGTTTATTGTACCTGTCAAACCTTGTAGGGGAAGTAAGTCCATAAGAATTTGTTGGCGTTATGTAATTGTGTGTTTTTTTGGGTCTGTTCTTCTTCAGTTGCAATGTTTTGTGTAATTAAGGTTACTGAATGTGTTTTAATTTATATAGGGATGTTTGATTTTTGAGGTGTTGTGTTTGTGGTTTTATTTTTCGTAGTTGTACATGTGGCTTTTGGGGTCAATAGTTGAGGGAGATGACCGATTCTAATTTTTTTAGTTTTACTTGGAAGTAGCTGTCACTACATCATTTAGGGAACTAAGGCCTCTTTGTTGTCAGGATCCATCCTGGACTGTAGACATACATGTATTGTTATCTTTCATGTCTTCACTTTCCTGAACAGCATTTTTCAGACTGTCATTTTCTACTTCTTCTAAGTATGTAGAATAAGTTTATTGTACCTGTCAAACCTTGTAGGGGAAGTAAGTCCATAAGAATTTGTTGGCGTTATGTAATTGTGTGTTTTTTTGGGTCTGTTCTTCTTCAGTTGCAATGTTTTGTGTAATTAAGGTTACTGAATGTGTTTTAATTTATATAGGGATGTTTGATTTTTGAGGTGTTGTGTTTGTGGTTTTATTTTTCGTAGTTGTACATGTGGCTTTTGGGGTCAATAGTTGAGGGAGATGACCGATTCTAATTTTTTTAGTTTTACTTGGAAGTAGCTGTCACTACATCATTTAGGGAACTAAGGCCTCTTTGTTGTCAGGATCCATCCTGGACTGTAGACATACATGTATTGTTATCTTTCATGTCTTCACTTTCCTGAACAGCATTTTTCAGACTGTCATTTTCTACTTCTTCTAAGTATGTAGAATAAGTTTATTGTACCTGTCAAACCTTGTAGGGGAAGTAAGTCCATAAGAATTTGTTGGCGTTATGTAATTGTGTGTTTTTTTGGGTCTGTTCTTCTTCAGTTGCAATGTTTTGTGTAATTAAGGTTACTGAATGTGTTTTAATTTATATAGGGATGTTTGATTTTTGAGGTGTTGTGTTTGTGGTTTTATTTTTCGTAGTTGTACATGTGGCTTTTGGGGTCAATAGTTGAGGGAGATGACCGATTCTAATTTTTTTAGTTTTACTTGTAGATGTTGGTGTTTTGGTATCATCACCTGTGGATGAACTTTATAGAAGTGTGGAATTCCTCTAGAATTTGTTGGTATAGCAGAATCCTGTAATTTTGTTTTTTTTTTCGTAATGTTGTGTGTTTTGGGATTGTGGTATGTTTTTTTACTATTATATTTAGCTTGTTCCCACCCTAATATCTCCAATTTTCCTCGGTTGCCCCGTTAGTTTGATTGTATTTTTGAAGGGAGATGTTATTGTCTTACTTGTATGTATTTTCGTGTTTTTTGCCGTGTATATTTAGTAACATTATATGACCCATTTGGAGACGCTTGGAATGGCCATTTCCGCCAAACTGATGATGTCGTGAGTCAAAGCAGATGGGTGGAATCGGACGCTTCTGTAATTTCACTGTTCCATGAAATATCTTCACAACACCTTCATATTCCATCCCTCCACTATACCACTAAAATTTATCAAACATTTACGATTTTCGGTTCCACTAGTACAGCCATGACAGTACTTTGTAATACATTCCACATCATTGTCCAAGGAAGTAGCTGTCACTACATCATTTAGGGAACTAAGGCCTCTTTGTTGTCAGGATCCATCCTGGACTGTAGACATACATGTATTGTTATCTTTCATGTCTTCACTTTCCTGAACAGCATTTTTCAGACTGTCATTTTCTACTTCTTCTAAGTATGTAGAATAAGTTTATTGTACCTGTCAAACCTTGTAGGGGAAGTAAGTCCATAAGAACACAGAAAATTTGTACATTTCTGTACCCTCTGCCTATATACACCTTATAGCATAAGCAAGTTTAATATTTTTGTTATACACCCTCTGTTTAGTTACGCCACAAGTATAGCCGTATTCGCTTAAACCACAAAAATTACAAACAATTCTTAATTTTGATGCACAACCTCTTCTAGCACGGATCTGGTCAGTTACCCTCACACCACTTACACTACAAAGCCTAATTTATTAGTTCAGATGGAGCGCAGAGTTCAACAACAATCCAACCTGAATCAATAGTTGATGCCTCTATTTTATCAGCATTAATACTGTCAAGCCCGTTGCCCCAACATTTCAGTTTTCGCTTCGAAGCACTTGGAGTAGTTGAAGCTGATTCAAGTGTTGTATCACGTTGTATTTCAATATTGGCAGAGTTAATCTACTTGGCGCACGGATTTCCATAAAATTTACGTTGTTTAACACCGAAATTCTTAATTCTTGACATTGCTTACAAGTGGAATAAGAAACTCACGCACGCAATTATTTCGCTGTAAACAAAATATTCACGCCAAAACTACAGCAAACAATGACTAGAATAGAATAGAATATGTAAATAGAAATGTATACCCGAAAGATACGCAACTGTAAAGCTTTCGCAGGTTAGCCAACTTAAGGGACTAAAAAGTCATAAAAACGAAACAAATGAGTGCAAAACTCAATTTTTTAACAGAGCTCACTGTGTGCCATGGGAGCGTTGTGGCGCGTGCAGCCACTTTTGAATTCCTCCAATTTTGGTACTTTCTGTGGTCCGTATCCAAGGAAGTAAATCTCGTTCAGAAAACTACAGAAAATTTTTAAGACAAATATTAATCGTTTTTTGACAGTCATTCACGTGTAAGTCCCACTAAAGCTAGGTTTCCACAGGCGTGAATTTCTTACATGTGCATTCCCCCATCACCACTAGCGTAAATCAAGTTACACGTGGAAGCACACAACGTGTTACGAAAGTTGAAAGCCATTCTACTTTTTTGCACGATGTCGCTTCCGCCACCGTTTCCTACGAACTGCAGCAACTGCCGATTAAGTGAGTTCGCTCTCCTTCCTCTCTGGTTCGGTGGACAGAATATATGTAAAATCGTGTGTTTATTCGCGTGAAAAGTTAGCGTCATGCCAGAATAATAGGTTTAGTTCAAAAACAGTTGAAATGGCTCTAAGCACTATGGGACTTATCATCTGAGGTCATCAGTCCCCCTAGACTTAGAGCTACTTAAACCTAACTAACCCAAGGACGTCACACACACATCCATGTCCGAGGCAGGATTCGAACCTGCGACCTTAGCAGCAGCGCGGTTCCGCACTGAAGTGCCTAGAACCGTTCGGCAACAGCGGCCGACCTAATAGGTTTAGTATTCAACTAAGTAAATGAATACATTCTACGGTGGCGAACTGTTTTTAAACAGTGCGAACGTTTTAGCGTTTAGCAACTCTAACCATTTATTCGCAGTAGAGAAACACAACATCGCTTGAAGTGACGAAATAGATGAAAGAGTATTGTAACCGAGAATGTGATCTTGCTAAGGTCCATACTGCTGCGGAACAGTCAATACCGTGAAGGTGTTTTTTATTTCAGTATAGATGATGATAATTTATTTTGCTTCAGTGTTTGAGTGTAAATATCACAGTGAAATGGAAATTCATTCGTAGCTTCAGAAATTTAAAACTACTCTTGACCCTCATTGAAATCCTATTCAAATATAACAGTGTTCGTATTGGGCTATCATTGAGTTACATGCCTCTTCTGCACAGTGGAACTAAGTTTCGTTGCAAAATTAAGTACCACACCGGTAAAACGTGCGTATGTTTACAGCACCAGTGACCTATCAATTTGATTAAGTCTGAAAATAAAAACAAAGCTGAACTCTTGAGACATAAACCTTAACTTTTCGATGTACTTTCGTTGTATTGTAGGTACTATAAAAACTTTAAAAATTTAATAAAAGTGTTGTGCGAAATACAGTACATACGTGGTGTTCAAAAATTCCCATTAAAAACGGTACTTTTCGGACATGGGTTCCAATTTAAAGTATTATCTACTCGCGCCCCTCTCCAAGTCTTAGAAGTACGTAACGGGAATTTCCGAACCCTCTGTATACTATAGTGACACCATATATTTCAATGTTACATGTAATTTGATGCAAGATGAATGGAATAGTGCATATGTGTATTAGATTTTTGTGCACAGCCAGAAATATGGCTCAGAAAGATTTGATTTTCGACAGGAACGTCGCTCTCGGCAGTTAACTCGCTTCCTAGCCTATTGGATATTCCCAAATGATTCCTACGAGATGTCCTCTTTCATACTCAACATTTGTCTGTCCGATTTTTGTTCGTCAACGTCTCTATAAGCTGTTCAACTCTTGTACGAATTATTCCATTTGTCGTCATATAGAAAATCGGGTAAGTAGCATTTCTAACTTCGGCGTGTGGAACGTGTGTGCAAGCGTAGTGATGGGGAGTTGCATATTTAATCAATGTATATAGAAACCCGGTTTAGCACCACGGAACAACAAAATAGCAGTGTAAAGCCTGTGTTACGATGTGCAACAGAGACGCCAGTATGGCTTTTAAGCTGCGTACACACCTAACAACAAAGTCGGCTTTTGAGCCGCGTACACACCTAACAACAAAGTCGCGGGACTTTGTATGGGGATAGTCGTGATACAAATGTCTCGAGACTGTCGCTAAACAATGTCACGCACCCACATGTACGAAGCCAGTTGCGATAGAGAAATCAGAACGCGATGTCACAAGAAATAGCTGTTTGTGCTGTTCATCTCTGTTTAAATAATTTAATGTTGTTAAGAAACAAAAAGCGTAAACCTAAACGGTACTGGACGAGGAATTTATTTTCTGGTGGAGTTACTGTAGCTTTGAATCTTCTTGAAAAACTGAAGCTAGAAGATGACACTGGTTTCAGAAATTTTTTCAGGATGAGCCCTACCGATTTCGAAACCCTTCTGCAAATGGTTGGAGAAAAGATTTCGAAAGAAAACTCTATATTTATGGAAACCATTCCAGCCTCAGTCAGGCTAGCTGTCACCCTCCGGTTTCTTGCTAACGGCGAATCATTTTCCAGCTTGATGTACACCTTTCGAGTGTCAAAACAATCAATTTCAAGTATAGTTCCAGAAGTTTGTGAAGCCATAATTACTTCGCTGGAAGGGTTTGTAAAGGTAAGAAGTAACTCAATTTTTATTTATTACTTTTTTTATTTTAAGAATGAATTAATTACAGGTATACACAGGTATACAATTTTGTCATTTTTTAAATTACAATGTTTTGAAATTTAAAAAAAAAAACCCTCTATGGTTTGGTCTTCTCTGGCCCCTTCATATTGAGAAGGAGGTTCTAGATCTTGCGAATATGTTGAGGGTGTAAAGGAACAGTCTGAAGAGTATGAGTTTTGGCCGTCTGTACTATGGGATGTTGACGGTGAAGAATGGAATGGAGGTGGAATTGTTTGAAGTGTGCTTAACTGGTTTGAACCGACCTGGGGTGAATATCTTATTGTACTGTACATTCCCATTTCTAATTTTAAGAATATGTCATCAATTTCACGCTGGGCAAGAAAATTTCGATGCGACTTCTGCCGCAGTTTCTTAATTTATTAGCAACATGCTCTCCGTAAACCGCAAATTCATCTCGGCTCCTAACAGCCTCTGTTAAAGATTTCATGCAGCTTACTGTATCCCTTGCAATGTCAACATCGTGATCTGCTTTCTTCCTCCTTCTGGGTATCGGTGGCCTTCTGAATTCTCCTTTTGGTAGAGTAGACTTTCGTTTATCATATCGCTCTTCTTCTGTTCCGTTGTCGTTATCCTCCAAGGGAAAAACCAACAATTTCATTGAACTTATTTTGTTCAACAGCTGTTACTTGTATTTATTGATTTAATGTTATTGTATTTTGTTTAATATTTCAGGTGCCAACATCTAACTCCGAATGGACAGCAATAGCAGAACAATTCGCAGCGAGATGGAACTTTCCTCAGTGTTTAGGCAGTATAGACGGCAAACACATACAGATAGTGGCCCCAGAAAACAGTGGCAGCGTGTATTTCAACTATAAAGGAAACTTTAGTATTGTGCTTCTTGGAGTAGGTGATGCCAATTATAACTTTATATATGCTGATGTGGGATGTCAGGGCCGAATATCGGATGGTGGTGTCTTAAAATTTACATCTTTGTACAAGAAAATGGTGCAAAAGAAACTAAATATCCCCCCAGATAAAGCATTTCCAGGCAGATCTACCCCTGTTCCTTATGTATTTGTAACAGATGATGCGTTTGCATTATCCACCCATGTGATGAAACCTTATCCAGGCCAGCGATTGTGTTCAACATCAGCAGAAAGGATTTTCAATTACAGGCTCTGTAGAGTTCGACGCATTATTGAAAACATATTTGACATTGTAAGTTCCAGATTCAGAGTGCTCTTAAAACCTATTGCACTGGATCCCGATAAAGTAGAATCTCTGGTTATGACATCTATTTATCTGCACATATTCCTAAGAAGAAATTAAGAATCAAGGAAGTTTTATACTCCTCCAGGATCGTTTGATTTAGAAGACCTTGACGGAAGTTTGATAGAAGGGCTGTGGAGATCTGAATCACCAAATATTCTAATAAAATTGCGAAGTATTCCTGTAAGAGCACCTACCGATGTGCACGAAATTCGAGATGAATTCGGAGATTATTTTATATCTCCAGCAGTAGCGGTTTATTGTCAAAACAATCAACAATAGGGGCAATGCCACATATTTGCTGGGTAATTAATTTTTTAATTATTTTTCCTTCATTGCCAATGAAAATAATTATCTGATGTTAATAAAGTTAAAAATAAATTTAAAAGCTTTGGTAAATTACTTTTAAAATACTATAAAAGATACAAATATACAAAATACTTCTGGTAAAAGTAAAAAATGACTGTGTAAATTGTTAAATTGAATAAAGTTGATTTGGTATGGTATATGTTTCTTCTTCCGCTTCATCACAATCAGTGTCCCGGCTTTCTCTGGATTTCGTTCCTTGTAACAAAAACAGTAATGGTTTGTACCCAAACCAGTTGCTCTTTTTGGGGGCCGAACGACTTTTTTTTTTTTACTCGGATGACTTTTTATGTTCGCGCCTAAACTGTGATTTTAAATTGTGGATCTTTTTCTCCATTTCATGGTGTGGCATCTGGTATTTTTTAGCTAGAGATTCCATAGCATCCCTGCTCATATTTTTGTTTTTATATTCCCCATATGTCACATCCCAAAGACAAGGGCAAGCTTGAAAATCTTCAATTATTTTCATTGTTGTCTCCATTGTGGACAGGTACAAAATGACGCACACACGTCAAAGTACACGTACAGACTGCGAAATGTCGCGCGACGTTACTTCATGTTCCCCGTTTTGACGGGGAACCTAAGACTCGAGACTTTTGTATAGCGACAGTCTCGCAACACACGAAAATGTCTCGGAACAACACTGAGACCTGTCTCGGGACACGTGTTCCGCGACTTTTGTTGCTAGGTGTGTACACGGCTTTAAGGTGCGTCCACAATACTCGTGCTCGCCCGACTTGTGCTCGTCATAACCGTCTGCCAGGAGACTTTTCAAACTTGTCTGACTTGCGCTCGTGCTGCTTCCTGTCTTCTTCCACACTACTCCAGATGTTTGCCAGGCTTTGGGTCGTGAGGATACGCACCGTACTCGCAGTAGTGACCAGTGCCACTTTCCTAATTTAAAAATTAACGAAGTGGCTATAGCAAGTGCCACCTTCCTTTTGATGCGCCTTTTAGCTGAGGATGAAGATAGAAGAAGACGCTACAAAGACGCAAGAAAATGCAAGTGGTGAATGACCTCAGTTTTCAGAAGCAGAAAAAAGATATAGTGGAAGTGATTTGATGGATGACTTGCATGTTGCAAACATACATTTCAAGACATTTTGCCGTATGTCCGCGTCAGATTTTGAATATCTGATAAATTTGGTTGGACCGAAAATATCAAAGGCTGACAGCAAATTTCGGAAAGCTATACCACTTACTGAGCGGTTGGTACTTAAGCTCAGATACCTAGCAACTGGCGATTCCTACAGCAGCCTCAGTTTTTTACTTAAAGTCTCCTAGCAAGACTAAATCGCTTCAGGCAAATGCCGGGATGGTTCCTTTGAAAGGGCACGGCCGATTTCCTTCCCAATCCTCCCCTAATCCGAGCTTGTGCTCCGTCTCTAATGGCCTCCTTGTCGACGGGACGTTAAGCACTAAGCAAGAAAGTGATATCAAACATTGTTCCTGAAGTATATGCAGTTCTTACTGGCAGCTTGAAGAAGTTTGTAAAAGGTAAGATAATAAATTATACAAATTTTTCATTAATGCACATTTATTCATCAGTTACTAAGCAAAAGAAATAAAAACATTTAGATTTAAAGAATGAGAAACAATTAAATTCCAAAATTATTATTTTTAATTATTACAGATAAAGCAGATCCAGGAAATGTGGAGAGCCTTGTTCGGTGTCGTCAGAAGTAAGAGTAGAAGCAGATGTCTGTTGCTAGTTGCTTTGCATCTGCTCATGGGCATGATCATGTTGAGATGAAGGAATCGGTAAATGTGACGAGCAAATGTAGTCGCAATTGGTATCTAGACTGTTCGGAACAGCCGCTTTCTGCTCTGAAAATCGTGTCGGAAAATTCTTTTTAACAAAAGCACTTGTTCTTTTGTCCATGAACCGTAGAACGTTCGCTATGTACTTTCCATAGGCGTCAAACTCGTCTCTAGTGTTAGATAAAGCAGTTTGTAGTGCATTTATGCCTCTCCTGTACGAGGATCATCGGCCCTTTTCCTCTGATTTTTTCTAAGTGAAGCAAATACCTTCGTACGTTTGTTTGGTGTGGGTGGTAGTTTGTTGCCTTGCTTTGCTTGATGATCGACATCTTGACTACTAAATTCTTCGCAAGCGCTCGCTGTACCTTCGTTTGTATCCATGCCCGCAACCCTCTGTTCTTCCAAATCCTCCTTAAATTCCTCCTAAAACAAAGCGACGACAATTGATTGATATAAACAATAACAAAGCAAGTAAAATAAACAATAAAGGAATGGATGTAGGAATAGGGAGATAGACGATAATTATCGTAAAAAATTGGGAACAATGTCAAGTTGATAAGTGAAATGCAGAATATTCGTCATAATGATTACCTACCTACCATTACAGAACATTATTGATTTTAATTATTATTATTGTCAATAATAATTAGTTATATATATACATATATATATATATATATATACATATATATATATACATATACATATATATATATACATATATATATACATATATACATATATATACATATATATACATATACATATACACATATACATATACATATACACATATACATATACACATATACATATACACATATACATATACATATACACATATACATATACATATACACATATACATATACATATATACATATACACATATACATATACACATATACATATACACATATACATATACATATATACATATACACATATACATATATACATATACATATACATATACATATACATACACATATACATACACATATACATACATATATATATATATATATATATATATATTGGGGAGCAAAATAACTGATGATGGTCGAAGTAGAGAGGATATAAAATTTAGACTGGCAATGGCAAGGAAAGCGTTTCTGAAGAAGAGAAATTTGTTAACATCGAGTATTGATTTAAGTGTCAGGAAGTCGTTTCTGAAAGTATTTGTATGGAGTGTAGCCATGTATGCAAGTGAAACATGGACGATAAAAAGTTTGGACAAGAAGAGAATAGAAGCTTTCGAAATGTGGTGCTGTAGAAGTAGGGCATGTTCTGATCCATAAAGGGATCACCAATTTAGTATCGGAGGGCAGCATGGAGGGTAAAAATCGTAGAGGGAGACCAAGAGATGAATACACTAAGCCGATTCAGAAGGGTGTAGGCTGCAGTAGGTACTGGAAGGTGAAGAAGCTTGCACAGGACAGAGTAGCATGGAGAGCTGCATCAAACCAGTCTCAGGACTGAAGACCACAACGACAACACATTTTCTATTTACTTCTTTTGCAGATGCCACAGGCACAACGAGAGTGGTTGATTGTAGCAAAGGCATATGAGAGAAAATGGAACCTTCCTCACTGCCTCGGTGTAATGGATGGCAGGCAAACACTGCGCAGTCCAAAGCCCAGTTAATTCTGGAAGCTATTTTTTCAATTATAAGACTTTTTCAGCATTGTTCTCTTAGGTCTAGTGGATGTTCACTATTGTTTGTTGTATTCTGATATCAACTGTCGAGGTCGAATTTCAGACGGTTGTGAAGTTTTACCTTAATTGATTCTTATTTTATTATTTTTATTTCTTCAAATAACATAGTACACAAATAAAATACATATAAATGTACATGTGTGTAAATATATTGCGTTAGAAAAATAAATGTTATTCATTATTATTTATTTAGTACTAGCTGAGTATGCACCATTGCCCCAGTATGTACTCCAATCCTGTTAGTCCATTTCCGCCTTTTCCCTCTGTGACGTTCAGAACTCATTTTGCCATAAACCCTATAATTTTATCACAAGTACAACATTTTTTTAATTTTTAAATTTGCAAACTATAAGCAATTACTGGGTGTATTCCTAATAGAAATGGTAGTAAGCTAAAATAAATAAGAAAAAAGTATCTTAAGATAAGGTATGATATGATTAATAGTATATAAGGAAATAACACCAAAAAACTTAAAAATAACAAATGAGCAGCGACCGAAATATAAGCTGAGAAAGACAAAAAGTTAAGTAGCCGCGGTGACAGAACCCAAAAGGGACCGAACGCCATTAAGTTTGTAAATAAGTTTTTTATATACTTCCAAAAATAAATATTTTTTACTTACATCTGTGTTGATTGTCTTCCGTGGATGATATTTGCAGTGCAGAAATTCAAACGATTTGAAAGCTAAACAGTTTGGAGAGTTCATTTCCTCAACCCCAGCAACCGACTTCATAGGGTCATTTTTCTTCTAGCGGACTGTCCTGTAAGTGGCTAATAAGCCGGTCTTTTTTTTTTAAAATTCGGCTCATACCCCTGGAGTTCTGTCGTGATGGAATACCACGCTTCACTTTTTTTTTTAATTTTTATTTTATATTGGGAGTTAGCTGCATCCCACAGCACAGGATATTGTTCATAAATATTTATGAATTTAATAGCAAAATCGTCGGTCCACCCCATTTTAAAAGAAAAACCGATGTCCACAACACAGAAAAAGAATAATACCAAGACCAAACTGCACGAGTACAGTGAGCAAACTGGCCAATGCTTGTTGCCGTCCACAACAATCGCGCAGTTCACCGCGCGTCCCTTTGATGTACCGGCAACAGCCGGAGCCAGACAAGCCTTAATACACGGGCGGCTCGCAAGCATTATTTCGCAGCGAACCCTAGGAACCTATCTCCGTCCACTAGAGATGGGTCGAACTCGTTCATTCCCGTGAAGTACTTCATTCATTTCACTCTTTGCCGTGAAGCGTTCAAATGAAGTAGTTCATTCATGAAGTACGGAAGCCTGGCGAAGTTGCCCAGTTCGCCGTTCAGCCGCGGCTACGCTCGCTTCGCCTCGCTCGTACAATAAAGCTTCGTAATTCTTTATATTTTTACCAACAGATGGCCGAACTATGCAGTAACGTGCACGCAACGTTTTGCGTCTTACAGCGTCTGAGTTAACTTAAATACAGGATGGTCGAAGGGGACAAAGGAAAGAGAAACAGAGAAGCCTGTCACATATAAAGGAGGTATTACGTTTAATCTTGCTCGACATTTTCTCATGAAGCGCCAAAAAGAGTCTTCATCTGCCAAGTGAAACCTTATTTGTTGTATTTATGGACTGAAAACTAGGGCTACCAACGAAATGCAGTCCAAGTTTATGTTCCTTTTAAAATTTAATCCAAAATAGAATGAGTGTGTTTACCACTGTCACAAAGTCTATATACCTACGTTAAGTAATTATTCAGAAGTTTTCCTGGAGATTTTATTTTTATTGAGAATAATAACCCTCTAAATTCAAAACATAAACTGTCACCTGTAGTCATTGGTACGATTTCAGGTAAAATCCCTCTTTATTTTATTCGAAAGCAGTTTTTGTGTCTGTTCACGCTTATACAATGGCTAGCAACACGCGATCGCGTAAAAGTAGTGAAATTTGGGGTTTCTTCGCCGATTTAGGTTATGTGAAAGGAAAGTGCAACTGCTGTTCTAAGTGTATTTCACCGCGCGATTCGTCGACAGGCAGTACAGGGAGGATTGAAGTGAAGGGAGAATGAGTGACGTAGCGCCAATGTAGTGGGAGAGAGGGAGAGGGGAAGAGAGTGAGTGAACGAACTAGAAAAAAAGTGTGGAGTGTGCTATCTGTGGAGAGTTTGAAGTACCAGTTCATTGAAACTGAGTGGTTAGTTCACACTTCACTGGAGTGAAGCGTTCATTTAAACGACTCATTCACGAGCTCCCCATCACTACCGTCCACATCACTCGTAAGGCTCGCAAGTCTCAGAAGTACACGAGCCACACGAGTGGCATGAACGCACCTTTAGTGGCCTGGCAGTTAACTTTGAATTCAGGACAATATGGCGCCATAAGCTGTGTTCTTGCTTTGTGAAATACAAGTGCCATACTAGATGATAATATTTTTCGTGTATACTTCATGCTTGGGTCTCGTAGTCTGGTGGTAAAATGTATTTATTTTTCTACAACCTAATACTGCAATTTCGACCAAGTGGCATTTAACCAGTGCAAGTTATGTTCCTGATTACAACCTTCTTGTACGTATTGCACTCTTTGAATTGCATATGTGTTTCTGAGTTGGACCTTCACACTGTCGCTGGTATTGCTAGGTATCTGTACTGCATATAAACGAGGTATAAGATCTTCAGCAACAGAGATAGTATACTCAGAGGTCTCACGCCTACGGTCAGAAGAAAATGGTTCAAATGGCTCTGAGCACTATGGGACTTAACTTCTGAGGTCACAGTCCCCTAGAACTTAGAACTACTTAAACCTAACTAACCTAAGGACATCATTCATGGCCGATTCAGGATTCGAACCTGCGACCGCAGCGGTCGCCTGGTTCCAGACTGAAGCGCCTAGGACCGCTCGGCCACTCTGGCCGGCCCATGGGGAAGAAAGTTTATCGTACAAAGATCTGAGCGTGTTCTCGCAATAACACTGAGGACAGGTGCGGTATGGCACCCTCTGCAACCACTGTACGCTAGTCCATACAGAATCCTAAAGTGTGATGAGCATACGGTGCAAATATAGGGCAACGGCAAGCAAGAGACAGTTTTCGTGGAACGAGTAAAGTCCGCATATGTACTAACGTCGGACGACGAAATGATTCATGAAAAGTAGGGGGGAACTACGCCCACAGTGGCGGAACGAAAGAAGGAACAAAGCAGGCACAGTAAACGGAACCATCAGCGCGACAAGCAAGCCCAGAGGAGACAGCAGAGACTCCAGAAATTTACACATGGATAGTGGACGTGTGCAGTACATGGCAAGATTGGTCTTTGCCGTGGACGGAGACGTGTCAGTGGAAATGCTGACGTAATCAGCGCTCGGCTCTACCAACAGAAACTGCAGCCTTCAACTTCACCACGCAATTCTGACACTACAGCTTTTAGGTCGTTTGCATTTGTAGTAATAAAAACAGGGAAGTCGACATGAAGTGTTCCAGATAAATCCGATATGTGACGAAACCGAACGAAGGACCCATCGGACACCATTTATGGTGCCACTTGCGTGCAGTTACCATTGTTAGCAAAACGGTTATCAACAAGGGTGCACGTGCATCGTCTTCCTTCCAATTCTTGCTCTGAGGGGGATAAGCAGGTTGCTACCTTGTTGGTATACAGAATATTTAATAATAAATCAGTTCTTCAATGTACAACTCTAAAACTAGCAGTATATTTACTTTTTTTGACTTGTATGTTGATTTTTTTTACGTAGATATTTTTTGCGTCGATATATCGAAAAACTTTTCGAAATATCGAGAGCCTATAATGACATATTTTTAAATCTCGATATATCGGATTCCCCACATTTTTAAGAAAATAAACAGTCCTAATCCCGGAGCTCCACCCTGTCGCAGAGGGGCTGTGTGGAAATCGCCGTTGGGAGAGTAAACCGTTCAGTATACGAGTATTTTTGTGAGCCTTGAAAGGAACAGAATTTGGCGTTATACTTACTCTTTTTGGAGTCAGACATTACTCATTGTATTTTTGTCGTTTGAAGGTTTGTTAACTTCATAAGTTACATGTTAATAGAACTCGTTGTAGCATCCAAGAGTGTATTTCAGTTGACTTACTAAGATAATGAACATATAGAATAGCTACAGTATAAAATGAAAATGGAGGCCCCGCGATACAACTGCGAAGCTATGGGTAGCAAACTCGATCCGACCAAAATATCTCCGTATTGTTGCAGAATTCTTCTGTCCATTCATATGATTGTAGGTATGTGACTGGATGTAGGGGCGATATTTCTAAATCTGTTGACCTTGTGCCATATCTCCAATGAATCAGTGTTACAGTATTTAATCCAGCTGATCCTATTGGCTGATTTACGTATCTTCGTGGGTCTAGTTGCTGGAAAGGCCGCTGGACCTGATGGGATACCAGTTCGATTTTACACAGAGTACGCGAAGGAACTTGCCCCCCTTCTTGCTGCGGTGTACCGTAGGTCTCTAGAAGAGCGTAGCGTTCCAAAGGATTGGAAAAGGGCACAGGTCATCCCCGTTTTCAAGAAGGGACGTCGAACAGATGTGCAGAACTATAGACCTATATCTCTAACGTCGATCAGTTGTAGAATTTTGGAACACGTACTACGTTCGAGTATAATGACTTTTCTGGAGACTAGAAATCTACTCTGTAGGAACCAGCATGGGTTTTGAAAAAGACGATCGTGTGAAACCCAGGTCGCGCTATTCGTCCACGAGACTCAGAGGGCCATAGACACGGGTTCCTAGGTAGATGCCGTGTTTCTTGACTTCCGCAAGGCGTTCGATACAGTTCCCCACAGTCGTTTAATGAACAAAGTAAGAGCATGTGGAATATCAGACCAATTGCGTGGTTGGATTGAAGAGTTCCTAGATAACAGAACGCAGCATGTCATTCTCAATGGAGAGAGATCTTCCGAAGTAAGAGTGATTGCAGGTGTGCCGCAGGGGAGTGTCATAGGACCGTTGCTATTCACAATATACATAAATGACCTTGTGGATGACATCGGAAGTTCACTGAGGTTTTTTGCGAATGATGCTGTGGTGTATCGAGAGGTTGTAACAATGGAAAATTGTACTGAAATGCAGGAGGATCTGCAGCGAATTGACGCATGGTGCAGGGAATGGCAATTGAATCTCAATGTAGACAAGTGTAATGTGCTGCAAATACATAGAAAGATAGATCCCTTATAATTTAGCTACAAAATAGCAGGTCAGCAACTGGAAGTAGTTAATTCCACAAATTATCTGGGAGTACGCATTAGGAGTGATTTAAAATGGAAGGATCATATAAAGTTGATCGTCGGTAAAGCAGATGCCAGACTGAGATTCATTGGAAGAATCCTAAGGAAATGCAATCCGAAAACAAAGGAAGTAGGTTACAGTACGCTTGTTCGCCCACTGCTTGAATACTGCTCGGCAGTGTGGGATCCGTACCAGATAGGGTTGATAGAAGAGATAGAGAAGATCCAACAGAGAGCAGCGCGCTTCGTTACAGGGTCATTTAGTAATCGCGAAAGCGTTACGGAGATGATAGATAAACTCCAGTGGAAGACTCTGCAGGAGAGACGCTCATTAGCTCGGTACGGGCTTTTGTTAAAGTTTCGAGAACATACCTTCACCGAAGAGTCAAGCAGTATATTGCTACCTCCTACGTACATCTCGCGAAGTGACCATGAGGATAAAATCAGAGAGATTAGGGCCCACACAGAAGCATACCGACGATCCTTCTTTCCACGAACAATACGAGACTGGAATAGAAGGGAGAACCGATAGAGGTACTCAAAGTACCCTCCGCCACACACCGTCAGGTGGCTTGCGTAGTATGAATGTAGATGTAGATGTTTATAAATCAGGAAGTTGTTTGTGTTAGGTTGTTTAACATCGTCTCTTAACGTCTCTCTTTTACTGCTAAAAATCTTGTTGCGATGGATTCACCTGCCACATGATATATGCTGTTTAGAAGCTGTGAATAAACTCTGTACAGAGGCTCGCGTTTTTAATTGATTGTACCTCTGATTTAGTGGTGGTGGTGGTAAGTTCCTATGGGACCAAACTGCTGGGGTCATCGGTCCCTAGGCTTACACACCACTTAATCTAAGTTAAACTAACTTACGCTAAGGACAACACACACGCACCCATGCTCAAAGGAGGACTCGAATCTTCGGAGGGGGGAAGCGCTAGAACCGTGGAAAGGCGTCCTAGACCGCGCGGGGTAGCCGATTGCGATTCAGTGGTTTGGCGATATTTATGCTAATCACCTTTGTCCACGTTATAAATCAGTTTGTTAGAAAAGTATGTTTCTTTAATATAAACTCATCGTATATTCATAGCAAGAGGGAAATAGTCAGATTCCACGGTGTCGTGCTGAATAGATCATTCTGTAATTTGGTTCAAACTGGAAGAGGCTAACTTTATATCGACTGCAGTTGGCCTCATCCATGGGCCTTGGTTTAAACCTGTAGATTCATCACTGTATATAATCATGTTGTAATTTTCTGTAAAAGACGTTATGATCTCTCCTCTCCTGATCGTTCGTACGCCGCCTCCACGCTATGTGACGGGCACTTAAGTCACCACTAATTAAGAATGGTTTTCGTAACAGGTTAAGGACCAAGGCTTTATAATTCGACGTAATATCCTAAAAACACAAGATCATTTGCAGGCAGAAATTAACTGCATCGCGCGGCGATTTGGAACGGCTTATTCTAAAAAACAATGGGTTCTCTAAACACCAATTCATTGCCCCCGGTTGGAAGCTAATATAAGAGGAAACTACAGTATATGGCAGTTCGCTACACGAATTTATCTAGAATACGATCAGTTCTACGATTCCGTCAGTGGCACAATGACGGACGTAAATAGAGCGTGCACAGCAGCAAGAGCCAAAATTATACTCTCCGTCAATGTATGTTCGTTTGCAAGATACCTCTACAGGGTGTTACAAAAAGGTACGGCCAAACTTTCAGGAAACATTCCTCACACACAAATAAAGGAAAGATGTTATGTGGACATGCGTCCGGAAACGCTTAATTTCCATGTTAGAGCTCATTTTAGTTTCGTCAGTATGTACTGTACTTCCTCGATTCACCGCCAGTTGGCCCAATTGAAGGAAGGTATGAAACGTCCCCTTTGAACAATTATACATGATTGTGCTCAAACTGACACTTACAAAGGTAATGTTGACTTCGCTGCTTGTGTTGACATGCGACTCATTGCTCTACAGTACTAGCATCAAGCACATCAGTACGTAGCATCAACAGGTTAGTGTTCATCACGAACGTGGTTTTGCAGTCAGTGCAATGTTTACAAATGCGGAGTTGGTAGATGCCCATTTGATGTATGGATTAGCACGGGGCCATAGCCGTGGCGCGGTACGTTGTAACCTCCCCACCGCAATTTTAAAAGAAAATAAAGCAATACTTAACAGAAATGGGAGCCAAGTGTAACCTCTCCACAAAAATTTTAAAAGAAAAGGACGATACTAATTAGAAATGCTGATGGACATGACTCTATGCGTAACCTGCCCACAATGAAATGTACTGAAAATGGCAACAAAAATGTGAAATTCGCAATCTGACTCAAATATAAATTCCTGATGAAAAATTAAAGTCCATTCAGTGATAAGAAAATTTAATTAAACCGAAATATCGGTCTTTGGCCCTGTGTAAAACAATCAGAATTAAAGTCTTACCTCAGAATAAATGGATGTCACATATCTGCTCTTGTTGTTGCGCACCGCTTGGAGGAACTGCATTGCAAATAATAATATTCTCTTTTTTTTGTGATTTTAGTGGAGTTTTTTTTTTTTTCAAAAGAAGTGGAATGAGATGGGAAGTGCAACGAAATCTTGAGTTCAATAAAAAATTAAATTTTTGAGAAAATGCTTTTGAAATAAAAAATTATTATTGGGAGACTTGTTGGAGAATAATTACAATAAATAAAATTTTTCATTATCTAATGATTATATTAATTAACAGTATACCTTATTCCTCATCTTGACCAGTGTTGCCGACCGCCTACATCACACAACCGCACTGGGCTGCTACTACTGACCGACCGCTCTGCATGACGACTATTAGCGTACTGCTCTCAACTAGACAGAGCTACAGACTCGCAACGACTACTACTGACAGACTCGCAACGACTACTACTGACAGACTCAGAACCGCTCGCAACACTCGCGCGGTCAAGCGCATACTCTCTGGTCACAGATGCTACAATGCCTCGCCATCGCTGCTGCGTTACATACGTGTTTCAACGTATGTATCGAGACAGATTTCCAGAACGAAGGTGTCCCGACAGGAAAACGTTCGAAGCAATTGATCGGCGTCTTAGGGAGCACGGAACATTCCAGCCTATGACTCGCGACTGGGGAAGACCTAGAACGACAATGACACCTGCAATGGACGAGGCAATTCTTCGTGCAGTTGACGATAACCCTAATGTCAGCGTCAGAGAAGTTGCTGATGTACAAGGTAACGTTGACCACGTCACTGTATGGAGAGTGCTACGGGAGAACCAGTTGTTTCCGTACCATGTATAGCGTGTGCAGCCACTATCAGCAGCTGATTGGTCTCCACGGGTACACTTCTGCGAATGGTTCATCCAACAATGGGTCAATCCTCATTTCAGTGCAAATGTTCTCTTTACGGATGAGGCTTCATTCCAACGTGATCAAATTGTAAATATTCACAATCAACATGAGTGGGCTGACGAGAATCCGCACGCAATTGTGCAATCACGTCATCAACACAGATTTTCTGTGAACGTTTGGGCAGGCATTGTTGGTGATGTCTTGATTGGGCCCCATGTTCTTCGATCTACGCTCAGTGGAGCACGTTATCATGATTTCAAACGGGATACTCTACCTGTGCTGCTAGAACATGTGCCTTTACAAGTAGGACACAACATGTGGTTCATGCACGATGGAGCTCCTGCACATTTCAGTCGAAGTGTTCGTACGCTTCTCAACAACAGATTCGGTGACCTATGGATTGGTACGGGTGGACCAATTCCATGGCCTCCACGCTCTCCTGACCTCAACCCTCTTGACTTTCATTTATGGGGGCATGTGAAAGCTCTTGTCTACGCAACCCCGGTACCAAATGTAGAGTCTCTTCGTACTCGTATTGTAGACGGCTGTGATACAATACGCCATTCTCCAGGGCTGCATCAGCGCATCAGGGATTCCATGCGACGGAGGGTGGATGCATGTATCCTCGCTAACGGAGGACATTTTGAACATTTCCTGTAACAAAGTGTTTGAAGTTACGCTGGTACGTTCTGTTGCTGTGTGTTTCCATTCCATGATTAATGTGATTTGAAGAGAAGTAATAAAATGAGCTCTAACATGAAAGTAAGCGTTTCCGGACACATGTCCACATAACATATTTTCTTTCTCTGTGTGTGAGGAATGTTTCCTGAAAGTTTGGCCGTACCTTTTTGTAACACCGTATATAGGTAAAGAAGCGTCGGACAAGGTAAATTATGTCTACAAAGGTTCTAGTCTCTTTCGATGAATAAGGTTACTGAAGACACTTCTGACAACCAGACCTGAAAAATGTTCGTCAGTAGAAGAAAGTGTATCAAAGATAATTGTCACATCACAAAAAATAAATGGCTTAGGCTTCAGAGATAAAGTAGAATGGATTGGGCGTGTTCTGCTTGAGAAACTACCAGATGAATATAAACATATGATCATGAGTTTAAAAAAGTCAATCTTGCCTGCCACAAGAGTTTCCATAAAAAGTAAATTACTGCAAGAAATAAACGATGACAATTGACTGCAGACTCTGGCGCATTAGCACGCATATCTAAATATCCACGTCATGAAAATATTGTTAAAACAGTTGTAGACTTGCAAGTTATAATACCAAAAGTCGCAACTTATCTATAAAAGGAATAATATCTTCATTTGCAAATGTTCTCATGGGCAAAACGAAAGGTAGAATTAAAGGAGAGGATATTCCGTATGTACCAGAACTAAGCACAAACCTACCCTCTGTTAGAAAAAAATAGTAGAAAAAAGTCATTCGCCAGAGGCAAGGCTGTGGTATTTACGACACATCCAAAAATGTGGCTGCTTGTGCGTCATTAACAAATGGAATGTACCGACTAGACCAACTACACGCTAGGAATTTTGAAGCAAAATCAGCATTGCTACTAAATAGTGCAGATTTGTGGCATAAAAGTCTAAGTCATCTGCATTCTGAAGCTACACTCCTGGAAATGGAAAAAAGAACACATTGACACCGGTGTGTCAGACCCACCATACTTGCTCCGGACACTGCGAGAGGGCTGTACAAGCAATGATCACACGCACGGCACAGCGGACACAGCAGGAACCGCGGTGTTGGCCGTCGAATGGCGCTAGCTGCGCAGCATTTGTGCACCGCCGCCGTCAGTGTCAGCCAGTTTGCCGTGGCATACGGAGCTCCATCGCAGTCTTTTAACACTGGTAGCATGCCGCGACAGCGTGGACGTGAACCGTATGTGCAGTTGACGGACTTTGAGCGAGGGCGTATAGTGGGCATGCGGGAGGCCGGGTGGACGTACCGCCGAATTGCTCATAACGTGGGGCGTCAGGCCTCCACAGTACATCGATGTTGTCGCCAGTGGTCGGCGGAAGGTGCACGTGCCCGTCGACCTGGGACCGGACCGCAGTGACGCACGGATGCACGCCAAGACCGTAGGATCCTACGCAGTGCCGTAGGCGACCGCACCGCCACTTCCCAGCAAATTAGGGACACTGTTGCTCCTGGGGTATCGGCGAGGACCATTCGCAACCGTCTCCACGAAGCTGGGCTACGGTCCCGCACACCGTTGGGCCGTCTTCCGCTCACGCCCCAACATCGTGCAGCCCGCCTCCAGTGGTGTCGCGACAGGCGTGAATGGAGGGACGAGTGGAGACGTGTCGTCTTCAGCGATGAGAGTCGCTTCTGCCTTGGTGCCAATGATGGTCGTATGCGTGTTTGGCGCCGTGCAGGTGAGCGCCACAATCAGGACTGCATACGACCGAGGCACACAGGCCCAACACCCGGCATCATGGTGTGGGGAGCGATCTCCTACACTGGCCGTACACCACTGGTGATCGTCGAGGGGACACTGAATAGTGCACGGTACATCCAAACCGTCATCGAACCCATCGTTCTACCATTCCTAGACCGGCAAGGGAACTTGCTGTTCCAACAGGACAATGCACGTCCGCATGTATCCCGTGCCACCCAACGTGCTCTAGAAGGTGTAAGTCAACTACCCTGGCCAGCAAGATCTCCGGATCTGTCCCCCATTGAGCATGTTTGGGACTGGATGAAGCGTCGTCTCACGCGGTCTGCACGTCCAGCACGAACGCTGGTCCAACTGAGGCGCCAGGTGGAAATGGCATGGCAAGCCGTTCCACAGGACTACATCCAGCATCTCTACGATCGTCTCCATGGGAGAATAGCAGCCTGCATTGCTGCGAAAGGTGGATATACACTGTACTAGTGCCGTCATTGTGCATGCTCTGTTGCCTGTGTCTATGTGCCTGTGGTTCTGTCAGTGTGATCATGTGATGTATCTGACCCCAGGAATGTGTCAATAAAGTTTCCCCTTCCTGGGACAATGAATTCACGGTGTTCTTATTTCAATTTCCAGGAGTGTATATGTATGCTATGCATCATGCAAACGTCCGGCTAGTGGCATTTCATATAAGGCAATAGCTGATACTCCATGTGCAATTTGCTTGCTCGCTCGCTCTGATTTGTGTGTACGATACAAACTAGTTCAATTAGAGGAGCCAAATACTTCCAAATACTTCCGTATTTTTATTGATGATCACTTCAGGAAAGCGTCTGTGCATTCTTTGAGAAGTAAAATATGAGAACCACAGCTGATTTTTTTTTAAAAAAAAAAAAAAAAAACCTAGTTGAAATGCAAACTGGAAGAAGGATCTGGACTCTGTGTACAGACAACGGCACAGAATATGCGAATGATTACTGCTATTTTTTTTCTAACGAGAAGGGATCCAACATCAGACTACAGCATCTTATACACAAGAACAAAACGGAGTAGCTGAATATTATAATCGCGCACTAGTAGAAAAAGCAAGATGCCTGCTCTTCAAAGCAAATTTGGGAAATAAATTCTGGGCAGAGGCAGTCTCCGCTGCTGTCTACTTAATTAACAGATCTCTGGCTAAGGCAATCAAAAACAAGAATCCAGAAGAAGGTTTGACAGACAAGAGGTAGGATATAAAACTTCCTGGCAGATCAAAACTGTGTGCCGGACCGTAACTCGAACTCGGGATCTTTGCCTTTCGCAGGCAAGTGCTCCACCATCTGAGCTACCCAACCACGACTCAGGCCGCGTCCTCACAGCTTTACTTCCGCCAGTACCTCGTGTCCTACTTTCCAAACTTCACAGAAGCTCTACTTTCTTCCACGAGTGCTAGTTCTGCAAGGTTCGCAGGAGAGCTTCTGTGAAGTTTGGAAAGTAGGAGACGAGGTGCTGGCGGAAGTAAAGCTGTGAGGACGGGTAGCGAGCCGTGCTTCGGTAGCTCGTAGAGCACTTGGCCGCGAGAGGCAAAGGTCCCGAGTTCGAGTCTCCGTCCGCCACACAATTTCGATCTGCCAGGAAGTTTCATACCGGCGCACACTCCGCTGCAGAGTGAAAATCTCATTCTGAAGAGGTAGGATAGTCGACATCTCAAAATATTTAGAAGCAAAGTTATGTTGACATTCTGAGAGCCAAATGACAAAAAGGGATAAGAAAGTAGTGACTCAGTGTTGGTAAGATACCGTAAAGATGAACTTAATTGCCGGATAATCATAAAATCAGGGGATGTTATTTTTGACGAAGATAGTTCTAAACGGGTAACGAAGAAACTGAGCCACAGGTATCAAGTTTACTGTTCATCCCACTGACAGAACAGATGCAGAGTGAGCAAAGAACAACTGAATTATAAGAAACTGAACCAAAACTTGCGACTAGTAGTAGTTCGATGCATACTAGCTGCAATGAGAAATCCAGTCGAAACAATGCAAATAACGGCAATGATTGAACACAGCGATGTCAGCCAATATGAAAGTCGTCTAGAATTCCAAAGCCAAAGAAGCTGAATGACTTCGCAACTTGACCAGTCTAAACAGTCTACTGGCTTTGATCCTTTGTAACCGGAAGAAGCAATGTTGTCAGGCAATGCTGAAGACTGGTTGAAGGCAATACAAGAAGAGTTATAAACTGACAAAGAGAACCACACTTGTGAGTCTGCTGTCTTACCCTTACATAAGACGCCAATAAATGCAAAATAGGTGTTTGATAATAAATAGATTTGAAAGGTCACATTGTACACTATGAAGCACGGCTAATAATACGTAGAAGGTGGTGCTTAGAAGCAAGGACTGGACTACGATGAAACATATGCGCCAGTTATAAGGTATAATTTGTATTTCCTTTTTATGTTTGCTAAACATGATCTTGACAGTGATCACCTAGATGCTGTCACAGCTTTCTTACATGGTGACTTGCATGAAGAGATTTATGTGAAAGTTCGAGAAGTAGACCCAGTTACAAAGACAGTGAAAGATATTGTTATTCAAAAGAGTAAAAACGACAGTGTATGGATTAGAACAACATGGTCACTACTGGATCTTGAAATTAGACAGTACACTGTCAAATCTAAACTTCAAAATGTCAGCAATTGACCCTTGTGTTTGTTACAAAAATCAAGGTTCAAACTTTTTTATAGTTGCTGTTTATGTGGCTAGAATGCTAATTTTTAGTAACAATTCCGAAGAGAATGATGTTTTCGTGAACAAACAAAGAGAAAAATTGAAGCTGAAAATTTTGGTGAATTTACTAACTTTTCGGTATTCATATTACTAGAAGGCATGAAGGTGGTTCTTTGTGGAGAAACCAGACATACTACGCTGAGCAATTTCTCAACAGATTCACTATGAAAAACTATAACACGATGTCTACACCAGTGGACAATTTTTGTATTACAGAAAGTACAGTGTTTCTTTCAGTTTTCTCCATTTATTTCTTCTTTGGAAAGGGGTATTATGCAGTTCCATTCCCCCCAAAACTTTGTTCTCTAATGTATAGAATGCAGGTAATGAAGGGATAGGTGTAATAATAAACTGAAAAATAGCAATGTGCGTAAGCTATTATAAGCAGCATGGTGAATGCATTATCGTAGCCAAGATACTGACAAAGTGAAGGGAGAGGAAAATTTATTTGTAATAGGTGAGTGGAATTCGATAGTAGGGGAGGGAAGAGAAGGAAAAATACTCGGTGAATATGGGCTGTGGGAAAGGAACGCAAGAGGAAGGCGCCTGGTAAAATTTTGCACAGAGAATAACTTAGTGGTCATGAAGAATTGGTTTAAGAATCAGAAAGAAGCTTTTGTATTAACAGACTCCGACAGTGACATGGAGACGTCACGGCTGTCGAAGATCGATCCCTACCTCCAGCCCTCACCACTGGTTGTGCCGCAGTCTATAAGCTGTCTCCGCAATTAGTGTTCTGGCAAGAGACCTTGCAGTGATTGACTCATACAGGGTAAAGGAATACGAAAGAATATGAATGGGAAGCTTTGATAGATAAAATAGTGAAGGCAGCTGAGACTAAAACAGGTAAAACGACAGAGCCTAGTAGAAATCTTTGGATATCGAAGAAGATATTGAATTTAACTGATGAAAGGAAAAAATGAAATGAGCGTGTGGCATTGTTGGCCGGGAGTCCCCCGAGTGCAAGTATTACTTCAGGTGACGCCACATTGGGCGACTCGCGCGCCGGTGATGTGGATGAAATGATGATGAGGACAACAAACACAACACCCAGTGCACGAATGAGGAAAATCTCCAACTCCGCCGGGAATCGAACTCAGGCCCGCTGCATGCTAGGCAAGCACGTTACCACGCAGCTAAGCAAGCGGACTTGATGAAAGGAGAAAATATAAAAATGAAGCAATCAAAAGGGAACAGAAATGTCTAAAAATGCGATTGACAGAAATTGCAAAATTGGTATGCAGGTATCGCCAGAGGACAAATGTAAGGATATAGCAGCATACATCACGAGGGGAAAGGCAGATAGTGCCTAAAATCAATAAAAGGAAAACAACCTCCTCGCAGAGCTTATACACAGCTGCAGAATAGTATCTACCATACCGCAAGTGAATCTACCCGAAAAGAGCTTTAATAACAAAGGCAAGAAGACTGGGCAATCCCTGGTGAAAAGAAGACTGCTCTAAAGAAACACAAGAAAGAAGGGAAGTATGAAGTGAATATGTTAAGCAACCTAATATGAACAGCTTTTTGATATACAAACAAGTAGCCTCTAGAACCAAGAAGGTGCTGAAACCAGTCAAGAACAGCAGCTGGATGAAATACGGTAACAGTCTAACCAAGAATACTAAATTGTCAAAGATATGGCACAAGGTTAACAGATTCAGACATACTGGTGCTACATCCAATCGCTTGAAGTCATATCGGTGGATAGTAGAATTCTGCGGCCTTATTGCTCCAGCAGGCTTTCGCAGCAAGCCCCCATAAGGCAGAGGTAAACACTAGCAACTCAACATGTGCTAAATGTACCGTTCCATATCGACGAGCTCAGATCAGTCATCAAAGACAGCTCCAACACAGCCCCAGAAAGGATAAGATCATTTATACCATGATGCATGGGAATGCCTTAGAACTAGTTCCCCAAATATAAAATGGAATCTGGATGCATCAAGAATTCCAGGAATGGAAGACGCAGATCATAGCCCCAATATACAAAAAGGGGAAACATCCATTGTCAAGCACATCTTACACATCGGTTGTGCTGCCATCGTGTGTTGCTAAAACAATGGAAAAAATAGTAAAAAGACGCTTGGAATGATGGGTAAGGACTTAGTTCTTTTTAGCTGGCTCGCAGTTCTGTTCCATAGAGGTAGAAGCATTCATTTCTATATTAGTTGAGAGCAGACATACAGCAGCTCTGTTTTCGGATATTTCAAAAGCCTACGATAATAGCAGAAAGGAAAATTAAAGAGACCGTTGGAGAGAAGACAAGCATCTGTATGAATATCAGGAGCTCAGATGGAAAAGCTTTATTAAATAAAGAAGAGACAGCTGAAAGGTGTAAGGAGTATATAGACGACCTATAAGAGGGAGATGAACTGCAAGGCGATATTATAGAATGGGAAAAGGACGTAGACCAAAAAGAGATGGAAGATTTGATACTGCGATAAAGATTTGAGAGAACAGTGAAAGACCTAAGTCGAAACAAGGCCCCTGGAGTAGATGGCTTCAGACAGTGCTACTGGTGATCTTGAGAGATACAAAACTGTTCCATCCTGTGTGCAAGATATATGAAAGAGTCTGTGGTATCAATAGCAACGATGCCACATAGTTTCAAAGGTTGGCACTACCACGAGACACCGACGGCAGCACTCTCTAGCTGGTGCTGTGCAGCTCTACGAGCTACGCTACAGATTCTGCCGATTTCATCAGGTGCAGCCAGCCAGGACACTTCGCTTCAGCATCGCTCCTACGTACAAGGTTATGTAATCGTTTAGCACATTGTTTTTGCACCAGTAAACCATTTTCTTGCAGTACCGACTTGTATTACCTTTTCCCGTTCCTACCCACGCGCCGCCTCCCAGGCGGGATACAAGAGTCGAAATACCCTCAGACATCAAGAATAATGTAACAATTCCAAAGAGGGAGGTGCTGACAGGCGTGAATATTACCAAATTATGAGTTTAATTAGTCATGGTTCCAAAATACTAACACGAATTCCTTACGGAAGAAAGTAAAAAGTGGTAGAAGCCGACCTCGGGGAAGATCAGTTTGGATTCCGGAGAGATGTAGGAACACAGGAGGCAATACTGATCCTACGACTTCTCTTACAAGAAGATAGCTTAGAGGGAGATCAAAGATGAATGCAGTAAGCAGATTCAAAGGGATGTAAGTTGCAGTAGTTATTTGCAGATGAAGATCCTTTCACAGGATAGAGTAGCACGGAGAGCTGCACCAAACCAGTCTTGGGTCTGAAGACAACAACATGATTACGTTCAAATAAAAACCATATTAGACAAGTTACTGCAATTAGGTGCACCATCTCAGTTTGTAGAAGGAATGTCGGGATTAATCAGTAAACGAACTCTAGATATTAGAAAGGATAATGGACTCAAAGGTCCGCGTTCGGTGGACTGTGGCGTGCCACAAGAATAGGTCCTCAATCCACCTACGACATGGAAAGAGTATTAACCCAAAAAGTTAGTATAATTCAGTTCGTAGATGACGTGTGTGTTTGGTTTCCACGCCATACTACAGAAGGAGATAAACAAATGTATTTCAAAGATAAAGGACTTAAGTCAATAGCTCTGTGGTAATGGCCTGATGATGGCAGAGGAGAAACCTTAGGTAGTCGTATTTACAAGGAAGAGCGGCGAACCAAGAATTGTTTTTATTTATTCGAATAACCCTTTTGGAGGGTACGATAAATCAACTTTGGTTTTGCTTTTTTGTGTTTATATTTTCGTTGCTCCCAGACTCCATTCTTCAAGAGTCATTCCTCTTCCTCCTGGGTTCACTTTCTGCCTTTTGCAAACCTCTTTCTTTCCTGAAATTTGCCTTTTGTGTTGCTTATCTAAAGAGTATTCTGTTATCTATTACGTCCATTCTGATTCCTGCGTTTTTCGTATCTTCGTCAATTTCGATGAACCACGTGGGTTTGGATTTGTAGCTGTTTAGTAAGTTGAAGATCTGCCTGGCCGGTATGTTATTATCCACTCGAATATATGGCCATAAAACGGCAGTCTTCTTTTCCTCATTACGTCAGTTAAGTTCTCCATTTTCAAATAGAGCTCTGTTTGATTTTAATTTGTATTCAACATTACTATTATTTCAAGGTCTCAATATTTTCCTTAGAATTCTTCTTTAAACTTTTTCCAGTTTTCCAAGATCCTCAAATATTTTAAGTATGTGGTTAGGTTGTATACAGTGTTTCAGGTCGTATCGCTGTTTAATAGTGTCTTGCTTAGCTTGGTGTTTCAGAACAAAGTTTTCTTGTTACATATGTTTTTTGTCATTTGGAGTGCTCGTTCCATTTTAGGTACTCTCTTCTATGGCTATCTTTCCTTTGGTGTTGTTATCCATTCTCCTAGGTATTTAAAACGGTTTGTTTTAGAAATTATGTTAAGATTTGGTGGGGAATCATGGATATTTATCATGAAATGTTTTTCTGCACGATATCTTTAGTCCTATTTTGTCTACTTGTTTCTGTAGTTCCGTGATTTGTTCTTTGTAACCATCCAGTGAGCCAGCAATTAATTGCATGTCATCTGCAAAAACTAGACACTACGTGATTTTTTTTCCTAGCTTAACACCCTTTTATTGATGGATTTTGCCCATTCTTCCACTACTTTCTCTAACGCGCAGTTAAAAGGAGTGTTAATCCATCTCCCTGTCTTACACCTGATTTTATTTCAAAAGGTTTTGGCAGTTCCCTCATAAAGTTTACTTTCGATATTGTGTTTGTTAAAGTTCCTTTAATTATTTCTGTTTTGTTGTAGAGTCCTACTTCCTTTAAAATGTTGATTAGTGCATTCCTATCTATTGCGACATAAGCTTTTTTTAAAGTCTACAAAAGTTATCACGTATTTCAAGTTTCTGATTTTCATCATTTGTTATGTTCTTTAGTTTAGTATTTCCTCTGCAAATGACCTTACCTTCGTAACACTCTTCTAGTTGTGGGTCGAGTATTCCTTCAGCTCTCTTTAAAAGTGCCATGTACAAGATCTTATGTCACTGGTAAGGGGGAGATCCTTCCATAATTGTTAGGTTCAGTTTTACTTGCATTTTTATGCAGTGAATGTATTAATGTCGGTGTCTATTCTGATGGTAAGCTGTTTCTTGTTCAAATTTCGTTAATAATTTCTATTACGTATAGAAAAGTGTTGTCACTATTGTTTCCATAATTCAGCAATTATATCGTCTTCTCCCTGTGCTCATTAGATCCAGACTGGATTACGAATGTTATAGGCAGCCGCAAAACGCGCAGTAATTCTGCGCTGCCTCGCTTTTTCCACAGCCCAAACGAATGCATACACTAGTTCCAAAGGAAAGGCGGATGAAAATGAAAGTACATGACTGGTAAAAGTACGCTGTATTTAGACACTCGATTGAGAAACAGTTACAGATGCGTGCGCCCTGCTTGACGGTCACGGCTAGTCTCCTCTGTCCACTGCATAAAAATGCAAGTAAAACTGAACCTAACAATTGTAGAAGGATCTCCCTCTTACCAGTGACATAAAAGATCTTGTACATGGCACTTTTAAAGAGAGCTGAACGAATACTCGGCCCACAACAAGGAGAGTATGTATAGTGTGGACGGGCGGTCAGAAGAATTTCTTTTAGGCTACGGCCACACGAGCGTTTTTTCCACGCGCGTTTCTGCCAGAATTCACGCAACACGCGCGGCCACATGGCCGCCTCTCTCACGCGGCATGCATTTGGCATTTTATCCAATAAATGGAGAATTTTCCATCGTCCAATCGATGTTAACGTGGATGTGGCGGATACTATTGTTCAAGCATGTTGTGTACTTCAGAATTTTGTGAGACAACATGATGATTACAATTTTGAAGACACACTGACTTGCACAATGGAAAGTATTCCGGCACATGGGACAAAAGGAACTGTCAGCGGCAAAAGTATCAGAGGTCATTTTGCTGATTACTTCTGTTCCCCTCAAGGATCTGTACCGTAGCAAGATCATTATGCAAACTTCTTCAGATGAAGACTAATTTTTGTATTGGCTTCTTAACATTTTATTCATGTATAAATTTCATTGTACACTGTTTATAGCAATTAATAAAATATTTACTGTCTGTAACTACCTAGATCTGATTTTTGCTTGTTATCCATTCCATCCCATTTTTTTCCCAGAACGGTCGCTGTTACTGCTCGCCACGATTCTACACTCCTGGAAATGGAAAAAAGAACACATTGACACCGGTGTGTCAGACCCACCATACTTGCTCCGGACACTGCGAGAGGGCTGTACAAGCAATGATCACACGCACGGCACAGCGGACACACCAGGAACCGCGGTGTTGGCCGTCGAATGGCGCTAGCTGCGCAGCATTTGTGCACCGCCGCCGTCAGTATCAGCCAGTTTGCCGTGGCATACGGAGCTCCATCGCAGTCTTTAACACTGGTAGCATGCCGCGACAGCGTGGACGTGAACCGTATGTGCAGTTGACGGACTTTGAGCGAGGGCGTATAGTGGGCATGCGGGAGGCCGGGTGGACGTACCGCCGAATTGCTCAACACGTGGGGCGTGAGGTCTCCACAGTACATCGATGTTGTCGCCAGTGGTCGGCGGAAGGTGCACGTGCCCGTCGACCTGGAACCGGACCGCAGCGACGCACGGATGCACGCCAAGACCGTAGGATCCTACGCAGTGCCGTAGGGGACCGCACCGCCACTTCCCAGCAAATTAGGGACACTGTTGCTCCTGGGGTATCGGCGAGGACCATTCGCAACCGTCTCCATGAAGCTGGGCTACGGTCCCGCGCACCGTTAGGCCGTCTTCCGCTCACGCCCCAACATCGTGCAGCCCGCCTCCAGTGGTGTCGCGACAGGCGTGAATGGAGGGACGAATGGAGACGTGTCGTCTTCAGCGATGAGAGTCGCTTCTGCCTTGGTGCCAATGATGGTCGTATGCGTGTTTGGCGCCGTGCAGGTGAGCGCCACAATCAGGACTGCATACGACCGAGGCACACAGGGCCAACACCCGGCATCATGGTGTGGGGAGCGATCTCCTACACTGGCCGTACACCACTGGTGATCGTCGAGGGGACACTGAATAGTGCACGGTACATCCAAACCGTCATCGAACCCATCGTTCTACCATTCCTAGACCGGCAAGGGAACTTGCTGTTCCAACAGGACAATGCACGTCCGCATGTATCCCGTGCCACCCAACGTGCTCTAGAAGGTGTAAGTCAACTACCCTGGCCAGCAAGATCTCCGGATCTGTCCCCCATTGAGCATGTTTGGGACTGGATGAAGCGTCGTCTCACGCGGTCTGCACGTCCAGCACGAACGCTGGTCCAACTGAGGCGCCAGGTGGAAATGGCATGGCAAGGCGTTCCACAGGACTACATCTAGCATCTCTACGATCGTCTCCATGGGAGAATAGCAGCCTGCATTGCTGCGAAAGGTGCATATACACCGTACTAGTGCCGACATTGTGCATGCTCTGTTGCCTGTGTCTATGTGCCTGTGGTTCTGTCACTGTGATCATGTGATGTATCTGACCCCAGGAATGTGTCAATAAAGTTTCCCCTTCCTGGGACAATGAATTCACGGTGTTCTTATTTCAATTTCCAGGAGTGTATTTTTCTTTCTCTAATTTTGTATTCCGGATCCCTTCTATTGTACAGCCATGGATGTTTCTGCACTTCCATAATAATGATTTCACTGTCCAGACGCTCCATTCTGGCACTTTATAAAATAAAAGAAGACTGCTGCAATGATAACGAAGCGAGGACGGCAAAGTCTGTCCATAAACTGAACAGCGAGCTGCCGAGCAGGGTTGCTAACCATAGAACTTTTTTCCTCGTACATAAACAACTAAAATCTCGTACTTTGGGTTTCAAACCACGTACATTTATCATGCATTTGACATGTTATAAAACCAAAAGTAAGACGTGTGACTAATTCATTATGAAATACCTGCTTTTTATAATATCGCACCACGCATTGTTAGACTGCATATGTTCTTTATTATGAACTAGCTATTGAAATAATACCGCTCCACGCATTGTTGCATATGTTGGCATCGCTACGATTTCAGTTCGGTAATTGCCGGCAAGCGTCGGAGGAAAGGGCTGAGGTTCCGGACTCTGCCGCAGCGCGTCTCCCGCCCGTGTGGCCAGCACCCAGCGTGAGAAACACGCAGAACGAATGCACCCGAGAGCGTTCGCTCAGCGTGAACGCCGAAGTTTGCGGGCCCGCGGCGTGCGAAAACGCCTCGTGTGGCCAGCCCCCCATTCAACACGCAGTGGTCTATAATGTCGGCGTGAACGCCGGCAGAAACGCGCGTGAAAAAATCGCTCGTGTGGCCGTAGCCTTACCGTCAGCGTGTCAGGTCGCTGCCCTTGTAGCACGTTGCACCAATACAGAACAGATGGGTACACTAACAATACATCAACAGCAAGCCGTTAGAGAAGTTGTACAGATTTCAATACCACTGTATACGCACCTGATGAGGAGCGATGAAATCCACATCAACAGATGCAATGCTGGTGAAAGGGCAAGGGCCCTTCGAACAAGGAGGAAGAAGCTCATGTTATGATACGTAGTAGAGAAACTATCACGTTCATTTTTGACACCATGTCACATTTCATAAATATCTATGTGCATAACGTCAGCATCCATATCAGGTCGACACAGAAACACCACTGAATTACTTTCAATGACAAAGAGCAAAAATTATTGGATAAGGGATTAAAGCGTACTATGGAACCCAGATTTCACAATACTGTACAAAACAACTAATATCTGCAAAAGTAGCACTAGACTTAGCAAACCTACCTATAAAACAGCAGAATGAAGTCACTATCAAAACAGCAAACGCAACATAAAGAGGTCAGAATAAAGAAAAGCTATAATACCTATTCAGATAAGACTACGCCAAATTAATGAAAAATTAACGAACAGCAGTGCCCTAGCAAATAAATCAGACAATAGTCTAGTTAACATAGTCAAAAATGACTACACACAAAAAGTTAACGATTTCTTCAGTAGCAAGTGTATCACACAAATCAATAGAAACCCCACAAAGAAATTTGTAGCCCAAACCAAGAAAACCATAAAAGCATGTCATACAATGCTTACAGAATATCAAAAAAGCACATTTGTACCCATGAACCCTAGAACACCAAACCTCCACGGGCACCCTACGATACACAAACGATTTGTTCCTATACATCCTGCAGCAGACAATGTTAATAGTCCCACATACTACATAAGCAAGAAATTAAACAACCTCCTAAATAAATTTTACACATACAAAAAACATACAATAAGGAATTCTAGAACATTAACTGAAAAGACATAAAAATAGCCCCAAGTGCAACATTCGTATCTTTCTACATTACTAACCTATACACGAACACCCCAATCGAGGAAACAGGTATCATAGAACAAACCTAACTCAGAGAAAAATCTCAATATAAGGCACTCCAGAAATTTTGCAACTAGCAGAACTTGTCTTACACTAAAATTAGAGTTTGATAGTAAAATAAGTACACAAAAGATGGAGTCGCGATGGGGTGTAGCATTGCTGGGACAATAGCTGACATATTCCTTAAGAGCTAGGAAGAACAATATTTTGAAACAAAAACGTAACTAATCAAACAAATCATGTAAAATTACAGATATATATAGACACTTTAATGCTGATAGAACGTAACCTTACTGACTTAGGCGAAACACATTAAGCACTGAATCAGTTACACCCCAAAATGAAATTTACCATAGAATACGAAACTAACAAAGCAATAACTTTCTCGACCTAACTATTAAGAACACTAACAACAAACATTGCTTCGAAATTCACTGAAAGCCTACCGCAACAGACTGTATTATCAACGCACACTCATGTCATCCAAAAGCCCACAAACTCGCACTCTTCCACACAATGCTTAACAGATCAATAAAATTACCATCAGAAGTCGAACCAGTTCAGAAGAAAATAAAAATCTTAGAATACACAGCCCAGCAAAACGATTATGACCCCAAATTGTAAAACAATTATACTGCAGTAAAGCACAACAAGAAAGGCACAATATACATAAAGAGGTTGTACAGAGTTTCAGGGAGAGCATAAGGGAACGATTGACAGGAATGGGGGAAAGCAATACAGTAGAAGAAGAATGGGTAGCTTTCTGAGATGAAGTAGTGAAGGCAGCAGAGGATCTAGTAGGTGATAAAACGAGAGCTGGTAGAAGTCCTTGGGTAACAGAAGAAATATTGAATTTAATTGATGAAAAGAGAAAATATAAAAATGCAGTAAATTAAGCAGGCAAAAAGGAATACAAACGTCTCAAAAATGAGATCGCCAGGAAATGCAAAATGGCTAAGCAGGGATGGCTAGAGGACAAATGTAAGGATGTAGAGGCTTATCTCACTAGGGGTAAGATAGATACTGCCTACAGGAAAATTGAAGAGACGTTTGGAGAAAAGAGAACCACTTGCATGAATATCAAGAGCTGAGATGGAAACCCAGTTCTAACCAAAGAAGGGAAAGCAGAAAGGTGCAAGGAGTATATAGAGGGTCTATACAAGGGCGATGTACTTCAGGACAATATTATGGAAATGGAGGAGGATGTAGATGTAGATGAAGCTGAAATGGGAGATACGATACTGCGTGAAGAGTTTGACCGAGCACTGAAAGACCTGAGTCGAAACAAGGCCCCGGGAGTAGGCAACATTCCATTAGAACTAATGACGGCCTTGGGAGAGCCAGTCCTGACAAAACTCTTCCATCTGGTGACCAAGATGTATGAGACAGGCGAAATACCCTCAGACTTCAAGAAGAATATAATAATTCCAATCCCAAAGAAAGCAGGTGTTGACAGATGTGAAAATTACCGAACAAACAGTTTAATAAGTCACGGATGCAAAATACTAACGCGAATTCTTTACAGACGAATGGAAAAACTGGTAGAAGCCGTCCTCGGGGAAGATCAGTTTGGATTCTGTAGAAATATTGGAACACGTGAGGCAATACTGACCCTACGACTTATCTTAGAAGCTAGATTAAGGAAAAGCAAACCTACGTTTCTAGAATTTGTAGACTTAGAGAAAGCTTTTGATAATGTTGACTGGAATACTCTCTTTCAAATTCTGAAGGTGGCAGGGGTAAAGTACAGGGAGCGAAAGGCTATTTACAATTTGTACAGAAAGCAGATGGCAGTTATAACAGTCGAGGCGCATGAAAGGGAAGCAGTGATTGGGAAGGGAGTGAGACAGGGTTGTAGCCTATCCCCGATGTTATTCAATCTGTATAGTAAGCAAGCAGTAAAGGAAACGAAAAATTCGGAGTAGGTATTAATTTTGTGGCGGCGTTCGCAGCGACAAGCAATTCGCTGTAGAAACGGCTTACGAAGTCACCGCCACACTTTTAATACCGGGCCGACCGGTCCGCTGGAACAGTGAACAGAAAGATGAAAACCCAAACACTCTGATTAAATAAAAGTCGGTACTTATCTTTATTAACGAAGATACAGAAACACAGTAGTGAACTCCGTGTCTACAGAAATCTGTCTAGTTCGAGTCGGAGCGGCTAGGTCAGCGTCGGCTGACGACAAACAACAACTCTGCTGCGATGAACACACAACTGACTAGCAAGTACACAATTCGGTGGCGAGTATACAACTGAGCGGCGAATACAGAACTGTCCTAGCGCTCGCGACTCCAGCGCTTAAGAAACCAGAAGCCAGCGGTGGAGCGCGCAGACTTGCGGCGATTTCCTGTCTCGCTGGCGCTGCTTATGCGGACGGCGTCCGGACTTTGATGCTGCCAACCTTTTGGCAGCGGGCTCGGGTGGCATTACTGGCTAGGATATAACACTCCTACCCCCTAAATCGCCGCACCGTCATTGAATAATGACGTGGCGAGCGTCGACGGCGGGGGAGGGGTCTGGCCGCAGGCGTAGCAGAAGAGACCGGGGCGGAGACTGTTGTCGGTGGCAGTCCCCGGTCCGTACCCCAGCATTGGTTGCGCGGGGCCTCGGGAAACACCGACTGAAAACCGAGGTCAGGGTGCACGCCTGTGACCACGGGCGCAGCTTCTGGTACTGGACGCGACGGGGCGTCGGGACCCACGAAGAGAGGCAGCGTCTCCTGACGCTGCGTCGACGGCTGCTGAGTGGGCACCGGACAAGGCGCTGCGGTGTCAGACTCCTTGGGGGTGCCCAAGGAAAGCGGCTGCAGGACAGGCTGCACAGCCACCGCTTGGGAAGGCGGCCCGGCTGAGGGGTCGACGTCCATCAGCTCCGAAGGCGGTGGCGACTGAAGAGGGACCGCAGGCGCCGGAGCGACCACCTGGGGCGCTCCCGGATGAAGCTGCGCGGGAGGCATCAACGGGACGGGCTGTCGGCGTGGTAGCGGCGACGGCTGCTGCTGCTGCCCAGGGGGCGGCAGCGAAGTCGGAAGGCGCGGCTGGAACCCGCCGCGGACCAAATCTGTGGACAAAGAACGAGCGGCAGAATCCGGGCGGCCAGCGCGGCGCAACTGGTTCTGATGCCTCCTGTGCACCCCAGTAGCACCTTGAACAGTGTAAAAACCGCGACCCTGGACACTTATCACGGTACCACGTTCCCAACGACGGCGACCGTG
This sequence comes from Schistocerca americana, assembly GCF_021461395.2. Lineage (NCBI taxonomy): Eukaryota > Metazoa > Arthropoda > Insecta > Orthoptera > Acrididae > Schistocerca > Schistocerca americana. Next base: position 587,866,313 of record NC_060123.1, on the reverse strand, counting down.
ATAAACTCTGAAAAATCGGCGTCGTTGCGCTGAAAACGCGTGCGATGCTCAGAAGCGGCGGGTCGATCCGGGGGGTGCAACAACCGTAGTAGGGTGCGAGGACGACGGCCGTGGAGAAGCTCCGCAGGCGAAGGGCCGTCGCGTGGCGTGGTCCGATACGACGACAGGAACGTGATGAGGGCCTGCTGACGAGAGTGCGTAGCACGAAGGCGGTCCATATGATCCTTGAATGTGCGTACAAAACGTTCCGCTGCACCATTCGATTGAGGGTGGAACGGCGGAGTAAGAACATGGCGAATGCCATTGGCAGAACAAAAACTTTCAAATTCAGCAGAGGTAAATTGTGGACCATTGTCAGACACTAAAACTTCTGGAAGACCCTCAATACAAAAAATTTAAGTCAACGCCTGTATAGTTTGTGCAGGCGTTGTAGACTGCATGGGCACAACAAACGGAAAATTACTAAATGCATCTATCACGATGAGCCAACGAGAATGCCAATATGGACCAGCGAAATCAATATGTACTCGCTGCCAGGGACCGGCAGGGCGTGCCCACTCAAAATAGCGTTGAGGCGGAGCAGCTTGGTGTTCGGCACACGTCGAACAATCTGTAGACATCTGCGTAATCTGCTTATCAATGCCGATCCCTGTACAATGATGGCGGGCAAGCTGCTTGGTGCGGACCACTCCCCAATGACCTTGATGCAACAAGTCGAGGACCTTGGATTGGAGCACTTGGGGAACCACTACACGAAGCTGGTCATTCTCGGTGCGTAACAGCAAAACTCCGTGCGAAACAGACAACAGATGACGTTGCGGATAATAGCGACGAACCACAGGATCCGATATGTCCTTTGCCTTGGACGGCCAACCACGTTGAACAAAACGGAATAGTAAACTCAGATGAGGATCCGTAGCTGTCTCACGTGCCACCTGACGATAATCAATCGGAAAATCCCGGAGGGATTGATGCTCATCGGCGTCAATCTGATGGCAAGAGTCGTCAGAGGAATCGAAGACATCATCCGCAGCAATGGGCAATCTAGAAAGCGCGTCAGCGTTTGCATGCTGAGCTGTAGGGCGATACAGTATCTCATACTGGTATTGTGATAACAAAAGAGCCTAACGTTGTAGTCTCTGAGCTGTCCGCTGAGGAACTGGTTTAGACGGATGAAACAGTGACGTCAGGGGCTTGTGATCTGTTACTAAATAGAATGGTCTACCATAGAGGTAGTGATGGAATTTTGTGACACCGAACACAATAGCCAACGCTTCCTTGTCCAATTGGCTATAATTACTCTGAGCTTTGTTTAGCAATTTAGATGCGAACGCAATAGGACGTTCGGTGTTACCGACTCGGTGAGACAACACAGCACCGAGGCCGAAAGAAGAGGCATCACAAGCTAACACCAGAGGCTTGTTAGGGTCGTAATGGACCAGACAACGATCATTCAATAAAGCCTCTTTAAGCTGCTGAAAGGCTGATTGGCAATCAGCTGACCACACAAACGGAACATTCTTACGGCGGAGACGATGCAACGGTGCAGCAATCTGTGATGCATTAGGTATAAACCTAATATAATATGTCAATTTGGCAAGAACTGCTTGCAATTCCTGCAGATTGCGAGGGGCGGGCAAATCACGAATAGCTGCTAAATGTGACTGGGAGGGATGAATGCCTTGAGCATTAATAACATGTCCCAGATACCCCATCTCCGTAAGGAAAAATGAACATTTATCGATGTTGCAACGTAGGCCTGCCTGAGACAACACTGTAAACAAACACTCCAAATTACGGAAATGTTCAGCAGGCGTCCGACCGGACACAACAATATCGTCTAAATAGTTGCAACACGATGGCACATTAGCCAGAAGTTGTGACAAAAAACGCTGAAAAACAGCTGGAGCTGACGCACAACCAAAAGGCAAACGCAGAAAACGGTACAACCCCAACGACGTGTTTATGACAAAATACTGTTGTGATTGCTCGTCGAGGGGAAATTGCAAATATGCTTCACGGAGATCAATTTTGGAAAAGAAACGAGCTTCCCCTAACTTATCCATCAGCTCGCCCGGTCTAGGCAAAGGAAAAGAATCAATGACAGTCTGAGGATTAACTGTCGACTTAAAATCAGCACACAAACGTAACTTGCCAGACGGTTTCTTTATAATAACTAAGGGAGAAGCCCACTGGCTCGCTGAAACGGGCTGAATAACACCGTTGTTTTGCCAACGACGAAGTTCATCTGCTACAGGTGCCCGGAGGGCGTGAGGCACTGGACGAGCACGAAAAATTATCTTTTAACGTAATATGAGCGGCAAAGTTCGCAGCACAACCTAGTTCGTCTTTAAATATGTCACTGTATTGTTTACACAAATCGGTTATGCTGTCTTGAGGAACAACAACAGAATTAATTTGCTACACATTGTCTTGGATAGACAGGCCAAACAAGTCAAAACAGTCTAATCCGAAAATGTTTACACTGTCTGTAGCGCGGAGCACTGTGAATGAAACTGTTTTTGTATTGCCACGGAATGTGGCTGGCACGCTACATACACCTAACACAGGAATTTGTTCTCCACTATAAGTAGCCAAAGAATGTTTTGCCGCTGAAAGTTTAGGGCGGCCGATAGCCGCATACGTAGCACTATTTCTGAGAGTCACAGACGCATCAGTGTCTAATTGAAAATTGAAGGTCTTATCCTGTTTGCGTAGCTTCACAAATAGTTTATTACACTGTCTCTGGACCGGTGCAGTGGAGGCGGAAGACACAAAATCAGCGCGTTTAGCGCGTGTTCGCTGCTTACGACAACTCGTGTGTTGGGCGGGTGGAACAACAACTCCCGCTTCACTTGCAGTCTGTACATTACTTTTTACAGCGTTTGAATTACGCTTGGGTCGCATAGCAGAGGGCTGGGTGGGTGGCTTATTGCGAACAAGTTTATTACCCACACGAACCGTGGAAGAGTCTTTAAACGCGACCTTCTGGGCGGGCTGGCTTTGAAGAACATGAATATCCATGGGCTGGGCAGCACTAGAATTGTTCTTGCGTTTACGCAAACAAACAGTCTGGATGTGTCCTTTCCTTTGACAAAAGTGACAAACCGCGTTTCTTAACGGGCAACGTTCACGAGGATGAGCAAGAACACACTTAGGGCAAGACTTAACTCTATCATTTTGCACACGCGGCTGACGAATGTGTTTAACAGGACGCGGCCGGCTAGTGTTTACAGTCTGACTCTGCCGGTGGGGCCGCGGGCGTGACATAACTTGCTTAGCACAGGCAATTTGAGAAATACATGGCTGATCTAACTCACACTCAGCATAGTCAAAAGTATCTTGGGCTTCAATGATGTTCATCACAGTCTCTAATGACGAGTCAGGCAACTTTAAGATAGCAGCACGAATACGAGAATCTGCAATGTTTTGAGTAATAGTGTCTCGTAACATGACATCACTGTAGGAAGCTCCACACACACAATTAAATCGGCACTGACGGGTGAGGCCCCGTAAATCTGTAAACCACTGTTTATTAGATTGATGTGGCAGTTTCTTTAATCTGAAGAACTTGAATCTGGCTGCTGCCACATGAACTCGCGACTCGAAATACTCAGCAAGCTTGTTAACAACAACGTCATAGTCTAAAGCTTCTGGCGTGGATTCCGGGAACAACTTACAAAGTAGTCGATAGACTTCCACGCCTGCAGTGGAAATTAAATAAAGCTGCCGCTCAGTACCCGTGATTTTGTAGACTGTCATGTGCGCCTGCAACTGTGCGAAATATTCTCGCCATTCTTCTCTTGATGCATCAAAAGCACGGAAAGGTGGTGCTGCCTGTGCTTGTTCCTTTTGTGTTGGAGAATTAGCCGCTTGTTTGGCGATTGCTTCCACCAAACTTTGTATTTGCTGACTCTGTAACAAGATCAACTGTTGTAATTCGGCAGACATAGTGAACACAAATTAAACCAGCCCCCAAAATTTTATCGCTATAATTAGTATAACTAGAAACAAGTTGAACCAGCCCTGCACACGAGTTCGGAAGCCCTCGTCGCCAGTTTTGTGGCGGCGTTCGTAGCGACAAGCAATTCGCTGTAGAAACGGCTTACGAAGTCACCTCCACACTTTTAATACCGGGCCGACCGGTCCGCTGGAACAGTGAACAGAAAGATGAAAACCCAAACACTCTGATTAAATAAAAGTCGGTACTTATCTTTATTAACGAAGATACAGAAACACAGTAGTGAACTCCGTGTCTACAGAAATCTGTCTAGTTCGAGTCGGAGCGGCTAGGTCAGCGTCGGCTGACGACAAACAACAACTCTGCTGCGATGAACACACAACTGACTAGCAAGTACACAATTCGGTGGCGAGTATACAACTGAGCGGCGAATACAGAACTGTCCTAGCGCTCGCGACTCCAGCGCTTAAGAAACCAGAAGCCAACCTTTTGGCAGCGGGCTCGGGTGGCATTACTGGCTAGGATATAACAATTAAAATCCATGGAGAAGAAATAAAAACTTTAAGGTTCCCCGATGACATTGTAATTCTGTCAGAGACAGCAAAGGACTTGGAAGAGCAGTTGAACGGAATGGACAGTGTCATAAAAGGAGGCTATAAGGTGAACATCAACAAAAGCAAAACGAGGATAATGGAATGTAGTCGAATGAAGTCGGGTGATGCTGAGGGAATTAGATTAGGAAATGAGACACTTAAAGTAGTAAAGGAGGTTTGCTATTTGGGGAGCAAAATAACTGATGATGGTCGAAGTAGAGAGGATATAAAATGTAGACTGGCAAAAATGGCAGGGAATGCGTTTCTGAAGAGAAAAATGTTAACATCGAGTATAGATTTAAGTGTCAGGAAGTCGTTTCTGAAAGTATTTGTATGGAGCGTAGCCATGTATTGAAGTGAAACATGGACGATAACTAGTTTGGACAAGAAGAGAATAGAAGCTTTCGAAATGTGGTGCTGCAGAAGAATGCTGAAGATTAGATGGGTAGATCATATAACTAATGAGGAGGTATTGAATAGGATTGGGGAGAAGAGAAGTTTGTGACACAACTTGACTAGAAGAAGGGATTGGTTGGTAGGACATGTTCTGAGGCATCATGGGATTACCAATTTAGTATTGGAGGGCAGCCTGGAGGGTAACAATCGTAGAGGGAGACCAAGAGATGAATACACTAAACAGATTCAGAAGGATGTAGGTTGCAGTAGGTACTGGGAGATGAAGAAGCTTGCACAGGATAGCGTAGCATGGAGAGCTGTATCAAACCAGTCTCAGGACTGAAGACCACAACAACAACAACAACAACAGCATAAAGAAATAGCTCTGAACATACACATAACGTAAAAGAAGAAAACAAAATAACCACAACCTAGCTAGGAAACATCTCGAACAAAATTAAAAAATTATTCAACAAAACCGACATCACCTTTGCATATCAAAACACACAAAGCCTCAAACACAAAATTCACAAATGCAGCTTGAAAATTCCCATACACAACAACCAAGGCATTTACAAAATTTCGAGTAACACATGCCACAAATTCTACATACGAAAAGCCGGTAGAAACTTCAAAATTAGATATAAAGAGCATTCTAGAGAAAGTCAAAACAAATATCCACATTTTTTCAGCATCTACAAACAGAAAAACACAGCGTAAAGCCTATAAACGAAGCACTAGAAATCCTCCGTATTGTGGAGAAGGTAACATTCAAGAACGTCCTTTAGAAAATAGGGATATATTCACATGCATACAGCAACAAATTTACAGAACGAACAAACCGACCTAAAATACAAACAGTACATAGAAAACTTTGTTCACATTATAAATAAAGAAAACGGATAAAGTAATAAACAAGAGACCCTAAATAAAGAAATCCATAGTAGCAGCGATAACAAGATGAAAAGCTTAAAACAGACATAACACCAACATAAACCATAGACAATAACAAAATTATTTAAAAAAATTAAAAATGTGAGATTAAAATCTCAAATAAAACTAAAGCTCCAGCCAAAAACATGCTTAGAACCAAACCTATAAAAATAATAAAAACAAATGAATTTCACTATCACTTATTTGTAATGGTAACTATGTAAACATATAATATTGCTTATCCACTGCCATCGAAACTGTTGGGAAAGCAGCATACATGGAAATCACGTAAAATTAGCTGCACTTCTGCAATGTACAATTAGGAGAAAGTACTAATTCTAAAAAAGACAGGACATGGCAGCAACTATGTTACATGTAAGGGAGAAACACCCAACGATGTATTATAGCTTTTCTGATCATACTTACAGACCATTATATTAAGACCATCGCTTACTTATGTTTTTACAGAGCACCTGATCATGGCAATATGACGAAATGGACTCATCGTGAATAATATATAATGAAAATAATTTACGGAGCAGTGTGGCTGGCTATTATTCATAATAATCATGTCACTAAAAGACATATTTTGGACTCCGGGCTCCAAAGAACAAAAATAATTTCTGCATTTCTCCCGTCCGCCCACAGGAAATAGGGGCAAAACGCCATATGATTTCATTTCGGCACATAATGATTTGGGAGTTATGAGTGAAAATATCGTCTCGAATATACAGTGGCTTATCTGTCAGTGTGACTGTTTCACCCTCAGGGTGCACATCTCATTCCAAACGATAGAGAGAAAGTGTTAACTTTTGGAGTGCATTGCAAAGGCAAATGGAGGGTGCAGGAAACTGGGCAATCCACGTATACACAGACGATTCAGAGAAGTCAGGAGAAACCAACACAAGATGCGCTCTGTTCAGTCCACAACTGGAGATAATGCAAACATTTAAATTACTGATAAATACCTCTGTTTAGCTGAGACCATTCCTGTTTCAAAGGCGTTACAATATTTTATGAATCAGAAGTACTAGTCTTTTGCAATAGTATCAGACTCTAAGCGTGTACTACAAGCGATATCCAACACAAAAAGAACCAAAATCACCAATGAAGACCTACTGCAAGATCTCTTTCAGGGATCCGTGCCTCACTAGGTAAAATCAGAACCCTTATAGTCTTGCTTCGTTGTCCGTTCATCTATCTGTCTCACTTTAAAAACCTTTTTCTCAGGATTGGGTACACGTATCATACTGAAATTTGTGTCACATACTAACGTCTATGGTTTCACTGTTGTGTAAAAAAATTGAAGCTTCTAAGCCAATGCAATCAAACGATACTGCCATTTGTCACAGATTGTAATACTCGCAGACTCACTCATCAACACCTACAGGATACTTACCGTCGGCCTGGAATCATGGAATGATAAAAAGGAAGGTTTGGCAGTACAACCAAAGGAAAAAATCTAAAAACTGTAAGTTTTTATTTACATCACACGGAAAAATATTTCTTTTGTCATTTGATATCCGACGTCAAACTTGGATTTTAAACAATCGGTAGTTCTGTATTCAGGCTGACTGAGTCGCAATGGTAAGTCAAACATCAGGCAAGGAATGATTTTATCGCTCATATGACGCGTTTCTAAATTTGTCCGTCATCAGATAGCCATGGGTCATTACTGCGCGTGGCTATGGCGTTTCAAATTGTTCGTGAAACAAATATTCGGAGACTATGAAACTTCCTGGCAGATTAAAACTGTGTGCCGGACCGAGTCTCGAACATCCCCCATGCTGTGGCTCAACCACGCCTCCGCAATATCCTTTCTACCAAGAGTGCTAGTTCTATAATGTACGTAGAAGAGCTTCTGTGAAGTTTGGAAGGTAGGAGACGAGGTACTGGCAGAATTGAAGCTGTGGGGACGGGTCGTAAGTCGCGCTTGGGTAGCTCAGACGGTAGGAGACTTGCCCGCGAAAGGCAAAGGACCAGAGTTCGAGTCTCGGTCCGGCACACAGTTTTAATATGCCAGGAACTTTCATATCAGCGCACACTCCGCTGCAGAGTGAAAATTTCATTGGGATACTACTCTGCAAATGGTTGTTTCACATGCAACTTGAAACGCCATATCTGCGTGCAATAGTCAAAAAATGGTTCAAATAGCTCTGAGCACTATGGGACTTAACTTCTGAGGTCATCAGTCCCCTACAACTTAGAACGACTTAAACCTAACTAACCTAAGGACATCACACACACCCATGCCCGAAGCAGGATTCGAACCTGCTACCGTAGCGGTCGCGCGGTTCCAGACTGTAGCGCCTAGAACCGATCGGCCATCCCGGCCGGCGTGCAATAGTCGCTCCTGGATATCTGATGATGGGAGACGTGAAACAAACATTCGCGGCCTACATGAAACGCCATGTCTACGTGCAGTAAACGCTTCTGGATATATGATGATAGATAAATTCCGAAACGCGCCATATGAGCATTAAAGTCATTCCTTGCCTGATGTCTGACTTTTACCAAAAGGTCGTCTGACTCCCGCATGACTTTGTCACATTTATTTCACTGAAATTAAAACGTTCCAGAAAATTTTAGAATCCTCGAGACCGACAGTTGTCAGCATCAATGTCGATAACAGGCAAATATGGCCGATTTTCTCGACTCCCTGAAAGGATGAACTGTCTATAACATAATTAAGTTTTTACGGAATCCTTAGTGGGCGATTCCTAACCGCACTTGCCCAATTTTTGTTGGTAGCATGAATGGTTGAGAAAGCAGAAAAAAATTACATCTACGTGAATGAAATCCCACGCCCTGAAAAAGCATGTTAACGTCACAGCAGATTGGAAGCAACGGGACAACTCTATACATAAAGCTCCCCTTCGCTTGATATGGACAGCTCATTCACAGAAGAGTGTTCGACTCCTGGCAGGATGAATGGACGCAGAGAGCACTGCACAGAGGACGTGACAAAGTACAAATGCAACTAAGAATTCCGAAAAGACCTTCGTTGGAGAACGTTTGTGGACCCCGACAAGTGATATCCACATAAAGTAGAATAAGACTCATCCGCCGGACGTTCCCAGAGCACTTTGCATGGGGGCTTTATTAATTATCAATTGAAAATGTTTTTAGTTTTAGTAACTGTAGGTCCGATTACGCTGTGTTTCGTAATCGGTTGGCCCTGACTAGTATTATTACGCTATCTGACTGCAAAGAACAATGTAAGAAAATTTTCGTAAACACAGTTAATTAATTAAGTCCCCAGCAACTATAAAACCTACAAAATCCAAGCACAAATGTAACTGTTCTGTATGTGGGAGTGTGACTCAACGTCCACATCTGGCACGGTTCTTTTCCAACAAGACAAGAATTTTTTAAATATCCACTATGCTGACGTGACAAAAGAAATTTAGAAAAACTATAATTACGCAAGAAAACAGAATTCACTCTAATACAAGAACACAAGCCAGATGCTTTGTTGACTGAACCTGTAGTGACGCATTATTTCAGACACACAATTAATAAAAGAACATTGTAATTTTTACCTTCATATATATTGACGAAATGCACTCATTACAATAACATCTGCTATCTCTCCCATCAAATAACTGCATAAAACATGGAACAACACTCTCCACTATTACATCTTACTCCGACTTCACGACAAGCAGTGCCCACTACCACATCTCGGTACGAACTCTTAACACATACTGTCCTCTACGAGCTCTCTACTAGCACTGACTGCTATGAACTCTCAACAACCACTGACTTCTACAATCTCATAACAAGCACTGACTGCCACGAACTCTAAACACGCACTGTGGAGGCGGCTTAATAGTACTCTTTGGCGCTATCTCTGGCGCAGTGGCACAGTGTAGCCACCTTTCATATGCCCCTCCTCCACAGGCCAGAATTTGATGGTATTTTTGCCAGCATTGGTGGTGAAAATACCACCAAATTCGTCCACAAAAATACAGACAAAAATAAAAGATAATATTAATACCTAAATATCACATAATTAGTTAAAAATTTTGGCTTTGCACTGACCTTTCACTAACCTAATATATGAAATACAGTAAGCAATACAACTTCTTTTCATACATGTGACTTTACATAATAGTTTACACAATATACAAAAAATCAGTTTATACAAATGTTCACATAAAATGCTTTCAATGATTAGTTTATACAAAAAAAAGATACTAACAGGTGACATCTTTTCAGTAGAAGCAGTCCATCAGTTGCACCCAGTAAAGTTTAGCAGGTACACCCAGCAACAAGTCACATTAATTCAGTAGAAGCAGTTCATCAGTGGCACCCAGCAATGTTAAGCAGGTGCAGACACCAACAAGTGACATCATTTCAGTAGAAGCAGTCCATCAGTTGCACCCAGTAAAGTTTAGCAGGTACACCCAGCAACAAGTCACATTAATTCAGTAGAAGCAGTTCATCCGTGGCACCAGCAATGTTAAGCAGGTGCAGACACCAACAAGTGACATCATTTCAGCAGAAACAGTCTATCAGTTGCACCCAGCAATGTTGAGAGCAGGTGCAGACACCAACAAGTGACATCATTTCAGTAGAAGCAGTCCATCAGTTGCACCCAGCAATGTTGAGAGCAGGTGCAGACACCAACAAGTGACATCATTTCAGTAGAAGCAGTCCACCAGTGGCACCCAGCAATGTTGAGTAGGTGCTCACAGCAATAGGGGACATCTTTTCAGTAGAAGCAGTCCATCAGTGGCACCCAGCAATGTTGAGTTGGTGCAGACAGCAACCAGTGACTTCATTTCAGTAAAAACAGTTCATCAGTTGCACCCAGCAATGTTGAGTAGGTGCAGACACCAACAAGTGACACCATTTCAGTAGAAGCAGTCCATTAGTGGCATCAGCAATGTTGATCAGGTGCACACAGCAACAGGGGACATCTTTTCAGTAGAAGCAGTCCATCAGAGGCACCCAGCAATGTTGAGTAGGTGCAGACAGCAACAAGTGACATCATTTCAGTAGAAACAGTTCATAAGTAACATCATTTCAGTAGAAGCAGTCAATCAGTTGCACCCAGCAATGTTGAGCAGGTGCAGACACCAACAAGTGACATCATTTCAGTAAAAACAGTCCATTAGTGGCATCAGCAATGTTGATCAGGTGCACACAGCAACAGGGGACATCTTTTCAGTAGAAGCAGTCCATCAGTGGCACCCAGCAATGTTGAGCAGGTGCAGACAGCAACAAGTGACATTATTTCAGTAGAAGCAGTTCCATCTGTGGCACCCAGTAAAGTTCAAGAGGTACACACAGCAACAAGTCACATTAGTTCAGTAGAAGCAGTCCATCAGAGGCACCCAGCAATATTGAGTAGGTGCAGACGCCAACAAGTGACTTCATTTCAGTAAAAGCAGTTCACCAGTTGCACCCAGCAATGTTGAGAGCAGGTGCAGACACCAACAAGTGACATTATTTCAGTAGAAGCAGTTCCATCTGTGGCACCCAGTAAAGTTCAAGAGGTACACACAGCAACAAGTCACATTAGTTCAGTAGAAGCAATCCATCAGATGCACCCAGCAATGTTAAGCAGGTGCAGACGCCAACAAGTGACTTCATTTCAGTAAAAGCAGTTCACCAGTTGCACCCAGCAATGTTGAGTAGGTGCAAACAGCAACAAGTGACTTCATTTCAGTAGAAACAGTTCATCAGTTGCACCCAGCAATGTTGAGTGCAGGTGCAGACACCAACAAGTGACACCATTTCAGTAGAAGCAGTCCATTAGTGGCATCAGCAATGTTGATCAGGTGCACACAGCAACAGGGGACATTTTTTCAGAAGATGCAGTCCATCAGTGGCACCCAGCAATGTTGAGAGCAGGTGCAGGTAACAGTTCAGAATATTTATCTTCACTAATCAGACAGTTCAGGCATGAACAATAGTTTGAATGCACATACAAATGCTTTTACAGTAACATACAAATCATAACAAACACACAAATGATGTCAGATAATTGTCCTATTAACTATTACAATACACAAATACCAGTAAACCTATAATATTCATGGGTGTCAGTGCAAGCCACTACAAACAAATAAAATAATATTTAGGAGATAGGTGGGTAGGATTAGGAAAGGAAAACACACAAAACACACTCACTCATCTTTCATCCACATTAAGTACTACTGTGTAATTGAATAGTGTTAATTGTGTAAATGTAATTCTGTCAAAATCTGATGTTCATCATGTGTATCAAGTAGTAGTGGCAGCAATGTATAACAGTCAATAATAGTTAGTCAACGTCATAGTCATCATGTCAAGACCAATGTTTGCCAAGCCAGATCAAAATGTACTGTTGTTGAACAACTGTCAGTGAGCCAAGATATGCAATTACTTCCTCTCTCCAAAAAAAAGTATATACTGCTTAGTTATTTAACAAAGTGTGTGTATAGACTATCTTCCTTCTATTTTAGTGTTCTAGTCTGCTATTTTCATCCTCCTTGTTCCATAAGACCAACAAAAAAAAATATGCTCCTCACTTACTTTACCTCTTATACACCAAAACTCCAATAATCATCAACTTAATCTCAATACGTCACTAATACTTCTTCAATACGTCGATACATATAACTCTTATCATCAATATCATTTACCTTACCTCTTGTCCACAAAAACTCCAATAATCATCTACTTCATATACTCTCAATACCTCAATAATACGTCGATAAATATAAACCTCAGCACCAATATCATTTCACTTCCATAACACTCTTTCCTCTAGTCAGTCTCCTTGAACAAGTACAGATAAAATCCTAATGCAACTTCAATTCAGCATCCCATACAATCCGAAGACACATTGTCAACACACAACCTCTGTGTAATCCATCTGAGCCCAATCTTCTACTCATTATAAATTATAAGATACATTTTGGTTCCTTGTCCATCATTAAATAAAAGAAATGCATACCTGACCTCTAACAGACTTAGTTCGAATAACTCTCAGTAATTAAGTAAGATTACGGAGTGTGAACGATCATAATATTTCACAGTGTGTACACCACTTCAAGAATCATAGCAGAAGCAAACATGTGGAGTATTTTTTGTGTCAAGTGTCACTTCCTATTTCAATTGCTCACGAAAAATGCAGTGTAATAACTGTCAATGGTCTAAACCTAGTTTTGGTATGTCATGTCGTTAGCTTCCTTCCTATTAGCATAAATTTATACAGCTTCCATAAAACTTTAGCTCATGTGACTTCAATGATTTTCTTGTACTAATGTCGTTCGTCGAATTATAGCAGTTAATTTTCTTATCTTAAAAATGTAAGGCACTGAGCGTAAGCAAAACATGCAATAGCGCGTAAATATACCAGTAGAGAACAGAATGTCAACAAGTGTATGCAGCACAATTCTTACAACGAGGCTCTGCCAAGCGAACAATCTATAATTAATACCATAGTGTGACCTAAACTCTATGTTTATACACTGTACATCAGCATTGCTATATTCTAAATTGAAGAGTAGTTATGACAATAAAACAGAAATGTGTAAATATGCAATCCATACAAAAAGCAGCAAACATATCATTAGCATCATACCAGCATAAGCAAATAAATGTTCATATGTAATCTTAATAAGTAAACATGAAAGCGCAAGCAGATAAATCATAAAGTATAACCTACATACATAATCACAGTCAGCACAATAAATCAGGTTACAATTATAATTTAAATAAATAAGCACAGCAGGCACATAATTAAAAAAAAAATATGACATCAGTGAAAAAGCAGTGCAGCCAAACGATGCATAGTATATACAAGCCACAACCCAGTTCATTAATAATCATTGTCAAATTCAGTTAACGTACGCAAGCGCGTCGCTTCACACGTAAATTCATAGAACATGAAATTAGCACAAAGTATGAATCACGTAATCGCGAGCAGCAAATTACGTCTAAAGTACGTATCTAAGTGGAAATTTGTTACCTGAAAAATGAACTCAATTAATAGTTACCTTTTTTAGTTTATTAGTTTCTTCTTCGAAATTACATTCTTCCTGAAAATTTCTCGATAGCAAGTCGTCTTAACGTCGGACACGCACAGAATTTACCTGAAGTTCTTAAATACTTTATACAACCGTATCCTGCAAAATACTGAATGTTAATAACAGAATTCATCAAGTCACTATAGCTTTATACTGAATTTCGTCGGAGAAATTAGACTGTGTGTTTGTTTACGGCTGTCAGTGCATTCACACTGAGCGCTCCATCAGCTGTAGGCGCGTGACGTAGGAAGCAATTGCTCGCGGTCAACGACTGCTTTGTGCGGCGCGCAGACTTGACTGTTGCTTTGAGTATGTGCCGCCGCCAAAACACAGCGCGGTATCCTTGTACTCTCCGCATGTTTACATCTAGCTGTTAGTTTCTCTAAAGTATATCATTCCACAAAAATTTTGGAAACTAGGAACCTCACGTTTTGTGGTAGGAACAGCATAATTACGAATACCGTCTAATTTTTCTGGATCAGGAAGAATACCTTCTGTAGAAATAATGTGACCGAGAAATTTCACCTATGAACGACCAAATTCAGATTTTTCCAAGTTTACTGTAATGCCAACTCTTGCAAAAATACGTAATAATGAATCCAAAAATTTTGTTGTGCTCACTCCAAGAATGTTTAGCAATAAGAATATCGTCAACATAAGAAGTAATATTGTCACGAAGATAAACAGGTAACATTTCGTTTAAACTACGAATGAATGCTGCAGAAAATATAGTAAGTCCAAACGGTAATTTCCGAAGTCACTTTTGGGTAAATTAGTCAAATCCGGTTATTGTTTACTTACTCTCTAGATAGATTGATAGTCGAAGAGTTGGTTTGACAGATGCAAAGAATAGTAAAAGAGTAGGTAGTGGTACAGAAAACTAAAAGAGAAATAGCACCACTACAGCTCGGGGCCCTATGCTCGCTACGGCACATATTCACTTAGAGTAGTGAATCCCCTGAGGACTAATAAGTTCAAACAGTAATTTTCGAAATCTCCTTTTGGGTAAATAGTCATATCCGGTTATTGTTTACTTACTCTCTAGATAGATTGATAGTCGAAGAGCTGGTTTGACAGTTGCAAAGAATAGTAAAAGAGTGGGCAGCGGTGCAGAAAACTAAAAGAGAAATAGCACCACTACAGCTCGGGGCCCTATGCTCGCTACGGCACATATTCACTTTAGAGTAGTGAATCCCCTGAGGACATTAATAACTGCACATAATTTCTAGTTTGTGACTTTGTGGCAAATTTGGCGGAAGTGCGTACGTAAATTGATCTAGCCATGAACATGGATGTATGTCGTTCTTCGAATTGCGGAAGATCTTAAATTTCCGGACAGTCAAAAAGTGTTTATAATCAAAGTTTTCGCCTCGTGGCGACAAAGACCTACCGCGTCTGTCCCAGTCCGAATGTCGATTATTGTAAAGTTCGCGCGCCTGGCACTCTCTTGTTGCATCCCGTAAATGAAACAAATTATCTTCTTCAAACCCTTCTGCTAAACTAACACTTGTCAATTTATCTGAGATCTCCTCGACTCTTTCCGATGAGTCACTTAATTGTTCTTTCTGTTTATTTACGTCTTCCGCAAGTGTCGCGACTCGGGTTTCGGTATTGTCACATTTAGTAGTTAACTGTTCACACTGTTGCGTTAAGTTATTTATTCTGTCATTTGGTACGGATTCCTCGATTCTTTCAATTATTTCTTCCTTATCTTTTGCACGTTGTAAATTTAACTCTGAAAATTTCTGTACTATCACGCGATCTCTTTCTTCCCGTTCTCTGTCCTGTTCCTCTTGTCTGATTTCTGTTGAAATTAAGCTATTATTGTGAGCCTTCAAAATCGGTTGTACTTCTTCTCTAATTTCTTTATTTGATTCGTCATTCGTGTATTTGAAAAATGTCCCTGTTCGTGAGCCTAACTGAGTTTCCATTGTTCCCCTATCAGTTTCTAAGTCAGATCGTAACTGTGATCCCACTGCTTTCATCTCGGTTTTAGTTGTTCCTATTTCTGTTTCAATTGTTCCTATTTTTGAGCAAAAACGTGTTGTCATTGCTTTCATCTCAGTTCTAATTGTTCCCATCTCTGTTTTAATTGTTCCCATCTCCGTTTTAATAGTTCCTATATCAGTTTTAATTGTTCCTATTTGTGTTTCCATAACTGTTTTTAATTCAGATCGTAACTGTGATCCCACATTTAATATAGCACTCATCAACTGCTCCATAGTAACTGTTTCAAAATTCTTTTCACCCCTCACATTTCCCACAAAACTAACTTCCTTCGTCACAGCTGTAAGGCTATCTGTGTTCGATACTATTTCAGAATCTTCTGTCGTTAATCTCAGATTCTGTGAATTTTCCGATTGAGAAAAATTTTGAAATGGTTCCGGACTGTCTTCCCGACTTATTACATTGTTTTCCACTTCATTATCCATCATACTGTTTTCCTCTGTTGGCGAGTTCGCCATGTCAACAATTTCGTCCTCACTATTCATCATTTTTGCCCTTTTCATTGATCGCGTAATCATTTACAAAATATACGAAAGATTCGTCACTGTACGAAAATTACACACGGTGACTCTTTATCTCTAACAATACCATTTACATGAAAAATTTTCCTCAAACACGATCAATCGAACAATTGAAATAATTGCACTAAATCGTCAAACCCGTAGACAAGACAACAATTTAAATTCTGAGAAAAAAATATCATTAGAAGAATGCCAATTACCAAATCTACACATGCAATATAACCTACAATTACTAACTACAAATTACTACAACAATACTACAGTCTACAATTTTCACAATCAGAAGAATCCAAGGGACGATCCGAAGCAGCGGTCGCCACGTGCATGGGGGCTTTATTAATTATCAATTGAAAATGTTTTTAGTTTTAGTAACTGTAGGTCCGATTACGCTGTGTTTCGTAATCGGTTGGCCCTGACTAGTATTATTACGCTATCTGACTGCAAAGAACAATGTAAGAAAATTTTCGTAAACACAGTTAATTAATTAAGTCCCCAGCAACTATAAAACCTACAAAATCCAAGCACAAATGTAACTGTTCTGTATGTGGGAGTGTGACTCAACGTCCACATCTGGCACGGTTCTTTTCCAACAAGACAAGAATTTTTTAAATATCCACTATGCTGACGTGACAAAAGAAATTTAGAAAAACTATAATTACGCAAGAAAACAGAATTCACTCTAATACAAGAACACAAGCCAGATGCTTTGTTGACTGAACCTGTAGTGACGCATTATTTCAGACACACAATTAATAAAAGAACATTGTAATTTTTACCTTCATATATATTGACGAAATGCACTCATTACAATAACATCTGCTATCTCTCCCATCAAATAACTGCATAAAACATGGAACAACACTCTCCACTATTACATCTTACTCCGACTTCACGACAAGCAGTGCCCACTACCACATCTCGGTACGAACTCTTAACACATACTGTCCTCTACGAGCTCTCTACTAGCACTGACTGCTATGAACTCTCAACAACCACTGACTTCTACAACCTCATAACAAGCACTGACTGCCACGAACTCTAAACACGCACTGTGGAGGCGGCTTAATAGTACTCTTTGGCGCTATCTCTGGCGCAGTGGCACAGTGTAGCCACCTTTCAACTTACGTCAATTCCGTATAAACCAGACACGTGCCTAAGAGTGTGATGGTACTACTCTTGGAGATACGAATCACATATTATTTCATTACCGGTAATGTCAAGAAGTAACGAACAGGTTTTTATTATATGTCATCAAGAATAAAATAGCACAACCAATGTCAGTTAAGTCTTTGTTATATGAACCTAACATAATGACATACAACCGCAAAATCGAATTTACATGCAATAGTCATATCAAAATATAAAGGTTGATGTTAAACTATAATTAGCATTAAAGGGTAACCTACACCAAAAGAAGCGAATGTTGAGTGTACAAAGTATTTATTATTATGCAGAATGACTATGGTGTACAACTAAAGACAAAAAAAAAAAAAAAAGAAATGAAGTGACATCTCTTAATGCAGCTACCAACTATACGCCGGCATTGGTATTATTGGGTCACAGAAAAACAAATCTATTTGCCTGAAATCAGGCTGGGGAGGGCTATACAGTAAAACAATGTGCACATTCCTTAAAGCTATAACAACTGTGTTAATTTACAAAAGTTCCCTACTTTAAAACACAGTTATTTTGAAATATAACATACCTTTGGGTTTAGTTGTCAGCTACTTCAAATTAAAAGTGCACATTGATGTAGTTTATTCCTTATTTACACAAGTAATAGTCAGTTTTACAACTGACTTAATTCTTCTTCCAGTTTATACTGCTACTTACTTCCAGCCCAAGGAACAATTAACTTTTATTACTACAGTCGGTCTGAGTTCTAACGACACGAATCTGTTAACGCACATCAGCAAATATGTACATTCCATTCACTTAGCTACTATGTGAATAACATTTACCTATTAGCATTACTTCTCCATACAAGAACTATGTCTAGCTAGCAACTACACACCAATAATCACCACTGCAGCAGCATTTACAGAAGTTGTTCATTCATGTCTACTTATATATTTCATGGTATGCATGAGCAAGCGCCACTATGGGAATATCGGTGTGTGGCATGGGTCAGTTAAGTTAGGTGTAAGGAGAAAAGCAAGCTGCCAGATACTTGCATAGCTATGTACATACGCTCAGGTTCGGAGCTTTCTCCACTTAATCGATTTTGACAGAAGGTGCGTGACATCTATAGTAACATTTAGCCAGCCAAATGTAGTGGTGTATGCATTATGTGCTGAGCTATTACATGTTTATGACAGTATAGTATATTGTAGGGATCCAAGTTTATATTCAGTGTCGGATGAGTATAGACTACGTACATATTCGGTGACTAAAGTGACAGCACACTGTAAAGCACGTCAGCTGTTTACAGGTTCCACGAACTTTCATCATGAAACTTTCCCCAACAGTCAGGAAACAAATGTGATGACTGATCAGTTTTAGAAGCAGAGAGAGAGAGAGAGAGAGAGAGAGAGAGATTTAGAACCGTTGTAACGCTTTAATTTTTTGGTAAAAAGTTTATATTGTTTTTGAAATTATGTCGTCTCGTTCAAATAAGATATACATGAAACTTTCTGCCAGATTAAAACTGTGTGCCGGACCGAGACTCGAACTCGGATCTTTGCTTGGGTAGCTCAGTTGGTAGAGCACTTGTCCGCGTAAGGCAAAGGGCCGAGTTCGAGTCTCGGTCCAGCACACAGTTTTAATCTGCCAGAAAGTTTCATATCAGCGCACACTCCGCTGCAGAGTGAAAATCTCATTCTGGAATATCCCCCAGGCTGTGGCTAAGCCATGTCTCCGCAATATCCTTTCTTTCAGGAGTGCTAGTTCTGCAAGGTTCGCAGGAGAGCTTCTGTAAAGTTTGGAAGGTAGGAGATGAGGTACTGGTAGAAGTGAAGCTGTGGGGATGGGGCGTGAGTCGTGCTTGGGTAGAGCAGTTGGTAGAGCACTTGCCCGTGTAAGGCAAAGACCCGAGTTCGAGTCTCGGTCCGAACTGGATTGGATTGGATTGTTTGGGGGAGGAGACCAGACAGCGAGGTCATCGGTCTCATCGGATTGGGGAAGGAAGTCGGCCGTGCCCTTTCAAAGGAACCATCCCGGCATTTGCCTGGAGCGATTTAGGGAAATCACGGAAAACCTAAATCAGGATGGCCGGACGCGGGATTGAACCGTCGTCCTCTCGAATGCGAGTCCAGTGTGATAGCCACTGCGCCACCTCGCTCGGTACGGTCTCGGTCCGGCACACAGTTTCAACCTGCCAGAAAGTTTCGTATCAGCGCACACGCCGCTGCAGAGTGAAAATCTCACTCTGGAAGATATACATTTTTTCTAGGTATTTTCTTCTTGAGATGAATAGAAAAAACACTCTTGCAACGTTCGGATACATCATTAGTAGCCTGCCTGCTTAGCTGGGTGGTAACGTGCTCGCCTCCCATTCAAGCGGACCCGGATTCGATTTCCGGCCGGGTTGGAGATTATCTCTCCTCGGGGACTGGGTGGTGTGTTGTCCTCATAATCATTTCATTCTCATCACCGGCACGCAAGTCGCCCAATGTGGTGTCGACTGAAGATTTGTTACCCGTATGTTCGGTTAGCATGCAAGTATTATGGAAATCTTCGTAAACACAAATGATACTCCCTGGAGTGAAGACGATGATCTTTTCAGGGGGCGCTATTGAGGAAATTTAGAGAACTGCGCTTGAGACCGGCTATGGAACGATCCCACTGCTGCCATCATACGTTTAGCATAAGACACGACGACAGAGATAAGGACTCTTACGGAGGCTTATAGGTACCCTCCACCGTGCATCGTACAGTGACTTGCGCAGCATTTATATAGATAAACGAGTAGAGTAGGTCGTTTCTCCGTTAACTTGCACACCAATCGTTTACTTGACTTCAACATTTTGCCTGGACGTTCCGTTATCTTTTCCGTTGGCACTTTTTCTCCTCTCTCCATATCATCTTCAATAAATTTAATGAAATTAACAACAATTAGTTGCGGTTGCCCAAAAGGCATCTCACGCCATCACTTTGCTCACAAACAGTGCGAGATGACAAATACGCTACAACTGCAACGAAATGTAGGAAGAGCTGGAGGGGTTGGCAGCTGACCCTCAACAGCAAGAGAAGAGCGATTGTTGTATGATTATACGGCTTCAAAGCAGTCGCTCCCAAATGGAAGCATGCGCACGGAGCGATTTGAAATGGAATGACCACATAAAACTATCGGCAAGTAAGGCAGATTCCGGACTGAGAGTCACTGGAAGAATTCTCAGAAAGTGTGGTCCACCTCAAACAGGAGTAGCATACGAAATCCTTGTCCGATCGACGGTTGCATATTTCACGACTGCCTAGGACCTGTATCAGAAAAAGCTGTTCGAAGAAATATGGCCTGCCGCTGTGGCCGAGCGGTCCTATGCGCTTCGGTCTGGAACCGCGCTGCTGCTGCGGTCGCAGGTTCGAATCCTGCCTCGGGCATGGATGTGTGTGATGTCCGTATGTTAGATAGGTTTAAGTAGTTCTAAGTCTAGGGACTGCTGACCTCAGATGTTTAAGTACCGTAGTGCTTAGAGCCGTTTTTATTTATTTATTAAAGAAATATGAAATGGAGAAAACAGCAGCGCTTTACGTCATAGGTTCTTTTCAAAAATGGTTCAAATAGATCTAAGCACTATGGAACTTAACATCTGAAATCACCAGTTCTCAAGACTTAGAACTACTTTAACCTAACTAACCTAAGGACATCACGCACATCCATGCCAGAGGCAAGATTCGAACCTGCGACCGTAGCAGCAGCGCGGTTCCGGACTGAAGCGCCTAGAACCGCTATAGGTTCTTTTACTAAGCACGGAAGCATGACAGAGATACTCATCCAACACGAACGGCGGACTCTACAAGGGAGGAGTCGTAAAGTTCCGAGAACATACGTTCCTAGCTAAATAGTTCGTAGCCTCAACCAATAACAAAATATTTTGAAAACATTATCAGCGATCTTATATTAATATGATAATTAAAAAAACAGTCTTGATCGCAAATTTCTTTTAATTGGAGTGACTGATCAAGTCAGTTCAGCGTCGTGGGTCGGCGTAGCTTGCTCCATGGAAGTCTAGAGTCTGAAGATGATCCTTCAGGACTGAAACCGGTCACTCCGATTAAAAGAAATTTGCCATCAAGACAGTTTTTTAATTATCAACCAATAGTGTGCTTCCAGTTAAATATATCTAGAGCAGAGACCGTGAAGTTTAATAGATAGATTCGCGCCCGTTCACAGAATTAACAACAAATTTTCCTTCTGCGCACCATTCGCGACTGGAACAGGAAAGGAGTACGCAAAGTACCCTCTACCACACAAGATGGCTTCCTGAGTATAGATGAAGATGTAGAACACGGAGCACTTTGACCTGGAACGTAGCTGTGCCCAGTCATGAAACAGAGTTAACTCCTGTTGCGGCTGGGGTCCACGTTTCGCTTCGTCGAGTAATACTAGGATGTACGAGGTGTGGCTAGAAAAAAACCGGGCTAGTACTGGTGAAACAATAAAACGAATGCAATAAGGCTGAAAGTCGCGTGGCCTGTCACGTGACTCTCGCTCCGCCTACTGCTCGAGTTTCATCTGCCTCCTGCACTCAGTCTGCCCGTGGCGTCTGTTTTAAGTAGTTGACGTTTTGTCTGTGCGTCGGAAAATGTTGAGTGTACAGAAAGAACAGCGTGTTAACATCAAATTTTGTTTCAAACTAGGAAAATCTGCAAGTGAAACGTTTGTAATGTTACAACAAGTGTACGGCGATGATTGTTTATCGCGAACACAAGTGTTTGAGTGGTTTAAACGATTTAAAAATGGCCGCGAAGACACCAGTGATGACACTCGCACTGGCAGACCATTGTCAGCAAAAACTGATGCAAACATTGAAGAAATCGGTAAACTTGTTCGACAAGATCGCCGTTTAACAATCAGAGCAGTGTCTGAGTTAACAGGAGTTGACAAGGCAAGTGTTAGGCAGATTCTTCATGAAAGTTTCAACATGAACAAAGTGTGTTCAAAAATGGTTCCAAAGTGTCTCACAATTGAACAGAAGGAACGCCGAAGAATGATTTGTTCTGGCTTCCTGGAAAACATTGAAAGTGATCCCACCTTCTTACAAAATGTTATTACTTGCGATGAATCGTGGTTTTTTACTTACGATCCCGAAACTAAACGCCAATCGATGCATTGGAAAACTCCTGGTTCTCCACGACAAAAAAAAAAAGCACGAATGTCAAAATCGAAATTCAAGGCAATGATGATTGTTTTTTTTGACATCAAAGGGATTGTGCACATTGATTGGGTACCAGAGGGACAAACAGTGAATCAGCATTACTACATTAGCGTCCTGGCTACCCTACGTGAGCGAGTACGGAGAAAACGGAACGATTTGTGGAGAAAAAAGTCATGGATCCTTCACCAAGACAATGCCCCAGCTCACAGTGCGTTGTCAGTGAAGACGTTTTTGGCAAAACACAACATTCCCATCTTAGATCATCCACCCTACTCACCTGATTTGGTCCCCTGTGACTTTTTTCTTTTCCCTAAAGTCAAGTCAGCTTTGAAAGGAACTAGATTTGAGACTGTTGAAGCAGTAAAAGAAAAAGCGACGGAAGTAATGTATGGACTTACCGAAAATGATCTGCAGCATTGCTATGAACAGTGGAAAATTCGTATGGAGCGGTGTAGAGACCGAGGAGGAGAGTACATTGAAGGAGATAACATGAAATTGTAAATAATTGTAAATAAATGTTTTTTCCAGCATCAGTCCGGTTTTTTTCTAGCCGCACCTCGTATTGTAGAGTAAACGAGATGGTTAGCTGATACGATATCGCCGTTTCTGCCACGGCAGTGGGGAAGGGGGGGGGGGGGGGGGGGGCACCGGGAGCGATGGCGATACCGACGACTGCGATAATCAACTGCGGCAGAACAGACGCAAAGCTGCCTACACTGATAACGCAAGTGGCTGTAACTGAGGTTACGTTTCCGGCACGCTCGACCTTCGGTTCCTGGGTCCAAGCGCCTGTATATTTCGCGTCTGTTTTTCTTTAACGAAGTGCACCGTTTATTCGACTCTGGAATCGCAGTTGAGCCCACGTATTGTGATTTATTGCTCAGTGACGTTCAGCTCTATCAGTGGGCTGTCCCGCTGAAGTTCCACCGCATCTGAAGCTGTCGGCGTCCGCAGTTCCATTCAGTTTTCAACGCCAGACACGTAAGTACGATTCTAATACTCAATATGCAGCTATTTTATCCACTATCTTCATTGCAGATTAGGCACTTTCTAAAATGTAGCTACCACTTTGCTAAGATTATGAGGCGGCAAGACGAAGCGTCAAACTAATTTTTTAAGTGCAGCAACGCAGATATAGGCACAATGACATCGGTTTTATACTTAAGTCAACTATGTGCTTCGATATTCAAACCAACCAGATGAAACCATCCATCCCCTTCAACAACTCCACAAGTCGTTTTCTGTATCTGGCAGAATTACAATATCGTCGGAAAATTACAAAGTATTTATTTCTTCTCTCTGAACATTAGTTCTCGTTTCAAATTTATCCTTAGCTTCCTTGTCAATTTGCTCAGTGTACAGATTAAATAAGTGGGGATAGGCCACAACCCTGTCTCACTACCTTGTAAGTTTCCGCCTTCCTTTCATGCCCTTCGACTCTTACACCTGTTGTGTGGTTTCTACACAAGCTTTAACTTGCCGCCCCCTGTTTTTAACTCATGCTACCTTCAGAATTTCAAAGCTTGTATTCCAATTAACATTGTCAGAAACTTTCTCTAAATCTACAAATGTTATACACGTTGGTTTGCCTTTGTTCAGCCTATCTTCTAAGATAAGTCATAGGGTCTGTATTGGGTCGTGAATTCCTACATTTCTCCGAAACCCAAACTCATCTTCTCTCAGTTCGGCTTATATAATTTTTCTCATTTTTATGTAACTAATTTGCGTCAGTATTTTGCAACTATGACTTATTAAACTATTGGGTAATTAGTATTAAGACCTCTCAGCACCTGTCAGGAATCATTACATTGTTCTTGAAGTCTAAGGGGACTTCTCCTGCCTCATTTGTTTTGTGTAACAGGTGCAATAGTTTTGTCACAGGATGTCAAGGATGACATAATTCTAAGGCAATGTCGTCAACTCCCGGGCCCTTGTTTCGAATTAGCTTTTTCAGTGTCCTGGCAACTTCTTCTGCCAGTATCAATTTCCCATCTTATTCTCATCTACTTCCTCTTCCCATTCTATAACTTTGTCTTCAAGTTTGTTTCCCTTATTATGTGGTCTTTATAGAGGATGTAAACCTACCATAGTGGTGTAGGGGATGTCGAGACAAACTATTTGACATAAGACACTTGTAGTTTATCAAGCAGGAAAACAACCTCGCAGTGTTATTTTATCTAAAACTGACATGGTGAGACGGTGGCTGTGTACAATTTATGTAGGTTGATTCTTACAAAGATCTACATTAACCTCGAAGTGATCAACAAAAGTTACCTACGCTATAGCGCATGCGCGCCGTGCGAGACTTTTAAGATCTTCTCACCGTCTTACGACATCAGCTTTCGTTAAGGTTAATACGTTAACCTCTCCCGTGAGGGTGATGAATGGAAAAGACTCTTGATGACATTATGCAATAAAAAATTACACTTACAATCAGATATAAAATTAAGACTTACCAGCACAAGCAATCGTAATAAGGCCAGAGAAATAAAATTTGAGGGTTAATTTTTTTATGCTGAAAGTCACCAAACTGTGAGGTAGGATTTACACAAACACTCATTTCACAATTTGTAAGTGCACGACTTGACCAGTGACGTAAAAATGCGCGCATGCGCTGCAGTTTAGGTTCAGAATCGTTCAAATGGCTCTAAGCACTATGGGACTTAACGTCTGAGGTCATCAGTCCCCTAGACTTAGAACTACTTAAACCTAACTAACCCAAGGACATCACACACATCCATGCCCGAGGCAGGATTCGAACCTGCGACCGCAGCAGCAGCGCGGTTCCGGACTGAAGCACCTAGAACCACTCGTCCACAGAGGCCGGCTGCAGTTTAGATGGATTTTATACACTAATTTGAGAATGCTGAAGATTAGATGGGTAGATCACATAACTAATGAGGAGGTATTGAATAGAATTGGGGAGAAGGGGAGCTTGTGGCACAACTTGACTAGAAGAAGGGATCGGTTGGTAGGACATGTTCTGAGACATCGAGGGATCACCAATTTAGTATTGGAGGGCAGCGTGGAGGGTAAAAATCGTAGAGGGAGACCAAGAGATGAGTACACTAAGCAGATTCAGAAGGATGTAGGCTGCAGTAGGTACTGGGACATGAAGAAGCTTGCACAGGATAGAGTAGCATGGAGAGCTGCATCAAACCAGTCTCAGGACTGAAGACCACAACACAACAATTTGAGGTTGGTTCGTGGCTTGACAGACCACAAGTGTCTTGTATCAAATTGTCCTTCTCAACTTCACCTACACCGCTGTAGTACTCTCTAAACAATTTCGTCACTTGGATTTAATACTTACCCTCTTATGCAAGGCTATCTACTGGGTCTCGTCTTTTTGCCTATTTGATCGTCTGCTGGCTTCACTATTTCTCTTATTAAAGCTAACTATCCGACTCCAATTGTATTGATTTTCCCTTGTTTCATCCAACTTTTTCCGACTGTTCCTTTGGAAAATCTCAACAACTTCCGGCTATTTCAATTTATCCGGATCTCATCTGCTAAATTTCCTACCTTTCTACAATTTCTTGTTTTAAACTACAGCTCATAGCCAATAAATTATAGTCACAGCCAACATCTGCTCCTGGAACTGTCTTACAGTTTTAAAGTCTGATTTCGAAATGGCAGTCTTACCATTAAACATTGCTCAAAAGAATTAGGAGAACATGAGTTTGGGCGTCTGCCATATTCCATTGAGCAATAATTGAGGACGGGTCATGCTGCCGAATTACACATTTATCTTTCACAAATTAAGTACGCAACAAGCTTTCAGTACACCCTCGATTGTTTAGCTAAAGCGAACTGAAATGTACGACAGTTGGAAGCAATCGTTAATCCCGTCATCCTGGGTGCTTGGACTTTGAAAGATTCAGTAACGAATATGACTTCCGTGGGCGTTCATTACTGCACGACATCTACGTGGCACGCTCTGTATAAGTCTACCGAGGTCTGCCGGTAGTATCCATTCACGTTCCTGAATGAGAGTCCATGAGAGATCTTGGAGAGTCTGTGGTGGAAAGGGACAACCACGAGCACGTCTGTCAGGCATGTCCCACATAAGCATGATGGACTTTAGGTCTGGACTCTCCGCTGGCCATTCCATTATTTCAATGTTCAGGCTTCGCAAGACATAGGCCCTGGCTTTAGGAGTTCAGGGACAGCATCGTATGCAGCAGCAATGACATGGTCCACTTGGATGTGCTGGCTGGCGGAAAGGCGACCATGAACAATGACAAGATCCTATGGCTGTCAAAATTAAAGCCTTCCCACAACATTACAGAACGATGAAAATCTGTCAACATTCCGAACAACGTTTGGCAGGCACCGCTCATCCTGCTTTCCTCACACAAACTTGGCCATCACCTTGCATCAGAGGATATCGGTACTAGTCTGTGAATAACACTTTTCGCCAGTGACGAAGTTGCCAGTTGACGTGGGAACGGAAGACCTAAAGGCGAGCGTTGTTGTCGCATCAAGCGGGGTACTCGAAAAGGACGACTGAGTCGTAAGGTCGTTTCTTCGCTGTGGCGGTATCAGTACGAGACCGCAACGCGGAGATGGCTAAATACTGGTCTTCACGTGGGGTTTTAATGCGTCGGTGACTTTGTACAACTCACCTTCTGTTAAAAAATGGTTCAAATGGCTCTGAGCACTATAGGATGGTTGGTTGGTTGGTTTGAGGAAGGAGAGCAGACAGCGTGGTCATCGGTCTCATCGGATTAGGGAAGGATTGGGAAGGAAGTCGGCCGTGCCCTTTCAGAGGAACCATCCCGGCATTTGCCTGGAGTGATTTAGGGAAATCACGGAAAACCTAAATCAGGATGGCCGGACGCGGGATTGAACCGTCGTCCTCCCGAATGCGAGTCCAGTATCTAACCACTGCGGAGCACTATGGGACTCAACTGCTGTGGTCATAAGTCCCCTAGAACGTAGAACTACTTAAACCTAACTAACCTAAGGACATCACACACATCCATGCCCGAGGCAGGATTCGAACCTGCGACCGTAGTGGTCGTGCGGTTCCAGACTGTAGCGCCTTTAACCGCTCGGCCACTCCGGCCGGCTTCACCTTCTGTACTGACCTGTCTCCCTGTAGCGAGTCCACAACGCAAAGCGAGTCCACAACCTAAGGATGACACACGGAGAGGCATTGGCACCTGCAGTAACATGAGCGAAAGTCCATGCTTTTAGGATCAAACAGGCTGCCCTTGCAACTTGCACTGCATTAATATTCGCATTGCATGTATATGGTTGAATTTCACGTCCACAAATGACAACTGCCATCTGTGTGCCTTGCTAGAAAACACCGAGACACTAGTACTCACTCCCTTCTCAGGGGTCACCTGACATTATAATGCGTAACACAGCCAATAGATGGTGAATGATTTTAATTGTTACCTACACTGAAAGCGAAGATCTCAAGTCATGCAATAAGACCACAGGTACCACCTGAGTCAAAAGAGATTTTACGCTGGTACACGTGTTTCCTTAATTCTTTTGGACAGTGTATGATCTATCTGAATCTTTCCGGTGTCTCCAGGTCAGATTTACGTTGATAAACGTCTTCCCACAAGTCATTTGAACAGTATATAATCCGTGTAGAACTTTTCGGTGTCTTCAGGTCTCTTCCTTTTACGTCTACTTCTTTCGTGGTTCTTAAACCTAGTATTCACAATGATTAAATTATGCTCTGCAGAATTCTGCCAGCTGGCTTGACCTTTCATCCTGCTCCCCCAGTCCAAGTTCTCCTTTTCGTCCTTACCCCACTATAGAGTGCCAGCACCCAGCATTGTACCAAGAAAAGGCGGTTGCTGTTTACAAAACAAATATTTCTGTGCTTGCTGCGGATGGCGGCCACGCAAACAAACTTATCATCATAATGGATGGTGGCTCTGTATCGGCCTTGGTTACGATAATGCGTTCACTGTGCTGTTCGTAGGAGCTTAATCGCATTCCTGTTTCCTTACTTATTATCAGCCCTACTCCTGCGTTACCCTTATTTGATTTTGTGTTGATAATCTTGCCCTCGGTTGACCACAAGTTCTGCTCACACTGCCACCACACATCACTAATTCCTACTACATCTAATCTTAACCTATCCATCTCTCCTTCTAAATTCTCTCCGCTACCCAGCCAGTTACGGTATATAATATTCTACGTCCCGACCCGAAGAACGCTAGTTTTGTATCCCCTGACGACAACATCCTCTTGAGTAGTCCCCTCCCGGAGATCCGAGTGGGGGACCCCTTTACCTCCGGGATATTTTACCCAGGAGGATCCCATCATCATTAAACCACACCGTAGAGCTGCACGTCCGCGGGATACATAATGACTCCAGTTTCCTCTAGCTTTCAGCCATTACCGGTGTCAACATGGTAAGACCATGGGAGGATATGTTACAACGCCAGATCAATCATCTAGACTGTTGCCCTGGCAACAGAAAAGACTACTGCCCCCTCAGGAGCCATATGTTTGTCTGGTCTCTTCAAAGATACTGGTCTGATATGGATGCCACTGAGAGAGGCAGAGGCATCAAAGCCACCCGACGTCAGCAAGGTCCTTGGTTCGTGGTGGCATGTCTTTTTATCACAATATAAACATGTTGTTATATCTCGTGACGGTGGCAACCCTGGGTAAGGGTTTCATTTGTTTTGTTTACTAGTTTAAGGTGACAGACGAATTTCGTGATGGTCTGACTGATCGAAACCGGTCATTTAATGAAAAAAAATTGGGATCAAAGGATGTTCTGGATTACACGATGTTAGGCGTATAATCGATGTTACTTCGGCATTATCCAGTCACTTGCAGCCCCCAAAAGCATTCCATTATGGACGAAGTATTTGTCTGCATCTAACAGTAACGAAATCAGTGGGCACTGCAGCTCTCTGTGACGGAACGGTTTCGTATTTTTTGGTTGTCTGCAAACAGTAAACGCAATTGTGCTTCTCTTACGCAGCAAAGACACAGCGACCGCGGTGGTTTCACACGTGTATACCGGACTGGCCACAGCCTGTCGTATAGGGGCACAATTTCCTGCAGTCACTCAGGTATTTCATTATTAATTCACGACCTTCTTGGAGTTTCGTGGTGCTTCCCGTTTTGTTACAATGCTTCTGAGTGGCAAGTTAAGAATTAGTTTCAGCGAAATTCATCTGCACAAAATTTTTGTTGCTCAGCCTTGTTTATAAATTGACAATAGTCAATTCAAAATTACTCTCACAAGGACCTCTATAACTCTTAGCGAATGTCTTCTACTTCAGGGTCTTATCTCACTTGAGTCCTTCAGTGCTCTGTCAAAATTTTTTTCTCGAAGTCTTACCTTCATTCACCTTGTATTCCCTTTCTACAATATTGTCTTTAAGGGCGTTTCCTAGGTATGGTTTTTCTATAAATTTCTTGCACCTTTCAGTCTTTCCCTCTTTGCTTAGTACTGACTTGACATCTGAGCTCGATATATTAATACAGGTTCTTTTCTTCCATTGGTCTCTTTAATTTTCCTATACACGACAATTATTTGACCCATAGGACGCATGCTTCTACAGCTTCGCGGTTATACTCAGGCTGTTCCTGCTTAAACGTTTTGCACTTTCTATCAGTCTCATTTTTTAGACGTCTGTATTCCATTTTCCCCTTCATCATTTGCTGTATTTTTGTATTGTCTCCCCTCTACAAGTTCTAGAAATTTGTAATGGGAATTTCCGAACACCCTGTGTAGTCTTTGTCGTTTCTCGCCATTGCTCATGGTTCTGAAAAGCAAACCTTTATTTAACTACTCTCCAATATCCGTATAATGCCTGCATGAATTACGGACATCACAATCCATATCCTGTGCCACATGACTTTTTTCAGCGATATGATCACGAAGGAACTGTTTTATTACCCAGTTCGCATGACCGGCGGACACTGTATCATTCGCTTTATGCGTCATTTGGGCCAACTAATGGCTCTGAGTACTATGGGACTTAACAGCTGAGGTCATCAGTCCCCTAAAACTTAGAACTACTTAAACCTAACTAACCTACGGACATCACACACATCCATGCCCGAGGCAGGATTCGAACCTGCGACCGTAGCGGTCGCGCGGTTCCAGACTGAAGCGCCTGAACCGCTCAGCCACTTCGGCCGGCTTGGGTCAACTGAAACGATTGTTTCCATACCGTTATTATTGTTTCTGACATGGGAAACGCTGGAGTCAGATAAATCACAAACTGCACTATTTTCGACACTGTCCACCACATTGCCGTGTGCTTAGGGCCTCCCGTCGGGTAGACCGTTCACCTGGTGCAAGTCTTTCGAGTTGACGCCACTTCGGCGACTTGCGTGTCGATGGGGATGAAATGATGATAAGGACATCACAACACCCAGTTCCTGGGCGGAGAAAATCACCGACCCAGCCGGGAATCGAACCCGGGCCGTTTGGTATAACATTCTCTCACGCTGACCACTCAGCTACCAGGGGCGGACTTCGCCACATTATTACACTCTGCTGTTGCTAGACTAGAGCTCGAGCTAGGAAATACTACAGCAGGCCCGGTTCTCGGATAGTGTAAGTCACCTATGACGTCGTCGATGACGTCATCAATGAGTTTTCCCCACCCAACTTCAACCACTTTTGCTCTGGCAAAGGTCAATTGCCCCATGTACAAAATCGCTTAAGTTGAAATTTTGGTGGAAAATGAGGAAAAATAGCCTGACTGCACTGGTGTGGATGTAGGATTGCTGTCCTAAGTATGAACTGGTGGGAAATTAAAAATGGTGCGTTCCCATGCTGGTTAACTTATTCACTGGGACAGGAAATCTGAAACTATGGAATAACAGTGTAGTCTTGCTATGACATATGGATACAAGATGGCGACGCAGGGTGGCCGACATGGATAAAATATGGCGGATACAAGATGGCCGACCTGGAATTCTGGTGCAGTCTTAGTATGACGTCATAACCCAAGACTGGAATTACTGGCGTGGTCTTGCTATGGCGTCAGATTACAACATGGTAATGCAAGGTGGCCAACCTGGAATAGTGGGAGAGGAAATCCAAGGCTCTGGATAATCGGGCAGGCTTTATGGCGTCAGAGTTTTGTGTACAGGTGCAAACCTGTCCGCTGACATGTTTCTCTCGGCTACTATTCACTCAGAGATGCAGCCGCCAGGGTAGCTGAGAATGCTAATGCGCTGCTTCCTGGACTCGGGTAGGCGGGCCGGCCCCGTATCGAATCCTCCCAGCGGACTGACAACAAGGGCCAGTATGTCAGCCAGCCTGGATGTGGTTTTTAGGCAGTTTCCCACATCCCGCTAGGTGAATACTGGGGTGGTCTCCACGTTACACCTCAGTTGCACGACTCAGACATTTGAAAAAGTTCGCACTATTCCATGGCTTACACTAGATGCAGACAGCTGGGGTGTGTGATGTCCTTAGGTTAGTTAGGTTTAAGTAGTTCTAAGTTCCAGGGGACTGATGACCTCAGAAGTTAAGTTCCATAGTGCTCAGAGGCATTTGAACCATTTTGTTCAGCTATTTATTCGTGTGGAAGGTAAATATTTTGTTCTGAAGATTAGGTCACCAGCTACATACGTGCCTCCAACGTTTTCAATTTTACAGGAAGTGTCATAGCTATTAAAAGTTGACAAGCACAAATTTTCAGAACTGTCTATATGACGTTTGGAATCTATATGGGCCTAGGAGAAATTATTTAATATTTATTTGTCCATTTTAAAACCATTTTATATTAGAAGATTTATCTATTTAAATAGTTATGTTCTGCTTTTTAGTCTTGTGTGTGTGAAATTTCTCAACTGATTTAAAACATTTTGATGAGATTACAACAGAGATTTGTGTAAATTTCAGGATTATTTCAATTCTCTTCAACTGAGTTAACCAATGTATTGTTTCCTCATAGGCATACCTCGCGAAAAGGCTGCGAGTGCAAAAATTAGAGAAAATCGAGCACATTTACCAGCAAGCGTTCTTAACTGGGAAACATTCGCTACTGGAACAAGAAACAGGGAAATAGCATTGGTACACCAGGTACCTACTCTCGGCCACACACCAGAAGAGAAGGAGAGCTAACATGGCATGTCATCCAGTTCTGAGTTAAACTGACAGTTTCAACTCTATTGCTAATCGAGAAGTTAGTTTAAAATCAATTGCAACGTTTGTAACGAGCAGTTAGACCCTCTGCCGCACATCAGACTCGAAAGCGAGTTAATATTGCAGTCTCATCCAACTCTTACACAAATTACCTACTCTCCGCCACACACCAGAATAGAAAGTGACTACATATTGCATTATCATCCAGTTGTGGGTTAAGTTGTAAATTTCAAGTCTTTAGCTTATAGGGTAGCTAGTTTAAAACCAATTGCAAAAATTGTACCGAACAAACGGACACACAGACCGAAAAACAAAGTTCCCTCCACCACACATCAAACTCGAAAGCGAGTTAATATTACAGTGTCATCCAGTTCTGAGGTATGTTGAAAGTTTCAAGCCTCTAGCTTATCAGGAAGGTAGTTCAAAATCGCTTCCAAAATTTCTACCGAGAAAAGAAAACAGACAAGAAAACCGACCTAAGGAAAATATGTTCAAAAGTGATTATTTGTTTATAAATGCACAAATCTACAGTGCAGCACCAGATATTAAACTTTTAAAACCAACAAAAAACTGTAAGTACACATTTTGAATATAATTTAGTTTTAGAAACATACTTTTCATTCAAATCTTTTGAAATAATATACTTTATTTATCTGTAAAAAGTTGTCAAGCCTAGTCACGGTTCATGTATAACCGAAAAGGCTGAAAAAGATGTAAGTAAAATCACTCAAGTGAGTGAGTGGGAACATTCATATAATGGTCGCAACCGATGGAGACATGTTTCAGTCGGTTGTCACACACCGAGTAAAGGCACTCAAACCAACACCATCTAGAGTCTAGACCAAGCAACTGCAAAGTGACATCACAGCTAAGAGGGTCTCGAAATATAAAGCAAGTTTGGGTTGATATTTGAATGAGGCTAGTTAACATGGAAAACACAACTATTTACGCTGAAATGAGACAAAAACAATTAAAAACATTGAAATGCTGTGTAATTCATTTCATATCATAGTTTATAACCGCATTTGTAAAAAACAGATGGTCACATCTTTGAAGCATTTTTAAATGTGCAGACGTTGTTTGGCAAAACATTAACACATTTCCAAATAAAATTTTTTATATAAAAACGTCGAGGCATGCGCATCAGTGGTAATACTTACTAACAACCTTGTTCATTACAACCATAATTTTTTTCTGTCTCGTCTGATGCCCAGATGATGAACAAATTTCAGATTCGTGCCACTGACAGTTGGTTCGAATCTGTTCAGTGACTTTATCTTACTTTATTGGTTATGTAACTTGATATTTGAGAAGCAGACGAATATGGCTACTTCTGTGACGTTGCCAGCAGACGTATAACACGGAGGGCTACGATTCGTCATTTACGTATGACAGTCAGCAGTTCAATTAATGTAGCAGCGAAATGAAGTGATAACATTTAGCTTTTACAGCAAAATTGGAACTGATTTCGAAAGAAGCTACAATTTTAGAAACTGAGCACTTTATAACTATGCGGGCAAGGCATTTTTGCAGTAAACGCTCTGTCATTGCCTTAATAATAGCTGGCCGCGGTGGCCGTGCGGTTCTGGCGCTGCAGTCCGGAACCGCGGAACTGCTACGGTCGCAGGTTCGAATCCTGCCTCGGGCATGGGTGTGTGTGATGTCCTTAGGTTAGTTAGGTTTAAGTAGTTCTAAGTTCTAGGGGACTTATGACCTAAGATGTTGAGTCCCATAGTGCTCAGAGCCATTTGAACCATTTGAACCTTAATAATAGCGGAAGTAGATAGATCGCAACGTGAAAGCTAGGAGTAGCGGTGGGCATGGAAAGACATTCTTGGAATAATAAAAAAAAAATACTTTACTAGCTCAGTATTATATGTTAACGGCAATTATTCAGGATATTTCATCGAATCGACAAGAAAAAGTAAAGTGAATTTAGCAGCATGAAGCAGTCCCCCACCCACAAATCTGTTAAGACAAAAGAGTTGCCAAACAGTGCCTATGACGTTGCAAAGTCTCGACTATGCAACTGACAAGAAGAGTGCAGCTGGAAGTAGCTGGAAGAGTGTAGCTGGAATCCTTCATGTTTGGAAGTGGACGCTTAGCACAGTGTGAGGCAATGTGCTCTCCAAATTTCATATATTCTTTATTTTCGATTCGGCGGACGGAGCAGCTTGCAACTAAAACCATCTAATTATATAAGAAATTCCAGCTGTGAAAACGTATTCTCCTGCTACTAGCGCAGGTACTGTATGGCAACTCTGTTATCATGACAGTGATTTGTGAGTGTGGGACATTTAACCTGTTAAATTCACTTGACTGTTTCTTGTCTACTCCATGAAATAGTGTGAATAATTCCTTTAAGATATCACATTGAGTTAGCAAAGTAAACTTCTTTGATTCCAAATAGGTAGTTTTATTCATAAGCTATTTCTACTCTCATCTTTCCCGTTGCGAGTTATTTATCTCAGCTTCGATTGTAGCAATGAACGGGTGTTCACTGCTGCAATGCCTTGCCTGCATAGTTGTAAAGTGTTCATTTTTTAAAACGGTATTGCTTATTGTCACAAGTAAATGAATCGTAGTTCTCCTTATTATATGTCTGTTGGCAGCCTAGCAGAAGTAGTCGTAGTCGCCTCCTTTGCGAATACCAACACACATCAACAACAAAACAAGATAAAGTCTCTGACAAGGTTCCAACCAACTGCCAGTGGCACGAATCTGAATTTTGTTCATCATCTGGGGATCAAACAAAACGGGAAAGATTATGTTAATACGCATTACCTATGGTAGATCTGGAGGTGAAGAACATACGAAAGTCCACAAATGCAAATTTGCATATTTTTTCTGTTTTGTGTCCGCTTCAGAAGGTTTGCTAACGGTGCACATGACCAGTATTTCTGGAAGAATGGAATGCAGAATTTTTCGCCACACAGAAACGCACATTTACCTGGGCGTCCCCGTTTTCAGGGCAATAGAACAAGACAAATAAGAAAAGACAAGAGGAGGCCGATGACACAGGCAGAACTGTGCAACAATTTCTGTTGATTTAACATCGTGACAACATATGAATTCACTTCGTAGTATATTACTCAAGAAACGAAGATGCAAGTATGGACTCTGCCACAGCTGCAGACAGCTACGAATATGTGACCAGCTGCTGGTTATAGCTGTAAATGGAAGGCTATGTTTGATAATTTCGTTCTGCTGGAGTTATTCCACAGGATTAATTAGGGTTTCTTCTTGCTTTTTTTTTACATTGCTACATAAACTACCATGGAAATCTCGGGTAATCAAGCCCATGTTTCACTTGTGACTTTCGATTTCGAATACAATTCGTGAGCTTTTTGGAAACGTCGATCCAACAGTCCGTGGAAGCAGTAATATTGGCCTGATTTACGAATATCAAGCAGCAAAACACAAAAAAGTCGCTGGGAAGATTCTAAGGAACCATCAGTGGCATGGATTAGGTTTCTTTTGATCATGTACGGTCCAAACAAGAAGGGAACATTACGAAAGCAACGACCAGCTGGTTAGCATGCATTGTCTATATAGATCTCAAGGTGAAAAGCGTATGAAGGCGCAGAATTGCAAATTGCCCACATCTACAGTTAAGTTTTTATCCTAATGAACATAATTTTCAGTTCTTTCCTCTTCTGAATTCTCAAAAGAATTGACTACTTTGTGGTATCGAATAATTAGTTAATTCCGCCCACATCGACACTCTTCAGCTTTTGCATGGTAATCGTGAAATTCTGTTTGTATGTGGCACAAGACAGCACGTAGACACAGACGATTTCGAGGTGCAAAGTGTTTGATATCTTAGTGTTTCGTGACTTGTGGAGCAAGGTTGATTTCCAATCACTTTTTATGTCAATGAAATAAACTTTCGGTGTAAACTGTCAATGTAAGTGTCTTCTTCATTTGTATTTTGGGGAAACTGTAATCGTGATGGAAAATTGTATATCTCAATATATGGCATGCCATATGCATCCTGAGTGGAAGCTAATAATGCTAGCTTTTCTACAGCTGTGCTGAAATCATATAACAACGACATTAAAAGCCCTCTTGAAAGATAACACTGTTTGGACCATATAAAAATGATTGAGAATGCATGCAAAATTTAGCTTTCTAACAATATTTATTTTCCCAAAACAAAGACAGACATAAATAATGTAAGCAAGTTTTGATTGTAAGCCATAAACAACTAACGGTTGGTTTAAAACCGCAGCGGACAAGGATCCTCGGTGGCAGAAGTGAGTCAAGTACTCTGGCCCTAAAAATGTGGTTAACGCAATCTGAATTGATCTGACGCTGGGCAGGCTTTCAGAATCTACGGAATTTTCTCAATATTGGTGCAGCTGAGAGCAAGTGACGATTGAGATCTGTACACTCTGACAAGGCCGGAGCGGCAGCACGTTACCCAGTTTGCTTCGTGCGGCGATGTAGCTTGCAGATGTGTGCGGCGAAGGCGAGACGTGAGGCGGCACCTGTGAATCGATCGCAGCCACGAAAGAAATCAAAAATCTCACGGTCTAGCGATCAGGCACACAGATCGCAATGAACTCTCTACCAGAGCCCTGAAATCACGGTAGATTTCAGTCTGTGACACACCCATTCCAAGGACCAATTTGGATCACTTTCACGACAGAGCGCACAAGTACACCAAATGTCAAGATTGGTAGACCAAAAATGAATACCTGTGCCCTCGGCAAACGAGTAGTCCGAGATGTTTGAAGTAACGCTGTCTGTAAAATGGTTCAAATGGCTCTGAGCACTATTGGACTTCACTTCTGAGGTCATCAGTCCCCTGGAACTTAGAACTACTTAAACCTAACTAACAACAAGCGAACAGACACAATCTTTAAGATCTTTATCTAAATCCCCTGCGCCCTTCAGACTGCTAGTTCTAGCTATGAGGTGTAGCGCCTAGAACCGCTCGGCCACCTCGGCCAGCACGCTGTCTGCACAATAAGAATTTCACCACAGGCTCCTCAGTCTAAACTACTCACAAGTGAAGTCAGTCTCAGGACAGGTCCCAAGCACCAACCATGCATGCCAGAGCATCGACCAGAAGTCCCCTCACCAGACCGAAATCCAGTACCCAAGAGCCTCACATCTCTTCAGAAAAAAAATCCGTTTTCCCACAAAGTTCACGAACGGCACCACCTTCTCGCCATCTTGAGCCGATCATAGGGCTTTAGAAGCGCTAAATCTCCCCTCCCACACGACAGCACAAACTCATGTTGAACCAGGGCAAGAGCTGGGGAACCAGTGTCTCTGGAAAAAGAAGAAACCGCCAATTACCGGCTTTTTTTAAGTTTTCACTTTTCCAAAGTCGCATCGTTTCTCATGGCAACAAGCGAACAGATACAATCTTTACGATCTTTATCTAAATCCCCTGTGCCCTTCAGACTGTCAGTCTTAGCTATGAGGTGTAATAAAGATTATATCTCTAAACACTTCTCAGACGCCGGAGTTTCTCATACAACCGAGGCAGCCGATGGAAGTGAGACCTATTTGCAGTATCAGTGAACACAAAAACTTGTGAATTTTTATTACACATGGCTCTGCACACAATGACCAGTTTATGACTCCACTTTGTAGACGTGTCCCTTCAGTCCGTCGCCCCCGTCGCCAATGCAGATATAGCAGCATTGTTCTGATGGAGACCTGTCTTGACAAGGGGCTGCTCTGTCTGTCCTGTATGGCTGTGGGCCTGTCCGGTAAGATTTACTGAGCGATGGGCTCGCCGCCAATTGCTTCCATCTCCCAACATGCCACTTCTACAAGCTAAGAACCAAAAAAATACCTCATGCTTTTAGCGCCCTACTAGGTTCCAACAGTGTCTGCCCAGGCTGTTAACTTTCTAGAGTCTTGCTCAAGGTGGGTCAGGTTGTAATAAAATCTTTAATAATTTTCCATATACAAAAAAGAGGCGACAGAGTAACTTGTCCTCTCTCACCCTTTCACACTGGATAGCTTAAAAACTGAAGAATTTTAGATTAAATCTAATTGAATGCCTTAAATGTAGACAGCCTGAAAGACAACGTTAGAAAGTATCAGGTGGTATCGCTGAATAGAATTCTGAGAGCCCGTATAAGATGAGCACGACAAACATTTCCTTACATAGCTGCCATTAGCACATGTAAGATTTCGCAACATCATTGTAAATATTTGGCAATTCTGTGATAGTGTATTCACTTCCGTGTGTGTGTGTCCTGAATTGTTGCGCTAAATTCACTTGGTATTTCCTTTCCACTTTGATGATTCAAATGGCTCTAAGCACTATGGGACTTAACATCTGAGGTCATCAGTCTCCTGGACTTAGAACTACTTAAACCTAACTAATCTAAGGACATCACACACATCCATGCCCGAGGCAGGATTCGAACCTGCCACCATAGCAGCAGCGCGGTTCTGGACTGAAGCACCTAGAACCGCTCGGCCACAACGGCCGGCTCACTTAGATGACTTATGTTATAAAACCCTCATGTAAGATGAAAAACTGAAAAACACAATTTTATGTTTGAGCTCCAGAAATGCCGTACTTCACATAAGTAACGACTTTTTTTTATCTCTAACGTGGCATTATGAGGTTCAGCGACACTACTACGAAGAGAGAAATCTGCTAGAAATCTGCACAGGTTTCTGTGGCCGATGCACAGTGACCAATTCTAGCCCAAAGCTCTGGATGAGTATATTCGATTGTTAAAGAAGGGGAGGCCCACTGTGTTTGCCCCCCTTCGGCCGATCGGCGTCCTACTATCGTTCTCTAACGACTTTACGGAAACTAGTTGGTGAAAAAAAAATCATTTTTGCATTGCTTATACCTTTATATATCAGGTTCATGATGATGTGACCGTCATTTCGTTAATGGTCATAGTTACTGTGATATTTACATGGAGAGTAATACGAAAACGTTTGCAATGAAAAATAAGGATCGCTATGATTTTGCGGTATGTGCATATTACACAATATGTTGCTGCATATGAAATTTAGCTAACATACCGATCTTTTTCTTAGAATTGGTTCAGGGTCTCAATCTGTCACCAAACTCGAGAAAACTGATCTGATGTAGCACATTCATTTACGGTGGCACCACACCAGCGATCAAACCAGAGTGAAATATCCACAACATCCCTCATATTTTATAAACGATTTGAGATATCAAAAAGAGATTTTAGCATATGATAGCGCGCCAAGAGGAGAAAATTTTGCGCATCGTTATTATGTAAAACTTCATTATTTACTGTATTGTTCCATTAACCACAGACTTTTTTAATGAAAGAATTTAATTTTTAAGGGCAATCGATAGCTGGTGAAACGCGAAACGCTATGGACTTTCGAATAAGCTACTGAACTTATTTTTCCTCAGGTCCTCACTTAACAAGCTTAATAAACCACTGTCGCAATTCTGAGGTGACATTTTGTAAACTCCGCTATGTCTTGGCAAAAGAAGCAAATTTCAATACGGGAACAAGAGAATGTGTGGGTTTTACTCAAAACTTACCACTCATGACGCTTCTCTGAAAGTGACAAATGGTTAAGAAGCCATTCGAGAATAAAACGCTCCATTGTCAGCGCAATTTTTTTTAGATACTAACCGAAACAGAGGCGAAAGATCTTTTTGAATAGTCGCCATCCAAGTGTAGGTGTGGAAGGGCTCCAATTAATATTTATAAACAAAATCAGTTTCAGTTTAGAATGGCATTTCGCCTCCAGCGCTCGGAATTTCCACTACAGTTCCTGCTCGTAACCCCTACCATTACCGTTCTCCCCACGCGTGCCCTGCCAACTGCTCATCTACCGGCCACGGTATTTTGCGCGGACTCTACACGTGCGCTGCCCAGTCTGTATGTGGCTGTTATTTGTGTGATGATTGTTCGGTTCTGTATTTTAGTTGTGTGTCTTTGGAATGCTGAGAGAGAACTGACAAGATTGTGATTAGTAATGGAGTAATGAGATATTCATCAATGAGCTTGTAGAAGGCACAAGCAATGATGTAATGGCATTAATGGCACTTGTCTCACGATGCAAGCACGTTGTGAAATGTTAGTTGCAATTAAGTTGCAGACCAGTGCTCTCAAGGTTCTTATATTCCATTTTATTTAATGTAGCTGCAAATCATGGGAAGGAATTATTTAACAAAATCTGAAAGAAATGTTTGCACATTAAGTCTTCTTACAAGCTTGGCGCAGTAATCTGTGTTAAAGGTCATATATGTCTGTTTTACGAATACCGATCTACATCACAATACAACGACTCGACAATCAACGATATGAATTTGAGTTTCGTTCGGCCCATAGAACCCAGATATCAGGAGGAATAGTTACGAACTGAACACACTGATCAGTGCGAGATTCTTATAATAGTTTCCACAACGAAACTTCGTCTCTAAACCTGGCAGAAAATCCGAAGAGATTCTGGTAGTATTTAAATTACGTATGCTAACTGCAAGACACAATCAGTGCCTTCTCTGCGCCATATGAATGGAAATACTATCGATGACAGTGGTGCTGAACATAGAGTAAATATCTCTGGAGTGAGCATTGCGTTCTGCACATGTTGTCAACATTAAACCAGTATTGTCACGTGTTTTCGGGACTTCGCAGTGCGTGTGTCCTTCCCGCAGAGTTTGAAGTTTATAATATAAAAGAGTTTTTCATGTGTTGTAAGTAGGCTGCTCCTAGGTTTTCATATTGGTAACGCCACGTAGCGCTCTGTATGAAAATCACTGGCTGTGCTGTGTGCAGTCTGCGGGTGGTTTGCATTGTTGTTGGCTATTGTAGTGTTGGGCTGTTGGCTGTTAACAGCGCGCAGCGTTGCGCAGTTGGAGGTGAGCCGCCAGCAGTGGTGGATTTGGGGAAGTGAGATGGCGGATTTTTGAGAGCGGATGATCTGGACGTGTGTCCATCAGAAACAGTACATTTGTAAGAATGGATGTCATGAACTGCTATATATATTATGACTTTTGAACACTATTAAGGTAAATACATTGTTTGTTCTCTATCAAAATCTGTCATTTGCTAACAATGCTATCAGAAGTTTGTGCCTTCAGTAGTCTGAATCTTTTATTTAGCTGGCAGTAGTGACGCTCGCTGTATTGCAGTAGTTCGAGTAACGAAGTTTTTTGTGAGGTAAGTGATTTGTGAAAGGTATAGGTTAATGTTAGTCAGGGCCATTCTTTAGTAGGGATTATTGAAAGTCAGATTGCGTTGCGCTAAAAAATATTGTGTGTCAGTTTAGTGTTGATCAGAATAGGTAAAGAGTGAAATGTCTGAGTTGGTTCAGTTTTGCTCAGCTGTTTGAAAATCACATAACATAAGGGATTTACCAGCACAGTAATTCACTAATTTTTCGAAGGGAACGTTTCATATGGCGACCCTGCCAGGATACCTCACTGGAATCTTCTGATTTTTTTCTTGTAGTTTGTGTAATTAGTGTAGCTATTGTTTATTGCTAGGACATAATCATAGAGAGAATTTTCCTTTGTAGTTGTAGTTTTTCATTGTTGTACAGTAAAACAGTTGTGGCATACATGTAGATTTGCACCAAGTATTTCGCAGCTGTGCTTGCAATTAACTAGATATTATTTTCAATGCTATGTTAATGTGTTTTCTTACTTTGCTCTTCAAATTGTGCTTTTCTGTGTTATTGTGTGAAATATTGTGACAATAATGGCGTGTGAAAAACGTAACACTAGGCTCCAAAGTAAACTGAGAAATAATAGTGACGATGAGCGTAGCTTATCAGCACCGCTGTGTAATGAATTAACAGACATTCAAAGTGGTTCAAATGGTTCAAATGGCTCTGAGCACTATGGGACTTAACATCTGAGGTCATCAGTCCCCTAGAACTTAGAACTACTTAAACCTAACTAACCTAAGGACATCACACACATCCATGCCCGAGGCAGGATTCGAACCTGCAACCGTAGCGGTCGCACGGTTCCAGACTGAAGCGCCTTTAACCGCGTGGCCACATTCAAAGTGGTAATTTGGTAATTGTGCATAGGGAAATGGAGTGGGCGGCAAATAATGGCATAGACAGTGAAACAATTAGTGAACAGGGATGCATTATCGATCGATCGATCGGCAACAGCTGGTCTCAGGGATCCGAAATGACAGGACATTATCTCGTAAATACTGTAGATTCAGGTTTTGGGTCCTCACCGTTTTCTCAAATAAGTCAAGGCACATTTTCTGCTTGTCAAAATTGTGAATGTTTCCGGTGCAAAATCACTGCCGAAAAGCACTGAGAAACATGTTTCAGACACCATTGCATTGTTATTACAATTAATACAACAAATGCGACACAATGGAACAAAATCTTCAAAAGTTAGACACAATGGAACAAAATCTTCAAAGGTTAGACACCACGCTTGAATAAACACGTGAAGATTTAATTACTGAGTTAAATAAAATCGAATCTAAATGTCAACAAGTCTGTAATGACATAAAAACACAAATTTGTGAGCATTTCCAACCTATTTTTTCGCGGCATGAAAATACATTACAGACTCACGAAGCAGCCATAAAAGAACTGCAAACTATTGTTC
This sequence comes from Schistocerca americana, assembly GCF_021461395.2. Taxonomy (NCBI): domain Eukaryota; kingdom Metazoa; phylum Arthropoda; class Insecta; order Orthoptera; family Acrididae; genus Schistocerca; species Schistocerca americana. The sequence goes on along the minus strand of NC_060123.1, from coordinate 587,822,901 downwards.
ATGAAAATCATGAGACCTTGGAAGCTAAAATTGACTCAGTTGCATCTACCGATTCGGTTACGCAACTTGCAAAAACTCAGGAAAACTTAAAGGACACAGTAGATACGATTTCAACAGAAATGGACACTCTGAAACGTGGTTCAGAAAAACACACTGAAGAAATAAGTTCACTATCGGAGAAAGTAGCCGAACTTTCGGATCAGTTCACTAACTTATCTACAAAAGTGGATGATGATCTGACTGACACAAGACCTGTAGCCTTCACTGACACAGAAGAGTACGAACAAATTAGGAAATTCAAACAAAATCAGAATCAAATTAATACGCAACACCAAAGAGAAATCCGGGAAGTACAAGATCAGTTGGCACAGGTAATACAAGAATTACATATTTCAGAGGATACTCGCGCTCCAATACGGGATGAGGGACATAGAAATACGGAACAGCAACTAAAGAACAATACAGGGCACTTCGGAAATTATGAAAGAAATTGGCAAGGTGCACCGTATTTTGAGATGGAACCGCAGACACGACGTAACAATGGCCGATATGTGACTCGCTGACATGATGATTTTGACTATAAGCTGTTCAATATTACACGTAAATTCAAAATATTTAAGAATTCCGGCAACGACATTCATCCACAAGCGTGGCTTCATCAATTCTCTCATTGTTTTCCTCCCAACTGGTCATTAGAGCGCAGATTAGAATTTATGTGTGGCTACTTAGAGAATGAACCAGCTGTAAGAATACGATCGGTCATTCAGGATTGCCACAGTGAAGGAGAATTTTTCCATGCCTTCCTCTGAGCATATTGGTCTCAAGCCACACAAGACCGAGTAAAACATAGCATCATAATGATGAAACTTTTGTGGACTGGCAAGACAGCCAATCCACGAGGACGGGAGGCTGAAGGGCACGCGTTTAAGCTCACGCAGGATGGCGTGAGGTCTGGAAAATGACAAGGAATTGAGACTAGCAAAAAAGGTACATAGCTGCTGGAATACTTAACTTTAATCCATAATTGGTGAACATCGGTCTGACGGTACATGCATCACAAGATAAATAGCAATTGATAATGGCGCCTTGCTAGGTCGTAGCAAATGACGTAGCTAAAGGCTATGCTAACTATCGTCTCGGCAAATGAGAGCGTAATTTGTCAGTGAACCATCGCTAGCAAAGTCGGCTGTACAACTGGGGCGAGTGCTAGGAAGTCTCTCTAGACCTGCCGTGTGGCGGCGCTCGGCCTGCAATCACTGATAGTGGCGACACGTGGGTCCGACGTATACTATCGGACCGCGACCGATTTAAAGGCTACCACCTAGCAAGTGTGGTGTCTGGCGGTGACACCACATTCCTCCCCCGCAAGTCGGCGTACGGTTGTGTTATAAGGCTTCCGCCCGCCGTGGGGAGGACCCCATGTTGACATATGCGACGAGGTGGGGAGCCTATAAACAGGCGAGGCTGTGCCACCCACACCCTGCCATTCGGTCCGAGGGGAGCTAGGAAACGCCTGAAAACCTAGTTCAGGGTTCACGCCAACATGCGGTGTACGCGCCCGTAGAGAGACTGGAGGGGCCGAAGGGTCGACCTCCATCGGGTCGGGGCACCCGACGGGCGAAGACGCCATGTGGTCCGGAGCGGGCAAGAGTTCCATGGCGGAGGACAACTGGTCACGGAAAGCGATCGGCGGCGCGTGACCCAGGGAGGCGCCCAGCTGTTGCAGCGACGCGTCCACTGCGGGCGTCGCCGGCGGGAGAACAGGCGGCGGCGCGTCGCCATGGGGCAAAATGGAAGGCAGCGTCGGTAACACCCGGGGATGAGGCGAGGCAGTAGATGGGTCCCCAGGGCGCCGACCGGACGGCAAAGTCGCTGAAAGCAGACGGGGAGCGGCAGAACCTGTGCGACGACAGAGGCGCAGCCGATTGGGATGCCGACGCACCTCACCAGAGGCCCCCAAAACCAGATACATAGCGCGGCCGAGGCAGCGAAGAATGCGCCCTGCGAGCCAACGCCGTGAACATCGATGGTTGCGATAGTATACAACGTCGCCTGGGGCAAAAGCAGGTGTCTGCCGCTGCATAGGAACCTGATGCGGCGGATGTAACAAAGACATCAAGGTGCGATGAGGGCGACCGTGCAACAACTCAGCCGGCGAGCGACCATCTCGGGGCTGAGAGCGATACGAGGATAAAAAGAGCAATAATGCGTCCTCCCGAGAATGAGACTCTTTCAACTTCAACATCTGTGACTTGAAAGTCCTGACCAAATGTTCAGCGGCACCGTTTGACTGCGGCGAAAACAGCGCGGACGTCAGAAGTTGAATACCATTTGCCTTGCAGAATGACTGAAATTCTGTGGACATGAATTGTGGGCCATTGTCGGAAACAATAGTCTGTGGAAGACCTTCAATGCAAGAGATAGCGGATAACGCTTGGATGGTGGCAGATGACGTCGTGGAAGACATTCGGACAACAAAAGGAAAATTACTGAATGAATCTACCACAACCAACCATCGAGCATTCCAGAATGGACCAGCAAAATCGATGTGTAAGCGTTGCTAAGGGGTAGTGGCTTTCGGCCATGCAAAGAATTTCCGCGGTGGTGCGGATTGTTGTTCGGCACACGCCATGCAAGAAGAGCACATATTCGTAATCGCAGCATCGATTCCGAACCAAGTACAGTGCTGACGAGCAAGTTGTTTCGTTCTCACTATACCCCAATGTCCTTGGTGGAGAAGCCGTAAGACAGTGGACTGTAACGAACGCGGGACCACGACCCTGGACTGATCACTATCAGAACGCAACAGCAAAACACCACGTCGCACAAAAAGTCTCTCCTTGTGAGCAAAAAATCGGCGAACCAACGGATCCTCGATCCGTGATTTTGACAAGGGCCATTGCGTAGCAACAAAACGCAGAACGGTAGCAAGGACAGGGTCAGCAGCTGTGGCTGTAGCTACACGACGAAAATCAATCGGAAACGATTCGACCACGTCATCAGTTTTCCGCATCAATGAACATGCAAGCAAGTTCGGAAGAATCGAATGCTCTATCCTCAGTAACAGCCAAACGGGACAACGCATCGGCGTTTCCATGCTTAACAGTGGACCGATACAAGATATCGTAGCGGTACTGCGAGAGGAAAATTGACCAGCGTATGAATTTCTGCGCTGTACGTGGAGGTACAGGCATGTTCGGATGAAAAAGCGATGTCAAAGGTTTGTGGTTTGTGATGATGGTAAAGTGACGACAATACAAGAAATCATGAAACTTAGTAACACCAAATACGAGAGCCAATGCTTCTTTCTCGATCTGTGAATAATTTCTTTGCGCAGACGAGAGCAATTTGGACGCAAAGGCGATAGAGCGATCGTGCGAACCATCTTTGTGCGCAAGCACAGCACCGATCCCGAAATCCGATGCATCCACCATCAACAAAAGGGGCTTCCGGGGATCGAATGGCGTAAGGCAAGTATTGGAAAGCAACACCGATTTCAACTGGCGAAAGGCGCGTTCGCATTCCGTCGTCCAGACGAACGGAACACCTTTACGGTGTAAGCGATGAAGCGGAGCTGAAATGGAAGAGGCGTGGCGCACATAGCGATGATAATAATTGATTTTTCCCAGCACACTCTGTAGCTGCTTCAAATTCTGCGGCGAAGGCAAGTCTTGTATGGCACGTAGGTGCTCGGGACTGGGATGTATGCCTTGGGCATTGAGTACATGGCCCAGATAGGGTAAGTCACGAGCAAAAAACACACATTTGTCTTTCCGCAAGCGAAGACCATTTTGTCGCAAGACCTGAAATAATGTTCTGAGATTGGCTAAATGTTCTTCTTCTGTCTTTCCGGAGATCACAATATCGTCCAAATAGTTTGCTGCAGTAGTGACCGACGCACAAACAGTTTGCAGATATTGCTGAAACAATGCAGGGGCGGATGCACACCCAAATGGCAGTCGTTTGAATCGGTACAAACCAAGATGCGTGTTAACCATCAAGACACGCTGGGATTCTTCGTCCACCGGTATTTGCAAGTACGCATCTGCTAGGTCCAACTTCGAAAAATATTTACCCGGGCACAGTGTGTCAAAAAGATCTTCCGGGCAGGGTAAAGGAAAAGTTGCAGCCACTAGTTGTGGATTCACTGTTGCCTTGAAGTCCACACAAAGTCTCAATTTTCCCGAAGGTTTTTGCAAAATTACCAAGGGCGATGCCCAGAGAGAAGCCTGCACACGTTCAATTACACCTTGTGATTCAAAATCGTGTAATGTTTTTGCTACCTCATCACGCAATGCGTGGGGAACATTGCGCGCTCTGAAAAATTTCAGTTGCGCGTTGACTTTCAGTTCCAAATGTGCGTTATAGTTCTTAGCACAACCGAGGCCCGGTGCAAAAATGTCTGCAAATTCTTCACATAGACGGGAAACACTGTCTGAAGGCACAGTCTGGTTCACTGATAGGACCTGATTGACTATATAGGCAAGTTAAACAACTGAAATAAATCTAAACCAAACAAGTTCACTGCAGAAGAAGAACGAAGGATGTACAATGACACAAGTTTTGTTTGTCCTTTGTATGTTGCAAGAAGGCTGCACTGTCCGAACACAGGGATCGCTTGTCCTGAATAACTACTGAGCTTAACATTTGCGGCACGCAACGGTGGTGTGCCCAGCCGTTTGTACGTGTCGTGATTGATCAGTGAAACTGCAGCTCCAGTATCGAGCTGGAATGGGATCACTTTGCTGTTAATGTCCAAGTCTACAAAAAGTTTATTGTCCTGCTGACGACAAGAGCGACTGTCTCGTGCAATATGAACTGACACTGGTACGGAATCACTTGCGACTTGATGGGATTTCCGGCGATGTAGACGCACACTATTTGTGGGACGAACACAGTCACTGTTAGAGAGAGTGGCACTGGGCGGAGTGGAATGAACTACATGAATTTCCGTGGATGAAGGTTCACGAGCCTGAGTATTCTGGGTTCGATTCCGATTCTGGCGTGAAGCAAAGGGCCTGGAATGGTTGTGAGTGTCAGTTCTGAGCTTTTTCTGGCAAACACTTTGAACATGTCCTTTTTTATTACAGAAAAAGCAAATAGCCTGGCGTGATGGGCAATTCTCACGCGAATGTCTAGTAGCACACTGCGGGCATGATTTTATCACTGCATTTGCTTGCTTGCGCGGCACACGTAGCTGAGAGCTTGGCGGCATTTGCGTGCCCGGGCGTGAGGACTGTTTACTGTTCCATGCAGCTCGCCCGGTGGGCCGGTTAACCTGACACACGGCTGGTGAAGTTTCAAATGATTCCTGAGCAAAGTCAAGTGTGTCCTGCTGATCCAATATGTCTATCACTTGTTGAAGGGAGGGATTGACTAGTTTCAAAATCTGTTCCCGTATACGAACATCAGAAACGTTCTGTGCAATTGCATCACGTACCATAGTATCTGAATAAGGGAGTCCACATTGACACTCAAAAGCACAATCCCTAGTAAGACCCTGCCACATTGCAACCCACTCCCTATTAGTCTGACATGCCGTACGTTTTGTACGAAAGAAGGTATACCTTTTTGCAACTACATTGACTGATTCTTTGAAATACGCATCTAATGCAGACAAAATTTCGTCGTAGGACAGAGTTGCTACGTCGCGTCGGGGAAACAATTTGACTATCACACGGTACGTGGTCACTCCGACCTTGAATTCTGTAGGCGGCGAGATGGAATCCAAATTGGCGGGACCACTCCGTTCAGCTTTCCAGTGCCGCATCAAAAGGACGAAAAGGTGGTGCAACTGCGTGTTGTGGCTGCGTGAGCAGTGAAGCGGCGGCTGCCGCATCGTTTTGCATTGCACGTTGACCCTGGACGAGCTGTCCAAGGGCATCCAATAAGGCCTGCGTCTGCTGGTTCTGTAAGCGATAAAATTCGGACAGTACATCTGGAGATTGTGGCGAAGCCATGACACAAGTAAATTAGGGCAACAGCAAGACGAACGCAAAATCCCATCCTCATCGCCAGCTTTTGTGGACTGGCAAGACAGCCAATCCACGAGGACGGGAGGCCAAAGGGCACGCATTTAAGCTCACGCAGGATGGTGTGAGGTCTGGAAAATGACAAGGAATTGAGACTAGCAAAAAAGGTACATAGCTGCTGGAATACTTAACTTTAATCCATAATTGGTGAACATCGGTCTGACGGTACATGCATCACAAGATAAATAGCAATTGATAATGGCGCCTTGCTAGGTCGTAGCAAATGACGTAGCTAAAGGCTATGCTAACTATCGTCTCGGCAAATGAGAGCGTAATTTGTCAGTGAACCATCGCTAGCAAAGTCGGCTGTACAACTGGGGCGAGTGCTAGGAAGTCTCTTTAGACCTGCCGTGTGGCGGCGCTCGGTCTGCAATCACTGATAGTGGCGATACGGGGGTCCGACGTATACTATCGGACCGCGGCCGATTTAAAGGCTACCACCTAGTAAGTGCGGTGTCTGGCGGTGACACCACAGAAACATTTCGAACAATCTGAATTTTCCAGTCTTGTGAAATATTTTGAAGACATGTTGCACAAGAATCAGTACCTATACAACCCTTACAGCCCCTCAGAACTCATCCGCATTTGCTTAATCAAACTGCCTGAACATTTACAACATATTATTTTGGCAGGACGTTGCAAAGACGAAATTGAAGCTTTTCAGGGACTGTTACCAGAACTGGAAATTGACACTGACACTCGCAGAACGAGAAAACAGGAGCACAACAATTACAGGTCACATCCGTCACAATTCCGCGATGACAGAAATAATAACTGGACACGACAAGGCTATTCTTACAACGTAAAGCCTGGCCAAACCAGACACCACCCGTATGACAATCGTTGGCACAGTAGTAAGAGTTATAGAGAAAGATCGCATTTCCGTAGTAATGAATATGACAGAGACACTCATAACAGACAAAATGGCAACCAGAACTATTATTATCACGGGGGACAGAATAACTTCAGACCGTGCAGTGATAATTCAGGGAGAAACTCTCCACCACTTAACCAACAAGAAAGAAACTACAGGAACTACCGACATGACGACAGACGATATAATCATAATGACAGACCTGAATTTCATCAGAACTGGCGGGATTCAAACAGGGCTGGGCCCTCTCGGCAAGGTGAATTTGTAGAACTTAAGTCTCCTAATCCCAATAACGACGCGTGCCAACAAAGACACAGACAATGACTCTCACCACAGGCAGCCACGTGCGCCGGCTGGCTCTGAGAAAAATAAGATAGACGCTAACCTTAAGACAAATTCCAGTATTCCTTACTGATGTATACCGCATGATAATTGCGTTGAAGTTGAAACTCTGCGTACTAGGAAGAGGAAAGGATTGCACCACATTTCAGATGTAAAACCGTTTATTGAGAGATAATCAGTTTTTTTAACTTAGTCTTTGCTGTAAAATTTTTCACTTTACATTACTAGTATGCTTTGTCAGACTTAGAATCTGTTAACATGCAACAATGTTTGAAGTTAAATATCCAGTCAAGAACCAAGAGAACTTATTTAAACAGAAATTACGAATGCATTGTTATAGTGAACAGAGGACATGGTGTTATTGTGTGTGTACATTCTTGCTTGTTAATTGCACGATTACATAACGACTATAAGGCTTACATACTTAGAACATATACTACTAATGAGATTTTAATGCAACATTTTGGTTTACTTGAAAAGACATTCTTTATTTGAAGTACTTTCTGTGAGATTAAAGATGACTTAGTATTTGGTTTCTTTGACAGCTACATGATTATATCACGATGCTACTAATGTGTGACGCAATATACATTGTTGCTTTTGCGGTGTATCTGTTTTATATCTGCACAGTTTTTATGTGTTATTCTGGAAAGTAAAACATGTTTTAGTAGCAACTTTTGTGGTATAGCTACAATGAGACAGCCTTTTCCGTAGCACAACAATACGTTACAGTACAGTACTTTCTTCATCATGGCAATAAGCATAATAACTACGATATCTATATGCAAATCATTTCACTTTTGTTTATGTTGAGGTGAGTACATTGACTTCAGCAGAACTTTGCTTACAGAGGACGATAACTACGACACTTCCACAGAATTATCTTACAGCAAGATGCACATTTAGTGCTACAGGACACGCATTTGAGTGTTTATTTTTAAAGATGTTTGAATTACAAAGAAAGTTTTCCATGATACAGTTCATTCCATTGCTGTAATCTGTAACACCTGAGGGTATAATTACATTGATCCTCAGGGGGGTACACGCTTACTTTGTGTACCATGTGTTTGGCAAACACAAGGAGCCCTAGCTAATATGGTATTTGCTTATAAAACTTTACACATCGGTACCATATTTGCCTAACACATAAAATAAACAGCTATCTGATCATCTAACTGAGACAAACATTTTTTTTACTACATCAGTGACACATGTTTACGCAATTACACAGTTGGATAACTTCACACTTATGAAATTGTATTTTGTCTGTACTTTGTCAACTGTTCATATTTTTTTCGGAACCATTGTGATGCTATGAGAGCTTTGAATGATGTATTTGGTATGAGATCATGAGTTTTAAAGTACGTTTGATGTAAATGACACTATTGAAATGAGCAGAGAATTATTTTTAGGTTCTGAAATCATTGCAGAAAGCTACGACGTTTTTGAGATTTGACTGAGGTGTTATGATGTTATTATGACGACGACGGTGCGTGTTATGCTGTTGAGGTATGTTTATTATGATGAAATATCGAAGAAGTGTCGACGAATATGTATATGGGTAATAAAGTAAGGAATAATGAGTAGTGGTTAGGAACTCTGGTTTGAGAACAAGGATGTTGGAAACCAAGAATCGTACTTTAAGCGTAATGAAACGTGTGTACATGTGTGAATGTATATCAACACTGCTATTCCTGAGATTTCGTTTCTACACATTTCTAACGTAATTTTTCGACCTGTGAATTTTTATTGGTATCAAACTGTCACTGTAGTGGAGACCGCTGTCGTAAATGTTTCGTTAAGGAAAGTAAGTGGCCTTGACGTAATGCGTAATGGGCGCCCAGCTGAGTGATAGTCGCCTGAAAAAAGAAAGCCATTAGGTGGAGAAAAAAAAGAGGCCATTATCCTCGCTATTGACATTTCTTTGTAGAAAGCATCGTAAATATGACGCTATTACTTGGAAACATATGATTATACTGCGGAGCATGTACTTTGTGCTACTCACTGAAATGCTTATGAACTGATGGGAAATATTCTTACATCTGCACACCTGATTATGACAAGTGTCTTTCTACGAGAATTGAGAGAATTTCTACTAACTTATGAAATGCCACATGACTATTGAATGATATTTTTATGCTTTACTTTGTACATAGTCGCTTATTTTATTTGATATCTGTTTACCAGCTGTGTTGCAGCATTGGTTCTATAAAATAAATTTAAATGCATTTGATAATGGGAACACTTTCTGTCAACAGATCGATTAAACAATAATTTTATGATCCACGTTAGTCAAAAAAAGAGCACTGGGAAAGGAAAGAACAATAAGAAGGGACTAATAACAGTAACTGCATACACAATTTTCTTTTCAAGTACTTGGTAATTTTTTGTAGAATAAGCTTTTGTGGTGCAATACTTTAATTACATAGACATTAAGATGTGAATATACATTTCCCTTATCTGCATTGTTGTCTTTAGTGTACTATTTTTTCTACTTGTGGGTTTGTCATCTTTAGATATAAGTTATTACATTTACTGCTGCTTGCTTCGCCAATTTCCATTTTTTTCATTGCTGTTTGTGTTAATTGTTTTGTACTGCTGCATTGCCTTGTCCTTAATATATATATGTGAGCTCAGTAGATTTAAGTTAGCTTAAGAGGGGGTAGACTATATAAGAAACTATCTATGATGAATTGGAAGAAATGCATTGAGAAGCTATAAGAAAATGGTTTGGCCAAAAAAGTAGTGCACAGTGGAGAAAAACTATTTTTGAAAGAGGATGCAAACAGAATACAGAAAGCATGCTTGGATAGGATTTTTTTTGGTAGAAACAAATGTTGAAATAAGAGGAAAGATCTATGGAATGAAGTTTTGGGTTGGACTGCAGTACCAAATGCTACACTGAAAACAAACCCTGTCCTTTCCTCCTGAGTTATTCTGCTATGTGTTTGTGTACTCTTGTGTATTTGTGTTTTTCCTGTCTTTATGTGTTTAGCTAATACGATTTATGTTGTAGAATTTTTCTAGTACTAAGCTACATTCACTATGATGAGGAATACTGTTATCCCAAATATAATTTGCATTAATAATATGTTATTTACTTTGTGAAGATGATTAGACATTATTTATTCTGTTCTGTTTTAATGCTCATGTGTGAAATAAATGTTTTGGAAACTATTCTCATTATTTTATATATTTACTTATGTCATAATTTCTGTAACACTGATGTATCTGTTTATTTCTATTCTTTTGTAAAGCCTGTATTACTGCAAATGTTATCTGTACTATTATGTTCTTTCATGATGTATTTTGTACCTTTGTAATTGTGTTCTTATGTTGTAAATTTATAATTGTATAGACACCAGTTCTTCAAATTAAGTTACATTTCACTGCACACGTTTCTGTTGGTCATAGTAATGCACAATATGTGAGAAGTAGGGACTGATAGTGTTTGCACATGTGTTAATAATTCCGCAAGGGACTGGTTGACAGCATTGCTGGTTCTAAGGACAATTAAAAAAAATTTGTGAGTGCACAAGTGGTGGTTCATGGACTTGCCATATTGTCCACACGACTCTTCGATGGTGATTGTGCACCTGCACAGTCGCAACGGATGGCTGCTAGCCATCTCTACAAGGACTACAGTGGGTCTACACCTCTGATGACTCACCAATACCATTATTTCTACAAGGACTGCAGTGGGTCTGCACCTCTGGTGGCCCACCAATACCATAATCTCTACGAGGACTACAGTGGGTCTGCTCTGTGATGACCTACCTACCAACATTCTTCAAAACTTCAACTGACTCTGCGGTGGGTTAGCTCTGTTGTGGCCTATTACCTGTCTGAATGTCAAGAGTCAGCACTGTCTTTCCGTTGGAAGGACAACAGTACTTTTTCAAGACTGCATGGAAATCCACTACTTCCACGTGCATTTTCTTTTACTGCTCAGACTTTGACAAAAAAAAACTGCAGTTTTACTATGATGGATGACCAGGACTGTCTTTATGGACTGTGAGAAATTTTAGCTTTTGACCAACATTGTATCAATAAGTGTGTGCATTTGATATCTTTGTTATTGTAATTATGAAAAATTATTTAAAATCTGTATTGGCCACTGCCCAAAACAATTTGTAAAATTTTTTGTGGGGAGCATGGGGGCTATGTAAGTAGGCTGTTTAGGTTTTTATATTGGTAACGCCACGTAGCGCTCTGTATGAAAATCACTGGCTGTGCTGTGTGCAGTCTGTGGCTCTGTGGTTGGTTGCGCAGTAGGAGGTGAGCCGCCAGCAGTGGTGGATGTGGGGAAGTGGGATGGCGGATTTTTGAGAGCGGATGAACTGGACATGTGTCCATCACAAACAGAACATTTGTATGAATGGATGTCATGAACTGCTATATATATATATATATATTATGACTTTGGAAATCTATTAAGGTAAATACATTGTTTGTTCTCTATCAAAATCTATCATTTGCTAACTATGCCTATCAGTAGTTTGTGCCTTCAGTAGTCTGAATCTTTTATTTAGCTGGCAGTAGTGGCGCTCGCTGTATTGCAGTAGTTCCAGTAACGAAGTTTTTTGTGAGGTAAGTGATCCATGAAAGGTATAGGTTAATGTTAGTCAGGGCCATTCTTTTGTAGGGATTATTGAAAGTCAGATTGCGTTGCGCTAAAAAATATTGTGTGTCAGTTTAGTGTTGATCAGAATAGGTAAAGAGCGAAATGTCTGAGTTGGTTCAGTTTTGCTCAGCTGTTTGAAAATCAAATAACGTAAGGGATTTACCAGCACTGTAATTCACAAATTTTTCTAAGGGAACGTTTCAGTGTTTTCACCGTTTGTTGATAGTGTAATAGCAATGGTGAATTACTGTTGTTGCTACGGATGCAAAGAAAAATATATGAAAGGAGGGATAGTAACTTTTCATGGGTACTACGTTTAAAATTTTCGAGACGCATTATAATTAAGGCTTGATTCTGTAGACCTATTTTTCTACGATTTTATGACTATATAATAGATATTACGGCTCGTACAAAAACTTACAAACAATCGCTTCCTCTCGTAAATTTGCTAGTGGAACAGGAAAGGGAATGGTTAGTTGTTTGAGCAAATACTATCCTCCATCCATTTACAGGTGACTTGTCGATTATGTATATAGATTTGAAAGATGGGAGACAGATAAATTCAATAGAGTGGGAGTCTGTAATTGTCTTGGTATAATATGTATGTCCAAACCTTTTTGTTTACTATAAAGTTACAGTACGAGACCTATTAAGTGTGTAGGACATGGAGAATGATTATGTGTGATTTATATTTTGGTTTCCCGAAGGATGAACAACGAGTAAACATGTGGCTCCAGAAAATAATGAGTAATTTTGTCCCCACAAAATATTCCAAAGTTTGTTCAAAACACTTTGAAGAGGAATGTTTAGACAGAGAAAAATTTCGACGAGTGTGGCTGATCAAAGTACACATTCATCTTCTTTGGTGTATTTTGCCTTCAATTTATTTTCTTCACCATTTGATTAAGAAGCGTAAAATATTAGTAAAAATTCCCCAAACTCTTTCATTTGTGTCACTTTCCACATTCCCTTAATGGTGTTATATGGGTTGACTGTTACTTGACCAACTGTATTTGCTTTACTGTACATTTATTCTCCGATCACCTTTTTTCCCCCCTTCTTACTCAGTCACTATTTATTTAATAAACTGGGAGCAAGTACGTAAAATGCGTTAAATAAACACTTCAAAGGGTCACCAGTAAGAAAAATTGTGCTTTAGGTGGCAAAAACGAGAAAATAAATACGCAGAAATACCAGAAAAATGGACGAATTAGCAGGGATATAATCGCTAATGTGTGGCAAATTCGGTGTTGTTTTGCAAGACTATCACTGCAAAAATGTACGTCAGGCTCTGTAATACTATAAAGTGCCGTATCATACGGAAAACTACCAAAACTCGAGTGCATCTGAACTGTGACACTTATCGCAAAGAAGCAGAATGCAATATCACTTGCCCATAAAAGCTACGTAGTTGGTTTATTCCCGGTATCAAATGGATATTGTTAAAATGTCTGTGCAACATTTATAAATAATCCACGACACCTGCGAAAAGAATCCGTCTGTACTAGGGATGTAGTGACATTCGAAATATACTGGGCGCTATACGGACAAACACACGACGTCCCGAGAACACGTGACCAGGCCGGCAATGTATGTTGACAACACAAAATCTGTTCTGCGCATGTGAATGCTCACTCCAGAGATATTTACTCTATGGTGCTGAAGCAGCAGAGTTGCTAACCAAAGCCTTCCAATAATTCTTCACCGAAGAAGACGAAGTAAATATTCAAGAATTCGAATGGAGAACAGCTGCCAACATGAGTAACTTAGGAGTAAATATTCTTGGAGTAGTGAAACAACTTAAATCAGTTAATAAACACAAGTCTTCCGGTGCAGACTGTATACCAGTTAGGTTTCTATCCGAGTACGCTGATGCAGTAGCTCTATACTTAACAACCATATACGACCGCTCGCTTGACGAAAGATCCCTACCCAAAGACTGAAAAGCTGCACAGGTCACACCAAGAGTCAAGAAAGGCAACAGGAGTAATCCACAAGATTACAGGCTCATGTCATTAACGTCGATATGCAGCACGATTTTGGAACAATATTGTGTTCGAGCATTTTGAAATACCTAGAAAAGGGCGGTCTATTGACACACAGTCAACGTGGATGAGAGAAAACATCGTTCTTGTGAAACACACTTACACGAAGTGTCGAGTGCTTTCGTCAGGGGATTTCAAACTGATTCCATTTTTTCTAGATCTCAAGGTGGCTCTCAACACCGTAGCTTACAAGCAGCTTGTGATCAAGTTGCGTGCTTATGGAATATCGTGATTTCCGGCGTTCCCCAAGGTAGTGTTACAGGCCCTCTGTTGTTCCTTATCTATATAAAAGATTTAGGAGACAATCTGAGCAGCGGTCTTATGTTATTTGCAGATAACGCTATCGTTTACCGCCTAGTAAAGTCATCAGAAGATCAACGATTTAGAAAAGATACCTGTAAGGTGTGAAAATTGGCAATTGGTATAATGAAAAGTGTGAGGTCATCCACATGAGTGCCACAACGAATCCGGTAAATTCAACTCAATACCTAGGAATTAAACTACGAACAACTTGCATTAGAAAGACCACACAGAAAATGTTGTCGGGAGGCAAGCCAAAGTCTGTTTTATTGGCAAAACGCTTAGCTGACGCAACAGATCTACTAAAGAGACTGGAAATTGCCTACACTACGCGTGTCCGTCCTCTTTTGGAGTATTGATGCGCTGTGTGCGATCCTCAATGGATAGGGTTAACGGAGTACATCTAGAAAGCCCAAAGAAGGGCAGCACGTCTTTTACTATCGACAAATAGGGGAGAGAGTGTCGCCGATATGATACAGGATTTGGTGTGGACGTAATTAAAAGAAAGGCGCTTCTCGTTGCGGCGGGATCTCCTCACGAAATTTCAATCACTAACTTTCTCCTCCAACTGGGAAAATATTATGTTGACGTCAATAAATTTAGGGAAAACAGAACTCGCGCAAAAAGATATAGGTGTTCATCTTTTCCGCGCGCTGTTTGAGAGTGTAATAATAGAGAATTATTGTGAAGGTGGTTCGATGAACCATCTGCCAGCCACTTAAGTGTGATTTGCAGAGTATCCATGTAGATCACAGTCCCTCACTAACAGTAATGAGACACACCTGTGGACGTTTGCTGACACCAGCGTTAGCAAATTCCTTCCACCGTGGGTAGCTTCAAAAATGGGTAATTTTGTTTGTTGAAATCTAATTGTATACCATCAACATCGCTTTCGGTGAGCGTTATGTTACCCATGAATCCAGTTATGACCTCTAAATGTGGCGCGTGCCTGCGTTGCCATAGAGCATGCACGGCAAGGTGTTCACAGTTTACTGCATACATTTATCCTAAGAAATCGAACAAGGACAGTAAAACACATTACACTGCAGTTACTCGATACTGCTTTACGGAAATATACGAATTCTTGAGGAAAAAAATTCGTGAAGAATCGCTTCTAAAAGGAAAATAAACGAGATATACAGGGTGGTCCATTGATAGTGACCGGGTCAAATATCTCACGAAATAAGCATCAAACGAAAAAAACTACAAAGAACGCGGCGCTGTCATAGGTCAAACGGATATCAACTGCGTTTTTTTAAATAGGAACCCCCATTTTTTTATTACATGTTTGTCTAGTATGTAGAGAAATATTGTTTCAGTTGGACCACTTTTTTCGCTTTGTGATAGATGGCGCTGTAATAGTCACAAACGTAAAAGTACCTGGAATCACGTAACATTCCGCCAGTGCGGACGGTATTTGCTTTGTGACACATTACGCGTGTTGAAATGGACCATTTACCAATTGCGGCAAAGGTCGATATCGTGTTGATGCATGGCTATTGTGATCAAAATGCCCAACGGGTGTGTGCAATGTATGCTGCTCGGTATCCTGGACGACATCATCCAAGTGTCCGGAGCGTTCGCCGGATAGTTACGTTATTTAAGGAAACAGGAAGTGTTCAGCAACATGTGAAACGTCAACCACGACGTGCAACAAATGATGCCCAAGTAGGTGTTTTAGCTGCTGTCGCGGCTAATCCGCACATCAGTAGCAGACAAATTGCGCGAGAATCGGGAATCTCAAAAACGTCGGTCGGTGTTGAGAATGCTACATCAACATCGATTGCACCCGTACCATATTTCTATGCACCAGGAATTGCATGGCAACGATTTTGAACGTCGCGTACAGTTCTGCCACTGGGCACAACAGAAATTACGGGACGATGACAGATTTTTTGCACGCGTTCTGTTTAGCGACGAAGCGTCATTCACCAACAGCGGTATCGTAAACCGGCATAATATGCACTATTAGGCAACGGAAAATCCACGATGGCTGCGACAAGTGGAACATCAGAGACCTTGGCGGTTTAATGTATGGTGCGGCATTATGGGAGGACGGATAATTGGCCCCCATTTTATCGATGGCAATCTAAATGATGCAACGTATGCTGATTTCCTACGTAATGTTCTACCGATGTTACTACAAGATGTTTCAGTGCATGACAGAATGGCGATGTACTTCCAACATGGTGGATGTCCGGCACACAGCTTGCGTGCGGTTGAAGCGGTATTGAATAGCTTGGTCGTCGAAGCCATTAGCGTAACACAATGCTGATCATATTGAAAAAAGGTTGTCTGACTCAGTGTGAAACGAAAATAGAAGACATTTTTTGTGGAGCATCGCTCAACAACAGTAAAGCACCTTCTACTACCCACAGCAATGAGCGGCAGCTCACGCTTTCGACAGGAGACGAGGAAGCGCTGCGCTGTGGGCGCAACCGCTTCCGGTTTCCTGCTTACGGACACCGGAGAGCCGCATGCGGCGGTCACAGGCAGTCTTCCAAGGAAACAGTCACAAATGTGTTATCGGACGGAACCGTTATTACCGGTGTGTCAGAAAGTGAAACACGTTGTAGCTGTGCCACTATTACATTGACGACTTCAGTGTTCACGCGAAAGGCTCTATGAAAATGTAGGACAGAATGTTTTCGATCACGAACGTAAATTCGTACAGCCGCTCGAGCAAAAGACAGGACTTCATTCTCCCCCACTGTCTCTCTGCCACTCCCTTTCAGCACAGAAAAGAGCGAATACGTTTCCAAGCTAAACTTTTTGGTTGGGGAGGAAGGCGGAATGAGGATTGAGACAGTTGGTTACTAAATTTCCTGTCAGTCTTTTAAAGATGAACATGTACTTTTTTCTTGTGCTGCGACAGGAGCATTTTTCAGCTGGTTCCCTTATGTTCCCCGTTACAGAAGGATGTGCTGCTAATATAGAACGAACACTGTGAGTCATTAAAGTTGTGACCGCTTATTTATATACTTCGACACATTTACGTACTTCAACACATACAATGAAGCGCCAAAGAAACTGGTATAGGCATGCGTATTCAAATACAGAGATATGTAAACTGGCAGAATACAGCGGTGCTGTCGGCAACGCCTGTATAAGACAAGGATCTGGGGCAGTTGTTAGGTAGGTTACTGCTGCTACAATAGCAGGTTATCAACATTTAAGTGCGTTTGAACGTGGTGTTACAGTCGCACTTGCTATGGAACACAGCGTCTCCGGGGTAACTATGAAGTGGAGATATTCCCGTACGACCATTTCACGAGTGTATCGTGAATATCAGGAAAATGTAAGTGCAGAAACGCAAGTAACCTCTGCCCACAAATAGTTCTTCACAAATACGCAATAATTTTCCTCATGGCTAGTTCGCAAATTACATGCTCTCGAAAAAACGACGAAAAAAGCACAAAAAACCGGTGTATAATAATGCAGTTCATTTAGCAATGTAATATTAACGTGAGTCTAAACAAAACAAAGAAAATTTCATATATTGTAATTCTTAGACCTACAACAATTAAATTATTATAAATTTGATGTTGTATTTTACAGAAATAAAAATTTGAACTATATATATATATATATATATATATATATATATATATATATATATATATATATAATATCAAATTTATAATAATTAATTGTTGTAGGTCTAACAATTATATATATATATATATATATATATATATATATATATATATATATATGGTGTCCCAGCTATCTTGTCCACCCAAAATATCTCTGGAACAATAACAGCTATTGGAAAACGACTTTCACCGGTATCAATGTAGGGCTGGGACCCATGAATGTACATATTTGGAAACATTCTAAAACGAAAGCATATGTGTTTTTTAACACAAACATGTTTTTTTAAATGGACCTCCTGTATTTTTTCTTCAGCAATCC
The DNA here is from genome assembly GCF_021461395.2 of Schistocerca americana. NCBI lineage: Eukaryota > Metazoa > Arthropoda > Insecta > Orthoptera > Acrididae > Schistocerca > Schistocerca americana. Next base: position 587,804,769 of record NC_060123.1, on the reverse strand, counting down.
ATAGCATGACAAAGCACATACACAATGGCGTTCATTGCATCGCAATATTCCCATTACATCCCGAGATATTGAGACGCGAAGTTGACGCTTGAAACACCCCACATGCGCTGCTAGCGCACGTCCTGAGGCTCACGCGTGAACCCCATGCCGCCCGTAATCGCGATGTGATTGACATGTGTAATCACACCTCCATACTTATCAAGAGGTCCGAAACGAATAATACGGTCTGCTGCCATCAACTCTCATAAGCACATAAGGGTTTCCCTCTTGCACGTTTTACGTATCTACGTACACAATATGAACCAGCACCGATCGGTGTACACCCGTCAGGTTGTCTTATTTATCCTGCACACCCAAAATAAGGTTTATCTAATGCTTTGTATGACCCATTGTACCTGTCGCGCAGGGCCTGGCTCTACCTAGTCAAGTGTCCAACGTAGTTCCCACTACTGCCACAGTTACCACTTCGCCTTGTTTATGATTTGCGACCCATGCAAACTCCTGTACTCCACCACACTCCGAGCATTCCATTTGTTGTTGCTTTGGCGTGCAGTACACCGCTTGCCAGTGTAGTCGTGCATCAGAGTAATCTAGTGACGGCACGGAGGTAGTACACATTGTGAATAAACGTTGTGTTGTGGAACTTATACTGTGCAGTATAATGTACACACATGAAGATATGGTAGAAATGCTGCTGATCTATGGAGAATGTACGTTGACGGGAAATACGTTATGAGATTGCTTGTTTGTAGATAGTACTGTTAGCGAACATTGCGATTATTAAGTTAATATGTCTGTTTTCTACCCTACTCTACATACCTGTACTGTACCCTGTTGTAGGTGGACGAAATGCTGTTCAGGCAGAATGACTGTACAGAAGACGATTCCCTGACAAGCCATCGCCTTCGCGCCGGATGTTTGGTCGTCTCACATCTCGTCTACGTGAAACGGGAAGCTTAAACCCAAGACCTCGACATCGTCCTAGAACACGCACAGATGAACGCGCTGAAGTTGCTGTGCTCGCTACCATAGCTGTGAATCCTCAAATCAACACACGTCAAATTGAACGTGAAGTTGGTGTGTCGAAATCAAGTGCACAGCGTATTCTCAAACGTCATAAATTTCATCCTTACCATGTTCATTTACACCAGGATCTTCATGGAAATGACTTCCGCAATAGGGTAACATTTTGTCGGTGGGCTCAGCAAAAACTTCTGACTAATCCAAATTTTTTGCAGATGTTCTCTTTACCGACGAGGCTTCATTCTCCAACATTGTCAATATGAGGAATATGCATTATTGGTCCGCAGACAATCCAAAATGGCTCCGTCAGGTAGAGCATCAACGTCCGTGGAAAGTTAATGTTTGGTGTGGGATTTTTGGAGATACCATTATCGGACCTTTCTTTATAAATGGCATCCAAAATGGCAGACAATACTCCAGATTTATACGACACAATCTTCCTGTTCTGTTGGACACCGTACCTCTGAACCGGAGAATGGTCATGTGGTATCAGCATGACGGATGCCCTGCACATAATGCCTTACGAGCACGACGACTTCTGAACCGTAAGTTCCCTGGTAGGTGGATTGGACGAGGTGGCCCAGTTAGGTGGCCTGCCCGATCTCCGGCCTTACACCACTGGATTATTTTCTTTGGGGAGCAGTGAAGGATGCTGTTTACCAACATGAACCAACAGCACCAGAGGACATGAAGCAACGCATTATTGATGCCTGTACAGCCATCAAAGAGGAAACAGTAGCTCGAAGTCGAGCATCCTTCATCAGCAGTGTGACCCTATGTATGCAAGCCAATGGGCATCACTTTGAGCATGAGATGTGAACGCTATGTTTAGTATGTAGTGCTGGTATCACAGTGGAAGTTTCTACAAAGGGCCATTTTACCCAGTGATGTTAAGAAACATTTGTTTGCAACAATTTGTCATTTAACGCATTAGATAAACATAACATTGATAATTATGTGATAATAAAAGTAATTGGTTAAACATGTTTACATTCATCTTCTATGCCCTACCTGATCTTCCCAAATCAAAACATTTTTACCTAAACAACGGTAAAAATTTTAGTCCACTTGCTCGTTTCACTAAAACCATCAACATGAATTTTACTATTACGAGTGAATGATTAACTGTCACTTGCGCTAGATCTACAGTAAAGTAAAGTTTTAACGTTGAACGGCATTACCTTCTTAGTAACGGATTCACGATAAGCGAAGTTAACTTTGTGACTAACGTTGCGGTACACAGATATGTTACAGAACCGCATCACCCCTAGCCTATGGGATAAATACCTGCTGGAATGTACGACGTTAATGCAGGATGGCAGCAGACCGTATTATTCGTTTCGGACCTCTTGATAAGTATGGAGGTGTGATTACACATGTCAATCACATCGCGATTACGGGCAGCATGGGGTTCACGCGTGAGCCTCAGGACGTGCGCTAGCAGCGCATGTCGGGTGTTTCAAGCGTCAACTTCGCGTCTCAATATCTCGGGATGTAATGGGAATGTTACGATGCAATCAACGCCATTGTGTATGTGCTTTGTCATGCTATGGATTGCTGAAGAAAAAATACAGGAGGTCCATTTAAAAAAACATAAGTTTGTGTTAAAAAACGCATATGCTTTCGTTTTAGAATGTTTCCAAATATGTACATTCATGGGTCCCAGCCCTACATTGATACCGGTGAAAGTCGTTTTCCGATAGCTGTTATTGTTCCAGAGATATTTTGGGTGGACAAGATAGCTGGGACACCCTATATATAAACTAATTGTGTTTGTGTAAGGCAGATTTTTAAAACAATCCTATAAGGAATCCGGTAAAACATTAAATCACCGTCATCGCTGCGGCCGGAAAAGGATCCTGCAAGAACGGGACCAACGACGACTGAAGAGAATCGATCAGTGTGACAGAAGTGCAACGCTTACGCAAACTGTTGCAGATATCAATGCTGGACCATCAACAAGTGTCAGCGTTCGAACTATTCAACGAAACATCGAAGATATGGGCTTTAGGAGCCGAAGACCGGAAACATGTTGCCTGGTCGGATGAGTCTCGTTTCAAATTGTATCGAATGGATGGACGTGTACGAGTATGGAGACAACCTCACGAATCCTTAGACCCTGCATGTCAGTAGGGGACTGTGCAAGCTTGTGGAGGCTCTGTAATGGTGTGGGGCGTGTGCACTTGGAGTTTTATGGGACCTCTGATACGTGTAGATACGACTATGACAGGTGGCACGCACGTAAGCATCCTGTTTGATATCCATTGTGCATTCCGACGGATTGGGCAATTCCAGCAGGACAATGCGACACTCCACACGTACAGAATTGCTGCAGGGTGGCTCCAGGAACAATTTTATGAGTTGGCGCAATTCTGCTGCCCTCCAAACTCCCCTGAGTTGAATATTATTGAGCATATCTGGAATGCCTTGCAACGTGCTGTACAGAAGAAATCTCCATCCCCTCGTACTCTTACGAATTTATGGGCAGCCCTGCAGGATTCATGTTGTCAGCAGTACAGATGTTAGTCGAGTCCATGCCACGTCGTGTTGCAGCGCTTATGCGTGCTCACGGGGGCCCTACACGATATTATGCAGCTGTACCACTTTCTTCGGCTCTTCAGTGTACAAATAACAAATACGTAAGTACGCAAAATATAAGATAAAACAAAATCGTCTCCCACCCAATACAAGTTCACTGTACACTACACTGAATAAAAAAGCACGATATTTTTGGGGTACACCTACAGTATACAAAAAAACGCGATATTTGATTTGCAAGTACGAAGAATTTCGTATGAGAGAAGAAATTTCTGTAAGGTTCTTACGCCGCCAAGTGGCACAATCGAACAATTTCCAGGTCAAGACAGCCGTTATTGATGTGTTGTGCCCATTACACACAAACATCACGCCGTGATGTTTTATGGTCAAAAAGTGGCGTGTAAAAACATAGCGTGGTGACCTCAGAACCGTTGCCATATGTTCACTTCCGATTGTTTGGCTCGTATGCTACAAGATCTGTAGTTCCCAGCCTTTTCTAATTGAGATTAACGTTGAGATGGTTAGCCAACAATAGATGAAAACTAATGCTCCCCTCTGTTTTTGCTACTAGCCGATGCGCCGTGGCTTGTAGACACTTTTAATTATTTTAATAAAGCCTTTATTATATCCATATTCATAGCTACGCTTATCACCTTACAGGTGTCGATTCGTTTTGAAATTGCACACACACGCGATTACTATATGATAATCTGTGGGAATGAATTTGTTCTGAAAGGCAACCGGACTTTTTTTTTACAAAATATGGAAGGTTCTATCTCGGAAATACTTTATTGCGAAGAAATACTAAGAAAATTAAAATGGCGCTCAACAATGACTTCGTTAGAATTATAACTAGGTACCGTTTATGAAAGACGGTCACAATTAAATTTTTCCAGAAAACCGTTGTACTGACGTGTAGGATATCTTTAAATCAGCAGCACGAGACTTATTTAAAAAAAATAGTTACTATTCGAATAATATTAATCACGAAAAAGGTGACACCCAAGACAATATATGAGTGTAATGAGATTCACTGAGTCACAGAGAGGCCCACATTGACAATTTATACATCAAAAACGAAGATCATTTGTCGTGGTTTAGTTGCAAGTGCTTTGCTTTTATGTCGTCGTTTTAGGTTTGTTAAACTGATTACTGACGTATGGTATTTATATTATAAAATATATGGGTTATATACGAAAAAGGGACGCTAGAATGCCCCCTTGAATTTTTGAATAGGATTGCTTACTTGTCCCATTCACAAAATTCAACCATAGCGACAGCATACTTCTACATAGTTCTTCAGGTTCTCATGCTTTATCAGTTCATTTTAACTCCCAAATGTTTGACACTCTTAGTTGTCTCGTTATTAAAGTTACCTGGTTATTTCATGGTACCTTCATACATAATAATTACGGGAGTGTCGTTTGTTTGACTGAAGTCTGAAATTTAGCTTGCCTTCCCACCCTGGCGTGATCTCACGGGAAACTCAACAAAAACTGCAGGAAAGGCTTCAGTCTTTTAACTTTATTCTATATTAATGACATCTGCAAGACAGTCTTGAAATACATCGAAATATTTAAGCTTCGACAAAAATATTAACTCTTTTGCTGGTCAAATACTCACTGGTGTACACAAGTATATGTACCACTACATTGCATTTATACACTGAAGACGCTTAAGTCCGAGTCTAGTTGGGGAAACTTTACATACTACATTTTAATATTGTTCTCAGTTTTTTTCATTCAAACTACCTTGATATAACGGTTTATATTACTGCGCGGTGTGTGATGACGTGCTGGAAGTTGGTGGTAATGAGATGAGAAGGCTCAAGATCAAAGGCGGTGTCGTGGGCTGAAGGCAGGACCTTCCGATTCGGACAAGGACCGTTGTGTGCAAGCCGGGCGTTGTCAGGTGACAGCAGGTCTCAAGATACATGAAGTTCCCTTACCAAGCAGCCCACCGTACCGGGATTGACAAGAAACCGCATCGCGAGATTTTGTATTGTCACTCGCCAAGATTTGTGCCAGTACTACAGAATATTCGGTTTTTTAATCTTGTTGGACCTAGAGAGAATATTATTAGTTCACACACATACATTCACAGATACGTAGTATTATACAGTACAATTGTTTATTGTCCATTGTGGCTGTGGGTTATTGGTTTTTATGTTTGCGTTGTTGATTTTAACAGCAATATTGAACATGATTTGCATATTAGTGAACTGGGTCTTCATTTTTCGTTATTAGTCACATAATATGTTTCCTTTGTATTGATTAACGCCTATCTAGATTTTCGTGAAGCTTAGAATGTTTAAATCGCCGCGCAGTTAGCATAGCGTGGCAACAATCAAGAAGTATGGTTGAGTATTGCCACATTGCGCTGGCACAGTCAGCTTCAGAAGGCACTGCAAGGCAATACAGTTATATGCGCGAGACACGGTTCGTCTGTATTGCGTGTCTTTCTTACGCCACCGCAGCCGGATACGTCGTACCATCTCTGCAGATAAGGTAATTTAAGAGAATTGCTACTTCCATATTTTACACTAGATTCGCCGTCCATTTTGATGCACTAGAATCATGGTTTTTGGCTCTTCGCATCGCGAGATTTTGTATTGTCATTCGCCAAGATTTCTAGATAACACATATTCGCTTTGCTCTATTCCGTAGTGTCACTGTGAATAACACAAATTTTTTATTGTTATTATTGGAGTCAACCCTAGTCAATATCTTACTTTGACCCAAAACGTGTGTTCTATATCGTTAAAATTGGGCAAATAAATTTGTTGTTTACAAGTGTTGTATTTTACGTAATAGTTGCTCAATTCCTTTACTGACTAGGTATCTTCCTTTCGCCAACGTAGTGTACGATCATGAGACCTAGACTTACATGCATGTACATGAGTGTCTATGTAGTGTTTCGTAATCTATATGAAAGCTAAAGAAATCACTTTTTCTTTCTGACTAATGAAAATCCTTGCGTGTATTAAGTGAAGTCTGCACGAGGCACAACCTTGCCTCGTCTAACACCGAACTAATTCTTTGTGTCATATTAATCAAAAAACCATGACCCACTTTAGCACTTCCTAATCTAAAGCCTAGTTTACACGACACGACGACATTGGGTTGCGCCACTCGTTGCGTGGAATGAGTTGCATGCAAATGGTTTCATATTTGACAGTAGACACGGCGAATCCAGTATACATTTCAGTTTCGTCGTTTTGTGGGTTCCTGAGGCGTGCCTGAAACGAAAGTTTTGACAGCTGCGTGTCGCACGAGTTCTGATGGAGTTAAAGCTTGTTGCGTGGCATCGCCGCATAAGAAAAAAAAAAAAAAAAAAGAGAAGAGAAGCGTGTTTCAATTCGTGACTGGATGAAGAAAAGAAGTCAGCTCGGTTGCTCAGCATGCTTGCTGAAACAGTTTATAATAGAAGACCCAAGAAGTTTTTTTAATTATCTTAGAGTGTCACCAGAACTGTTCACGTTTCTTCTAAATAGAGTTAATTATGCGATAAGGAATAAAGATACTGCGATGCATGAAGCACTGCCGCCAGAACTGAAATACTTATCACATTGCGTGCATTACAATCGAGAACACTCGGCATGTTTAAGATGCGGATTTAGTTGTTGATGAACTTTTTTCATTAACACCAACAATTATTAACATTAATAATTATTAACATTAACAGCAGTAGTTATTCGAAGCAGGCCGCATTAAGAAGAGAATGGTTTGCAAACTACTTAGTTGAAGATAGATCTGTACAGTAACAATTAGAGATGGGCAAACTGAAACACGTAACTGTTTCGAAACAAATGAAACAGTACAATGTAATGTTTCGATACGCTGTTTCGAAACAGTGAAACAGTTTGTGTTTTGTAATCTAATAAACCTACACATTTTATCATCTTGAATGTCTACTCTATAAGTATGTCCATATAAACACAAATGAGTTGCGAGAGCGCTAATCATATCGCAGAAAGCATGAAACTATCACTTAGGCGTCTTGGCAGTTTCGTATTTCCTGCAGCAAATGCGCTGCTTTCGTGTCGTGTGACTTTCATACGACAGAAGAACCACCACAAACGGAACTGGAGGTGGGAGATTACTTCAGAAACAACGGATATGCTACTGGGATTCCCATATTGTTAGTCAGGGTAATATATCCATCCTGCTAATTCCCATTCACACAAAGGGAGTCATTGTGGATAATAGGCACAGTGACTATAGACTCACAAATAACGCCAAATAATTCGAATAAATAACAAAATATAACGGAAAAATTTTTTGTCTTTCAAGGTGTTTCGAACCGTTACTATAAATACACCATGCTTCCCAGCCCTTCCCGTTCACCATTACACTATCAGTGATACGTCAAACAGATTCCTTGCAATTATACCTACATGAAATTTATGTATATGTCTAATAACTGTCACTCTATCCCTTTTTTTATTCAAAATGTTGTAGGCTTACTTGCGTTTCTTAATGTTATTACTGTACATGAACAGAAGCGTATGTTATAAAAAAGTGTAATTTAACTGAATGATTTTCACAAATTTATTATTTTGAATGTGAATAGTATGCGTTGTTCTATTGTTTGGTTAGCGTTTATAAAGCAGACGTTACGCCATTTCGTAATAGGACAGTCAGCTAGAAACGAAGCTTTATTTTCGGATATCTTAAGCTTCATGCTATTGCTTATCAAAAAGATTTTGACACTCTTGAAAGTGTTTCATGAAGTGTTATGTTGTGTTTCAGTACCTGTGCCGAGCCCGAATCTCGTCCGACACAGAGCGGAATGAAACATCACTGTTTCGATACAGTTAGTCCGTTCCAAGCACAAGTGGACTGAAACAGCCTTATTCTGAAACAACGATACAGTTTCTGTGTCTGGCTCGAGATCGAATCTGGTCCGGTAGTCCGAGATAGGGGCGAAATGAAACACCACTGTTTCGAAACAGTGAACCACAGCCGTTCCGAAGCACTGAAACAGTTCCACGTATCGATACACTGTATCGAAACATAGAAACAGTGGCCAAGTCTAGTGACAATATTTCCAGATTCAAACATACGTGAATGGGGAGCACTGCTGCGACGTTTTAAATAGATGCATACAAAAAGAGTCGGCCAACGCCGACGATTGGATTTTAGTCTTGTAGACGAGAGCATTTCCACAGATATAATTACATTTGCCTGTATTTTTCTTAATTCAGTTGTATACGCGCTCCAAATTCAATAAATTTTACCCTGCAGCTCAGATATTGCAGGGTGTATACGACCCGGGACAACCGGGAGATCCGGAAAAAACCCGAGAATTTTTTCATACGGGAGAAAACCGGGAAAAAACCCGGGAATTTTTTAGAATTCCGGGAATTTTTCATTGTTTTAGTTTTCAGTTAAATTTTTGTGATTTTGAGTGGTAAGAACCAATACTCCAAAGAGGATATTACTGTATCCCGCATCTGTAGAATAATACTGCAGCAACAAAACATGAACGAGAGAAAAAAAGAAAATAAAACTGACAAGTTTCAAAGGAAATGCGCCATAAAAAAAAAAAAAAATTGCCTCCGATGAGCGTGACGTGACAGCTCTTTACATTAGATTCCTTTGAGCAATTGCGGGCGGGCTCTTGTGCATGTGCAGTTGAGTCACGTGTGCGTAGTACCTTCTCCCGCTTCTGGCTACAGATGTGTGGCTGGGCGCCTGTATCTAGTATTGCCCCGGTTCGGAAATATTGTAGATCCGGAGCTGATGCACAGAGCAGTCTTGAGTTGTAGTGAGGAGGTGGGTAGACTCCACGTGACCGGCCATACGCTCACATCGGCACGGCGCATATGAGCGGTGGTAGTATTGCCCATACGATAAATATTGCCTTACTGTATACTAAATTTTATTGCCTTTGGGTAGTGTTTGGGTTTTCGCCAGTTAAACGCTCCAGCTTTCTTCGTTAGTACATTATGCTTTTCTGTTATTTATATCCGTATAGTTTTTTTTATTCTGTCAAGAAAAATGCATACTTCAGTAACTGGTGAGCCATTGGCCGCTGGAATTGTATCATATGCCTCGGCGATGTTTTCAGATCGCAAGAAGGGACAGAGGGTAGTGAATAAGGAAGCAAGGAATATTATTAAATCGTGCGATTAAGAAGCAAGGCAGGAAAGTAAAACAAGGTTTTCTTCTCGCTGCCCAGTATGCTGACGTCTCTGTACGATCTGTTACAAAAATTTGGAAAGGGGTAATCTCCTGGTAAAAAGCGTCCAAGATCTGAAGTATAGAAGTTTCACTGTTATTACTCTGATATTGATGTAATAATGTAATATGAGACACTGTATTACATGCATGTGAATATCACATTTCCACTACAAGCTAGAAACAGTCGAAAAGTAGTCACAAATAACAATGTTTTAATTGGTTCTCTGCGACGAGAAAAAGTATTTTAATTGTTGCATGCACATTATCAGCATTTCAGTATTTTAAACATAGCTGCACAACAGCAACGGTTCCACGTATTGAAATTATTAACAGCCGACCAGTTGCAATGGATAAAGAATTCTTTACCTAGGTTTCAACAAATTTAAATTTGTCTTCTTCAGAAGGTGGCAATTTTGCATTAGTATGGACTGATGTATCATCGCCGTTTTTACAAATGTCGGCATAAATCCATTTGTCAAAATTAAAATATAGCCCTAGAAATAGGGTTTGTCATGTAAATATAAATTAGTGCATGGATGTTGCAGTCGGTTGTGAGCTCTGCAACATCCATGCACTAATTTATATTTACATGACAAACCCTGTTTCTAGGGCTATATTTTAATTTTGACAAATGGATTTATGCCGACATTTGTAAAAACGGCGATGATACATCAGTCCATACTAATGTAAAATTGCCACCTTCTGAAGAAGACAAATTTAAATTTGTTGAAACCTAGGTAAAGAATTCTTTATCCATTGCAACTGGTCGGCTGTTAATAATTTCAATTATCAGCATTAATAAACTAATTATACAATAGGCTACACAAATGAAGAAAATGGTCGGTATTATTACGAAAGTAGGAATATCCTAAAAGAGTATCATGATTAGATATATTTAATTTGTTGAAATGTACTGCTGACAAAGGCAGATCTAACTTTCATGACAATGTTTTTCGAACTTCAGCTCACAAGGCACACATGGCTAGCTTCCACATTCTTGTTGCGCGCATTTTCCTCCGCTGCTGACAATACACTGACCATTGTGTTGTGCGACAGATCAATTGTTTATTTTTCTCAATAACAACTATGCCAGTATCTGACATGTGCCTATCATTCTGCCTGAAGGAACGCACGTCATTATTTTAATACTGCTCAGATCAGGAGACGGAATAAAATCCTTTGGTAAGTTTCCATTCCAGTCGCTCAGTGTTAAAAATACGATGGGTTACGGGGGGTTCCACCAAAATTCCAACAGAATTGGCAATCTATTTTTGTGTTAGTTAACCTTTTCTCATTCGAAGAAGCATCACCATTTATCAGTAACGGCCACATTTCTGTTGGTACAGGTTTAATTGTACTTCCTTTGTCACAGTGTAATTTGCCAAACTCATCTCACAGCAGCTATTGCGACAGAATTCTGAAACGGAATGCCTCATTAAACAAGTAATTGGCAGTCACAGAGCTCAATAGCTTACGAAAAACCTCATAGTCTCGGTTTGCAGTAACACAAGAGAAGAAATTCTATGTTTATTTTCATTCTAGGAAACTCTTGTTTCGCTAGCTGTCGATAACTATTAAAAAATTAGTCACTGGAGTGAAATAAATAAAAAGGTAAGTATAAGTAGTGATATATCGCCATAGATAAGAAAGTTCCGTGTGTTTAATAATTGGCAAAACACTCTCCTCCCTGTGTGCTATCATTCGCCAAACTTTCGTTTCGATGTCTCTAGTGTTTTAGGAGATACGAGAGATGTTGCGAGTATTTCATTCTCGAGGGCGTGAGATCGGAAGTGAGCGCGCTACATGGGATCCATTTTCTCGAGATCGGAGGCAGATAGAGACCTCCTCCCAAGTCTAAACAAAAATTCAACATGTTAGCTAAATTTCATACGCAGCAACATATGGTGTAATACGCACCAAACGCAAAATCATAGCGACCTCTAATTTTCGTTGCAAACTTTTTGAGTTTTGCGTAGTGTCTTACTAAAATGTGTACATCACAATAAGAATGGTGATTAGCGAGATGATGGGCACTTTGCCACGAAGCTGACATATAACTCTACAAGTAAGGCAAAAATGAAATGTTTTCAGTGAATAGTTTCTGTAAAGTCGTTTGAGGAAGGTTCGCCAGGTCGGCACGTGTGAAGTATGGTGTACGAGTCGCAATATGCGCTGCACCCGCGCGACTCGTGCGGCACGTGCGTGTCGCGCTGTAGTGTCATGTCACGTCACACGTGCAATACGCTATACGCGTCTCAATTTGCGCCTAGGCTAGGCGCAAATTGAGAAGCGTATAGCACGTGTGACGTGACACGACACTACAGCGCGACACGCACGGGCCACGCGGGTGCAGCGCATATTGCGACGCGTACACCACACTTCGCACGCACCGACCTGGCGACGCTCTGCGCTGACAGAACCGAAGCGAGCGCAACCTCTTATCTTTCTCAAACGATTTTACAGAAACTATTCTCTCAAAATATATGATTTTTGGCTTACTTGTAGCGTTATATGTCAGCTTCGTGACGAAGTGCCCATCACCTCGCTAATCACCATTCTTATTGTGATGTACACATTTTAGTAAGACACTACGCAAAACTCAAAACGTTAGCAACGAAAATTAGGGGTCGCTATGATTTTGCGTTTGGTGCGTATTACACCATATGTTGCTGCGTATGAAATTTAGCTAACATGTTGAATTTTTGTTTAGACTTGGGAGGAGGTCTCTATCTGCCTCCGATCTCGAGAAAATGGATCCCATGTAGCGCGCTCACTTCCGATCTCACGCCCTCGAGAATGAAATACTCGCAACATCTCTCGTATCTCCTAAAACACTAGAGACATCGAAACGAAAGTTTGGCGAATGATAGCACACAGGGAGGAGAGTGTTTTGCCAATTATTAAACACACGGAACTTTCTTATCTATGGCGATATATCACTACTTATACTTACCTTTTTATTTATTTCACTCCAGTGACTGTAATTTTTTTAATAGTTATCGACAGCTAGCGAAACAAGGGCTTCCTAGTATGAAAATAAACATGAAATTTCTTCTTTTATGTTACTGCAAACCGATACAATGAGGTTTTTCGTAAGCTATTGAGCTCTGTGATTGCAAATTACTTGTTTGATGAGGCCCTCCGTTTCGGAATTCTGTCTCAATAGCTGCTGTGAGATGAGTTTGGCAAATTACATTGTGACAAAGGAAGTAAAATTAAACCAGTCACCAAGAGAAATGTGGCCTTTACTCATAAATGGTGATGCTTCTTCGAATGAGAAAAGGTTAACAACTCACACAAAAACAGATTGGCAATTCTGTTGGAATTTTGGTGGAATCCCCGTAACCCATCGTGTTTTTAACACTGAGCGACTGGAATGGAAACTTAGCAAAGGATTTTATTCCTTCTCTTGATCTGAGCAGTATTAATATAATGAAGAGCGTTCCTTCAGGCGGAATGATAGGCATATACCAGATACTGTTTACTCATCTAGGGCTTGCCAAACTGACAATTCGTGATCGCTAGTAAAATAGTTGTTATTGAGAAAAATAAACAATTGATCTGTCGCACAACACAATGGTCAGTGTATTGTCAGCAGCGAAGGATAATGCGCGTGACAGGAATGCACAAGCTAGCCATGTGTGCCTTGTGAGATGGAGTTCGAAAAACATTGTCATGAAAGTAGATCTCCATTTGTCAGCAGCACATTTCAACAAATTAAATATATGTAATCATAACACTCTTCTAGGATATTCCTACTTTCGTAATAATACCGACCATTTTCTTCATTTGTGTAGCCTCTTGTTGTATAATTAGTTTATTAACGCTGATAATGTGCATGCAACAACTGAAATGCTTTTTCTCATCACGGTGAACCAATTAAAACATTGTTATTTGTGACTGCTTTTCGACTGTTTCTAGCTTGCAGTGGAAACATGTTGTTCACATCCATGTAGTACAGTGTGTCGTATTACTTTATTATATCCATATCAGAGTTATCACAGTGAAACTTATATACTTCTGATCTTGGACGCTTTTTACCAGAAGCACAAAGGGATCACACCTGTGGAGATTATCCCTTTCTAAATTTTTGTAACAGATCGTACAGATACGCTAGCTTACGAGTCAGCGACAAGATAACCTTGCTTTACTTTCCTGCCTTGATTCTTAATCACATGGTTTTATAATATTCCCTGCTTCCTTATTCACTACCCTCTGTCCCTTCTTGCGATCTGAAAACATCGCGGAGGCATATGGTGCAATTCCAGCGGCCAAATGGCTCATCAGTTACTGAAGTATACATTTTTCGTGACAGAAGAAAAACAAAACAAAACAAAACTATGCAGATATACATAACAGAAAAGTATAACGTGCTAACGAAGAAAGCTGGAGCGTTTAAATGGCGAAAAACGAAACACTACCCAAAGGCAATTAAATTTAATTCACAATAAGGCAAAATTTATCGTATGGGCAATACTACCACTGCTCATATGAGCCGTTCCGATGTGAGCACATGGCCGGGCTACTTTTCCGCTCCCCGCCTCAAATTTCCCACGGTGCCAGCGAGGCAAGCGCGACGCGCGGCGCGAGAAACTGTGCCGCAACCACAACGCCGCGCGACCTGGCGCAGGCGCGTGTCGCGTCCCAGTCGCGTCGCGTAGCAATTTGCGCGGTCCCATTTGAACCTGCAATGTTACAAAAACGCGTGCTGCGCTGCGTCGCGCCACACGCGCTATACGCGTCTCAATTTGCGCCTAGCCTTAAAGTGTAACACATGCAAGAAAGATCAAGATTATATGTGGAAGCTTAGCTTCTCTTGCAGCTTATTAATCTTCGAGACCAGTCTTATATGTGAAAGCTTTTCGTTTCTTGTTGCAACACTATGTATATTAATTCAAACCATTAACTTTTCTTTTTTTTTTTTGTTCGCGCTACTTAAGAGTGATCTTGTTATTGGCTGACTACATCACGTGTCCTATGCTGTCATCAGCTGGCGAGATCACGTTACATGAGCTATGACTGGCTTACAAAAGCGCGTTGCAATCTCGATTTCAATGCTTCGGACACTAATATGCGGTGTTTGGTGGTATTCGAATTTATACGTTCGTAACACGAAAATATGCAGCGTACATGTTGCTGCACATCAAAGATCTTTCCAAAATGTGCTTTTTTCCCCCCTGAGTTTCGCTTTCTAAAGTGCCGGGAAATTCTATGTCGGAGTTTAAAACCTTAAACATTCAAAGGATTGATAAGTTTTACACTGCTCAGGAAAAATATATTGTCATTTAACACGGAAAAACTGTATTTTCACCGGGAGAAAGTGTATTTTCAACTGGTAAGTCCGGGAAAAATCCGGGAATTTTTTTTCCTTGTCCATGTATACACCCTGTATTGTCGAACTATCTGTGTTCTGATCGCACGTGACGGTCTCAGGAGCAGCAATATGTTTTTGTAATCAGCATCACTGAAATCCCACAAACACCTATGCAAAGCATAGATATACAAAAAGCGAATATTATTCTCCGTTCCCCGCTTCATATTTCAGTTTGTCTACAGTCTACGTACACACATAACCTCAAAACTCATGCAACTAGTGTCGCCAAAGTTGGAACACGGCAAAAGCGTTAAGTTTCACCGACGAGTTGTCAAACGCGAGGCGCGCATGCGCAGTGGCCGGTAGCGCAGTTGCCTACTACCTAGTGTCGTCGTGTAAGCTAGGTTTACGTAAGGGCTTATAAATTTACCAATACGAAAACTGACTCGTTACTGCTCTTACGCTACATTTATAAAAGAGCATATTTCATGACATGTGTCATTTGTACTCGTATATTGCTCTAAAGAATGTAATAATTTAATATTTATTCTTCGTTAAACTTTGGTTTTCATAAATTCTTCCAATTACTTTAAATTACATTAGGGAAGTACTGCACTCAGAAAAAATTCTTTGCAATATTGACTTGGTAGACTACTAATGTTTTACTACTTACAATGGAAATTAATTCCTTTCAACATCAGTCTTTGGGTAAATGATCTATCACAGTTTCTCACAAAGCACTTCCTTTGATATCACCTTAGTAACAGCACAGATATAGACGTGAAACTACACAATTACTAAACACAAAAATAAAAATGTATTTGAGAATAAGAAGCATATTTTGTCAAGAATATATTTCTTTATATACCGATGAGGATATAATTCTTTAATACAGTGCGACTCAGGCTGTACAACTAGATAACTAACTTCATAAGGGAGTATTATAATCTTGTTGGATCCTGTAAATAGCATTGGCCATTTACGATTTGTCTTCTTCAGCAAGGTAGGTTTAGGGAGCGTTCGAAGTAGGATGCGCCGGCCGGGGTGGCCGAGCGGTTTGCCGGCACGGTAGCTCAGCGTGTTCGGTCAGAGGGTTAGCTTCCCTCTGTAATAAAAAAAAACTGAGCTAATCGATCAACAAAGAACTGAAACGGATGTCTTGCGACGTTCGCCCCGAGCAGATACAGCGAACGAAAAAGAACAAAAAAGCGGTTCTAGGCGCTACAATCTGGAACTGCGCGACCGCTATGGTCGCAGGTTCGAATCCTGCCTCGGGCATGGATGTTTGTGATGTTCTAGGTTTAAGTAGTTCTACGTTCTAGGGGACTGATTACCGCAGAAGTTGAGTCCCATAGTGTTCAGAGCCATTTGAACCATTTGAAGTAGGGTGTTTCCACCAACCTTGTAACTTGCGTCGTATTTCATTTTGCGTATATAGCCATTTATGTTACCAGCTTTTTCGTTGAATACTTTAATATAGCTATAGAGCAGATCTTTTAATTCATTTTGTTGCTCAAATATTTGGACTCTGCAGCTTTTTCTTTAATCTGATTCTTCCGAATCTGCACATCACATTTTTCTTATCCTAACTCATGTACTTGAAGTGCAAGGAAACTTGTTGTCTTTAGACATTACCTCAGTACCTACGAATCCAATCCTGACACCCTGACATAACCTACTGCATCCCGTCTTACTCTTCATAAGTGGTAAGGTTATATCTTTCCCATCTACATAAAGCAACACTTGTCACAAGGGAGAGCGACCAATACATACCTCTCCTGCAAAAAATCCCTCCCCCATATGCACCTCACTAATAAAGTCTCATTGACGAGAAACGTACTTGTTATCGCTCCATTATCTGCATCGACTTAAACTTGAGTCTGCACAAGAACATTTTTAGACGTATTACCCAAGGTACCAACTATTTTAGGGTTTTGGACAGAAAGGGTATATGGTGCGGATGTTTCATAAATCATTTTATCTGGTTCCAAGGACATGACATTCGTGGCGGCTTCGGGTTCTGTAATGACACTAGTTGGTATGCCTTCCACTGTAGCATAAAATGCAGCTTGTATCACTTCTTCTTCTTCGCGGATTGATCACTTAGGACCACGCGTAATCAACATTTGTTGACCTTCCTTTTCGCCCAGTATTCCTTTATAAACAACGAATGGGCTAGCTTTCGTTGCGTAGACCATGTATGTCGGTTAGTTTTTCTCTCTTCTTCCTCAAAACCCCGTGTGTTTGTGATTTTTCTGATTTCATTTCTATCATGTAGATTTGGAGACCCTAATTCTCTCAGGTCTTTTTCCGTCTGTTTGTACCAGTTCGGTCTTGTAGTTTTGTTCTTTAAAAATGTATGGATTTTGTACGTTAACCTGTCTGAGTCCAAACTTTCTAAGTGCCCCATGAATTGGGTTCTTCTCATGCGCATTGTGTCTGTTACTCTGGAGATATTTTTATATATTTCTGCATTGGGTTTTGGATAATGTACCCCATCTTTAGTTCTTGGTCCTAAGATTTTCCTCTTTATCTTACGTTCTTTCACTTCTAATTCCTCTTTTAGTGTTCTGTGTTGAAGGTTTAGTGTCTCAGATGCGGAGAGAGCTTCGGGTGTAATTACTGTTGTATAGTGTCGTATTTTGCAGTTCCACGAGAGACTGTTTTTGTTGTAAATGTTTTTTGTTAACTGAAACGCCGTCTCCATTTTCTGGACTCTTGATCTGACAGATTTCTTTTCATTACAATTTTCTGCAATCCATTCACCTAAATATTTAAATTCTTTTACTCGAGAGATGTAGTTATTACCAATTTTGAGATCAGAAGGTGCATCTTTGATGTCAGTCATAAATTTTGTTTTTTCAAATGATATTTGTAATCCTATTTTAGCTGCCTGTTCTTGTAATAATTCTAGCTGTTTCTGTGCATCGGTAATGTCTTGTGCGATCAGTGCCATGTCATCAGCAAATGCTAAACAGTTTAATTCCCTTATGTCTTGGTCCCAGTCTGTGTGTTGGTGCACCTGCATTTTTCCATTCTCTAACAACTTTTTCAAGAGCACAATTGAAGAGCACTGGGGACAGTACATCCCCTTGTCGTACTCCTGTGTCTGTTTCAAATTCTGTGCTCAATTCTCCCATAAATTTTACTTTGGATTTGGTCTCCGTGAGTGTTTCTTTTATGATGTTTGTTGTCTTTTGATCTAGTCCAAATTCTGCTAATACTTCAAAAAGGGATTCTCGGTCTATACTGTCATATGCTTTTTTAAGTCGACAAACGTGATGACATAACTTTTGTTTGAAGTACTATGTAAATATTTCATTGAGTTTTTCAAGTTAAGGATTTGTTCCACGCATGATCGACCTTTTCTGAACCCATCTTGGTATTCGCCTAGTTTTGAATCCAGCTGAGATTCTGCGCGGTTTAATAGGGCTTTAGACAGAATTTTGTATGTTATTGACAGTAAAGAGATTCCACGATAGTTGTTGGGGTCTGTTTTACTTCCTTTTTTGTACAGGGGATGTATGATGGCAGTCTTCCAATCTGTGGGGATTTTTTCAGTTTTCCCGATTTCATGTATAATTTCTTTGCGTTTTGCGATAAGATTTTCTCCTGCATTTTTCCATAATTCTGCGATGATTTGGTCTTCTCCTGATGCTTTGTTATTTTTCAGTGACTGAATTATCTCTTTCATCTCTTGTAAACTTGGTGGCTTTGAGTCTGGGTTTCGTTGTGTACGATGGAACTCAAATTTTTCTGCAGGCTTTTCACAATTCAGTAATTTAGAAAAGCATTGTGCAAGAATTTCACCGTTTTCGGTGTTGGTATGAGCAATTTCCCCACGGTCATTTTTGAACTGGAGTGATGGAGGAGAGTACTTTGTTAATTTTTGTCTGAATACTCTGTAGAAATTTCGGGAATTGTTTTTCTTGAAATCATTTTCTGTGTCTTGCAATTTTTTGTCATCGTGTTGTTTACGGACTGTTCGTATTGCTTTTGTGACCGTTTTCCTGGTATCTTTGAGATCTTCTAGGGTTTTTTGATTTTTGTTGCACAACCAATTTTGCCAAGCCTGTTGTCTGAGATTTATCAGTTGGTCACACTCATCTGTCCACCATGGGTGTTTACGTGTTCTTGTTCGCGGTGCTACAGTTTCAGCTGCATTTAAAAGTCCTGCTTGCAGTTGTTGCCAATTTTGTGGTTTTAAATTTTGCGTTTCTTTTGTAAATTGTTCATTGCCATTTATCTTTTGTACATCATATTTACGGTGTGGAGATTTCTTAGTGAATTTTCTTTTTTCTGGAATGACATCTAGGGAGAATTTTGTTGGGTAATGGTCGGAATCTAGGTCTAGTCCATTAAGGACTTTAAGTTTCATGATTTCTACTGTATTTACGCGGGAGATCATTACATGATCCAACTGATATTCACCTAGTAATGGATTAGGTGAGATCCAAGTTTTCGTTTTCGAGGCTCTTTTCTTGAAAAATGTTGATTTGAAAAATAGGTCATGGTTTTTGCAGATTTCAATGAGTCGCATGCCATTCCGGTTGGTCTGTGTATGCCCTGACCATTTACCTACCCAATATCGATATTTCTTTTCTTTACCGATTTGTGCCTTGAAATCGCCCATAAGGATTTTGACATGGTTATTTGGGATTTTTTGGAGAATATTATCTAATTGGTTCCAGAATTCTTCTACTTCTTCTATTTTGTTTTTGTTAGTGATGTTACTTGGTGCGTGTCCGTTGATTGGGGTGTATATCTTATTAGCTGATTTTATTGTCATCGTGGAGAGCCGACCCGAGTTAAGATTTGAAAATTGCGACTGAATCAAGTATTGATGTATCTACTATAAATCCTGTTCCAAATTGTGGACAATTTGCCATGGCTCGTTTTCCAGGTTTTCCTTTTTTATATCCTGTATCCTTCCGAATCAAAAGGATTTTCATCTGTGTATCGTGATTCCTGAAACGCAATAATTTTGATTTTACGTTCTCTGGATTTGTCCAGGATGTTTTTTAGTTTTCCCATTTTTAAGAGAATTTACATTAAATGTCATTAGCCAAATTCTATATTTTGGTTTGATTTTGTTATTACGGGGTTTTGAGGTACTCCGATTTACCTCCATGCACAATTCTGTGGTCTCCCCAGAATCCGAATAGACCACTTGCGGTTTTTCAACCGTGGGATTTGACCCACTGGGGTAATTTGTCTTTGAAGGTGCTGTATCCATGTTGATTTAATTGGACTGGGTTTGTGACTGAAATTGAGATTTCAGTCTGGATAAGCTCAGAGTTCCACTTCTGAGTTTTATAGATCAGCCACCACTAACATGTGGTACAGACGCTGTAGGGTTAGCGCCACTAACCTGTGGAACCGTCGTGCCCTTTGTCCAAATAACCTTGGACGATAGCTTTTATAGTATATCAAAAAGCAAGGTTGCCTCTTCCGCCAGTTCCGCCGTACCGATGATCTTCATCTCCGCCTTCACTGCCGTTGAGGTCTTCACCGTGTCTCTGGCAAGGGGCCCTCACGAGGTGCTATCACCCGGGCCAGGTGAACCAAGGTTTTTTTATGAGGTGTTACTCTTCCCCCTCCTCCTTTTTCAACCGGGCTTGGGACCGGCTATGGCGGAGTTCTTGTATCACTTCAGTATTCGGTCTTTTGCATTGTTTAGATTCGTTACAAAATTCTTCTCTGGTATCCATTCTGTCGCTGTAGGTTGCACGCTGTGGTCGCACTTACTTTGTCGCATCGGTTGTGGATCAGTCTGACAGGTGGAGTGTCATCGCCAATTATGCTCCCCTGTATTGGTGGATGCAGGAGCGTTTTTATGCCCATTCGCATTACCAGCTGACGTGAGTGTATTCCCAACGCATTGATGCCAGTTCTTTCGCTTACAATTTGCCAATGGTTTTGATGATTATTTCCGTAGTGGAAATAGCCAGAATTGTATCTAGTTTCTTGTCGCCTGCGTTTAGTAACAATGACAAACTTCCGCCATCTCGTACTCTGTTATTTACTCCATTATGATGCTGTGGTGACGCGTTATTGTTCTTTCCATTACCTTTACCACTGTAATTATTATATTGGTTGTTACTGTTCGTAACATGCCCACCACTGCTGTTTTCATTAGGCTATTCGTTTCTTCATGAAGTAGATCAGTTGCGTCAAGAGTTGACATAAAAAGCTTTACGTCAGAGTCAGGTACCTGCACACATTTCTCTTTAAAATGTATTCGTAATTTGGATTTTAAGGGGCAGATTACTTCTCCTTGCGACATGCACTCATACCAGGTTTTGTTAACATATTTTTCAAAGTATTTTCGGAGGGCTTCCTATTTGCTATTGTATGGTTCATGGTTGCACACGTTCTTGAAATGTATGTGATCAATATTTACGCAGAAATGCTCTTTCGAGTTGCGCATATGTTTGACGGTAATCTGCCGGGTCATTTGTCCACAATGCACCATCCCCTAAGATATGTGTGGACACGAATGAATTTTTTGCATGTCGGTCCACGCTTTAGGAATCTCACTCCGAAAACTTTTTATAAAATTCACTGTGTGTGGGCCTTTTTTTGTCCAGAGTGAATGTTGGAAATTGTCTAATTTTAGAAGGCTCTCCTCGCCAAGTATAGAGGAAAGATTGTTTGCTGCCCCACGTCACAAGCTAAGTGACTGGTTGACGAACTTTCCTTTATGATTTTCTCCACTTCTTCAATTACCTGATCATGCCACTGCGATGTTTACTATCAGCCTTGCTAGTTCCACTACCTGCTAACAAAGCTTAGCTTGTAGCAAGTTAGCTCCTTCAGCTGATCGTCCTTCTGTTTCAACCAGTGGACAAAGTCAAAGGTAATCGTCTTACTTTTGTTTTTAAATTTCTCTTGTGTATGTTTGTCTTGCTCTACGGCAAGGTTTAATAGGTGGCGAGCAAGCTGCTGATCATTGTCTTCTATTGTTCCCTGCGCAGTTTTGATTTTTTCGACCTACCGAGACATATTATGCACATCATCATCATCAACATCATTTAAGACTGATTATACCTTTCAGCGTTCAGTCTGGAGCATAGCCCCCTTATAAAATTCCTCCATGATCCCCTATTCAGTGCTAACATTGGTGCCTCATCTGATGTTAAACCTATTACTTCAAAATCATTCTTAACCGAATCCAGGTACCTTCTCCTTGGTCTGCCCCGACTCCTCCTACCCTCTACTGCTGAACCCATGAGTCTCTTGGGTAACCTTGCTTCTCCCATGCGTGTAACATGACCCCACCATATTAAGCCTGTTCGCCCTGACTGCTACATCTATAGAGTTCATTCCCAGTTTTTCTTTGATTTCCTCATTGTGGACACCCTCCTGCCATTGTTCCCATCTACTAGTACCTGCAATCATCCTAGCTACTTTCATATCCGTAACCTCAACCTTGTTGATAAGGTAACCTGAATCCACCCAGCTTTCGCTCCCATACAACAAAGTTGGTCGGAAGATTGAACGGTGCACAGATAACTTAGTCTTGGTACTGACTTCCTCCTTGCAGAAGAGAGTAGATCGTAGCTGAGCGCTCACTGCATTAGCTTTGCTACACCTCGCTTCCAGTTCTTTCACTATGTTGCCATCCTGTGAGAATATGCATCCTAAGTACTTGAAACCGTCCACCTGTTCTAACTTTGTTCCTCCTATTTGGCAATCAATCTGTTTATATTTCTTTCCCACTGACATTACTTTCGTTTTGGAGATGCTAATCTTCATACCATAGTCCTTACATTTCTGATCTAGCTCTGAAATATTACTTTGCAAACTTTCAATCGAATCTGTCATCACAACTAAGTCATCCGCATATGCAAGACTGCTTATTTTGTGTTCACATATCTTGATCTCACCCAGCCAGTCTATTGTTTTCAACATATGATCCACAAATAATGTGAACAACAGTGGAGACAGGTTGCAGCCTTGTCTTACCCCTGAAACTACTCTGAACCATGAACTCAATTTACCGTCAACTCTAACTGCTGCCTGACTATCCATGTAAAGACCTTTAATTGCTTGCAAAAGTTTGCCTCCTATTCCATAATCTCGTAGAACAGACAATAACTTCCGCCTAGGAACCCGGTCATATGCCTTTTCTAGATCTATAAAGCATAGATACAATTCCCTGTTCCACTCATAACACTTCATCATTATTTGCCGTAAGCTAAAGATCTGGTCCTGACAACCTCTAAGAGGCCTAAACCCACACTGATTTTCATCCAATTGGTCCTCAACTAATACTCGCACTTTCCTTTCAACAATACCTGAGAAGATTTTACCCACAACGCTGATTAAAGAGATACCTCTGTAGTTATTACAATCTTTTGTTTCCATGTTTAAAGATTGGTGTGATTACTGCTTTTATCCAGTCTGATGGAGCCTGTCCCGACTCCCAGGCCAATTCAATTATCCTGTGTAGCCATTTAAGACCTGACATTCCACTGTATTTGATGAGTTCCGACTTAATTTCATCCACCTCAGCTGCTTTATTGCACTGCAATCTATTGATCATTTTCTCCACTTCCTCAAATGTGATCCTATTTCCATCATCATTCCTATCCCATTGTACATCGAAATCTGAAACATTTCTGATCGTATTTTCACCTAGATTGAGCAACTCTTCAAAATATTCCCTCCATCTGCCCAAGGAATCCATAGGATTCACCAGCAGTTTTCCTGACCTGTCCAAAATACTTGTCATTTCCTTCTTACCTTCCTTTCGAAGACTGCTAATTACACTCCAGAATGGTTTTCCAGCAGCTTGACCCATTGTCTCCAACCTGTTTCCAAAGTCTTCCCAAGATTTCTTCTTGGATGCTGCAATTATCTGTTTGGCTTTCTTTCTTTCTTCAACATAATTTTCTCTGTCTACCTGAGTTCTAGTATGTAGCCATTTTTCATACGCCTTCTTTTTCCTTTTACAGGCTGCCTTGACTGTGTCATTCCACCAAGCTGTTTGCTTCATCCTACTTTTACACACTACCGTTCCAAGACATTCTTTAGCCACTTCTAGTACTGTGTCCCTGTACCTTGTCCATTCCTTTTCCAGTGACTGTAATTGACTACATTCAACTAACTGGTACCTTTCTGAGATCGCTGTTATGTACTTGTGCCTGATTTCCTTATCCTGAAGTTTCTCCACTCTTATCCTCCTACATATGGACCTGACCTCCTGCACTTTCGGCCTCACAATCCCAATTTCACTCCAGATTAAATAATGATCAGTGTCATCAAAGAATCCCCTGAATACACGTGTATCCCTCACAGCCTTCCTGAATTCCTGATGTGTTATTATATAGTCAATGACAGATCTGGTTCCCCTACCTTCCCAAGTATACCGGTGAATGTTCTTATGTTTAAAAAAGGAGTTTGTGATTACTAAGCCCATACTGGCACAGAAATCCAAGAGTTGTTTCCCGTTCCTGTTGGCCTCCATATCCTCTCCAAATTTACCCATAACCTTTTCAAACCCTTCTGTTCGATTTCCAATCCTGGCATTAAAATCACCCATGAGCAGAACACTGTTCTTATCTTGATCTGTCCCTTCACAATGCGAATATACTGACACAATCCCAATTTTCTTGCTAAACACTGTCAAATCTATCCACATCAGTCGTTCGTTTACATACCTTACTGCATCTACGCTGGGTTCCATTTCTTTCCTGATGTAATGCCCTACACCCCATTGTGCTATTCCTGCTTTGACTCCTGACAGGTAGACCTTGTATTCTCCCACTTCCTCTTCTTTCTCACCCCTTACCCGAATGTCACTAACAGCTAAAACGGTCAGCCCCATCTTACTTGCAGCCTCTGCCAGCTCTACCTTCTTCCCAGAGTGGCCCCCATTGATATTAATGGCTCCCCATCTCATTACCATTTGTTTGCGAAGTCGTATCTTAGGAGTCCCTGGTTTGTCAGTTATAGGCGGGACTCCCGTCACCTCCAAAGGTCCGAGGCATTTTGCTCTGATTGTTGCCAGCATCATATTTAAAGTACCAGGGAAGCAGGTTGCTAGCCTTGCTTGTCCCGAGTCCCATTGAGTTTTACACCTAACGGTTGAGGGACTAACCGGTGGATTTGGTAGTCTTTGCCGTATGAGCACAAAGGTGACCACGACTCAGAATATGTCCGAGATGCCCAGCCTTATTCCAAAGTAGCTGGTATCCCGACTGTCGGGACCACTTACTTGGCCACTCATACGTTGCCCGTGGTTCATGAACTAGGACATGACTACAGGAACCCACACCATGAACACAATCGCCGACAAATCTTTGTATGCTTTCTTCAGTTCGGTAAGTTCCGTCCTGATACACTGAAAGTTTTGTTTTTACTGAGAAATAATTCTTGTTTCTAATTCAGATGCTATACATTCAAAGTTCCTATTCATATCTGAATTTAGCTGTACAGTTACTTTAGTATATAATTCAGATGCCTCACGTTCAAAATTTGTGTTCAGTTGCTTCGATTTGGTTTAGAGCGATCTCTTTAAAAAATTTATGAAAATCAGTAAACGGTCTGGGTACCATTTGAGCGGTTTGCTGAGATTCTGCCGACATCTCTTTTCCACTTAAACGACAGAATCCAGATTTTCCACTGCTGTGCCAATTATTTCTTGCTCATCAATCTCCGATTCAACATCGGTCTTGTCCGGCGTAGCTGTTTCTTTTAGTTTTCCTATTTTTCCCATTTATGGTTAAACAGATAGACCTTAATGATATTGAATATTTATGCTCTAACTGTCCTGCTAATGTAAGATTTATGATCTGTCTTGATTTAATATTTATTAGCGCACAATGTATTATAAAACAATCAAGCAGCGCCGCGTTATTTGTGATAATATTGGACCATATTGTCGACTTTGATTCTGGCAGATAATTCCTATCTGTTATTGGTTCAAATTTTTTTGAAAAACTGATCGTCGCAAATGTGGGTTGCGATTCTTCACTTTACACTCACTTATCTTTGCAAAGATAAGTGAAAACGGTGACTTCCTTACCTTTCATTACGGCAGTCCAGCAGCGTGTGATTTATACTTTACAAAATTTTCGAAAATGTTGTTCTTTTTTTAGTTGGTTTCTGCATTTTATCTGCCTTTTCGTTCTTTATCTGTTGTTACACACTCTCTCATTGGATTGTTGTGCATAGAAAAGAAAACACCACTTTTAAGTACACAGCAATATAACATCTACATCTACATGGTTACTCTGCAATTCACACTAAGTCCCTGGCAGAGGGTTCATCGAACCATTTTCATACTACTTCTCTACCATTCCACTCTCGAATGGTGCGTGGGAAAAAGGAACACCTAAATCTTTCCGTTCGAGCCCTGATTTCTCTTATTTTATTACGATGATCAATTCTCCCTACGTAGGTTGGTGTCAACAAAATATTTCCGAATTCGGAAGAGAAAGTTGGTGATTGAAATTTCGTGAATAAATCTCGCCGCAAAGAAAACCGCCTTTGTTTCACTGACTGCCACCCCAACTCGCGTTTCATGTCAGTGACACACTCACCCCTATTGCGCGATAACACGAAACGTGTATAATGAATTCTACTCTGTAAATGATGAAAGTCTATATGAATGCAGCTTGCCGCTAACTTGGTGTAATGTTTTGTCTGTACAGAAGTGTATATGTCGCCTTTATCGCTCTTTCACCCTCACACATAAATCGGTACAATAAAGTCAGGGCTTCGTGTTTTCTTATTAGGCTGATCCGTGAAAAGACAGACAAACAATTATGCTAATGGAGGATTCTGAGTAATTTCTCGAATTTCATTCGCTCTCTCTCTCTCTCTCTGTCCTTTATCTGTGTACAGTTTAACTATATTATTTACGTGAAATCAGCCTAGTAGAATCTCTGGTGGAGCCCTTCGTCTTAATGTTCAGCGGCTGGCTTGCTAGAAAAGATCTTTACATTTGTTATTATTATTAAGCGCTGCATTCAGTTGGGAAAATCGATCGTTTGAACAATTCGTTCAGTTTACGACAGATCTAAAATTTCAGATGTGGACGAAGCCTTTTTGGACGATTTCAAAAAACTCAGAGATTGCAGGCTCTCTTCGTCACAGCTGAAACTTCCCAATTAATTACAGGGCCCAGACAATCATCAGTGATTCAGACAGAGAACTCATTCATCATTCACTCTAGAATAAAATGGTCACAAACCTTATTTCTGAGGAAAATTGTATATTGAATCCATTTTCGTACATGTTCCGTTTTCTGTTGGTTCCAAGTCTCATGTAATTTTCTTTTACAGGTTTTTCTTTCTCTTTATCTCTCACGCTAGCGGCACAAACTTTCCTAGCTCGCTTTAGCGCGAAGAAGAGTAAATAAATCTCTTTTAGCAATCCGAAAATCTTCCAACCGACACTTCCGAAGCTGTTCCTCTCTCCCACTATAATAACCATGGAGCATACATTTCTGTACCTCTGTTGTTCCAAAGAATAAACGTACTAGAAAAATACTTTGGCGTCGTAAGGATCCCACACCGCGCAGCAATATTTCAGCAGAGGGTGTACAAGTGTAATGTAGGCTGTCTCTTTAGTGGGTATGTCGCATCTTCTAAGTGTTCTGCGAACAAAGCGCAGTCTTTCGCCAGCCCCACAATATAACTATGTGGTCTTTCCAATTTAAGTTGCTCGCAATTGTAATTTCTAGGTATTTAGTGGCATTGACAGCCCTTAGATTTGTATGATGTATAGTATACCCGAAATTTATCGGATTTCTTTTAGTAAAATGACGTAAAATTACCTTTCACCTAAAGCTTAGTACGTCCCGTCATTTCGTAGCCATTCTGTCGTTAGGCTTGTATGTCACAAGATCTGTAGTTCTCGCCCTTTTCTAATTGATTTCTCATTAATGCAGTCAGCAATAGATACATAACATAATTTTCCCATCCGCTTTTGCTGCAACCCGATGTGCAATGGCTTGTACAAGCTTTTAATTACTTTAATAAAGTCTTTATTTACTTGATATTCGGTTTAGTGAATATTCAAATTCATAGCGACTATCATCATCTGTTTGGTATCGATTCATTCTGGAATTGCGTACACAAGCTATTACTGCATGATAAGCTGTGGAAATGAATGTAATCTGAAAGACGATCGGACTTATTTTACAAAATATGGAAGGTTCTGTTTCGGAAATACTAAGAAAATTAAAATTGAGCAAAATGATGGTCAACAATGACTTTTCATTAAAATTACAAATTAATACCTTTTACGGAAGACGGCTAAATTTACATTTATTCAAGAAATCATTGTACTGACGGGGAGGATAACTTTAAATCAGTAACAAGACACACATTTTCCAAAAATCATTTGTTGTTCGAATAATACTAATCACACAAAAGATGACAACCAAGACAATACAAGAGTCTAAGTAGTTACACTGAGTGAATGAGCTCAATATTGATAATGTTATCGGTTTTATAGAGAAAAACGGAGATCATTTGTCATGGTTTAGTTACATGTACCTACTATGCCTTTCTATTATCTCTCTGGGTTAATTACGTTGATTACTGCGGTATGATATTTATATTATTAAATACATATGTCATATACGAAAGAGTCACGCTAGAACTTCAGTAGTTGAAACTGCATTTACGACTTGTCAGACAGGATACCCACAAATGGTACTTTTGAAACCCATAAATCACGGTTTTTCTGGATTTTCTCAGGAACCACCCACTGTCCAGTCACATCAATGTTGTTGTTGTTGTTGTTGTTGTGGTCTTCAGTCCTGTGATTGGTTTGATGCAGCTCTCCATGCTACTCTATCCTGTGCAGGCTTCATCATCTCCCAGTACTTACCGCAACCTACATGCTTTTGAATCTGCTTAGTGTATTCATCTCTTCCTCTACGATTTTTACCCTCCACGCTGCTATCCAATGCTAAATTTGTAATCCCTTGATACCTCAGAACATGTACTACCAACCGGTCCCTTCTTCTTGTCAAGTTGTGCCACGAACTCCTCCCCAATTCTATTCAATACCTCATCCTTAGTTATATGATCTATCCATATAATCTTCAGGATTCTTCTGTAGCTCCACATTTCGAAAGCTTATGTTCTCTTCTTGTCCAACTATTTATCGTCCATGTTTCACTTCCGTACATGGCTACACTCCATACAAATACTTTTAGAAACGACTTCCTCATACTTAAACCTATACTCGATGTTAACAAATTTCTCTTCTTCAGAAACGCTTTCCTTGCCATTGCCAGTCTACATTTTATATCTTCTCTACTTCGACCATGATCAGTTATTTTGCTCCCCAAATAGCAAAACTCCTTTACTACTTTAAGTGTCTCATTTCCCAATCCAACTCCCGCACTATCACGCGACTTAATCCGACTACATTCCATTATCCTCGTTTTGGTTTTGTTGATGTTCATCTTATATCCTCCTTTCAAGACACTGTCCATCCCGTTCAACTGCTCTTCCAAGTCCTTTGCTGCCTCTGACAGAATTACAATGTCATCGGCGAACCTCAAAGTTTTTATTTCTTCTTCATGGATTTTAATACCTACTCCGAATTTTCCTTTTGTTTCCTTTACTGCTTGCTCAATATACAGACTGAATAACATCAGGGAGAGGCTACAACCCTGTCTAACTCCCTTCCCAACCACTGCTTCCCTTTCATGCCCCTCGACTCTTATAACTGCCTTCTGGTTTCTGTGCAAATTATAAATAGCCTTTCGCTCCTTGTATTTTATCCCTGCCATCTTTAGAATTTGAAAGAGAGTATTCCAGTCAACATTGTCAAAAGCTTTTTCTAAGTCTACAAATGCTAGAAACGTAACTTTGCCTTTTTTTAATCTTTCTTCTAAGATAAGTCATAAGGTCAGTATTGCCTCACGTGTTCCAACATTTCTACGGAATCCAAACTGATCTTCCCCGAGGTTGGATTCAACCAGTTTTTCCATTCGTCTGTAAAGAATTCGCGTTAGTATTTTGCATCTGTGGCTTACTAAACTGCTAGTTTGGTAATTTTCACATCTGTCAGCACCTGCTTTCTTTGGGATTGGAATTATATTCTTCTTGAAGTCTGAGGGTATTTCGCCTGTCTCATACATCTTGCTCACGAGATGGTAGAGTTTTGTCGGGACTGGCTCTCCCAAGGCCGTCAATAGTTCTAATGGAATGTTGTGTACTCCCGGGGCCTTGTTTCGACTCAGGTCTTTCAGTGCTTTGTCAAACTCTTCACGTAGTATCGTATCTCCCATTTCATCTTCATCTACATCCTCTTCCATTTCCATAATATTGTCCTCAAGTACATCGCCCTTGTATAGACCCTCTATATACTCCTTCCACCTTTCTGCTTTCCCTTCTTTACTTAGAACTGGGTTTACATCTGAGCTCTTGATATTCATACAAGTGGCTCTCTTTTCTCCAAAGGTGTCCTTAATTTTCCTGTAGCCAATATCTATCTTACTCCTAGTGAGATAAGCCTCTACATCCTTGCCGGCCGGTGTGGCCGTGCGGTTAAAGGCGCTTCAGTCTGGAACCGCGTGACTACGGTCGCAGGTTCGAATCCTGCCTCGGGCATGGATGTGTGTGATGTTCTTAGGTTAGTTAGGTTTAATTAGTTCTAAGTTCTAGGCGACTGATGACCTCAGCAGTTGAGTCGCATAGTGCTCAGAGCCATTTGAACCATTTTTTTCTACATCCTTACTTTTGTCCTCTAGCCATCCCTGCTTAGCCATTTTGCACTTCCTGTCGATCTCATTTTTGAAACGTTTGTATTCTTTTTTCCTGCTTCATTTACTGCATTTTTATATTTTCTGTTTTCATCAATTAAATTCAATATTTCGTATGTTACCCAAGGAATTCTACTGACCCTCGTCTTTTTACCTACTTGATCCTCTGCTGCCTTCACTAGTTCATCCCTCACAGCTACCCATTCTTCAACTGTATTTCCTTCTCCCATTCCTGTCAATTGTTCTCTTATGCTCTCCCTGAAACTCTGTACAACCTCTGGTTTAGTCAGTTTATCCAGGTCCCATCTCCTTAAATTCCCACCTTTTTGCAGTTTCTTCAGTTTTAACCCAGTCCATAACCAATAGATTGTGGTCAGAGTCCACATCTGCCCCTGGAAATGTCTTACAATTTAAAACCTGGTTCCTAAATCTCTGTCGTACCATTATATAATCTATCTGATGCCTTCTAGTGTCTCCAGGATCCTTCCATGTATACAACCTTCTTATGATTCTTGAACCAAGTGTTAGCTTTGATTAAGTTATGCTCTGTGCAAAATTCTACCAGACGGCTTCCTCTTTCATTTCTTACCCCCAATCCATATTCAACATCAATGTTACCACCTGCCAATAGCTGAATAACCACCTTTTTGCAACACAGAACGCTGCAAGACGTGCGGGAAGAGTCAATGATGTTCTGGAAGTTATCGACGAAGATGTGGAGCCATGCAGATTCCAGCGGCGTGGCCAGCTGCGCTAGGTTTCCCGATTGAGGATCCATGGCGTGAACAGCCTGAGCGAAGAGGTCCCGCAGAGTCTCTATTGGGCTAAAATCCGGTGTGTTTGGAGGCCAGGGTAAAACTGTAAACTCATCCTGGTGTTCTTCAAACCACGCACATATACTGCGAGTTGTGTAACGTGTTGCATTGTCCTGCTGGTAGATGCCATTGTGCCGAGGAAAAGCAAACAGTATGTAGGGGCTGAAATGGTCCCCAAGGATGAATGCATTCTTATATTGATCCACTGTGCCTTCCAGAATGATGAGGTAACCCAGGGAATGCCGCCCGGCTTGAACCATTCCGACGATTGTTGCAGCAGATTGTTGATTCCACATAGTACACGCCAACGGCCATCTGTCCGATGGACACTCATTGTACATCCAGTTGCGTTACTGTCATGCAAATCCCAGCCTTCGTTTCCCCGTAGGCGTCGTTCAGCCCTGCCATCTATGACGCTAGTTTTGTATAGCACCAAATGGTTCAAATGGCTCTGAGCACTATGGGACTTAACATCTGAGGTCATCAGTCCCCTAGAACTTAGAACTACTTAAACCCAACTAACCTACGGACATCACACACATCCATGCCCGAGGCAGGATTCGAACCTGCGACCGTAGCGGTGGCGCGGCTCCAGACTGAAGCGCCTAGAACCGCTCGGCCACACTGGCCGGCTGTATAGCACGATTTTGCCATCCACGATATACTTTAACCATGACGTCACGCGTACAGTTTACAAACTTAGCTGTCTCGGAAATGCTTCCATTCTTGGCCCTGACAGCCAGTGATCATGCCCTTTTGTCTGTGTGGTGTGCATACTGTAAGACTTTCGGTACACACACCATCAGATTATTTGACTTGTCGCTCTAACGAAGTAGGCGAGTGTCAGCAATATGTCTCGTGGTCTTATCGTGGCGTGTCTATCTTCTGCCGTTAGGTCAGACGATAGAAATGCCACTTGCACGCTTCGAGTAGCAGATTGACGGTGACCAACTTTAAACAGAACTTGATTAATTTTCACACACATTTATTAAAATAATAAAAAGCATAGAAATTACTTAACTTGATTCTGGATGCTGTTTACAATTGACAATCTGAAGTTCCTTTGGTCTTGGTACGTTAATCTTATTCTCATATATCTCTGATAATTGACAAAGAGTCTATACATTTCTCTTCATGGCTATGTACAAGAATATGATAATCGCCCGCATCTCGTGGTCGTGCGGTAGCGTTCTCGCTTCCCACGCCCGGGTTCCCGGGTTCGATTCCCGGCGGGGTCAGGGATTTTCTCTGCCTCGTGATGGCTGGGTGTTGTGTGATGTCCTTAGGTTAGTTAGGTTTAAGTAGTTCTAAGTTCTAGGGGACTTATGACCACAGCAGTTGAGTCCCATAGTGCTCAGAGCCATTTGAACCATTTTTGAATATGATAATCTTATTAGGGGCAGACTGAAACTTGACTATAGACTAATGCAGACTGACTGTACACTCGTTATAATATCTCGAGCGTTCAGGTATCACTGCGCGAATGTGATACGCGAGGAGAAAAAGTTCTACGTTAGCAGCAATCTCATTGGCTGCGTTACGTATTAATACGCAGATCGGCGGAAGCAGAATTTGGTCCGTCTATAAGGCAGCGCCATCTCGTAGTGCGGAGACGGACGAGCGCTGCGCCTGCGCTGTTGTGCTTAGCGGGGCGCGCTCTAGTGGGAAAATTGTGTACGCGCTGACTACGCGGAACTGTGTACACAACATTCTGTTTCCGCGTTACGACAACGACTGCATGGTGTTCCGCGTCCCACCGACACGCTTTATTTACCCTTCTAGTGCTGCAGGTCCGCCCCCGGTAGCTGAGTGGTCAGTGCGACAGACTGTCAATCCAAAAGGCCCGGATTCGATTCCCGGCTGGGTCGGAGATTTTCTCTGCTCAGGGACTGGGTATTGTGTTGTCCTAATCATCATCAATTCATCCCCATCGACGCGCAAGTCGCCGAAGTGGCGTCAAATCGAAAGACTTGCACCAGGCGAACGGTCTACCCAACGGGAGGCCCTCGTCACACGACATTTCATTTCATTTCATTTCTAGTGCTGCAACCTGCCAGCTGAGAGTATTATTGCACGTTGACGTCGAACGCAGGCGGTGGTCACATTAATCTGACTAGACTGCGTTTAAACCGTCTAAGGTTCACCCTAGACCACAGCTAATGCAAAAGAATCAACCGATTTCTCAATTTGCCTGAGCTGGAAGAAGTGTAGGATAACTACATTATACCCGTTCTTCCGATAGTCTTAAAAATAGTCGCTAGGCCAAGGGCTATCCAAAATATTTTACTCCCTTACCTGTGTGATCAACAAAGCCTAAGATATCATCCCCTGAAAAATCGTATTTCCGCGAGCGGCTTTTTGGAACATATTGGTACCGTGAACTGTCATGCAAGGATTCTATAAGACATTCGGTTGAATAAGACGAAATTTTTCGTTGCTCCATGATTAAAATACTTCTTTAAGATACACTTCATGTCCTTCGCAGAATTTTCTGACTACTGTATCACCACCATTAGAACATAATGTATTTCTTTGCCAATAATTTTGATCCTTTCGGTGATGATTTTCATTATTGTTTATGTAAATAAGTTAAAAAATACGGAGAAGCCATTGTCCTTTTGGGCCTAGCCTCCCGCCAACCTTTGAACTGGCTTATTTAATCAGTAACAGATGATCCTAGGACCAAAATTCAACTTTTTATTTTTCACACCAACCAACTTTATTGAGGAGAAAGGAGTTGTAGACTGAAACATGTACGTTTGAAATATGACTGAAATTTATACGTGTGAAATATTATTGAAATTAAGTAACTGACAATAGTCTGAAACACAACTACTAGAATGGGAGTGCCATGTGAACGTGTATTTTATCTCGTCGCGTATGCGCTTTCCCGTGTATTGAACTTTTCTGACTACGAGAATGTAAACTCTCAAGAACTTTAAACCAGACCAAAACGATATGAATTTACGTAAAGCAAGATACTGAATCTGATGCAACACTATTGGTTTGAAATTGGCCCTGATAATAAAACAAAACGTGGTCAATTTGAAAATAATGGTCCCTGTGCTTAATGAATACTATCTCTGAAATAATAAAATTTCTTGCCTTTATCTGCGCAATGATGACGCCCTTCGCACTGCTCTCTGTTAGTACTTTAAACTGCATAGTTAGCAAACAGCTATCGTGCACAGTTGTTGCTTAGCATACATTTTAATTAAATCGATTATGCCTGAGACAATAACTTCTTGAGAAAAATGGTTTAACAAAAACGACGTGGATCTGGGAGCTGGTATTGACTTGGTGTAAGCAGCAATATGGCACTAACTTAAAAACTTGCATTTTGACTATTTGAAAATTAATAATGCTCACAATTACTACACACATTAAACTGGTTATAC
Source organism: Schistocerca americana (assembly GCF_021461395.2). Taxonomy (NCBI): domain Eukaryota; kingdom Metazoa; phylum Arthropoda; class Insecta; order Orthoptera; family Acrididae; genus Schistocerca; species Schistocerca americana. The sequence continues at coordinate 587,769,760 of NC_060123.1, read as the reverse complement.
ATTAACAATTAGTTTTACAAATTTATTGGATGTGAGTGCTATACCTTGTCTCAATTGTCACTTATGAATATGCGCCGTAGATTAATAATAAAACAACTTTCTTTACCTTATTATATCCCGTATGGTATCCTGCAATTAATAGATCAGTACTGCCTGTAGAGAGTAAGTACGTATCCAGCACACATCAGTTAAAACACGTCTTTACTCTTGAGAGTCCTCCATACATCTCTCTATCTAAAGTTACTCGTAACACATTACCCATAACATCTTGAATCAGCGATGGCTGTTGAGCAGCGATGTTACTGCACAATCGATACTACATTTGACCATCTCTGGTTCAATACAAAATTTTCCTATATAATTTGAATTAGTTTACTCTATGTATATACCTGTCAAGATTGCAGCTGAAAATTTTTTGAATCCTGTCCGCCCACTAAGCCACTAAGGCTGCTGTATCCATATCTTCCAGGAGCAGCAGCAATGGAAGAGGGAGGGAAGAGCAGAGGGACCCTGAGGGACGATCTTGGAGCTCTGCTGTCATCCGGGGTAGCGGCTGATGTCACCATCATGGCAGACAGTGTCTGGCTGCCGGCTCACAGGGTTATAATGGCGGCCCGCAGCCCAGTTTTCGCTGCTATGTTCCGGCACGACCTGCTGGAAGCTTCTAACAACAGCGTCAGCATCACAGATATCAACCAGGAGGTGCTGCGTCAGATGCTGCATTTCATGTACACAGACGAAGCGCCTCTGTTGGAATGTTTTGGAGCAGAACTGCTCGCTGCGGCGGACAAGTACAATGTCCCGAGGCTGAAGCAGCAGTGCGAGCAGCAACTGATTCAAGACTTATGCATGGAGAACGCAGCAGACTGCGCTGTCCTTGCAATGGTGTACTCATGTGAGAAGCTGAAGGCGGCAGCTATCAGCTTCATTAGTTCCCACTGCAAAGAAGTTATGGCTACAGACAGGTGGGCTAACGCCATGAGGCAACACACTGAAGACACTGTGAAGATCTGCCGCTTACTGGGGGAGGCAGAACGTCTCGAGTTAGAATGGTATGGTTTCCTGTGTGATTTAGCTCTCTGTCTGTCTCTCTCTCTCTCTCTCACACACACACACACACACACGACCTATCAATGAACTCGTTTCAATTTTGGACTGTCGTGAGGAACTATTCGATTTTCATTGCAGTGGGTTTCTTTTCGCTGTTAAAATTTAGTAATTTAAAACAAATCACTTCTATTTGTGCGTCTGGCCGCCATGGCCGTGGGGTTCTAGACACGTCAGTCCGCCGGCCGCGGTGGTCTCGCGGTTCTAGGCGCTCAGTCCGGAACCGCGCGACTGCTACGGTCGCAGGTTCGAATCCTGCCTCGGGCATGGATGTGTGTGATGTCCTTAGTTAGGTTTAAGTAGTTCTAAGTTCTAGGGGACTGATGACCACAGATGTTAAGTCCCATAGTGCTCAAAGCCATTTGAACCATTTGAACCACGTCAGTCCGGAACCGCGCTGCTACTACAGTCGCAGATTCGAATCCTGCCTCGGGCATTGTTGTGTCTGATGTCCTTAGGTTAGTTAGGTTTAAGTAGTTTCTAAATGTAGGGGTCTGATGACGTCAGATGTTAAGCCCCATAGTGCTTAGAGCCATTTTGCCTTGTGCCTTGTCACGGTAATAACAGTCGGAGAATTCGGCTCGCTTTTTTTATATTTTCTCCTTTCATCATTTACATTCAGTATCTCTTGTGATATCCAAGGATCTCATGTCGGACTCGTCTTTTTACCTACTGGATCCTCTAGTACCGTCGCATTTTCATGTCTCAGAGTTACCCATTCATCTTTGCCTAAAGCTCCTTTTGAAACTCTCAACAACCTGTGGTTCTTTCGATTTATCCAGCTCCCATTTCCCTAATCTATCGTTTTGTAATATCTTCAGTTTTAATCTACAGTTCATAACCATTAATTAGGGTCAGTGTCCACATCTACCCATGGAAATGTCTTACAATTTAAAATCGGGTTCCGAAACCTGTTTTACCATCATACAATCAATCTGAAATCTTCCAGTGTCTCCAGGTCTCTTCATATATACAACGTCCTTTCATGCGTCTTAAACCAAATGTTAGCGATGATTAAATTATGCTCTGTGCAAAATTCTGTCAGGCTGCTTCCTCTTCTATTTCTCTCACTCACTCCACATTCACATACTATTTTTCCTTCTCTTCCTTTTCCTACCGTCGAATTGCAGTCCCCCATCAGAATTAAATTTTCGTCTCCCTTAACGATCTGAACTATTTCTTTCATATCACCATACGTTTCTTCAATCTTTTCATAATCGGTGGAGCTAGTTGGCATATAAACTTGTACTACTGTGGCTGGTATGGGCTCAGTGCCTATCTTGGCTGCGGCAATGAGTTCGCTAGGCTGTTCAGAGTATCTTACTTACATTACTATTTTATTACTGATCATTAAACATACTCCTGTATTACCCCTATTTGATTCTGTATTTATAAGCCTGTGTTCACCTGACCAGAAGTCCTCTGTTTCCCCTGCCACCGAACTTTACTAACTCCCACTATATATGACTGCAACCTATCCATCTTTGTAACGTACCTGCCCGCTTCAGGGATCTAACATTCCACAGTCCTATGTGTAGAACGTCAGCTTTGTTTCTCCAGATGACGACACCCGCGTGAGTAGTCCCCACCTGGAGACCCGAATGGGGGATTATTTTACCTCTGAAATATACTACCCAAGACAGTGCCATCATCATTTAACAATACAGTAGAGCTGCATACCCTGGGGAAAAATTACGGCTGTAGTTTCCCCTTGCTTTCAGCCGTTCACAGTAAAAGTACAGCAAGGCCATTTTGTTTGGTGTTACAAGGCCACGCCAGTCGATCATCTAGACTGTTCCCCCAAAACTACTAAAAAGGCTGCTATTCCTCTTTAGGAACCACACGTTTGTCTGGCCTCTCAACAGATACCCCTACACTGTGGTTGGACCTACGGTGCCGCTATCTACATCACTGAGACACGCAAGTCACCCCACAATGGGAAGGTCCATATGGTTTCTATTTATTATTAATTTATCACATTACAGGCCACCTTCCATAAGTTCCAAAGCATAAATTTACGTGTACAGTACACATTTAAAATTCTAGAGTGAAAAAAAATTGTTATAGAGTCTGATAAAAATCCTTATCATCTCTCTCACACGTTTCCCGTAAGATTAGAAGCAGACTCCTCGCCCATGAGCAGTGATACTGATATTTTTCTTTGTGTGCCCTTAGACGTACAATAGGCAGTAAACTTTTTTTTAAGTGCATTATCTGAAAACTACCTTGAGCAGTTAAACAGAGAACCGACTCGTGCCGACAACATGTTAGATCTTCTGCTGACAAACAGACCCGAACTATTTGAAACAGTTAACGCAGAACAGGGAATCAGCGATCATAAAGCGGTTACTGCATTCAGCTGTAAATAGAAATATTAAAAAAGGTAGGAAGATTTTTCTGTTTAGAAAAAGTGACAAAAAGCAGATGTCAGAGAACTTGACAGCTCAACACAAAAGTTTTGTCTCAAGTACAGACAGTGTTGAGGATCAGTGGACAAAGTTCAAAACCATTGTACAATATGCATTAGATGAGTATGTTCCAATCAAGATAGTAAGAGAAGGAAAAGAGCCACCGTGGTACAACAACCGAGTTACAAAACTGCTGCGGAAGCAAAGGGAACTTCACAGAAAACATAAACATAGCCAAAGCCTTGCAGACAAACAAAAATTACACAAAGCGAAATGTAGTGTGAGGAGGCCTATGCGAGAGGCGTTCAATGAATTCGAAAGTAAAGTTATATGTACTGATTTGGCAGAAAATCGTAAGAAATTTTGGTGTAATGTCAAAGCGGTAGGTGGATCAAAACAAAATGTCCAGACACTCAGTGACCAAAATGGTACTAAAACAAAGGATGACAGACTAAAGGCCGAAATACTAAATGTCTTTTTCCAAAGCTGTTTCACAGAGGAAGACTGCACTATAGTTTCTTCTCTAGATTGTCGCACAGATGACAAAATGGTAGATATCGAAATAGATGACAGAGGGATAGAAAAACAATTGAAATCGCTCAAAAGAGGAACGGCTGCTGGACCTGTTGGGATACCAGTTCTATTTTACACAGAGTACGCGAAGGAACTTGCCCCCTTCATGCAGCGGGTGTACCGTAGGTCTCTAGAAGAGCGTAGCGTTCCAAAGGATTGGAAAAGGGCACACACAGGTCATCCCCGTTTTCAAGAAGGGACGTCGAACAGATGTTCAGAACTATATACCTATATCTCTAACGTCAATCAGTTGTTGAATTTTGGAACACTTATTATGTTCGAGTATAATGACTTTTCTGGAGACTAGAAATCTACTCCGTAGGAATCAGCATGGGTTTCCAAAAAGACGATCGTGTGAAACCCAGCTCGCGCTATTCGTCCACGAGACTCAGAGGGCCATAGACACTGCTTCCCAGGTAGATGCCGTGTTTCTTGACTTCCGCAAGGGGTTTGATACAGTTCCCCACAGTCGTTTAATGAACAAAGTAAGAGCATATGGACTATCAGACCAATTGTGTGATTGGATTGAAGAGTTCCTCTCAATGGAGAGAAGTCTTCCGAAGTAAGAGTGATTTCAGGTGTGCCGCAGGGGAGTGTCATAGGACCGTTACTATTCACAGTATACATAAATGACCTTGTGGATAACATCGGAAGTTCACTGAGGCCTTTTGCGAATGATGCTGTAGTATATCGAGAGGTTGTAACAATGGAAAATTGTACTGAAATGCAGGAGGATCTGCAACGAATTGACGCATGGTGCAGGGAATGGCAACTGAATCTCAGTGTAGACAAGTGTAATGTGCTGCGAATACATAGAAAGAAACATCGTTTATCATTTAGCTACAATATGGCAGGTCAGCAACTGGAAGCAGTTAATTCCATAAATTATCTGGGAGTAGGCATTAGGAGTGATTTAAAATGGAATGACCATAGCAGGCCGGGGTGGTCGAGCGGTTCTAGGCGCTACAGTCTGGAACCTTGCCACCGCTACAGTCGCAGGTTCGAATCCTGCCTCGGGCATGGACGTGTGTGATGTCCTTAGGTTAGTTAGGTTTAAGTAGTTCTAAGTTCTAGGGGACTGATGACCTTAGAAGTTAAGTCCCATAGTGCTCAGAGCCATTTGAATGACCATATAAAATTAATCGTCGGTAAAGCAGATGCCAGACTGAGATTCATTGGAAGAATCCTAAGGAAATACAATCCGAAAACAAAGGAAGTAGGTTATAGTACACTTGTTCGCCCACTGCTTGAATACTGCTCAGCAGTGTGGGATCCTTACCAAATGGGGTTGATAGAAGAGATAGAGCAGATCCAACAGAGCAGCGCAGGATCATTTAGTAATCGCGAAAGCGTTACGGAGATGATAGATAAACTGCAGTGGAAGACTCCGCAGCAGAGACGCTCAGTAGCTCGGTATGGGATTTTGTTGAAGTTTCGTGAACATGCCTTCACCGAGGAGTCAAGCAGTATATTGGTCCCTCTTACGTATATCTCGCGAAGAGACCATGAGGATGAAATCAGAGAGATTAGAGCCCACACAGAGGCATACCGACAATCTTTCTTTCCACGAACAGTACGAGACTGGAATAGAAGGGAGAACCGATAGAGGTACTCAAAAGTACCCTCCGCCGCACACCGTCAGGTGGCTTGCGGAGTATGGATGTAGATGTAGATGTAGATGCCGCATGGATACATCGCGAAAAACCAAGTTACTGAGGGAGGCATCGTGTGGTTACCCCGATTTTCAGTTAACCTCTTGAGTAAGCACTTTGACGTTCTACATGCTAAGCGTTACTTTATGAGCACCCCCACAGGTGATGGTGCTGTCTTGCTTTAAACTGAAGCGTGATTTCTTATATAAATGTGGGCACAATAATCGCAACCTCTATTACCTTACCTTCAAATGTTTATCAGCTGCAAACAACATGTTTTTGCTTCCTGTTTTACAATATTTACACGAAAATAAACTTAAATCTATCCCTTAACGTCACTCAAGTTAGCAGACTTCAACACTGGTCACATAAAATATATGGTACGTATCTTCATTTTTATTTGTGTGCCGTTAGATGTACAATAGACAGTAAATTTTTTCTTCCCTGTAAATAGAAGTACTGAGCTGACGGGACATGGTGAGATGGAGGTGTAGAAATGAAGTAATTTAATGTAATTACTTTTTATTTAGAACACAATTACGTGAAACTTGTTGCGGCGGAACTAGTTGGTACACCATATTTTTCGTAATATTTCACCTTTGTCAGGAAGCCATTTTTCCCTTTTGCGTATTTATAAAACTCCCTGCAAGTCAGCTCATAGTTAAACTGGCACTGTGAGATGGTTTCCACAGTCCCTGGAAGTAGTCTATTTCTTTGATCACCCCACTGAGCCGACTTCAGAAAAAATACTCTTTCCACTGTGGCGTTGTGTGCGTCTGTAGTAACCAAATATTCGCATAATTTTAGCAGTTGGCTTTTGCATTTAGGATTTTCGGTTTCCTTAAGAAAGTAAATCCACCTTTCTTCCATTCTTCCGAGTCACGCTTCGTTTGTAAAAAGCTCTGCAGATACATATATTCCAGAAAACAATATTCACATGAAATCTTCACGCCATTTTTACTCTGGTGCATAATAGTTTTTCAATCATCACTCATTCCCGGGTTTCAGATAGCGTCATCCAATCAAATACGTGATATTTATTAAAAGAAATAGCCCATTTCTCAAGGAAATCAAATGATATGGTGTAGAAAGACAGTCTCTCTTCCTCCGATTTCGAAATCAAATTATAATATGGTATAGAAAGACAATCGCTCTAGCTCCGATTTCGAAAACAAATTATAATTATTTCTTGGTTAGGGTTCTCATTCTTTAATTTGTTCAAATTCATCTTAGTTTTCATGCCAATAAAACTGACAATTATCCTTTCATTGAGACATCTTTTAGTGTCGATTAATATGTTTCTTATTTCAATTATCGAAACTTTATTCTTCTCCTTGTTTTTTATATATTTTTTTCAAACAGAGCCAAGTTTGACTGCAGAAACATGAAGTAAATTTCACTGATCGGACTATGGAAAAAATATGAAATTATTTGAGGTAGCCTGTCTTCAGTGTCAAAAAATTGTTTTCAAGGAGTCCAGAGCTTACGAATTCTCTCAACTGCCGGCATTAGAGACAGTCATCTTGTTTTTGAGCGAAATAGAAGAGCCTGATGATTGACATCAAGGTATAAAAAGAATTATTTGCTTCTGTCTTTACCGTGTAAATTTACAAATAATTAAATGTTTTCATGACGATTATTTAAGTGTCGATAGTTAAGACTCCAGCAGCGCTGAATATAGCATTGTGGAGAATATGCACAGGGCGTCCAATTCCTTCTACATTTTTTCCTGGTTCTTCTTTAATTTTGTGAAACGGATTCCGCTGGCCGCGTCGATGAAGCCCTCCGAAGTTGGTATTGATATTGTCTCCGGAAAATGCGATCACTTTATCTAATGGAATTTGCAGTTACTCTTGAAGTGTCTAGACAGAATCTGCAATTGTCTCAGATGTTTCGTTATTCAGCGAATCATACTACGACAGCTTCTGTTGGATTCCATCAGTTTCAGTAAAGTATTGAACAACTAAAGGAAACATCTTTTCAGTCTTGTGGGTCGATGCGTCGATGTCTATGCCACGAAATGAAACTTCTTGCAATTCTTTTACGCATTCGGACACCGAGTATGGTGCGAGAATATTTTTAACAATCACTGTAACTTTGATGCTGGCTGTAGACTACTTTGCGACGACTTTGGAGTCAGGATACATTTCAGCATTCAGTTTTATGGTACAGTTAAGAGAATTGAGGGACTGATGATGCTTGACAACTTCACAAAGCTGTTGTTAGTTCTGCAGCAGAAACGAGCATTTCTTCCTGGATATCTTCTTTAATCATAAAAGAAGAAATAGGCTTTGATGTCGATGCTATCGCGAAGCTATTTGTATGATTCATCGTAGTAATTGTATTGTCTCACATCTACCTTCCTCCGTGAGTTATTGAGATGAAACAGCTACAAATTTCACACAACACTTCCTGATGCGTACATCTTTTCTTGACAAGAGACCGCTCCTTTGTATAATCATCCGAAAAGCCATATTTTCTCTTTAAATCCTTATGCATTTTCATAAGCTATGGTAAGTTTATTAGAAGGTAAACAGTCGACAGTAACATTTTAGTCATCGAAGTACACGTCGCTATACACTTCACGCCCTGTATAACCGCAGTAAACATCTCAAACATTACTGACTTACACTCGATGTTCATATTATGTTTAGGAAGAATCCTCTTATCAGATCGCTATTCAAGTGGGAACTCTCCTATCCTTCTGCATGGCGCTGCCTAAATTGTCCCAGTCCCCTACTACTGGAAAAATGTGGTATTTTCTCGAATGATAGCGCTATATCTAGAAGGGAAAAAAGGTCAATTGGGCTACCTCCACTAACCTAAGAAAATGGCAAGTAATTTTGGTGGGAAAAGGACTTAGTTTGTGCTGGGATGCTGGATAGGATGGACATATGTCTTTATTTTGCATGCAGTGTTTATTTATGCAGTTTCAGTTGTCATAGGCAGTAGCTGCAACCAGTGTGTTCACTGTGAGATCCGAAGTCCAGCTGACCTAGTACACAGTACCGCCACCAGATAGTGCTGTCGCCCCTTCCATGATGTAATCGAAGATGGTGGTCCGGGGAAAAATGGCGGGAAAAGGACTCAGTCTGTGTGCAGCTGCTGGAGAGGTTCAGTGTACTTTATTTTCAGTGCAAAGTTGGAACAGTTTATTTAGAGATTTATTACACTAATACAAAACACTCGCCCTAACGTGAATAGGATCACAATAAATATCCTACAGACCTGAAAACTGCTCGTAAATTACATCTTCATCTACATTTATACTCCGCAAGCCACCCAACGGTGTGTGGCGGAGGGCACTTTACGTGCCACTGTCATTACCTCCCTTTTCTGTTCCAGTCGCGTATGGTTCGCGGGAAGAACGACTGTCTGAAAGCCTCAGTGCGCGCTCGAATCTCTCTAATTTTACATTCGTGATCTCCTCGGGAGGTATAAGTAGGGGGAAGCAATATATTCGATACCTCATCCAGAAACGCACCCTCTCGAAACCTGGCGAGCAAGCTACACCGCGATGCAGAGCGCCTCTCTTGCAGAGTCTGCCACTTGAGTTTGTTAAACATTTCCGTAACGCTATCACGGTTACCAAATAACCCTGTGACGGAACGCGCCGCTCTTCTTTGGATCTTCTCTATCTCCTCTGTCAACCCGATCTGGTACGGATCGCACACTGATGAGCAATACTCAAGTATAGGTCTACATTTGTCTATGTTAAGGGTCAGTTGCCACTCCCTGCACCAAGTGCCTATCCGTTGCAGATCTTCCTGCATTTCGCCACAATGTTCTAATGCTGCAACTTCTCTGTATACTACAGCATCATCCGCGAAAAACCGCATGGAACTTCCGACACTATCTACTAGGTCATTTATATATATTGTGAAAAGCAGTGGTCCCGTAACACTCCCCTGTGGCACGCCAGAGGTTACTTTAACGTCCGTAGACGTCTCTCCATTGATAACAACATGCTGTGTTCTGTTTGCTAAAAATTCTTCAATCCAGCCACACAGCTGGTCTGATATTCCGTAGGCTCTTACTTTGTTTATCAGGCGACAGTGCGGAACTGTATCGAACGCCTTCCGGAAGTCAAGGAAAATGGCATCTACCTGGGAGCCTGTATCTAACATTTTGTGGGTCTCATGAACAAATAAAGCGAGTTGGGTCTCACACGATCACTGTTTCCGGAATCCATGATGATTCCTACAGAGTAGATTCTGGGTTTCCAAAAAGACATGATACGCGAGCAAAAAACATGTTCTAAAATTCTACAACAGATCGACGTCAGAGATATAGGTCTATAGTTTTGCGCATCTGCTCGACGACCCTTCTTGAAGACTGGGACTACCTGTGCTCTTTTCCAATCATTTGGAACCTTCCGTTCCTCTAGAGACTTGCGGTACATGGCTGTTAGAAGGGGGGCAAGTTCTTTCGCGTACTTAGTGTAGAATCGAATTGGTATCCCGTCAGGTCCAGTGGACTTTCCTCTGTTGAGTGATTCCAGTTGTTTTTCTGTTACCGAAATAATGCAGCACATTGATGTACAAACATGCAAACAACTTGTAAATTATCACAATAATACATGTAAAACGCTAAGCAAACACTCTCACTAATTGTAAATGTCGAAATATTGCATTGCACATCCTACACACATGCTCATAAAATAACGCAGTACACTGATGCAAAGACACATTCACTACGCGTGAAATTGTAAAAAATAATACGTGCATAACACTCTGCAAACACACTCACAATGCCTTAATAGTCAAAATAATGCAATGCACAAACACTCATTGCACGAAAAAACGCTTTCGAACCATGATTAAGAAGTTCGATGCCCCCACATATCAGCGAACTGTTCCATACAGAGGCCAATAGTCGCGCTCGCTGGGGCGGCGCGTGCACGCCTGTCCAGGCTGCTCCACATGCGAGATGCATATGGCCGCACACACGTTTACCTGCCCAGAATGGCTGATGCACAGCTGCGAGATGTGTACCTCGCGACTCACCCTTGTAAGCACAGCCAAAAAGTTGACAGTGTGTTGTGTGCATCTAGCAGGGGAAAGATGGGTGGAAGACACATTTGATGGTTCTCTAAGCATGAGAAACACGTTAGCTGACTTTGTAAATTATAAAGATGATTTGAAATCTGCTACATCACCAACATCGGTATTCGTAAGTGGAAATATCAGTTTCCTCTATTTTTTTCGAGTTTTCATGTAAAGGTCTTCGCTGACGAGATAAGTTTCCAGTTACTCAGTGGTTTACAGCACGCTCCACCTCGCTACGGTTTTGGGTTTCTAGAGAAGTAATTTCCACTCTATATTTGCGGAAGCGATCATGCTATCCAAGCGATTTTGCTACATACTTGATATCGAGAAATATCGCGAAAATGGTATGATATTCAGGCAAACCATGTGAAAATACATATGTTCTTGTAATACAGAAGTCTAGAGATGGTTGTAGAAAGCAACCAAGCAGGTCGCCTCTGTGCCGACAATTCTGACCCAGCCTTTGTACAACAGTTTAGAGAGTGACCTCGGTGCGTTGAGGGTGATTTGGTCATGCGTCAGGCCAATGTGTGTGCGGGGGCAGATTACTTGTGACCGTCGGCTGCAGTGTATGAGCTACCGAGCTCATGGGAAATATTTGGTGCTGCGAGGGCTATATATAAGGTCCGTGTGCCTATACCGTCTATCTTCGTGGTATACGTACGAGGGTCTGATGGTCAGTAGCTACACTCCTGGAAATGGAAAAAAGAACACATTGACACCGGTGTGTCAGACCCACCATACTTGCTCCGGACACTGCGAGAGGGCTGTACAAGCAATGATCACACGCACGGCACAGCGGACACACCAGGAACCGCGGTGTTGGCCGTCGAATGGCGCTAGCTGCGCAGCATTTGTGCACCGCCGCCGTCAGTGTCAGCCAGTTTGCCGTGGCATACGGAGCTCCATCGCAGTCTTTAACACTGGTAGCATGCCGCGACAGCGTGGACGTGAACCGTATGTGCAGTTGACGGACTTTGAGCGAGGGCGTATAGTGGGCATGCGGGAGGCCGGGTGGACGTACCGCCGAATTGCTCAACACGTGGGGCGTGAGGTCTCCACAGTACATCGATGTTGTCGCCAGTGGTCGGCGGAAGGTGCACGCACCCGTCGACCTGGGACCGGACCGCAGCGACGCACGGATGCACGCCAAGAAAAAAAAATGGTTCAAATGGCTCTGAGCACTATGGGACTTAACTGCTGAGGTCATTAGTCTCCTAGAACTTAGAACTAGTTAAACCTAACTAACCTAAGGACATCACAAACAGCCATGCCCGAGGCAGGATTCGAACCTGCGACGGTAGCGGTCTTGCCGTACCAGACTGCAGCGCCTGTAACCGCACGGCCACTTCGGCCGGCTTGCACGCCAAGACCGTAGGATCCTACGCAGTGCCGTAGGGGACCGCACCGCCACTTCCCAGCAAATTAGGGACACTGTTGCTCCTGGGGTATCGGCGAGGACCATTCGCAACCGTCTCCATGAAGCTGGGCTACGGTCCCGCACACCGTTAGGCCGTCTTCCGCTCACGCCCCAACATCGTGCAGCCCGCCTCCAGTGGTGTCGCGACAGGCGTGAATGGAGGGACGAATGGAGACGTGTCGTGTTCAGCGATGAGAGTCGCTTCTGCCTTGGTGCCAATGATGGTCGTATGCGTGTTTGGCGCCGTGCAGGTGAGCGCCACAATCAGGACTGCATACGACCGAGGCACACAGGGCCAACACTCGGCATCATGGTGTGGGGAGCGATCTCCTACACTGGCCGTACACCACTGGTGATCGTCGAGGGGACACTGAATAGTGCACGGTACATCCAAACCGTCATCGAACCCATCGTTCTACCATTCCTAGACTGGCAAGGGAACTTGCTGTTTCAACAGGACAATGCACGTCCGCATGTATCCTGTGCCACCCAACGTGCTCTATAAGGTGTAAGTCAACTACCCTGGCAAGCAAGATCTCCGGATCTGTCCCCCATTGAGCATGTTTGGGACTGGATGAAGTGTCGTCTCACGCGGTCTGCACGTCCAGCACGAACGCTGGTCCAACTGAGGCGCCAGGTGGAAATGGCATGGCAAGCCGTTCCACAGGACTACATCCAGCATTTCTACGATCGTCTCCATGGGAGAATAGCAGCCTGCATTCCTGCGAAAGGTGGATATACACTGTACTAGTGCCGACATTGTGCATGCTCTGTTGCCTGTGTCTATGTGCCTGTGGTTCTGTCAGTGTGATAATGTGATGTATCTGATCCCAGGAATGTGTCAATAAAGTTTCCCCTTCCTGGGACAATGAATTCACGGTGTTCTTATTTCAATTTCCAGGAGTGTATATGTAGGATGCAGAAGTGGTGATTTTCTATGTCGCAGGATACAAATTTTGTGTTCACTATGTCGATTGAGTATTTGGTTATATATAGCCAATTTTCACGCTGAAATATTCAAGCATCCATCTTTAGTGGCCAACCAATGTAATTGAGGACGTGTCCTTCTGTATTTGACGATCTGTAGACCACTTCTGCAGGGTTTAACTGTCAGTGCAATATGGCGATCTGTAGAAAGTAGGATTGCCGCTGAAAGTCTCATCTGCAGAAAAAAAAGGCGACTGTACTCCTGCACTGGCAGGATCAGTAATTTCGTGGGTAAATTCAGTAAGAGCCAATCAGAATGCTCCATTCATTTACAAGACATCGTTTGTGCTGGGACATAGCAGCTTCTACAGACTGGTTCGAACACGATGGGGGCACGGTATCTATGGAAAGTTTTGAGGGTAATGTGATGTCTTAGTTGTTCTAGTGTTCAAGAAAAGTTGAAGTGGACCATCCATCTCTGGCGGGATGCTGTCCCTCATCCACCATTGTGGCATTAGGACATCCCCAGAAGAGTAGCTGTAGGAACCGAAACTTACAGTTTTCTCTTTTGTATGACTGCGTAAATGTTCTGATTTTCCTATCTGTGGTTAGACTGTGCTCTCTTTCCAAACAACAAGAAAGGTTTTTTGATTAACGGTGTTTTCACAAGCATACACAGACAAAGGCTTTTAGCGGTGAGAACATGCACGAAACGTTTACCATTTCTGAAACATATGGGGAAAGCAGGATGTTATAATTTCCGGGAATGGTAACATGTGATGGACAGGGTGCTTCTTTAGGACCATCAGGAGGAATGCATTCGGCGTTATTCTGGGATATTTTCGTAAACAAGTTCTGTTAGGACAAGAATATCCATGCAGACAAGCTGAGACGTAATGAAAGCTCCTACAACAACAAAAGCAACCATTAACTATTTCTGTGGCACTTATTAGGATCACTATGAAGAATGCATCCTGCGATATTCTGGGAAGCATTCCAAAAGATTTCTATAGCACATCCAGAAGGAGACTTGTATGTTATTTACATAGACATTAGATGTCAGTATAACAATGATAACCTTTTAGCTGTGCCTACAAGCGTGAGTCACGAGGTAAACATCTCGCAGCTGTGCATCAGCCATACTGGGCAGGTAAACATGTCCACAGCCAGATGAGTCTCCCAAGAGGGGCAGCCTGGACCAGCGCGCACATGCGGCCCTGGCGTGCACACCTGGGGGCATCTGTATGGAACAATTTACTGATATGTGGGGGTCGAATTTCTTAATGATTGTTCGAAAGCGTTTTAAATGCAATGAGTGATTGTGCACTGCATTATTTCGATTGCTGAAGCATTGTGAGTGTGTTTGCAGAGTGTTATACATGCATTATTTTTTACAATTTTACGAGTAGTGAACATGTCTGTGCATCAGTGTACTGCGTTATTTTGTGAACATGTCTGTAGGCAATGCAATGCGTTATTACGACGTTTACAATTAGTGGGCATGTTTGCAGAGCGCTTTACATGCATTATTTTGCCAATTTATGAGTTGTTTGCATGTTTGTACATCAGTGTACTGTACTGTAGCATGTCAGGGTAAGGGTTCTGTATCAGTGTAATAAATAAACAATGTGAAATCCATCGCTAAATAAATTGTTCCAACTTCCCACTGAAAATAAATAAAGTACATTGCTTCCTCTCACGCAGCTGCACACAGATTGAGTCCTTTTCCCATTTTTTCCCCCCAGAGCGCCATCTTGGATTATATCATGGGAGGGAGAACAGCGCCCTCTGGTAATGGTACCGTGTACTTGATCAGCTGGACTCCAGACATCATGGTGAACACACTGGTTGGAGCTACTGCCTAATGACAACTGAAATTCTTTAAACACTGCAGGCAAAATAAAGACTTATGCCCATCCTCTCCATCTGCCCAGCTCAGACTGAGCGCTTTTCCCGCCAAAATTTCCCTGCCATTTTCTTAGGTTAGTGGAGGTAACCCAATTGACCTATTTTCCCGCCAAAACTTGAACTTCCTGCCATGACGTCACTCAGACATTGCCACGTCTATCCCCGCCATCTTGGATCAGCCATATTGAATAAATTTGGCAACAATGCAATGTGGGGCCATCCTCTCTCTGCCCTACTACTAAGTTGTACTATAGACAGTGATTTGAAGTAGTAAATCTCAGCTGTCATTCATGTCTGGTTCTTTGGAACTTTCGAAGCCCCTTCCCTCAGGTGCGCCTAATTACACATCAGCCTAGGGGAAAAAACGATATAGTCATTCATAGTCAGCAGCATCCATTGCCGGAACATATCGTGTGAACAGTCACAAAAAGGATACTGTGGGCAGATACAGTGTGAAAAATCATTTTGTAGGAGCAATACAGCGATGCCAAAGTTCAGTGTGGAAGAGTGCTAAATTTAACAATTAATACGAGCATGAATGTGTTTACGCATTGTTAGGAAGTTTATTACTTGCAAAAATCAGCAAATGAAGTACAGTTATCCTTAAGAAGCCTGGTTTTCCACTTAAATTTCCGAAACTTTAATATTCACGATGTAAAGAGACACGGTTTCTTATTTCGTAAAAGGGTTCTATTTATTTAGCGACGAAGTGTTCTCTCTCTCTTTTAACCATCATCCAATATCCATGTCCGTCTGCTGTATACTGAAAATTTTGGGAAAGGAGCTTACATACTTTTGGTCCGACTTCACTATACTGTGTCTATGATGTAATACATGTGAAAAGCGTGTACAAGATCGCGTGCATTGTAGATGTGCAACAGCTTTACCCTTCTTACATTTATTCGTTTTTGTCCGCTGCTCGTGGTCTCGCGGTAGCATTCTCGCTTCCAGAGCACGGGGTCCCGGGTTCGATTCCCGGCGGGGCCAGGGATTTTCCCTGCCTCGAGATGACTGGGTGTTGTTGTGTCGTCTTCATCATCATCATTCATCCCCATTACGATTGGAGGAAGGCAATGGCAAACGACCTCCACTAGGACCTTGCCTAGTAAGGCGGTGCGGGTCTCCCACATCGTTCCCCTACCCTCTGTAAAGAAGCATGGGACTTCATTTCCATGTTTTTTGTTAGCTATCTCAGGATTTCCTTTCTTTCGGAATCCAACTGGGGAGCACTGAATTTTGATATCGAACTTCCTATTGTTCCTCATTATGTTACGAAATTCTAACACTTGTACAGCTTGAAATGACGTGTGCTTAAATTCTAACGTCAGGTATGTCAGTTTGTTAATGTACTACAGTTAAGTGTCTTACTAGCCAGTGCATTAAGTTGTAACCCATAATGAAGCTGCTCGTGACGAGTCACAATCTTATTTCTTGATTTATTTGAACTAAATCACTATTATATACTTCGTAAATTATTATACCAAACTAAGAAATATACAACGATTATATGTACAAATGACCTAGTACTTGACATTACTAGTTACCTGAGGATCTACACACGATGCAGTGATAAACAGAACTGAATTGTAATTTATCATGGAAGCATTTCACCTACGACATTGTTATTAGGGTTATTCTTCAAAAGTCTTAGTCAGTGTGGAACCACTACGATGTTAGATATACAGTTGTGTTACAGATAATCCATAACGGGGATGCAGGGATGGCAATTGGTTCATTCAGATGAGCGAGTGTGTCGTGCACATTCTCATTAGTGCCGTCATTGTCAACAGCTGGTAAGCATAAAGTTGACTCTTCTTGTGTTATGCAAAAGCACGAAGTCGTCGTTACTACATTTGGCAGGGTGCAGAGGGAAGATTCCTGTTTTACTGTAGCCAGAAACATCCCTTTCTATATTTGCAACCTCCTTGAAGGCTTCGTTAAAAATAGGGCAAATGTCATACGGGGCTATTTCCTATTCGTAAAATTGTTACATTCTTGATTAAATGGAGCCTTTAAATTGCTGATAAAGCCACTTGTAAACGTTTTAACCTGTGGGAGCAGTAATGTGGTATGCTAGTCCATTGTCCCTGCGAATGGTATAGGCTTGTAGGGAGACATGACTACTGTGAATTTATAAAATCAAAAGAATGTTATGGTCCTTGAATGCTGAGTTTAGCCATCTTGGAAAAAGATCCTCACTCATTTAGCCATTTTGCTACAGTCGTATATTGAATTTGATGGCCCCCTTCTCTGTAAAGCAAGGGTCGGTTATCCCACACAGCGAAAAAATAAACATGGAAGGCATATACGCCGTACTGACACTCGCTCACGAAACACTGTGAACATTCTTACCACGCTCCCAGTGTGTCGTAGGTGATTTGGTTCGATGATAAATTACATTTTATTTCTGGCACTCGCTACACGGAACACTGTAAACGTTTTTACCACGCTCCCAGGTTGTTGCTGAGCCTACTTGTTTACGTGGCTTTTGAATTATTGATACCAGGATCTCATCAAAATAATAAACCCTAGAGGCATTCAGATTATGGATTTCAGTCACAGAGGAGAGGTTAGAGAAAAATGGTTGCGTTACTTGCATTAAAAGCTGAGATCCACTCATGACTCAGTCTCAGGTTTCCGATTGTTGACATATAGCTTTCTAATAACCAAACCCAGAGAGCCAGTCCTGCCCGACCATCTTGAATGATTTGTTAAAATTATGCTGAATATTTTTTGCCACAGCATATGCATTCAACTAAATATCTCAAATCCGCAGAAGGTAGTCCATAAAAGTCTTTGCTAGGAATAACACAATGCTTAGATATGTCTTCGTCCTGTTCTTTAGATAATGTAATCTTTCTGCCTAAGTTTCACTTTAGAACAGCCTCCACCTTCCAACCTATCTCTTAAGGCAGAAAAAAAATTCTCGTTCTTCCTTGCAGCTGACATTTGTGGCTTTCCACTTTCAAAAACATCATGGAGTGCACGATTCATATCATGTTCTGTCCACCATTTTCCCCTGTCTGTCACTCTGATTCTTTTCCTCACAATCTGTGAAGAAACAATCTTATAAGTTTTCATACATTTTCAAAAAGTAATTCATCGCGAATACTAAAATGAAATTACCGTATAGGGCAATAAAGTTCACCCCCAGGCAATAATGTGCATCTTACACGGCATTGTCTCATGAAACATGAATCTACATTTCCACTCATTACGTAAAGGCGTCCGCCCCCGGTAGCTGAGTGGTCAGCGCGACAGAATGTCACTCCTAAAGGCCCGGTTTCGATTCGCGGCTGGGTTGGAGATTTTCTCCACTTAGGGACTGAGTGTTGTGTTATCATAATCATTTCATCCCCATCGACGCGCAAGTCGCCGAAGTGACGTCAAATCGAAAGACTTGCACCCGGCGAACAGTCTACCCGACGGGAGGCCTTAGTCACACGACTACCTACTACTACTAATGTTTGGTGTACAGAACAAGTTTCATAAAATTGTAATTAATTACTTTATATAGTTACAATTACAGGTTCCACTGACCTCTACACTTCATATCCACTGTTTTTATAACAAAATCAGCTGAAATTAAATAATGAGATAGTATGAATAATCTCGTGCTGTTAGGAGCTGACTACAACTCTGGGTGTAACTGATATTCCTTTCGCTTTGTGGCAACACTAAGCGGTGCAAGCTATTACCCTGCTGTCCCCTAATCATAACTGATAGTGCTTTATCATGGAATATACCACTGATGGTACTTTACTAATAAAGCAAAACGCGTATGGTCAATGACTCCTATAGTTTTCAAAATGCTTAGGACGTGAAAGGTAGTATAATGCTACTTATAACAGCTGACACAAAGATGTCATCAGAAACAAACTTAATTTTGAAGTTCTTGGTGATGGTTCAGAAATTCAGGAAATGAAGGGAAGAAAAAAGTGAAGCAACCAGACAGGGAGGAGGGAATGGAAACAAAATTTCTTAGATTGAGAGGGTATGTGGTATTACACAATGTGACCAACGTATCCGCAACATTGGACCTAGGGATGTTTAGGAGCGTGGAAATCTCACGTACAGACGTATGACACAAATGACGCCCAATCACCTGAACACGTTCGAAGTCCATGAGCTGGTATGGAGTTTCTGGCAGTAGGTGACAGCACAATGCACCTAATATGAAAAACCTATGTTTTTGGGGATGTCCGGATACATTTGATCACATAGTGTATTTCAGTTATTGAAATGTAATCAGTTTAATAAAGAACTTGGCACTATGAACCCACTTACCAGTGCGGCGCTTCAATTTCTCTGGTCTGGATGAATACACCGATTCGATTGGGAATGATGTCATAAAGCCATTGTATCCTCTCCTGAGGCAAGCTGGCCCACAATTGTTGTAACTGGTCCTCGATATCATAGATACTGGCCCTGGTTCGGAATTGAACGTCCAATCTGGTCTTTCATATTCCATGAGAGACGGACCTGGAGGTCTTCCTGGCCACCGGAGCACCTCGCAGACCGTGCGTAGAGACACGTGGCGTGTGTGAACGAGCATTGTCCTGTTGAAAAGTGGCATCACGATATGGTCACGCGAGACGTAGGATGTCCGTGACGTACCGTTATGCCATCATAGTTCCTTCAATCACTACCAGGCGTGACCATAGGTCGTACCAGTTCTTTTACCACACCACGACACCAGCAGTGACACCGCTGTCCCTCTCCAAAAAATTGGAAGAATGAAACCTCTCCCCAGGTCGTCGCTGTACTCGACGACGATGGTCATCCAGGCTTGTGCAGAATTGCGATTCATTGCTGAACATAATGCGAGACCGAGAGCGCAGTGATTAGCACACTGGATTCGCTTTCAGGAGGACGACGGTTCAAACCCGCGTTGGCCATCCTGATTTAGGTTTTCCGGGTAAGCGCCGGGATGGTTTCTTTGAAAGGGCATGGCCGATTCTTTCCCTATCCTTCCCCAGTCTGTCAGGGCCGATGACCTCGTTGTTTGGTCCCTCCCCAAATCAACCAACCAATCATAATGTGACGCCGTTCATCAGCAGTCAGCGATTCCGTGTCACGGCAACATCCCAAACGCAAGTCGTTTGTATTGTAGTCCTAATGACAGCCTACACACGAGGTAGCTCGGCTGCTAGTCTCTGGCCAACGGTGTGGTGACACAGAACGTTGTAGGGAGTCCATTACTTGTTCTTAGATGGGAGATGCAGATGTAAAGGGGTTATAATGTGCTCGGTGCACAAGACAGCGATCCTTCTTGGTGGTGATCAGATATGACCGTCAGGAACCTTGACGACGAGTATGTCTGCCTTCACATTCATATGGAGTCCAACATTGAACCACTGTCACATAAAAATGCTACAAAAATCTGAATACTGCACCGTTCGACCAGCTGGCCAAATGGAAATTCACAGGCGCATTAGGTGATGATAACGGTGTCTCACATGTGAGCTCCCCATTCTCTTTGGCCTAATGAAATTAGTGTTAAAATGTGTGGTCTGATCAGTGGAGAGTCAGCTAAATCTGCAACCTAGTAGAGATTGTGGCTCGTATACCTGCCAGTGCCGATGGTTGCATATCGCTCCATTTATTACCCTTCGTCCAGCTTGGCTGTAGAATTGTTGGATTTCTTTGTGAGTTGGCTAGCGCTTGACGAAAATTGCAAAATATGGAAAGTTTTGCCAATAAAATTAATAAAATAGGATAATTAAGTAACTGACAAGTATTTTTGATTGAAACTGAACAAAGTTTTTATTAAATAAAAGTGAATTCACGTGCGAATGGTGGACACATACATGAAACCAATTCGTCAACAGGGTTTATGTCGATCGGTAAAGCTAACAGGACATAAGATCTGAACATAGTGAAGTCTCATACCAAGCATCTGTCACAGTTGGGGACTCAACATTCCGAAGGTGCTCTGACTACATGAAAATCGGAAATTAAAGGTCATTGAATGATTCTGTAGTCACTAAATGCGGTAATAAATCTGTCCAGTAACATATGTTTAGTTTGTCATTGGCGCCACTAGTTAGTGAGCAATTAATGTAAACAGGTTTTAGTTCATTGCGGCACATTGTAACACACTGTAAAACGAATATTTCAGATCGCTCCACTACCTAACACCCTTAGAAAGTTAGTTCTCGCAGCATCACCCGCGAATGTTGAATTAAGATGGAGTTCAACACATAGCGGAAAGTTTAAAGTGTTTGGCGCTCGACGCGGCCGATATGCCGCACAAAATCTTGCCGCCGAGACAGACAAAGCGACTACGACTGAGGCAGTGAAGACCTCACACATTGGCACCTCTCATTTGTGTAGCTGACGTCACGCTGCCTGGTTCGTTACAACGAAAATATTTCTTATGACCACTGTTCAAATTTTGCAAATAAAACATTAACAATACACTTATATACTCCTTCTTGCGGTTATTTACCACCTACAAACTACATTATATGTTTATTCGTTCGCTTGTTATTGACAAAATAGATATTGAAACCTATTTGCAAAATTGGTTTACACAAAGAAAATATGTTAACCTAAGAACATAAGTAGCCAGTTATTCCGAAACCTGTTTTGAGGACGTTTTATATCGTGTACCGAAACTTTATAACACATGCAGCTTACTCACATGTCAAAATCTTTTATTAACGACTGATTCAAATAAGTATAATATTACTATTAAAACGCTGAATATCGTGGAATCACTCACGTAAGAGAGAAAACAGGTAATGGATGTGGATACGGTGCTCTGACTTCATAACTCGTACAACCGCAGCAAATTACGTATCCTGGCTTAATTTAAGTGCAAAATTGTTTGTTGCTTGTCACATTAAAACTATTTAATATGCCAGATCATGGCGCTCGACGCTATAATAGACTGTATATATAGAATGCCAGAAAGAAAATTAGCACACCTTGAAAGATGGCGTCGTAGAAAAACATTCTAAGTCTCTATGGATTCAATCATCGACGCTCTCTGTTTGGTAGCTGTGAAGTTAATGAAGCGGTACTAGATTGTGTTGCACTAAATATGAAAGAATTTTAGGCAGAAATATTTTATTTCAGGGTACATCCTCGCCGTGACACCCTTTCCATTCTATGCCTGCAGATGCGATGTGTATGTTGGTGGCAGGCAAACCTTGCCGTTTACCTGGCAGCAAGAAGCCTTGTTTAAGCTTTTCCACTTTGTCTGAACTAACATCACCACTTCTAATGGCTGGAAAGGTTTGAAAACGAGAGCTCCTGTGTGCGTCCTTGGGATCCGCTGTACACTTACGAACATGCAGCATCTCCATGTCCTTGAGTGATCACTGAGCATCTGAACCTGTTCAAGCCCCTTATATCCCTTGCCAGGCCTGATAACAACACTAAATAGAAGCAACACTAATGTACTATTGTGGCCATTTTGTCACAGAATTGTAACTCTTCTCATTTACGTACCCACCGATGGTCTGTGTTTGTATAATGGTTCACTGCCAGCTGACCATGTCTTCTGGGTGCTTCACTTTTTTTGTCGGGCAATGTATGTGGTCTGGAGTATCTAGTCCACAACAGAACAAGTGTCTGCGCTTAAGCACATGACAAGATTACAACTCTCCAGAAGCTTCTGTATCAGAAGCCCGAGGATAGATGGTCCGTGAGCTATTATCAGGCAGTGACATCCTGTTTACAGTGTTACCAAAACGTGTCAGTTTAATTGGAATCCACAATGCCAGAGTTCAATTGAATGGTTGGTTGATTTGGGAGAAGGGACCAAACAGCGATTTCACTGGCCCCATTCGATTTGGGAAGGAGGGGGAAGGAAGTCGGTTGTGTCCTTTCAAAGGAACCATCCCGGCATTTGCCTGAAGCGATTTTGGGAAATCTTGGAAAACCTAAATCAGGACGGCCCGACATGGGTTTTAACCGTCGTCCTCGGGAATGCGTCCAGTGTCCAGAGTTGGGAGATGAACAAATGGATAATGTACTTCAAACATATGACTTCCACTTCAGTTTATGGGATGGTCCTTGTTGCATATTCATCTGAAGGGTAGTGAAGCAGTCGGAGGAACATCATGTGGAGAGACCAGTTTGTTAGTTAGAGCTATGTGTGCAGGTGTGAGAGGGGGGCATGGGGCCAGCCTGTGTCAGAGAAATAACTTTTATGATTTGTCTACATCGATTTTCTAAATGAATTACAAGAAGGCAAGATATACACCGCAAGACCTGGGAGGTAATAACATCAACCAGAGTACTAAGTCTGGGATGCAATGGGAAGATGATTTATTGTCTATCATAACTAGCAAAGACTCTTCCATAGCGCCACACAGTTCCTTTGCAGGAAAAGAGCTGCTGCCAATGCATCACTTGAACCACGTTGTAAGTGGCTAAGTGGCCTGTGATTCAGGTGGCTGTAATAAGATGTTAGTGTTCTAGAAGAGATTTTACTGTTTTGCAATTTTTAGTCTGGGATATATTTCTTCTATTTCAGAATTAATGATGGGTTTGGACACTGTCTGAACACTGTTGTATACCAAATATCATGTCATAATAGCTTTACTGTGCTGTGTAACCGATATAAAATCCTGTTCATGGAATTTGCTGTCAGTACATGACAATGTTTAGGATTTGCATATTAGTGCAGGCGCAGGTTATAACTACACTCATGCTCATAAATTAAGGATAATTGCAGAATGCGCTGCCACACAATGTGGCACTACACAAAACTGGTGCTAATAGCATAGGCATATAGGGAACACACACGACACAGATTGTAAGTCCACGGTATTGGTGATAAGCTGAGAAAACCGTCCCGAAACACATGTGCTACAAAACGCCACTGGTTCCTGCTCATGTACCCCGACATCAATATGGGATTTGACCACCTTGCACACATACACAGGCCGCACAACGGGTTGGCATACTCTGGATCAGGTTTTCGAGCAGCTGCTGGGGTCTAACCCCCTATTCTTGCACCAGTGCCTGTCGGAGCTACTGAAGTGTCATAGGGGTTTGAAGATGTGCAGCGATACGTCGACTGAGAGCATCCCAGACGTGCTCGATGGCGTTTAGGTCTGGAGAACAGGCAGGCCACTCCATTCGCCTGATACCTTCTACACGATGGCAGCTCAGTGGGGCTGTGTGTTATCATCCACCAGGAGCAAGGTGGGACCCACTGCACCCCTGAAAAGGCAGACATACTGGTGCAAAATGACGTGCGATACATCTTACCTGTTACAGTTCCCCTGTCAAAGACATGCAGGGGTGTACGTGCATCAATCATAATCTCACCCCACACCATCAAACCACGACCTCCATACAGGTCCCTTTCAAGGACATTAAGGCGTTGGTATCTAGTTCCTGGTTCACGCCAGATGAAAACCCGGCGAGAATCACTGTTCAGACTATACCTGGACTCGTCCGTGAACATAACCTGGGACCACTGTTCCAATGACCATGTACTGTGTTCTTGACACCACGCTTTACGGGCTCTCCTGTGACCAGGGATCAGTGGAATGTACCTTGCAGGTCTCCGGACGGCTAAACCAAGTCTATTCAGTCATCTGTAGACTGTGTGTCTCGAGACAACTGTTCCAATGGCTGTGGTAAGGTCCCGAGCAAGGCCATCTGCAGTATTCCGTGGCCATCTGCGGACACTGATGGTGAGATATCGGTCTTCTTGTGCTGTTGTACACTATGGACGTCCCGTACTGTAGCGCCTGGACACGTTTCCTGTCTGCTGGAATCGTTGCCATAATCTTGAGATCGCACTTTGTGGCTCACGGAGGACTCGCGCTACGACCTGCTATGTTTGACCAGCCTCCAGTCGCTCTAGTATTCCACCCCTTATGACGTCATAAATATGTGTTCTTTGAGCCATTTTCAACACACAGTCACCATTAGCAGGTCTGAAAACGTCTGCACACTTACTCGTTGCACTGTACTCTGACATGCATCAACACACCTCTGTATGTGGGCTGCTGCCAGCGCCACCTTGCGACGACCGCAGGACAAATGCACCGCATGGTCATACCCCGAGATGACTTAAGCCCACAAACGCCCACCAGAGCATTGTTTCACCATGTATCAGCATTATCCTTAATTTATGAGCGTAAGTGTATTTTAGAACATTTCTAATTGTGGATTTTGGACACTTTTGTATACCAAATATCATGTCATGACAGCTTTACTGTGCTGTGTAACCGATATAAAATCCTGTTCATGGAATTTGCTATAATACATGACAATGTTTAGCATTTGCATATTAGTGCAGGTGTAGGTTATAACTACTTTGTCTATTATGTTCTCAGTAGTGTTGTATTTAAGTACTGTAATTTATTTCCACAGCGAGAATGAGAGTGAAAGATCAGCAGCGGTGGAAGATGTCGAGGGCAGACTGGTCAGCGACCTGCTGGTGCTGTTGGAGTCTGGCGAGGGCAGCGACGTGACGCTCATGGTGGATGGGGCCTCACTGGCAGCTCATAGGGCAGTGCTGGCAGCGCGTAGCCCCGTCTTAGCCGAGCAGCTCAAGGGCACTCCAGGTGGCACCCTGCGGGTGGATGGGGTGCGAGAGGAGGAACTGCGTCAAATCCTGCTCTACATGTACAGCGACCAGCTGCCGCCGCCAGCTAGCATCACAGATAAGCTCCTGGTGCTGGCCGACAGCTATGCACTTTGTGGTCTGAAGGAGTACTGCGAAGAGCAGTTGGAACACAAAATTACTATTGACAGTGCAATGCTCTTGGCCGTGGTCGCCATCAAGCACTCCTGCTCCTCATTGAAGAGGACCTGTGTTGATTTCATCAGGACACACATCTTCCAGGTGATGGACACAGCTGGTTGGGATGCAGCAGTACGCGATGATGCAGAGGTTGTGCTGCAGATAACCAAGAGCATAGCAAGGGCGGTGTTCAACGATAAAATTAAAGAAATACGCACTAACATCTGTGTAACTGCCAACGTACTGAAAGAACTGTCCAAATAAAATAAATGTCGGAGTAGGTATAGGAAGAATAAACCACCTATAAGTGATTAATATTGCTGAGGATGGTATACAACTAGGTGTGCCCTACAGACCTCTGTCCTACATGTATGTAACAATATGCCTCATGCCAAGCTCGTTGAGTAACAGTGTAAATGGGTCCTGCGTTGACGGCTGACATGATATAAAACTGAGTAACCGACTACACCAGCTCACTTTCCTGGCTGTTACCGAAAGCATCAAACTGTTCGCCCACTGCAGGTTTAATTCACCTAGGCATCACACTTGATAATGGTGACGGTGAAGCGTGATTAAAATTAGGGATAGCATACCTCTATAGCACAAAGATACATGTTCTATGCGAGAGTTAGCTAATAGAACAGCAATTGTTCGCAACATTGGAAGAAGAAGTACTCCAAAACTGGGCCAAACACAATCTGTACATACATCACAAGCAGAAAAATAGAAAACATCATTATATAAAGTGAATATATTAATCTATGTTAACAGTTTCTTTTTCAGGGATATTATTGTCCTACTTTTTGAATCTTCATGTCTAATTTCGCTCGTATCAGTCTGTGGTCGCTACCAATATTAAATTAGTTTGAAACCGAAACATCCTTGATTGATTTGTTTTAATTTGTAAAAATAAAATCTGTTCCATTCAGAGTCTTGGGATTTGAGCTTCTCCTAGTCCACTTCTGTTACAGTTTTTTTTCAGCAAACCAGGAAGAGAGGAACCGTTGAAATACGACTTTTTTTAAAATTCTGGTAAGTTATACCCCAATACTTGCTGTATCAGAATTTGTACAGCTTTTGCGTATTTAGTACATATTAATAGGAAAGAAGAAAAATTTTTAAACAACGACACTCCCCCCTCCACCTGCTGTCAATTGAGATGTCTTTATCCCAGCTGTAATAGACTTTTTTTTGTCTTTACGCTACTTATTCTTTGACCACTGCTTTTGAAATTGGTCAGCCTGGTGCTAAGAGAGTGTAGGTAATAGCTGAATATCATTTCAGAGTCCTTTTTTCGATTTACTCATCGTAGTGATCTGAAATAGTGATTCATTTTGGGAAGTAATCTTATTCTGTTTCTAGCTATATTTTATCCACGCAGATCGAAAGTATAGGCAGAATAAGGAAATTTAGATGTAAGAACGGAGGCGAAATTTCATTCTTTCTGTCTAAAGGGCCCCGAGCCACAGTGTAAATATTATAGGGCTAATGTAACTGGTTATGAATATAGATGTAGCCATCCCCAGTCTATGCCAAAATCAGAAATTATAAAATTCATCTATAAAGATATAGCTAACAAAATCATTGTTAAATGTAACCATGGAGGAACTCAAGATCACAGCGAAAGTGTCAACGGTTGTTAATACAGTCTTTGTGGGCCTCAAACCCCTAAAAACTGGTATCATGGAAGAAGTGTTGTGTTTCAGTGATGGGTCAGACAACAAGCAGAAACTTTTCAGTGATATGGGCTTGGAATCTGGAGTGAACGTAAAGAATACGCTTTTGTCAATTGACCAGCTGATAGTGCGGGAGGCTGAGAAAAGTATCCTAGAAATGGCAAAATGAACCAAAATTCAAAAGAAGGCCTCTAAAGATAATCTGGAGGAAACAGAAACCCGTTACGATGGCAGCTATGGCCCTGACGAGTTTCAGCTTTGAATGTAAGTTGAAGACACTGTATTAAAATCTTTAAATGCATTTTCCCGAAAGTGTGTAATTTTTAGCTTCATGTAATTTTTTTCTGAAACAAATACATCTAAATCAGTGAAACTTGGCACAGAGGTTAATTACATCACTTTCATTAAAATGTACTAGAATTATGGCAAAATTTGACAAATGTTAAGATATTTTTTAAATGCCAATTTTTTAAGTCACATACCTGTTTTGGGGTTTCTTCTGTGATAAGAATGCTGCTATCATACATGTAAAAGAAAATAGGGTAGGTTATGCATGATTCAGATTTGGTTCGATTCAAACAAATAGTATTTTAGAAAAGTGTGAAAGTGTTAGTACTGTCAACAGCAGAAAATTCGCTCACGAACGGGTCCCCTTAAAAACGATGTTCATGATGAGTAAATCATTCACTTCAGCAAGCTAACAAGTCTTTTGAATCTTACATTTCTGTTACCATTTCCATGAAAATCTACAGAAATTCATACCAGCTCTGTCTTCTGCCCTTTATCATGGATATACATATTTTAAGATAAAAAATCGGCGTGCCACGAAGGACTTATGCAAATTAGCCACAAACTTTTATTCATAAGAGTATCTACGAAAATGTAAAACTGTAAACTTTGACTGCCGATGGATATATATTTGATGCCGCAACGCAGCTTCACCATACGGCTGACAAAAGTAGTAAACAAGGGACGTGCCGATACCAGGGCATGAAGTCTTTGCGAATTTAATTTCGTGTTCTTAGTTGGCGAGAAACTATGCCGCACAGAGCGGCACGTGAAGAATATACATGCAGATGTCAGCATTTGAGAGAGAACACTTAGTTGGCAAAGAAGCAGATAGAAATAACAAATCACTCGAAATTTGAATAGGAACAATACCATTACTCGACGATGTTGGCAGGAATGGGTGAACCATGGCCAAACACAGCTCCAAGAATGAAGAGGTCGATGTAAGAGGCTACAGAGCGCGAGGATCGAACAATCGTCAGAGAGGCACTCAGGGTCCAAGATTTTTCATTACTGCCAGTCCTATGTGCAACTGGTGCTTCAGGACAAGAACCATCAATAGGCGGCTCACAGAAAGGCGCTGAGGTCAAAGCGGCCCTTGCACTGACAACCATTGACCTCTGAACACCAACAAGCCCGTTTGTAGTGGTGTCGGCACATTCATTGTGGTTTCTCTTTGACTAGAGTAGAATTGGCTTCAGTGATGAGTGTCGCTTCGAACTGAGCCCTGATCACCATCAAAAACGTGTCTGGTGATACCCCGGATAGCAGCGGGATATGAACCTGATTGTCGTTCGTCATATGTCCTGCAAACAGGAGTGATGGTTTGGGGTGCCATTTCATTTCATGGCGAGATTCCTTTGGTTGTCACCCTTACAGCACAGCGGAACGTCGATGGTATTCGACGCTCCATTTTGTTCCCTTTCATAGCAAACCATGCTGGACTTACATTTCAGTAAGATAATGCCTACCTGCACACGGCAAGAGTTTCTACTGCTGGTGTTAATACTTGCCAAATCTCACTTTTGTCAGCAGGGTCGCCATATCCTTTACCAATTGAGAACGTTTGGAGCACTATGGGCAGGACCCTCGAACCAGCTCGGTATTTTAACGACCTGATACGCCGATTTGACAGAATTCCGCACGATATCCTAAGGAGGACGTCCACCAACTCTGCCAATCAATTCTAAGCCGAATAACTGCTTG
Organism: Schistocerca americana; assembly: GCF_021461395.2. Classification (NCBI taxonomy): domain Eukaryota; kingdom Metazoa; phylum Arthropoda; class Insecta; order Orthoptera; family Acrididae; genus Schistocerca; species Schistocerca americana. The sequence continues at coordinate 587,740,329 of NC_060123.1, read as the reverse complement.
TATAAGGGCCAGAGGTGGACCAACGCGTTACTGACTTAGCTATTTGACAAACTCTCTCTCTTGAATAAATCTTCAAATTTTTCTGAAGAATCACTAACGTCCATTTGCAGTAGGATTTTGGAACATATACTGTATTCGAAAATTATGAAGTACCTCGAAGAAAACGATTTATTGACACGTAGTCAGCACGGATTCAGACAATATCGTTCTTGCAAAACACAACTAGCTCTTTATACTCATGAAGTAATGAGTGCTATCGACAGGAGATATCAAATTGATTCCATATTTTTAGATTTCCAGAAGGCTTTCGACACCGTTCCTCACAAGCGTCTTCTAACCAAACTGTGTGCCTATGGAATATCGCCTCAGTTGTGCGACTGGATTCGTGATTTCCTGTCAGAAAGGTCACTGTTCGTAGTAATAGACGGAAAGTCATCGAGTAAAACAGAAGTAATATCTGGCGTTCCCCAAGGAAGTGTTATAGGCCTTCTATTGTTCCAGATCTATATAAATGATACAGGAGACAATCTCAGTAGCCGTCTTAGATTGTTTTCAGATGCTGCTGTCATTTACCGTCTTGTAAAGTCATCAGATGACCAAAACGGATTGCAAAAAGATTTAGATAAGATATCCGTATGGTGCGAAAAGTGGAAGTTGACCCCGAATAAAGAAAAGAGTGAAGTTATTCACAATAAGTCACGCAAATCTGAAGGCTGTAAATTCAATTAAATATTTAGGGATTACAATTACAAATACCCTAAATTGGAACGATCACATAGATAATGTTGTGGGTAGAGCCAACCAAAGATTGCGATTCATTGGCAGAACACTTAGAAGGTGCAACAGGTCTACTAAAGAGACTCCTTACACCACGCTTGTCCTCCCTGTTCTGAAGTATTGCTGTGCGGTGTGGGATCCGCATGAGATGCGACTGACGGATGACATTGAAAAAGTACAAAGAAGGGCAGCTCGTTTTTGTATTATCGCGAGATAGGGGAGATAGTGCCACAGGCATGAGACGTGGAGTGGCAATGATGAAAACAAAGGCGTTTTTCGTTGCGACGGGATCTTCTCATGAAATTTCAATCACCAGTTTTCACCTCCGATTGAGAAAAAATTCTGTTGGCACCCACCTACATAGGGAGAAATGATCATGATAAAATAAGAGAAATCAGGGCTCGCTCAGAAAAATGTAGTAAATGCTCGTTTTTCCCGCACGCCGTTGGAGAGTGGAGACGTAGAGAGACAGCTTGAAGGTGGTTAATTGAACCATCCGCCAGGCAATTTATTTTGAACAGCAGAGCAATCACGTAGATGTTGATGTAATTATTTCTTTGTCTGTACATGGACATCACCTCTACCGATTTCCATCCCTTTTAGTTAGTTCCTTCCTGATGCGTCGTTCTTTTTTTGTGTTAGTGTATGTTACCTTCTCATGAAACGCATTTAATTGATCCTGAGAAAAACACATGCACTTGCACTCTGTCTCTCTGCCTGTCTGTCTCTCTCTCTCTCTTTCGCAGGTGGCCATTAACCTTGCGAGACCATAAAGGCGGCAATCAAAAATCATTAAATTCGCATTAAGGGGATTGTCTAGTAGAAAAAGGAACTTTATCCATAATGAATCAGTTGGTCTCAAATTTTAAACATACAATTTCTCCAGATTGCTACATATAACTACAGAGTTACAAGTCGATCCATCCCACAATGTTTGAGAAATTATTTTATTTTGTTTTGAAGGATTTTTTGAAATTTTCTTTCCTACAGGAAATTTATTTTAATGTTCTTGAAACACTGAAGAATGTATTTAATAATATAAGCATTTTTGTGTATCTTGATGGCAACCTTAAAATTAATTTTCGATGTTCTGAATTTTTTATTGAAGTAAAGCATTCACATATCAATTTTTTCTTTTCTAATTTTTTTAAAAATTATACCCAGGACTGTTAGCAGTGATAGGAAGAGTTTTCTATAAAAGTTTCATCCAATTTAGGGAATATTTACTAAATTTCCCAAATTAGAGAGAAACACAGTCAAAGTTTCACAACACAATAACTCTCCGGTCTTTGCTCTAAAATACACCTGGGCTGTACGTTGCTTTTTCTGGTTTCTTCTGGGCTGAGCATGTATGGCCATCAATCTGGATGCATGTCGTCTGCGTTTTTCAAATTATAGGCACTGTCTGACCTTTTTCTTCCTTCTTCGCTCATATCCAAATTTGTTCCTTAATGTCCTTACTGCTGACAGTGGAGTGGTCTCTGTTGTTCCTGTTGCTTCTATCAGATAGAACGCTTGATTGAACTGTGAAGCAGCTTCTGTTACAGCTGGTTCTGTTTTTCTTTTGAATACAAATACATCCTTTGGGCATTTTGATCAGAGTGTACTATGTACACACTCATTTGCATTTTGAGTCTTTCCAGTAGTGCATTTGGAGAGCATTGTATTAGATGCTAGCCTCTGATAAACAGGCACCATTTTCTAACAACAACAGATGGTCTCAGAGTAGTATGGATAGCAGTTTTATGTGATGCTGCTTGTTCTCTTTTGGCAAGGGTACGATTAAAGAAACTTCAAGAATTCTCACTTTTGGACACTTGATGTGTTGCCATTCCTCACCAGTGCTTATGCAATGGTCCGGTATTGCGTAGACTGCACTCTTTATTGCCGTAGTATCTGGAGCACAGTCAGAAACGGTTCAGCTTTAATAATGAGTCAGCTTTAGAATTGCTTCTTCTTTCAAACTCTAATGTGGTTTCCCACTGATAGTCACGTTTTGTGCCTGACTTCCCTTCACTACATATCTCAATCCTGTCCCAAATTCTTTCGCAATGTGATTTACACACTCTTTCTGCACAATTTCTCTGCTTCCATAGACACTGGTTTGAACTAATTATATTTTTTTTCTACATTTTGCTTCCGAGTTCCACAAAATGCTTTCACACAGTTTATATACGAATGCATATATTTAAGCAAAAACATTTTTTTTGCAAGAATTACAATGTGGCTGAGCGGTTCTAGGCGCTCCAGTCCGGAACCGTGCGACCACTACGGTCGCAGGTTCGAATGCTGCCTAGGGCATGGATGTGTGTGATGTCCTTAGGTTAGTTAAGTTTAAGTCGTTCTAAGTTCTAGGGGACTGATGACCTCAGATGTTAAGGTCCATAGTGCTCAGAGCCATTTGGACCATTTGCAGCGGAGTGTGCGCTGATATGAAACTTCCTGGCAGATTAAAACTGTGTGCCCGACCGAGACTCGAACTCGGGACCTTTGCCTTTCGCGGGCAAGTGCTCTACCAACTGTGCTACCGAAGCACGACTCACGCCCGGTACTCACAGCTTTACTTCTGCCAGTACTTTGTCTCCTACCTTCCAAACTTTACACACTCCGCTGCAGAGTGAAAATCTCATTCTGGAAACATCCCCCAGGCTGTGACTAAGCCATGTCTCCGCAATATCCTTTCTTTCAGGAGTGCTAGTTCTGCAAGGTTCGCAGGAGAGCTTCTGTAAAGTTTGGAAGGTAGGAGACGAGGTACTGGCAGAAGTAAAGCTGTGAGTACCGGGCCTGAGTCGTGCTTCGGTAGCTCAGTTGGTAGAGCACTTGTCCGCGAATGGCAAAGGTCCCGAGTTCGAGTCTCTGTCGGGCACACAGTTTTAATCTGCCAGGAAATTTCATTCAATATGTTCTTTCCATACTATCCGTTAAGTGTGCTATATACTTGCATATGCATATGATTAGCATTTCAGTACAACTGCACTAAGTAAGTAGGAGTAATGTCATCTACACCCTGTAAATACGGAAAAAACTGTACAGCATGTTTTCTATTCAGAAATAGCATTTGATTTTTGGTTGTTGGCAAGGCAGTTGTGTTACGTCTCGTCTAAGGAGGAGAAACTCGTACCAGCACATGCTGAAATGTGACAGCTGCAATATCGTGACTTACCAAGACTGCTTTGTTTGGGCTCACATGACTGTCACGCGCTCGTGGAGTCTTTAGTACAAATGCTCAGCATATTTCAGTATCTCAAGATTCCACGTGACTAATATAGGTCAGGATGCACACTTTTTCGCTCAGCCTTGTTGGACTGTACAGCCTTGAGTCAAGAATCTACAGCAAGACAAATACCCACACGTGAAGTGTAATGATGTCTACAACGTCACAGAATGTCAGCATGATTATTAGTGTTGTGGCGTCCATTGATATTGTAGTGAACTGAAAATTCTTTTCTGCTCTCTGACATGAAAAGACACGTAAAGGACTGATTAGATTGCCCCGCATTAGGAGCCAATAATTGACATCAGTAATTAAATGAAACCAGACTCAAAAGATTATGAGATTAGTGGTTTAATAAACGAATGGAGGAGTTTGTTTAGATGAATATAACATGAAATGACTGTATTTATTTCAGCAACTTTACACACACACACACACACACATACACACACACACACACACACACAAACAAAGAAAAATTACAAATCTCAGAGCCGAGTTGACTAGGTGTTAAGGGGAAGGAGGAAGCCTTCTCACTTCTCACTCATTTCTCAGCTCAAGGATTTCTCGAAATTTTCCTGCCACTCGTGTACCCTGATCAAGGGTACATGTGAAGTGTAATGATGTCTACAACGTTACAGAATGCCACCCTCATCAAGGGTACACGAGTGGGCCTTCGGCTCTGAAAGCCATATCGATGGTGTTTCGCTGAATGGTTTGCACGCTGACACATGTTGATGGCCAAGCAGTGAAATCTGCAGCAATTTGAGGAAGGGTTGCACTTCCGTCGCGTTGAACGATTCTCTTAAGTCGCCGTAGGTCCTGTACTAGCAGGATCTTTTTCCTGCCGCAGCGATGTCGGAGAACTGATGTTTTGTCGGATTCCTGATATTCATGGTATACTCGTGTAATGGTCGTATGGGAAAATCTCAGCTTCACCGCTACCTAGGAGATGCTGTGTCCATCGCTCGTGCGCCAACTATAACACCACGTCCAAGGTAGTTGATCCGTTGGACACGTGTAAAAATAAATGTTGTCTCTTTCAGTTGTTGTCTTTATGTACAGCTGCATAATGGAGGGACCGTGAAAACAAGGTACCAATAGAATTTGCATAAGCATGGGAAATGCATCTGGTAAAATGATCTGTGTTGTGTCATATTATTATGTACGCTCATACAGTATGTAAATCAGAATAAGCATATATAAAAGCTGGCAATATAAATACATACATCTGTAAAAAAATTGGAAATTAGCATCGTTCCTGAAAAACAGCAAGAAATTTATACAAAGCTAAAAGTCGAAAAAATAAATGAATAACAGTAGTGTAATGTCTTCAGAATGCAAGACGTCGAGATGATGAAATAATTTATGTCGACAAAAGATTGGTGCATATCGGTAGTGTAAATAAAGTAGCTGGTTACATAGAAATTTCGTAGAATAAATGCCATAAAATTTTCTTTTCAAACTCTTGCTGCTGAACTAATCGTGCGTATAATTTCGTTCATAATAGCAGTCGTATTCTTGGCATTAAAACTTACCTTATTGGTATTTCAGTAATTTCTCATCATTGCTATACGATGGAAATGGAAGTTCAGTGGATATCATTCAGGTGTTGCATAGCGACAAAAGACGTAAAAAAATGGACAAATTCGGTGAATCGGTGTCAAAATCGTGTGTGACGTTGCAGTCCGGGAAAGCAGAATCGTACAAAAAGTAATATATGTGATGGCAGAATCTGCTAAGTTGTATTTACATAGCGCAGTGTAAGTGATCCAGTTCTATGTTTGGCTTTGCATAATATTTTTGAGATGAATGTAAATGTTCTTAGTTTTGGAAATCGACGTTTTCCAATAAATGTGCTTGACAGTTTGGCGCTGGTGATATTCAGCTCTGGTTATTTTATTGTGGACTGATTCGTTGTTGATGACTTTGCAATTAATTTCATAGGATCTGTACACTGCTGTTAAATCACCTTGGATTTGCGAGTAAAAGGAAGTAACTTTGACGTCAGTGGACTTGATATATGCGGAACAGGGTTTTGTTTTTTTCGGTGTAGCGCTACATTGTTTTGAAGTAAGGTGTGGCGTACAGCTGTGCGGCCCGATGGTATTGTTGACGGCGCCGATGCTGTTTTGGAGGACGGCATGGCATTTACTGTTGCAGATATCACACTCTGTCCACGGCCTCTCTACTTCGAAATAGGCTGTACTACCGATTGAACTTGACCTTGAATAATTTTGTGACATTGCAGGAATCTCAGTTTTATCACAGCTGTTTTCAGTTTGTATAGGATAACTGTGCGGGGTCGGTGTATCGGAATCTGTGTGTTCGTGTTTATTAAATAAACGGTGAATAGAATATAAAATATTCTCTTCTTCTTGGTAGTCTGTTGCGAAAATAATTTGGAACTGTTTTTGGCATTATGCTAACGGGCTGCCTCGTTAGATAGAAATGATTGATCATAGACAATAAAATCCTGTTCACACTAAATGACATCTGCATTTATACTGGTCTTCTGAACAAGCTTCCTACGACGTTGCTTTTGTGGCTTAGCCGCGCGGGATTAGCCGAGCGGTCTCAGGCGCTGCAGTCATGGACTGTGCGGCTGAGCCCGGTGGAGGTTCGAGTCCTCCCTCAGGCATGGGTGTGTGTGTTTGTCCTTAGGATAATTTAGGTTAAGTAGTGTGTAAGCTTAGGGACTGATGACCTTAGCAGTTAAGTCCCATAAGATTTCACACACATTGAGCATTTTTTTTTTTTCTGTGGCTTAGGCATTTCTGTACCTGTGCTAAAAGTATTACTCTGAGTGGTTTCACAAATTTTATCCGAAATATCAGAAATGTTGCTTGACAGTGTAAGGTCAACTGCGCCAGAAGATAATTTTTCTTTTGAGAGCTGCTGTCAATTGTAGTTCTCTGACGTAATCAGAGTGAATATGCTGTTCGTTGTGATTAGAAGCAGGCTGTTGAAATAGATTCGAAATGTTGTGACCATCATTCTTACAGGCTCTGACAACAGACTGGGCTGGTTTATCGTCGATAATAAAACTCTGTTTGCTCAAAATATCTGCATCTGTGCTGGAATTCTTAATGAGACTTCCACGAAGTTGCTGTGTTTTATTTTCTGTAGTAATGGACATCGTCCTCTTGTAGCTGTTAATTTTGGGTTCTGACTGTAGGTTGTCATGATTATACGTATCTGGTTTGAATAACCGGAATGGTGACGTATTGCGTGGTTTCACTGGAATCTGCATCAGTAGTAGATTGAACAAAAGCGTTTATTAGAAAAATTTTGCTTCTCAGAATGGTCTACTAAATATTACTCCTCTTGACAGGTCAGGGGTGCACTACACAAAGGATGTAGCTTCTCGGGTAGCAGAGTACTTGTTGAGTACACATGAGGTTTTTTAGAGTAGGCGGTAGTTTGAAGTGCTCTGATGAGCACTCGCCAGTCGTTTCACAGCATGGGAAATCAAACGGCGTTCAGAACAGAGACTGCCACAATTTTATCAGTAAACTGTCGAAGTATCCGTAATAAAGTTCCCGAATTTACTGGCGCCCAGGAAAATTCTCGCGCTCAAATTATTCATCGGACTGAGAACCGGCTGAAACCCGAAGTGGAAAGCTATGAGATATTTAGCGAGTTGTGGAACGTATATCGGATAGACAGATTAGAGGCCATAGGAGAGAGAGATGTCATTGCAGGTGACAAAAAAAAGTCTCTATTGGGGTCGAAGTTGAGTGACAGTGAAGTCCTCTGGTCACGTATAACAGGTGTGGGTGAAACTAAGTTAATTGCTGGATGTTTTTACCGGCCACCCGATTCCACTGTGGCAGTTCTAGAGTCATTCAAAGAAAGTCTACGGTCATTAGCTCGTAAATACTCAGACCATGCAGTTCTAGTTGGAGGCAACTTTAACCTGCAGCGTATAGACTGGAGTGTCTATGGATTCATTGTGTGGAGTACAGACGGACAGTCATGCGAAATACTTTTGAACACATTTCCTGAAAATTGTCTTGAGCAGCTAGCTCACAGCCGACACACAATGGAGATATCTTAGACCTTTTAGCTACAAATAGGCTGGACCTTATCGACGATGTCCGCATAGAAACGGGTATTAGTGATCATGATATCATTATAGCAACTATAATTACGAAAGTTAATAAATCAGTCAAGAAGCCTAGGAGAGTGTTTCTGCTAGGTGGAGAAGATAAGCAGTTATTAACATCTTACTTAGACAGTGAACTGGTTAAAACGCCTGGTTAAATCGGCAGGCCAGAACAGGTAATTGGAATTGTGGAAAGCGGCCAAAAATGATCGGCTGTCAGTTACACTCGAACACATATAACTTTATTTAGTTGCCCAAACATTACAGCGCTAATTTCCGAGCTTAACTGTGGACTGAATATGTCACACAATCTTATGACTTAAGGGCACAACCTCTTTAATTTTTAAAGCGGCTGGAGGCCCATGATTTTAAACACAACTACAACAAATTTTCAAAAGGCGGAAAGTGCAAGGTTTTATCCTTAAATAATATTTCAAATGAGGCTGAAGGCCCAAACAATCTAAGCCCATGACTGAAAACACAACTGCAATAAATTTTCAAAGGCAGAAGGCCCAAAGCTTTATCCAGAAAAAATTCAAATGTGGTTGAAGGCCCAAACAATGCAAGATTTAACAAGTAAGAAATTTTCAATTTTAAAACGGCTGAAGGCCCATTATTTAAAACCCAACTACAAGCATACAAATTCAAACCATCGGCTATAAGCCATTAAAATACACAACCAAACACCAATAAGAAAAGGCAATGCAGCCGGCGGCGCTCAGAAGTTAACGGTTTGTTACTGACTGCCAATTGAATTCAGAGTTATGCCAAAACTATCAGTGTGCTCAGGGATTTTTTAGAGTAAGTTTTTCAGTGACGAATAATGGTTTGCTGCGCGGTTGCCAGTTGCACTAGCCACAGTAGACAACTAGGTAATTTAGGAATTAAGTTTCATAATTTCCTAAAAACAATGAGACGAAACGAAAATAAATAAATGGTTGTGAACGTGTAGATTTGTTTTGAGTTGAAAATGCTCATGTCTGCTCAATACATTTCGCTTATTCGGATTACGAAAGGGATTTTAACTTTCCACCCCATGACGTAATCGCCTACCGCACCTTTATGACCAACCAGTCCTGGGCAGCTACGAGGACTGACCAATCCACAAATTTCTTTATTGACAAACCTATGTGTGTTCGTACTAGACGTATCTGTAAATTGTCAAACGATGATTCTGTATCAATATTTACAGGATAGGGGTTGTTGTTGTTGTTGTGGTCTTCAGTCCTGAGACTGATTTGATGCAGCTCTCCATGCTACTCTATCTTGTGCAAGCTTCTTCATCTCCCAGTACCTACTGCAGCCTACATCTTTCTGAATCTGTTTAGTGTATTCATCTCTTGGTCTCCCTCTATGATTTTTACCCTCCACGCTGCCCTCCAACACTAAATTGGTGATCCTTCGATGTCTCAGAACATGTCCTACCAACCGATCCCTTCTTCTAGTCAAGTTGTGCCACAAGCTCCTCTTCTCCCCAATTCTGTTCAATACCTCCTCATTAGTTATGTGATCTACCCATCTAATCTTCAGCATTCTTCTGTAGCACCACATTTCGAAAGCTTCTATTCTCTTCTTGTCGAAACTATTTATAGTCCACGTTTCACTTCCATACATAGCCACACTCCATACAAATACTTTCAGAAACGACTTCCTGACGCTTAAATCTATACTCGATGTTAACAAATTTCTCTTCTTCAGAAACGCTTTCCTTGCCATTGCCATTCTACATTTTATATCCTCTCTACTTCGACCATCATCAGTTATTTCGCTCCCCAAATAGCAAATCTCCGTTACTACTTTAAGTGCCTCATTTCCTAATCTAATTCCCTCAGCATCACCCGACTTAATTCGACTACATTCCATTATCCTCGTTTTGGTTTTGTCGATGTTCATCTTATATCCTCCTTTCAAGACACTGTCCATTCCGTTCAGCTGCTCTTCCAAGTCCTTTGATGTCTCTGACAGAATTACAATGTCATTGGCGAACCTCAAAGTTTTTATTTTTTCTCCATCGATTTTAATCCCTACTCCGAACTTTTCTTTTGTTTCCTTTACTGCTTGCTCAATATACAGATTGAGTAACATCGGGGATAGGCTACAACCCTGTCTCACTCCCTTCCCAACCACTGCTTCCCTTTCATACCCCTCGACTCTTATAACTGCCATCTGCTTTCTGTACAAATTGTAAATAGCCTTTCGCTCCCTGTATTTTACCCCTGCCACCTTCAGAATTTGAAAGAGAGTATTCCAATCAACATAGTCAAAAGTTTTCTCTAAGTCTACAAATGCTAGAAACGTAGGTTTACCTTTCCTTAATCCTTCTTCTAAGAAAAGTCGTAGGGTCAGTATTGCCTCACGTGTTCCAACATTTCTACGGAATCCAAACTGATCTCCCCGAGGTCGGCTTCTATCAGTTTTTCCACTCGTCTGTAAAGAATTCGCGTTAGTATTTTGCAGCTGTGGCTTATTAAACTGATAGTTCGGTAATTTTCACATCTGTCAACACCTGCTTTCTTTGGGATTGGAATTATTATATTCTTCTTGAAGTCTGAGGGTATTTCGCCTGTCTCATACATCTTGCTCACCAGATGGTAGAGTTTTGTCAGGACTTGCTCTCCCAAGGCTGCCAGTAGTTCTAATGGAAGGGTAGGGGTATTTCAATCAAACGTAAATTTATTGGTGATTGTACTGTTTATTATTATTATTGTTACTATACACGTAGTAGACCCTTCGTGGATCACGTGAAGCTTCTACAGTTCCTCCTGCGGTTTCTCCATGAGACCTTCATTTACTCTCTCATGGCTTTCTTTCTTTCATCCGTCCATTGGACTTCCCACTTGTCTATTTTGCATCTGTTCATGTTACGGTCTTCAGTGTTGTGAATGGTGAGTTGAGCGTCAGTAAGGTCTCTTCGTACTTGCTCGACCCATGTCATACCTTTAAATTTTTCACTGGCTGTGAGTATCTGGCGTGTGAGTCTATACTCTGGGAGTCTGTCTATGCGTCCATAGAATTTAACGCGTCTTTTTCTAATGTCAGCAGCAACATTTGAGATTTCCTCTGTGGTTTTGTTGGTTTGCAGTCTGTATCCAGCTTCAGTCCAAGGATTTTCCTAATGATCTTTCGTTCTTCTTTTTGTAGATTTTGTAGCAGCATCTTGTTATGAGGTGATAAGGTTTTTGTTGCGTATAGCACCTCGGGTTTATTGACAGTGCTGTAGTGCCCGACTTTTGCATGCATGGACATGCACTTTTTGTTGTAAAGTTGGTGTGTTCGACCGTAGGCTCACTTTAGTTTCTGTGCCCGAGTTTCTTGAGATTTTTTTTCTAGTCCAGTGGGTTCCAAAATTTCCCCGAGGTACTTAAAATGTGGAACTCTGTTTATCCGTCCATATTATGTGGTGAGATTCTGTACGTGTATACACATAAATCCCGTTTTCTCAAAAGAAATTTACAAGCCAACCTTCTCTGCGCATTCCTTGAGTACTGTATTTCTATTGGTATTTTGTACACTGTCTGTCAAAATTGCAAGGTCATCGGCAAAGTCTAGGCAGGTGACTTCAGTTTTCCTTCCAATCTTCATTGGTTTCCATAGGCCACATTTTCTAAGCTCACTCTCCCATTCCCTTATGACTTTGTCCAAAACGATATTGAACAGAATTGGAGATAGTCCGTCTTACGCCAGTTCTGATCTCAAAACATTCCGAGATTTCCCCCATGAATTTTACTTTAGGGGTTGTATTGGAGAGTGTCTGCTCAATGAGCTTACGTGTTCTATTAGTATGTTGACAAGGGATTTACGGTCGACTGAGTCACACGCCTTCTTGAAATCGACGAATGTGCATATGGGGGCTTATGTCTAATAGCTCTGTATTTCAATGTTGTTTTTAGATTAAAAATTTGTTCAGGGCCAGAAACCCGCTTGATATTCCCCAATCTTGTGTTCAATTTGTTCCTGTGTTCTCTGCAATAGGCATGAAGGTGACTGGTAGAAGTGAAATGCCTCGGTAATTGTTGACATCCGTTCTGTCTCCTTTTTTTTTGCAGGGGATGGATAAGTGCACACTTCCAATCGTCTGGTAATACTTCTGTTGTCCAAGTTTCTTTAATAATTTCCGTGAGCTCATCAAGTGATTTAGGGCCTACATTTTTCAGTAGTTCTGCTACTATGTTGTCTTCACTGGCCGCTTTGTTGTTTTTGAGATGGTGGATGTGCCTCAGGATTTCTTCTTTTGAGGGTGGTATTGAGTCTTAGTTGGTGTGTGCGGGTTCAATAAGTGGGAATCTTTCTGTTGGTTCTGGACAATTTAGTCAATTGGTGAAGTACACTGCTAGTTCTTTGCAATTTTCTTCATTGGTAATTGCTAATTTTCAATTTTGTTTTTTAAGGCAGAGATTTTGTTTCGTGTGCCCCTGTATCCTATTTGTAAATGTCCTCTTGTATTGTAATTCCGAAAGTCACTCTCCAGTTGTTCGTTTATGTATCGTCTCTTGGTTTGTCTGATGGTTCTAGCTGTTTCTTTCTGTACTTTGAAGAAATTTTGTTGTGGTTCTGGCATTTTCTTGCTGCTGTATTTCTGGAAGGCCAATTAGCGTGTTTTAAGGACGTCACTGTTGTCGTTCCACCATGCATGTTTTTTCTTTTTTCTCAGCGGTAGTTCCTGTGCTTTACTCATGATCTTGTTTTTGAACTCTTCCCATGTGTTTGCTTCTTCTTTCTCCCATTCGCCCTTTATGTTTGTTTTGTGGAGACTGTTTATGTCGAATCTCTGCAGGTACGATTTCTTTGGATTGTACTTTCGTGGAGTGAATTTTACTTTGACTCGTGTAAGGTAGTGGTCTGAATCAATATTGGTACCTCTTCGGACTTGTACATCATGAATTTCTCGTTGCTGCGTGTGGGTGATTGCTATATGGTCAATCTGGAATTCTCCAAGTTCTTGAATAGGAGAGTGCCAAGTTTTTTGCTTTCTGGGGTGCTCTCGTAAAGATGTCGACATTATCTTCAGGTTGAATTGTTGGCAGAGGTCAACTAGTCGCCTTCCATTTCTGTTGGTAAATTTGTGCGCAGGATATCTGCCTATAGTCTTCTCTGCTCAGTTGTGTATTAAAGTCACCAAGGAGTAAGGTGGTGTCCTTCTTGGGGATCTTCGCCATAGTCTCCTCCAGTTGGTTCCAGAAATTCTCCACTTCGGTAGGGTTTTTCTTGTTGGCTATGTTGGTTGAGGCGTGAGCGTTGACAAGTGTATAATTTCTGTTGGCGCACTGTATACGTGCTGTCACGAGTCTATTGTTGACGGGATTGACTTTCTTGACGGAGTTTATGATCTTCTTGTGCGCAAGTATCGCCATTCTCAGAAAGGGGGCACCTTTGCCAATTAGTCTCAGTTTTGCTCTTGAATATGCGGTAGTTACCATAATCTATGGTATCATCGTCAGTATATCCTGATTCCTGAAGTGCTACTAAAAGGATTTTTTGTCTGTCGAGTTCTGTAGTAAGATTCAGTAGCTTTCCAGGTTGTATTAGTGTATTGATATTTAGTGTGCCAATGAATGTTGGTGTTTTAGTGGGTAGTTTGCCAGAGAACTCCGACTTTCTCAGAGTTCGTGGTTGCCCGGGTCCCCTAGAACCAGAATGCCCGGTTGCCGCCTGTCGACGGGTGGATTGATTACCACCTGGGGTAATGTTGTTGTTGTTGTTCTCACGAACCATAGTGCTTGTTATTAAATTTTGTCCTGCTAGGCTGGTTGTGTAGAACTAGGGATTGTTAGTTTCTGGATGAACAGTCGCTGACCAAGTTGCCTGTGGTTTCCACAACAGACGCCGCTTGGGTTTTAAGAAGAGAATTCTTCCGCCTTCTCTGCCGCTGAGATCTTCATCTTCATTCGCCATGAAAGCCGTTGATCCTCTTCACCTGTACCCTGGTAAGGGGCCTCTACAAGGTACTACCAGCCGGACCAGCTGGATCAAGGTATTTTTACGAGGTGTTACTCCTCCCCCTCCTCCTTTCTCAACCGGCTTCGGACCGGCTTTGGCGGAGTTTTGTACTGTTTATAATAGTATTTAGTACGCTAGCGTCAGCCGAGTCCAGTTCGTGTACATCGGAGCCAGGGGCTCAAGGATGCAACAGTTTGTTCGGTAAATTATACTGATCACTTACAAAAGTCTTTTCATTTCAGTCTTATTCACCCATTAATCCAATCTTTGACCCCTTTGTTTGTGAACTGTTGACTATTGTTTCAAAACGCAGGATGAAGTTTGATGCTGTTTCAGCTCTAAATCTACCATTCCCTAGCGCTGATTTAGGTCGCAGTAATGAGCCTAATAATGTGAGAAATATTTGGGCACAGAAACGAAGCTACCATAAAGAAGTAAAAGATATTTTACAGATATCTATATTACCGATTAATGAAGAAATTACTACTAGACAAAACATTAACCGTGGAAACGTACACTGCTGTAAATGCGACAATGCGTGCTTACCCCAACAATTAGAAAATACGCAAACAGAAATTTAAGATATTAGGCAAAACAATACAGATTTACAGGATGTAGGGCTGAGATACATGAAATTAAAACATCTTCAGAAAGTGATTCAGGGCTCTTTTTCTAATTGACAACAAGAAGTAGTTATGGAAGGATGGTGTACTAACTGATCGTCTGAAGATACTGCAAAGGCAGCGACGTTACATTGCTTATCTTACAAAGTGTTATATTTTTTCAGGAACATACTGGAAGATCTTCCTAGTTAATTCACTATTAAAAAGAAGACTCAGACAATTAAGCATTCCAAAAGTTTTTATTGATTTAAGCCTTAGAGTTTTGAAAAGTCAAATATATTAAGAAAATTCTAAAAAGATGTTTTCAGACGTTTTACACTAACATTTCCCCAACTACAGAAAAAGTCAAACTAATATAAAGCGCAATAATAATAACAGTAAGAATGATACACTACAACCTGGAAAATCTCGTTACATTCATGCCTGTGTGTGAGATCGGCATGAGTGCGCTCTGTGCTTTTAAGCTTCAATGCATGGCGGCGTGGCGGAGGGTTCACAGTGACGTCAAAGCTCACAGCCCGCCTGCATGTGACCTTTACCGTGTATTCCAGTACCCGTGCTCGTGTGCATTACGTGCGAGCTAATGTTGAACACGTTGTAGTAGCCATGTCCTTATTTAATCTTTACGATTGTTTTTGTGCCTCCAACTGGAACTGCCGTTGTGGTAGGCAGTATAAGGCCAGTCTTACACAGTGGGTCTCAATTATTAACGAAATTATAATTCACTATTGCCCATAACCATTTTGAAACATAATATTAGCGCCACTTTACAAGGATAGTCGTGCAGTTTTAATTACCAGGTCGACAAAATAAAGTAGGGCAATTATTTTTGTTTACAGTTACGTATCTTCAAGCAACGAAACTGAACATCCCTCACCACAGTACCATAGAACTCGCTTAGGGAAGCCAGTTGAAGGAAGGGCACAGAAGAACAACGACCAAGGGCCATTTTATAAAAAAAGTTTCACAAAAAACTGATTTGACAGTTTAATAACTCAGTACTAGAATCACTAGGAGAGGCAGTTAACCAAACCACAGAACTGCAGAGACTGGAAGCTAAAGCAGGCCTACAGATCTCTATCGAGAAGACGCAATATATGACAAACATCACGACAGCTCCTAGGAGGATGACAACAGGAGGAGGGAAAATTCAAAAGGTGGCGAGATTCAAATACCTTGGAGAATGGATAGACATTGGACTGACCGAAAAAGAAGCAATGGGAGCACGAATAAACAAAATGAACTTAGAATATAAACTATCAACACCCACAATATGAAGAATACTTCGATAAACGCAAAATTGAAACATTACCAAACAGTAATCCGCCCAGAATCTCAATATGCTGCAGAAACTCTCAACTTAGCGCGAGAACCGGAGTGATCAAGAGACTAGAACTGATAAAACGAAAGATTCTCAGGAGAATATTAGGACCTCGAAGAACATACGATGGTTAGTTTAGAAACCGAGCCAGCCGGGAACTGTATACCAAGATAGAAAAAATTTCTGACGTCATCAGGAAAAGAAGGAGCATGTTCTTCGGACACATCCTCAGAATGGACCAGGGGAGGCCAACACAGCGATTCACACAATTTCTGAAAGTACGATGGAACCAAGAGATACAAAGAGATATGAAGAAGTGACAATACAGGAACCAGAGATATACCGGGTGATCAAAAAGTCGGTATAAATTTGAAAACTGAATAAATCACCGAATAGTGTAGATAGAGAGATACAAATTGACACACATGCTTGGAATGACATGGGGTTTTATTAGAACCAAAAAAATACAAACGTTCAAAAAATGTCCGGCAGGTGGCGCTTCATCTGATCAGAATAGCAATAATTAGCATAACAAAGTAATACAAAGCAAAGATGACGTTCTTTACAGGAAATACTCAATATTTCCACCATCATCCCTCAACAATAGCTGTAATCGAGGAATAATGTTGTGAACAGCACTGTAAAGCACGTCCGGAGTTATAGTGAGGCATTGGCGTCGGATGTTGTCTTTTAGCATCCCTAGAGATGTCGGTCGCTCACGATACACTTTCGACTTCAGGTAACCCCAAAGCCAATAATCGCACGGACTGAGGTCTGGCGGCTGAGCACACGATCATCAGCAAACGACGCGCGCAAGAGATCTTTCACGCGTCTAGCAATACCTTTTTTTTGGTTCTAATAAATTCCATGCCATTCCAAGCATGTGTGTCAATTTTTACCTCTCTATCTACATTATTCCGTGGTTTATTAAGTTTTCAAATTTATAGTGACTTTTTGATCACCCACTACAACAGGGTGATTTTTAAATAAGAAAATTCAGGCCTTCAAGGCTTTAGAGGACAGAACAAAACCCAGAACAAAATCATCTTGCACAGAAGAACGAAGAAGGTTTCAAAGTATGAGAACGAAGAATATTGGGAAAGAAGAATGACCAGAAGAAACGAAGCTGAAGCAAATTAACGTGGTCCTAATATGGCCAAAATGAAAGAAGAAGAAGAAGAAGAACTAGTACTCAGTTCTGTGTATGATAGATGAAAATTGACACAGAGGAATATAAAGAATAATTATTTCTTAGAAATTAAACGACAGTATTCGTTTTAACTGGTAGACAGCAACAATGGAAAATGCAATTCAATGAAACAATGTGTATTCGTCCAAAATAAGAACAATCAAGGTCCAAATGAATACTGTCTTGAACACCTTAATTGTAATGCAGTACCACTTCAGCCCAAAAAGTAAACTGTTTCTCGATCACCTGATACATATTTGCAACACTGTTATTTACTCGCTTGCACTAAGGCTTCTCCACTGGTAAACAGGCAATGTACTCCTGTGCTGTAGGACTGCAGAAGTGTTTCACTTCTAATAAATCATTCAGAGTTGTCCTTTTGGTATATAATGGCTTCACATGCTCCTGTTGAGCGTAATCTCTGTTGTACTGTTTGTCTTCAGATTTCTTTGAAGTAACATAAAACAAATAAATGACGGGGAAATTACTATTCAAGGATCCAAATGATGCATTCAGTCA
Organism: Schistocerca americana; assembly: GCF_021461395.2. Classification (NCBI taxonomy): domain Eukaryota; kingdom Metazoa; phylum Arthropoda; class Insecta; order Orthoptera; family Acrididae; genus Schistocerca; species Schistocerca americana. The sequence goes on along the minus strand of NC_060123.1, from coordinate 587,722,641 downwards.
TGAGAAGATATTTTAACAAATAACGCAATAAACTCGCAGTGCAGCTTTCGTGGTATCTGCTGTACGACTGTCTCAGGAACGCCAGTTCAGAATTTTCCGGGATGTGGTATACGGTATTGCAATGGATCTCTGGACAAGAAGGCTTCTCTTCCTACAGTAGCTACTCAGAAATTCTCGCAATCTATGAAATATCTCCTTCTTGCAATTAATAACATCAGCAATCTCTTGTTTCCAGTGATACACCAACACACACTGCCTTCTGATTTATCAGGCCCACATAGTTCTTACAATATAGGTACGAATGACCTCCTGCTAGAAATGTCACCTACATGTGATCAATATCTCACTCATCTGCACCATTAAGTGGCAAAATGAGAACACAGTAAACTTTTTATTCTGTCCAGAACTGGAATCATACAACAAACTGAGTTCACCCGCAGCCAGGCAAAATTTCCGAACAAAAAGTATCACATTGAGCACACGTCATCAGGTCCTTTGTTGGAAACTGTTTCATCGTTTGTATAAAATACAGGTCACCCAGAGGAAAGCAAACGAATATTGAATGAATAAAATGATAGCTGCTTGTGATAATTTGCTTCCTTGGTTGAAATACTGGGAGACAGTAATTCTTCTGGTAATCCCTATAGATTGTTTTCTTAATCACTGGTTTTCTCCTACAAACTTAAGTCGTTCGGAGAAACGTCATTCTAAAATGAAGTACAAAAGAAGATGAAAAAAGCTCTGAGTAGAAATTCGATCTTGACTGTTCTTCCGCAGCACGGAGTGGACATTAATAGTTTTTCTCAATTAAATCAAAACTTTAACACAGATCCTCAAGCACCTTGATCGTTTTTACACAAAACAAATCTTATCACATTGTAGTAATGTAGGAATTGTAGGAATCGCCCCTATCTGAAATGACATTTCTGAATTTAGCTATGAACAATCGGCCACCGTTTGTGTTGCTGGATCATACAAAAAGTAATCTATTTACTTGATATACATTATGCAGAATGATAGTGTTCGGATTCGTTAAGATAATATTTAACAGCGTTAATCTGCTGGAATTCACGAGTTTAAAACATCGTTGGTGTGAAATAACATGCCTTTGCGCTCAGTTCTCAGACGCTTCGAATTAAAATTAGATATTGAGGTAGTTTATTGCTCATTGTATCAAAGTACTACAGATACTGAATTCCTGTTAAAGTTTATATTGCTATATACTTCCAGCCCAGGCAGCAGTTAATGTTTATTAACACGATCAATCTGAGTTGTTAGAACACGAACCTGTTAACGCACATCAGGAAATATATACATTCTGTTCACTTAGTCTGTGAATGACATTTACATAAAGCGTATTTACATTACTTGTCCACACATGCACTTTCGGTAGCTAACGGTTACACATCAATAATCAATACTGCAGCACCTCTTAAAAAAGTTGTGTGTTTATATCTATGTACACACATCAAAAAAAATTCTGCATCACCTCGGTTCCAAGAATTCCGGAACCCGTACAGCAAATTGGAATAGGTATCAACATAAAATCATTTTCGCCCTTTTTATTGCTCATGAAAACCACACATTGCACGATGTACCACCATACAGTGATGAGACCATCAGAGATGGTGGTCCAGACTGCTGTACACACCGGTACCTCTAATACCCAGTAGCACGTCCTCTTGCATTGATGCATGCCTGTATTCGTCGTGGCACTGTTGGTACATATTGTCCCACTCCTCAACAGCCATTCGGCGTAGATCCCTCAGAGTGGTTGGTGGGTCACATCGCCCATAAACAGCCCTTTTCAATCCGTCCCAGGCATGTTCGATAGGGTTCATGTCCGGAGAACATGCTGGCCACTCTAGTCGAACGAAGTCGTTATCGTGAAGGAAGCCATTCACAAGATGTGCACGATGGGGGCGCGAATTGTCGTCCATGAAGACGAATGCCTCACTAATATGCTGCCGATATGGTTGTACTATCAGTCGGAGGATGGCATTTACGTATCGCACAACCGTTACGGCGCCTTCTATGACCACCAGCGGCGTACGTTGGCCCCACATAATGCCACCCCAAAACATCAGGGAACCTCCACCTTGCTGCACTCGATGGACAGTGGGTCTAAGGCGTTCAGTCAGCCTCACCGAGTTGCCTCCAAAAAAGTCTCTGACGACTGTCTGGTTGAAGGAATATGTGACAATCATCGGTGAAGAGAACGTGATGCCAATCCTGAGCGGTCCATTCGGCATGTTGTTGGGCCCATCTGTACCGCGCTGCATAGTGTCGTGACCGCAAATGGACGTCGGGAGCGAAGTTGCGGATCATGCAGCCTATTGCGCACTGTTTGAGTCGTAACACGACGTCCTGTGGCTGCACGAAAAGCGTTAATCAACATGGTGGCGTTGCTGTCAGGGTTCCTTCGAGCTATAATCCGTAGGTAGCGGTCATCCACTGTAGTAGTAGCCGTTGGGCGGCCTGAGCGAGATACGTCATCGATAGTTCCTGTCTTTCTGTATCTCCTCCATGTCCGAACAACATCGCTTTGGTTCACTCCGAGACGCCTGGACGCTTCCCTTGTTGAGAGCCCTTCCTGGCACAAAGTAACAATGCGGATGCGATCGAACCGCGGTATTGACCGTCTAGCCATGGTTGAACTATAGACAACACGACCCGTGCACCTCCTTCATGGTGTAATGCCTGGAACTGATCGTCTGTCGGACCTCCCTCCGTCTGATAGGCGCTGCTCATGCATGGTTGTTTACATCTTTGGGCGGGTTTAGTGACATCTCTGAACAGTCAAAGGGACTGTGTCAGTGATACAATATCCACCGTCAACGTCTGTCTTCAGGAGTTCTGGGAAACAAGGTCATGCAAAACTTTTTTTATGTGTGTATATATTTCATTGTAGGCATTGGTTTAAGCACCACTATGGGTGTGTCAATGTGTTTCAGTAGTCTGTTCTGTCAGGTGTAAGGAGAAAAGAAAGCTGTCAGATTTTTGCATATGTTCATTTGCTCGAGTTGGAAGCTTTCTGCACTTAATTGATTTTGACAGAAAGAGCATGGCATCACAAGTAATATTTAGCCAGTCAGGTGTTGTAGTGTATATATTCTGTGTTGAACTATTACGTGATTGTGACAGTATAGTGTATTCTGGAAATCCAAGTCTATACTCAGTATTGGAAGTGCGCAGGCTACGTAGATATTCGTTGATTAGAGTGGGAAAATACTGTGAAGCACGCAACATTTTACATGTTTCACGAAGGTTCGTCAAACTGTCCCAACCAATCAGGAAACAGGCAGCGTAACTAATCAGTTTTAGAAGCAGAAAGAGATAATTAGGTCCATTTTATGTGTTGGACGTGTGGCGTACTGCTACTGTTATACACAACAGCAGCCGTTTAGACCAGTACGTTGATCTTCGGACGAAAACGTATGGAGTAGGTAACTACCTGTTTACGCTCACTCGAGTCAAGCGAGATGGAAAGCTATCAAGATAACCTTTGTGCCTGGGGAAACCAGCCCAGCCTTTGTACACCACTTTGGAGAGTGACTGTAGGCCATGGTGGATGATCGACCGACCTCGAGGTAAATACCTAGTGCTGCTAGCACTATATACTGTGCTTTGCTTATGTTTTTTGGGGACCTATGTCGTTGCGTTATATGCTCGAGAGTCTGTTGGTCGATAGCTATAAGCAGGATGGCGAAGTGACGATTTTGTATAATGCAGGATACGAATTGTGTTTACTACATCGATATGGTATTTGGTGTCGTAGCCCAGTTGGAGATCGGTTTCACACTGAAAAATTCGAGCTTTCCTCGCCAATAGCAGAGCAGTGTAATTGAGGAAGTGTCTTTGGCGGGAGTTTTCGTATTTCGTGATCTGTAGACCAGATTTGCAAGGTTTAACTGTTAGTGCAATATTGCTGCCGTATGTTTTTTTTCGATCTATACAAAATAGTTTTGCTGCTGAAAGTCTCGTAATTGCAGAAAATCGCGGACAGTGCTTTCATACCGGCAGCAGTAGTAGTTTGACAGGTAAATTCAGTAAGCACCAATCAGATTATTCCACTCTCAAAAAGTTCCAAGACATCAGAGACTCACAAGACATAATTTGTGCGGAGCATAGGCGTCCTTACAGACTAATTCGAACAAGATGGGGATAAGGTATCTATGGAAAGTTCTGTGACGTCTGAGAGTTACGTGATGTCTTCTTTGTTGGAGTCTTCAGAGACAGAGACACTTCCTAGCAGACAGTCCTCCTATGGTTCAGTCAGATAGGATGATGTCCTTCAACCGCCGTACCGGTTTTAGAGCAACTCCAGACCACCAGCTACAGGACATCGAAAATTCATCGAAAATTCCAGCCTTTTTCTTGTCTATAGAACAGTACTTCGAATTCTGTTTGTGTAATTGGTCTGAATTTCCTGTCTGTGCTTAGACACCAGTGTGTGCTTCGAGAAGTGAGAAAAATACCGTCCCTGACTCCAGCAGCAGAAAATGCAAACTAAGCCCACTCACCATTTCAGAAAAGTGATGAACACCACAGCAGCTGTAGGACTCATAAATTTTTCTCTCTCTGGCAGTGCCTTCAACCAAGCAACTAAAACTTGGAAAGTGGTGAGCATCATGTTTAGAGTTAGAGAGACATTTATTTCGACTTCTAAATATCGTCGTTTTGGCGTGTAAAGTCAGATATTGCAGCTGATATCGTATTTTTTTCTTCTCAAGAATCCCTGTTCGACGGTGGTATTATACATCTCAAAATTGATGCAGAGTACTGTGTAGCGAAATTTTTGAAAGTGTATATTCAACTGGATTTAGTAGCTCCTGAAGCACCTCGTGCTCAAAGACAGGGGTATTTCTCACAAAAGCGTGCGAAATGTCTCTGGGATGGTTTCACAAGTGTGCCGTGGTCTTTTTAGTGTCTGTGTTCAAGTGTTGTGGTGGTGGTATTTCTCAGAATAAAACGTGCAATTGTTTAAATATTCTTGCGTCATCTGCTAACCTTTATTTCTCTTTCTTTGTGCAGTGGTACATGTAGTCCCTGTGACATCTTCAAGCTATGTATGTGACAGTACTTGGGATCACCATATGTAATAACTCCTCTAGCAGTTCAACAACAATGGGTATCTATGTGTTGGGGATAGGAATGAGGAAGGCTGTAGATATTTTCAATGCGACACAAAGTATGTGGCCACTCCTGCGGTTACCACTTGGTCATGCCGTAAGCTGGCGTGTGGCAGGGAGTGCAAGCATTGAAGTGGACATCTTGCCTCTTGTACTTCAGAAGAATGACATGACTGTTATCAAATGATCTGCAGTTACGGCACACACATTTATCAGCATGAGTTGCGAAGTGTAACTTAGCCCCATCCTGCTGCATCTTCATTATTTGCTGAAGTGTATTCGTCTTCACCAAATATCATTGCTATCGACACAGTCCTCTAATGCATGGTTAAAGCTAACATACCTGTTAAACTCCTCCTCCTCCATCACAGACATCTCATCCACTGATCACAGTAAACAATCATGTCTGTCCTCCTAATCCAGCAACTAGACACAGACTGCGTGCTTTTCCCGCCATTCCCCCCCCCCCTCAGGCACCATCTTGGATAATGTCATGGAAGAGGAGGGGGGAGGGTTGACAGCACCCTCTGGTGACAGTGTTGTGAACTAGGTCAATTGGACTCTGGACCTCATGGTGAACACACTGGATGGAGCTACTGCCTATGAGAACTCAAATTGTTTCAATAAACAATGCATACTGATGTCTGTCGTATCCAGTTACCCAGCACAGACTAAGTCCTTTTCCCACCAATTTCCAGGTGGGGAGAGGAGCAATGCACACAAAATAAAGACTTATGTTTCTCCTGTATGGCAGCCCAGCACAGACTAAGTCTTTTTCCCATCAATTTTTAGATGAGGGAGGGGAGGGGTGGGAAGGAGAGGAGAGGAGGGGAGGGGGTTAGGTTAGTTAGGGTAGCCCAATTGACCTACCGTCCTGCCAAAATATGAACTCCCTGCCACGATGTCACTGCGATGTTGCTGCCATCTTGGATCCGCCATCTTGAATAAATTTGGTAACAGTGTTATGTCGGGTGGTGCTGTCTTTGCTCTACTACTCACAGGGGCTATAGAGTTGTTAAAGTGCTCACACCTGCGGAGCAAGGAGTAGGAACCTACTTTCATCAGAGGGCACAGAAATGATGCCTATAGGAAAATTGAAAGAAAAAAGAATGAATCATTACACGAAAATTGAATGGAAGAAAATGTCGTGAACGGATGGGAGACTCTATGGTTGCCAAAGCCATTTTACAAGCAGCAAATCCCTGGAGATTAATCGAAAACTCTCAGAGATATACCTTAAGAAACTTCTCATCTCAACAACTAAGCATGAAATAGTTTGACAACAGCGTTTAAAAGAAGTATAAGAAATTTACTGCAGTACACAGGTCCATTGGTGTGTGTGTGTGTGTGTGTGTATGCTGGTGCTTAAGGGCGCTCAACACCGAGGTTATCAGAACCGTTACACACATGAAGAGGAAACGAATGCGACAAAATTAGTGAAATGGGGTCATACACACAAAGACAGCAGGAAAAGACTGAATATGCTATACAAGAGACTAAAACATAAATAACGAGAAAGGAACTAAAAGGACACCACAAGAAACTGTCACTGGCTGGCCATTTACGTAAAATATGGGCGAATCAGTCACCCTGTGAACGAATTAGAATCCTCTCTCTGAAATCTTGGTAACAACATTCGACAGTGCACAAAACTTTAAAACTCTATACACATTCGTTTGATTATTACGTAAAAGATATTGCAGATCCGTCAGGAAATCAGCCGCCTTCCGCTGGTCAGAAAATAAAACGCAGTCCAAGATGTAAGTAGGCTGTTTAGGTTTTTTATATTGGTAACGCCATGTACCGGTCTGTATGAAAATCACTGGCTGTGCTGTGCGCAGTCTGTGGCTGGGTGGCATTGTTGGAATTGGCTATTGTAATGTTGGGCAGTTGGTTGTTAACAGCGCGTAGCGTTGCGCAGTTGGAGGTGAGCCGCCAGCGGTGGTGGATGTGGGGAGAGAGATGGCGGAGTTTTGAGAGCGGATGATCTGGACGTGTGTCCATCAGAGACAGTAAATTTATAAGCCTGGATGTCATGAACTGATGTATATATATATATATATATATATATATATATATATATATATATATATATACAGGGTTATTACAAATGATTGAAGCGATTTCACAGCTCTACAATAACTTTATTATTTGAGATATTTTCACAATGCTTTGCACACACATACAAAAACTCAAAAAGTTTTTTAGGCATTCACAAATATTCGATATGTGCCCCTTTAGTGATTCGGCAGACATCAAGCCGATAATCAAGTTCCTCCTACACTCGGCGCAGCATGTCCTCATCAATGAGTTCAAAAGCATCGTTGATGCGAGCTCACAGTTCTGGCACGTTTCTTGGTAGAGGAGGTTTAAACACTGAATCTTTCACACAACCCCACAGAAAGAAATCGCATGGGGTTAAGTCGGGAGTGCGTGGAGGCCATGACATGAATTGCTGATCATGATCTCTACCGCGCCGAAAATTCAAAGCGTTTGACTTTTCTCATCGGGTGTCAGGGCTTGTAGCAATTGTAAACGGTAAGGCTTCTGCTTTAGCCTTTTCCGTAAGATTTTCCAAACAGTCGGCTGTGGTACGTTTAGCTCCCTGCTTGCTTTTTTTTTTTTATTCGTCGACTTCCGCGGGCTACGCGTGAAACTTGCCCGCACGCGTTCAACCGTTTCTCACTGCAGGCCGACCCGTTGATTTCCCCTTACAGAGGCATCCAGAAGCTTTAAACTGCGCATACCATCGCCGAATGGAGTTAGCAGTTGGTGGATCTTTGTTGAACTTCGTCCTGAAGTGACGTTGTACTGTTCTGACTGACTGATGTGAGTGCATTTCAAGCACGACATACGCTTTCTCGGCCCCTGTCGCCATTTTGTCTCACTGCGCTCTCGAGCGCTCTGGCGGCAGAAACCTGAAGTGCGGCTTCAGCCGAACAAAACTTTATGAGTTTTTCTACGTATCTGTAGTGTGTCGTGACCATATGTCAATGAATGGAGCTACAGTGAATTTATGAAATCGCTTCAATCATTTGTAATAGCCCTGTATATATATATATATGACTTTTGAACACTGTTAAGGTAAATACATTGTTATTTATCAAAATCTTTCATTTGCTAACTACGCCTATCAGTAGTTAGTGCCTTCAGTAGTTTGAATCTTTTATTTAGCTGGCAGTAGTGGCGCTCGCTGTATTGCAGTAGTTCGAGTAACGAGTTTTGTGAGGGAAGTGATTCATGAAAGGTATAGGTTATTGTTTTGCTGGAGCAAGAAGAAGTCCATTGGAAGCATGTGTCTAAATTACATAGGCATTAACTATCCAACCGACTACCTTCTTATCTACGAACAATTACACATTTATCATACCTCACAGTAATTATACTCACAAAAATTTAAAGTTCATATCGTTCTCCTAAGTAAAGACACATCCAAACAAAAGGCAATTTAACTGTAGACTATAATTTACTGATCTGAGAGATCTATTCGTTCTCTACATTCTTCTCTGAACAAATGGCTGCACTGTCTCAGTACATGTCAACACTTACAGGACATTCGACGCGTCGTGACGCGCGCAATGCGTCGGCGACAGTGGGGTGGCAGCTGAGGGACGTACTCACGCGGTAGCTGCGTAGCAGCAGCATGAGCGGCGGGCTGCTGGGTACACGGCTGCTAAAATACGCGCCCCGGGCGCTGAGGCCAGGACCCTAACGCAGATGGCAGCAGGGGCCTGACCGGTGGCGAACGTGGGGCGGTACGGCGGCAGATTGGCCGCGTAGCCGGTCTGCAGCAACAACAGAGCCCGCGATGCGGGCATCTCTGCCTGTAAAGCCGGTATTACACTATCAAATTTCTTTGTCAAAGATTTTATCAAAGATGTGATCAAATATTTCGTCAAATATATTTGACAAAGATCTTTGACGTAGCACTAGAAGGGATATTACACTGTCATCATATTTTTCGTCGAAGTTCAAGATGGCTGACAACAACTACTTTTTATTAACGGCAGCAGTTGCATGTGCCACAATTGCATTGTGTGCACATGCGGAAGAGAAGTGGGGGAAAAAAAGGAACCATACATACTAGGTTGACAGTCTTAAATTCCTGGGATTACAACCTAACAATAAACTCAGTTGGGAGGAGCACACCACAGAACTGCAGAAACGCCTTATCAAATCTGTATTTGCAATTCGAGTGTCAGCAGACATAGGCGACATAAAAATTAAAAAATCTTGAATACTTTGCCTATTTTCTTTCCATAATATCATATGGTATAATATTTTGGGGTAACTCCAAGTCAAACAAAAATTTTCAGAGTCCAAAAGCGTGTAATACGTATTTTTTGTGGAGTAAATTCACGGACGTCCTGTAGAAACCTCTTTAAAGAACTGGGTATACTAACTACTGCCGCTCAGTATATGTACTCCTTAATGAAATTTTTTCTAAATAATATATCTCTTTTTCCAAGAAACAGCGCAGTTCATACATACAATACCAGGAACAAAAATGATCTGCACAAGGACTTAAAAGCACTTACTTTAGTTCAAAAAGGGGCCCACTACTCAGGAACGCTCATCTTCAATGATTTGCCAGCAAACATAAAAAATTTAGTTACAAATAAAGATCAGTTTAAAAGGAGCCTGAAAGACTTACTAGTGGCCAACTCCTTCTACTCCATTGACGAAATTTTTAATAGAAACAAATGATGTATTGATGTATTCATACTATTAGTATTGTTATTTCAGCTTAAAATAATTAACATGTTCCACATCCACGAGGATCTCCTCAGCACGGATATGGAACGAAAAACTAATCTAATCTGAGTGAAGCCGTGGGTTTTACGACGACACGATAAAAGCATTCAACAAAACTTGTTACATGAGCTTATACTGGAGGACGTCGTACATCTATTATTTAAGAATGGATGAGCGTACATTTCTGTATGTGCTCAGTGAAATATATCCTCATATCATAAAGCACAATATTCACTTAAGAACTGCTACATCTGCAGAAGACAGGCTCACTGTAACACTCCGATTCCTTGGTACAGGAGAGGGTTACGTAATGTTAGGTTAGGTCAGGTCAGGTCAGGTCTCCAATCTTCTTAATCTATTTTGGTATTCAGGGCGCCTCATGTCGTAAAGCGCCTCATCAGCTTCATACATCTCTATTAATTTTGTAGTTGTCGGCACACACCAATTGTATTTACCGGCAATGTTTATAAAAACACTACAGACGACAGAATGCTGCAGCGATGCTAGCGCTCCATGCGGTAACATGTCACATTGCAGTGAACAGAAGACAAGCGACTTCTTTGATCAAATCTACAGCGAGACCCTAGATTTGATCAAATATTGGACGACATTTGACAAAGTTCCCTATTACACCATAAAATATCTTTGACAAAGATATTGGACAAAGATATTTGACAAAGAAATCTGTAGTGTAATACCGGCCTAAGCGGCGGGGCGTGGGGGAGGTGGGAGGTGGGGGGGGGGGGGGGGGGAGCAGCCTCGTGGCGCTCAGTGGGCGTCACCAGGTGGTGGGCGGTGACAGCGACAGGGAAACGGTGCCCACGATGCGTAGCGCGCACGTGCGCTTCGTGAGACAAGGCAGCGGTACGGACGCATTGCGTGTTTTCTACATGTCTCGGCGGTCATAGTGGCACCGATACCGGTGGGTTCCGACGACGACCGGCATCGTCTGAAGACGACCAATCTTTTTAAATCAGTTCGTCACTACGTGCACTGCCTCAATGTAGCCGATCTCATTGCCAGAACGTACAGATTTCGGACGACAATCGGTGAAATTCATATCAGTGTGTTTTTTTTTTCTTCGGTCACAATGGCCGACACGGCACGAAACATGGATTTCGAGAAACTGACAATCTTAGTCAAAGAAGTACTTAGTGGCATCCTGAGAATGAAAAATATCATAATCAGGATATATTTCGGAACCTATGCATTGAAATTGCAGGTTTATTGGAAACCACAAGTGGGCAAAATCTTTATCAGAAATTTTAGGTGTCGATTATAAACTCGAAAAACAATTCATTCAAGTGACAGGGATGGTTCATCTTATAATTAAAGATAGTGTAGTTTATCTTTATGGGTCGTAATAGGTCGACGTAACCTGTCTACAAATTATTATTACTCCTTACCAGCGTTTTTATGTGAGTAGCCTGGTTATTCTGTTAGGTGAAGTGGTTTGTGAAAGTGGTGCACGTATGTGTTTCCACTTTACAGTGCTTTAGGTGTCAGAGTATCTTAATCCAGACTTTGTGTTTGTCTTTCACACATATTCTGATGGTAGTCTTTGGAGGTTAGCTGACGTATGTCAGCACAGCTTCAAATAAATTCAGCAGAACAGATTTAGAGTGCTTGACCAGAGGCGTGATTTGAGCTCTACTCAGAAATCCTATACTCATATTTTTGATGCAATTCTGCCTCAAGTCACTAGCAGTGACACTTTGACATTTGGCATCTGGTGATACACCTTTCCAATGATGAGGCCTATACCGCGTTCTAAGAAGTACAGTTTCAAAGTTTTTGTTTGATGTGTTACAAGTTATTTACAATGCCCTAAATACTAATTTAAAAGCTTGAAAAATATGTAAAAAAAATCAGTCAACCGTTTGGCTGATTTTTTTTACATATTTTTCAAATTTGTGTATACGGGTTGCTGCAAACGTCAGCCATGTTAAAAGTTGTAATTTAAAAGCTAATATTTCCACTCTTGGAGGTTCGAATCCTGCCTCGGGCACGGATGTGTGTGATGTCCTTAGGTTAGTTAGGTTTAAGTAGGTCTAAGTTCTAGGGGACTGATGACCACAGCAGTTAAGTCCCATAGTGCTCAGGGCCATTTGAACCATTTTTTGCACTCTTGCACCCCAAGTAATACGAAATTTATAATATATTCCATACCGACTATTTGAGGTACGTTTCGTGCAAGTGCCCTAAAGGACACTGTAATATAGTTGATTTTCTTTACTAAAAGCTACATTAAATCTGAAATAATACCACCCTCACTTGTTTGTCCTTTTTTCAGATCCATTGGGCAAATGTTCAAAGAGCAGTGAAAATGATAGTATTAGAATCTGATCATACCAACTGCCAGTTATGCATTAATATACACCGTTTTTAGAATAAAGTGAGCTGCTGTGAAGCCACAAATCTACCTTTCATTAATTAATACACACATAAAAAAATTATCATCACACCGGTTCCCAGAAATCCTTAAGACAGACGTTGACTGTGGATACTGTATCACAGACACAGTCCCTTTGACTGTTCAGAGATGTCACTAAACCCGCTCCAAGATGTAAACAACCATGCATGAGCAGCGCCTATCAGACGGAGGGAGGACCGACAGACGATCAGTTCCAGGCATTGCACCATGAAGGAAGTACACAGGTCGTGTTGTCTGTAGTTCAGCCATGCCTAGACGGCAATACCGCGATTCGATCGCGCCCGCACTGTTACTTTGTGTCAGGAAGGGCTCTCAACAAGGGAAGTGTCCAGGCGTTTCGAGTGAAGCACAGCGATGTTGTTCGGACATGGAGGAGATGCAAAGACACAGGAACTTGTCGTTGACACCCCTCGCTCAGGCCGCCCAAGGGCTTCTACTGCAGTGGATCACCGCTACCTAAGGATTATGGCTCGGATGAACCCTGACAGCAACGCCATCATGTCGAATAATGCTTTTAGTGCAGCCACAGGACGTCGTGTTACGACTCAAACTGTGCGCAATAGGCTGCACGATGCACAACTTCACTCCCGACGTCCATGGCGAGGTCCATCTTTACAACCACGACACCATGCAGCGCGGTACAGATGGGCCCCAGCAACATGCCGAATGGACCGCTCAGGATTGGCATCACGTTCTCTGCACCGATGAGTGTCGCATACGCCTTCAACCAGACAATTGTCGGAGACATGTTTGGAGGCAACCCAGTCAGACTGAACACCTTAGACACACTGTCCAGCTTGGGCAGCATGGTGGAGGTTCACCTGATGTTTTGGGGTGGCATTATGTGGGGCCGACGTACGCCGCTGGTGGACTTGGAAGGCGCCGTAGCGGCTGTACGATACGTGGATGCCATTCTCCGACCGATAGTGCAACCATATGGGCAGCATATTGGCGAGGCCTTAGTCGTCATGGACGACAATTCGCGCTCCCATCTTGCATATCTTGTGAACGACATCCTTCAGGATAATGATATCGCTCGACTAGAGTGGCCAGCATGTTCTCCAGACAGGAACTCTATCGCACATGCCTGGGATAGATTGAAAAGGGCTGTTCATGGATGACGTGACCCACCAACCACTCTGAGGGACCTACTCCGAATTGCCATTGAGGAGTGGGACAATCTGGGCCAAGAGTACCTTGATGAACTTGTGAATAGTATCCTATGACAAATACAAGGATGCATCAATGCAAGAGGACGTGCTACTGGGTATTAGAGGTACCGATGTGTACAACAATCTGGTCCACCACCTGTGAAGGACTAGCTGTATGGTGGTATAACGTGCAATGTGTGGTTTTCAAGAGCAATAAAAAGGGCGGAAATGATGTTTATGTTGATCTCTATTCCAATTTTCTGTACAGGTCCCAGAACTCTCGGAGCCATGGTGATACAACATGTTTTTTGATGTGTGTGCCTGCTTACTCAAGCAAATTTTATCCATCCTTTCTATAATAGAAACATTTGTTTTCACCACATAAATTGTAAGTAGGCTGTTTAGGTTTTTATGCTGCTAACGCCACGTAGCACTCTGTATGAAAATCACTGACTGTGCTGTGTGCAGTCTGTGGCTGATTTGCATTGTTGGAATATTCGCTATTGTAGTGTTGGGCAGTTGGATGTGAACAGCGTGTAGCATTGTACAGTTGGCGGTGAGCAGCCAGCAGTGGTGGATGTGGGAAGAGAGATGGCAGAGTTTTGAGAGCGGACGATCTGGATGTGTGTCCGTCAAAAAAAGGAAATTTGTAAGACTGGATGTCATGAACTGCTATATATATTATGCCCTTTTGAACACTGTTAAGGTAAATACATTGTTTGTTCTCTATCAGAATCTTTCATTTGCTAACTATGCCTATCAGTAGTTAGTGCCTTCAGTAGTTAGAATCTTTTATTTATCTGGCAGTATTGGCGCTTGCTGTGTTGCAATAGTTCGAGTAACGAAGATTTTTGTGAGGTAATTGATTCATGAAAGGTATAGGTTATTGTTAGTCAGGGCCATTGTTTTGTAGGGATTATTGAAAGTCAGACTGTGTTGCACTAAAAATACTGTGTGTCATTTTTGTGTTGATCAGAATAAGTAAAGAGAGTAATGTCTGAGTGCGTTCAGTTTTGCTCAGCTGTTTGAAAAACAAATAATGTAGAGGTTTACTAGTACAGAAATTCATAAATTTTTCTAAGCAAACGTTTCAAATGGCGACCCTGCCAGGATACCTCATTGGAATCTTCTGATTTTTTCTTGTAGTTTGTGGAATTAGTGTACCTATTGTTTATTGCTAGCATGTAATTGTAGAGAGAATTTCCTCTGTAGTTGTAGTTTTTCATTGTTGTACAGTAAAACAGTTGTGGCATGCATGTAGATTTGCACCAGGTAGTTCACAGCTGTGCTTGCAATTAACTAGATATTGTTTTGAGTGCTATGTTAATGTGTTTTCTTGTTTTTGCTCTTCAAGTTGTGGTTTTCTTGTTATCGTGTGAAATATGTGATACTTATGGCGTGTGAAAAATGTAACACTAGGCTCCAAAGTAAATTGAGAAATGATAGTGACAGCGAGCGTAGCTTGTCAGCATGACCGTGTAATGAATTAACAGACATTCATCGTAGTAATTTGGTAATTGTGCATAGGGAAATGGGGCGGGTGGCAAATAATGGTGTAGACAGTGAAACAATTACTGAACAAGGAAGCATTATCGATCGATCGGTTGGCAACAGCTCGCTTCAGGAATCCAAAATGACAGGACACAATCTTGCAAATACTGTAGATTCAGGTTTTGCGTCCTCACCATTTTCTCAAATAAGTCAAGACACATTTTATGCTTTTCAAAATGCGCACATTCCCGGTGCAAATGTACAGCCGAAAAGCATAGAGCAACAGATTCCAGACACTAATACATTATTATTACAATTAATGCAACAAATGGGACAAGAGCTTCAAAAGTTAGACACATTGGAACAAAATCTTCAAAAGTTAGACACCACACTTGAAAAAACACGTGATGGTTTAACTGCTGAGTTACTTAAAATCGAATTGAAATGTCAAAAAGTCTGTAATCACGTAAAACCACAAATTTGTGAGGATTTTCAACCAATTCTTTCTCGTCATTAAAATGCATTATACGAGTAGAATCACGAAGCAGCCATAAAAAAATTGCAAACTGTTGTTCATGAAAATCACTGACTGCGCTGTTTGCAGTATGTGGCTGGTTTGCATTGTTGGAATATTTGCCATTGTAGTGTTGGGCAGTTGGATGTGAACAGCATGTAGCGTTGTGCAGTTGGAGGTGAACCGCCAGCAGTGGTGGGTGTGGGGGGAGAGCTGGCAGAGTTTTGAGAGCGGACGATCTGGACGTGTGTCCGTCAGAAAAAGGAAATTTGTAAGACTGGATTCATGAACTGATATATATATATATATATATATATATATATATATATATATATATATATATAACGACTTTTGAACACTATTAAGGTTAATATATTGTTTGTTCTCTATCAAAATCTTTCATTTGCTAACTATACCTGTCAGTAGTTAGTGCCTTCAGTAGTTAGAGTCTTTTATTTAGCTAGCAGTATTGGCGCTTGCTGTAGTGCAGTAGTTTGAGCAACGAAGATTTTATGAGGTAATTGATTCATGAAAGGTATAGGTTATTATTAGTCAGGGCCATTCTTTTGTAGGGATTATTGAAAGTCAGATTGCGTTGCGCTAAAATACTGTGTGTCAGTTTAGTGTTGATCAGAACAAGTAAAGAGAGTAATGTCTGAGTACGTTCAGTTTTGCTCAGCTGTTTGAAAAACAAATAACGCAGAGGTTTACCAGCACAGTAGTTCTTAAATTTTTCTAAGGGGACGTTTCAAATATAACCATTATGTGCTCATAACCTCATTGAAAAAAACCTTTATACACTGAAGCCGCCACTGTAGCGTAATAAACCACACTCTGAACGACGTGTTTTGTAGAGATCCTTGGTGCGGTGTATCATTGAAACTTCATGGTTTCTAAATGCACGGCTATTTCGTAAAATTCGTCCGGTAATTCAGACAGAGAGTACAGCACTCGGTAAGTTCTTTTCGAGACACATATAGCTCATTCGGCAGTTTTTTAAATGCAAACGCCGCATTGCCGCACTCGTCTCCATGCACAGAGGTGTCGTGCTGTCCATCCCACCCTTGGATGTTAAAATATAACCTACTTCACACATAGGATAGACTGTAACGTACCCTGCTCGAGCCCTTCCGAAAACTGACGAATGAGATCGGATGCGCCGTGACCAAGCTGTTGCCAGAAGTCGTCGGGCAACCTCTGGCAGTGGGCGTCTGACGAACGTGCCACTGTGAACGAAGCCTCAGCTGGCAGCGACTGACAAGGGAATGGTCAGACTTGTCATGCCGAAACATGTATTGCTTTTTTTTGGCACTGTTATTTAACTGTGCAAAAGGCCCGTATGCAAAATTGTAGCTGCTGACATGAACTGGAAGTCACCTAAAATAAATCACGAACATGGCTGTGTTTCCTGCTTGGCGCTTGCAGTGACGGCTGGCTACCCCTGGAAATGGCGAGTCGAGAGCGTTGTGCGCATGCCCTGGAAGTGCGGCCGTCTTATCGCGGCATTCACTAAAGAGGAATACCGCTGCACGGTTCTGGTGGAAAGGGGAAACGGATATTCGTTTCTGTGGCATGCACGTCCTTTTAATTTCTGGTACGTATTTCGAAACATACCGTCCTGAAACTGGTTAGATATGTGAAAGATGTTCTGAACATGTTCATCAATACTCCGCAAGCCAATTTACTGTGAACATTCAATCTCTCCTCACAGGTGATGGCGAGCCCTGTAAATCTTTTGCTGCTTGCCATGGAGATATACCACAGACGCCAAATGAAGCAATCAACAGAAAACACGCGTGAAGACTATGTGTTGTGCGACATAGTTGTTAAACTTCTAGACGAGCATGTAAATGGCGCAGACATGTGGCTAGAAACAACTGAAACATTCGATATTGCAGACTGTGAATCTACAGACGGTGAAGACACCGACGAAAGTTGCAATCATGAAGACTCTTCAAGTGATAGTGCCACGTATCACCATCAATTGTCTCCGGAAGTAACAAAATCAAATGGCTCTGAGCACTATGGGACTCAACTTCTGAGGTCATTAGTCCCCTAGAACTTAGAACTACTTAAACCTAACTAACCTAAGGGCATCACACACATCCATGCCCGAGGCAGGATTCGAACCTGCGACCGTAGCGCCGAAAGTAACACCAGCAACTATAATTACCTTATCAGACAAAGAAAAAGCGGTGACGTATTGGTTGAACGAAAGTGGTAAGAAACGCCTACGTGTCATTACTGTTCAAAATAAGTATCGCTTTGTCCGTTCTGAACGTGAATTGTATAGATGGAAAAAGGAAGTCGCTGGATGACGTAAGAGTCGACAGGAAATTGCGACGGACATAAATGCGCGACTTTTTGAGCTATTTACGGATGTCAGATTCAAATGGTTCAAATGGCTCTGAGCACTATGGAACTCAACTTCTGAGGTCATTAGTCCCCTAGAACTTAGAACTACTTAAACCTAACTAACCTAAGGACATCACACACATCCATGCCCGAGGCAGGATTCGAACCTGCGACCGTAGCGGTCGCGCGGTTCCAAACTGTAGCGCCTAGAATCGCTCGGCCACTCCGGCCGGCCACGGATGCGAGGCAACAGTCATTTAGTGTCAACGATACAACTTTGCGTGATTGGGCGTTAGAGATTGCCAACGCGATAGGCGCTAAAGAATTTACATCTTCTCAAAGTTGGATTAGTCGCTTCAAAAGATCACATAAAACCGTGGGAAAAAAAATAACAAAATTTGTATCGATAAAACAGGTCGGAAAATGAAGTGACACAAATCGAAATGATAGAAGCTTTTCTTATGAATGCATAAAATAAGATCGCTAGTTTTAGTGAATCGTACATGTACAATGCAGATCAGTCAGATTTTCAGAAAGAAATGCGTGCGAAAAGAACACTATCATTCACAGGGGAAAAACATATTGAGGCGATTGTGCAGTCCACGACTGCACTCACCCATTCAAACAGTATAATGCCCATAATTCGTCTGGATGGTTCATTGCTGTCTAAACTAAATGTGTGTCTTCAAGAACCAACTGGACGTTTTGGACCACGTGTCAAAAGAACAATGTTCTACGCAAACAATCTTGTGGTAGACGCATGGAAGTCTGGAAAAATGGGAAATGAAAACGTTATACATTTCATGCGTCATGCTTTTCTTCCGTTCTGCGGGAACAAATCTCTTCTCCTTCTAGATTCGTGGTTAGGTCATAAAAGGTCTGATTCATTAAAAGCTGTATTTCGAGCCCACCCTGACAAAGAAGTAGAGATACTTCAGATTCCACCCGGCACGACGAGCGTAGTTCAACCTTTAGACAGAGAATTTTTCCTTCGGTGGAAGACATTTTACAGAAAACTAACAGAGAGATTATTGGTGCAGATCACTGCAATTTCCTGTCTATCTCTGTGACAATATTCTCAAGCTGCAATCCGTAGTACATTATCAATTTTCCTCCCCACGGTTTCAGAATTTGATTAAATATGCGTGGCACTCCTCGAAATATACGGATACTAGGCCTGATACATTCATAACACCAGCCCAGTTTGGTCTACGGACATCTAACAACGTCTGTGATTCGCAGGGCTGTCATATGTCGTCTTTGCTTGTACGTTCTTGGTGCACAAAGAACCTGTGTTTTGAACATTGTATCAATGTTTCGCATTTTTGCGGTAATTACAAGAAATAAAATTTGGACGTGTTCTAAACCGTATATTTATTTGTGTCTATTTCATAGCTATTTGGAAAGAATGTTGTAGATAACATATCAGCCATATTTGTCAACGAATGTTTAATTATCATACGATCGCTTTCACTGGGGGATCAGCTCTCTCACTGCTGTGGCAAGAGAGCGGCGCGCAGCTAACGCCACCTTGTCCCTAGATGGCGTTGGTATAACGTAGCGAGAGAGGTCAGGGTTGTACAAGAGGCAGTTATAAGCGCGGAAACTATGCGACAATAATGTCTTACTTCATAAAATTGTTTACAGACTTCCAGATCATGTCAGCAGCTAAAATTCTGCATACAGATTTCTTGCAATGTTAACTCACAGTGGTAAAAAAAAAGCAACACAAGTTTCGACATGACAAGTCTGACCATTCCCTTGTGAGAAGCTGGGCCGGCTGCTGTGGCCCATATCGGTGTACTCAGCGCCCACGTGCTGTTGCGGCGAGCTGCGACAGGCAGGCATTAGACTTTGCCCCTGACGCTGATACGTGCGGACTCAGCGTCTGGCGCGCATCTAGCCGATGCGATGCAGCATCCGGGCTCGGCTCGGAGCGGAATACCAGCGGCGAATAGTGGCCGACCACACAACATTAAAGATGAACCAAAAGTAAACGACCGCCGTATGCACCGAACGGTGGGAACGAATCGCGATGCTGACACCAATGTACATGTGCAGGGAGAAGAAATAAGGTTGTTGCATCCGGCTTATGACGACAATGGGTGTGTTCAAATGGGTGTGAAATCTTATGGGACTTAACTGCTAAGGTCACCAGTCCCTAAGCTTACACACTACTTAACCTAAATTATACTAAGGACAAACACACACACCCCTGCCCGAGGGAGGACTCGAACCTCCGCCTGGACCAGCCGTACAGTCCATGACTGCAGCGGCTTAGACCGCTCGGCTGATGACAATGTACAGCAGGTCGAGCGTTCAGGACTTGTGGTTGGGCATCCAGGGCGGACGTTAAATGGCAGAACATGAAATTAAGTCAAAGGAAGGAAATATATTTCAGTGTATGGAATTCAAAGGGCGCGCCTAGGAAGGAAGTCACCAGTGCAGGCCAGCCTAGGAGGACGAAAAATTAAATAGGTGGGTAACGGAGAGGGAGGCGATTCGTGTTAAGTTATGTTGATGGTCGGTCATGGGACGCAGAGCCGGAGGCTCTGACTCCCAAGAAAGACGTCTGTTCTGCTCGAGGTCAGGATCACAAGAGAGAGAAGCAACTTTGTTCTGCACTGCTGAATCCTCCGGCGTCCACACACGTGACCTGTATTACACGCAAACAATTGGCTAAAAGCGACTGCGTGCATTCGCTAGCGACTTCAGCAGAGGGCTCAAGGCGTCTCTTGTCAGCAGCTTTAACTGGACAGAACTGCCTCGGTTCTGAAAGGCGGGGCAGGCAACTTGTGTCACGTAGGCACAACCGAAGTTGGTCTGGGAGGAAACTTGTAAAGATTTATCTGAGGCCTTTTAAATAAATTTTGTAAACCGGTTCCCTAAATACACATTGACTGGCTGCCACCCTGCAGAATACCACAGCGAACATGTGTGGTCAGATCTGTTGTACGAGGCGTAACATTAGGCCACACATAACCCCTAGTAAGACCATGCTTCCCATGTCATACGGTCATCTTAGTAACCTATATCAGTCAAAGGCTTGATGCAATAAATGTGGAGGTAACCATGAGGCAGCACAGTGTACAAACCAAATAACATGTTGCGCGCACTATAATTGGAATCATACATCGAGGGATAAGACTTGCCCATCGTAACTCAAACAACAAGAGATTAAGAAAGCGTCAGCTATGTAGAATGTACCATTTAAGTAAGCCAAAGCATATGTAAATCGAAGACTTTATGCTGCTATGCCGAGCAACATTAGTAGGCGTACATCAGATTGGGAGAAGGATTGTCCTCCCCCAAAAAATATACAGCACAGATTCACGACAAATGTAAACCGCAAAACAAAACCAATAAATACTACGCCGACTCCAAGTCCTCACTTTACAAATGTGTTCAAATGGTTCAAATGGCTCTGAGCACTATGGGACTTAACACCTGAGGTCATCAGTCCCCTAGAACCTAGAACTACTTAAACCTAATTAACCTAAGGACGTCACACACATCCATGCCCGAGGCAGGATTCGAACCTGCGACCGTAGCAGTCTCGCGGTTCCAGACTGAAGCACCTAGAACCGCTTGGCCACACCGGCCGGCCTACAAATGTGTGTTATAACTTCCTTTGCAAGCTGTGTGACTCTTTAGTGCATACAGGAGCGAGGAAAAAATGCTGTCCTAGAACAGAGAATTCAGATATTAATTTATTCTACGTCTAATACCAAACAGTAAAAATAATACATAACTTTGTTGCAGCATCGGTTGCTAACAGTTAGTTTGAATGTAGAAATACACAGGGTGGTCCATTGATAGTGACTGGGCCAAATATCTCACGAAATAAGCGTCAAACGAAAAAACTACAAAAAACGCAACTTGTCTAGCTTGAAGGGGGAAACCAGATGGCGCTATGGTTGGCCCACTAGATGGCGCTGCCATAGGTCAAACTGATATCAACTGCGTTTTTTTTAAATAGGAACCCCTATTTTTTATTACATGTTCGTGTAGTACGTAAAGAAATATGAATGTTTTAGTTGGACCACTTTTTTCGCTTTGTTGTAGACGGCGCTGTAATAGTCACAAAGCCGGCCGCTGTGGCCGTGCAGTTCTAGGCGCTTCAGTCTGGAACCGCGTGACCGCTACGGTCGCAGGTTCGAATCCTGCCTCGGGCATGGCTGTGTGTGATGTCCTTAGGTTAGTTAGGTTTAAGTAGTTCTAAGTTTTAGGGGACTGATGACCACAGATGTTAAGTCCCATAGTGCTCAGAGCCAATAGTCACAAACATATGGCTCACAATTTTAGACGAACAGTTGGTAACAGGTGGCTTTTTTTAAATTAAAATACAGAACGTAGGTACGTTTGAACATTTTATTTCGATTGTTCCAATGTGATACATGTACCTTTGTGAACTTATCATTTCTGAGAACGCATGCTGTTACTGGGTGATTACCTGTAAATACCACATTAATGCAATAAATGCTCAAAATGATGTCCGTCAACCCCAATGCATTTGGCAATACGTGTAACGACATTCCTCTCAACAGCGAGTAGTTCGCCTTCCGTAATGTTCGCACATGAATTGACAATGCGTTGACGCATGTTGTCAGGCGTTGTTGGTGGATCACGATAGCAAATATCCTTCAGCTATCCCCACAGAAAGAAATCCGGGGACGTCAGGTCCGGTGAACGTGCGGGCCATGGTATGGTGCTTCGACGACCAATCCACAGGTCATGAAATGCTTCAACCGCACGGCACGCGACCTATGTGCCGGACATCCATCATGTTGGAAGTACACCGCCATTCCGTCATGCAGTGAAACATCTTGTAGTAACATCGGTTGAACATTACCTATGAAATCAGCATACATTGCACCATTTAGATTGCTATCGATAAAATGGGGGCCAATTATCCTTCCTCCCATAATGCCGCGCCATACATTAACCCGCCAAGGTCGCTGATGTTCCACTTGTCGCAGTCATCGTGGATTTTCCGTTGCTCAGTAGTGTATATTATGACGGTTTACGTTACCGCTGTCGGTGAATGACGCTTCGTCGCTAAATAGAACGCGTGCAAAAAATTTGTCATCGTCCCATAATTTCTCTTGTACCCAGTGACAGTACTGTACACGACGTTCAAAGTCGTCGCCATGCAATTCCTGGTTCATAGAAATATGGTACGGGTGCAATCGATGTTGATGTGGCATTCTCAACACCAACGTCTTTGAGATTCCCGATTCTCGCGCAGTTTGTCTACTATTGATTAGTCGCGACGGCAGCTAAAACACCTACTTGGGCATCATCATTTGTTGTAGGTCGTGGTTGACGTTTCATATGAGGCTGAACACTTCCTGTTTCCTTAAATAACGTACCTATCCGGCAAACGGTCCGGATACTTCGATGATGTCGTCCAGGATACCGAGCAGCATACATAGCACACGCCCGTTGGGCATTTTGATCACAATAGCCATACATCAACACGATATCGACCTTTTCCGCAATTGGTAAACGGTCCATTTTAACATGGGTAATGAATCACGAAGCAAATACCGTCCGCACTGGCGGAATGTTATGTGATACCAGGTACTTAAACGTTTGTGACTATTACAGCGCCATCTATCACAAAGCGAAAAAAGTGGTCCAACTAAAACATTCATATTTCTTTACGTACTACACGAATATGTACTAAAAAATGGGGGTTCCTATTTTTAAAAAAACGCAGTTGATATCAGTTTGACCTATGGCAGCGCCATCTAGCGGGCCAACCATAGCGCCATCTGGTTTCCCCCTTCAAGCTAGACGAGTTCCGTTGTTTGCAGTTTTTTCGTTTGACGCTTATTTCGTGAGATATTTGGCCCGGTCACTATCAATGGACCACCCTGTATATAGATGCAAAAGATTTATAAATCTGTCACTCTTCAATATAATGTCTGTTCAGAAGATAACGAGCCTTGGACTCTATTAAAGTCTGTAAATGTTATTCAACTGGCAAACACACAAAATGGGCTCGGTGTGTGAATGTTCGAAGTCAAGTACACTTGCCGCTGGAGTTCCGGAAAGTGGATGCTTGCATCTCATTGACAGCGGCGTAATCGTTGGTAGCAGCGCCCGTGTGCCGCGGTGGCGGCTGTTGGAAACGCGGCGGTGTCACTGACGATGCGAATATTTGAAAGTGCGGCCGACCGGATAGCGGCTGAAATCGCAATATAAATTATCTCGAATTAAAGAGAATCTCTATGCAACGCGACCATGTACAGCTGAGCTCCAACAGTCGGCTGCATGAGGAGGAGCGGTAAGAATACAGTAATGATCAAACAGCTGCTGGCTGGAATAACGAGTCTAATAACACAGCTTACCTCGTCCAACAAAAACAGTTTGGATCAGGCAGGTACACACAACATGGTTACCTCAGTAGTACCTAAAAAATAAACATAGATCAGCACAGAAATAGTCTATATTTCCTTCCTACACATAGAAACAAAATAACGGAGATAAAAATTCTTCAGTAGAATGCGTTATCATTACATGACAATAGAGAGTCGTTCATGCACGAACTTTATTACAATGACGACTCTGTCGCTGTAGTAACTGTGACCAGGATCAAACCAAACATGGCTGTTAGACGTCAGTGATATGAAATAGGAAAATTATGCTGGGAGGACGGTAAAGGTGGAATAGCCGTACTGTTTAGCATGAAAGTCACCCATGAGCCAGTTACAACTCCACTGCCTAACCATGACTTTCAAGCTATAACGGCAGAAGCAATAACTAACAACTGACGATTCTCCATTCCATCTGTATATCAATCCCCAACATGCCGTAATTCTGGAAAACACATGAACACATTGTTGCAGCGCATACCAAAACAATTCTCTATTTGCAGTGAATTCAATGCCCACCACCCGGTATGTGGGTGCCATATGAATAATAAGGCAGAGGAGAGTGTCCTCTTGTACTGATGACTAGCCAGCCGGGGTGACCGAGCGGCTCTAGGCGCTACGGTCGCGGGTTCGAATCCTGCCTCGGGCATGGTTGTGTGTGATGTCCTTAGGTTAGTTAGGTTTAAGTATTTCTAAGTTCTAGGGGACTGATGATCTCAGAAGTTGAGTCCCATAGTGCCCAGAGCCATTTTGAACTGATAACTACAATATGATCATGTACAACGATGGATCTCTTTGAACCAAGGACTGTGGATGAGGTCAACCGCAGAGGATATAGCATTAGTTGCTCCCTGTATTAACCAAAAGGCAGTGTGGTCTGTTCAACCGGATACCATGAGATGAAATCGTTTCCGTATAACTTTGAATACACAATCTGGAAAAAAAAAACAAGCAAATTTTTCCAGTAAATAGACTTGGAACATGGACAAAGTGGGTTGGTATAAATATCGCCAAATCCTTGAATTAGAGTTAAAGTCAATAGAAAACAAACAACCTCCATGCAGAGAATATACGCAGTTGCGGACCAATATTGACCATACGGCAAATGAATCCCTCCAAAAAGACCTTTAACAACAAAAGCAAGAGGACTGGGCAATCCACGACGGAATGAAGACTGCGCTAATTCACTACAAGACAGGAGAAAAGTATAAAGTGAATATGTGAAGCAACGTAACATGACTATCTTCTTGATCTACAAACAAGCAGCAGCTAGAAGCAAGAAGATGTTGAAATCAGTCAAGAAGATCAGCTGGATGAAACATTGTAACAGTCTAACCAAGATACCAACACGTCAGAGATATTGAACAAGATTAACAGATTCAGGAATATTGGGGCTACATCCAATCGCTTACAATCATATGACTGTACAGAAGAATTCTGCAGCCTTATTGCTCCACCAAGTGTTCGCAACAAGTCATCCAGGAGGCAAAGGTAGAGACCAGCAGCTCAACACGTACCAACTGCGCGGTTCAGTATCAAAAATGGTTCAAATGGCTCTCAGTACTATGGGACGTAACATCTGAGGTCACCATTCCCCTAGACTTAGAACTACTTAAACCTAACTAACCTAAGGACATCACACACATTCATGCCCGAGGCAGGTTTCGAACCTGCGACCGTAGCAGCAGCACGGTTCCGGACTGAAGCGCCTAGAACCGCTCGGTCACAGCGGCCGGCCGTTCAGTATCGACGAGCTGAGATTCATCATCAATGGCAGCCCCAACACAGCCTCAGGAATCGATCCGATCACTTATATCCAAATATATAATGGAACCTGGGTACTCAAGAATTAGTCCAAGAATGGAAGACGCAGATCATAGCTCGTATATACAAAAAGGGAAGACCCATTGTTAGCCACATCTTAACAAACGATTACTCTGTCATCATTATTACTAAAACAACGAAGAAAAATAAAGAGGCGTTTGGAAGGATGGTTAGAATCTTCGTCCTTACTAGCTGGCTCGCAATTCGGATTTCGTAGAGGCAGAAGGATTCATTTTTATATTAATCTCCTCTATGATAATTGGTATACAGCAGTCCTATTTTCGGATATTTCAAAAGCTTATGAAAATGTTCAGATAAACATTCTGTTAGATGAGTTACTACAATTAGGAGCACTATCTCAATTCATAGAAGGAATGTCGACATTAATCAGTGAAATAATTTTATACAGGGTGTTTCCGTAAGAGCGTCCAAAAATTTAACAGGATATACAGGATGCTCCACTGAACAATTTGAGGTAGCGAACCTGCGGTCGGAGAAGCCAGCTTAAGGAGGTAATAGGAATAAAATCACATTACTGTGTACTTTTTTATTTGCGTTAGTTACAACTAATTGCAAATGCCATCACTGACACAATGAACATGCGATTTGTACTGTATCTTACAAAATGTGCTGAAACTGACGGCCATCAACCGCAATGCAAGCATGACATCGGCGAACAGGATTCTGACGCACCCTGACGAATATCCCTGGTGTGTTTCCAATCACAGGCACAATTCTGGCAATTACTTGTTTCCTTGCAGGAAATAAAGAATGTACATGTAAATAAACATGTGTAAACTTGTACGCGTGTTAATTGTAGATAAGCTGGAAAACTTAATGCTAGACAAAGCGGCAGACAAGTTTACTTCCATATCGTCTTAAGCTGGCTTCTCCGACTCCAGGTTCTCTGCCTCAAATTGTTCAGCGGAGCTTCCTCTATGCCCTGTTAAACTTTTGGAAAATGGTTCAAATGGTTCTGAGCACTATGGGACTCAACTGCTGTGATCATCAGTCCCCTAGAACTTAGAACTACTTAAACCTAACTAACCTAAGGACATCACACACATCCATGCCCGAGGCAGGATTCGAACCTGCGACCGTAGCAGTCGCACGGTTCTGGACTGCGCGCCTAGAACCGAAAACTTTTGCACACTCTTGCGGAAACACCCTGTGTATTAGAAAGGATAATGGACTCAAGGGTCCGGTACAGTGAACAATGGCATACCGCAAGAAACGGTACTCAGCCCACTATTATATGCAACATACACCTACGACTTGGAAAGAGTATTAACCAAACCAGTTAGTATTATTCAGTTCGCTGATGACATATGTGTGTTCACTTCCCACTATATACTGCAGGAGGTGATATACAAACGTACCTCGTCGGTAAAGGACTTAAGTAGATGGGTCTGTGCAAATGGTCTCATCACTGGTTAATATATGTGGATGATATTAAAGGTGAAGGCGTATATTCGATTTTTAGGAATTACAGGGGACAGCAACCGTACTTGAGCTGTGCCTATTAATACGCACATTGAAAAGAGTGAGCAAATGCTTAGTGTTATTAGATGCCGTGCTACAACATGGTGGGGGGGGGGGGGTACGTACTTCAGTACCGTTACTCCTATACCTCTCTCTCATTAGATCCAGACTACAATCAGGATATGTACACCACAAATACACAACCAGCAAGCAGTTAGAAAATTAGCTAGATTTCAGTACCGTCGCATACTCACCCCCTTAAGGGTGATGAAATTCACACCAAAAAATGCAATACTGGTGGAGGCACAGGAAACAGCCGGCGACCTCCCCTTCTCTCTCGTCTCCGTTTCTTTCGCTGATCTTTCCTCTTCTTTCTTCCTTCTTCGTAACGCGGCTGTATCTCAGGGTTTTCAATGCAGAAATGTAGTGAGAAGGTGGCACATGTGTGTGTGGTGGTTCACCATACCGTAGTGCTGTGAGGGAGCGTCACTCGTGTCTCTGGTTTGAGAAGACTGATGACTGAAGTATGAATATTTCTCAAAAGAAAAACAATTATGTTTTCTCTCTTTTTTTAAATTATAAATAGTAGCGTAGCTAGTACTATCTATCGTTCTTCTAAACTGAATGAGCGCAACATCACTGGTGAAGTTTCATCCTCGAAGGAAATTTATTAATACCTATTATCTGAAACAAAAAAAAAAAAAAAAAAAAAAAAAAAAAAAAAAAACTCATCCAATCCAGAAGTCACTCACAGTTAGTTTCTGATGGGTGTGAAGTGGTCATTGATACTTGAAAGAATGTGTCAATAATTGTATCACTGTCCGTTTATGAGTTGCTAAGCAACGTATCAACAAGATGACGTGCCGGCCGCGGTGGCCGAGCGGTTCTGGGCGCGTCAGTCCGCAACCGCGCTGCTGCTACGGTCGCAGGTTCGAATCCTGCCTCGGGCATGGATGTGTGTGATGTCCTTAGGTTAGTTAGGTTTAAGTAGCTCTAAGTCTAGGGGACTGATGACCTCAGATGTTAAGTCCCATAGTGCTCAGAGCCATTTGAACCATTTCAACAAGTTGACTATACAATGACTAATATTTGTCGTATCCCAACAGCAAATCGCTTCTCGCTTGCTTTAAGCATCAAGACGATTACTATGCCGCTCATATAAGTCTTTCATAGTTATTATCAACCTAATGTCCGTAAATTTCGATTACTGCTACTGAATCACACACGCGATGATAACACCCGATATCCAGCCGCGTATTTTAAACTCCACGCTGATATTTGAGAATTCACGCGCGATTTGTTCGCACCAAAGTCGGGCCGTGGTTCCCTAGAATAATTTTTAAATCAACTCCGGGTTGTAAATTAACAATTCTATGCCCATTCATGAAAGTTACAGAAGATCCGCACTCGACGACTATTTGATCGCGCTCTCGAGCAACACGGAAGTTTTTGTTCTTACAAAGAGAAAACATATCATGCATAATGTAACAAGGTGATTTGCTATGTCAAAACATATTTGTATCTATCTCATTAAAATTCATTACCTATTAAATGTTGTACATAATTAAATTCTTTACTCTGTAAATAATCAATAAAATTTAGAAGTTAATTACATGTATAAAAAAATCTCAAGCTGATATGACGTCATGGGTCGCTACTTGTTTCGACTCCCCTACACTCACTTGACGCAACGTAGATCCGACTATATTGGATATACTCATGTAATGTTACAAGCCCTTCGTATAAGGAGGAAAATGCTCATGGAATGATGCACAGTAGACAAAATATCATGTTCACAACATCCGAGACATCAGATTCTATGATTGTCCCGTCAACCCCCAGGAAATCGGGGCAAAAAGTCATGTGATTCCATTTCTATACATAATGATTCGGTGTTACATGTAAAGATATTGCCTCGAACATACAGTGGCCAGTCTGCCAGTATGAGCCGGCCGCGGTGGCCGAGCGGTTCTAGGCCCTTCAGTCCGGAACCGCGCGACTGTTACGGTCGCAGGTTCGAATCCTGCCTCGGGTATGGATGTGTGTGATGTCCTTAGGTTAGTTAGGTTTAAGTAGTTCTAAGTTCTAGGGGACTGACGACCTCAGATGTAAAGTCCCATATTGCTCAGAGCCATTTTTTTCTGCCAGTATGACTATTTCATCCTCAGGGATCACGTCTTATTCGAAACGATAGACGGAAAAATGGAGGAAACAGGAAACTGGGCAATCCACAGATACACAGATTGTTCAAAGACGAAGGGATGCGCTGTATTCATTTAACAACTGAAGATAACTCAAAAATTTAAGTTGCTGACAAATAGCTTAATCTATCTGGCTGAGATCATCGCTGTCTCAAAGCCGTTACACTGCTGAATGTCTCAGAAATACTCATTTTTTGCAATATTATCAGACTGCGAGACTGTATTAAAAGCGATATTAAATACAAAAGTATCAAAAGTCACCAGTGAATACCTGCTCCAAGTTCATTTTTACGGTTCCGTGCCTCATTCGGTAAAAACAAAAGCTTTATAAGCTCGCTTTGTTGCCCGTTCGTCTATCGATCCGTCTGAGTGTTAAAAACTGTTTTTTCTCAGGAACGGGTAGACCTATAAATTTGAAATTTATGTCACACAAACTCCTACGGTCTGTTGGCCGTGTAAAAGAACTGAAGCTTCTAACTTACGCAGTCAAAAGTTACGGCCATTTATGTTACATATTTTGATCCTCGGAAACACACTCATCAAAACCTATTGTACTTTCCGTTGGCCTAAAATTATGAAATTGAGCAAGAAGCAAGGTTTCACAGCACAACCAAAGGAAAAAATACGAGAACTTTGAATTTGTAATTACATCACACCAAAGAAATTTGTCATTTCTTATCAGAGTGACGGTTCGTTCGTCCGTCTGTTAAGACCCGTTATTCTCGGGAACGGGTGGACGTATCGCGTTGGACTTTATGTCACATACTATGAGGTCTATGGTCTCTTGTCGGTACCTGTATAATAAACATTAGCTTCTAAGTCGATGCAGTCAAAAGGTACGGCCTTTTAAGTCACATATTTTGATACTCGCAATTTCACTCATCAAAACCTATAGGGTACTTCCTGCTGGTCTACAAAGATAAAATTTGGCAATAGGTAAAGTTTCACAGTACAAATAAAGGAAAGAAAATCCGAAAAGTGTTGATTTGTAATTATATCACACGAAAAAATATTTCTTTTTGTCGTTTGTTATCCGACTTCAAACTTGAAATTACGAGGTGCGACAATAAAGTAATGAGACTGATGTGAAAAAAAATGTTCCTTGCCTTTTTAGTCACGTTTAGTGTTGCCTCCTTCAAAGTAGTTCCCTTCTGATTGCACACACTTTTCCAGCGCTTCTGCCATTGATGGTAACATTTCTGGAACTCATCTTCTGTAATATCCTCCAAGACCCTCGTCACAGCTTTTTGGACATCTTGTGTTGTTTGAAAATGGTGTCCCTTGACTGCCGTTTCGACTCTTGGAAATAGAAAAAAAGTCGCATGGAGCGATATCTGTGAATAAGGTGGCTGTGGTAGTACTGAAATTTATTTTGAGGTTAAAACTTGCTGTACTGATAGAGCAGTATGGGTTGGCGCATTATCGTGATGCAGAATCCAATTATCAGTAATGTTGGCATGGACACGAAGAACTCTTTCACGAAGTCTTTTTAAAATTTCTTTGTAGTAATATTGGTTAACTATTTGTCCAGGAGGCATCCACTCCTTATGAACAATTCCTTTGGAATCAAAGAAGCACAGAAGCATGCATTTCACTTTTGACTTTGACATGCGAGCTTATTTTGGACTGGGTGATCTCTTTGAGCACCATTGCGAACTTTGGCGTTTTGTCTCTGGATGGCAGTGAAAAAAACCAACTTTTATCACCAGTGATGATACGGCTCAACAGCTCTGAAATAATTTCCGTTTGCTTTAACAGATCGGCTACCAAATTTTTCCGTGTTTCTCGCTATTGTGGTGTCAGATTTTTGGGGACCATTTTTGCACAAATCTTTCTCATACCAAGATCTTCTGTTATTATTAGACGAACCGTTTCTCCATTGATGTTCAGTTCTTCTGCAATCATTTTCACGGATAATCTTCGATCAGATTGTACGAGTTCACGCACCCTGGAGAAGTTGACATCCGTCCGTGAGGTTGATGGTCGTCCACTGCGGTCTTCATCTTCAACATTCGTTCTGCCTTCACTAAACATTTTATGCCAACGAAAAACTTGCGCTCTTGACATAACCTCCTCTCCAAAAGCCTTCTGAAGCTTACCGTAAGTTGTCGTCGCGTTTTCACTCAATTAAACGAAATATGAAATGGCATATCGTTGCATAATATTATGCGGTTCCATTTCCGTGACGAGAGACAGAAACGTGTGTTAACTTATTACAGTACAACTGAAAACTGAGCTGTTGCAGCTTATAGACCAAGGTCAGAGATATTGTGCCTACGCAAGCCTGCAGGGCTGCCACATCTTGCAAAGAAAAACAGTCTCATTACTTTATTGTCACACCCCGTAAAACAATAAAATAGTTCTGCATTCAGGCTGGCTGTGCTGTAATGCTAAAAGTCAAGCATAAGGGAAGAAATGAATTTCTTGCTCATATGACGCGTTTCATGATTCATCCATCATCAGAAATCCAGGAGCGATTACTGCATGTAGGTATGGTGTTTTAAGTTGTATGTGAAACAAACATTCACAGACTGCTCCTGGATATCTGGTGATGGGTGATGTGAAACAAACATTCTCACACTAGTTTGCGAATGTTACTTTCACTTGTTGCACATACAGCTTGAAACGCCGCATTTATGTGTACTAATCGCTCCTGGATATCTGATGATGGATAAATTCCGAAAAGCGTCATGAAGTAATTCCTTACATGATTCTTGACTTTTACCATTGCGACCGAGTCAGTCTGAATCGAGAACTACTGATTAGTATAATAACAGTCGCCTACCTCCTACATGACTTTGGTCATATTTACATCATTTGAAATTAAAACATTCTCGAAAATCTTGGGATACCTGTGACTGGTACCTAGCCAGAATCAATGTCCATAACAGGCAAAAATGGTCGCTATTCTCGATTCACGGAATGAATATATATATATATATATATATATATATATATATATATATATATATATATATATATATAGTTCGTACTGAACCCTAGGTGCGCGAATCCTACACGCACCTGACCACTTCTTATTGGTACCATGAGTACCTGAGAAGGCAGAAACAAATCACGTTTATGTGAGTGCAAGTTCGCTGTGGAATCTCAGGCACTGAAAAAACAAATGAACTGGCAAAGCACACTGCAAGCAACGGGACGCCTGTCACCTTCATCAACGGTATTTCACCATCAAATCCGTTATAACCAAAAATCTATTGCAACCCTCCTCACACATAAAGCTTCCCTACACGGATTATGGACAACTCATTCGCAAAAGAGCGTTCGACTCCGGGCAGTATGAATGGACGCAGAGCTTTCTGCACAAAGGACATGAGTACTTACAAAACAACCAGGAATTCCGAAAGGACTTTAAAAAAAATGGCTCTGAGCACTATGGGACTTAACTTCTGAGGTCATCAGTCCCCTAGAACTCAGAACTATTTAAACCTAACTAACCTAAGGACATCACACACATCCATGCCCGAGGCAGGATTCGAACCTGCTACCTTAGCGGCCGCGCGGTTCCAGACTGTAGCGCCTAGAACCGCTCGGCCACCTCGGCCGGCGAAAAGGACTTCCATTTGAGACTGTTTATGGATTTCGACCTGCGACATTTACTTACATAACATTCACCCTCCGGACATTCCCAAATCACATATACTGATTCCGTATAAACCAAACAACTGCCTGAGAGCGTGCTGGTACTACTCATTACATTTCATTTCATTGTTGGAAATATTGAGAAGCGAGGAATAAGTTTTTATCGTCTATCATCAAGAATAATGTACCTCGGCCAATGTCAATCAAATTTTTGTTATACGAAACCAACATAATGACATACAACAGAAAAATCGAATTTATATGTAATTGTCATATCAAGATACAAAGGTCAGTAATAAATTATAATTGACATTAAAAGTTAATCTGTACCAAAAAAGAGAATATTGAGTGTACAAAATATTTATTATTACAGAGCAATGACGGTGGTGTGTAACCAAAAACAACCAAAAGAAAAAAAAAAAAGAAAAAGAGGTCACGTGTCGTAATTCACCTATCAACAGCCCACATCCATTTATATTGCTGGGTCATACAAAAACAAATCTGATTGCCTGACATCCGCCTAAGGAGTACCATACGGTAAAACAGTTTAAATATTACTTAAGGTGGTAACAAGGATGTTAATTTACAGAAATTCCCGAATTTAAAGCATATTTGTTTTGAAACATAACATACCGGGTGGTCAGAAAGTCAGTATAAATTTTAAAACTTAATAAACCACGGAATAATGTAGATAGAGAGGTAAAAATTGACGCACATGTTTGGAATGACATGGGGCTTTATTAGAACAAAAAAAAAAGTTCACAAAATGTTTGACAGATGGCGCCGGACAGCAAAACGTCAGTGACTGCGCATGACAATCGTGTATAAAAGGAGCTGTACTGAGAGAGAGAATGAGATGCGCCAGCAGTCGCAACATGTTGACGTTACCTGAAAAGGCGCTTTTGGTGAAGCTGAATTATCAGAGTGGGGAATGTGCTAGTTCAGCGTTATGACCCTATCGCCATAGGAAGGGGATTCGAACGGGTAAATGTCCGTTGACAAATGCATCTGTGGCGAGAATGATTTAGAAGTTCGAAGCCACGGGTTGTTTAGACGATAGACCCCGTAGTGGCCGACCGAGCAGAAGGCGTAATGCCGCTGAGACAGTTCAGTAAGAAATGGAGACTGTAGCGGGTTCGTCTATGCACGGGGAAGTCAGCGCTCGTGCAGTCGCACGTCGCACCGGAATTCCATACACTACTGTTTGGTTGGCACTTAGGCTTACCCTCCGATGCCATCCGTACAAGATCCATCGGCAACGTGAACTGTTACCTGGCGATTTAGTGAAGTGGAGGGCATTTGCTGTGTGGGCGTTTCAAAAGACGGCGGAAGATGACGATTGCTTGAGTAACGTGTTGTGGACCGACGAAGCTCATTTCACGCTCCGATGGTCTGTCAATTCCCACGACTGCAGAATTTGGGCTACCGAAAATCCTAGAACTGTCGTGGAAACTCCATTGCACGACGAGAAAGTCACGGTATGGGTTGGATTTACCAAATCTACCGTTATCGGGCCCTTTTTCTTCGAGGAAATGCGTGACTCTGGTTTTGTAACTGCTACCCTGACGGGTGAGACGTACGCCGATATGTTGCAGAATCGTATCATCCCCAGCCTGGCTGATAAACACCTGCTGGAACGTACGATGTTTACGCAGGATGGCGCTCCACCCCATATTGCTAGACATGTGAAAGATCTCTTGCGCGTGTCGTTTGGTGACGATCGTGTGCTCAGCCGCTACTTTCGTCACGCTTGGCCTTCCAGGTCCCAGATCTCAGTCCGTGCGATTATTGGCTTTGGGGTTACCTGAAGTCACAAGTGTATCGTGATCGACCGACATCTCTAGGGATGCTGAAAGACAACATCCGACGCCAATGCCTCACCATAACTCCGGACATGCTTTACAGTGCTGTTCACAACATTATTCCTCGACTACAGCTGTTGTTGAGGAATGATGGTGGACATATTGAGCATTTCCTGTAAAGAACATCATCTTTGCTTTGTCTTACTTTGTTATGCTAATTATTGCTATTCTGATCAGATGAAGCGCTATCTGTCGGACATTTTTGGAACTTTTGTATTTTTTTGGTTCTAATAATACCCCATGGCATTCCAAGCATGTGAGTCAATTTTTACCTCTCTATCTACATTATTCCGTGATTTATTCAGTTTTCAAATTTATACTGACTTTTTGATCACCCGGTACTTTTGCGTCCAGCTGTCATCTACTTCAAATTAAAATTGCGTACTGATGTAGTTTATTCTTTATGTTATACAAGTACTACTCAGTTCTACAATTCATTTA
The DNA here is from genome assembly GCF_021461395.2 of Schistocerca americana. Lineage (NCBI taxonomy): Eukaryota > Metazoa > Arthropoda > Insecta > Orthoptera > Acrididae > Schistocerca > Schistocerca americana. The sequence goes on along the minus strand of NC_060123.1, from coordinate 587,687,016 downwards.
ATTCATGTTACTGTTTATATTACCATATACTTTCAGTCCAAGCAGCAATTAACGTTTATTAGTACAATCGGTCTGAGCATACATTCTGCTCACTTAATCTATGAATAACATTTTCATATTTACATATTTGCGTTTCTTGTTCACACATGGACTTCGGTAGCTAACAGCTACACACGAATAACCACCACTGCGCCAGCATTTACAGAAGATGTGTATTTGTATCTATTTATATATTTCATTGTATGCATTGGCTGTAAACATGACTGTGGTTGTATCACTGTGTCGCATGGATCAGTTAAGTGGGGTGTAAGAAGAAAAGCAAGCTTCCAGATGTCTGCACATGTAAATTCGCCCAGGTTTCTGCACTCAGCTGATTTTAACAAAAGTGGCGTGGCATCTCAAATAATATTTAACCAGTCAGGTGTTGTGGTATGTAACTTCTACGCTGAGATATTGCATGTTTATGACAGTACAGCGTATTCTGGGAATTCAAGCTGATATTCAGTGTGGGAAGAAAACAAGCTACATCCATATTCGTTGATTATATGTGGGAGAATATTTTATAAACTTGTGCGTGATCCAACGTGCTGCAACAGAGATAATAATTGCAGAGGGCAAAGAACGAGGGAGAAAGTGGTTGTTACCCATTCACAGAAATTCGCGATGCTGATAAACTTGGAACTTATTTCTCTGCCTCATGATGACTGGGTGTTGTGTGCTGTCCTTAGGTTAGTTAGGTTTAAGTAGTTCTAAGTTCTAGGGGACTGATGACCATAGCTGTTAAGTCCCATAGTGCTCAGAGCCAACCAAACTTGGTTAACGGATTTGCAATAGACAAGAGCACAGCGAGAGAAAAGTTGGTGCTAGTTACAGTCATTGAAACAAGAGGACGAGCTCAAAAATGGTTAAAATGGCTCTGAGCACTATGGGACTTAAGATCTGAGGTCATCAGTCCCCTAGAACTTAGAACTATTCAAACCTAACTAACCTAAGGACATCACACACATCCATGCCCGAGACAGGATTCGAACCTGCGACCGTAGCAGCAACGCGCTTCCGGACTGAAGCGCCTAGAACCGCTCGGCCACCTTGGCCGCCTAGGACGAGCACACTGCTTAATCTGAAACAGGGTGGTGTAAAGAATTTTGCTTACGACACCCGTGGCAAGGACTTCAGCAATCCGGAAAGAGTTTGATACAGAAAAATTGTGACTACTTACAAGCTGTGATAGCAACAAGCATTGCGTCTCACCAACATTGCTTTGTGGTACAGCTGCACAGTGTGTCTCATAGGCCTACAGCATTTCCAACGCTTCCAACCTTAGCATGCATGGCCAGTCTTGACCAGTCTTTAACCGCCCATGTTAGCTCCGCTACACCCGTGAGAGGACCCACTTCTAGGTGCACTTACAGGCCAAAATATGCGAATGGTCGACCTCGTTTTATGAGGAGACTTTTGGGAAAGTACAGCTCATCTACAAATGAGAAGGCTTATAGAACACTAGTGCGATCCCTTCTTGAGTACTGCTCGAGTGTTTGGGATCCCCGCCAGTGCAGATTAAAGGAAGACATCGGATCGATTCAGAGGCGTGGTGCTGCACTTGTTAACTGTAGGTTCCATCTGCACGCAGGTATTATGGTGATGATTCGTGAATCATTGTAGGGAAGACGACGTTCTTTTCTCGGGGGACTAATGACGAAATTTAGAGAACGGGAATTTAAGGCTGACTGCAGAAAGATCCCACTGCCGCCATGGTGCATTTGGCATACGAAGCACAAAGACAAAGTGACTGAGACTAGGGCCCGTACGGAGGCTAGTGGATAGTCACATTTCCTTCGCTCTATTTGGGAGTGAAACAGCAAAGGAAATGACTAGGAGTGTTACAGGCTATCCTCCGCCATGCACCATACGGTGGCTTGCGAAACCTGTATGTAGATGTACAACGCAGATCGCTCCTTCTGTAATTTGCGCACCAACCGTTCTCTGCACGTTCCGTTATCTTTTCCGTCAGCACTCTTTCTCCTGCCTCCTTATCATCGTCAATAAATTTAATGAAGTTAACAACAATTCGTTGTAGCTGCCAAAAAAGCCATCTCACGCCGTAATCTTGCAGGCAAAGAGTGCGAGATAACAAATAAGTTATAACTACAGCGAAATGTAGGAAGAGCTGGAGGGGTTGGCAGCTGACCCTCAAGATAAGCAAATCCAATCTACTGTTCATAAATGGGGGGAAAGAGCGATTGCTGTATGATTACACGGGTTTGAGGTAATCTCAAGAAGCAGTCACTTCCAATGGGGCGCGTGCGCATGGAACAATTTGAGATGGAACTACCACGTAAAACTAATGGTGAGTCAGATGCCAGGCCGGGAGTCACCGGAAGAATCTTTAGACAGTGTAGTCCACCTGCGAAGGGAGTAGCGAAGGAAATCATTGTCCGATCGACGCTTTGATATTGCACGACAGTCTAGAACATGTATTAGAAAAGAGTGATTGAAGAAATAGACAAGATCCAAAGAAGAGCAGCGCGCTACTTGGTAGTTCCATTTAATAAGCACGAAAGCGTGACGAACTCCAGTGGCGGACTCTGCAGGGGAGAGGTACATTCCTAGAAGAGTCAATCAACAGAGTGCTTCCCGTTACGTATAACTCGCGATGAGACCATGAAGTTTAATGGAGAGATTCGGTTCCTCTCAGAGCAAACTTTCCTTCCACACACCATTCCCGACTGGCACAGGGAAGTGCTTTACAAAATATCCTCCACCACACACCGTAAGGCTGGCTGTAGATCCAGATGTAGAACACAGAGATCTTTGAACTGGAACGTAGCTGTGCCCAATTACTGAGCCCAGTTAATTATTGCTACGGCTGCGTCTACTTTTCGCTTTGTGGAGTAAATCTTTATTTATTTTTTTTTTTTTTTTGAGTCATCAGTCTTCTGACTGGTTTGTTGCGGCCCGCCACGAATTCTTCTCCTGCGCCAACTTCTTCATCTTAGAGTAGCACTTGCAACCTACGTCCACAATTATTTGCTGGATGTATTCCAACTTCTGTCTTCCTCTTCAGTTTTTGCGCTCTACAGCTCCCTCTAGTACCATGACAATCATTTCGTGATGCCTTAACAGAAGTCGTATGATCCTGTCCCTTCAATGTATTCCTTTCCTCTCCGATTCTGTGCAGAACCTCCTCAGTCCCTGCCTTACCAGACTACCTAATTTTCGACATTCGTCTGTAGCACCACATCTCAAATGCTTCGATTATCTTCTGTTCCAATTTTCCCACAGTCCATGTTGCACTACCACACAATGCTGTGCTCCAAAGGTAAATTCTCACGAATTTCTTCCTCAAATCAAGGCTTAAGTTTGATGCTAGCAGACTTCTCTTGGCCAGGAATGTCCTTTTTGTCATTCCTAGTCTGCTTTTGATGTCCTCCTTGTTCCATCCATCATTGGTTATTTTGCTGCCTAGCTAGCAGAATTCCTAAATTTAATCTATTTCGTGACATCAATCCTGATATTACGTTTCTAGCTGTGCTCACTTCTGCTACTCCTCATTACTTTCGTCTTTCTTCGATTTATTCTCAAACCATATTTTATACGTATTACACTGTTCATTCCATGTTGCAGATCATGTAATACTTCTTCATTTTCACTCAGGATAGCAATGCCATCAGCGAATCACATCATTGATTAATTCCGCTCCTGAACCTTTCTTTTATTTCCATCATTACTTCTTCGATGAACAGAATGAACAGTAGGGGCTAAAGGCTAAATCCCTGTCTTACATTCGTTTTAACCTGAGCACTTCGTTCTTGGTCGTCCACTCTTATTATTCCCTCTTGGCTCTTGTGCATTTTGTATATTACCCATATCTCCCTACAGGTTACCACTATTTATCTCAGAATTTCGAACATCTCTGCACCATTTTACATTGTCGAACGCTTTTTCCAGGTCGACAAATCCTATGAACGTGTGTTGGTTCTTCTTTAGTCTTGCCCATTGTCTGCCACAACGTGAGAATTACCCTTCTGGTGCCTTTACCTTTCGTAAAGCCAAACTGATCGTCATCTAACACATCCTCAGTTTTATTTTCCATTCTTCTGTGTAAGTAACTTTAACGCTTGAGCTGTTAAGCTGATTGTGCGATAATTCTCCCACTTGTCAGATCTTGCAGTCTTCGGAATTGTGCGGATGGTATTTTTCTGAAAGTTAGATGGTATGCCGCCAGACTCATACAATCTACACATCAACGTGAATATTCATTTGTTACCACTTCCCCAAATGATTTTAGAACTTCTGATGCGCTTCCCTTCTGCCTTATTTAATGTTAAGTCCACCAAAGCTCTGTGAAATTCTGACTGTAATACTGGATGCCCTATCTCTTCTAAATCGGCCGCTGTCTCTTCTTCTATCACATTAGACAAATCTTGCCCCTCGTAGAGGCTTTCGAGGTACTCTTTCGAGCTATCTACTCTCTCCTCTGCATTTAAGTGGACCACACCCTGCCTATCTAACCCATGTTAATTTAGGCAGGTATTTGACCCATTTCTGAAAAAACTATTTGATGCAGGACCTTAATATTTTTACTGTATGTTACATGATGCTAGTAGAGTCAACTGTACTAAAGTCTACTGTATTCATTTTATAGTTTTTAAGAAATACTATTTTAAATTTATTAACAAAAAACTTTAAGCTTTTTCTGCGGAAAATATTTTTTGTGAACTTCCTAATTGGGGAAATATTAATGAATGTAGTACCAGAGGTGGCTTTTTATGTTATGCAGAGTCTCTGAAAATTTTATTCATTTATCTATGATAACTTCTGATATAATGGAGCATATGTACTGAACATTTTAGTTTGCGGGAAATTGACTTTAAAGAAAAAACTTAAAAAATTTGTTACTTACAGTTGATTAAAACTGTCCTGCTGCATATGATGGCCCTTCTTTGGTCTCTAGCACGTCTTCCAGCTTCTTTTTCACCTTCCTGGATGTTTGTCTTGCTTTCTTGGCCATATTAGATGCAGACCTGTCTCCATGGGCTATCCTCATTTTATCGCAATGTTGCAGCCCAGTGATCATATTTTCACCAGGATTAATTCCCAGCTTTTTCAGTACGCAACACTTTTCAATATTACCACAATTGAATGTAATAACAGCATCATGAACTCCTAGTTTCATTGTATGCATGCCTACAAATACATTTTTAGGAAGGCGGTTTCAAATTATGCTGTTGAAACATTCATTTGGGTTCTGTGTCTGCCCATGCAGTCATTTCCTTAGAAGGTCAGGATGAGCCAAGTCTCCAAAAATATGTTTAATTTCTGTAATAACAGCAGCAGGAAGAGAATACTTGTGATAATAAGATCCTCCAGTTGGCTGAGCCCTATTGTATCTGCACCACGAATTTTCTCCTGATGGACACAATCCATGACATGGCTTATCATCAGTAGAGGACTTGTGGAAGAATATGGCCCAAACATCTCTCTTCATTGCCTCCAGATTTTCTTTATTTCTCCTAATTGCCTGTCCATAGTATACCTTCAAGTTTTCTATTTCAGTTTTAGTTAACCGACCCTGTCCGGTCAACAATTTTCCATCTTCTAATTTTTTTTCTCTCATATCAACAGTTAGTTTTTTCTGCCTTATTCCCAAACGTTTTTGAACATGGCCTACAGATTCTATTTTGCTAATAGTGTCATCTCCATATGGCTTAGAGTTCACCACATTGTTGTATGTCTTACAGTCACCATCGCCCAAATATTTGGTGTACCATACGCCTCTTGTTTCTACGGAGCGATGAAACATTTGTTGTACTCCATGAAGTTTCATACCACCACTTGTTCCTCTAAAATTAGCCACACAGTTGTGTTCTTTATGTTCATTGACTTTACAACATTTGCGATATTTACACTCGTGGCAGTCACTACTCCATTCAGAGAAGTATGTCCTCTTTTCTGCCAACTTCTATCAAGTGCAACTGCAATATCCGAACATCCATCATTTTCTTCCACTGCTTCCCTAGAAGCCAGTTTCATGCTTTCCTCACTGACCTCAGATACAGATTTCTCTAATATTGCAGTCAGTTTTTCAAATTTACTTGGTGGTTGATGTAAGTTCATCACCGAACAAAATGTTCTCCCTGCAGCCATGCCGTTGCCAATGGATCGTAAGGTATAAACTAATCTAGTATTGATTTCATAAGGGTCACTTGCATCTGGTTTTGAAGAACTCATAAATGAAATCACACCCGAGCATTTAGTGCAAATTAAATCCAAAGCAATTGCTAGATCTTTTCTCCCACTGGCACTTTCACAAATTTCCACACTCTGTGACTCACCACACTGTCTACATTGTCCAAATTTAGAAATTACATCTGATAATATTCTCAAATTTATAATAATGTTACTGCACCCCACGTTAACTTACAGTAAATTCGTTGTAACTCTCTTGAAATGGTGAGAGCTTCTTTGATGATGCACTTGTTGAAGAATTACAATTAGGAACATCGTTGCCAGGCGACATAACCTCTTGTACAGAAAGCGTTCTAAACTTGTTTCCTCTAAATTTTCGTTTCTTGAAAATGCCTTTACGTTTCTTCATCTCCAATAAACACAACAAAACACACGTAAACAAGCACTGCAAACGTAAGTATAACAACTACTCGCAATCACACTTGAACAAAACTGACCGCGTGTTTGAAAGCGTGTTGTTTACAAACAGCAGAAACAAAAAAATACCGACTGTTGCATTCCAAGCATAACCAACACACTTGGCAGTAAAAACAATCCCTAACGTGCAATGTTGGGGATATGAAGACCTAAAATATATGCAGAAAAGTGGGTGACAGAAAAGTGGGCGTGGCACATAAAGACATGTGGTAGCAAAATGCTCTTTAAATCCTCGAAAAAATTTTTTTTCAGCAAAATGCTTTTCAGAGTACTAAAATAAAACATTAATCTATCGAAATATGATGAAAACCGAAAATCGATATTTTTCGACCTGAACCACGGTGTGCCCCCTTAGCAATGGAATTTCCGTTGCACTGTTTATGTTACTACCCTTGTTTTTAATTTCACCTAAGGTTGTTTTGACTTTCCTCTATGCTGAATCAGTCCTTCGGACAATCATTTGTTTTTCGATTTCTTCACATTTTTCATGCAGCCATTTCGGTTTAGCTTCCCTACACTTGCTATTTATTTCATGCACCCTTGGTCTAGGGGTAGTTTCTCTGGTTAGTAATCAAAACCTCCTCGGTCCCGGATTCCAATTCCGCAACCACCGAAATTTTGTTTGTCGAGTAACACGGTAGTGGAAATCAGTATAAAGTCACAGATCCAATGAAAGTTATTGTACTTTGTCTGAACCATACATGCATTAGTTTGTTATGAAAATGTAGATACATATAAGACATAAACAATCATGATGGAAATACATAGTTTCTTCTATAACACGAGTAACAAAACGTGGCGTCTGCTTTTCCTGGATGGAGATTGGCGTAAAGGCACTCACTGTCATGTTATTGCATTGTTAGTACTTTTCCAGACACTGTTCTTCCCAATTACCTCAAAGGTTTTCTCGGGCGTTGATTCTTTTAGGGTTTGTAGTTCTTGCACTGACATTGTCGCCCACTCCTCTTCCATCGCTTTTGAGCCGTTATATGTCCTCAACTCGACTACATTGTGATAAATGCGTCTTGCAAGTATTTCCCAAAGGATTTCCACGGAGGACAAATCCGGGCTACTTGCAGGCCAGGGTAATACTCGATATCCTTATCTTCAAAACACTTTTTGGTTACGGCAAAAGCATGCGCAGATGAACTATCTTACTGAAGGCAGTACTGTTTTCTGGGGGAACGCTGGGGGATGCCTACCCCTAAACTTTTTCGTCGACAAAGTAATTTTTTTACGATGTTGAGAACTTGGAAGAGTACCAAAGATTTATTTTATGGACTTAAATTTTTTATTTCATTTTTTCGTGTTGGTGATTGCAATACGAACGATACCAGTGAAGTTTTTGGTGGGAAAAGCGATGTCATTGACAGTTTCAAGCATTTCGAAGCTGTAGCAACCGTTCTCGGCAACTGAATTGCTGGCAGCCAGTTCGGGAGTATTTGATGGAGAAGAAAATTCCAGTATCCCTCCTTCCTCTTCAGAATGTACTGAAATGTGTTCCTATATCAACGAGTGAATGTGAACGTGGGTTTTCCCAAATGAATATGATCGTCTCGCCAACAAGAGCTTCATTTCATCTTTCCAGTCAGAAATCTCATGTTCATAAAGTTGGTTGGTCCTCCACTGATGTTGTTCCAGCACATGGGCTATGTACTCTCTTGGTTCATGAAGGGCAGACATCTTGCTACTGATAGCAAGAGTAAAGTAAGAAGGGGTGATGACTACAGCAGCCATGAACTAAAGTCAGTTTGGAAACTATTGTAATGCTATTAATGTAAGTTAAACTGTAGTTTTATAGTTAAATAAATTTTCAGCTGTATTAAAAATTGGGTCAGTTGAAGATCGGGATACCGCCTATCATCTATGCCATTTCAGGAGCCAAACAAGGTTACAAAAGATTTTTGTAGTGTAGTTTCTATTGTTGTTCATGATAGGTGTGGATGGATGGTTTTTGTTGTATTGTGTCTTTTAGTGGTGTTTTATCGGTTGAAATATATATATATATATATATATATATATATATATATATATATATATATATATATATTGTTTTGTATGTCGGAGGGTTGATTGGTCTCACCTGTTTCATTTGAGGTGTGTTATAGGTCAATTGAAGTGTATAATACCATTTTCTTTTATTGTTCATGGGTTGGTGGGAATCGGATGCTTCATTTGAGCTGTAAAGTCAACTGGAGAGTCCGATACCATTTTTCTGTAGTTCGAAATGTTGATGACATCATGGCTAAAAGCAGACGGGTGGTATCCAATGCTTCAGTTACGAGTAATTTTCGCTGCATTATATCCAATGTCGGAGTACCCTCAAACTTTTTTTTGAAAAAAAGCACTGACTGAAGCATTAGACTTTCGTCCACTACGCCCTGTAAAGTTACGAGTATGTAGATGAGCTAACTGGCACGCTATAACTGGTATGAGGTACGATGAAGTTGTGGTACAGCTGAATGCTAGTGGGCTCAGGTCCCAGGGCACGCCACAGCATTTCCGGCTAGGTGACGGGTGCGACGTAGTCCAGGTGCAGAGACAAGGAGCGCGTCGCTGGAAACGGGAAAAATCCCTAAGCTTGGAGTGTGGACGGCTGTTACTCGGATGGCCTTCGTGCAGGAGATGCTCCAAGTAATGGTGCAGTGTCAGACAATCTTAAAGATGGCTAACTTACAGCTCTCTGAAAGTTTATAATAATTTACATCAAGTACTAAAGCAAATCTAGCTACGCCGGAGACCGCAGATAAATGAGGTGCATCCAATGACAAAACAATGTTTCGATATTTTTAAAACTACAGAAGTCAATATTTCACAACTAAAAAAACAATTTCACAATTACCTTCTGAATTAACAACTTTCGTCCCGGCGGGGTCAGGGATTTTCACCTGCCTCGAGATGACTGGGTGTTTGTGTTGCCCTCATCATTTCATCATCATTACTGAAAGTGGCGAGATTGGACTGAGCAAAGGTTGTGAATTTGCACGGGCGCTGATAACCGCGCAGTTGGGCGCCCCACAAACCAAACATCATCGTCATCATCATCAAGAACTTTTAATCACTTCATGGAATTTCAACAAACATTATCTCAGATGCGCTATAGTTATCTCATTGCATTATAGTGATCATCCTTGAAAACTAGTATCTGTATCTACTTTTATATCTGTTTCAGTATGCAGATGTTTGTCAGAACATCGTATCTTCTACAATTACAGAGCAAATGAAACCAACATGAATACCTCATATTTTGTCATATTTGTGTGTTTATTCAATGAGCAGTTTACTATTTTGCCAATAACTTTATATAAATATTCATTGCATCTGCTATTAAAAACTGTGATAATTTAAAAGTGGTCAGTCGCATTTGTTAGTGGACACCACAACTGAACAGAGAACCAATAGATGCTTCTGTCAAGTAGGCCTACATAAATTTTTAAACAATATATAAGGACAATTTGTTGTCATTTATCATTAATGCACTTCCACGAGAATACTGGCTTATTTATGTTTGGGCAAATCTTTATTTATAATAATTGTAAATTATCTGAGTGTGACAGAACATTTACAACATTTCTTTATTTAAATATTGTTGCAATATATTAGTTTAGTCTGGGAAGTGGTCAGGTTGAATCAAATAATATCTGTAGAGCTTAAGGACGATGTGTTTTTGGTGAAGATGGCCTTCAGCCAATGGAGAAGTAGACAACAGTAGAACACTATGGGAGTGAAATGGAGGCTGGGAATTTTCGAGTGCAGAACTCAGAAAACGATTCTGGACACTTTATGTCGAGTGTTGGAAGGAGGCAGAGCTGCCTGTAGTTATGAGGAATATTGTGGAGGTGTTTTATTCTGAACAGTGAGCAAACGTACATTAACTTCTGACGGGAGTTTAGGCTATATTTCTAGAGGTCTGAATGTGCTCCATTGTAGGACTCTCAACTTTTGCCGCTTGATTTACGGAACTGAGAATATACAGAGTATGAGTTGTAATTCGTTGTATTGACTGTGTTAATTTGTGAACCGTCATGTTGAACTCTGAACCGTTTTGAGCCGGTGAATATTTCGCGCATTGTCATCATGAAATGGTCTTGTTTTTACGTATCTTTGATGACCATTTGTGTTGGGGATTTTGCTGTCATTCTCATATGCTCTGAACGTAACTTTACTGCGTTTGATAAGGGTATTTTCTATCCGTATTTCTATTGAATATCGTAGGGCCACTTCCCATTTATCTGAGATGTCCTTTCTTGAATAAACATTATTCAACTTAACTCTGTGTTGTCCACATTACTTACAGACGTTAGAATAGAAACCTTGTTATTAAATTACTCATTTAACTGTTATTTTGTATTTATGTGTATTTTATCAATTCGCAATTCTAGCTAACGCGTAGATTATTTGACAGCAGGATCACAGCTACAAGTTATTATTTGCAAAGAATTAGCTGTGAGGAATGAAAGAAGACGTGTGTGGCTCGATCCTATGACTATACCGAGCGATTTTTTTTAAAACAGAGCCGTGTGTAGCCCAAGTACCTAAAGTACGAGTGATCATAGGTAAAGGCGCAACTGTTTGCTCGTATGGGATGTCGTTGGTTAGGTACCGTCATAGTCTTCATACATTCTAATCATTTCTGTCTCTAGCACCTCAGTGTACAATTAGAGTTCATTCTAGTCTTCAGCCAAGCAATGAGTGATTAACTTTTAGTGTAGAAGGCTGCCCAAATCATAACACTTCAAATGAATGTTCAAAGTTCAAATGTGTGTGAAATCTTATGAGACTTAACTGCTAAGGTCATCAGTCCCTAAGCGTACACACTACTTAACCTAAATTATCCTAAGGACAAACACACATACCCATGCCCGAGGGAGGACTCGAACCTCCGCCGGGACCAGCTGCACAGTCCACGACTGCAGCGCCTGATACCGCTCGGCTAATCCCGCGCGGTCATAACACTTCGACCGCCAAAATTTCTGCTCATCATTACCCGCTGTTCAGTTTTCAGATCATGCCAATCATGTTGAAAACTATGCGGCCCATTACTGAAGATCTATTTAGCCCATTCTGTAGTTCATGACACATGTTTTTCAGCAAATACCAATTTAGCCTGTTTATGTTTGGGTGTTAGAGCAGGTTTCTGCAGCCGTTCCTTGAGCGCAAGGTGTTTGTCGTTTGACAAAACTTGACATCCACGTTCGGCAGTCATTAGCGACTGTAACTCAGCAACACGTTGAGAAGAATAACAGTTTATGGTATTTGCTTTGTCCGAAAGTAACCGTTATGTTGCCGCAGGTAACATTCTGCTTTGCCCATCTTTTCCGTTGTGCCATATCTGCGAACAGTCTAACGATCACTGTGCCCGAAATATTCGACATCTTGGCGATTTGATGATTCGAGAGTCCCATTTTCTTGTAATCGTCGATTTTTGTTTTGTCATCAGGTGGTAAATGTGTTCCGCGGGGCATTGTCACAATTGTGGTTTGTGTACACTACACGCACTATCATTAATGGCGTTTGTTTCCTATCTGCAGTAAGGGCACGTAGGCACACACTAGGACCGCACGTAGCCGACTGCCTTTATGCGGACTTCTACCCTGTAACTCCTAAATCGTTGATGTCTTGTTATATACTGTAATATTGACATCAAATGCGATACCATTTGACTGCATTTGTCAGTATATTAGATGTCATATTGTTGCGTGTACACTGTGCACAACTATTCCAACAGATTTAATTTTCCTACAAATATCCATGTCTACTGTACTAGGCTGTAACGTAGGGCAAATGAGACGGTGAACTGATACGATAACACCCATCCTGTTACAGGAGTGGAGAGCAGCAGGAGTGATTGCGAAACTGACCGCTGCGACTATCAGCTGCGGCAGTACGGGCGCGGTGCTGCAGTGGAATGCTGCCTACATTGATAACACAAGTCACTGCCGCTAAAATTACTCTTCCGGCACGCTCGACCGTCCTCGGTTCCCGGATCCAAGTGGCTGTGCATGTCGCGTCTGTTTCTCTTTAAGGAAATGCTCTGTTCATTCTTCACTGGATTCGTAGCTGACTCCACAGCGTGAGGGGCATTTAGATTCATCAGTTGGCAGTCCTGCGCTATCCCCACCGAAGTCCCCACAGCGTCTGAAGCCGAAGGCGTCCGCAGGCGCAGTTAGTTCTCAAGGGCAAACACGTAAGTACGAATGTAATACTTCGTTTGTAGTTGTATTGTCTACTATTTTAATTGCAGATTAGGTGCATTCTAAAATGTAGCTACCACTTTACTAAGTTTATGAGGCGGTACGACGGAGAAGCAAACTAATATTTTGATGTGCATCAACGCTGATAGAGCTGCAATTACATCGATTTTCTTTTTACGTCCGTTATGTTCTTCGAAGGTCAAGCCAACATAATCAGATGAATCTCATTCTGCTTTGCGTAACGTACTGCAGCTGTGGAACGCACGTGTGATGCATTTTCGGAAGTCAGCGGTAAGACGATAGGATTACGCGTCGTCTTGCACTAGTGGTTAACAGCAAATTATAGCAACGTAATAAGTGATGTACGTCTCTAGATGCATCTAGAAATTGTGCTTACTGCGTAATAGATGTATGCTGTCAAAGTACTCCATACGCATTTGACATAAACATTTGAAAACAACAACATTTTGTGCATATCGCAAAATGCCCCATGCCGAAAATCTGATAACGATGTCATGACCTCTGAGACGCGATGCAACGCAAAGGAAGAATGGCTAGAGCACATAATCGTGACGTGATCACATTGAAGAATACAGAGACCCAATGTTTAAGAACTTTTGGAATCCGAAAAACACGTTTATCGAAAATTTAGCAATTAGTTTCGGTCAGTTGGGTCATCATCAGATTCGTCTGACTCCTTAAACTAGTAAACAAAACAAATCAACTGATTAACTTCACATTTTGTCTTTTTTTTAAAAAAAAGCTTGTACCCGCGACTGAGACCGTCACAAGATACAGAAACATGATAGTTCTGCGATAAACATACGTGTCAGAGAGGGCAGTGTCATGTTCTTGCCGACGATTACTTTACATTACGTGTCATTTTATGAGGTTCGGGCTATGTTTTTATATGTCATAATGTAGAGTGATCTGATGTTAAACTCGTGAACTTAATCTGTGATTTTAGTTAAGAATAGGCAAAAACGGGAAAGAATTTTTTTACCCTGACGCAACGGAACCAAGCAGCACGGTGTGGTCTTACGGAGAACAAACAAGTTGAGCAGTACCTCACATAATTCTTGGGCTATTGCCTGATGCACCTGAAAATGACCTAGAAGGCTAGAAGTAAAAGATTTGAATTAAATCTTGGAATTGTTGGATGTGAGGTCCGCCAGTTATGCAAACATGTTTCGACACCACTGTGCCATCATCAGTGGGTTTACGTTTTTATTCATTCTGCAATGTGAATATTTTTCTTAAATGATTATAAAATTATGTGCATCTTTAGTTCAGACACTAGATCATTTCGTTTTGTAAATACCTTTACATTTGGTGTGCATGAATTTTCTGGATAATTTGTGTGTTAATTACTACAGGTAGCTTTTCATCTGCAACCAAACGATGTTGATGAGAATTTTTTTTGTTGGGAGTTAACCTATCTTCTAGAATGTAATTTAATTTGTTGCGATGTTTTTGCGCCTATATTCGTTTTTACTTGCGTTTTCGTGTGGTAAGCACTTCCATTCTCCGCATCATGCTCAGGAGTTGTTCAAAAATGGTTCAAATGGCTCTGAGCACTATGGGACTTAACTTGTAAGGTCATCAGTCCCCTAGAACTTAGAACTACTTAAACCTAACTAACCTAAGGACATCACACACATCCATGCCCGAGGAAGGATTCGAACCTGCGACCGTAGCGGTCACGCGGTTCCAGACTGTAGCGCCTTTAACCGCTTGGCCACACCGGCCGGCTCAGGAGTTGTGATGCACACGTAACTATAACAAGTATGTTCCACAAATAACGTAGTAAAACACTTTTCACTTCACCAAAACACAGTGTGATTGTGGTTTGTTGTGTGTCCCAGCCCAGTCAGTGTTTATTTATTCACCAGAGAGTTCGGCGCCAAATTTGAATTTTTTTTTGCATTTTATCTTTGTGTGTGCGTCCGCGCGCGTGTGTTTTCTGTGTGCTTCTTAGCTGTGTGTGTTGTCTTTTATATGGAATTCCTGTTGTGTATCAGTGGTGCGTCTTTGCAGATTTTAGTGTATCTATTTTTCGTGTGTGTGTGCGTGTGTGTGTAGACTGTATATGTTTGTGCTGTTTTTATTTGTAAATTTCCTTTAATGTCTTAAATAGTGTGCCCTTCCAGAGTGTAGTGTATTCGTTTAATAACGAATAGGTACACGTTTGCCCAGCAGCCCATGGAATCTCTATCACGTTTAGACTGCAGCGTGCGCTGACCTCAACTGTCCGTTGACTCCTCAACACCCGTGAGAGAACCCACTTTTTGGCGCACCTTCCCGCTAATCACAGCTCTAGCTTCCGGACACAACACAATGGCCCAATCGGCTTGCGTCCGAAGCACGACCTACGGATTCCTTGTTCGCCCGTTTTAACGGAAAGACTCTCTCGAAAGATCTCGGAACTTCTGACACGATCTACCAGCAACCAATGGAAATATATATCCACGAATTAGGCGGCAAGGATTGTTTCACATTTGTTTCCCAACTCATGTACGGTAAGACAGAGAGGGCTGGTGTCATCTGCCATCACTACTCTACTTGTTCTTCGATCCCTTCTTCTGCTAGTGTCCCGTGCATTATAACGGTTCAGTTCTCCGTTTTAAGCTTGGAGAAACCAGACAATTCGCCTTACCCCATAGCCAGACTAAGAGAATGGATTTCATGTAAGACAGGGAGTGTTCAATGGAATAGAGGATGCTGATCATAAAGGAAAAGTCAGCATTAAATTAAAACGCATATCCTAGAGATCACTTCGTGTAGAAATGGGTCCTATTAGAAAATGTTGAAGATGGCACATTAAAATGAAAAAATACCCTATCTAGTTGATAGGCTAGACTCTAATGAAAGAGGTGCTCAAATAAACGGACGTCTTTCACTGTATATTTGTTGTTGTAGTTTGATTCAACTGTCCACGTTGAAGTCTATCCTGTGCTAGGTTCTTCATCTCTGAGTAACTACTGCAATCTACGTCCATATGAACCTGCTTACTGTAGTCAGGTAAGTGGTCTCCCTAAAAAAATCCATCCCCCCTCTCCCCACTCTTTTCTCCCCATAACACTCCCCATCCGTCCCTTCCCCTCACATACGTACTTACTTCTGTTACGAGATTAGTGGTCTCTTGATGCCTCGATGTCTCAGGATATGTCCTGTTAACCGTTTCCTTCTTTTAGCCAGGCCATAAATTTCTTTTCTCTCCAATTTGATCCAACACTTCCTCATTTACTCGATCTACCCATGTTATCTTCAGTATTTTTCAGCAGCACCACATTTTAAAAGCTTGTAATCTTTTCTCCTCTGAACTGCTTATCGATCACGTTTCACTTCGGTACAAGGCTACACTCCATATCAGAGAAGACTTCCTAAAAATTTATACTTAATATTAACAAATTTTTCTTTTCCAGGAGCTCGTTTTTCTTGCATTTTTCGTTCTACATTTTATACCCTGTGTACTTTGCCAATCGCCAGTAATTTTGCCGCGCGGGGTAGCCGCGCGGTTTCAGGCTTCTTGTCACGGTCTGCGCGGCTGCCCCCGTCGGAGGTTCGAGTCCTCCTTCGGGCCTGGGTGTGTGTGTTGTCCTTAGCGTAAGTTAGTTTAAGTTAGATTAAGTAGTGGGTAAGCTTAGGGACCTATGACCTCAGCAGTTTGATCCCATAAGACCTTACCACAAATTTCCAAAAAAATCTAATCTACGAGTATTTTCCTCAGTATCGCCTGATTTAGTTCAGCTATACTCCATTACCCTTGTTTCGTTTTGTTGCTGTTCATCTTAACAACTGTTTTCAACACTCTATCCATTCCCTTAAACTGCTCATCCAAGTCGTTTTCCGACTAATAAGACAGAATTACAATAACATCGGAAAACCATGTTTGCCTTTCTTCAATCTATCTTCTAAGATAAGTCGTAGGATCCGCATTGCCTCGTTAGTTCCATCGTTTCTCCGAAACCCAAACCGATCTTCCCCCAGCTCGGCGGCCGGCCGAGGTGAGCGAGCGGTTCTAGGCACTTCAGTCCGGAACCACGTGACCACTACGGTAGCAGGTTTGAATCCTGCCTCGGGCATGGATGTGTGTGATGTCCTTAGGTTAGTTAGGTTTAAGTAGTTCTAAGTTCTAGTGGACTGATGACCTCAGATGTTAAGTCCCATGGTGCTCAGAGCCATTTTGAACCCAGTTCGGCTTACATCAATATTCCCTTTCTCTGTGAGTAATTGGCGTCAATAGTTTGCAAATATGACTTATTGAAGTATTGATAATATTCAGACCTGTCAGTACGTACCTTCTTTGGAACAGGTATTATTACATTTTACTTCAAGTCTAAGGGAACTTCTGATGCTTCATTTTTCTTGCGTATCGGGTGAAATAGTTTTGTCATGGCTGGCTATCCCAAGGATGTCAAGAATTCTGAGGGAATGTCATTCTTTCCAGAGGATATGTTTAGAATTAGCTCTTTCAATGTTCGGTCAGCTTCTTCTACCAGTATCAATCCTCCATCTTACCTTCATCTACTTCCTCTTCCCATTATGTAATGTTATCTTCAAGTTTGTTTCCCTTATTATATACTCTATATAGAGGAAGTAAACGATAAGCGTTTACAACGTACCATAGCGGTGTAGTGGAAGTTGAGAAGAACAATTTCATACATGATACTTGTGATCGAGCAAGCAGGGAATCAACATCAAACTGGTCAACGAAAGCGCATGCACCCCGTGCGAAATTTTTAGTATTCTGTCGCCCTCTTGAGACACCAGCTTTCTTTAGCACTAGTAGTTAACTTTTCCTGTGAAGGTACTGAATGGAAAAGACTTTTGTTCGCGTTACACGAAAACAAATTACGCATACAATTCAATGTAAAGTGAAGCCTTTCAAACACAGTAGTCTGGTCCTAACAAGGCCAGAGAAATAAAACCATTTAATTGGTAATTTTAGCCGGCCGCTGTGACAGAGCGGTTCTAGGCGCTTCAGTCCGGAACCGCGCTGCTGCTACGGTCGCAGGTTCGAATCCTGCCTCGGGCATGGGTGTGTGTGATGTCCTTGGTTGGTTAGCCTTAAGTAGTTCTAAGTCTAGGGGACTGCTGACCTCAGATGTTAAGTCTCATAGTGCTTAGAGCCATTTTTGTTAATTTTATGCTGCTAAAAATCATCAAACTGTGAGGTAAGATTTACACAAACGTCCATTTTACAACGTGTAAAGTGCACGACTAAGCCGACGTCGTAGAAAGGCGATAGAAAATTGAAAATATCGCGCGGCTCGGATGTTCTGCTATTTAGGTGAATTATCTGTACTAATTTGAGGTTATTTCCTGGCTTGATAGACCGTAAGTGTCTTGTATCAAACTGTTCTTCTGAACTTCCCCTATACCGCTATGGTACACTGTAAACAGTTTCGTCACAAAGATTTAATACATCGTCTGGTAACCTAGGGTATCTACTGGACCTCGTTTTTTGCCTATTTGATCGTCTGCTGTCTTCTCTTTCAATTTTTAAAGCTACGTATTCGTCGTCTACTGTATTCGTCTCCCTCGTTTGATTCAATTATTGCAGAATACTCCGTTGATCATTCTCAACGACCTCCGGGCTTTTCACTTTATCCAGATCTCCTCTCCTTAGTCTCCTCCTTCCTGCAAGATCTTCAGTCTTAAACTGCAGCTCATAACCAATAAATTATGGTCAGAGTCAACATCCACATCTGAAAATGTCACACGGTTTGAATATTGCTTCGAAGTATCTGTCTTAACATTATTCTCCAGCTCTCTTCCATTTATGCAATCTTCTTTCGTGGTTCTTAAACCGGGTATTTACGATCATTAAATTATGATTTACGCAAAATTGTGCTAGGCGGCTTTCCTTTTCATTCTACTCCCCACAGTCCATGATCTCCTATTTCCCTCTCAACCTTTCTCCACTGCCCAATGCCAGTGCCCTACAACAATTACCTTATTTTTTCGTCCCCATTAACTACACTACTGGCCATTAAAATTCCTACACCAAGAAGGAATGCAGATGATAAACGGGTATTCATTGGACAAATATATTATACTAGAACTGACATGTGATTACATTTTCACGCAATTAGGGTGCATAGATCCTGAGAAATCAGTTCCCATAACAATCACCTCTGGCCGTAATAACGGCCTTTATACGTCTGGGCATTGAGTCAAACAGAGCTTGGATGGCATGTACAGGTGCAGCTGCCCATGCAGCTTCAACACGATACCACAGTTCATCAAGAGTAGTGACTGGCGTATTGTGACGAGCCAGTTGCTCGGCCACCATTGACCAGACGTTTTGAATTGGTGAGAGATCTGGAGAATGTGCTGGCCAGGGCAGCAGTCGAACATTTTCTGTAACCAGAAAGGCCTGTACAGGACCCGCAACATGCAGTCGTGCATTATCCTGCTGAAATGTAGGGTTTCGCTGGGATCGAATGAAGAGTAGAGCCACGGGTCGTAACACATCTGAAATGTAACGTCCACTGTTCAAAGGGCCGTCAATGCGAACAAGAGGTAGGTGACAGAGACGTGTAACCAATGGCACCCCATACCATCACGCCGGGTGATACGCCAGTATGGCGATGACGTATAGACTCTTCCAATGTGCGTTCACCGCGATGTCGCCAAACACGGATGCCACCGTCATGATGCTGTAAAAAAAAAACCTGGATTCATCCGAAAAAATGACGTTTTGCCATTCGTGCACCCAGGTTCGTCGTTGAGTACACCATCGCAGGCGCTCCTGTCTGTAATGCAGCGTCAAGGGTAACCGCAGCCATGGTCTCAGAGCTGATAGTCCATGCTGCTGCAAACGTCGTCCAACTGTTCGTGCAGATGGTTGTTGTCTTGCAAGCGTCCCCATCTGTTGACTCAAGGATCGAGACGTGGCTACACGATCCGTTACAGCCATGCGGATAAGATGCCTGTCATCTCAACTGCTAGTGATACGAGGCCGTTGGGATCCAGTACGGCGTTCCGTATTACCCTCTTGAACCCACCGATTCCATATTCTACTAACAGTCATTGGATCTTGACGAACGCGAGCAGCAACGTCGCGATACGATAAACCGCAATCGTGATAGGCTACAATCCGACCTGTATCAAAGTCGGAAACGTGATGTTACGCATTTCTCCTCCTTACACGAGGCATCACAACAACGTTTCACCAGGCAACGCTGGTCAACTGATGTTTGTGTATGAGAAATCGGTTGGAAACTTTCCTCATGTCATCACGTTGTATGTGTCGCCACCGGCGCCAACCTTGTGTGAATGCTCTGAAAAGCTAATCATTTGCACATCACAGCATCTTCTTCCTGTCGGTTAAATTTCGCGTCTGTAGCATGTCATCATCGTGGTGTAGCAATTTTAATGGCCAGTAGTGTATCTGTTTAATTTATTTTATCTCATCATGCTTTCTTTCAGTCTCTTCGTCGTCTGCGGAGCTAGCTGTAATATAAACTTGTGTTATTGTAGAGGGTTTCAGCTTGGTACGGTAATGCGTTCACTGTGCTGATCGTAGCAGGTTAACCGCATTCCTGTTTTCTTATTTGTTATGTGTCCTACTCCTGCATTATCTTGTTTGATTTTGTGCTGATATCTCTGTAATCACCTGGCCAGAAATACCGCACACCAATAATTCTCACTGTATCAAACCTCTACTCTCCTTATAAATTCTCTCACCTGTGTACCTGGTTGTATGATATAACATTCCACGTTCCAATCCTTAGAACGCTAGTTTTGTTTCCCCTGATGACAACATCCTCCTGAGTAGTCTCCGACCAGATGGGGGGCTCCTACACCTCCCGGATATTTTTCCCGGGAGGATGTCATCATCATTGATCAATACAATAGAGCCGCATCTCCTCGGAGAATATAATGACACTCTGCGACGTTTAAAATTTTCCAGGCGAATTAAACATTCGAAGAGAGTTTTTGGGACTGCAGCTAGTTGTCGTAAAATTCACGATATTTTGACTGGGCACCTGACAGTCACCTTCATATGGGCCATCCATTTTTGGAAAGACGTAGATAATACTTTCATAGTGTGGCCCCACGGAGAAGATCCTAGCGTTTTTATATCACCTAAACTGCATTCATGAGAACATTCGGTTTGCTATGACATTAGAGAAAGATGGTTGTCTCCCATTCCCGGATGGTTTGGTTAGACGAAAGAGTAACGGCTCTCTGGGACGTTCGGTTTGTCGTAAGGCCGCTCAGACTGATCTGTACTTAGCTCTTCAAGCTGCCATCATCCATCTCAAGAAACTATGAATATGCTTAAAATTCTCGTACACAGAACCCATACAGTGTTGGATGCAGACAATTTGCCTAAAGAGCTTGAACATTTAAAGACTGTGTTCAAAGACAATGCATACTCTACCCGGCAAACTAACAGGGCATTCTCAGCTAAAACCGGGAACCGGGAAGTGGTTCAAATGGTTCAAATGGCTCTGAGCACTATGGGACTCAACTGCTGAGGTCATTAGTCCCCTAGAACTTAGAACTAGATAAACCTAACTAACCCAAGGACATCACAAACATCCATGCCCGAGGCAGGATTCGAACCTGCGACCGTAGCGGTCTTGCGGTTCCAGACTGCAGCGCCTTTAACCGCACGGCCACTTCGACCGGCAAACCGGGAAGTGGATAAATAGGAGGACGCGTCAGTAATTTTCAGGTGAAAGTGATTTTTCGCACACCATCTACGATTTCGGACGCGCTGGGATCAGTGGAAGATAGTTTGTTTTTGCGGAAGCAGAGAATTTATAAAATACATTGCCAGTGTTGTGTGGCGTATATAGAATAAACAAAACGCACAGTGGAAGAACGCTGCAGAGAACATGAACGTTGCACTCGCCTTTCGCAATCCAGCAAGTCTGCAATTGCGGAATATTCTATCTCTAACGGACATTCAATGGAGTACGACAAAACAGTAATTTTGAGCACAGCAAAATCTTTTCGGGACTCTATTATAAAATAGTACGTTGAAATACGCATCGTGGAAAATCTAATGAACTGTGACACCGGTTACTAGCTGGATAATGCGCGGAATCCCGTCATCTCTGAGATTTTCTCCAGACGAAGACTCCAGAGTCCCCCGATGAGTGCGGCGAGCGGCGAGCGGCAACGCCGAAGACACCTGATCTTTGCCGTTCCACCAGCGAGGGAGCTGCCGCTGGGCGGTGTGGTCTAGAGCTGTTGATAAAATGTCGATATATATAGTCAAACAATATCGATACATATTGACTATATCTGTCCCCCTACAAATCGATATCAAAAAGGCAATATCGAGTGCCGATATTTTTATTTTATTTTAAGTTTTTTCGCAATTTTCGGTGAATGTATGAAATTGTTCTTTTGAAATTGTAGAAGAACATAATTTTACTTTCACTGTGTGAAGGAGTCTTGCTACTTTTTGAGCTCCCACCACGTCCAGTCTTTCTCTCTGACTGTGTCAAGCAAGTATAGGTGGCACAAAGAAGTAGTCCAACTCCACTGGGGGATGGCGGTGTGAATGGAACAACAAGATTTCCGATGTGGAAAAACAGCAAGATCAATTTTCAACGCAACTATAGTGCTGTTTCGTCACAGCGACAGTCTTCAAAAACAGTTGCAGAAAAAATGACCACAAGCTAAATCACTAGACTGGTTTTTGGCGGTGAGGGGATGTGCTGATGTAATCGACGCCCGGCGTTACCAACAGAAGCTACAATCTTTAGCTTCAGCACGCAGTTTTTTTACCGAGCGAGGTGGCACAGTAGTTAGCACACTGGACTCGCATTCGGGAGGTCGACGGTTCAGACGCACGTCTGTCCATCCTAATATTGGTTTTCCGTGATTTCCCTAAACCGGTTCAGACAAATGTTGGGATGGTTCCTTCCAAAGGGCACGGCCGACTTGCTTTCCCATCGTTCCCTAATCCGATGGGACCGAAGACCTCGATGTTTGGTCCCTTCCCCCAAACAACCTTATTCTCTAACCAAGCAATCACGCCGTTTTGACACTGCAACTGCTAGGTCGCTAGCGTTTGCAAAAACGAAAAATACAGCGAGTCGGCATCAAGTGCTCCAGAAAAGTCCGCTATGTGACGAAAACGAACGGCGGATCCATCGGATACCTTTTATTGTGCCACTTACATGCAGTTACCATTGTTAGCGAAGTGGTTATCGCGAAGTGTGAACGTGCATCGTTTTCCTTTCAATTTTTGCTCTAGGTGGGATAAGCAGGCAGTTAGCTTGTTGATGTACAGAATAATAATAGTGTGGTCCTTCTGTCACCGTGACTGACGCATACTCGGCGGAGCGGAGAACGTCTTGGTCAGTCATCGATGGCTTACCTGAAGATGAAATGAAATGATCGTGTTGCCCATTCGGGGGAAGATGACTGGCATGTGTCCAGTCGAAATATCGTGGACTGAAGTTTACGAGGGCTGCTGTCCTGAAATGTCTTCGAACATAATGGCTCTAGTTTCCCCTTGCTTTCAGCCGTTCCCAGCGATAATATAGCAAGGCCATGATTGTTGTAATGTTACAAGGCTAGATCAGTCAGTCACCCAGACTGTTGCCCCTGCATCTGCTGAAAAGGCTATTGGCTCTGTTCAGTAGCCATACTTTAATATCGTTCCTCTACAGCTACTCGTCCGATAAGGTTGCAATTACGGTAAGGTAGAGACATAAATGACATCCCCCGTCAGCGGGGTCCAAGGTTCGTGGGCGGCATGTGTTTTTATCACAATACAGGGTGGTCGATTGATAGTGACCGGGCCAAATATCTCACGAAATAAGCATCAAAGAAAAACTACAAAGAACGAAACTCGTCTAGCTTGAAGGGGGAAACCAGATGACGCTATGGTTGGCCCACTAGATGGCGCTGCCATACGTCAAACGGATATCAACTGCGTTTTTTTAAATGGGGACCCCCATTTTTTATTACATATTCGTGTAGTACGTAAAGAAATATGAATGTTTTGGTTGGTCCACTTTTTTCGCTTTGTGATAGATGGCGCTACAATAGTCACAAACGTATAAGTACGTTGTATCACGTGACATTCCGCCATTGCGGACGGTATTTGCTTCGTGATACATTACCCGTGTTAAAATGGACCGTATACCAATTGCGGAAAAGGTCGATATCGTGTTGATGTATGGCTATTGTGATCAAAATACCCACCGCGAGTGTATCCTGGACGACATCATCCAAGTGTCCGCACCGTTCGCCGGATAGTTACATTATTTAAGGAAATAGGAAGTGTTCAGCCACATGTGAAACGTCAACCACGACCTGCAACAAATGATGATGCCCAAGTAGGTGTTTTAGCTGCTGTCGCGGCTAATCCGCACATCAGTAGCAAACGAATTGCGCGAGAATCGGGAATCTCAAAAACGTCGTTGTTGAGAATGCTACATCAACATCGATTGCACCTGTACCATATTTCAATGCACCAGGAATTTCATGGCGACGACTTTGAACGTCGTGTACAGTTCTGCCACTGGGCATAAGAGAAATTACGGGACGATGACAGATTTTTTTGGACGCGTTCTATTTAGGGACGAAGCGTCATTCACCAGCAGCGGTAACGTAAACCCGCATAATATGCACTAATGGGCAACGGAAAATCCACGATGGCTGCGACAAGTGGAACATCAGCGACCTTGGCGGGTTAATGCATGGTGCGGCATTATGGGAGGAAGGATAATTGGCCCCCATTTTATCAGTGGAAATCTAAATGGTGCAATGTATGTTGATTTCCTAGGTAATGTTCTACCGATGTTACTACAAGATGTTTCACTGCATGAGAGAATGGCGATATACTTCCAACATGATGGATGTCCGGCACATAGCTCGCGTTCAGTTGAATCGGTATTAAATAGCATATTTCATGACCTGTGGATTGGTCGTCGAAGCACGTTCACCGAATGTGACGTCCCACGCTGTTGGAGCATGCGTTCTCAGAAATGATAAGTTCACAAAGGTACATGCATCACATAGGGAAATAAAATGTTCAGACGTACCTATGTTCTGTATTTTAATTTAAAAAACCTACCTGTTACCAACTGTTCGTCTAAAATTGTGAGCCATATGTTTGTGCCTATTAGAGCGCCATCTATCACAACGGGAAAGAAGTAGTCCAACTAAAACATTCATATTTCTTTACGTACTACACGAATATGTAATTAAAAAAATTGGGGTTCCTATTTAAAAAGACGTGGTTGATACCCGTTTGACCTATGGCAGCGCCATCTAGCGGGCCAACCATAGCGCCATCTGGTTTCTCCCTTCAAGCTAGACAAGTTTCGTTCTTTGTAGTTTTTTCGTTTGATGCTTATTTCGTGAGATATTTGGCCCGGTCACGATCATTGGACCACCCTGTGTAATCATGTTTTTATACCTCGTGATGATGCCAACCTTGGCTAAAGCGTTTATTTGTTCTGTTTACTAGTTTAAAGTGACAGACGAATCTCATGATACAGTGACTGAGCGAAAACGGTCATTTAATGGAGTAAAAATTCTGTGTTGGATTCCTCAAATTCGAACATACAGTCGGTGTTCCTTGTGCC
The DNA here is from genome assembly GCF_021461395.2 of Schistocerca americana. Lineage (NCBI taxonomy): Eukaryota > Metazoa > Arthropoda > Insecta > Orthoptera > Acrididae > Schistocerca > Schistocerca americana. The sequence goes on along the minus strand of NC_060123.1, from coordinate 587,661,584 downwards.
CTGCCTAATCACTTACGGGTCCCCAAAAACAATCCATTATGGACGAAGTATCCGACAGTTTCTAACAGTAACAAATCAGTCGGCATTGCAGATCTCTGCGACGGAATAGTTTCGCAGTTTTTCTCTGTCTACAAATAGTAAATGCAGTTCTCTTTCGTTTGAGCAGTAGTTGGGACACGCTGTTCCAAAAGTTTATACCGGAGCTGCCACAGTGCGACTTTTAAATCACGAGCAACACATCATGAGCAGACTGCTGTATAGGGACCAATTTTCCCCGGTCTCTCAAGAATTTCATTATTAATTTATGATGTTGGAGTTTTGCAGCGCTCGTCTTTTTAGTAAAATACTTTTGGGTGCCGAATTAAGAAATAATTTTATGGAAAGTCAACTGGACAAAATTTCTGTTGCACATCACTTTATGCAGGGTGTCTCACTATTCCTGTTACACAATTCTAGATGTTGTAGAGGAGACATAGAAGATCAAGTTTTACATAGAAACCCATATGTGGAAACGTCATACAACGATGCTACAGAGCGTCAAAGCTATAGGCGCCGACGCCTGTAAATTTATGTATATACAGCGTGATTCGATGATGATGTTACAAACTTTCAAGGGTGGTGGAGAAGGATAAATGTATCAATTTGTAGTAAGGGTCCCTGTACCAGAAAAGAACGACTGGAAAGTTATAAGCGAAAAGTATTTTGATATTTCTGACAGTGGAATTCATGTACATGTACTGTTGTTGCTACGAATGTACGGTATACAACATCCAGAGGCGATAATACGGACCAAAACCAAGAAAGGAAGAAAAAATGTCTAGTAAACATGGCTTCTAAAACGCATATCTTAAGAACTACGAGCACTTGGTTAATAGAGGAGATGTATTTCACACAAGTGACCCTAGCAAAGATGAAGAAGTGCTTATATCTTCCCAGGTGTGAATTTTAGAGCCCATGTTTACTGGAAATCTTTTCTTGTCTTGGTCCATACCTGTGAAAATTGCATACCCTACATTCCTAGCAACAACAGAACCGTTACATGTGTTCCACTGTCAGAAGCATTAGACTGATTTTCTCTTGTAACTTCGACTCGTTCGTTTCCTCAAATTGATATATCGTTTCCTCAAATTGATATATTTATCCGACTCCATCACCCCTGAAAGTCTGTAACGTCATCACGGAATCGCCTTGTATATAAATACACTTACAGGTACTGGCCTATAACTTTGACGTTCTGTAGTGCCGTTGGATGACGTTTCCGGACATGGGTTCCTACGTAACACTTGTTGAACTACTAAGTCTCCTCTACAACCTCTAGAAGTGTGTAACATGAATTGTGAAACACTCTGAATAGTTTATGAGACTATAGTCTGTCCAAAATCACTCTCGCAAAGATCTATACAGTTCTTAGAGAATTTCTTCTACTCTAGAATCTTGTTCTTACTTGATTCTTTCAGGGCTCTGTCAAATTTTTCTCGAAGTATTATAACTCCTGTCTTATCTTTTTCACTTCGTATTCCCTTTCTACAACATTGTCTTTAAGATTGTTCCCTTGGTAAGTTTGTCTACAGTATATATTTCTTGCACCTTTCAGTCTTTCCCTCTTTGGTTAGTAAGGGGTTTCCATTTGAGCTCGTTATATTCATACAGGTTCTTCTATTTTTTCCACTGATCTTTTTAATTTTCCTATTCGCGGCGTCTATTTTTTCCATAGTCACGCATTATTCTACAGCTTTGCGGTACTCTGGCTATTCCCGCTTAGACGTTTTGCACTATCACTCTCATTTTTCAGATGTCTGTGTTCCCTTTTGCCTTTCTCATTTGCTATATTCTCATACTTTCTCCTTTCGTCAGTTACATTCAATATCTCTTGTAATTTCCAATTATTTCCACTGAGACTTTTCAGTATGGCTATTTAATCTTCTGCTGATTTCACTAATTCATCTCTCAAAGCTATTCAATCCTTCTCTGTTGTATTCATTTTTCCTGTTTCTGTCAGTCGTTGCCTACTGCTCGCTTGAAAGTCTCACCAACTTTTGTTTTTTATTCAGTTTATCTACATCCTATCTCTTGATTTCCCGACTTTCAACAATTTCTTCAGGTTTAATCTGTAGTCCCTAACTAATACACTATAGCCACAGTCCACGCCTGTTCTTGAAAGATATTTGTAAGTTTCCTTATTTTTATTCATTCGTCATGTTTGAATTTAAAATAATTCTGTTACTTGATTAACACTAGTAATTTTAGTGATTCTTCTGTGTGTTTCCTATGGAAGTATCTATATCTTTTGACTTACTGAAATGCAACTGTACATGACTCCACGTACAACAGTAGAAAACAATCCTACTCTGCATGGGATTTTCATGGGGGTTAATTACTTACTTACTTACTTTTGCGTTTTCTCTGAATTGTGTTTCTTCCTGTTAGATCATTTTTAGTTCATAGTTGTGGATGTTCATTGACTGTTGTTGTTTCGGCAGGAAGCATCCGAGTGGTGGGCTGTAATTCAGTAATGACGTGATGGGATTGTCACCCTCATGAATATCTGGCATTTCATGCTTAATGTTTTAGGTCTGTTTCAAATAAATCAGTATTAGTCTCAGCATAAAACTGTGTGCTGCATATTTTTACATGCATTTGTAACGCATGAAATAAATCTTTTAGTAGGCTGCAGTTGCTGCATTGAGTTCCAGCTAATACATACCAAACAACATTTTATGTTGTTTATTCGTTTCTATGAGTTTCGTTGTATCCATGAACCACACTATGCTATTATTTGTTGGCTGTTGTTCTTATAATATTGTCTGCTTGTAGTTTTGACTTGGGTTCCAATTTTTTATTCCTTACTGTTATTTTATAGTATGTTGTTCTGTTTCTTGATTCGTATTGTGATTTATTAAATGGCTTACTGAGGTATCTTGTACAGAATTATTTCTTTCATGGAAACTAGCATGTATTCCGGAAACATCATTCATCCGAAACCCGACTTGTCCTCACGTGACTTCGCGAAAGCCATGGATCATAGAACTCACATAGGTACAGTAATTTCTTCACTTCCAGTAAGCATTTGACCCGGTACAACGTCAGTGCGGTCGCGTGGAACATAAAAGAATTTGCGTGACTGGTTTGAGATTTTGTTGTTAGCAAGGATGCAAACTATTATTTTGCGTGGAGAGTCACCGACAGCTGAAGTAATTTTAGCTGTGCCCCAGGAAATGTGTTGGAACCCTTGTTTTTTTCCCTTGGTATGCTGCTCGTCAGCCTACAGAATTTTTAAAACATAAGCAGATAAGAAACAATAAAAGCAGGCGATAAAACGGTGAAAACGGTGACGTGAATTGTAAAACGGCGGATAATTGTGGAAAGTTAAAACATAAAATAAAGGGTGGGCGATTCTAATAAAATACACAGGATGCAACCAGGTAGAATAGTAGACAGACAATTAAAAAACGCGGCGACAATCTGGTTTCTGTTCGCAAGAGAAATAAAAATCACACCCAGCGAAAGTATGATGACCATTTGCAACACTTCGGAAAAGACACACAACACTTAACAATCACTGGAAACACTGCATTAAAAAGTCGGCACGAAGATGACACCCCACAGCCAAGGGGTGATGGGGGGCGGGGGTGGACAGATGAGGGGGAAACAAGGGGGGAGGAGTGGAAAACGAAAGGGGGATGGAACCGACGCTGGAACCCTTGCTGCTTATGTTGTATTTCAGTGACCTGAGGGGCGTTGTAAACACTAACCCCTGACTTTTACAGATGGTGCAGTTACCTACATCGACGTACTGTCAGCAACAAAGTTAAACATACACACACGCTTTAAAAAGATTTCGAACTGCTCTAAAGATCGAAAACTTGCTTTTCATTTTGAGAAACGTAAAATTGTGCGCCTCACAAAAGCGTAAATAACTATTATCCTGCACTGAGGTGACAGAAGTCATGAGAAAGCGATATGCACACACACAGATGGCAGTAGTATCGCGTACACAAGGTATAAAAGAGCAGTTCATTGGCAGAGTTGTCATTTGCACTCAGGTGATTCATGTGAAAAAGTTTTCGATGTGATTGTGGACGCACGACGGGAATTAACAGAATTCGAACGCGAAATGGTAGGTGAGATAGATGCATTGGACATTACATTTCGGAAATCGTTAGGGAATTCAATATTCCGACATCCACGGTGTCAAGAGTGCGCAGAAAATTTCAGGCGTTACCTCTCACCACAGGCAACGCACCGGTCCACAGCCTTCACTTAACGACCGAGAGCAGCAGCGTTTGCTTAGGGTTATCAGTGCTAAGAGACAAGAAGCACTGCGTGAAATGCCCGCAGAAATCAATGTGGGACGTACGACGAACGTATCCGTTAGGACGTTAATGGGCTATGGCAGCAGACGACCGACGTGAGTGGCTTTACTAACAGCACGTCATCTCCTGCAGCGCCTTTCCTGAGTTCGTAATCTTATCGGTTGGACCCAAGACTACTGGAAAACCGTGACCTGGTCAGATGAGTCCAGATTTCAGTTGGTAACACCTGATGATAGAGTTCGAGTGTGACGCAGTAACCCGCGAAGTCATGGACCCAAATTGTCAACAAGGCACTGTGCAAGCTGGTAGTGATCAAATAATTGTGTGGGTTACGTTTATATTGCCTGGACTGGATCATCCGGTCCAACTGAGCCGATCATTGACTGGAAGTGGTTATGTTCGCCTGTTTGGAGACCATTTGCAGCCATTCATGGACTTCATGTTCCCAAACAACGATGAAATTTGTATGGATGGCAATGCGTCATCCACCGGGCCACATTTGTTCGCGATCGGTGTGAGAACATTCTGGACAGTCTGAGCGAATGATTTGGCCAGCCAGATCGCCCGACATGAATCCCATCGAACATTTGTGGGACATAATAGTTCGTGCACAAAGTCCAACATCGGCAATACTTTCGCTTTATGGACGGCTGTAGAGGGAGCGTGGCCCAGTATTTCTCCAGGGGACTTCCAACGACTTGTTGATCTCATGGCGCGTCGAGTTAGTGCAGTACGCCAGGCAAAAGGAGGTCCGACACGATATCTGGGGGAAGCCCATAACTTTTGTTACCTCAGTGTATATTAAGATTGAATAAATCGAGATGAGAGCACTGATTAAATACTTCATAAAAAAAGGTACGATAGCTAAGGAAATTCATGTCGATTTTCAAAACACATTGGGGAACCCTGCTCTTTCATATTCAGCTGTTGCTGGATGGCCAAACGAGGTGTAATGTGGTCGGGAGAGCTTACATGATTAGCCAAGATCTGTCACTAACCAGAAATTTTTGTACAAGTGCGTAATGTGGCCATGAAGGATCACCGGCTAATAGTGCGAGGATTTGATGAAGCTGTAGGAATGACATGTGAATTGGCACATCGCATTTAACAATGGAACTGTCTATGAGAAAATTATCTGTTAGATGGGTGCCACGACTCTTAACGCAGGATCAGATACTCATCAGAATGGAGATGTCCGAACAATGTTTGATATGTTTTCAGAGCGACCAACAAGATTTTTTTTGCGCTGGTTTGCGACCACAGAGCAAACGTCGGTCCACAACTGTACCTCAGAGACGAAACAGCAGTCAAAGCAGTGCAAACATTTTCATTTACCACCACCAAAAAAAGGAAAGGCAATACGATCAGCCGGAACAGTCATGGCGTCAGTTTTCTGGGATGCAAAAAGTATTGTGCTGATACATTCACTCCCCATTCGTCAAACAGTTACGAGAAAATACTACGCCAACCTCCCGTACCAACTACAGCAAATATACTGCAATGGAGGCCAGGTTTGGCAAGAAAGAAGGCCATCTTTCAACAAGACAATGTGCACCTACACACAAGTATCGTTGCCATTGCAAAAATACATGAACCAAGAGACGAATTGTTGGCAAACCGATCGTATTCGCCTGATTTGGATCCATCGGACTTTCGTCTCTTCCCCAAGCTCAAACGTTTTCGTCGGTGGAGGGAGATTCTCTTCAAACAAAGAATGACAGCCGAATTTGACGGGTATTTTGCAGACCTGGAGCAACGTAGTTTTCGAGATGGGTTCAAGGGGGTTGTAACATCGATGCTGGCCAAAGTGTGTTGTTGTACAGCGAGACTATACTGAGAAATAAAAAAAGGTTCACTGAGGTAAGTCGTTTCTTTCCGTTCTAGTCCGAGATATTTTCAAACTGCCCTCGTAGTGTAATGAGAAGTGTCCTCTGTCATGTACCTCATAGTGATTTGCCGATTATAAATGAAGATGTAGATGTTATCACTTGAAGTTATTTTTCCAGAAATTTTACGCTTTCTGTGTCATTTAAATTTGCTGATCCCGGATCATATTGTAGTATGAAATTATGGATTATAATGAAGTAGCCTATTCGGCTCATGATTCGATCAAAGAGATGTGTAGCAGAAGTGTGTTTACAGGGTTGCCAGTATGGATTAATCTACACAGGGTATCTTATCCGTTAAATGGTTTTTGGTGTTCTGACGTACTATGGACGTTCTATTGACTTTCGTTTTAGGGCTGAAACTGTTTCTTCGCAGTTTTTCACCTATAACAAAATTGTGTTATGGAACGGAGCACGTCTTTTTCGTTCCATGTCGAAGTGTTGGCGGAATTAATGCTATGTAACAACGGAATAATCGGCTGTTTCAAAATAAATGATTTTACAACAAATGCACGTTGCTTACTCGACCACAGATGCATGGCCACTGAAACGACATGGCATAGGTCGCTATGCAACAATGAAAAGGTTGTGTAATGTGCGAGTTCTTATGAATTAAATACCTTAAAATAGTTTTGCTGCATCCATAGTTACAAAGTTTTCTCATTAATAAACTAAAAACTAATTTAACTTAGCAAATACTTCATTACATACGACATACTTTCAAACACAACATCAGGCAAATGTAGCGATTACGTGTTTACCTTCTCAGTGTCCTTATCAGCTGTGAGTTTGCTTCTTGACGTTAATAACTAATCTCACTGACGATAAGATAAAATTTTGTTGATATAAAATCCATTATATATTTGTAAAGTTTGTTTTATTGTAACTGTCTTGCACATCACAGTAAAATCACTGTGCTCAACCTTTTCTTTTAGGGAGCAATGTTATTTCCTGGGGAAAGTTTGATTGATTATTTTCTCACAGTGCAATTTCCTGTAGTTATCTGCTTTTGTATTTGAGATCGCAAATGACTGCTTATGCTGTGGTGCTCAGCTCGCAGGTAATCAGTCCGAACACTGGCAGTAGAATAAATTTTCTTCGCTATTGTTTGGCCTTTAAGCGATGGCAAGATGGTGCAGTACAGTTTGTGATCCCAAAAGTTGGTGCCATTGTGTTGGGTTAAAATCCAAACCCCATCATAATGCCCCCAAGAAAGAAAGAATGCAAATGAAAAAAGCATTGCAAAAAGGTTGCATGAAAAGCATTAAGAGTACATTATGAGTGTAAAGGAATATACTGAACAGGTACAGTACATAACAGTAGTAAAACTCTTAACTGGAAGCCGACGACTTGAAGCTTATGCATAAACCGTAAAACATAATGGATTTTAAACGATGACTAACTGAAACCCTCAGCTAACGACGGGTGTTGTTGATATACCTCGATGTTGACAGCTGAAAATGTGTGCCCCGACCGGGACCCGAACCCGGGATCTCCTGCTTACATGGCAGACGCTCTATCCATCTGAACCACCGACGACACAGATGAATAGCGCGACTGCAGGGACTTATCCCTTGCACGCTTCCCGTGAGACTCACATTCCCAACTGTCCACAATTCTACATATGTAATGTACCTTATAGACATTTGCCCATCCACTCATTACTCGCGCACGCTTTGGAGATTCCCGTAAGAGTTCTGGGCAACCTGTGCGCATTCGCACAGACGAAGGTCAATGGCTGGGTAGTCTTTAACTATATACATGAAGGCAGTAACTGTTCTCGAAAGAACAGAATACTGTTGATGACTGTGCAAATGTCTATAAGGTACATTACATATGTAGAATTGTGGACAGTTGGGAATGCGAGTCTCACGGGAAGCGTGCAAGGGATAAGTCCCTGCAGTCGCGCTATTCATCTGTGTCCTCGGTGGCTCAGATGGATAGAGCGTCTGCCATGTAAGCAGGAGATGCCGGATTCGGGTCGCGTTCGGGGCACACATTTTCAGCTGTCCACATCGAGGTATATCAACAACACCTGTCGGCAGCTGAGGGTTTCAGCTAGTCATCATTTATTCCAGGGAAAAGCTGCACGGTCATCAACAGTATTCTGTCTTCATATAATGGATTTTTTTCCTTTCCCTTAATGGCATGCAAATTTCAATTTAGTGAGGACGAATATGGCGACGTGGAATAACGCGCCATAGCCATGAGCTGAAAGAACTTACACTCCTATTAAAAAGCATCTTGCTGCTAAGCAAAATGGAAGAAAGCTAGACTTTTGAAGTCCGCACTGTCAAAAACTCGTATACAGTTTGATGATGATGATGATGATGATGGTGAGTCCCATACTCCTTTACAGAGCGTAGGGGAGCGACGCGGGAGACCGGCGCCGCCTTACTAGGCAAGGATAGCTAGCTATTGGTGTCGATGGTCCAGCAATTAAATAAAATATAAGTTGAATAACAGGGAAACAATAGATTCCTACTGCACGTAATTAGCTATGAAGAACAGCATAGCTCGCGAGGGATTCACTTCTAAACGCTCACTACGTCTTCACTGTAGAAGCCACGGAAACCTCACAAGTGCACAAGTCGGCACTCCGAAGTATTTCTATCTGCCGCGACCACGCGCAAACCGCTCCACTATCCAAGTCTTTCCCGCGACTGTCGCGCTGTACTGTCCGCGTCAAAAAATGGCTCAAATGGCTCTGAGTACGATGGGACTTAACATCTGTGGTCATCAGTCCCCTAGAACTTAGAACTACTTAAACCTAACTAAGCTAAGGACATCACACACATCCATGCCCGAGGCAGGATTCGAACCTGCGACCGTAGCGGTCACGCGGTTCCAGACTGAAGCGCCTAGAACCGCATGGCCACACCGGCCGGCCTGTCCGCGTCCAGCACTCACCCCCGTGTGCAGTCTCCCCATTCACGAGCTCTGTGATTGGCTAGAGCGCTCCCTCCATGTCTCCAAGCTCACAAACGTATTGAAACATGTACGAAATGCTGGATTTACATTCAAACATCTTGAAATTAAATAAATATTCCTACGGCTGGACCATAAACACGCTGTAACACACATTATTAGATACATAAACAAATTAAATAAACATATATCAAAGGAATAGAAAAAAGGTAGGCCTGCAGCCTACACAGTAAGTTTTTAACTAATTTCTTCATGAATAATATATATCGCATATAAACAAAGACATAGATGAATAAATATATTTATAAGCATGCTGCTACCGTTTTATCGTGTAACTGTGGAGTACTTATGGCCTGACACGATCGATAGTAATCGGCCACTTTGACCTCCGATAACTCATGTACTATTCAAGTTACATGCCTATAATTCATACCAATTTAGGTCTACACTAATAGCTTTCTAAAGACACGGGGATCGACAAAATCGAATGAAGCGTTTATATTTTGGAAATTCGTTGCTGGGTGTTACTTGTATAATTTACTTTCAGATACTAAACTTTAGACTGATAAAGATATTGAAAATCTGATTACACCATCAGAATCGTCGTGCAAATAATAATAATGAACATGTTTCTTTTTGAGGTACAGTAGAGTCTCGATAGTTCGAGGTGAACGGGACCGGAACCACCTCGAACTATCGAAAACTCGGACTATTGAAATTTAAATGGGAAAAAGATATATTATGAAATTGCAAGTAATACAGGTCAAAATGTGAACCTTGTTAAAATAACAGTATTTAAACATGCATTTTCATTGGCAGAATAACAATAGTTATTTATTTAGACAATTAATAGCGAAGTGTCTTTTGTTTGACGAAGCAGCAACGTTTCCTCGCGGCAATGTCACGCCACCGTCTCAGGAGCAGTAGGTCAGTTGGTGTCGCCTCGGGCTGTTGTTCCACGTAGCATATGGCGGCCTCGAGAGCAGCGTAGCCATGTGTGTGACTCACCATCGATGCAGCCTCTGCCTCGTCATCCTCGTCACTCTCACATTGCGATGGAATGTTAACCATGTCAATTATAGAAGAGTCTGTCACTTCCAACTGTTCGTCCGAATTTAACCAATCGCCTACTTCCACCTCGTCTGCCTCTTCACACCCTGGCAATCTTCTGATTGAATTACAAATGGTTGATCGTCCTCATCTGCTAAATCGTCAGTTTCTGTGTCTGGACTACTTTCCTGTAGAATTCTCTTCCATGACTTAGAAATTGTGTCTGACTTTATTTCGCTCCAAGATTCGCTAATCCAGTACACGACGTCCTTCAAAGTCACTTTCTTGAAAGCTCCTACAATGCTTTCGTTGTCTTCGGAATGCAGGATTGACTGTAGCAATCACCGACGATATTTTTGTTTTAGACATTCCAGAACGCCTTGATCCATGGGCTGAATGAGACAGGTAACGTTTGGTGGGAAAAACAAGGCGCGGATACCGTCGCACTGCAGTTCTCCTCCACTTGGATGTGAGGACGCATTATCCATGAGCAAAATTGTTTTGCATAGCAGTTCCCTTTCTTTTAAAAAATTCTTGCAGTCAGATACAAATGACTAAAAAAACCAGTTCTTGAAGATTTCCTGATTCATCCAAGCATTACTCTCATCAGTATAGACAGCCGGAAGAGCTGAGATGGATACATACTTGAATGCTCTTGGCTTGGCAGACTTCTCAATCACAACTAGTTTTAGTTTGTGGTTTCCAGTTGCATTTTAAGCTACCATAACTGTGAGCCGCTCTTTGCTCTTTTGTGCCCAGGAGCTCTTTTTTCTTCACAAGAAGCAAGTGTTCTCGCTGGTAACATTTTAAAATTTAGCCCAGTTTCGTCACAGTTATATATTTGTTCCTTAGACAAATTTTCGTCATTTATGATTTTTTTAAACTCGACGATAAATTTTGAAACGGCCTGAGCGTCACCAGAGAGTTTTTCTCCACATACGTCTAGTTGATGCACTCCATACCTCTTTCTTCCACTTGTCGAGCCAGCCCACACTAGCGGCGAAATTGTCATCTCCTTCCTGCAGCTGGTTTCTGAAAAACAAAGCTTTTTCTTGCAAGATTGGGCCAGAAATCGGAGCACCTTTCTGTCTCTGTTGGGTAAACCACATGAACAATGGCTCACTTGTTTTTTCGAAGTCTGACTTCTTTATACTTCTTCGACTGAGAGATTCGTGTGAGCATTTCTGTGAAGAAAACTGTTCCAATTTAAGTTGGTTTCTTCGCCAGTCACCTACAGTAACTTCACCGACACCATATTCGAGAGCAAGTTTTTTTATTGTTTCTCCTTTGTCAAGTCGTCTTAGTGCTTCTAATTTTAGATGCAAAGGCACAAATTTCCTCTTTTTTGTTACAGCACTCATCTTTGTAAGGTGTACAACGGAACACACAGTCAACAAACAAAACGACACACAACACTGTACAGTACAGTTACTGGGAATTACAGCAGCGTATGAACTCCCCAGTTTTGATCGGTAGCAGCCGGCAGAAGTCGGGGTATTTCGTGCCATACTGACAACAGATGTTCGTGCAACAGTACAGCGAGCTAATCGTCGGTGTTGATTGCATTGTTGTCTGCTTTGTCACTGAGCTGTACTCTCCCAATCTATCTTTTGCAATGATGTTTTCATTATTTATCATGTCAGTAAAAAAAGTATATCGTTGCAACATCTTTTTTTTTTTTTTAAGAGGCTCTGATTATTGGAAACTCGAACTATCGAGACTCTACTGTATCATGATTCATCTGGCTACTATACGAACTGTGAAATGTCTGCCATTATGGTTTCACAAGTCCACCATCTTTGGCCCTCCCGGCGCACAGCGTCACCAAGGAATTCCCAGCTACATGCACGATGGACCACGTGGTCCGGCCGTTGTGCGGCATCAAGCGCTTCCTAACGAGCCGCTTCTTGCCGAGCGGTGGCCGCCAACTCTGAACTTAAAATATTTTCAGGGCACCAAGGCTCACCCGTTACCTCACAGGTGATCCTGTTCCACTCTCACAAGCTGAGAGAAAACATGTAGCCCTAAGTGCTATTTGCTTTCACGAAACATAGGAAAGATGTTATCTGTTCAAAACAGTCCTTTATTCACAAATCAGAGAGTTGCATTTTTTAGGAACGGGGTGCTGTTTGTGTTCGCTCTCGTCGTAGGTTGTCCTATGAAAAGACATTATATTGCCTGGCTGAGATCTCGTATTGTTGGCGGACATGCCGCCGCCGTCACCCCCCCGTCCACCTTGTCCAGTTTGCCGATGACACCGCCTTCCTTGCCCTTGCCCCCACCCTGCAGTTCTCCCAACACCTTCTCCAATCCCATCTTGACCGGTTCACCGCTTGGTGCAACCAGTGGTTGCTCAAGGTCAATCCCTCCAAAACCCAGGCGATCATTGTAGGCAAAACCACCCCTTCCTTCCGCCTCCTTGATTTCTATCTCACCATCTATGGCCGTCCTATCGCCCTCACTCCCACCCTTAAGTACCTTGGCGTCACCCTCGACTGTCGCCTCTCCTGGACTCCCCATCTCCGGACAATCCAAGCCAAGGCACTCTCCCAACTCCGCCTCCTCAAGCTCCTTTCCAGCCATACGTGGGGTCTGGACCCCTCCACCATCCTCCACACCTATAAATCCCTCATCCGCCCTATCCTTTGTTACGCCCATCCGGCTTGGATCTCTGCCCCCCCTACCTTTTATAAATCCCTCCAAATCCTTGAACGCCATGCTCTCCACCTCGCCTATCGCATCCGTCTCCCCTCCCCTACGCGGATCCTGTATGATCTCATCCCCTTCCCCCACCCCCTCCTTTTACTGAAAGGATACGGATCCTGTAGACCTCCTGCAAACTCGATCTTCCTCTCCCGCTGGTCTCCCCCATCCTCTCCCACCCCCACCTGCTGCCGTGCCTGTATTCCCACGTCCCACCCAGTCTCCATCACTCCACCCTCCTTACGCTCTCCCAAGGTGGCTTCCGCCAGCTCCCTGATGATGCCCTCCTCCCCTCCATCTACCCCTCCTACCAACTTTGATCCTCCCACCCTCCTCCTGTGTTTGCTCCTCTGGGCACCCTCCCTCCTTCTCTCCCTCTTCCCTCCCTCCTCCATTTCTCCCCACTCCTCCCCTGGGCTTCCCCTCCCCTGTCCATCTCCTCCTCCCCCCATCTCCTTAGCCATTGGCATCTTTGTTCTCCCCTCTCACCCACCTCACCCTTATTCCCCTCTTGGCAGGTCCCCGGACTCGCACATGCTAAGTGGACATTCGTGCGCCAGAGATCATCGCCATCAGTGACTCATGTGTGCCGTCATGTTTAGTGTTCAGTGTTCACCGTCACACTCCATCGTTCACCAGTGCCATCGTCATCTTTAGTGTTTGTGCTTCGTGTCAACAGTTTGTAGTGTGGATTGTCATCGAGTGTGACGGGCTTCATGTTTTTTTTATGTTCATGTGTCTACTGTTTTTTCCCGCCGTTTTTCCAAGTGGTGTATCTTCTCTGTTTATATCATTGTACTATCTTCGGCTGAAGAGCGGCGTATTGTGCTGCTGCCAGCCTACCTGTTCTACAGGTTTTAAAATCACAATAAAGAAAAAAAAAATATCTCGTATTGTCTCCAATGCGTCATGGAATCTGCAGCTCTTTTGTTTGGCTAGCAGCTTCCCTATTGACCCCGACGTCCTGGCACTCTAACTTCAGAGTTCGCCCCCTTCTTACTCTTTGGCTGTGTCCTACCCGTGGCTTCTTGTGGAGCGACAGGTAGGCTACAGCTACAAATGCCTCTCTATTCGACTAACACTGAGACCCACACAGATATTCTCAGAAAACATGCATCCTGTATTGCCATAGTCGTGGTCTTAGGTCTAACGTATTTAAGATGAAACGAAATAAACAGAGAAAATAACTACAGATGAACCTAACAGTAGCTTGTTATGAAATCAAATTCGTGGTAATTAAAGTGACCCAAATTCAAAACAGTATTAATCAAATAAATAAATAAATGAGAAACATGAGAGGACGAAGCACAGTCAGACTGAAGCCATTAAGGATCTGTTGTCAGCCACTTAATCACTGAGCCACAGAGGCTGCAACTTAAGGATGGCATATCTGTGTCTTGCAGGTGAAACTGCGATGGAAAAGAACAGAAGATGGACCCTGTCGGCCGACCTGGGGGCGCTGCTGTCGTCTGGAAAAGCTGCTGACATCACCATCATGGCGGACGGCGTCTGGTTGCCGGCGCACAGAGCAGTGTTGGCGGCGCGCAGCCCTGTCTTCGCCGCCATGTTCCGGCACGATGTGCTGGAAGCTTCTGAGGGCAGTGTGAACATTGCAGACATCAACCAGGAGGTGTTGCAGCAGCTGCTGCAGTTCATGTACACTGACGAAGCGCCTCTGCTGGAATGCGTCGCACCGGAGCTGCTCGCGGCAGCGGAGAAGTACGGTGTGACCAGACTGAAGCAACAGTGTGAGCAACAGGTCATTATGGACCTGTGTGTGGAAAATGCTGCAGCCAGCGCCGTCCTTGCAATGGTCTACTCGTGTGCGAAGCTGAAGGCGGCAGCTATCAGCTTTATCAATTCCCACTACCAAGAAGTTATGGCTACAGATGGTTGGGCTAGTGCCATGAGGGAACACACGGAAGACACTGTGGAGATCTGCCGTCTGCTGAGGGATGCAACACGCCTTGAGTCAGAATGGTATGACTGCCTGTGTGCTTGTTTTCTATCCCTTACTGTCTTCAGTTTTTTATTTGTTGTTGCTGTTGTGGTCTTCAGTCCAGAGACTGGTTTGATGCAGCTCTCCATGCTACTCTATCCTGTACAAGCTTCATCATCTCCCTGTACCTACTGCAACCTACATCCTTCTGAATCTGCTTAGTGTATTCGTCTCTTGGTCTCCCTCTACGATTTTTACCCTCCACACTGCCCTCCAATACTAAATTGGTGATCCCTTGATGCCTCAGAACATGTCCCACCAACCGATCCCTTCTTCTAGTCAAGTTGTTCCACGAACTCCTCTTCTCCCCAGTTCTGTTCAATACCTTCTTATCAGTTATGTGATCTACCCATCTAATCTTCAGCATTCTTCTGTAGCACCACATTTCGAAAGCTTCTATTCTCTTTTCGTCCAAACTATTTATCGTCCATGTTTAACTTCCATAGATGGCTAAACTCCATACAAATACTTTCAGAAACGACTTCCTGACACTTAAATCTATATTCGATGTTAACAAATTTCTCTTCTTCAGAAACGCTTTCCTTGCAATTGCCAGTCTACATTTTATATCGTCTCTACTTTGACCATCATCAGTTATTTTGCTCCCCAAATAGCAAAACTCCTTTACTACTTTAACTGTCTCATTTCTTATTTATGAGCTCCATAATCATGTTATCTTAAGGGTGATATATGAGGTGTTCAAAAAGTCTCTCTGCAGTGCCATGCCGGCCGCGGTGGCCGAGCGCTTCTAGGCGCTTCAGTCCGGAATCGCGCGACTGCTACGGTTGCAGGTTCGAATCCTGCCCCGGGCATGGATGTGTGTGATGTCCTTAGGTTACTTAAGTTTAAGTAGTTCTAAGTCCTAGGGGACTGATGACCTCAGATGTTAAGTCCCATAGTGCTCAGAGCCATTTGAACCACTTTTTGCAGTGCCGTATGATTGTTAGCTTCGCGTGCCGTATGCCGCAGTGGATATAACGAAATGAAACTCAGTGAAATACAAGTTATTAATTTATTGAATATTCATTTTTACTTCCAAATTTTCACATTGAATGTTGAAAGTGTCCCCCCTGTTGTTGAATACACAGTTCAATTCGTCTAATCATGTTTACAAACACAAGCTGTAACATTTCTTCTGTAATAGAAGCAGTGAAAGTGATATTGCAGTTTTTAATTCATCGATGGATTTTTGGACGGTTTTTATAGACAGTTGCTTTCGCTGCACCCCAGAAGAAAAAGTCAGGTGGTGTTAGGTCAGGCGATCGTGGAGGCCAAAGTCCCTGCGAAATTATGCGATCACCAAAAACATCAGCAAGCAGTGACATTGAATCGCGAGCTGTATGCACGGTTGCACTATCTTGTTGAAAATAACCGTTCAGTATTTCACTTAACGCAAGTTCTCCTATGAATGGGTACAGAATATCACTGCAGTATCGTTGTGCGTCTATTGTTTCGTTGAAAAGTATGGGACCCACAATCCGACGTCTAGAAATTGCAATCCAAACTTCTATTTTCACAGAATGAAGTGGTTCCTCATGAATACAGAATGGATTTGCAGTACTCCACATACGATAATTTTGCGAGTTCATGTACCTGGATACATGAAACCACGTCTCATCAGTGAAAAACGTTTCATTAAGAATATCCCTTCCATTTTGTTCGACGAAATTTTTGAACCATTGACAATAATGCAATCTCTTGCCATGATCAGTATTTTTCAGTTCTTGCACGACTGTCACTTTGTGTGGCAAAAGTTGTAATTTTTTCCTTACAGCTGTGTGTGCCGTTCCGACGCTAACATTGATTTCCTGGGCGAGTTTTCTTACTGACATATTCGGTCTCATGGACGTTTTATCGGAAATATCGAGTAGTTTATCCTTATATAAAACGCTAGGACGACCACTTCTCAGGGCATCTTTCACTGAACCCGTACTTCGAAATTTGTTAATCACATCTCGCACAGTATGGCGATGTGGGAGTATTGTCTCAGGGAAAACTGAATTTAATATTTGACGAACTGAAACTGTGTATTTACCTTCAGCTTTGAACACTTGTTCGACTTAAAAACACACGTTCTTCAATGGTTAGCATTTTAACAGAGACGAAAGCGAAACAAACGAACAAAGGAACTAAACTTAAACGTTCACGTCAACATGTAACGACACCCACCAACGATACTACTGACGCTGGCTGAGATAAACGAAACGGTGGAATGTTGGGAGAGTCCACTTCTATGGAAGTAACACAGGCAGGCGAACGATCATACGACACGCACGGCTAGCAATCATACGGCACTGCGGAGAGACTTTTTGAAGACCCCGTATAATCCATAATATTATAAAACTGTGTATGTATGTGTCACATCTCCTCCTAAACCACTGGACCGATTTCTAACAAGCTTGGTGCACATATCTCTTACTGTCGGTTAACAATCACTGTGGGATAAGAGCCACGTACCTGTCAAAGGGGTGGGGAGTGAAAAAGTCGTGTAGACTGTGACACGTGAGTTCCCACACTTCATTCATTCAATATTTGTGAATGAGAGCACTTAGCGACTTGCAACAAACTTCACAGACAACATCAAATCCTTACAAAAATTTTCTCACTGACTCCCATACAAAGTTATGAAAGGAAAAATGTTTATTGCTTGCTACTTTTTCCGCTGACCATGCATCGAAGATACTGCACGAGACATGACGTTATAAATTATTGCTTCGTTACTAGCAACTGTATTCGAGACAAATTTACAGACAGTATGCACATATACCCCTAAATGTTCAAATGGCTCTGAGCACCATGGGACTTAACTGCTGAAGTCATCAGGCCCCTAGAACTTAGAACTACTTAAATCTAAGTAACACCGTTTAAAAATGTACCTCTGTGCAGACGTCGACAGCCATTCAGCTAGGTGGCTTTCCGCTGCTACTCTGACACCTGGTTGCAGGCATGCAGAAGCTAACAAGGAACCCCTTCAGCGCGCGGTTGCAAGTTCAATCTTTAGCAAGGCTCATCTGAAAGAGTGGTGTTAACGCTTATGACAGCAAAAATACTAGCTGCTAATGATTCAACATGTGCATCAGGAGGGCGACAGGAAACGAACGTCCGGGAGGTACAGAGATCAAGTATCTATGGGATCTATGTATTACAAGTCGCAAAATGGACATCCTCGTCATTCAAGAAATGTAAAAAAAAAAAAAATAAACCATTAACTTGCACCGTGAACACCGAATGAAAAATGCCGCGCCACAGTGATAACAAAGGTTCACACCATCAATATCGAAGGGGAGCTCCTTGGGAGTTACAAACCGTGTAGCACGTTGAGCTAGGTACCCATTCTTCAAGAATGCATATACAGTCAGGCTGGTGTAACGGGGTGATAAGAACTGATGGAATGTGATGACATGCAACCGACAGTGAAACAGTCTGTCTTGGAGCTTATCGTGAAACTGGCTATTCTTTAAGGCGAACCTCCAGATAGTGCGATATCTTTTATAGGCAAGGATAAAAACAAACATCCGGACGCTGAATATGTCCAGTGGTTCTGGGTGGTATGAACTGCAAATGCCACACGCTTTTCAGGAGGAATAGTTTTCTCTAATGGAGAATGATTTTTATACACAGACCAGAAATCAAGCAAAAGCAAATTATTTTGACCACGTATTGGCCAAAAGCAATGCTTACACCACATTTGTAGTTCCCTTACGCCCATTTTCCCACTCTTAATTCAAAAAATGGTTCAAATGGCTCTTAGCACTATGGGACTCAACTGCTGAGGTCATTAGGCCCCTAGAACTTAGAACTAGTTAAACCTAACTAACCTAAGGACATCACAAACATCCATGCCCGAGGCAGGATTCGAACCCGCGACCGTAGCGGTCTTGCGGTTCCAGACTGCAGCGCCTTTAACCGCACGGCCACTTCGGCCGGCCCACTCTTAATTGCTGTGACGTAAATATTCTCTACTCCCTTGTAAGATCACGCACACACAAATGAATGGTAGGGGGCAGAGCACCTCCAACTTCTCGCAGCACAATAAATGACTTTCCAGCCATTTTACCATCCAGATTGACAGTCGAAATAATTGTATACGAAAGCGTTAAGACATCGATGTTGGTTGATCTTGATGCAAATCTCTTGGTACTTCTAATTTCCAGGGTTCCTTAATGCATTTCTTTTTCAAATTCCGATTGGTCGAAGCTGAAAACAGTTTCCTCACGCAACGTTAGGATTAGTTTGTTTATCTCATCTACATATTTTCGGGCCGTTTCCGCAGCTTGCTGTGCATTGTCAAGTTGACAGTTTGTTTGAAATTTCGTCACCTTACGTCTTCCGTTTCTGTTGCACTGTTTGAAGTTATGCAACCATCCACTGCTTCCTATGAAATTACTGTAATCTATGACGCGCACAATATGATGTGCAAAGGTATTAGGTCACTATGAAGCCTAGTTTACACGACGACACTAGGTTGCAGGCTACAGGCCGCTGCGCATGCGCGACCCGCGTTGCGCAACTCGTTGGTGAAACTAAACACTTTGGCGACACTAGTTGCATGAGTTTTGAGGTTATGTGTGTTCGTAGAGTGTAGACAAACTGAAATATGAAGTGGGGAACGGAGAATAATGTTCGCCTTTTGGATATCTATGGTTTGCACAGGTGTTTGTGGGATTTCAGTGAGGCTCAAAAAATGGTTCAAATGGCTCTAAGCACTATGGGACTTAACATCTGAGGTCATCAGTCCTCTATACTTAGGACTACTTAAACCTAACTAACCTAAGGACATCACACACATCCATGTCCGAGGCAGGATTCGAACCTGCGACCGTAGCAGCAGCGCGGTTCCGGACTGAAGCGCCTAGAACCGCTCGACCACCCGGCCGGCTAAATGTTTTCACTCGTTCACCTACAAAGTCCATCCACACTGCTGTCAGACAGTTGCAACTACCACGTTCAACTGTGCGTAAGGTCCTCCACGAGAACTTATGGATGTACACTTGCAAAGCGCAACTGTTACAGGCACTCGAGTCAAATGACATGCCAAAACGGACAGAGTTTGCACTCAACATGCAGGAACGCCTTTCGGAGGATGAAGCATTCCTTTAGCGATTACAAAAATAAGCAACATATTGCTGCCGCTGAGACCGTCATATGCGATCACAACATAGATGGTTTGACAATATCGGAGCTGCAGGGCAAAATTTGAGTTAGGAGCGCATACTTCTATACAACTGAATTAAGAAAGATAAAAGCAAGTGTAATTCTAGCTGTGCAGTGCTATCGTCGACAAGACTAAAATCCCATCGTTCGAGTTGGCCATCTCTTTGTTAAGGAATATTGTTGACAGGAGGAAAGGCTATACAATTCAAGAAGCTGCATTCTTTATTCCATATTCATCTATTTACAACGTCGCTGCAGTGCTGCCCATTCACATATGTTTGAATTTTGAAATATTGCCACTGTAAAGATCTATCTTCAAGAGAGTAGTTTGCAAACTATTCTCTTCCTAATGCGGCCTACTTCGAGTAATTATTGTTGCTAATGTTAATAATTATGACTGTTAATGTTAATAATTATGACTGTTAATGTTAATAATTATTGGTGTTAATGAAATAGCGTCATCACCAACTAAAACCGTGTCTTATAACATGCCGAGTGTTCTCGATTGTATTGCACGCAATATGATATGTAACTTCAGTTCTGGTGACAGTGCTTCATCCATTGCAGTACCTTTATTCCTTATCACATAATTAACTCTATTTAGAAGAAACGTGAACGGTTCTGGTGACATTCTAAGATAATTAAAAGAACTTCTTGGATCTTCAGTTATAAATTATTTCAGCAAGGTTACTGAGGAACCGAGCTGACGTCTTTTCTTCATCCAGTCACGAATCGAAACACGTTTCTTACTTTTTTCTTATGCAGCGATTCCACGAAACAAGCTTTAACTCCATCACAACTCGTGCGACGTGCAGCTGCCAAAACTTTCATTTCAGACACGACTCAGGGACCCACAAAACGACGAAACTGAAGTGTATACTGGTGTCGCCGTGTCTACAGTCATATATGAAACCACTTGCGTGCAACTCATTCCACTCAACGAGTGGCGCAACCCAATGTCGTCGTGTAAACTAGACTCAATGCACATCCTGTTAATTGTATTAAGAATTCTTGAAACGCGCAAGCACCAGTTTTTGTAACAAGTGCGCTTTGTCCTCCCTTGACTATCCGTAGTTTTTCTCATGCACTACAAGATCATATTGCTGTAGCCTTATTCTAAATCTTTTCATAATACTGTGGATGCTCTTCCATGTTAGTAATTATGCTTAGTACCCGCTCCTTGGACAACGACTGGCGTTTACTACGTTCTACTGTAGACAGGATTTGTGGCTCCCTGTCCGACAAGGATGATGAACTACATAGCTCGACGTGTTTCAACATCACTTTCACTTTTTAAGCACGTATTGTCATAATTATACGCCTCATGTACGTTATCCGCACATTCGAGTATATACGACACCACACAAGCCACTGACTCATCTTGCAGAAACGCTAACATTCCATCTGCCACTTCTTTCTCACTCTGTAAAATTCCGTGGGTTCCTTTCTGACGAAATGTCAACTTCGGCAACTGTTGTTGTAGACAAAGTGCAATGTTTGCTTGAGTATCGTTGCCATTACTCTGCTTTGCATCAGCACCACTAGTGCATTAGCAATGCTGTGAGTTACTCGGAGGCCGGCCGCTGTGGTCGAGCGGTTCTAGGCGCTTCAGTCCAAAGCCACGTGGCTGCTACAGTCGCAGTTTCGAATCCTGCCTCGGGCATGGATGTGTGTGATATCTTTAGGTTACTTAGGTTTAAGTAGTTCTAAGTCTAGGGGACTGATGACCTCAGATGTTAAGTCCCATAGTGCTTAGAGTCATTTGAACCATTTTAGTTACTCGGCGACTAAACAGTTCAGCTACGCTGTAGACTCATGCTATGCCCACCATTGGATACCTCCAGTACCGGCCCCTGTACGATAAGCAGCCAATATTGCGGGTGAATGGTAGACAATATTCTAGGCGCCGAATATTGTACACGTAATTAGCCATTTCGACCACGCACTTAAGGGGTGCCTTGTTAGGGGTATCGTATGATTGGTTGAATGATTCCTACTCAGTGATGTTTTAGTCAAAAGAAAAACCTTTTCTGGTGCACAATTTTACATTTGTTAATATTTAAAAAAAGGTTGACTATATTTGTTGCGCTTTGAAATCTGACTATATACAGGGTGAATTACCTAAAATCGGCACTGCAAATGCTGCGAAAATGGTAAGTGCTACCGATGTGCTGGTTTCACAAACTGGATTGGTTGTCAGGGGCTCGTATTGTTAGCCAATCCACAGATTTTAATAATACGTAGAAAGTGAATTTTTGTGCAGACATAGTTCGCCTCCGTAGCGTAGCGGTAGCGGTTCCGCTTATTACGGAGGGGCCAGGGTTCGATTCCCGACAGGGGACTGGGTGTTGTGTGTCTATCACCATCATTTTCATCATCATTGACCCGCAAGTCGGCGAAGTGGCGTCAACTAAAAAGGACTTGCAATACGGCGGCCGAACTCCCCCTCATGGGGCCTCCAGGCCAACAATGCCATACGCTCATTTCCATTTTGTGCAGACACACACTTTTTTTAATGGAACAATGTCTATTGAGATTAACAGACTAAAATAAGGATAACTTAAAATGTCAGTGACGTTTGTTGCAAGATTCTAGTGCGAATCGTTTAGGAGATATCGTATTTTGAAAAGTTTTTACACCGACACTCGTGTGTGCCATGAAACGTGCATAATTGCTGGGTACGATGTTGTTGTGTTTACTTACACTGTACTTGTGTGTGCCTTGAATGCATTGCGACTTGCGAGTCAGTTAGCGTGTGGCAGTCCAAGTTTAGATCGTGAGTAGATGATGGAATTTACGAATACAGAAAAAGCGGACAAGCTGATGGTGTGTAGGAAGGACGCAGTTCTGGCATGTGCCGCAAGGTACCCCAATAAACGTTAACCATCTCTGCAATTATTTATAAACCTCTTCAGCCAGTTATGTGAAAGTGGTAGACCAACACCTGTACTTTATTTATCTAATCGCATCGCTAGCCCCCCCCCCGTCGGGCAGACCGTTCAATTTGTCGCCACTTCGGCGACCTGCAATCGGTGAGGATGATAGGATGATGAAGATGACAGCACAACACCCAGTCCCTGGGCGGAGAAAATCCCCCGACCCAGCCAGGAATCTAACCCGGGCCCAGAGGACTGACAATTCGTCACCCTGTCCATTCAGCTACCAGGGTCGGACAACACCTACACAACGTAACAGAATGAAACAAGTAAAGACAGAACAGTGAGAAACTATTGTTCTTGTTGCCGTTCTTGCTGCGCGTTAGCTCCCATGCAATCACACGAGGAAGTTGTATGAGTCAGGCAAGTGTCCTATGCATTTTCCATCGACAAAGGTTCTGTCCGTATCACATCTCTCTCCATCAAGATCTGTATGGAAACGATTATGAGAATCGTGATAACTTCTATATAAGGGCATTAAGACATGACACTCCAGATGTATCATGTGTCTTGTTTAATGACGAAGCCAAATGTAACAATCGGGGCCATGTAAACCCCCGAAACATGCACTATTGACCTCCCGACAGTTCCCGTCAGGTGGAACGTCAACATCCATGGAGTGAAACGGATGCGAAAAGAAGTTCCTCTGCAGACTAGGTGGAACTTGTGCCACCACCATGATGGCTGCCCACCGCACAGTGCACGAAGTACTACCGCACGTCTTCACGAATTGTTTCCAAATCGTTGGATTGGACACAGAGCACCTGTACCTTGGCCGGCCCATTCCCTGTATTCAACGCTTTTAGTATTTTTTCTGCGGGACAAGTTGAGAGACGTCGCCTACAAGAACATAGCAACTTCACCTGATGATATGCAAGACATATTACTGCCGCCCGCTCGGACATATCTGCTGAAATGCCAGCATGTGTGCAAGAGTCGTTCCTTACCGGACAGGAAGCGTGTATTGCCGCTGTCGGTGGTCATTCTGAACACAACCGGTGATGGTCAGTTGTCTCGTTACCGACCAGAATCCACGTAACTAGTGCATGCAGCTGTGTTGTTCTTTGGTGTGTGCTACCACAGGTATTGCAGAAGTGTCAGTGTGGAACGCTTCCAAAATACGATGTCTTCTAAATGACTCGCACTAAAATCTTGCAATAAACGCCACTGACCTCCTAATTTACCCTACTTTTAGTTTGTTAGTGTCAACAGGCATTGTTCCATTAAAAATGTACATTTGTATTAAAATATACTTTCTAAGTATTATTACAAAGCTGTAGATTGACTAACAACACGAGCGCCCGGCTACCAATTCATTCTGTGAAAAAAGCACCTCAATAGACATTCCTTTTAGTTCTAGGCGTTTCACCCTGTATTTGTGCAGTTCTTTTCAGACAGTACTTCGATACAATTAACTGCCTCATCTGTAAAATATTTAAGAACACTATTAATGTTATTTGTCAGGTGGTTAATATATGATATGAATCCCACAGCACTTCCCTAGGGCAAACCTAAAGATATTTCCACTTCTCCATCGAATGTAAAATACTATGTCCATTAAGCTTACAGCTGTTCTCAGCTACACATAAACTTAATTTCTAATTGTGAATTAGTATAAAAAGAGTTTATTGTGATAAAACTGAGTTCTATATCAGCAAATTGACAAAATAAATTTATTTACACTAATCGCTAAAACTAAAGAAGAGGCTGATAACCAACGTAACAAACTCCTATACCACTTAAACATTTTTACAGTGCCCCCAGAATGCCACAGTTACAATTTTATGGGTATGATACTGTAACATGTTGATGCTGCAGCCCTGTTTGTACTAATAAATTTACTTATCGTAAAGACTTAATTCAGATGAGGAAGTGAGATACAAAATAAATATTTAAAATTTTTATGTTTTCTTAGATTACAAGAAGACAATTCATGATTTTTACTGTTGATGCTGTTACATATTGTATGGCAGTCCATCATTCACTAATGCAGATAGCTGCTTGATTCACACCTTTCGATTCTTAACTCGTCTTCATTTTCATGTAATTGTAAGTCCCTGGAACAGTTCAGTACCATATCAGAACCAGTGACAGGTGGCAGGTTACCAGGTCTAGAAAATATGATCCCTAAGTAGAGTGTTGGCAGAACTGAAAGTTCGAATTTGGCAAATAGGTAACATGCAAAATAACACCAATCAACATATTCATTAAAACAATTATGCAATTGTTCATAAGAGTATAAACAGTGATTTGAGTACTTAGTGCTTTTGCAGGAATGAATCAATTTACAATATGGAAGATGAGCCACATTTCACGAGACTTCAGAGGCTGTGATAGGCAAGTCCTATGAAGATGCACTTGGAATTCTGTTTTGATTTGATAAGCAATATTCGAATCTTGCTACTTTTTTCCTATTCGATATATTTCTTCGATTGAAGAAAGTTGTTAACTATGAATTCTGGACAGTGTTGCGTGCTGAACCTTATCTCGTAGCGTAACCCTACCAACGTCATGTTAATTGAATATTACCTCACAACGAACCTAAATTTAGTAGAGCAGTAAGAACAATAACAACGAAAAAATTGCCTTTGGAGATTAGAAGATTTCCAATTGCTGTTAAGTATAAAACATTTCAGGTACATTAGTTTTGTAACTTGTAGCTCTCTGCATGGCTTCGCAGTCTCATAATCACAGACATTTCTTCGAATGTTACTAGTAGCAACGTTTTTCATTTTTATTTAAATTACAAATGTATCGTCGAATGCAACTGGTAACTAACAATAAGAACATTATTTTTCTAACTTATTTACTCAACATATGAAAGTGCTATCAGTTAATTTTTTTAAAAAAAGTTTGAAACATCAAATAGAAAATAAAATACCTCCTTATTTCTAGGTATTCAACAGTATTACTGATATCTGTATATAATTTCTTTATTTAATGATAAGGCATTTCGAACGTCTGTGCTCAATTTTAATTTATTTTTATATGATCATTAATTAAAAATAGAAAATTATTATGTTCATCGAAAATTTTTATTCCATCCCCTTGCCAGTTCATTATTGTTTAATTTTTTGTGCAGATGTTAGCTATAGCTGCTGTGGTTGCTGCAAACTTAATAGCTGTTCTTTTAAATGCCACAATTCTCCTTTTCAGCAAGAATGAAACACCAGAAAAGACGGAAGAGGATAGGGGTGACCTGGCAGGCGACCTGGTGGCACTGCTGGAGTCTGCTGACAGCAGTGATGTGACACTCATGGTGGGTGGGATGCCACTGGCGGCCCATAGGGCAGTGCTGGCAGCACGCAGCCCTGTCTTGGCTGAGAAGGTCAAAGACACCCCAAATGGTACCCTGCAGATGGACGGAGCACCACATAAGGAGTTGGGCGAAGCCCTGCTCTACATGTACAGTGACCAACTGCCACACCCAGAAAGCGTCAGTGACAAGCTCCTGGTGCTGGCGGACAACTATGAGCTTTGTGTTCTAAAGAAATACTGTGAAGAGCAGTTAGCAGACCAAATCTTTGTTGACAATGCAGTGTCCCTGGTTGTGGTCGCAACAAAACACTCCTGCACCATGCTCAAGAGAGCTTGTGTTGATTTCATCAGGAGGGAAATCTTCGATGTGATGGACACGGCTGGTTGGGAAATGGCATTACGCAATGACCTGGAAATCATGGTGGAGATATGCAAATGTGTGGCTTCAGCAGAAAGGTATAGGTAGTTTTGTTTGTGTGGATAATACTGTAACTATTTCTATATTTTTGTACTTATACACAGGGATTGATCGAAATAACGTACTGACTCCTGCAAATATTGAAACACATGGAAAAAATAATGTGACAGAATCCAAGCAGAGAGGGAGTGTAAAACAGTGTACCAACGATAAGTCATTAAAATTACTGAGAAACTATAGGAGTGCCACGTCCTTCACATCAGTACACCTTTTAAAACACAGAAGTCTAAATTTTTGTGCTTCAGGGAAAAAATAACATCTTTGAACAAGAGAGTGGGGGAAGTGAAACTCATTGCCGATGTATTGGACGACAATAAATCTATACACATAGCGTTGAATGTGTGCTGAGAGGCAAACACTCTACTGGCGTACTTAGAAGGAATTAAAGAACAATCTGCTCAGAAGAGTTTGCCGAAGATGCTAGCTTTGCAATACTCAATGAGTAAACAACTGTACCAGGAATAATTAATTCTTCAATAAAGCTATCATAACTAAACAAAGCTAATGGGTTTGCAATTAAGTAATTTTAACTGATAATGGTTAAAGTGTGGACAGGTTTGCTAACCAAATGTAGTTGAACTAGAAAAATCTAATTTAGGATCAAATTAACTTTAGAGTGATCATCAAATTTCATCTAGCTTAGACCACTGATAGAGTATCTGTTGCTAATGTTTTTATAGGTGACAAAATTTAATCACTCTGTGGTGGTACATTAGTGACAGTAGATAATGATTAATTTGATTGATTTCAGTACAGAGACTGTTATCATTGTGTTTTGAACAAAAATAAATTTTTATACAGGGTAACTTACACTTATCGAGTTTTGTTTCAGTAACATATTCCTGTTAGTTATGTTGAAGCTAAGCAACAATACGAACATGTTCTATAGGATGAAACCACAAGGAGTTTAGTTAGTTATGAACTATGGTCCCACTTCTCTGAATTTAATCCAAAGTGTCTTAGGCAGAAACTCAGTCAAAATCTTAAATAAATCTGATTAATAATGGCTTGCAAGATGGAAAGCGTGTAAATATGGTTCTGCCCTGTGTGAACTCTAAAACCAAGTCTTAAGCCAAGATGGCTGAGTAAAGACGTGTCAAACGAAATGTAAATGTGAGATCAGCTGCCAGTACACTCACGAGTAAATGAATTAGAAGTTCCTGCCTAGTAACGTGTAGTACCCAATTTCGTTTTGATGACATAAAATAGATGGGACATCAGGATGCACTAAAAGGGTTGGGAATCCAAGTTAATTCATGATCTGTTGACAAGCACCTACGCATAATAAAGAATGGCCATAAAGACAAACACATCTCGGTCAGTGACATTCCACAATTGCTCATTAGGACAGAAATCAGGTAACCTAATCTACTACATAGCGTGTTGCTACAACGACCTAGTTTGGAAGCAATTGAGCTGTACATTTTCCTGTTCAAACTGCAAGACACCAACAGTGTCTGCATATGAGTAAAGTCAACATTCATAAATGGGGAGAAACTTGTTGAATTGTTCACTAGGATGAGACGATGTCAGACATGTTTTAAGTATCAGTTTTTACCAAACAAGGATACCATTTTCTCCCGCCTGACTAGTGCCCCGTTGGCAAATGCAATAGATTGTGTCTTTGGTGTGCTTGCGTTCTATCAACGATACTGTAATGGAACAGATACCTCTAAACAAACCTGGACAAGTTTTCTGGGTATATACTAATATATTCTTGGACTCATCAGTCCAGGCTACTATTTCTGTGCTCCAGATGATCAATGGCCACGAGGTTACACCCAGTTTAATTTCTGTGCTCTGTGACATGTTGTGAGGAAAGGTACACATAAGCAGCACTTTGATCTGTATCACATGACATAGGTATCGTCTGAGAGCTATGAATGGCATATTCTTTAAAAACTCAAGAACTGAATAGGGGCTTGATTTGGTGCATTGTATCCTATCCACTTATAAAATTCCTGATAGTCAACAACACCTGGCCATGGAAACTGGCAGCGTCAGTCTTTTGCAAATCGATGTTCTAAAGCAGCATGCTTGACATGATGGCAAGTGAAGTACAGTGTGACTGCACCGCCGTGTGAGGCGAAATGACACGTACTATGAGCACCTAACAAACTCATCTGCCTTTTCTGTTTCAGTCGCCATTACACCCTCATTCTCCACAGCTCCATCACTGCCACCAACACTCTTTCCATTACATAACCTAACAACAGCAACAGCTATGCCCACACCATCCATCACCACGCCAGCTTCATCTGTATCCACATCAGCTTCCTCTGTGACAACATTTTCTCATCAACCAGATCACAGTCTGAGTAAGGCAGCATGCTGTTGCTAATGTCTTTTTACCTCGCCTATAAAGTTCTTCGAAAATATTTGAAATTAAAAACTATCTGCGAAGCCACTCATAAATAAATAAAGTAAAGTTGTTCTTAACACAACAGCTTGTTTGAGTGCTGCAGTATGTTACTATAAATACTCAGATTAGAGGGAGCCCTTACCATTCTCTGACCGTTGACCTGATTTACTTAGCCAGTTACAAGGGAAAATGATTTAACTGGATTTCAAAGCATGGTTGATCTTGGAATTTTTCACGTTGTCAGAATATAACTAGAGATGAAATAAGGGATGAATGACCAGTTGAACATTGGAACTCGAACTTTTGGATTTATTGTGGTACATTTATACATTAGGCTATCAAAAGACACAGCACTGACTGATACCTAACTCATACCTTTCAAAAACTCTGTTATCATAAATACTTCAGTACCCAGATTCAACACTACCCTGATATCATCATAATCCTTACTCATCCTGCAGCCCTCCTTCCTCATAGTCCTCCACCTCCTAAACAACTTCTTCACCTGTAGTGTCTGAATATCCTTATGGAGGTTGACAGGGCTGTTGATACCAAAGACACTGTAGAGAATGTTGAGTGGGAGCTCCAGTCCTGAATTCCACTTGCAGAAACTCATCAGCAACTAGCTAGGACTCCAGCTCTACTTTCTTTAACGATATTTTCTCAAAGTCTGCATTACAAGTGGTATATCTCGTAATGTGCAGTGCCATTGCCCACTGTAGGCACCATGTATAACATTCATTATCAACAGCCCAAAGACAATATTGTCAACAATGTCTTGTATGGAATAATCATCTAATCCAAGACTATAAGAACTAGCGAACTCGCCCAATTAATCCCAGTTCAAATGTAGTACCTTTCTAAAACTGTTTCCGAACCTGAAATCCCCTCCCTACACACCACTTGTAACCTATCCCACCAGATATACAATGATCAGGTGAAAAACTACGACCGCTGCACACTGTCAGACTGAATGTCAGCTAGTGGTGTTTTGGACTCATGATATGGACAGGAAAGTATCCAAGCAAAGTAGAGATGAATGGGGAATCATTCTTCCAACGATAAGGGGCTGCAAATGGGAAAATTCAATGAGACTGTGGCAAACAGCAGATTGTTATAATCCAGCTCATGGGAGCGAGCATCTCGGAAATGGCGAAGCTATTCGGGTGTTCATGCGCCAACATTGAACAATGTTTGGCAAGCACAATTGTCTTTAGGGTACACCATTCAGAGCCCGTTGTTAACATACAGCTTCTCAGCAAACGAACATTATGTCTTCACATGCTTGATCTAACGACTTCGTCAGTCACGATCACAGTGGGCATGGGACCACCAAAATTCGACAGTGGATCACTGAAAATTTGTCGCCTGGTTGGATGATTGGTGACCTGATATGCGGACATCCAGGCGAATGGCTGTTTGAAGCATGCATTCCGCCATGGCCGCTAGTCTATGAAGATGCTGTGGGAAATAGTCACATGGGCTTCTATGGGACTTGTGGTGTCACAAGAGCAGAGTCGTGTTACAGTGGTCTAAAGATCGTGATAGAGAAATCATGCTGATATATTGGAAACGAAGTTGGTCTGATCTGAACGTGATGGAACATATGTGGGACACAACTGGGTGCCAGCTCCGTTCTCACAAATTGCTGCTTGTAATCAATGGCAACTATGGGAGCTGAGCATACACGTCTGATACTTAGAGGAAATGTACCAAGGACGTAAAGAATCTATGCCGGCTAGAAGTGCAGGTGTACTGCATGCCAAGTGTGGAACAATGTGCTGTTAAGCAGATCGTTATAATATTTCGGTCCGTCAGTGTATAAATGTAAGGAAAATGCCTCTTCCAAAAATTCTGACCTGGTCATACTCATCCACACCACTGACATACCATTTCAGTCTGACAATTCCCTGGAGCCAACTGTTATCGCTAAAGACATTTCTGCTTTGTTATCATTGTCTTTAAAAAAAGGTGCATCCCTGTGAGTGACCACATTCTGTATTTCAGCTAAACTCTCCTGCCACATAAGCCAAAGTTCTCTCCCAAGGTGCTTTCATGCATCCTTGTAGATACCATTGTTCATTTCCACTGCCGCCATATCTTGGATCAATGGACTTTGTTCTACTGCACCCTACATTCACCACAAATACGATCATATACTATTTCATTACTTCATAGTTTCCAATGCTCCTCTGGCACTCTATTTTCTCCAACACTCACCACTGACAAATCAACTTCTGCATCCCATTTTTCTCATGATGATTTCATTCCATCTAGTTGTTTATACATAGCTAATCAGCAAATCTCTGAAGGTATTATGTAAAAAATCTCAAATGCCCTTGCTTTGAATCTAAACCCCCCTCCACTATTTAAAACAATTAAATTTAGAAATGACAAAAATTAAACTATTCTAATGTTTGAACTTCAAAAATCTCACACTAAATTCCAGGTTTCTTGTGATAAATTTAAGATAAAATCAAATAAATCTTCAGAGGAAATATACTAAAATAAAAATGTAAATTTAATGTAAAATAAAGTAAATCTTTCGAAGAACCTACTAGAATAAAAATGTAAATTCAATGAATTTTAAAACTAAAATTTAAATTTCTAAAAATAAAATTAATATATTAAGGAAATTCAATTTCATAATCTTTTTACAATTCTGTATTAAAAATGGCTTTATAACTTACCTGTTAGTACTTTTAACACAACTGAATCAATCTTTTTAACACGTCAGGCAAGAAATTTTAAATCCGTTATCTGCAATTATTTCTCTTACCACAATTTATGTCATCAATTTAAAATAAGAAGCTTTATATTTATTATTAATTTTAAGCTCAGATGGTTTTCTAAACTGAAATGTATTATTCTACTTTGTGAGAAATTGATCCACTTATACAAGGAAAAAGAACAAACAGATCTTAGATGTTAGTAGTCAGCATTTTGTCTTGTGAATGTTTTGGTGTCTGCCCATTACATAACCCACAAACATTTTAACGTAGTTTATCATTAAATAAAGCACCCATTTTCATAGTTGTGAGTTACTTACATGGTCTTTACAGCAGTCAAATGTATGATATAAATAAGGTGATTTATAACAAAATTATATGGATACACTCAACATCTCATTTGAAATATGAATCTGGTGATAAAATTATTTACTAGTGGAAGCCATGGAGAGGAAAAGATTGTCTTTATTTCGTTCAGACTTACTAAAAGGTTCCTAAATAACTTGTGAGCTATAATCCTACATTATCAAATATATTTTGAGAGGATGATATAAATTTGTGTCCTGTTTATTATGAGTTTGAAGGCTGGGATTTTAAATTTGGTTAGTTTAAAGAAATGTGCAGTAGGAATACTGGATTTGGTTTCATTACAGCAAATTCGGCAAGGAAATTTAATGATGTAAAATACTGAAATAAGGGATAAAGATTTCATAAGTTCAAGCATTAATCATAATCAAAAAATGTGACTCAGTTATACTACTAATAGTGTGTATTAAACCTTTCTCATTATTTTTTCTTAAAAAAATGTTATCAAAATACCACCCAGAGGAAAAGCACGAAATTACAAAAAACAGAAGATTGATCTTTACAAATGTGGAAGAAACAACCAAAGACATAATATGAGAATTAGAAAAGAGTATCACTGTGTTATTGGTCCAATCAAACAAGTTACATGGAGGTTCGAAGGAGTTGTTGAAAATGTGCTAAAACAGTTGAAGAAAACAGAAAGAAGAAAAGAATATGGTTTCTTATTATCATCTAGTGGATATCAGAGAATTATTAGTGAAACAGAATGAGAATACATTCAGTGGAGCAGAAGTACAGAATGTTTTGAGCAAGAAAGAAGAAGTAGCTACAAACAAAAAAATTCCATATAAACAAAGGGATAAATGTGAAAAAAATGTAAATATAAGTAAATGAAAGTTAAAATTTATTGTTGCTGTTGTGGTCTTCAGTCTGAAGACTCGTTTGATGTGGCTCTCCACATCGCCAAATAACAAGAGCAACCTGCATCCTTCTGGATCTGCTCACAGTATTCCTTGGTCTGCCTCTAAGATTTTCACCCCTCCCACACACTTCCCTCCAATACTAAACTGGTGATGCCTTAACATCTCAGAATGTGTCGTACCAACTGATCCTTTCTTCTGGTTGCACCACAAATTTATTTTCTCCCCACTTCTGTTCAGAACATCCTCATTAGTTGTTTCACTTTCACACATGGTTACACTCCATACAAATACTTTTAGAAAAGACTCCCTAACACTTAAATCTATATTTCAAATGAAGAAATATTTCTTCTTGAGAAATGCTTTTCTTGTCATTGACAGTTTACATTTTATATCATCACTACTTCGATCCCCATCATTTATTTTGCTGTCCAAATAATAAAAGTCATCTACTACTGTAATTGTCTCATTTCCTAATGTAATTCCCTCAATATCACATTTAATATGAGTACATTCCATAGTTTTGTTTTGATTTTGTTGATGTTCATCTTATTTCCTCCTTGCAAGTCACTGTCCATTCCATTCAACTGCTATTCCATCTCCTTTGTTAGCTTTGAAACAATTACAATGTCATCAGCAAATGTCAAACATTTTATTTCTTCTTCCTGTAATAAATTCCTACTTCAGATTTTTCTTTCAGCTATAATAACACTGGAGATAGGCTACAACCCTGCCTCACTCCGTTCTAAACCACTGTTTCTGATTCGTGCCCCTCAACTCTTATAAGTCATCTGTTTTCTGTACAATTTGTAAATTGCCTTTTGCTTCCTGTATTTTACCCCTGCTGCCTTCAGTATTTGAAAGAGAGTACTCCAGTCAACATTGTCAAAAGTTTTCCCAATGACTACAAATGCCACAAATGTGGGTTTTCCTTTCCTTAAGCTATCTTCTAATATGAGAAGTCGTAGGGTCAGTACTGTTTTATGTGTTCCTACATTTCTTCACCGAGGTTGGGTGCTACCATCTCTTCCATCCTTCTGTAAAGAATTCTTGTTAATATTTTGCAACCATGACTTCTTAAACTGATAGTTCGGTAATATTCACATGCGTCAACACCTACATTGTTTGGAATTGGAATTATTCGCTTGTCCTGTCTCATATGTATTGCACACCAGATGGACGAGTTTTGTCATGGCTGCCTCTCCCATGGATGTAAATAGTTCTGTCAGAATGTTGCCTGGTTATACATGTTTCTAAACCATTACGGTTGCCCACTAGAAATTCAAGCTTAACCGTTTTGCACTTCCTATAAATCTAATTTTTTAGAAATTGTATTCGCCTTTCGCCCTTATCATTTGCTGTATTTTGATATTTTCTCCTTTCATGAGTTAAATTCAATGTCTCTTGTGTCATCCAAGGATTTCAACCAGACTTTGTCTTTCTACCTATTTGATCCTCTGCTGCCTTCACTGTTTCATCTCTCAAAGCTTCCCACTCGCCTTCCCACTCGTCTTCTAGTGTATTCCTTTATCCTGTCTAATCAATTGCTGCCTAATGCTCCCTCTAAAACACTCAAACGCTTACGGTTCTTTCAGCTTATCCAGGCTCTGTCTCTTTCATTTTCTATCTTTTTGCAATTTTTTCAATGTTAGTCTACAGTTCATAATCTATAAATTGAGGTCACAGTCAACATCTTTCCCTGAAAACATCTTACAGTTTAAAATGTGGTTCTGACATCTCTCCTCCATTACATAGTCAATATGAAACCTTCTAGCGTCTATATGCCTCTTCCATGCATACAACCTTCTTTCATGATTCTTAAACGAAGTGTTAGCGATGATTGCGTTATATTAGACAGCTTCCTCTTTCATTCCCGTACCCATTCCATATTAAACTACTATTTCTCATTTTCTTCCTTGTCCTGCCGTTGAATTCCAGTCTCCAGTTAGAATTAAATTTTGTTTTCCCATAACTATCTGGATAATTTCTTTTAACACATCATACAGATCTTCAGTCTCTTTGTCACCAGTGGAGCTAGTTGGCATACGAACTTGCACTATTGTGGTGGGTGTGGACTTTGTGTCTGTCTTCATTATGATAATGTGTTCTCTATGCTGTTCATAACACATTGCCTGCATTCCTGTTTTCTTATTCATTATTAAATATACTCCTGCATTACCTGTATTTGGTTTCATATTCACAACACTGTATTCACTTGGCTAGAAGTCATGTTCTTCCTACCACCGAATTTCACTGATTACCACTAGGTCTTATTTCAAACTATCTGTTTCCCTTCTTCAGTTTTCTAATCTACATGCCTTCTTAAGGGATGTAACATTCTCCAGTCCAATCTCTAGTACGCCTGTTTTGTTTCTGCTGAAGATGATATACTCTTGAGTAGTCCCCACCCAGAGATCCGAATGGGGGACTATTTAACTGCAAAACATTTTATCCAAGAAGCTGCCATCATCATTTAATCATAAATAGATCTGTGTGCTCTTGGGAAGAATTGTATCTGTTGTTTCCCCTTGCTCTTAGCCACTTCCAGCACAAGCACAGCAAGCCTA
This sequence comes from Schistocerca americana, assembly GCF_021461395.2. NCBI lineage: Eukaryota > Metazoa > Arthropoda > Insecta > Orthoptera > Acrididae > Schistocerca > Schistocerca americana. Next base: position 587,625,995 of record NC_060123.1, on the reverse strand, counting down.
TTTTGCTTAATGTTACAAGGACAGATGATCAATCATCCAGACTTGTGTCTCTGTAACTGCTGAAAAGGCTGCTGTCCCTCTTCAGGAACCAAACATTTGTCTGGCCTGTCAACAGGTACTCCTCCATTGTGGTTGTACCTACGGTACAGCTATCTGTATCACTGAGGCATGCAAGCCATCCCATCAATGGCAAGGGGGTGGATAAAGTATATTAACATAAGCAAATATAAAGTCTATGGTTTAAGACTTGATGGAATACTAAACTATATTTTTAATTTACGACCAGACTTGAGTGGAGATGATTAAGAAATTCATGGAGTAGCTTATGAAGCTACAGATAGATTAATGAAGTTATTAACCAGAAAACAAATTGTTATAGATGCAGTGGGTATTAAATTTGATGTTGATAATTTGTCAAAGTATGCAAATGTATTAATAACTTCACTTGTATCATATGGGTCTAAAAGCCCAAATAATCTGAAATCCATTAAGAGTAATAAGTCAAAACACATAGTAAAACCAAAAACTGAAAATTAAATTCAAATAATAGTATACCTACAGGGGATTGATGAAAGGAAAATTAATAAAGTAAATCAAGAGGAGATGAATCAAATAAATCAAGGAAGATGAATAATCTGTTGCATCACATTATGCATCAGAGAAAGTAATGAGGTAGAATAGAAATAAGTGAATATATTACGAATTATCATGATGTGGAAAACTATTCCACAGTGGCACTGGATCAGTGACTGAAATGGCATGGCAAGCTAAGTTCCAGAAATGCTAGCCAATGGTGACAGTCACTGGTGAGTGAGGACTGGAAAGCTGGCAGTGATGTAGAGGTGAGGTGGTATGGTGCACCAAACCCAGGACCTCAGTAAACAATGCAGTGTCAGTAGTGTGCGGATGCGAGTCTGTGGTGGTAGGGTGCTTGTATACTGAATAGGTGATGGCTGAGTAGTGTGCAAATGCTTGGTCCACTAGTCTGAGATCTGAGATCTCTGCTGGAGACACCCAGAGGCTGGTTGGTGTGATACTGAGGTGGACCCAGTTGCAGGGCTCTAGCTCATGTTCTGACACCATAATTTCTAGAAGTAGCACATAGGCCAGCAGCTAGTGAAAGGCAGTGGCTGAATGTATATGACACCGAGTGACACATATCAGTCTGTTGGCTGGCATGGAATATTTTTTGACAGCAGTAGGACAGTAGACAACATACTGCTAGGTCTTGACTGTGAGCATTTCTGGTAGATATGCCCAGTTTAAATATAAGCAGGCTACCATCTCTACTGGTGTAGAGGCTGAAGTGGTGTGGTGTGAGGTTAAGGTATGAGGTAATTCAGGTTGCTACTGTGGCAGACTGAGGCCTTGCACCATGACATCTCTGCAAAATTATGGCCCTTTCAGTGAAATTTTGCAGTTGGCTAGGTGGCCCAACTGACTACAGGTTGTGAAGTCAGTTCAGAGACATGTTGGTTCAAATGGCTCTGAGCGCTATGGGACTCAACATCTATGGTCATTAGTCCCCTGAACTTAGAACTACTTAAACCTAACTAACCTAAGGACAGCACGCAGCACCCAGTCATCACGAGGCAGAGAAAATCCCTGACCTCGCCAGGGATCCCAGGCGTGGGAAGCGAGAACGCTACCGCACGACCACGAGCTGCGGACAGAGACATGTTGGCACAATGGTATTGAAGAGTATGATAATGGTTTCAGGTGTTATAAGTTTTAAATTGATGAACGAAGTAATTTTCTCCCGATTATATTACTCCAAGTCCAAAACATAAAGTAAAGACTATAATGAAAGAATGAGCAAAAGATGAATTATAGAAATGCAATTTCGATAGTTACTTAAAGTATACTTAGAGAAAAGCTATAAGAAATCAGTCTATAAATGATGGTAATTTGCTTATAGCACAATCTGTTCCAGTTAGTAGAAATATTCTAGAATATTTTACAAAGAAGAAAGAAAAACTTCATGAAGGTGGACTTCTTCCAATGATGTTTGCAGCATTTGGAGCTTTAGCATCTCTGGTTGATGGCGGTACAGCTATTACAACTGCAGTTCATCAGAAGCAAAAAGATTATGCTGAATTACTTGTTGAAAGTAGCACAATTTGGTAATGAAGAATAAGAAAAATTAAGGTATTTGACAAAATAATTAGAAAATTATACACAACCTCTAGCGAATAGAGAAAAATTATTAAAGAAATTAAAAGCTGAGAATGTAAAGATTTTTAAGATTAATGAACTTCTATGAAAAGCAAGTAAAACTGAATACAGGATAGGTAATTTGGATGCTTCACATCATTTTGAAGCATGCTGGTTTTGTTGTTATAAAACAGTAATAAGAAATTTGTTTGGTTTGGACAATACATATCAAAAGTTTTAATTAATTATTTCTGATCAGAGGAATAATATTATAATGACACAGAATTCAGAACATTGATGAATATTTTTGTAAACATTTGAGTACATAAGTTTTAAAATTATTTTCTGGTGGTTTCAGATTAAATTAAGTTTTCAAATTAAAGAAGGAATAAAACTTGCTGGCAGACTAAGACTGATTTGGACATTGGGTCAAAACTGAGACCTTTGTCTTTCATAGACAAATGCTCTACTGACTGAGCCACCTGAATGTTAGTCACAACCTGCCATCACAGCTTCACTTCTGCCACTACCTCTTCTCCTGCCTTTCAAACTTCACAGAAATTGTCTTGCAAAGCTTATATGTTTAGCACTCATGGAAGAAAGCATGTTACAGAGAAAATAGTGTAGCCACAGCTAAGTGATTATTTCCAGAATGAATTTTTTCTCTGCAGCAGAGTGTGCACTCATTTGAAACTTCTTGGCAGACTACTACTGTGAGCTGCACTGAGACTCAGAGGAGGAATGGCTCTGAGCACTATGGGACTTAACATCTGAGGCCATGAGTCCCCTAGAACTTAGAACTACTTAAACCTAACTAACCTAAGGACATCACACACATCCATGCCCGAGGCAGGACTCGAACCTGCGACCGTAGCAGTCGTGCGGTTCCGTACTGAAGTGCCTAGAACTGCTCGGCCACCACGGCCGGCAGAGGAGGAATATATTTGTATATAAACTGAGCTAGAATTATACTTCATCCTCAATATTTTTCAGAATTTTTATATATGTTTTTAAGTAATTATAATGATATTTCAAGCTTTCTTCTTTGACATCTAATAACATAGATAATTGTAAAATAAAAACCATGTTTATTAAGTCACATTTTAAACTGCCAGAGTAATATCAGACATTATTTCACTTTTTTCATTTTTCTCATGAAGTATACGAACTCCATCAGCAAGTGTATCTCTGAATTTTCCTGTTTGTTTATCTTTAATTTTTTCATATTTAAACTTTTCTTCAGTTTGACTCACATACTTCACACAAACAAAAACGATTGTATGAATTGTTATATATTACTTCCTTGCCTGTTTTCATTATTTTATATCAAAAGTTATTACTGATTTCCTGGAACTATTACCTATTATTTCATTTGAACCAAATTGTTAGGTGTTTTCATTTAATTTCATATATACTGACACTATCATTTCTGGATTGTCATATTTTAGTGCAATTTAATCAACTTCATACTTTTTCAAAATTACACGATATTTCTTAAATGGTCTCAGTTTTTCAGAGGAGGAGTTCATTTACCCCCTAAAGTGTTATATAACAAACACAATACACCATTAATTGTCAAAACACTGTTTAGGTTAAAGAAATTGTGGTGTCACCACCAGACACCACACTTGCTAGGTGGTAGCCTTTAAATCGGCCGCGGGGTTCTTTTAGTTTACGTCGGACCCGCGTGTCGCCACTATCAGTGATTGCAGACCGAGCGCCGTCACACAGCAGGTCTAGAGAGTCTTCCTAGCACTCGCCCCAGTTGTACAGCCAACTTTGCTAGCGATGGTTCACTGACAAATTACGCTCTCATTTGCCGAGACGATAGTTAGCATAGCCTTCAGCTATGTCATTTGCTACAACCTAGCAAGGCGCCATTACCAGTTACTATTGATGCTGTAAAACATGTACCGTCAAGAGCGATGTTCACCAATTATGAATTAAAGTTAAGTATTCCAGTAGTTACGTACGTTCTTTGCTACTATAAATTCCTTGTCCTGTTCCAGACCTCACCCCAACCTGCGTGAGCTTAAACACGTGCCTTTCGGCTTCCTGTCATAGTGGATAGGCTGTCTTGCTAATCCACAACAGAAATAATGGAAACTGCAAAATGTAACAACAAATTTTATGCACTATCAGATTAAAACGGAAACAACAAACCCAAAAATAACTACAATTTGGCACAAATAACAATTATATTTTAAGTATTTAGTTATTCTTGTTTTTAAAAGTTCTAGAACAGAAATACTGCTCATTCCTTTACTTTTGTAAATAATCACTAGATAGCACCAACTGTAATGATTGTTATTATTTTTATGTCTGTGCTCTTTGTTACAACCATAAGTTGTTGTTGTTGTGGTCTTCAGTCCTGAGACTGGTTTGATGCAGCTCTCCATGCTACTCTATCCTGTGCAAGCTTCTTCATCTCCCAGTAGCTACTGCAACCTACATCCTTCTGAATCTGCTTAGTGTATTCATCTCTTGGTCTCTCTCTACGATTTTTACCCTCCACGCTGCCCTCCAATACTACATTGATGATCCCTTGATGCCTCAGAACATGTCCTACCAACCGATCCCTTCTCCTGGTCAAGTTGTGCCACAAACTTCTCTTCTCCCCAATCGTATTCAATAGTTCCTCATTAGTTATGTGATCTACCCATCTAATCTTCTGCATTCTTCTGTAGCACCACATTTCAAAAGCTTCTATTCTCTTCTTGTCCAAACTATTTATCGTCCATGTTTCACTTCCATACATGGCTACACTCCATACAAATACTTTCAGAAATGACTTCCTGACACTTAAATCAATACTCGATGTTAAAAAATTTCTCTTCTTCAGAAACGCTTTCCTTGCCATTGACAGTCTACATTTTATATCCTCTCTACTTCGACCATCATCAGTTATTTTGCTCCCCAAATAGCAAAACTCCTTTACTACTTTAAGTGTCTCATTTCCTAATCTAATTCCCTCAGCATCATCCGACTTAATTCGACTACATTCCATTGTCCTCGTTTTGCTTTTGTTGATGTTCATCTTATATCCTCCTTTCAAGACACTGTCCATTCCATTCAACTGCTCTTCGAAGTCCTTTGCTGTCTCTGACAGAATTACAATGTCATCGGTGAACCTCAAAGTTTTTATTTCTTCTCCATGGATTTTAATGCCTACTCTGAACTATTCTTTTGTTTCCTTTACTGCTTGCTCAATATACAGATTGAATAGCATGTGGGAGAGGCTACAACCCTTTCTCACTCCCTTCCCAACCACTGTTTCCCTTTCATGTCCCTCGACTCTTATAACTGCCATCTGGTTTCTGTACAAATTGTAAATAGCCTTTCGCTCCCTGTATTTTACCCCTGCCACCTCTTAGAATTTGAAAGAGAGTATTGCAGTCAACATCGTCAAAAGCTTTCTCTAAGTCTACAAATGCTAGAAACGTAGGTTTGCCTTTCCTTAATCTTTCTTCTAAGATAAGTCGTAAGGTCAGTATTGCCTCACATGTTCCAGTATTTCTGCGGAATCCAAACTGATCTTCCCCGAGGTCGGCTTCTACTAGTTTTTCCATTCGTCTGTAAAGAATTCGTGTTAGTATTTTGCAGTTGTGGCTTATTAAACTGATTGTTCGGTAATTTTCACTTCTGTCAACACCTGCTTTCTTTGGGATTGGAATTATTATATCCTTCTTGAAGTCTGAAGGTATTTCGCCTGTTTCATACACCTTGCTTACCAGATGGTAGAGTTTTGTCAGGACTGGCTTCCCCCAAGGCTGTCAGTAATTCCAATTGAATGTTGTCTACTCTGGGGGCCTTGTTTCGACTCAGGTCTTTCAGTGCTCCGTCAAACTCTTCACGCAGTATCGTATCTCCCATTTCATCTTCATCTACATCCTCTTCCATTTTCATAATATTGTCCTCAAGTACATCAACCTTGTATAGACCCTCTATATACTCCTTCCACCTTTCTGCCTTCCCTTCTTTGCTTAGAACTGGGTTTCCATCTGAGCTCTTGATGTTCATACAAGTGGTTCTCTTATCTCCAAAGGTTTCTTTAATTTTCCTGTAGGCAGTATCTATCTTACCCCTAGTGAGATGAGCCTCTACATCCTTACATTTGTCCTCTAGCCATCCCTGCTTAGCCATTTTGCACTTCCTGTCGATCTCATTTTTGAGACGTTTGTATTCCTTTTTGCCTGCTTCATTTACTGCATTTTTATATTTTCTCCTTTCATCAATTAAATTCAATATTTCTTCTGTTACCCAAGGATTTCTACTAGCCCTCGTCTTTTTACCTACTTGATCCTCTGCTGCCTTCACTACTTCATCCCTCAGAGCTACCCATTCTTCTTCTACTGTAGTTCTTTCCCCCATTCCTGTCAATTGTTCCCTTATGCTCTCCCTGAAACTCTGTACAATCTCTGGTTCTTTCAATTTATCCAGGTCCCATATCCTTAAATTCCCACCTTTTTGCAGTTTCTTCAGTTTTAATCTACAGTTCATAACCAATAGATTGTGGTCAGAGTCCACATCTGCCCCTGGAAATGTCTTACAATTTAAAACCTGGTTCCTAAATCTCTGTCTTACCATTATATAACCTATCTGATACCTATTAGTATCTCCAGGTTTCTTCCATGTATACAACCTTCTTTCATGATTCTTAAATTAAGGGCCGCAGCCGCACTGAGGCAGCAGGGGAGAAGACGATGACGACGACGACGACAATGGCGGGCTAATACGAGCCCAGTACAGTAGAGGGAGAGCACGGAGACAGCTCTCCCCCCTAACAACGGGGACAACCAACCACAGGCAGACGGTCGGGATGCAGCTTCCATCCCTGAGAATAGGAGCAGTGGGGAACTTTGTGCCATAGTGGAGGAAGCCACAACGCCCCTGAAAGCCGCTCTGGCTGAGGAGGAGGAGGAGGGGGAGGCCTTGAGGCAACTGCGTGCAGTCCTCACCCAAGGTCTACGATCAGCAGCAGGGGCGCAAACTCCGGCGAAGCTCCTGTACCCACGCGGAACAGCATAAGGGTGCCTGCCCTTGTAACTGCCCGTGGAGCACTTCAGGAGAAGGGCATCAGAAAGATATCCATCTTCACAACAGCAACGGCAGCAACTCTGAAAGCCAAGGGGATGACTAGCGCCAAGCCAGAAGAAAACAAGGCAGCATACATCGTTCAAGCGCAAGGTAACGGCCTGCATCTCTCCGACGAATTAGCAGCAGGCTCATTAAGCAAGCAGAACTGCTCGAGCAGCAACTGCAGAAAAACTGCGCCACACAGTAAACAAGAGACGCCGCCCAACAGCGAGCTGCCGCCGTTCTACTCAGCCAGATGCTGCACCAAGTCTTCAACGACACAGCGCAGCAGAGGGTTCAAGCAGTACACTGGGCTGCCGCACTGGACTTCTCTCACTACAATGACCTACGGTGTTGATATGGTATCGATGCATGATACCCACTACTAACAAAACCTACCCTTGCATGACATGTCGCAGGCAGTAAGAAATCTGCTACTGCTCTTGCTATTCGACCAAACTATCGCAGAGGCTTTCTTCCCTTGGCTCTTGTCTTGGCACATTTTTTTCCTCTGCCCTTCAAACAGCTACATTTCGTTCAATTTTTTACCCAATTTATCTGTAGAGGAGCGTTGGTTAGTGGTTAATCTTAACCAAATGTAAGCAAACATTGCAGTACCCACATCCTGTAAGACCTCACTTAGTGAATTCCAACCCTTACGCAGACCTTTTGTGGTGGCCATCATGCCGGTATGTTAGTCAGAATTTGGGAGGTTTGAGTTAAGAACGTGGAACATGTTGAACATTTTCTCCCAGATATGTGGTCTACTGAAAAAAAATACCATCGAAGGTTTAAAACTTTATACATGGCTGGAGAAGGAACCATGGGATGAAATAGTGACGACATTAACAGATTAACAGTGAATATATATATATATATATATATATATATATATATATAGCCCCCCCATATATATATATATATATATATATATATATATAAACAATAATCAAACTTAGTGGGTTACTTGTAATGGAAGTATCTTAAAATATAGTTGAAATGCATCAGTAAAATATAAATTTTCACCTCTGTAGTATTAAAAATATATACATCATGCTGGTCATCATTGAGTACTGCCTCACCAATGTACAGTTAATGCATTAGCATAGTGTATGTAATGATGGGCTAAGGAAACCTTCTAGTGAGAGAGGGCACTAGTAGTATATGCAAGGAGGGTGCACAATAGTGAATGATAATTATTGTGCTACACTTGCTTAAAAGATAAAAATTAAAATTATAACATAAGAACTAGATCAAACTTAGCTAAATGCATAAGTAAAATTAACCCTATGACAGCAAATAATTATTTATCGTAAAGTAAAGGTTATAGTGGTGAAATCAAATTATGTAAACTATGAGATGGTCTAAATAATAAACAATTTAGTCGGACTGGGGTGAAGGGCAGGAGGTGATGGGGGGAAAGGAGAAGGTGGAGTAAGCGGAAGAAAAGGAGGGTGTAAAGAGGGAGCAAGATGGCAAAAACGTGTGTAATTAAAAAATACAACATATCTGAGATATTGCGAATATCAAAACCTCAATAAATGCAATAACATCATACCACATAAGAAACAGAGTACCATCAACATTATCATGTGAGGGAAATGACATATCCATGGGACACCTGGAAGATTCAGCCACTTCTCTGTTATGATGACGAATGAAGGGGTCTGAAACTAACTAAAAAAATATATTTTTTTGTTGCACCCATTCATTTAAAACTGATCCATCTTTGAGAACGTAATGTTCACTAAGTTCTAATTCTTCTAACAGGTTAGGCATGTAACCTTTACTCTCCTTACACAAAAGTTCTAAGTCTTCGTGTCTGTGCGATGTGTGTTGGAGAAGAAGCAGGTGTTCAGCAGAAGTAAGAGCTCTTAGCATCTTAATTTGAAGACACACACCATAGAGACTAGAAGACTTTGAACTTTTGCTTAAAGAAAGATTACAGGTTTGACCTGTCAGAAGAATTAGAAATTTTAAAACATGTTGTTCATAGAGATGGATCCATTTGAAATGAGGAAGTGCAACTCAAAAACAGAAATTTTATAGGTGGTTTCAGCCCCTACTTTCATTAACATAGAAGAGGAGTGGCCCTGTCTTACAGATGACTATTGGATGTCAATTTCCTCATCTCTTAATATTGGTGGTACTCTGTTTCTTCTCTGTTATAATGTTTTGATATTCACAATTTGTCAGATAAATTGTATTTTTTAATTACACATGTTTTGCCATCTTACCCTCTCTCCACCCCTTTTCCTCCCCTACCTTCCTTCATTTTCTCCTTATCTCACCCTTCCTTCAGATACCATACCTTATTGTATTGTTTATTATTTACACCATCTCACAGTTTATGTAATTTAATTTGACCTCAATAACCTTTTCTTGGTAGCAACTTACTGTTCGTTTCTATTTTGTTAATTTTACATTTGTACACAGCTGGATATGATCTGATTTTCAATTTCTCAATTTTTATTATCACCCTTTAACCAAGTTTAGCCTAATAATGTTCATTCAATATTGTACAGTCTCCTTGTGTGTACTACTATTGCCTGTTCTCATCAGAAGCTTTCCTTAGCCCACATATGTGACGCTATAGTTCAATTCTTTTATCTTGGCGGCTCGCGCATGCCCGCCCAGACACTGGAGATTGCTGCGTTGCCAGTTGCACACGACGCACGCGCCAATAGAAGCAGCGCCATAGTATAGCATAGTTCGCAAGCTTACGTTTAGGGGGGAGCGCGCAGTTCATGAAGTAAAGCCACCACGGCCGCATTAACCCTTTCGCTGCTACAAAGACGTGTTCCCTGCATTCCGCGCTGTGGGCGATTTTGTCACTGCACTGCTCACCTGTGCAGACACATTGTGTTCCGACTGCTTTGATACTCATTATCATTCGATTCCACAAAAACTATTTGTCTCAAAAATTAGATTTTTACCTATCTTCTTGACTGATACCTTCCCCCCATAAATGACTTAATTTTGTTTCAATGTTCAACGCAGTTATTATGCAGCATTAAATATAGTAAACCTTTGCACGAAATTTTGAAGAGTTTGCAGAGGTAAAAGTCCATAGAGTATACTTTCCGTATGGTCGATTTTAGTTGCCACAATGTTGAGAATGAAATGTGGACAAGATACCTATATATTTCATTTAATTTAAGTACCACATAAGTGTCGTATGTAATATTGAGAAATATTCCACCTTTCGCGACTGTAACAAAAGTTTTACTTACACTGTGCACGTTTGGCTTTATTTTAAAGCACTTCAATCAATCAAAAGGAAGTAGACAAAATACATTAAACAAAACTGTGGACTTACAAAAACATTAGGACTTGAATATACTGTCTGTCAGTGAAGTGTTCAGAGCTATGTCAAATATAATTTTGTGTGTGGCACACACAAACAGCATTTATTTGTTAAAACACTGATGAGCCAACACAAACGTTGAATATTGTGCTACCGCAGCATAAAACTACGAAAGGTTACTTGGCAATGGAGGACACAAAATACAGTCCTCTTATGATGCTTCAAAAGAGAGAAACGCGTCTGTTCTAAATAAGTCGCTTATTACAGTTGCAGAAGAGGGATATATTTCAATACCATTGGTAAAACTGCGACTGTGGAACAAAAACAAGAAAGAGAACATGAATACTATTGTGTATGTGCCATACCTTTCACCAATGGAAGTGCTTTAAAATAAAGCCAAACGCGCCGTGTATATATAAAACTTTTATTCCAGTTGCGAAAGACAGAATATTTCTCAATATTACATACAACACCTATGTGGTACTTAAATTAAATGAGATATTGCTATACAGTAAATATTATATGAAATTTAGGTATCTTGTCCACATTTCATTCTCAACATTGTGGCAACTAAAATCGACCATACGGAAAGTATACGCTATGGACTTTTACCTCTGCAAACTCTTCAAAATTTCGTGCAATGGTTTACTACATTTAATGCTGCACATCAAAACAAAATTAAGTCATTTATGTGGGGGAAGGTATCAGGCAAGAAGACGTGTAAAAATCAAATTTTTTGGCCAAATAGATTTTGTGAAATCGAATGATAAGTGTGTCAAAGCAGTGGGAACACCATGTGTCTCCACGGGCGAGAAGTGCAGTGATGACAAAATCGCGCACAGCGCGGAATACGGGGAGCACGTGTCTGCAGCAGCGAAAAAGTTAATGAAGAGGCAAAGCACTAGAAATTTCATTCAAACGAATAAAATTCGTGAAGTAAGGCACTCCAATATTGTTTTTAAATAAAGAAAATATTAAGCCCTGCACAAGGTTTGAACTCATTACCTTTCACTTAGCAGCCCAACACCTTAATCGTTCCGCTACCTCAGCTCATCGAACATTGTAACTCCATAAGGACTCTAACACCTCACGCAACTACTTATAAACACTGTTGGTATGACTATAAATTACTCACGCTTCGTCGCAGTACAATAGGAAATAAACAATTACCTCTGTTCTTAATTGCGAAAAAGCAGTTCGTGAGATTGAAACAAACACCTTTCCTTGCTATCGCCTGAATTAGGAGTCTTATTGCTTGTTTGGTTTAATTAATTAATAGAATATGAAGCAATTGGTATAAAGAATGCTTTTTCCAAACTTTCTGTAAAAGAAAGTCTGCTATCAAGACATTGCTTTAGTTCTATTACTTAATTTATGACTGAATGTTTCTAAACCTGAAGACACTCGTCCGTGCTCTGCACTGCTGTCGAGATCTGGCAACGTCGTTCTCTGTTCATTGGCTGACTGTGTTTTGTGACGTCAGATGCGCAGAACGAACCTAAACTCGACCGCCAAGATATATGACGCGCACTTTAGTGCCTTAACTCTACATTAGTAAGGCACTATGCAATGATGTCCAAAATGTGTTGAATATTTTTAATATTTTGGAGGTGGAAATTTACATTTTACAGACACCTTTCAACTGCACTTCAATGTACCTCCACTACACTAAATAATCCAGGAAATCTGAGTAATTTTTGTATTTGTAATGAGTTATTAGTGTTCCTGTATATGTATAGCTTAAGACATATGCGCTGATAACCTGTTAGTTTGTCACTAGTTGCCTTCTGAAGAAGATGGTTTTATTAATGTAGAAGCCATCATAAAGGGATGTAAATAAACCTTCCATTTTGGAACTGATTTGCTGTTTATTGATTTCTTTACATACACCAATAGAAGTATGTGGGGGATGTATTTGGGTTTAGTGCATGAAGTGGAGAGAGTGCCACACTAACAAAGTAGCCATTGATGTGCTCATTTTTTATTTAAATCCTCTCCAAACTAAATAGTAACCTTTTATATATGTCTGTTTATATAATTTGAAATGTTGTGCTTACAAATATTAATTTTTAAGGCATTTTCTTGTTATTGAACATAATATTTCATCATGTTAGTGTCTGTAAAAGTGAATATTTTAAAATTACGACTAAAACATTGAAATTAAAGAAAAAAATAGTTTTATAATCTTCATCACGATGGCACAGACATTTGTAAACAACAAAAAATTAAGAGAAAAATGAGCTCATTTAAATTTTGTTACCTTGACTTATCCTTATACCAAGAACCTAAATTAATATAAGAAGACTTTTGATATATGAATTCAAAGATACTCATCAGTGATTTGCTTTAATTAACTCCCTTTACATAGAAAAACTTATTTATATTTTACTGCGTTTTATTTAAATAAAGTCATATACTTAGCTATTTACATACTTCTCCTTAAGCATAATTGTACTAAATTCATATTAAAAAGCTAATGAACTATTTTATTTTTTGGTAGAATTTATTAGTTTTCGCTAAATTGCTTATTTAAATTTACTTCATACTCAGTGTGTTTTTATTAAGACTTTGAAGGATTTAAATAAAAAAAATTGATTTTGGTAGGTCTGTTTTGATTGCTTAACAGAAATACCCAGATGAATACTTTAAACATCTGCAGTTATAGCTATAAAGTTTGTATATGGGACACAAACCTAATCACTAACTTTACTACCAGAAACAGAGAAGAAACTTTAAATTTCCTTATGCCACCATCAAAAAACATTCTTAACACTTCAATTGTTTATTTAAATATCTCATTCCGCATTTTGTGTAGTCATATGTCTTTTTAACACTATTTCAAGTGTAACATCTATATTACTAAGATTTACAGAATTGTCTCACTTTGTTACAATATTAATTTCATTTACGTCTTCTCCATTGCCATGTTCCTTCTTCCAAATCACCATATTTATGTATTGGACCTTCAATGTCTGAAAAGAACAAATTTATAGTTTTGAATAAATATTTCTCTTAAATTTGCATAATATACCTCTAAACACATAGCAGTGTAGCTAACAGTTTTGAAAATTCCTTTCATTTAATTTCTTTACACACACCACAAGTTAAAAAACCATTTTCCATTTTTTCCCTTGCATAAGCATTTTTATATTTCTAACAAGCAGCTGTTGCTTTCCCTAATTTTCTTCTAAAATTTTTTACACTTTGTATTAGTTTACAGTTCCTAAAAACTGGAAATCGTTTTACATTCTTCATCTTTTATATGTAACTTTTGTGCACTACAATAATATTTATTATATACATTTGCACAGTTCCTAATTTTCTTCCAAATTCCTCTACATTCTTTTTTTTTGTTTATTACGTGTTTTTCAGTTGTTACTTTTTATTTCAATCTTTCCTTGCATCACCGTTTATACATTTTTAAAACAATTTTCAACTTCTTTCATAAAGCTCCTTTTGAATTTTCAGTGCATTTGTACAGGTATTGATTTTGTATATTTGTACAAAAATTATTTCTGTATTTATGTAACTTGTAAAACACAGTTTTTAAAATTAAAATTAATTAAGTTCATCGAAAAATATTAACATAAGTCCTTAACAAATTTTTATCAGTGAAGATTTTGTCATTGTGTATATACAAATTCATATGTAGTTTCTTGATTTATAACCGAATAATTTCTTTTTAAAATAGTAATATTTTTGCTTAATTATATTTTATCGATAAAATATTGCCACACTCTCAGAATAAATTCACATGTAATTTTAACTTTAATTTTATTACTTTATATTGAATAAACTATATATAAATAAAAGAGTAATCTTTGTACAGTCTTTCATCCTAATGAACAGGTGAAGAACAACTTATGACACCTATATCAAGTATAATGAACGTCAATACTTTGATAATAAATAAGCTAACACAATTCGCTGAAGAGAAGGAAAGAAAATTTTCTAGCAAAATGAAAAGGGTGATTCAATTATAAATGTAGAGAAGTCAGTAAGCCTCAAACTGCCATGTGTAAAGCAGCTGCCAATGTCTGAGTGGAAATAAAATATTGTAGCAGGAAGAGGAAAGGTGATTTAATTAGAAATGTTGAGACATCACAGGTTGGAAATATTGTGTAAAGTTTGTTGTAAATTGCTAAAGACTCTCATTCTCAACCACTGGATGTAAATCATCTGGGAAATTTTCGAGTAATGAATTATGCTGCCTCAACACATTTTCACAGTTTCTAACTTTAACACAAGTCTTTTACTATTAAACTTTTAATAGACGTTTATACCTCTTAATGAGTAGATGATAGCATTATAATTGAGACTTCCTGGCAGATTAAAACTGTGTGCTGGACCGAGACTCGAAATCAGGACCTTTGCCTTTCGCGTGCAAGTGCTCTACCACTGAGCTACACAAGCATGACTGATGTCCTGTCCTCACAGCTCTACTTCTGCCAGTATTTAAATTAAGTCAGTAATTATGTATAATATCGAAAATCACCTTGTTCATTTTGAAAGGTGTGAGACATTCAACCTGCAACTGGGATCATACACTGTATACCATTTTAGCGATTTTATAACATGGATTGAGAAAATGAAAGAGAATGAAGGAAAAGGAATAAATATTTATGAAGGAGAATAATAGAGAATGTTGAAGTATTACGATTTCTTACTGTAGATATATGAGGAGGGCATAAACCTGAAGAAAAAGAACCAAGGAACATATTTCTGTTCAAAGGGATAATTTTTGAACAACCTGAAGAAAGAGTGATGAACACTGAGAAAGTTGGAGAGTGCTTTTCAGAACAGGCTTCAAAGCATTAATACACAAAATCTAGAGATTCAATAGGTTCTGTAATTTTCATAAAACTTATTGTATGTAGAATAATTAGGGTCAATTTTGAGACTCACAATAAATGACAAGTTGAAATAAACTTATACTGCAACTTAAGGTTGCCTAATAATAATCACATGCAAGAAATGAACTGAAAATCATCTAATGATAGAGTTTAGTACTCACAAAAGCTGTATATCCAAAGTTCCTATAAGAATTCTAAAAGAGAAGTACCAAGTAGATTTACAGAATGTCATACAAGATTGATGAAAATCTAAACTCATTTCATTGTGCAATTAAAACATATATTCAACTGATATTTCAATAACTGAATAAAAAGTTGGATTGTGAATTATTGTATACTGATTTGATAAAAGATTTTATGTTTACACTTTAAAAATTGCTAATAAAAAGAAATAGAAAGACATTTTTTATACTTAAAAATTATCAAATTTCACGACAAAAATCGTAATGGTAGGAAATACCCTGTAATATGCATTAATTTATGTTGTATTATGAAGGAAAACTACAAAATTGCAGATTGTTCTAAGAATAAACCAGGTATAACAGATAACATTTGAAAATTATTAGTAATAAATAAAGGTACCTTTCACAATGTAATTGTGAAAGGTTGCAGGTTGGGGCAGGTGGAGAAATCGGCCGTGACAGAGCACGCACTGAATGAGACCGACCACGTAATAAAATTCGCTGACACGGAAGTTCTGGCTGTAGAGAAGCACTATCACACGCGCTTGTTCAGAGAAGCTGTTGAAATCCAAAAACACGCGAACAGTTTCAACAAGAAAGAGGAAAGCCTTAAGGTAAACGGATCCTGGCTTCCCGTGCTGCAGTGAACGACCGTCGGAGATAGCAAGAGGAGAACCGCACCGGAAATGACCGCGGAGAAGCCCTCGGATGTTGGCACGCCAGGTACATATAGTCTGTGGCCGCGAGCTCGGCTCCAGTTCACCACCGGCAATGGAGGGTGAAGCTTTGACAATGCCAGCCACTCGTGCTGGCGGAACATAAGAAAAATCATTAGACGAACATCGGCCAAAGAACCCAAGACAGAAGCCAATAGGCAGTTTGCGAATAATTCAATGTTTGAAAAATGTGGATAGTAGTATAAAAACGTGTTTCAAATGATAATAAATTTGTTAAAGTATCACCTAAACCAAATTTAAAGATTAAAATGATCTTTAAAGAAAACCAGTAGCAGTAAAAATGCAGGAAAACTAAATTAAATTTAACAAAGCAATTTATGAAGTAATGAGTATTTTAGATCTATAAATTCCACTTTAATTTCAATATAATATCCTGAAATGAATTATACAAATCATAATTGTATTACCACAATAAGATTGATACATTTACTATAAAAAACCATTTACTATAAAAACTGAAGATTTATGCAATGATAAGGATCTTATGACAGATGAAATTGATAGCAACAATTATCTAAAAGTCATATGCCATAAGTAAACATGAATTATAGGAAAGATGAATGCAATGATATAATTATGGTATAACGTGTAATTTTAAGAGCAAAGATGTGTGTATATAAATTTAAGGAAGAAGCAAACAAGAAAATAAAATCTGGAGAAATGTGATATAACAATACAATATTATTATATGATTATATATATCATTTATCCCAAAATAAAGATGTGTAGAACTACAAACATTTAAAAAGTGAAAAACTTCAATATATGCTGTAGAAGTAAAAGTAGCTCATATTTTGCATGATTATAAATGAGTTTTAAAACTTCCATTTTTAGAAAAAATACACCCATTACCGTGCTCTTACTAAAATTAACCCCTTAGGTTTTTAGACATGGATAGTAACAACTCATAAAGCTCTAAAAATATTTTAGATTTGATATCAATCTTTCTCATAATCATCTTAAAATTTTCTTTACCTTTATGCAAATTAGATATTTTTGTATATAATCTTATTAGTTAATTGATGTTGTATGTAAGCAGTTTTCCATTTATGATAGAAAAAAATTAAAATGATCTTAAAATTATTATAAGACTTAAATATTATTTTCTACAAGTGAAACTAAGGAATAAAGTTAGCAAACCTGGACAGTTTAACAAAAAGTTTCATTTATATTGCTTATGTAAAATGAGATAATCTTAGATTCAGCTTAAAGAATCTATACTCATATTGAAAATATATTGTGTCTTGTTTGAGAATCAGTTACACATGTAAAGATTTTTATAGGTGGAAACTGTCTTCTACCGTAGAGAACCTTATTTTGGATATTTATTTCAATAATAAAAATCAATGTATAAAGATTTAGTTGCTCAAGTTTTTTTTAATTTTTTTATATCAATTGATCAATTGACCACAAAACTGGATAATCTATGACACTTTATTTAAGTCTCTGAGCTTAAGATTAATGAGAAATATAATGTTTATGAGAATCAAATCATTGATAAAATTTGGTGGAGAAGTAATAATATTTTATGTAATAATTTTCAAGTTTGCTTACAACAGAGGTATATTAAAAAGACTGACAAAGATACTTTAACATCACAAAATCATATTCCTATTTTCTTAACAAACAAAGGCAGAATGAATGTGAGGATTAAAACATCTACATATGAAATCGAATTTTCTTAGTGTGTTAGTTTTCATTTTTGAAGTTTACATTTTTCTCTACAAGCTAATTTTCTTTTTGAGACTTCTTTAGACTTGCATTTTTTGTTTTAGTGTATTTCCTCTAAAGATTTATTTCATTTTACCTTAAATAAACATGACAATACTGAAATTCACCATGAAAATGTGAAAAACGAAATTTTCTTCATCTGTAAATTTAATTTGGTACAAAAGGACGATATTTAGATACAAAATAAGGGAGTTAGACCCTTCTCACAAGTTATATATCAGTATATGAACGGTAAAACATTTTAGAGGTATACTTTCATTTTACAAGAGAGGTGAAGTTATTACTGACGAAGGCAAGCAAAAGGAATACTGGGATGAACAGTACCTCAAGCAGTATGCTGCTGAGAATAAAGTTAGCAGGGATGTCCTGATGTCATCAAACAAATGCCACTTATGGAAGGAGTCAATGTAATGCCTACTATCGGAGAACTCTTTAGAACAATACATCCCCTGGACTAATAGAAAGGCTCCAAGTGAGGATAGGAACCCTGCAGAGGTTATTAAGCATAATAAGTAAGTGCTTCTGAGACATCTACACCCACTTCTCACAAGCAGCACAGAAGAAGGTTACATCCCACTGAGTATGTGTAATTCAAAGATTGTTACTTCGAATTAAGAGAAATGGGACTAAAGTGACAACAACAATTACTGCTAAGTGTAGCTGGGGAAGCATATGCAAAAGTCATCCTAATGTGATTATAAATCCGGGTTTTAGACCTGGCCCATCAACCATAGATATGATCTTCTCTCTATGACAATTGCAAGAGTAGTGCCATGAGCAACAGAGACCACTTTATATTGCTCTTACTGAAGTTGTTAAACCTTCTGGTTTAGTTCGCAGAAATGGGCTCTTCAAATTCCTACAGAAGATTGGATGCCCACCTAATCTACTATAAATAACTGCCTCTTTACATTAAAAAACACGAGCAACAGGCTTTTTCAACGATAAAACATCAGAAGCATTCCCTATTGATAGCAGTGTAAGGCTGGGGTGTGTGTTGGCTCCTAGTCTATTTGGGATTTTGTTTTCCATTCTGGTTCCAAGATGGCCGCCGAGTAAGTGACGCCAGAAACCATTTCCAGAAAGTTAAGTGATTTAGACAGGAATATAATTTAGTTTAACGCCGACAACAAATTAAATACGTGCATTAGTGTATTGTTTAGTCTTGCTGTTAAAGGTTTGACTTTTCTTTGCGTATTTTTTCAGAAAACACGAAAAGATCGTAACTTCGCGAAGTCGCGCTTAGGCTTAAATTTTGTAAACGTGTTTGTTTCGTGTTTCACGGTAATTTAACTAGTTTCTCGGTAAAAAATAAGTAAACTACCGTAAATAGCGTATAACTTCATTATTTTAATACAGATTTCAGAAAAACAGCATAACTTTATATCAGAAACTTGCCTATATACATTTGTTTATAGGCCTAATTCTCGTAACGTTTTTGGAGAATCAAAGTTAAAGTATCTCGTTTAATCGTCCTTTTTTTTCATTCCATCGAGTGAAATATATAATAAATAGCGTATACCTTCATTGTTTTAATACAGATCTCAGAAAAACAGCGTAATTTTAAATCAGAAACTTGCTTATATACATTTGTGAATAGGCTTACTTCTTGTAACGTCTTTTTTGATTTTCGGTAATTTAATTGATTAATTCTAGCTAAAGTATTATTTTTGCCATGAGTGAGAAGTGCCTAACTTGCCGTAGAATTGTTAGTTCCGGGGTCTGGTGTGATGGATGTAGTAGTTTTTTTTCACTGGGGGGACTGCAGTGGCGTGGGTGTTGGGAAAGTGGATCAGGCTCATCAGTGGTTATGTTGGATTTGCAGCAGAGATAGGAAGATAGTGGAACAGGAGGGGAAAATTGCTGCCCTTCAGGCTGAGCTAGATCAGGCTAGGGAAGATCTGGACAGGTTAAGGAGGGAGAAGGGCAAAGAGAGGTGGGAAGTGGCAACAGGTAGCAGAAGGAACAGGCCTAGAACTAAGTCTGACAGTTTTGTGCTTAATGTTAAAAATAAGTTTGACCTGTTGCTTCAGTTAGAAACTGATGAGCCTCAAGCAGAGGTAGGTGTAGACAGGACACAACAAACTTTCAATAGGAAATTGAAAAAGAATGTAGGAAAGTCATCGAAAAGGAAGAAAGTTTTGTTGTTAGGCAGTTCTCAAGCCAGAGGTGTAGGCCAACTTCTGCAGGAGAAATTAGGACCAGAATACCAGGTCACAAATTTTTTCAAACCAAGTGCTAGTCTGGATCAGGTGATAGAGGATTTAGGTTCACTCTGTAAAGGATTTACCAGGGAAGACACCGTGGTTATTGTGGGAGGGCCAGGGAACAGCATCGACAGAGATCCTGGGTACAGTATAGAGTGTGACCTGGTAAAGATTGCGTCGGCATCGAGACACACCAATGTTGAATTTGTATCTGTCCTGAGACGCCATGACCGGCCTCATTTGGACTCTTCTGTTGGGAGAGTTAATTTGGAGTTGGAACAGCTGCTTGGGTCGGGTGCAGGGGCTCATATTGGTGTGGCTCCTGTTGATTATCTCAGTAGGTGGGACTATACCAGGCACGGCCTACATCTCAACAGGAAAGGGAAGGGGAAACTGGCTGGGGTAATAGCAGGAAATTTAAGGGGGGGACGCACTGCCATGAATGGTAAAATACCAGTGGTTACAGGTGTTGGAGCAGCACCTTTTTTAGGATAGGTAAGACAGAAAGATGTCAAGTTCTACGAGAGGTCAGGATTGAAACAAATCTTCAGTTTAGGAAAGAAATTAAACAGCACAGTTCTAGCACATTGGATCACCAATCACAGCTATCAATTATAAATTTTCATCAATCACCAGAAATTTTATCTCCACCAAGTTGTATCTCAGTCCTAGGTAATTGCATTGATGAATTAAAGTCACCCAACCCAGTTGACATAATCTGCCTCTCTGAACACCATGTGACCACTGGTATAGGAACTAGACCTAAGCACAATGAGAAACTCAGACAGGAGAGTACTGAAAATGTTAGAATAAGGAAAGGTTCTCATAAAAGTATAATTAAAAATAATGTAAGTATATTTCATCAAAATATTGGGAGTTTAAAGAATAAAGTAGATGAGCTTCTGGTTTGTTTAGAAGATTTAGAAGCTGAGCTTGAAATAGATATACTATGCCTGTCTGAGCATCACATTGTTACTGATATGGCTAAGGTAAATGTAAGTGGATATAAGCTCTCTGCACATGTAATGAGAGAAAATATGGAGAAAGGAGGAGTTGCCATATATGTCAAAAGTTATCATTGTGCAAAAAGTATAGATACAAAAAAGTTTTGTGTAGAGAAACATATAGAAGCATGCGCCTGTGAGCTTAAATTAAATAAAGGCACATTTATAATTGTAACAGTATATAGGTCCCCATCAGGAAATTTTCATCTATTTCTGAAAAATTTGGACTCCTTGTTGTGCTATCTGTCAGACAGGGGGAAGCAAATTATTATTTGTGGGGATTCTCTGAAAGAGGGTAATAGGAAAAATGACCTTGAAGTATTACTCGGTTCTTTCAATTTGACACCCGTTATTGATTTTCCTACTCGGGTGGTAAAGGATAGCAGCTCACTCATAGATAACTTCTTTATAGACCAAGATAAGTTTAACCAGATAAATGCTCAGCCTGTTGAGAATGGTCTTTCTGATCATGGTGCACAGCTAGTTACAATATATGACATATCTCCATTCAGCAACACTAAACAGTCCTCCAAAGTAGTACGTTCAGTCAACGATTTAACAATTGCAAATTTCAGGGAAAGCCTACAGCAGTTAGACTGGGATGAGGTGTACCGTGAACCTGATGCCAATTTAAAATATAATTTATTTCATGACATTTTTGTAAATGCATTTGAAAACTGCTTCCCCAAGAAAATAGTTAAATATACTCGTAAGAAACCTTGTAACAAAACATGGCTTACTAAGGGTATAAAAATATCTTGTAACCGGAAAAGGGAAATGTATCTGACAGCAAGAAAGAGTAGTGACCCAGAAACTATCAAAAATTATAAAAACTACTGTGTTATATTAAGAAAAGTTATTAAAAAATCCAGGAGTATGTGTATCATGTCTGAAATTAGCAACTCTGATAACAAAATTAAAACAATTTGGAATATTATTAAAAGAGAAACAGGTCAACCAAGAGCAGAGGAAGATAGTATTACCATCAAATTGAATGAAAACTTTACGAACAAAAAGTCAGAAGTTGAAAATATTTTTAATAATCATTTTCTAAATGTTGTGGATATAGTAGGATCCAGGTGTTCATTAGAAGATGCTAGGCTGTTAATGGAAGAGGCCATACCTATGCAATTTGATACAATTGAAATCTCACCCACTTCTCCCTCTGAAATTACGAAAATAATAAACTTGCTTAAAAGCAAAAACTCACATGGAATTGATGGTATTTCCAGCAAAATACTAAAAGCTTGTTCTCAACAGATAAGTAAGATTCTCAGCCACCTGTGTAATAGCTCTCTGGAACAGGGCATTTTCCCTGATAGACTGAAATATGCTATTGTTATACCTTTGCATAAAAAGGGGGATAGATCTGATGTCAACAATTACTGTCCAATCTCCCTTCTAACAGCTTTATCCAAAATTTTTGAGAAAGTAATGTATTCAAGAGTAGCTTCACATATCTGTAAAAATGAAGTACTAACAAAATGTCAGTTTGGTTTCCAGAAAGGTTTTTCAACAGAAAATGCCATATATACTTTCACCAGTCAAATTTTGAATGATCTGAATAACCGAACACCACCCATTGGGATTTTTTGTGATCTCTCAAAAGCTTTTGATTGTGTAAATCATGATATTCTGCTAGACAAGCTCAAGTATTGTGGCATGAGTGGGACAGTGCACAAATGGTTTAATTCGTGCCTAACTGGAAGAGTGCAGAAATTTGAAATAAGTAGTTCTTGTAACATGCAAAGATCAGCACATTCCTCAAACTGGGGAACTATCAAGAATGGGGTTCCACAAGGGTCAGTCTTGGGTCCTTTGTTGTTCTTATTATATATTAATGACTTGCCATTCTATATTCATGAAGAGGCAAAGTTAGTTCTCTTTGCTGATGATACAAGTATAGTAATCACACCTGACAAACAAGAATTAACTGATGAAATTGT
Organism: Schistocerca americana; assembly: GCF_021461395.2. NCBI lineage: Eukaryota > Metazoa > Arthropoda > Insecta > Orthoptera > Acrididae > Schistocerca > Schistocerca americana. The sequence continues at coordinate 587,602,798 of NC_060123.1, read as the reverse complement.
CAATACTGTCTTTCAGAAAATTACTAAGTGGTTCCTTGTAAATGGACTCTCACTGAATTTTGATAAGACACAGTACATACAGTTCCGTACAGTGAATGGTATGACGCCATTAATAAATATAGACCTTAATCAGAAGCATATAGCTAAGGTAGAATATTCCAAATTTTTAGGTGTGTCCATTGATGAGAGATTAAATTGGAAGAAAGACATTGATGATCTGCTGAAACGTTTGAGTTCAGCTACTTATGCAATAAGGGTCATTGCAAATTTTACTGATAAACATCTTAGTAAATTAGCTTATTACGCCTATTTTCACTCATTGCTTTCATATGGCATCATATTTTAGGGTAATTCATCACTGAGGAATAAAGTATTTATTGCACAAAAGCGTGTAATCAGAATAATAGCTGGAGTCCACCCAAGATCATCCTGCAGACATTTATTTAAGGATCTAGGGATATTCACAGTACCTTCTCAGTATATATACTCTCATATGAAATTTGTTATTAACAACCAAACCCAATTCAAAAGTAATAGCAGTGTGCATAACTACAATACTAGAAGAAAGGATGATCTTTACTATTCAAGATTAAATCTAACTTTGGCACGGAAAGGGGTGAATTATACTGGCACTGAAGTTTTTGGTCACTTACCAAATAGTATCAAAAGTCTGACAGATAACCAACAAGTATTTAAGAAGAAAGTAAAAGAATTTCTGAATGACAACTCCTTCTACTCCATAGAGGAATTTTTAGATATAAATTAAGAAAAAAAACAGAAAAAAATATTTAAAAAAAATAAATAAAAAAAATAAAGAAAAACAAAAAACACAAAAAAATAAAGTTGTTATATTAACTTAAGTATGTTGTTAAATTAACCCAATTATGTCATGTATTGGAAAATTCGACTCGTTCCACATCATTACGAAATATCGTATTCATGATCCAAGGAACTAGTATTAATCTAATCTAATCTAATCTAATCATGGCAGTAAACGACTGTAGCCACGAAAAGTTCTATTGAAAGCATGTTACTTGCACACCGTCAAAAAAGCCTTCATGCCTAACAGATTAGCATCTACCGGATACAATGATATCACAGTCCACATGCGCCCACTGTAAGAGGTAACTTCAACCAATCCTTAACCACCAGTGTTTCCTCTGGGGCCTGGAAACAGGGACCAATAACTCCATTACCTAAAAGGACATTGCCACAGCACCCTATGATTACCAACCTATTTTCCTTCTTCCTTCACTGTCCAAAGCCTTAGAACTTGTAGTCTACGACCAGTTAACAAACCACCTAACTACAAACATCCTAATAGAAGAATACAATCAGGCTTCTGTAAATATAACAGCCCAACATATGCCTTTATAAAGGTAACAGATGACATGAAGCTTTCTGTGGACGTACAGAGGCAACTATCATGCGCGTCTCAGACTTCAGGAAAGACTTTGAAAGTGTCAACTATGACATTTTACTCGCCAAACTTAGCAGCCTACATTTCTCACCAAGTGCAGTGCAATGATTTTGCTCATTCCTGACGTCTCACCAGCAGTGCGTCATGTCTGATACAGTAAAATCACAATGGAGGTGGGTGGTAACAGGTTTCTGTATTTTATCCTATATTCTTTTCATTGTGTGTAAATGATGTGTAATCAGTTTCATCTCATTGCAAATACCACATGTACACTGATGATCTCTGGTTGTATCAATGTACAAAACCAATAAATCTGAAGAAAGCTATCGATAATCTTAATACCTTTGTGCACTATAAAAATGGACGCAGGATACAAGGTTATAGTTCAACCCATCCAAACTCCAAGCGGTATTGTTTGGGCATTATAGATTCATTAGCCTAAAATGTCGGGAATCCCTACTATCTTTAACCCTAAATTGGACGAATATCAACTTCTCTCCATCACCAAAGACTCTAGGAGTGATAATAGATGAAAATCTAAATTGGAATGAGCACATAACTTCAGTGTGCATCAGCATCCTCATATATCCTATAAAAATTTAGAAAGCTCTTCCTCTTGACCTCAAAAAGAAATTCGTACAAACACTTGGTATTGTTGTGGTCGTCAGTCCGGAGACTTGTTTGATGCACCCCTCCTTGCTACCTTATCCTGTGCAAGCTGCTTCGTCTCCAAGTACCTACTGCAGCTTACATCCTCCTGAATCTGCTTAGTATATTCTTCTCTTGGTCTCCCTCATCTATTTTTACCTTCCACGCTGCCCTCCAATACTAAATTGGTGATCCCTTGATGCTTCAGAACATGTATTATCAACCGATCCCTTCTTCTAGTCAAGTTGTGCCACAAATTCCTCTTCTCCCCAATTCTATTCAGTACCTCCTCATGAGTTACGTGATCTACCCATCTGATCTTCAGCATTCTTCTGTAACACCACGTTTCGAAAGATTCTAATCTCTTCTTGTCTAAACTATTTATCGCCAATGTTTCACTTCCATACATGGCTACACTCCCTTACATGCATTTCCATTTATTGAGGTGATCTTATCATGCGAGGTCCTTCTCAAGAAAGCTCATGGTGTCCGGAACTGGTTATGTGTGTTAGTTGTTTATGTGAAGCTCAATTGTTTGATCACCTTTGATAATCGTATGTACAGTTATCCTGGTTTCGTGCAGACATGCTCAGAGATTTCTGTACCCTCTGTCTTCTCTACTGTCTTATCAAGCAACAATAAGGATCACCATTGTCCCTATGTGCATACGTTACGCTTATATGTCCCTTCTTCCAACGTGATCTTCATTTTCCAGTAGTCTTAACTGATACTGTCTCCTTAAATTTCTTTTCCTCAGAACTTGCTATATCAGAAAACATCTATTTTCTACACTGAAACTCTTATTATATCTGTCACAATCTTTTGTGTTATTACTGTCATTATTATTATTGTTATTATTATTATCACTATTGTCACTATTAATGGCAGCAGCTGCAGAGATACAAGTACTGCCAGCATCAACTTTATTAATTCATAGTCAGTATAATTTACTCACACTGCCATTTCAGACACTCAAATCATTTTAATACTAGTCGTCACATTAAAATTGTTATTTCTTAGATGACTTTGAGCTAAAAAGGTACTGTATGTGTGAAACCTGGTCTGATGTGAGAGAGGGCCTGATGGACCTGATCAGGTCAGGTTAGGTACATAAATAAAAATGGATTAACGTGACATACATAAACTTTATCACCAGTTGGGTACAGGAAAGTATAAAAGGTTTTTGTATTGCAGAAGTCACTCTCAGAATTCACTGCAATGTGAAGCCTTCCTGTGCCGCTGTCAGAACCTCGTAGCATGGAGTCAAAGGAAGACCTTTGTATGTCCCAAGGAAATGACTGGCCTCGCAGTTAGTGTGTTGAGTTCACCAACTGTCAGCAATGTTTGCTTTGGAACTCTGAAGAGGATATCCCACTCATGTTTTGAGGAGTAGGTTAGAACGTACAGACCAGAGGCATTGTGGCATCTATCAGTCGCCTGAGAAGGTCTGCACGTGGTGGGTATTGTCATGTTGAAATATGGCATGAGGAGATTCCAGACAGAGGAGCGTCACTTTGAGCTTTGAAAGTTCCTGATGTAGCAATTGCTATTCAGAATGTCGTCAATATTTAGGAACGAAGACGAGATGTTATACTCAATGGTGTTTTTCTCCTATTCCACACAGCACTATATGATACTAGACTTGACAGAAAGACACCATAGTGGTAGGGTAACTGGGAATGATGTGAAGAATGTTTAGGAATAATTAATATGAGGTGACTGTGTATATTCCATCATGACTGGAATAGAGGTGGGTGTAGACGTCGGTGTTTGTTACAGCTGTGGGAAGATACATAGCTGATTACGTCACAACCTGCAGTGAGAAGACGACAGAAGGGACACACAGTGACACAAAAGAAGATGCAGATGACTGGGATGACAAAAGACGAGAGGGCAGACTACGCTAACATGTGACAATGTTAGAGTTGTAAAACTACCATAGGCTACTGTAGACTTTCATAAGTAAGCATGGACTTCGGTAGTCTTCCTAGTAGCCTTAGTCAGTTAAGATCGTAAGAGTGTTACCTGTGCATTAGGTGTATTGCATACCTATCGGGCGTTACCTCATTTGGAGCGCTTTTTGCATGTGATCTGTGTCTAGCTAATTCTCCTAGAAACCCGAAGTGATGGACCATCTAGAAACTGAATGAAGATGTACGCAAGTAAACGGCCACATAATTTACCAAACACTTTTGTTCTGCGTAGTTGTCTTCGTGTCTGTTACTTAAAACTAAATACTATGTATAGCAAAATTGAAACTGTCACATGTTAATTCATGTTTTATTCGATAACTGTTGATTACTAATGTGGAACAGAGGAATGTTGTAGTAAAAATGAAAGAAACAACACAGATTTATCATAAGATATGTTTGTGTGATCCATAAACAACTTTCTCACTTATCAGTAATAACAGAAAACGCTTGCCATTGATTATGATGAAAGTACTATTGAGTACAAAATAACGACAGCTATGTAGATTTATTATGCCTGTCTGCTTTATTTTTGGGCCATCAGTCGATTGACTTGTTTGATGTGACATGCCACTACTTTCCATTGGTTACTCAGTCTTTTTCTCATGGTCATCTTTTCCTTGGCAGTCCCCTCTCACAGATGCGAATGAGGGACTAATACTTACCAATGGAGAGATCAGATACTGGTTCTCTAAATTTCCGTACTAGTGTCTTGCCAGAAGAACGTCGTATTCCCCCCAGAGATTCCAGTCTGAGTTCACGAAGCTTCTCTATAATACTAGTGTGCTGATCAAACCTACGATGAAAAATCTAGTGACACGCATCTGAATTGCTTCGATGTCTTCCCTTAATCCGACCTCGTGGGGATCCCAAACATTCGAACAGTGCTCAAGAATATGTCGCACTAGCTTCCTATACGCCGTTGTGGGGAAGGCTAACCAAAGGCTGCGTTCTATTGGCAGGATACTTAGAAAATGCAACAGACCTACTAAGGAGACTGCCTACACTACGTTGTCCGTCCTCTTTTAGAATACTGCTGCGCGGTGTGGGATCCTTACCAGGTAGGACTGACGGAGTACATCGAAAAAGTTCAAAGAAAGGCAACACGTTTTGTATTATCTTGAAATATGGGAGAGGGTGTCACGGAAATGATACAGGATTTGTGCTGGAAATCATTAAAAGAAAGGCATTCTTCGTTGCGACGGAATCTTCTCACGAAATTCCAATCACCAACTTTCTTCTCTGAATGCGACAATATTTTGTTGACTCCGACCTACATAGGGCGGAACGATTACCACGATAAAATAAGGGAAATAAGAGCTCGTACGGAAAGATATAGGTGGTCATTCTTTTCGCGCGCTATACGATATTGGAATAATAGAGAATTGTGAAGGTGGTTCGATGAACCCTCTGCCAGGCACTTAAATGTGATTAGCTGAGTATCCATGTAGATGTAGATGTAGAAAAACTGTTCGAGCGACTAACGTATCTGGGAATCTCAACCTTATGCTCGGACCTTCGTCAATGAACTGTATTGGGACACCACGCCAAACGCTTTCCGAAAATGCAGGAGTGCAGAAGCCAGCGATTGCTCTCCATCCATAGCTCGTGTAATAACATTTGAGGAAAGGGCAAGCTGAGTTTCGCATGAGTGATACTTTCTAAATCCCTGCTGACTTGTGGAGAAGATTTTTTGTCTCAAGGAAATTGATTATATCCGATTCAGAATGTATTCAAGAATTCTGCAACAAACTGATGTCACGGATATTGGTCTGTCATTGTGCGTGTAAGTGCTTTTACCTTTCTCATATGCAAGAGTCATTTGCACTTTTTTGCAATCGTTTGAGGCTCTTCGATGGGTGAGACGTTCACGATAAATGCAGGTTAAATAAGGGGACAGTGCCCCAGAGTACTCCCTGTAAAACCGAATTGGGATTCCATCTGGACATGGAGACTTATTTGTCTTCAACTCTTCGAGATGCTTCTCTACATTTACATCTCTGCGTTTAGACAAAGCTGCCTTTCATCACACCCACAAGAAAATTTTCTAAGTCATCTTGTACACTCCTGCACTCACTCAACGGCGACCCCTTACCGTGCACCACACCATCATAAGCAAACAGCTGCCCACCGTATCCGTCAGGTGACTGAGGAGAATGTTACATAGAGAAAGGAAGGGAGGATAGAGGGAAGGAGGACTTGATATTAACGCCCTGTCGACGACGAGATATTCAGAGAGCAAATTTGTCATGGCCTTTTTAAACTATCCATTCCAGTAGTCTGATTGAGTAATTTGGAGAATCAAGGTAAATAAAATCCTGGATAAGTGATCGGGCATTCGAACGACTGTCGTCCATTACATAGTTCCAGAGTCTTAACACTGATATCTTGAATTTGTAATGCTGTCCCATGAGTCTACCTTCAAAATCTTCGTTTCCTGTGGGCGTATTTTCATATGACGAACACCGGCGGAAGCACACCACTCAGATTGACTTTTTGGGGCTGCGAAACAGGGTACAAGTCCAGCAGTCATCATGGTTGGTTTCCATCAGGTCATTCTGCCAGGTGCCCAACAAGAGGCATGAAGTTATTTTGGATTGCTACACTATTACAAAGACATTGCAATGTCGAGACAACATGTAATTACACCTTTTACGCAACGACACAAACTCAGCACAACAGGCTATAGGGCGGTAGGACTGGACCAAAGCAACACATCAGGCAATCACCATCGACAGTTGCACCTAACATTTATTTGGTACCTTTAAACAAAAGAACTTGGTAAATAAAATCAACACTTGTCTAAAACTACAACACATCTTTAAAATTTACCATTCATGTGAAAATAAATTAGTTCAATTTTAAACATTCATAAAAACGCGACACTATGGCCTGTTACACATTTACTGAAAAGAGTTAAATTTTATAACTAATGTACTCTTTCATTACGACAGTGATTGTTATTACCAAAATAATTCAGTTAATTTAGCATATAACATATAAAATTTCATGTGAGCAAACAAGCTCATGAGATTCAACAGCTACACTCCGAAAACGGACGCCCGCCCGTTCAGCTATTTCCATTACAGGCTCGACATGGACCCCCAGACTGGAGCAGCAACGGTCACGAATGGGTACGAGGAAGTTCCAGAGCTAGTGGGTATCTACAACAGACTGACATCTGCCTTAAATAGCTAGAAACACAATAACTCATTACAACACATCAGTAAAATTAATACATGATTATTAATTACTGTCATTGAAGGAATTCTAGTACCACCATAAATAGAATCCGTTTCAGAGCATTAAACACACAACAACAACCGGCCTCTCAATAACTGGTAAGAATGTAGGAAACTACCGATTTCAAAATTATACACGTGTCGCTCAGACACGCTATTAGCTCAAACAGAAACGTAACAGTAATGTTATTACAATTCAGAGACATATATATAGCGACTAGCCGTATTAACTCTGTGGTGTGATATAAATACAATAACCAGGTGGCACTTAAACGAGGACCAGTAAACTGTTTTCAATGGCGGTTAAACCTTGACAGTAGGGATCTACAACGGAATGTGTCAGCACTCCTGCCCTCGTAAATGTTAATGATCACACCACATACACCTTAAAACACTACGTATTAAACCAATTAAAAGCAACACATTGAAGGCCGGACTCAGTTTGTTAGTTTGCATTTTTGAGGTGACCAACACACTGAAGTCGTTTCCTCGATTTCCTGAGGCTAGTGCAGTACACCTCAAACTTGAGGTTGCACCATGAGGGAGGACACCAAACCGAATAAGTCCTTCAGAAAACTGTCAGCATGATTGTAGCAGCTGAGAGTGCAGCTTTGAACATGGTCGGATGGGAAATGATACGACGCCACTTCATGAATTGCCATTTTTTTCCAGTTCGAAGTGATGAACCCACGTTTCAACGTCATTGACGATGTTCGACAAAAAATTGCCACGATCAGCCTTGTAGCACGCAAACAATTACGTACAGCTGGTCCTTTGTTGTTACGCGCCGATGGACGCAGCGGGCATACTCCTTTGAGTGCCGATTGGTGGATGAATGTGTCAGCACTACCAATGAAGACGTCCAGTTGTGCAGCGAGGTTTTTGACTGTGATCCATCGCTTACCTCGAATGGGAGCGTCCGCACATTCCAACATTACCGGCACGCAAGAGATCGGACGGGCTTGCGTGACCTTGCGCTGATGACAGACGCCTCACCCAACGACTCACCGTGCTTTTGTTAAATGCCAGGTCTTCATAGACATTCTACAAGCGCTTCTGTGTATCTGCAATGCTCTGGCTTTCCGCCAAAACACACACAAAATCAACAAAATCAGCTCTCTCCTTGGAACACACCTGCACTACAGATGCCTCTGTGGTTACGTGTAGCGCAGCTGCCTATTGGAACTTAATGAAACTATATATCTACATCTACATCTACATACACACTGCAATCCACCATACGGTGCTTGGCGGAGAGTGCCTCGTACTACAACTATCATCTTCTCTCCCTGTTCCACTCCCAAACAGAAAGAGGGAAGAATGACTGCCTATATACCTCTGTACGTGCCCTAATCTCTCTTATCTTATCTTTGTGGTCTTTCCGCGAAATGTAAGTTGGCCGCAGTAAAATTGTACTGCTGTCAGCCTCAAATGCTGGTTCTCTAAATTTCCTCAGTAGCGATTCACGAAAAGAACGCCTCCTTTCCTCTAGAAACTCTCACCTGAGTTCCTGAAGCATTTCCGTAACACTCGCGTGATGATCAAACCTACCAGTAACAAATCTAGCAGCCCGCCTCTGAATTGCTTCTGTGTCCTCCCTCAATCCGACCTGATAGGGATCCCAAACGCTCGAGCAGTACTCAAGAATAGGTCGTATTAGTGTTTTATAAGCGGTCTCCTTTACAGATGAACCACATCTTCCCAAAATTCTACCAATGAACGGAAGAGGACTATCCGCCTTCCCCACAACTGCCATTACATGCTTGTCCCACTTCATATCGCTCTGCAATGTTACACCCAAATATTTAATCGACGTGACTGTGTCAAGCGCTACACTACTAATGGAGTATTCAAACATTATGGGATTCTTTTTCCTATTCATCTGCATTAATTTACATTTATCTATCTTTAGAGTTAGCTGCCATTTTTTACACCAATCACAAATCCTGTCCAAGTCATCTTGTATCCTCCTACAGTCACTCAACGACGACACCTTCCCGTATACCGCAGCATCATCAGCAAACAGCTCTCCACCCTATCCAAAAGACCATTTATGTAGATAAAAAACAACGGCGGACCTACCACACTTCCCTGGGGCACTCTAGATGATACCCTCACCTCCGATGAACACTCACCATGGAGGACAACGTACTGGGTTCTATTACTTAAGAAGTCTTCAAGCCACTCACATACTTGGGAAGCAATCCCGTATGCTCATACCTTAGTTAGGAGTCTGCAGTGGGGCACCGAGTCAAATGCTTTCCGGAAGTCAAGGAATATGGGATCCGTCTGATACCCTTCATCCATGGTTCGTAAGATATCATGTGAAAAAAGGGCGAGTTGCGTTTAGCAGGAGCGATGCTTTCTAAAGCCGTGCTGATGCATGGACATCAACTTCTCTGTCTCAAGGAAATTCACTATATTCGAAATGAGAATATGTTCGAGAATCTTGCAACAAACCGATGTTAAGGATATTGGTCTGTAATTTTGAGGATCCGTGCTTCTACCCTTCTTGTATACAGGAATCACCTGCGCTTTTTTCCAGTCGCTCGGGACCTTACGTTGGGCAAGAGATTCGCTATAAATGCAAGCTAAGTAAGGAGCCAATGCAGTAGATTACTCTCTGTAAAACCGTATTGGAATTCCATCAGGACCTAGTGATTTATTTATTTTCAACCCATTCAGCTGAAGTGGAATAGTCCATGATGTCTCGCAACAAATGCAGCATTTTTTCCGCGGAAACTGGCCGTGTTTAACATGAGATGTAACGGAGCTCTGTATATCTATAATCTTATGCTGCCCTTTGTGTCTGTGTTTCCTTCCTACGTATTGGGCAAGACTGCTTGTTAACTTACGCCCCATGTTTCGCTATTCTGCCATTCATATTACTATACACAATATTTAACGACTATTATATTCACTACTATATTTTCTATTTATTTTTGACGTGCCACATCGAAAGAGAACGCCGTCTTTAAGGTAACCCTTAACGTCTAAATAGATCGTCTTTGCTGTCGTTACAGCACTCTGTGCAAGCTTTTCAGAATATCGCATCGATAGAGAACGCCGTTTCTACGGCAACCCTCAACGTCTATGTAGATTATCTTTGTCAGTAGCTTCTCTTTATCGCTATAGCAACCTTTGACAGCTATTCCATATATCTTTGCCAACAGCACGTATTTTACAGAACGGATAATAGAGGGCAGCCTAGACTAGTTTATTTTAAGCTAATTGTTTACTACAGATTATATTTTCTGACGAATATCTACTTCATAGCAACTTTACGACGTATTTTAACTATAATTCTTCTTCAAATCTTAGTAATATAGACTATTGTAATACATTTTATTCTAATAGGACTCACTATGCTTCTGACTGGTTAGCACTGATGTCATACACAGAACGGCGATCGGGACTAGCGCTACTTAAACCACTCCCTGCCTATCCATTTAGCAGTCAGTTCAGCGCCATGTGTCGGCGTAGCTTGCTCCATGGAAGTCAACCTGCCGTTCTGGGTATATGTAGTTTGCAATTGTATTTCAATGTATATATGATACTGCAAGGATCTGTCGATCTGTAAGTATGTTATTTCAGAGTCTGAAGAAGATCCCTAAGGATTGAAACCGGTCACTATGATTAAAAGAAATTTGCGATCAAGACTGTTTTTTAATTATAAATGTTACAAGTGTCGAAACCTTCCAACTGCGAAGCTCTAATCATTATCATCATCTTGAAAAGTTTCCAGCCCCTGGCTGGGTGTCTTTTGAACATAATCCTCACCATCTAGTCCTGTTTTCCCACCATCTTTTGTGTTCGCTCTAGTCCAGTCCTCATCCACTTTTTCAAGACAATCCTCCACACCTTTGAGCAATCTGTCCCTTTTACTTCCTTTTGGTGGTTTCCATCTCGTGTCTATTTCATGCGACTTCTGGGGAATCCTCTTGTGTTCATCCTATCTCTCCTTGATACTCGTATTCTACTTCTGAGGAACCTCATTTCACACGCCTGTAACCTGATTACATCTCTTTTCTTCATTACCCATGTTTTAGATTAATAGATCGGTACTGGGATGTAAAACTTCTATATGTTACTTTTCTTTTTTGTGGAATGTCTTTATTCCAAACTAGGCTCCTAACACTTTGTAGGAATGCTTCTGCTAGTCTACCACATTTACTGACCTCTTTCTCGTTTCTTCCATTTTCCTGTATCATATTTCCCAAGTAACTAACACCTTCCATCTGCTTCAATTGTGCACCTCCAATCTTTTCGCTAGCTTAGTTTCTAGTACTGTCGCACAGTTTTTTCCCAAAGCATCCAGGTGTTCCTGAATGTCCTCCTCCTCTTTGCCCAGATCATCAAGTCATCCGCAAACACCAATGCTTTTATTTTGTCTTCCCCAGTTTTTTCTGTCACTTAGTTGTTGTCTCATCCAAGACCAAAATGAAGGAGAGGCGACAATGTACTGCCCTGTTTCACAACCTATGTGATTTTATAAATAGGAATGTCACATGGCATTGACAGTTTCATTTTTTATTTTTGTATGATTTCTACATCACGACGTGCCTGTAAAAATGTCAGGATTTCACCGCTCTGTGCAGATTAACATATGGAGAAGAGGCAAGAGAAATGCAGAAGAGGGTGCTCGAAGAGGCGAAGAGTGGCACCACGAGGGAGTTACAGGCACTGCTGGACGGCGGGGCTGGCGTTAGTGCGCAGGATGAGGACGGGGCCACCGCTCTCCACTGGGCGGCCTGGAGGGGCCACAAGGGCGCTGTGAGGTGCCTGCTGAAGGCCGGGGCGGCGGTGGACGCCAAGACTCAGCTGCAGCTGACGCCACTGCACCTGGCCGCCGGCAAGGGGCACGCAGCCGTGGTGCGTCAGCTGGTGGCCGCCTCGGCCAACGTTAACGCGAGGAATGTGGACGGGATGACGCCGCTGCACAGGGCGGTGATGGAAGGCCACATAGAGGCTGCCGAGGCGTTGTTGCGGGCGCGTTCGAAAAAGGGCATCCGGGACCATCGTGGAAGGACGCCGCTGGAGCTCGCTGTGCAGTGCAACTACCACCAACTGGTGGACATTCTGCAGTAACAGTAGCATTGTTGTGGCAGATTCTCCACTGTGGTAGCGAGAAAAATAAGGGTGAGATTTCCCTCCTATGTCCCGGAGATGACAACAACTGTCACTGAATATACAGTTTACTTTTTGAAGCTACAGTTATGACACATTCCAGCTACTCAGACAAACCCGTGTTACTGAGAGTGTCACTAAGTAACTTACTTGACATAGAATTCCTCTGGCACAGCAGGTGAATGCCATGTAATATCCTTCCATGTCCTTTATGCTATTGGCATACATAAAAGATACGGTAGTCAGTACTACACAAGGATGTGAGAGAACCACAATAAGAAACCGTTATGTTTCGCTCATGCTTTAATTGTAATTTTAGTAAATAATCACATGAAACATATATTTGTTTGGTGAGTGAGCAGAGAATATTTTGTAGTTTGTGTTGGGTCTTCAAGACATACGAATTTTATATGAAGTGCTATTATTTTGGCTGCAGGATCAGCAACTAATAGCTGATGGTACGCTACTAGATAGTGCTTCTGACGCTACACCAATTTGCACAACACCTTAGAGTGAAGACTGCCAAGTAGGACTTCGTAGATGCAACTTCATGTGGGGAGTCACACGTTCTCAAGCGAGAAATCTTCTATATTATAATAACCATTAGAGGTACTGTCTTTAGTTGCCTACTAAAGCTTTTTTTTACTGATATATATTGATTTACTTTCTTTACTTATGTCTGTTGTGTCTTCTATTTGTTCTATTTGTGTATGTTGTGATCTATTCAACACAACAAAATAATTTATTCTAGTAATACCCAAACTGTTGTAAAATAGCCTCTTAATGATACATGAATACATATGACACAATTGATTCAAAACGTCCAAGCCACCATCCATTGTATTGTAAATTTTATTTCTTTGGAATGTTTTCCTCGGATGCACAGAGGAGAATTGTAGTACAGTCATCTGTCACTTTTTGAAGATCAAATGGTAAAAGCAGAAAAAACTCTGTATGTGAACATTGCTGTGTACTGTCATTCTGGTTGGAAATCCTATTTTTACTTGTACAGTCAAGGAACATTTAAAAACACTAATGATAGCAGTAATCCTTAAAAACCAACTAATAAGAATGTCAAGGAGCAGACCCTGAAGAAAGAAACTTGTCTTCCACAGTCACTATATGGGTGTACCACAAATTGTTCTTTATAAGAAATGCTTATGTTATGTGACTCTCTCACAGACATAATCATGCCCTTGCAGAATGTGGCACATGTATGAGCACTTCCTATAAACGGGACTATATACAAATTACCAAAACCTTACTACAAATGCTAGTCATTGGGAGGACTTAATGGAAGTTATTTTTCACATTGTTTGCTATTTCAGAGTATTATACAATGTTTACACCAAATGGTTGTGCTTTGTATTCTATTGCATTTCTTTTATGTTTTGTCTGATACATCTTGCAAAATATGTTAATCAGGATCATATGTTTAAAGATAATTTCCTTTGTGACCATTATGTAATCAGCTCTTGCTATGCATATATGTTGTTATTAAAATCCATGTTATTTGCACACGTAAATTCTGCTCTTGAAATAGACGGAAAAGAGTTCTTTATTAGTAGTGCCATACAGGACGGAAAATATATATTGGTTTTAGGTGTTGATAATGAAGTATTACTATTATTCATAATATTACACTCTACATATTTCTGACATTCATGATGGTCACTATGAAAACTAAGTATTACCTACCTCTGATGAGTAGAACAAGATAGACCACATTATGAGCCATCATTATTGTTGCCACTATAGAAAACAGTCATATATTGAAAATTTCAAACTGTAACCTGTAAGACACCTACTAAAATTTTCCTATCGAACAGTTTTACAGGGAAGAAGAAACAATAAGGCAGAGCGTCCTGTCGCTGGTAATGTCAGTAGAAATGGACAGAAGCTTAGATTGGGAAATAATAGCAACGGAAATCATCTGTTTCCTTTTCCAAGGAGCCATACTAATATTTAGTAATGCCTGGAATTACTAGGAATGGAGAAATCCATCTTCATGTAGTTTGTTAAAATTTCAAAAAAAAATTTTCACTTATCTATTAATGCCTAGATCGCATTTACGTAAGACAAAATATGACCATGAGCTAGTTTCGGTTATAAGCGAACACCATCCTCAGACCTGTAAACAATCAAAATACACAAAATCACCTTAGAAAAATCTCTTTACAACATAATATTTAAGATAAAATTGTTTGAAGAAAGCAAAAAATACGAAGGTATATATATCCTCGAATCAGAAACATACAAACTTACAGTAGCCATACACATCAATAAATACGTAAATATATATACACAAATTGTATTTATATTACATGTGCCCAGTACTTTGCAACCTCCGAGGCGCTTGGAGTGGCTTGCAGGAGATCAATCTTCGTGCAGGTTGTAGGGCACAAAAGGCACTGGAGCTTGTGGCTTTACCATACGAAGGTGAAACGTAGACTCTAGTAAAATGGGGCGGTATATACGAGAGGCGTTTCTTGTGAAAACGCCTTGTTAGAAAACATTATTTTTCAATATAACCTCTGTGCAGTGCGACGCCCTTACTCCACGTTTCTGGGTGGGCCTGTCCCCCAGCGTGGTACCACTCTAATGTTCGACGTCGGAGCCAACCAATTGCTGCATCTATAAAATGCCCATCATCAGGGTACTGCTTCCCGTGGAGTACATCCTTCATTGGGCCAAAGAGATCGAAATTGGAATGTGCGAGAACCGTGCTGTAGGGTGGATGAGAAAAACAGTACAATTAAGTCTTGTGAGCTCCTCTAGTGAGCGCAGACTTGCGTGAGGAATTATGTTGTCATGCAGAAGGAGAAGTTCGTTTGCATTTTTGTGGTGACCAATATACTGAAGTCGTTTCTTCAAATTTCGTAGCGTAGCGCAATATACTATCCTGCAGAGGCGGTCGTTGCAGTGTGAGGGAGAACATCAGACAAAATAACCTCTCCAGAGTTCCAGAAAACCGTCGCCATCATTTTACCGGATGAGGATGCAGCTTTGAACTTCTTTCTTCGGAGGAGAGGTGGTGTGGCGACACTCCATGGATTGCTCTTTTGTTTCCGGTTTGAAGTGCTGAACCCATGTTTCATCGCCCGTGACAATGCTCGTCCAAAAATTGTCACGATCAGCGACATAGCGCGAGAGCAATTCCGTACATCTGGCCCTTCGTTGCTCTTTATGGTCTTCTGTTAGGCGGCGTGAAACACAGTAGGCGCACACCTTTGAGTACACCTGGAGGTGGACGAGTGTGTCGGCACTACCAACAAAGACGTTCAGTTGTGATCAGTCGATCACATCGAAAGAGAGTGTCCGCACGTTCAGACATCGCAGGAATCACATCTGTGTGCGGCTGCCCAGCAGGCGGGAGGTGGGACAGGTTTGTGAGACCTTGTTGCGCTGATGACAGATGCCTCACCCAACGACTCACCTTGTTTTTGTTCACTGCCAGGTCAGCGTAGACAGTCTGCAAGCGCTAGTGAATATGTGTGATGCTTTGGCTTTCCGCCAAAAGAAACTCAGTGACAGCTCTTTGTTTGGAACTCACCTCCGTTGCAGACCCATTTTCAAGGCTACGTATAGCGCCGCCATCAAACGGAACTTCATGGAATTATAAGGGCTGAAACTGCAATATTACACGTCAGCCCAAAAAAATTACGATGTTTTTCAATCGAAATTGGCCGAGAAGAAAATGTGTTGCATTACTTATTGAATGTCCCTCTAACATCGTACTACGCTTGTCCGTCCTCTTTTGGAATGCTGCTGCATGGTGTGAGATCCTTAGCAGATTGGATTAACGGAGTACATCGAGAAAGTTAATAGAAGGGCAGCACGTTTCGTACTATCAGAAATAGAGGAGAGAAAGTCACCAACATTATACAGAATTTGGAGTGGAAATAATTAAAACAAAGACTTTTTCGTTGTGGTGGGACCTTCTCACGAAATTTCAAACTTTCGCCTCCGAATGTGAAAATATTTTGTTAAACCTGATAAACGTGGGGAGGAGAGATCATCGTGATAAAATGAGGGAAAACAGAGCTCGTACGGATAGATATACGTGTTAGTTTCTTCTGAGCGCTGTTCGAGAGTGGAATAACAGAGAATTAGTTTGAAGACGTTTCCGTGAACCCTCTGCCAGGCACTTAAGTGTGATTTTCAGAGCAGCCACGTGGATGTAGCTGTAGATGTGAAGAATATACGTTGGTTGATAAAACCTTAGCCGACCATACAATATAAAATGGCCATCGTTACATCACGTAACTCATCGACAACGAAATAAAATGCTTGTATGTCCAACTGGACTGCCTTGACTTGCCCATTCAATGTCAAACCGTATCTAAAGTGTACGTGTACTCGCACTGGCTTGACAGAAATGAACAGAAGGAACAGAAAGAGGTGCACTGGTATGCGCACATTCATAGAAAGACATAGTAATAAAAGTTAACATAGACACAGTTGTGAATCTAGAGGACCGTGTGATGCTTAATACCAAGAGGTTCGATTTTAATTGAAAGTAACAAAAAGAAATAATTATAAAAACATTATATGTAAACTGAAGGTGGAGGTGGGGGGGAGGTAAATTGAAGGTGGAGGGGGGGGGGGGGGAGAAAGGAAAAGATAGGGATTAAAGATATCAGCAGCATAGGGACATTACGCAGAATCAGCGACGACGAGTGAAAATGTGTACCAGACTGAGATTCGAAACCGAGATCTCCTGTTTGTTACACAGGTGTGTTATCCACTGCGCCATCCGCACGCCTCCCGGCCGTCACACATTCTCACTGAGCACCACTTATAAGAAGTCCCTCTCCACTTTCTCCAGCTCACTACTCTGAGATTCCCATAGGAGGTCGGACATACTTGTGCGTCCGCACTGAAGAAGGCGGATTCATTGTCCATCTAGGGGAATCAATTGTATGAATGCGCATTCATATAAATAAAAGAATTAACCGGAAATCAGCATTAGATAAAGGACAAATTACACACAGAATATGAGACACCAACTGGGTCTGTTGCAGCGCGCGCAGCTGATGATGATGATGGGATGCCACCTCTTGCGATGTAGAAGCGATTTGGCTATCGGACTTTTGTGAAGCCACAGCTAAACTGAAGCGCCAGAGAAACTGGTATAGGCATGCTTTTTCAAATACAGAGATATGTAACTAGGCAGAATATGGCGCTGCGGTCGGCAACGCCAGTATTAGACAACAAGTATCTGGCGCAGTTGTTAGATCGGTTACTGCTGCTACAATGGCAGGTTATCAACGAGACAGAAATGCAACCCTTCCACAAATGACTGCAGATTTTAATGCTGGGCCATCAACAAGTGTCAGCGTGCGAACCATTCAACGAAACATCATTGATATAGGCTTTAGGAGCCAATGGCCCACTCGTGTACCCTTTATGATTACACGACACAAAGCTTTACGCCTCACCTGGGCCCGTCAACACCGACCTTGGACTGTTGATGACTGGAAACATGTTGCTTGGTCAGACGAGTCTCGCTTCATATTGTATGAAGCAGATGGACGTTATGGGTATGGAGACAGCCTCATGAACCCATGGACCCTGCATCTCAGCAAGGGACTATTCAGGCTGGTGGAGGCTCTGTAGTGGTGTAAGGCGTGTGCAGTTGGAGTGATATGGGACCCATGATACATCTAGATACGCGTCTGACAGGTGACACGTACGTAAGCATCCTGTCTGACTACCTGCATCCATTCATGTCTATTGCTCATTCCAATGGCCTTGGGCAATTCTAGCAGGACACTGCGACACCCCACACGTCCAGGATTGCTACAGAGTAACTCCAGGAACACTCTTCTGAGTTTAAATACTTCTTCTGACCACTAAATCCACCAGATATCAACATTATTGAGAATGTGTGGGATGCCTTGCAACGTGCTGTTCAGAAGAGATCTCCACCTCCTCAAACTCTTATGGATTTCTCTTCAGTGTTTAAATTGCTTAGAAAATACTGCACAATTGTAGGCACATAATTCTAGAAACTCCATATGTGCCCATACAAGATGACCCATGCACAGAAGCTCACTGAAGAACACAAGCAGCAGAGACTACTGTTTGCTCAGTGGGAGGAGCATAGGGAAGAAACTCTCAACAACGTTTGGTTTTCAGACAAGGCACATTTTCATTTAGACGGTGTGGTTAACGAACAGAATGTACGCTTTTGGGCCACTGAAAACCCACAAGTGCTTCATGAACGACAACATTATGCACCGAGGATTACAGTGTGGGCAGCAATTTCCATTCACGGACTTATTGGACCCTTTTTCTTGGAAGAAACTGTGAACAGCGAGCGTTATTTGAGCATGCTTCGCAATAGTTTTATTCGACAGCTTCTTGCTACTGCCTTCCCCTTCAACACGCAGTGGTTCATGCAAGATGGAGCAAGGCCACATACTGCAAACACTGTGTTGGAGTTTTTACACGAGCATTTCGACATGTGCATCATTTCACTCAGGTTTTCAGTTCGCTTCAATGACGGACAAAATTGGCTTCCCAATAGTCCAGACCTCAATCCATGTGACTTTTTTCTTTGGGGGTACCAAAAGGAAAAATTTTTCGCGAAACGTCCACGTGATTTAATGGAGCTGAGAAGACTTATTCTTCAAGCTTGCAGTGAAATTACGGAAGACATGTGCCGTAGGGTAATCACTAACTTCAGTGTTCGTTTGAAGGAAGTTAGGAAACGAAATGGTGGACATATTGAGCATGTACTGAGTTAGAAAAAATCTCCATGGACGGCTCTTCATTGTAGTATATGTTTCTTTCAGATAGTATTGACAATAAAGTTTATATTCAAAAACAAAATGGTAACACATTCGTGCGCCACCCTGTAGATACGAAAAAGACATAAAATCCATAAAAATCGACGAAAACCTGGAGCAATTACAACTAATCGACGGGAAATACGTAAAATTGAGGGAAATACGACGAAATATGCAAAACTGCGAAAAAAACTTGAAAAATTACTTAAATTGAGTGAGAATACATAGAATTAGAGAAAAAGTACCACGAAATGCGGGGAATTGAGGAGGGTTGGGGACTACCCGGTCACTCAAAACCGAGGAAAGCTTAATTCATGCTCTGGCTGCATTCACTTTTAGCCCTCCCCCTCCCCCTCCCCTGTAAACTACGTACGTTTTCGTAACACACACTCCAACAAAGGCGACTAACTTATTACACAGTGGCGTCATATTAAACCAGCTAAGGCATATGCAATCTGATCCATAACTGCATTCTCACACATGTAGTCGTACATATTTCCGAATTCCGGCAGTTCTCACAAATAACGTTATTCTTTAAGCATGAAAGAGAAGAATCATTGCGTTTATCATACTTAAACCATTCCCTAGTGATTTCTCTAGGAGAGTGGAGGGGGGTGTATTCGAGAAATGTGGTGTTAGGATGAAATTTCTATATTGTCCTACATATGATCAAAGCTATTTAACATGAGACAAGTACTTCTTTGTGCATGAGGAATGCTACCAGAGCTGCGGTGATGCTACTGTAAACAGCAATAAGAGTTACATCTCCTTTGTCTATTGATTGTGGTGCTTACTCACTCATAAGAGGTTGTTGCTTCTTCATGTGCATTTTCCTGTAGCAGTGTGTGAGTGTGTGGTATCTCAATGTATCAGCTATCGAAAATATTCAGGTGAGTTTGTCTTCGCCCTGTTTCCTAGGAAGACAGAGCTGCATCCATCAGAACCGATACTACTACTATTACTAATGATATGCACGACTGACATGGGAAGTGTGATTGAGAGTACGTACGTTCCAGACTTAAAAGACGCATAAAATCCATTAATTTCTTAAGAGACAGAACAACAGTCTCCAGACTTCATTCTAGTTGGTTTATAAACAGCTCGAGCTGTGGATACACACTGACGATGCCTTCCTAGGATACCAGAATAGTGTAGAAGGAAGTAGTTATCATTTTAAAATTTTGTCACTGTAGTGACTTGCGGGGTGGTTGTATGTCCGATGTTGGTCAAATATATCCTCCATTAGAATATTAAGAACGTTGCATTCCGCACAACTAATACTTCGGGAACCATGTGGCTTTAACCGTATAGCATTTTTAGGTGCAGAACCGTGTAATCATCGGAGTGTGCGTTTATGCTCTATGATCATTTCTCTCATGATGGTACCTACCTGGTACTGACTCCGGACAGTGGAATAATGCTTCAGAATTGACTGTACGGTTGATTTACGTGAAATGTTTCAAACTCCATATGTATGGACCTCCATTATGTATAAACCATATGTTGCACTACGTAACACTTTCATGTCTACTATACATCGATATGAGGAGCATCCCTCTTCGACACGCACGCACCTGGGGAGATCTTGTGCTCTGGATGGGTGCCATGGGTAAGATTAGTGTTGCAGGAAGGATTGGTCAAAGACAATGCGGGAGGGAGCTGTCAATCTCTGACTTTACCCTAGAAATGCCACAATACTCTGTGGCGCCCATTCACACAGGGAAAGATGGCCAGTCGCAGTCGTAAATTCTGCACTATGTCGGATGTGCTGGAAATATGTAGACAAACTTTTTGCATCGGTATAGGATGCTGTCTGGTATGTTTTGGTGTATGAGGTCGACTGGATGTACTGCACAGTTATCTAGCTTCATTCAAAATCTAGTATATGGTACTTGCTAAGTAGCGTAGAGTTGATCCAGAGATGATGTAGAAGTTGGGAAGCATTCTACCATGTCACTGACTGGCGTTGAAATTACAGAACAACAGGTGAAATTGCTACAATTGTTCTCGCTATCAACTGCGGTGTGCATTACAGTGCATTGTCCCATCCCAACTGTCCACTGAGGACGCTGCTGATTACCACATGCTGATTGACACCACTCTGTTGAGATGGAGGGAACCTTGGAGGAACACTGGATATCTGCTACTTGTTGCTGTGGAGCAGGGGATTAGATGTTGTATGGAAGCGTTACTCAATGCTGCAGACTCGTCCTATTTCCCTACGCTGCGATGCCCTCCACATGTTTTTATTTTTTTAAATTTCTTTCCACCAATAAGACAACAATACCTCTTTGTATTTGTACTACCTTGGCAATGTTGTGAACAGCGCACTTAGGCGATGATCGACAGTGGAACGGTAATCATGTACATGATTGCAAAATGAAGGAACAATGCTTTTTGAAGTTGAATACCGAGACATCCACTACACAGTCAGTGGGGAAGATGAGACTAGCTATACACGTCATCACCTTCGAGTAAGTGCCATACAATAACACAAACTCTTTCAGTTTCCGTATGTTCTGATGTCTTTCACATTTTTGTCAATGAGAAACATTGCCTCTGTGTTTTATTTCTACCAGCCTGTGTTGTGGTAGCTTATAGTTTATGCCATGCGATGTTCAGCTTTCTGTGGGAGCCAGAGGATCGAAACGTTAGCAGCAACTGACACGGGTCTCTAAGTCATGGTAGAAAAAAATGTGTATGGCGGTGTACACTGATTGGGTGTGTTACAACAAAAAAACTAATCTATTAAACTGCTTATGAAGGAACAATACAGGAACCCTCTTGTGTGACTGATAGTCTGTTGGATACGGTCCTCCTACAGTGTTGTTGTTGTGGTCTTCAGTCCTGAGACTGGTTTGATGCAGCTCTCCATGCTACTCTATCCTGTGCAAGCTTCTTCATTTCCCACCACCTACTGCAACCTACATCCTTCTGTACCTGTTTATTGTATTCATCTCTTGGTCTCCCTCTACGATTTTTACTCTCCACGCTGCCCTCCAATACTAAATTGGTGATCCCTTGATGCCATAGAACATGTCCTACCAACCGATCCCTTCCTCTAGTCAAGTTGTGCCACAAATTTCTCTTCTCCCCAATCCTATTCAGTACCTCCTCGTTAGTTATATGATCTACCCATCTACTTTTCAGCATTCTTCTGTAGCACCACATTTCGAAAGCTTCTATTCTCTTCTTGTCTAAACTATTTATCGTCCACGTTTCACTTCCATACATGGCTACGCTCCATACAAATACTTTCAGAAACGACTTCCTGACACTTAAATCTATACTCGATGTTAACAAATTTCTCTTCTTCAAAAACGCTTTCCTTGCCATTGCCAGTCTACATTTTATATCCTCTCTACTTCGACCATGATCAGTTATTTTGCTCCCCAAATAACTAAACTCCTTTACTACTTTAAGTGTCTCATTTCATAATCTAATTCCCTCAGCATCACCCGTCTTAATTCGACTACATTCCATTATCCTCGTTTTGATTTTGTTGATGTTCATCTTATATCCTCCTTTCAAGACACTATCCACTCCGTTCAACTGCGCTTCCAAGTCCTTCGCTGTCTGACAGAATTACAATGTCATCGGCGAACCTCAAAGTTTTTATTTCTTCTCCATGGATTTTAATACCTACTCCGAATTTTTCTTTTCTTTCCTTCACTGCTTGCTCAATATATAGATTGAATATCAGGGAGAGGCTACAACCCTGTCTCACTCCCATCCCAACCACTGCTTCCCTTTCATGTTCCTCGACTCTTATAACTGCCATCTGGTTTCTGTACAAATTGTAAATAACCTTTCGCTCCCTGTATTTTACCCCTGCCACCTTCAGAATTTGAAAGAGAGTATTCCAGTCAACATTGTCAAAAGCTTTCTCTAAGTCTCTTTCCTTAATCTTTCTTCTAAGATAAGTCGTAAGGTCAGTATTGCCTCACGTGTTCCAATATTTCTACGGAATCCAAACTGATCTTCCTCGAGGTCGGTTTCTACCAGTTTTTCCATGCGTCTGTAAAGAATTCGCGTTAGTATTTTGCAGCTGTGACTTTATTAAACTGATAGTTCGGTAATTTTCACATCTGTCAGCACCTGCTTTCTTTGGGGTTGGAATTATTATATTCTTCTTGGAGTCTGAGGTTATTTCACCTGTCTCATACATCTTGCTAAACAGATGGTAGAGTTTTGTCAGGACTAGCTCTCCCAAGGCCGTCAGTAGTTGTAATGGAATGTTGTCTACTCCCGGGGCCTTGTTTTGACTCAGGTCTCTCAGTGCTCTGTCAAATTCTTCACGCAGTATCGTATCTCACATTTCATCTTCATCCTCTTCCATTTCCATAATATTGTCCTCAAGTACATCGCCCTTGTATAGACCCTCTATATACTCCTCCCCTCCTCCCACGTTCCTGCTTTCCCTTCTTTGCTTAGAACTGGGTTTCCATCTGAGCGCTTGATATTCATACAAGTGGTTCTCTTTTCTCCAAAGGTCTCTTTAATTTTCCTGTAGGTAGTATTTATCTTACCCCTAGGTGAGATAAGCCTCTACATCCTTACATTTGTCCTCTAGCCATCCCTGCTTAGCCATTTTGCACTCCCTGTCGATCTCATTTTTGAGACGTTTATATTCCTTATTGCCTGCTTCATTTACTGCATTTTTATATTTTCTCCTTTCATCAATTAAATTCAATATTTCTTCTGTTACCCAAGGATTTCTACTATTCCTCGTCTTTTTACCTACTTGATCCTCTGCTGTCTTCACTAATTCATCTCTCACAGCTACCCATTCATCTTCTACCGTATTTCTTTCCCCCATTCCTGTCAATTGTTCCCTTATGCTCTCCCTGAAACTCTGTACAACCTCTGGTTCTTTCAGTTCATCCAGGTCCCATCTTCTTAAATTCCCACCTTTTTGCAGTTTCTTCAGAGTCCACATCTGCCCCTGCAAATGTCTTACAATTTAAAACCTGGTTTCTAAATCTATGTCTTACCATTATATAATCTATCTGAAACTTGTAAGTATCTCCAGGATTCTTCCATGTATACAACCTTCTTTTATGATTCTTGAACCAAGTGTTGGCTATGATTAAGTTGTGCTGTGTGCAAAATTCTACCAGGCGGCGTACTCTTTCATTCCTTCCCCCCAATCCATATTCACCTACTACGTTTCCTTCTCTCCTTTTCCCTACTACCGAATTCCAGTCACCCATGACTATTAAATTTTCGTCTCCCTTCACTATCCGAATAGTTTCTTTTATTTCATCATACATTTCTTCAACTTCTTCTTCATCTGCAGAGCTAGTTGGCATATAAACTTGTACTACTGTGGTGGGCGTGGGCTTAGTGTCTGTTTTGGTCACAATAAGGCGTTCAATATGCTGTTTGTAGTAGCTTACCCGCACTCCTATTTTTTTTATTCATTATTAAACCTACTCCTGCATTACCCCTTTTTGATTTTGTATTTATAACCCTGTATTCGCCTGACCAAAAGTCTTGTTCCTCCTGCCACCGAACTTGACTAATTCCCACTATATCTAACTTTAACCTATCCACTTCCCTTTTTAAATTTTCTAACCAACCTGCTCGATTAAGGGATCTGACATTCCACGCTCCGATCTGTAGAACGTCAGTTTTCTTTCTCCTGATAACGACGCCCTCCTGAGTAGTCCCCACCTGGAGATCCGTATGGGGGACTATTTTACCTCCGGAATATTTTACCCAAGGGGACGCCATCATCATTTAAGCATACAGTAAAGCTGCATGCCCTCGGGAAAAATTAAGGCTGTAGTTTCCCCTTGCTTTCAGTAGTTCGCAGTATCACCACAGCAAGGCTGTTTTGGTTAGTGTTACAAGGCCAGATCAGTTAATCATCCAGACTGTTGCCCGTGCAACTACTGAAAAGGCTTCTGCCCCTCTTCAGGAACCATACGTTTGTCTGGCCTCTCAACAGATACCCCTCCATTGTGGTTGCACCTACGGTACAGCTATCTGTATCGCTGAGACACGCAAGCCTCCCCACCAATGGCAAGGTCCATGGTTCTTGGGGGAGGGGGAGGGGGGCTCCTACCGTATGGGTGATGAAACTTTAAACCAGTCTGTGGAAACGACTTCGATCACGAGCCACCTACTCCAATGAACCAATACCTGTATATTTAATAGGATCGCCACATATGGTCAGTGCCGGGAAGCAGACTGTATTTCTTTCAGGTATATGAGAAGACAGGGACATGGTAATATCTTTTCGAGTTCTCTAAAGGATGATGTTAGCAGAGTTTTTATAGTTTGTGGGTTTTCTGTGTTGGATGGTACAAAATAGCAAGGTGGGAGAGAATTTTTGGATGATAGACATGATTGCACATTGAGAGACACAGGTCTCCATCAGACTGCAATACCTGAGGATAGTTTGGAGATGTACTGCAATGCAGTAGCAAAATCCTATTCCTTCGTCCATGCCGTGTGTGAAGTCGAGTCTTCCTAATTTTCCCAACAAGAAACACCACCGCAACTGCTCATACTATCTTTTCTAGTACCTTGTATTGGAGGAGAAAGCTTCGTTTGGATGTGGCCCTATGCACTGTACATGGTTGGCTGAGCTACGACAACATGTTTCAGTTTCCACCAACAGGTCAAAACGCGGTCCTGTCGCATTAACTCAGCTGGACCTGTTTCTCTACAGGATGCAGAATGTCTTAGATATATCGCTCTCTGCCTTCTGTTCAGGTCTGACTTAAATTGAGATGATCACATGGACGAAACTGCAGCAAATGTGGGGTAGAGACTGAGGAGCAGTTACAAGATGCAGAGGGACTGTCTAAAAAACAGCACTGGAGTTTTTGCTGTATGGGATCCTTAACAGATAGGTTCGAAAAAGGTGACTCATTTCGAGATAGAGAGTGGCACGAACATGATTCACCCACGCTGTAATCGTTAAAAGACATCCCTACAGGATCCAGTGCAAGTGTGTGGTCGTTGAATAGATGGACTTGATTCCAAATCGCAGACAGAATTTCTACCAGAAATCATAATGCTATCAGCGACCAGTGTGTGCCTGTAGACTCAAGACCGCTTTTTATGCAGGGTGACACTAGCATAGTCGTTATGATCATATTTTTAATAGCGCTGTCCTTGCGTGAAATGTGTGTTGTCGGCTGTAGAATCGCTCTCTGGTCAGTTTCAAATGTTGTTTCTCAATAGTGTTCCTCAAGAAAATTATCGTGTTACGTCCATGAATTCCCATTTGACTTTTCTGGCGTGTGTGATCCGATTGCTGAAAAAGAACTACTCGCCATGCGAAGTGGCTCTCATGATCAATTTCATTAATTAGCCTGTCAATTTGGTAACAATGACGTGCCACCGGGTGGCTCGAAGAGATGGCTAGGTCAGCGTGGAATGATTCTTGATAGGCGTTTGTTTTTTTTCCTTGTGGCGATATCTTTCAACGTATTTCAATCTCCCACCAACACAAAACGAGGAAGACTCTCACGATTTGTTTCGTAAACGCATAAAATGGCATCGCAGTGGGAAAAGGGGATCTGCCATAGTGTACAAAACAGCTAAGTCCTCTTGAATTATAGCTTGTTGTTTTCGAACGTAAAATGATTGTGTTCTTTCCGACATGTGAGCCAATGGTATGAAAGATTGTACTCTCTAATGTTATTTCACGTGTCTGAAATGTTTGTAATACATGTGCATGACAGTTTATTTACAGACACTGATCGTGAGAGACGGTCTCAGGCCGTGTAATTTGTTCATCAAGCTGAAAGAAATTGCTTAGTATAGATGTTTTTTCTTTGGATTTTAAATTCTCGCTTTTTCTTTAGTCTGATGACGGTTTCGAATAAGGAGGACCTTTCGCAGTGACCGGTAATTTTCGCAGCAAAATAGTCAAAGTTTTTTCTCCTGATTTTATGCGGGGTGGACATGTCTCTGCTGATCATCTGTAATCAGCGATGGTACACTTCGCTGGATGTCGCAAAATAATGAGATGCGAATGGTATCCTCCAGTTGAACATAAAAACTATACTGATTTGGGTCAGGAAACTAAAAGAAAATGGACTGTGCCTGTTTTCGTGGAAAGAGGACATTTATTATCATTGCATTTGTGTTTTTCTTTTTTAATAGATGCTTCATTATAGGAGATGCGTTGACCTCAAATACCATTGTTCTGCATCGCAGAACGGCAGGCTCGGGAGGGCAACTCCACTGCCTGTGGCCCCTGGACACAGCCGCGCTTCAACGAGAAGCGGGTCGGTGCTGCGAAATTTCCCTTTCGTGTTGATCGAGTATCGTTGCCTCAAGGCAGGCCACATACCACAAGTGACCACGGAGGATATCAGAAGGCTTGGCGAGGCCAGTGACCATAGAATAGTGGCAATGGGCCGCAGGAAAAGCGCTGGGCAGAGCAGCTAGCCATTTGAAAAAGCGATCTGCAACGTTCTCTGCAGTTGTTGTTCCACAGGGGTCCAGTCTTTCCGAGAAATACTTTTAACAGATAGCAAGAAAGAGTTGTGTTGACGATAAATACAATTGTTCTCCATCACAGAATGACAGGCTGCTGAGGGTGAAGGGGTTGCATCTCTACTGTGGGTGGTCGCTGGACACAGCAGTGCTCTGACCAGGGGACGGAGTATGGGGGCTGTGTCGCTATATTTTAGATGAACAAGTTGCACTTGGGGTGGCCGTCCTCTTATCTCCTATTGTTTAGTTGATTATACATGTTATTGTGATGGCGAAGAAGTGTCGCATCAATGCGGTTAGCGATTACGTTGAAGGCGGAAGTGCCGTTGAGCGCAAAACATGGTGGAGCAGCTGGCCATTTGAAAAAGCCTGTGTTCTCCCCATAGGTGGATGGATGGAAGGAGGGAGGAAGGGGAGCGATGAGGGGGCTAAGAGGGCCTCCATTTTCGGTAGTTTGTAGATGCCTCTAGAAGACAGCTCACATTCAAATACCACCCCGTCTGCAGTCTTTTGGGACGACGGTTTTCCCCAGTACATATATTGCATTATGACATGTTCATTACAAGTGGTGGTTTTTTCGTGACAATTTTAAAGTGTAATTAGAACTGTGATGCATTTTTCCCATCAGTTGTGGTAGCGGTGTTGGCTTCGATTACCTGGGCTGCAGGGTGGTTTTTGTGCAGGCGTCTGTTGCGAATTCTGATGTCAAACAACGATACCCACTGCCCTCAGCTGTATGTTGCCAGGTAATACACTTCTTAAACTCCTCTCTGTCCAATACCAGCATCTCATCAGCTGAAGATATTTCCAGCCAAAAAGAATAAAGATAGTATCTTACACCCCTGCCTTTTTCCCACCAGCTTGTAGGTGAAGGGTGATGTCTGAGTGTGCCTGTCACTAGTTTCGAGTGATCTTGCGAAACTTTTTCCGAGTAGGATAACACCAGTTACATGGTATCATCAGTTTTTGAGCTATATTGAGATTTTAGGACGTCCTTGCGTAGCGCTATGCGTATTGCTGCATAATTAGGCCCAATTTTTATGATTAATTACGTAATTAGGACCTGTCTTTACTTCATTTTCCTGACCAAAATAAATAAAGTACACTAACCTTACCTTCCTCTCCTGCATCTGGATGGTTTCCAAGTGTTGGGAGATGCACTTGGGGATTCTATCCAGTAGAACCAGGGTTCGTGACTTGAAAAGGACCTTGCCAGTTTTAATTTCCCGTCAATTTGAAGCACTTCTGGTGGTATAATTGTGTTAGGATGGTGCACATGGGCTTTCCGTCCAGAAGGACCAGCGTTTGAGTGCCAGAAAGGGCACAGCCAATTTAAATTCCCACCATGGGAGGTGGGGTGGGATGTCAGCACAACCCTGGAACAAAGACATTCGCACCAAAATTCGAAGTTGTCGCCAAAATTCGAAATTCCTGCCAAAACTAGAAATTCTCGCCAATAGGGTAAGTGGGGGAGGGGAGGAGGGAAGGAGCTGGAGCCCACATGCAGTCTGAGAAAAACATATGACGTCATCTGGTGGTGGGGGTGGGCGTGGTAATGGAGGTGGATGTGGTTGGGGAGATTAATTGATCAATTTAATTAATTTGCATATCAGTTTGATATCAAAATTGCCCTGCTGTCACCACTACCCTATTACTCTAGGCTAAAAACTAAGTGCTTTCAGAATTCATTTCGGAGATGATTTTTTTTAATAGCTAACAACTTATTAATGTAAAACAATGGTACAAAATCAATCATCTGTATTCAGCAGCTATTTTTTTAAAAGTTCCTGTACAGGAATGATGTCTTTCCTGTCTCA
The DNA here is from genome assembly GCF_021461395.2 of Schistocerca americana. Taxonomy (NCBI): domain Eukaryota; kingdom Metazoa; phylum Arthropoda; class Insecta; order Orthoptera; family Acrididae; genus Schistocerca; species Schistocerca americana. The sequence goes on along the minus strand of NC_060123.1, from coordinate 587,573,320 downwards.
CTGCATTAACAAATACGCAGGGAAACACCCTGAACTGTAAAAAAAAAAGAATGATTACTCATAAAAGTAGTAAATAATATGAATGAAAATAATTATAAATAATAGTACATACCAGAATCTCTGGAATCCATATTACTTTTCGCCACACTTTGTAACACACCCGGGAGTACGAATGGGTGGGGTGGTACCATAACTGACTTCTCGTTTCATGACCGTGCGCCCTGTCTACACCACGTACCTCGTACTCCCCCGGCGGTCGTACTGTTCTGCTCCACACTGCTGTTGGCTTGCCTGAAATTATCTATCTAAATATGCAAGCGGGTTTAGGGGAGCCACTCAACGTTAGAACACAACACTGTCCTATGCCTGGTATGAACATCTACACTCCTGGAAATGGAAAAAAGAACACATTGACACCGGTGTGTCAGACCCACCATACTTGCTCCGGACACTGCGAGAGGGCTGTACAAGCAATGATCACACGCACGGCACAGCGGACACACCAGGAACCGCGGTGTTGGCCGTCGAATGGCGCTAGCTGCGCAGCATTTGTGCACCGCCGCCGTCAGTGTCAGCCAGTTTGCCGTGGCATACGGAGCTCCATCGCAGTCTTTAACACTGGTAGCATGCCGCGACAGCGTGGACGTGAACCGTATGTGCAGTTGACGGACTTTGAGCGAGGGCGTATAGTGGGCATGCGGGAGGCCGGGTGGACGTACCGCCGAATTGCTCAACACGTGGGGCGTGATGTCTCCACAGTACATCGATGTTGTCGCCAGTGGTCGGCGGAAGGTGCACGTGCCCGTCGACCTGGGACCGGACCGCAGCGACGCACGGATGCACGCCAAGACCGTAGGATCCTACGCAGTGCCGTAGGGGACCGCACCGCCACTTCCCAGCAAATTAGGGACACTGTTGCTCCTGGGGTATCGGCGAGGACCATTCGCAACCGTCTCCATGAAGCTGGGCTACGGTCCCGCACACCGTTAGGCCGTCTTCCGTTCACGCCCCAACATCGTGCAGCCCGCCTCCAGTGGTGTCGCGACAGGCGTGAATGGAGGGACGAATGGAGACATGTCGTCTTCAGCGATGAGAGTCGCTTCTGCCTTGGTGCCAATGATGGTCGTATGCGTGTTTGGCGCCGTGCAGGTGAGAGCCACAATCAGGACTGCATACGACCGAGGCACACAGGGCCAACACCCGGCATCATGGTGTGGGGAGCGATCTCCTACACTGGCCGTACACCACTGGTGATCGTCGAGGGGACACTGAATAGTGCACGGTACATCCAAACCGTCATCGAACCCATCGTTCTACCATTCCTAGACCGGCAAGGGAACTTGCTGTTCCAACAGGACAATGCACGTCCGCATGTATCCCGTGCCACCCAACGTGCTCTAGACGGTGTAAGTCAACTACCCTGGCCAGCAAGGTCTCCGGATCTGTCCCCCATTGAGCATGTTTGGGACTGGATGAAGCGTCGTCTCACGCGGTCTGCACGTCCAGCACGAACGCTGGTCCAACTGAGGCGCCAGGTGGAAATGGCATGGCAAGCCGTTCCACAGGACTACATCCAGCATCTCTACGATCGTCTCCATGGGAGAATAGCAGCCTGCATTGCTGCGAAAGGTGGATATACACTGTACTAGTGCCGACATTGTGCATGCTCTGTTGCCTGTGTCTATGTGCCTGTGGTTCTGTCAGTGTGATCATGTGATGTATCTGACCCCAGGAATGTGTCAATAAAGTTTCCCCTTCCTGGGACAATGAATTCACGGTGTTCTTATTTCAATTTCCAGGAGTGTATATTCTGAGACGATATGGAAACCACAGGTTGCACTGTTTACACCCTAAATCGTAAATGTTTATCCCAATAAACAGTCTTGATGATTAACAGTCCAAAGATCATTCGGACGAGCGTACGCGTAACCGACACGACGCGGGTGATTGTTGATGATGCGGAAGCCGAATGATCGAACGAAAGTTCTTACGCTCGTCACACATACAGATATCTGGTAATAGTCCTCCCTGTCACTAGTAATGATATAACACTGTTCGTAAAGTTAATTTCTCAGTTCTCACTTGTACGAGCGTGCGCGTAACCGTCGCGGCGCGGCTGATTGTTGATAATGCGGAAACGCGATGATCTAACGCATGTCCTCACGCTCGCTACAAGACACTGGCACTTGACTGCACTCTTTTAGGGTAACTAATTTCTACTGATTCACATCAGTTCATTCTGGGAGACCGAACACGGCGCGGATGATTGATACAGTACGGTACGACACGCAACGAGAGGATACACAAATACATTATCAGCAGGACTGCTCATTTTTAATTACATCTTGACGCACATTCCTCTGAATTACTTCCATATTTAATCACTTTACTGTTATAGCACTTGTAGCAACACTTCAACCTGAATACTAACAATGCTTCTTACATGCAGAGCTACACACTACACAACATAGCAGTCCCGTGTCCCGCGCTCGACTCTCTAGGCACGGCTGCCCGCAAAGATACTCCACAACTAAGCCAGCGATATGACAATACGCTTACAACTTCAAGTGAAAACACACTTCAACGCATTCACAAACGTAGAGTGATTTCAAACCAGTAGAGAAGCTTTAGATACACTGCAATCGAGAGTAAATATAACCCAGCTCTACCGTACGTCAGTTTACAATCAGCAAATAACACACTGCCGCAGCAATACCCCATCTATCGGACTATAGCAGGACGTTATGCATTCCAGGAAGTACTCGCATTTGAAAAGTGGATTTCTAGCCACCCTTAGGACGAAATACCTCCATATTCCGCGTTCAACCCATCTTTGTGACATACATTTCATCCGAAATTTAAAATTTCATTGCTATCTACTTCTGGTTTTAGCGACCTTTCTATCCATAGCAATGTGTGGGCATTATTACCATTTACAAGGGACATTAGTTCCGGAACTTTTCCGCAGACGCCCCTGCGGCTAATACTACTCTATGTTAATATTTTCTTACTCTGATCTCCTGTAACAAATGCTACTTTGTCTGAACTCAAAGGGGAACCTTATCGAGCCTGTGGAGAGATTTCCCTATCCCAGAAAACCACCATGTGCATGCAACACCTACTCCACTACCCTGGTAGCCACTTCCTGTGTATAGTGCAAGCCTGATCTAATAAGAGGAGACCTGCAATTCTCCACCTGGTTGCGTATGTCGAATATTTTCGTCCGACACAGTCGCAGATAGTCTGGTTTAGACCTTCCACTCTTCTCCACGATCGGTTCTGGGAGCGATGCTGTAAAGCGATAGCTCTACTTACACCAAATCAGCCAGCTGCCTGTACATATCGAGGGCGGCCTCTGAGCTCAGGTGGTGAACGTCATTCATGCTGAAATGAGCCGCAGTTGACAGCCAGGTGCACCCACTCATTCGCTGCCGGCAAGGATTCCTCCACATCTCGGACGGGGCCCCCGGCAGACAAATGGTGTGGAGCCTGGCGTCATCTTCCGACCTGTCCGCTATTTGCTGAGGGGCTCCATCAGCTGCTTAACAATGGAGCTCCCAATGACAAGCAATGCCACCGTCTGTGCTAGTCCAGACCTCTCAGGAATATCGGGCACAGTGCCAACAGCATGGAGTCCTGTGCTGGCTCAGACATACTCGTACTTTCGGCAGCAGGCAATACCTAAAACGCGTTTTTAAGATGTAACGGGACAGTCGATCCGCCAGAGCTTCGCGACACTGCCACTGTTTGCCAATCACTCAGGTAAGCGTCAACCAACCAGGTCGTGCGAATCGGAAGACGCAGTGGTAACAGGGTTTCCAGGAGGCGCTATGGGATCCAGAGGTGCCAAAGCATTCGCCTCTGATGTCCCAGTGCCACCCAGCCTAGAACAGGAACCAGAAGCCTGTTGACTGTGGCCAACAGAGCTTCCAGCTGTGGCCAATTCCCCTGCACCCGTACACACATAATGAGTTATTGTCTCAAACACAGGTAATATAACGTAACACAGGAAATTGAACTCACTGAACACAAATATTCGAAAAATGCGCAAACTCTTCCAACAAAAATAAACAGCACTACTAAAAACAATTAAGTAGCCAGTTACTGTTCACTTGCAATCAGAAGTAAGTCAGAACAGCACTAAACTAAACTATGTAAACAATCTGCGTGCAGTGGATAAGCTGTTGCTGATCTCTGCTCTGCTCTGAGGCTGTAGGTATACTGGATATTTCAAACATCTGAGATTTGCAAATTTAACAGAGTCATACAATATTCATGATTTTGCCAGCATGTTCACGAATGTGCTGGCCACATCTGTCACAAAGTAAAGTCATGTCTGTATCCACATACAAATATCAGACACCAAAAAAGTATTAAATAGACATCGATCTATAAAAGTGTGTATTAGAATGGGTTACACAAACCAAATGGCTGCTTTGTTAGAGAAGAAAAATGGGGCTAAGAAAAGAATTGTGGGTAGGGAAGGTCTATCAAAAGGGCCAAAAGTAATGTATACAGAAGTATACTGATCTGAAGTTGTAAGTTATAACCACTGCTAAGCTCACAACTGCATCCATATGTAAATCATAAACTGAAAGTAAAACTTTGGCATTCTTAGGTCTGTCATTTCACTTCCAAGCCATAATCACAGTCACATTTGAGAACTGAACTTTAAATTTTATCATTTGACTCGTTAACTTTGTGTTTGAAGTAAGTTTTCTAATTGACACATCTATTAGTTTTTGTTTACCCATGACATACTCCTTTAAATCAAATAAAACATTATGTTGGATAAATGTGTCATATAATTTCATTGCAAGTTTTGAGAAAACTTTCTGACATTTTAGTAGATGTACAATATCATTTCTTTATTCTTAAAAATTATATTTTTTTGCATAATCTGCATTACTGTTTCTTTTTGCAGTACAAAAATCATATAAAACCAAGCTCATGGTGATATGTTCCTGGGAATACTTTTCTCATAGTTTTGAAGCCTAAAAATTTGGCAAACAAGTTTTTTATGTAACTTCCTTATCATACATCATTTCCGTATTTAAGAAGAATTTCCCAAAGATGCAACCTATCATTAGTAATAACATTAGTCTTTCATGTCCATACTAGTTAGCAGCAATTAATTTTCTAAATTTATGTATTGTTATTGAATTATATCTTCATGTTTTGATCCTGGGATTTAAATAATTTAGTGAACGTAAAAGTCAAATGTGCTGCATGATACAGGAAAATCCCAATAAGTATTAAAGACTTTGCAGATTGTATAACATTCCCGAAACTGATACAGCTTAATGCATGAGCCACACTACAGTGCAAGATGTTGCAGAACATCACTTGACTGTTGCAAAAGTGACTGTGTCACCTGATAAATAGTTTCCTCACAAATAACAATTGTTATTTGCTTTGGACAGCAAGCCATACACAGAAAGACAGTTAGTTAAATACGTGTGAATATACTGTAACATTTCATAGTTAATTAGTCTGTACTGTGTTCTGACCAAAACAAGAATGGAAAAACGAAAATAAATGTTCACTTGATAAAAAGTACACAACACAAACTGAATTGAAATAAGCAGGTTTTAGAAAAGTCAAATTCTTTGAGTGATACAAAAACGTTTCCCAACAATAATTTGTGAATAAACTCTGCTGATGGTTACCATATGGTACTAAATGGTGACAATTATGTTCTCATATGAGACCTTAACTTTTCCCGGCGAGTCGAATGTTCAAATAACTTACGGGTTTGCTGCCGGGTGACGTCGTCGAACACCGCCGATATTTCGACAGGAGCACACCCTGCCATTCTCAAGGCACAAATGGAAGGAAAAAGAAATGTGCAAGCAAATTTAATACCTCGGTTCACAGAGGAGAAACAAGGAAGACACCACACACAGAACAAGTGTCAACACAACCAAAGATAACCAACATCAGAAAATCGATAGTTACTATTAGTCAACAGGTGAGGTAGCACTAATTCTGTCCCTCTGTTTTTTTATGAGAGACAGAGCCGGATTCCAAGCAGCATTTAAACAAAATCCACCATCTCTGTTAATAAGGTTGCTTGATAGTCTGATTTCAACAGCTTCCGTGTTGTGGAGATTCTGGCTTGCACGTCCAGCTATTGGGATAGTGTTATTAAGGAAGCTGTTGAAATCAGACTATCAAGCAACCTTATTAACAGAGATGGTGGATTTTGTTTAAATGCTGCTTGGAATCCGGCTCTGTCTCTCATAAGAAAACAGAGGGACAGAATTAGTGCTACCTCACCTGTTGACTAATAGTAACTATCGATTTTCTGATGTTGGTTATCTTTGGTTGTGTTAACACTTGTTCTGTGTGTGGTGTCTTCCTTGTTTCTCCTCTGTGAACCGAGGTATTAAATTTGCTTGCACATTTCTTTTTCCTTGCATTTGTGCCTTGAGAATGGCAGGGTGTGCTCCTGTCGAAATATCGGCGGTGTTCGACGACGTCACCCGGCAACAAACCCGTAAGTTATTTGAAATTATGCTCTCATACTTGAAATTAAAAACTGTGTTTAGTGCTGTGTGATCACAAAAGCTTTGAAGAGGTCATAACATCCTTGTGCCATTTTCCCTCTCTAATTAGTTAACGTGAAGCATGACGTCCATCCAACAGAACTTTCTGTTTTGCTTTCTTCATGCATTTTCTTATTTGTTTCTCTTACAAACATTCCATCATAATCTGACATTGTGTCAAAGGAAATTACAAATACTGTTTTATCAGTTCAACATATAAATTGATGTCTCTAATATCGCATGGTTGAAACTCATGACTTAATGTCGGCCTTGTTTCATTCTAGTTTTTATTTCTTTGTACCTAATTTAAGTTTTGTTGCTTGCCTAAGAAATTTTGTTAAATATATAACCACTTTATCGTACCATACTTGGGGACTGAGTGTAGGGTACAGGATGCAAGTAACCTGCATCGCTGTTCTAGGCAAGGTTATAGTTAAGATGGGTTACCGTTGGCTTCCTCTGACATCTTTTGAAGTATCAAGTGCGTATCTGTGCCCTGTGGATGACGGTAACGACTACTTGTGCAGTGTAGTGTCGGGTTTCTGTGGTTATGGATTAAGGGAAAGGAGAGGTTGAAACATAGTACCGGCACACAACCTACTGCTCTCGATTAGGATCAAGGGGGGTCTGGGGCCCCGAGCTCGACGTCCCCATCCAACAAACGAATCATGGTCAGAAGTGCCACATGTCCTCACTTCATGAGACACTGCAGAGAGGTTCGGAATATAATCCAGAGGTCTGAGGTGAAGACTGCTGATCAGGTGCTTAACATCATCATTTCTCCTCATCTTCTTGTCGATATACTGGCAATGAAGATTTTTCCTCACCATGTTTCGAACCAGCGTACCTCCAACTTTACCGCGACTGCGCAAGTGTCCGTTTTGCGACCTTGGGTACGGAGAAAGGTTTAGTTCCCTGTACCAAAACAATATGCTGTGACAGAACGTCTATACATATACATTGCTATAAACACTTTATTGCATTACTTTTAATATTATTTTTACATTAGGAGTAATTATCTGAGAGTTATACATTAAAAATCTCCGTTGCAAAATGTGAATAATTCCACTGTATCTTACACCACTGCTGGAGATAAACGGAAATGCAGCGATGGCAGAGATCATTGCCATCACTGATTTAGTACGCTCCATCACACAAGTGACGGTAACTTCGCCACGTGACCGCGGTCACTCGAGTCGGCTACCTGGGGAACTACGAAAAACATCATGTAACTGGCTACTGAGCAGGATGAAATAAGTTTTGCTATGGGCAGCCACTTCAAGCACATAACACTAAGTTATGCTAAGCGACCGTCTTTTCACCACCACCGTCAGACCGTTCTACGAACATCGCTGCGCTCTGTTGGACTCTGTAGAATTTCTCGTACCTCTCTGCATTACCGCCACAGGGCTTTCTCATTAGTGTTCGACTATTGGTAACAAAACCCAGAAAATTTCCTCTTGATATCTGTACTGCGATAGATGCCAGTTCCTTTATTTCGGTTATTTTGTTGAGTACTTAAATTCTCTTCGAGTATTAGGAGCCAGCGATCTATGTTACACTGAACACAGTTTTCCCAAATTCCATCACCAACGAAGACGAGGTAGCACCTGAAGAAGGCAACGAGTTACGTGACCGAAATATTGTGCCAGAGTGACGCGGCAGTAGACGCGATTATTCCACATGTCAAGATCTCGCCGGGAAAGCCTGAAGAGTTCCATACTTAGTAGTCATATACAACAGCTCGCTCGTCGAAAGATCCATACCTAAAGACTAGAAAGTTGCACAACTTACACCAATACCCAATAAAGGAAATTCAAGTTATCCACTTAATTACAAACCCATACCGCTAACGTCGACTTGTAGCAGGATTTTGAAGTATATTCTGTGTTCGAACATTACGATGTGCCTCGAAGAAAACGATTTATTGACAAACAGCCAACATGGATTCAGAAAATATCGTTCTTGTGAAACACAACTACCTTCGAATCCTCGTGAAGTAGCGTGTGCTATTAAAAGGGGATGTCAAATAGGTTCCATATTTTTAGATTTCAAGAAGGCTTTTGACACTGCTCCTCACAAGCGGCTTTAGATAAAACTGTGTGCCTATGGAGCATCGCCCCAGTTGTGCAACTGGATCTGTCATTTCCTCCCTCCCGCCGGAGGTTCGAGTCCTTCCTCGGGCATGGGTGTGAGTGTTGTCCTTAGCGTTAAGTAAGTTTAAGTAGTGTTTACGTCTAGGGACCGATGACCTCAGCAGTTTGGTCCCTTAGTAATTCACACACATTTGAACATTTGTAATTACCTGCCAGAAAGGTCACAGATAGTAATAGCTGACGGAAAGTCATCGAGTAAAACAGAAGTAATATTTGGTATTCCCGAAGGAAGTGTTACAGGTCCCCTGCTGGTCCTGATCTGCACAAACGATTTAGGATGCTATCCCAGCAAGCCACATAGATTGTCTGCAGAAAATACTATCATTTACCAACTTGCAAAGTCATCTGATGATCAAAACATATTGCAAAATGATTTAGACAAGATATCTTTATGGTACGAAAATCGGCAGTCGACTCTAAATAAAGAAATGTGTGAAGTCATCCACATGAGTACTAAAAGGAATCCGCTAAATTTCGGTTACACATTAAGGTTGTCTGTTCAACTACTACTTAGGGATAACAATTACGTATGACGTAAATTGGAACGATAACGTAGACAATGCTGTGGGAAAAAGAAACCAAAGATTGCTATTTATTGGCAAAACACTTAGAAATTCATCAGGTCTACTAAAGAGACTGCTTACACTACGCTTGTCCGCCCTCTTCTGGAGTATTGCTGTGCGGTGTGAAATCCGCATCAGTTAGGATTGACGAGGACATCGAAAAAGTCCAGATAAGAGGAGCTTGTTTTGTGCTAACGCGAAATAAGGGTGAGATTGCCCCATACGCGAACTGGGGTGGCAATGCAAACATAGGCGTTTTTCCTTGCGGCAGGATCTTTTCATGAAATTTAAGTTACCATCTTCCTCCTCAGAATGTGAAAATATTTTGCTGATGCCTACATACAAAGGGAAAAATGATCTTCATTATAATATAAATCAGAGCTGGCACGGAAACATTTAAGTGTTTTCCTGTTCGCTGGTCGAGGATGGAACGGTAGAGAAATAGCTCGAAGGTGATTCGTTCAACCCCCTGCGAGGCAGTTGATTTTGAATTGCAGAGTAATGATGCAGATGTAGAATATGTGGTCGCTATTAAACACTATATCTGCAAAAGTTTTTATTTATTGCGCTAGGCTACACCAAACGGCGACGAGTCATTAGTCTCATGTGTACAAGACTGCTACGTTACCAGTGACCACAAACATTATATGTGTAGAGCAATGTCCACGGGATGAGCAAAATAAATCTATCCTGGACAACACATTTATGAACCGCGGCCATGAAGAGGAGTGCTCTCCACCGCAGAAAATGCTGGTAACCGTGACTAGTTGCTGTCAAAGGTCTGCAGAATGCGCAGCTCCTGCTTTCTCTGTCCTGAGTACTTTGCTGTGGCGTTACGTTTCAGTGAGTGAGAGCAGCAGATATTTGCAGTGCCCAGTTGAATAACGCAAAATGGTGCTCATAATAAAACAGTGCGCGTAAAAGCGTTGTGGAAACAACAATTCGTTGGAAATGAGTGGGGAACTGTTTGCAATAGAGTTCAACCCTTTCGCGGGCTCATTTTCTGTAGCAACTCAGTGAAGATAATTTTTTTGCTATCGTATCAGAAATGTGATCAAATGACTATGATTGTTTTTTGATAATTTTATTTTCGTGATTTGGGACCAAAAACTATTGTGGTACATGAACACCACTGCACCTTTGTGTGGCATTAAAACTGGCGGTAAATGGATTTCCCACTTCCCTTTTGTGTGGTGTCACCGCCAGACACCACACTTGCTAGGTGGTAGCCTTTAAATCGGCCGCGGTCCGTTAGTATACGTCGGACCCGCGTGTCGCCACTGTCAGTGATTGCAGACCGAGCGCCGCCACACGGCAGGTCTAGAGAGACTTCCTAGCACTCGCCCAGTTGTACAGCCGACTTTGCTAGCGATGGTTCACTGACAAATTACGCTCTCATTTGCCGAGACGATAGTTAACATAGCCTTCAGCTACGTCATTGTCTACGACCTAGCAAGGCGCCATTATCATTTGCTGTTTATCTTGTGATGCATGTACCGTCAGACCGATATTCACCAATTATGGATTAAAGTTAAGTATTCCAGAAGCTACGTACTTTTTTTACTAGACTCTACTCCTTTAACTGTTCCAGACCTCACGCCAGCCTGCGTGAGCTTAAACGCGTGCCTTTCGGCTATCTCCTAGTGGCTTGGCTGTCTTGCCAAGACACAACATTTTGTGTGCTGTTATGTGTTGCCATTACACGCAAAAAATAATGAACAGTGTTTTCTATTTTTATTTTATGTTTTCTTTTACTTTATTTAAAAAATATTTGTTACCGATATTAAAGTTTACTTACCATAAGGTGAAAACAATCCTTGAAACTTGATCACGCAATAAAGGTATGAGCTGATACAGGTCACAATAATGTATAGTGCAGAACCCAAGCAATGTCTTCCGACTTCCGTAGTGATCCCACGATAAACAGAAACTGACTGTTGTAGCAGTTTTCATATATCTGGTGCAGTGTACTACCACAAACATAGACAGAGGTGGTAAAACATATTCACAAAAGCTTTGGGATACCCCTAAGTTGGTGGTAAATATGTTTCCCAAGGACCACCAACGACAGACGAATTTTGTGGGAAGTATACTTCCCATGCCCCTTCCAGAAACTATATTGGTGGTAACCATACTTCCCAACAATTATTAAAACACCGTTGGTTGGTGGGATATATGCTTCCCACAGTCCTAAAGGCTATATTTCACTACAAATAGAAACTACAGCTGGTGCAGCGGACTGCCACTAGATGCCAGGAGCATACATAAGTGGTAACACATATTCCCTTAAACGTTGTTAAGAAATATGTTTAAAGGGAGGTATATCCCCCAGAGCATAGCTAACACTTGGTTCAAGAATCATAAAAGAAGGTTGTATACATGTAAGAACCTTGGAGATACTGGAAGGTGTCAGATAGATTATATAATGCTACACAGAGATTTAGGAACCAGGTTTTAAATTGTAAGACATTTCCAGGGGCAGATGTGGACTCTGACCACAATCTATTGGTTATGAACTGTAGCTTAAAACTGAAGAAAGTGCAAAAAAGTGGGAAATTGAGGAGATGGGACCTGGATAAACTGAAAGAACCAGAGGTTGTAGAGAGCTTTTGGGAGAGCATTAGAGAACGATTGACAAGAATGGGGGAAAGAAATACAGTAGAATTAGAATGGGTAGCTTTGAGAGACGAAATAGTGAATATAGCAGAGGCTCAAGTAGGTAAAAAGACGAGGGCTAATAGAAATCCCTGAGTAACAGAAGAGATATTGAATTTAATTGATAAAAGGAGAAAATATAAAAATCCAGTAAATGAAGCAGGCAAAAAGGAATACCAACGTCTCAAAAATGAGATCGACAGGAAGTGCAAAATGGCTAAGCAAGGATGGCTAGAGGACAAATGTAAGGATGTGGAGGCTTATCTCACTAGGGGTAAGATAGATACTGCCTACAGGAAAATTAAAGAGACCTTTGGAGAAAAGAGGACCACTTGCATGAATATCAAGAGCTCAGATGGAAACCCAATTCTAAGCAAAGAAGGGAAAGCAGAAAGATGGAAGGAGTATATAGAGGGTCTATACAAGGGCGATGTTCTTGAGGACAATATTATAGAAATGGAAGAGAATGTAGATGAACATGAAATAGGAGATAACGATACTACGTGAATGCTTTAAAAATATTTAAAAAAATATTCAACAGCATGTAATGATGAAAGAATTTTTCATTAGTGTGTCATGAATGTTTTTGAACTGTAGTAGAAGTTAAACTTATGAAATTCAATATTATAGTGTATATGTTATTCCATGTATTTATGTCTACACCGATCCTGAAATACACTCCTGGAAATTGAAATAAGAACACCGTGAATTCATTGTCCCAGGAAGGGGAAACTTTATTGACACATTCCTGGGGTCAGATACATCACATGATCACACTGACAGAACCACAGGCACATAGACACAGGCAACAGAGCATGCACAATGTCGGCACTAGTACAGTGTACATCCACCTTTCGCAGCAATGCAGGCTGCTATTCTCCCATGGAGACGATCGTAGAGATGCTGGATGTAGTCCTGTAGAACGGCTTGCCATGCCATTTCCACCTGGCGCCTCAGTTGGACCAGCGTTCGTGCTGGACGTGCAGACCGCGTGAGACGACGCTTCATCCAGTCCCAAACATGCTCAATGGGGGACAGATCCGGAGATCTTGCTGGCCAGGGTAGTTGACTTACACCTTCTAGAGCACGTTGGGTGGCACGGGATACATGCGGACGTGCATTGTCCTGTTGGAACAGCAAGTTCCGTTGCCGGTCTAGGAATGGTAGAACGATGGGTTCGATGACGGTTTGGATGTACCGTGCACTATTCAGTGTCCCCTCGACGATCACCAGTGGTGTACGGCCAGTGTAGGAGATCGCTCCCCACACCATGATGCCGGGTGTTGGCCCTGTGTGCCTCGGTCGTATGCAGTCCTGATTGTGGCGCTCACCTGCACGGCGCCAAACACGCATACGACCATCATTGGCACCAAGGCAGAAGCGACTCTCATCGCTGAAGACGACACGTCTCCATTCGTCCCTCCATTCACGCCTGTCGCGACACCACTGGAGGCGGGCTGCACGATGTTGGGGCGTGAGCGGAAGACGGCCTAACGGTGTGCGGGACCGTAGCCCAGCTTCATGGAGACGGTTGCGAATGGTCCTCGCCGATACCCCAGGAGCAACAGTGTCCCTAATTTGCTGGGAAGTGGCGGTGCGGTCCCCTACGGCACTGCGTAGGATCCTACGGTCTTGGCGTGCATCCGTGCGTCGCTGCGGTCCGGTCCCAGGTCGACGGGCACGTGCACCTTCCGCCGCCCACTGGCGACAACATCGATGTACTGTGGAGACCTCACGCCCCACGTGTTGAGCAATTCGGCGGTACGTCCACCCGGCCTCCCGCATGCCCACTATACGCCCTCACTCAAAGTCCGTCAACTGCACATACGGTTCACGTCCACGCTGTCGCGGCATGCTACCAGTGTTAAAGACTGCGATGGAGCTCCGTATGCCACGGCAAACTGGCTGACACTGACGGCGGCGGTGCACAAATGCTGCGCAGCTAGCGCCATTCGACGGCCAACACCGCGGTTCCTGGTGTGTCCGCTGTGCCGTACGTGTGATCATTGCTTGTACAGCCCTCTCGCAGTGTCCGGAGCAAGTATGGTGGGTCTGACACACCGGTGTCAATGTGTTCTTTTTTCCATTTCCAGGAGTGTATGATCAATCATAATTTACTACACAACTTCAGTGCAGGGTGTACATCGCCCAAGGTACCTCATGTGTTGTGGACAAGGTACAAAGCAAATTAGTAAACGCTACTAACGCTAAGCACTGTTAAAATATACTGCCATCTGCTACGGCAGAGATTTGCACGAATTTATCGTGTAAACAAAAGTCACAAATCTGACACTAATCAAGGAACTTGCACGCTAGACCTAGATTACAAAACGTGTAAAATAATACGAGAGGCAAAGTTTTGTAAAGTCGAGCCTGGCTCTGGAGGGCAAGTACGCAATGAATAGGCAGACGTGACATGGGGACTTACCTCAGATGAGACGGAAATACAATTGTATAGTCAAAAGTCTGAAGGCAAGTACGACTCTGTAAGTGGAAAATAGAACGAGGTAATTAGCGCGAGAGACTGGTAAAATCCAGCACGAGCCAAAATCCAGTTCAGACTGAATGAAATACATTAGTGTTTGTGAACTATTCGAAACAGTTACTTTAAGCAGTGTGAAAAACTGTGAAGGTGAAACTGTGATACGGACAGTGAAGTGCTAGTATTGAACGTTCAACAGCGGTGAAGACGCCAAACGCCAATATTACGCAAGAAAAACTGTGAATTTGCTTATAAATGTGAACTGTTAACGTGAACACACAGTCAATATTTTTGGGACAGGCTGTAATTTCAGTGAGTACAATAATGCGAGATTTGAATGCGATGCGTGGACTGTTGCAAAACAGCGACCGCAGAAACGGCGAATGTTTGTGCTAAGCTCGTATTGAGACACTCACCAGTACCTGCGAGTGCGGCGAAAACATAAATAATTTTATCAAGACAAAAACTGACGTGTAATGGAAACAGTATCGCATCAATACTGCATTCACGGGAGAAGATCCATGTCAAATACTCTGCCTGACACTCGGTAACTGGCGAAAACTTAACAACTGCCGTACTAATAAATGCTTCTTTCCCACTAGCGTAACCATCTGCAACGGGAGGGAAATATTACGTTGGTTGCGTGTATGTTTATGTACTACGTCGGAGATGCGTAGCAGAGCTGACTCCTGCCAACAAGCGCGGGGGGCGGATATCATCCCACGCCGCCACGCCCGGCCGAGACAGAAGCGCATCGCCAACCGGGCAGCCGATCAGCTGATTCTGACGTTCCGCGACGGCGAGAGACACGCTGGCGTCGAGAGGGCGTTGACCTCTCCGCAGCCGCCACGAACGCCGAGCACCGAACACACCAAACGTCGCCGTCGCGAGCTAAACGTCGCGGCGTAGATCATCATCGACACCGCAGTCAATAACGACGATATATTAATTGTTATAATCACCTCGTTTCTTTGCATAGGGCAACGACAAATTGTTCGTAACGTATGCACATCCTGTACTCCAACTACATCCCAGAAAGAATTAAGTGAAAGTAACCAAAGCAGTTAGTCTGTCGCTCCGCCGGGGTTTTCCACAGGGTTTCCCTACGGCCGCGCCAAATGGGGAGCGAACAGTTGACACCCCTGGGACTTCAAGAATTACAGACTAACTCGTAATTGTATACCTTTGAATACTGCATAAGCTGCAACCCAAAGAAAAAGAAGCACCCAAAATGAATGTACCAATGTGAAGGGTCATAACGTAACTGTCAAACTAATTGTATTCTATGTCCTTTTCTTTTGTACATGACTACATTCGTAACCAATTGCATATTATATTGTTACGTAAATAACTTCATCTGTATTACACTTTGTGTGCAACAAACATTATTAAGTACAATGACTAAAACATACGATGTGACATATGTAGATTGCGAAAGAAAAAAATCTGCGTGTGGACACTGTGGACATGAAATAGGAAATATTTATGTCAAAAAACACAAACATTTTTTATGACATAAACATTTCGGGGGGCAATATAGCGTCCCCAGTGAAATAATACGAAAAGACTTAAAAACAGTATTTATAAAGAAGAGACGTTTAAAAATTGAATAATATACATTTTATCATGTACCCGTATTATAATAATTTCTCTGTGTAAGTTTCGAGGGCAAAGAAATATAACAAAATGATCTAAAGAGACGACAAGATACGCTCTTTTGTTAATTTTTTTAGTCGTCCTCACTTCTTCTCTTGTCTTGGTTGCGTGCAGACGGACATCTTGCGAGTTCTGGCAGATATAAGCATATTTGTACTAATTAAGCAGATAATATATTGATTTAATATTATTGTTCACTTTTAATTTGTAAGAGGTGATCCCGATTTCATGTCCGCCTTCCTTGAATTAACCTGCGTTCGAGTAATTTACAGTGCAACAATCGCAGCGGCCGATGCAGCCAACGACGCCATTACATGACGATATTAACTTACAAAATTTAACGGAAGCGAAAAACTCGCCCGCTATTAACACAATATACATTTTTCTCCACAGCCGCCCGACGCTGCAGAAAATACATAGCTTTAAGATTCTTATTTTCAGTACAACAGCCGAGAGCTGGAGCCAGGACTCCGACCACAATGCAATGGTTAACGGAGGTAAGAAGAAATACTCTCGCGCGTGTGTGGGCCGCAATTGTAATTAATAACTAAAGATGTTTTTCTTTAAAGTGAACTGACTAGCCGAGGAAATTAATATGAAAAGTTTATTCCATTGTTCAACTTATATGCTCATGTTTAAAAGATTCAGCGAGTCTAACATTCATTAACGTAACAAATAATTTAAGATTAATATTGTTAAAAAGGAGAACTTCATAAAAGCATTTAATTGTAAATCAAAATTAAAATGAAATATCATTTTTATTAAGGCCCACCACGTAAGTCGGCAACAATCAACATAACAATAATAAATTAAATTACGACGGCCGACGGACGCGAGATAGACTTAGAGAAAGCTTCTGACAATGTTGACTGGAATACTCTGTCAAATTCTGAAGGTGGCAGGGGTAAAATACAGGGAGCGAAAGGCTATTTACAATTTGTACAGAAACCAGATGGCAGTAGAGGGGCATGAAAGGGAAGCAGTTATTGGGAAGGAAGTGAGACCGGGTTGTAGCCTCTCCCCGATGTTATTCGATCTGTATATTGAGCAAGCAGTAAAGGAAACAAAAGAAAAATGTGGAGTAGGAATTAAAATCCATGGAAAAGAAATAAAAATTTTTTGGTTCGCCAGTGACATTGTAATTCTGTCAGAGAAGGCAAGGGACTTGGAAGAGCAGTTGAACGGAATGGATAGTGTCTTGAAAGGAGGGTATAAGTTGAACATCAACAAAAGCAAAACGAGGATAATGGAATGTAATCGAATTAAGTCGGGTTATGCTGAAGGAATTAGATTAGGAAATGAGACACTTAAAGTAGTAAAGGAGTTTTGCTATTTGGGGAGCAAAATAACTGATGATGGTCGAAGTAGAGAGGGTTTTAAGTATAGACTGACAATGGCAAGGAAACCATTTCTGAAGAAGAGAAATTTGTTAACATTGAGAATAGATTTAAGTGTCAGGAAGTCGCTTCTGAAAGTATTTGTATAGAGTATAGCCATGTATGGAAGTGAAACATGGACGATAAATAGTTTGTACAAGAAGAGAATAGAAGCTTTCGAAAAGTGGTGCTACAGAAGAATGCTGAAGATTAGATGGGTAGATCACATAACTAATGAGGAGGTATTGAATAGAATTGGAGAAAAGAGAAATTTGTGGCACAACTTGACTAGGAGAAGGGATCGGTTTGTGGGGCACATTCTGACGCATCAAGGGATCACCAATTTAGTATTGGAGGGCAGCGTAAAGGGTAAAAATCGTAGGGGGAGACCAAGAGATGAATACACTAAACAGATTCAGAAGGATGTAGGTTGCAGTAGGTACTGGGAGATGAAGAATCTTGCACAGGATAGAGTAGCACGGAGAGCTGCATCAAACCAGTCTCTTGACTGAAGACCACAACAACAACATCCCCAACGGCCCCCGGGAAGGTTAAGACTAGAAGTAATTTGGCAAAACCTCCAACAATGTCTGCACTGCAAATTTACTGGTTAGTAGGGGCGAAACGGTCTCCGTAGCGAGAAAAAACGTAATTATTCGAATGAAGCTGGAACAGTATTGTAAATTTTTTTTTTGGACAGTTGTACATTGAGGTGACAAGAAATCATGAGTAAGCGATATGCTGATGGCGATAGTATCGCGTACACAAAGTAGAAAAGGGCAGTGCATTGGCAGAGCTGTCATTTGTACTCTAGTGATTCGTGTGAAAGGGAGTCGGACGTGATTATAGCCACACGACGGAAATTATCAGACTTTGAATACGCTATGGCAGTTGGAGCTGGACGCAATGGACATTTCAGTTCGGAAATCGTTAGACATTTCAGTATTTCGAGATCCACAGTGTCAAGAGTGTACCAAGAATACCAAATTTCAGGCATTACCTCTCACCACGGACAACGCACTGGCTGACGGCCGAGAGCAGTGGCGTTTGCGTAGAGTGGTCAGTGTCAACTTACAAGGAACGCTGTGTGAAATAATCGCAGAAATCAATGTGGGATGTACGACAAACGTATTCGCTAGAACAGCGCGGCGAAATTTGACGTTAATGGGCTAGGCCAGCAGAAGAACGACGCCAGTGCCTTTGCTAACAGCACGACATTGTCCACAGCGCCTCTCCTGGGCTGATGACCATATCTGTTGGTCCCTGGAAAACGGTGGCCTGCTCAGATGAGGCTCGATTTCAGTTGGTAAGAGCAGATGGCAGGGTTCTAGTGTGCCACAGACCCCACGTAGCCGTGGATGCAAGTTGTGAACAAAGCACCGTGCAAGCTTGTGGTGGCTGCCGTGTTTACGTGGAATGAACTAAGTCCTTCGGTCAAGCTGAACCTATCGTTGACGGGCAAGATGGTGACCAATGCAGACATTTATAGATTTCATTTTCCCAAAGACTGATGCTTTTGTGGATTGGCAAGACAGCCAACCCACTATGAGAGGAAGCCGAAAGGCACGCGTTTTAGCTCACGCAGGCTGGCGTGAGGTCTGGAACAGGTCAAGGAAATGAGACTAACAAAAAACGTACGTAGCTGCTGGATTACTTAACTTTAATCCATAAATGGTGAACATCGCTCTTGACGGTACATGTTTTACAGCATCAATAGTAACTGGTAATGGCGCCTTGCTAGGTCGTAGCAAATGACGTAGCTGAAGGCTATGCTAACTATCGTCTCGGCAAATGAGAGCGTATTTTATCAGTGAACCATCGCTAGCAAAGTCAGCTGTACAACTGGGGTGAGTGCTAGGAAGTCTCTCTAGACCTACCGTGTGGCGGCGCTCGGTCTGCAATCACTGATAGTGGCGACACGCGGGTCCGACGTATACTAACGGACCGCGGCCGATTTAAAGGCTACCACGTAGCAAGTGTGGTGTCTGGCGGTGACACCACAGATGCAATTTTTATGGTTGGCAATGCGCCAAGTCGCTGGGCCACATTTGTCCACCATTGTTTGAAGAACATTCTGGACAATTCGAGCGAATGATTTGGCCACCCTGATCGCCCGGTATGAATTCCATCAAATATTTATGGGACTTAATCGAGAGATCAGTTCGTACACAAAATCCTGTACTGACAACACTTTGGCTGGCTATAGTGGCAGCATGGTTTAGTGTTTCTGCAGGCGACAGCCAAGTCTGCTGGTCTCATTGTGCAGACACTTTGGGGTGGTGTCAGTCTGTCGGCGGCCGCATCCAGGAACGCTGACTAGGGCCCTTGTTAGGTAGAGAGAGGATGAGATGGTGTAACACCCCACCCGTCACTTATCTGGTTTTGGCGCGTGTTCACCCCAGCTAATTGACTAACAGATCAACAGAGAGTGCAAAACTGCCGCAATATCGGATAACGGCAAAAAAGTAATAAGGCCCTGTGACTCCTGATTGAACTGCGGTGGCAGTGTTGACATTAATTGATTCAGAAGTGATCACTATTAATTAAAAAGGGGTGCACATTGATGTTATATTCAGCTATTGAACACCAGATGCAAATGTTGAACATAAAATTAATTAAGAAAGTGACTTGGGATTTCAATTACTTGATTGAAAACAGATGCAGTCGATTAGCACAAATTTATTTTAACTCCCGACCTTCAATCATCACATTACAAGACTCTCCTATCAGGCAGTGGTAATAAATTGCGTTTGCGTGGAGTAAAGCGCGATAACTCAAAAGTAATTCCTATCGACTGACCCAGGCGCAATGCGAAGTGCGAAAAGAATTCTACAATACACGGCCCATGAAACCCTCGTGGAAACTTTGCCAACATGATCCAACAAATTAATCAGTGGCCGGAGCAGGCGCAGTATCACCGAAGTGGCGGAGTGGCGTCATTGTGCGGACGTCGGCCGACCTCGTGGTGTTGCAAGGCTGCACTCGTCTGTTCACTCCTAGCTATCTTGTTCAGTACATAGCTAAACCAAAACTTCCTATCTCCAAGCTCAATCGTTCCATTTGCTAAGTCCTAAACTGCAAAAAATGGCTCTGAGCACTATGGGACTCAACTGCTGAGGTCATTAGTCCCCTAGAACTTAGAACTAGTTAAACCTAACTAACCTAAGGACATCACAAACATCCATGCCCGAGGCAGGATTCGAACCTGCGACCGTAGCGGTCTTGCGGTTCCAGACGGCAGCGCCTTTAACCGCACGGCCACTTCGGCCGGCTGCTAAACTGTAGAGATGCTCACTCTTTCTGAGGCAAGCTGAGTAAAGAGCGCCATGTCCGCACTCTAGGCAAGCTGGGAACGGAAGACCTCTACGGAGACTTCTCCCAGTCCGCTCTTCGCCTCGGTTTCCCCTCCAGCAAAATCACTTACGCCAATTGCAGCGCAAGTCGCGTTAATTATGCGCCGCTTCCCAGCGCCGACCAATGCCTGCTCTGGGAAGTGAACAACTTCCCACAAAATTTCCCTTCCTCTCAACTTCTGCTATTTAGCTCCTCCCAGGCCACCCATCAAGGTTAGCGTCTGCACAAAACACCAATTTTTCCGGAATTCTGACTCCCAGGAGAATACTTCAGATTCCTTGGTCCTATGTTCCCATTGGAGGCCGGCGTATTTCATTCTGTAGCTCTTCACCTGATTTACTTCAGACTCTGCTGACTGCGAATTCAGCGTGAAGTTGCTATGGTCACAAACACGCATATTTTGGCCTCTGTTGACCGCTCCACCGTAGCTTTGCGCGGCTTTCTCACATGTTTCACTGAAAATGGGATGACGGACATTTATCAACAGGGGTACAAGTTCTCCGTCTGCTTCCCGGTACACCAGCATGTGGTCAACCACCCACTCACTGTCACTCATCCTAATGCAGCTGGAGGCCGTGCCCCGTTACCGCTTTCTCAGACTTTGAGCCGCCCTAAGCTGCCTATTGTCGCTTCCCTTCGCCGCTCCCCAGCTGGCCACAGTCAACTCGAATCCTTCTCTGGGGTAAACTAGCCTCCAGTAAATCGACGCCTTTCCACAAAGTTTTCATGTCGTGTGAATTACTTTAAAACCATGACCTGACATGAATTATTCCAATACATCCATACTATACCCTCTACAAGATGCATTGTGCATTGTCAGTCATTTTTGTTCAGCCCTACTGTTCGCTCAACGTCAGTTAGGTGATCTTGAATGACTTCACATAGTTCTTGCCATCTTACAATGGCTGTGAGCTTCTGTGAATTTCCGTGGGACAAGGCAGCGGCACCCAGGCGTCCAGACTCTGCTACAAAACATATTTGTGAAGACATGACGCTTTTAGCGAGTTTATGGCCGTTCTTTGGAAAGTTTGAAATGGATGCAACAGGAGAGATAAAGATCTTTTTATGGAAGCTTTTAGCAAACACACAGCGTAAACGTGTGGGAAAGTGGGCGCGAAGATGAATCTTTTTTCCTTTTCTCCCAATTAATTTTTAAAGTTTCTGGTTGGTCAAATTTTTGTATGCAGAGCACTGGGGCGGTCTCCTGGTTTCGAATGCCGCACTCCGGCTCGTGATTGGCTTGTCCTGAAGTGGGAGTGGTCTAAGCTTGTTAATGTGCTATGATACTGAGCTGGCAAGGAAAGCTGAGAGAAAGAGAAGAACACACTCTTGTACTGTCGCTTCACTAGTAAAGAAGAGCAGTTCTCTACGTAGATGGTGAGACTTGTGTCCTTTGCTAGTGTGACACTTAGAGCCTGTGCCAGTCACCATCTGAACCATCAGAGGTACTCCTACTTGCATCACGCACACAACGAGTATTTGTTTTGAGTCGGCCGTCTAAACATTTGGCATATTCTGTCATACGCAGTCCTGTCACGGAGTCAAATTGGTTTGGCAGACCAGCAAATGGTTTCACCTACACACTGGAATCTACCAGGGTTTCAGAGTATCATAGGGTAGTATCTGCCTTTCGAGTCAGCCGAATGCGAGACCGCATACCAGCAATTTCCGGTCGCGCGCCCTTAATAACAGATTGTCGCTGACCATGACTGCAGTCGGCGAGGTGTTCGTGCTGTACCGCCCTCACCTGCAGAAGGGTAAAGTATTCACCGCTATGGCTTATGGCTCCAATATATGCTTCTCAACACCCTGTTCTTTGGAACTATATTTTTCTTTATGGAATAGTAGAGTATAGATCCTTGATAGTAGCGTATAGTTTTTGGGGCATACCACGGATTCATATTTATGAAGTTAGATAAAGTGTTAGTTCTGGTTAGTGTGGTGTGTTGATCCCCAGCTGATCACTTTATTCACCATAGACCGCATATTACTGAAAGCATTTGTCAGATAGAAATGTTTGTGTGGCGTTTCTTTAGCTACCTTTTGTCATGTGAAGTTAAGAATGAATAAATCAGTTGTTATTTAGACCACACCTCCCCCAACTGTTCTGATTAACACTACCTTTGAAATTTTGTTTAAGTCTTGTACACAACTGAAAGAGCAGAAGCTTGCAAAGTAACAACCTGATTAATAGAGACACGGGGTTTCAACTCAGCAAGGCATGGGAAACATCATTGGTGATACTAAGAATCACTTGCTCAGATGAATGAATCCAAGTCAACCTAGATGGAGAATCGGAGGCCGCCGCTTAAACTGGGCGCCAACACTCTACTCGCGCATGCGCTGGACTGTGATTTGCGGCCACGCTTTTCTCGCGTCGCGCATGCGGAGACCGTGGCCCGTTTCTCCGGCAGGGGGCACTGGATGTCACTGTTTTCTGTGAATCGTCATCGATGACGTTACAGCCCCACCCCTTGGTGCCTGCGCTTTTCTAGCGAGTCAGCTTATATATTGCCCAGACACTGCAGCGATACGGCAGTGAACATCTGAAGATAATGTGCAGCTGTGTCGTTGAAATACTGTGCTGCTTCCACAACGTCATCCGACGCGACGCCCGTCAACCAATGAAGCAGTTACTATGTCGGGAAAATCTCAAACAGCACATCTACACAAAAGTGCCAAAGAAACTGGAGCAGGCATGCATATTCAAATACAGAAATATGTAAACAGGCACTATACGGTGCTGCGGTCAGCAACACCTATATAAGACAACAATATGTCTGAAGCAGTTATTAAATCGGCTACTGCTGCTACAACGGCAGGTTATCAAGATTTAAGTGAGTCTGAACGTGGTGTTATAGTCGGCGCACGAGCAATGGGACACAGCATTTCCGAGGTAGCGATGAAATGGGGATTTTACCGTACGACAATTTCACTAGTGTACCGTGAATATCAGGAATCCGGTAAAACATCAAATCTCCGATATCGCTGCGGCCGGAAAAAGGTCCTGCAAGAACGGGACCAACGATGACTGAAGAGAATCGTTCAACGTTACAGAAGTGCAACCCTTCCGAAAATTCCTGCAAATTTCAGTGCTGAACTATCAACAAGTGTCAGCGTGCAAGGCATTCAAAATGTTCAAATGTGTGTGAAATCTTATGGGACTGAACTGCTAAGATCGTCAGTCAAAAATGGCTCTGAGCACTATGGGACTTAACATCTGAGGTCATCAGTCCCCTAGAACTTATAACTGCTTAAACGTAACTAACCTAAGGACATCACACACATCCATGCCCGAGGCAGGATTCAAACCTGCGACCGTAGCAGTCCCGCGGTTCCGGACTGAAGCGCCTAGAACCGCACGGCTACCGCGGCCGGCAAGGTCATTAGTCCCTCAGCTTTCACACTACTTAACCTAAATTATCCTAAGGACAAACACACACACCCATGCCCGAGGGAGGATTCGAACCTCCGACGGGATCAGTCACACAGTCCATGACTGCAGCGCCTTAGACCGTCAAAGCATTCAACGAAACATCATACATATGGGCTTTCGGAGCCGTAGGCCCACTCGTGTACCCTTGATGACTGCACGACCCAAAGCTTTACGCCACACCTCGGCCCGTCAACATCGACATTGGACTCTTGATGACTGGGAACATGTTGCCTGGTCGGACGAGTCTCGTTTCAAATTGTATCGAGCTGATGGACGTGTACGGGTATGGAGACAACCTCAGGAATCCATTGACCCCATATGTCAGCAGGGGACTGTTCAGTCTGCTGAAGGCTCTGTAGTGTGGGGCGTGTGCAGTTTGAGTGATATGCGACCCCTGATACATCCAGATACTCCTCTCACAGGTGACATGTTTCCTAAGCATCCTGTCTGTTCACCTGCATCCATTCATATTCATTGCGCATTCCACTGGACTTGGGCAATTCCAGCAGGAAAATGTGACACCCCAAACGTCCAAATTGCTACAGAGGGCTGCAGGAACAGTTTTCTGAGTTTAAACGCGTCCGCTGGTCACCAAACTCCCCAGACATGAACATTAATGAGCGTATCTGAGATGCCTTGCAACGTGCTGTTCAGAAGAGATTTCCACACCCGCGTACTGTTATGGATTTATGCACAGCCCCTCAGGAGTCATGGTGTCCTTTCCCTTGAGCACTACTTAAGAACACTAGTCGAGTCCATGCCACGTCGTGTTGCGGCAGTTGTGTGTGCTCACGGGGCCCTACACGGCATTGGGTAGGTCTACCAGTTTCTTTGGCTCTTCAGTGTATTTCACTAATCATTGAAGTAGTCCGGAAAGTGGAGCTTATACTGAAGGGTTTTCGTTTGTAAAGGAATATTTGAAAACGGGTTAAGCATTTCTGCTTTTGCTTTGCGATCCTCACTTTCACTTCCTCTCTCGTCAAGAATTGTTGGTCACTAACTTCGGTGCCACTAATAACCTTTACATACGACCAGAATTTCTTCTGGTTTTGTAAAAGATCTTTCGATAATATTCTCCTGCGTTAGTCACTGAACGCTTCACGCATTACTCTCTTAATAGTTACACTCGTTTCATTCAGCATCTATCTACAGCTTGCATGTATTACACTTTGCTTGTTTTGCATCTATTATGCAGTAGTCTGTTTTTTATAAGTTTCTTTACAGTGTCCGTATACCCTGGAGCGTCCGTTCAATTACGAACTGTTCTGCTAGACAGATATCTGTCCAGTACACAGTCAACTATGTTTCAGAACAAGAAGTCACAATCCAGCTACAGTAGCCCATTACAAACATATTGTGAGGGGCTTAAAAATGTTATTAGGAAGGCAAAGAGTATGTGGTATGCAAACAGCACAGATAATTCACAGGATAAAACTAAAACCATATGGTCAGTTGTGGAGGAAGTGTCTGGTCAGCAGCACAAGGCCGACGATATAAAGCTAGTTCGCGGTAAAAATATTTCTGTTACTGATAAATCAGATATATGTACAGCATTTAACGTTCATTTTCTGATCATTACTGGTGAATTAAATAAAAATTTAGTTTATACAGGGTATCATATAACTTTCTGAGCAAATACCTTTCCGAGATTGACGTCTGAAATACTCCTCTGTGATACAGACAAGAGGGAGATTGAGGCAATAATTAAATCACTAAAGACTAAGGACTCTCGTGGCTATGGTGGAGTGCC
This sequence comes from Schistocerca americana, assembly GCF_021461395.2. NCBI lineage: Eukaryota > Metazoa > Arthropoda > Insecta > Orthoptera > Acrididae > Schistocerca > Schistocerca americana. The sequence goes on along the minus strand of NC_060123.1, from coordinate 587,547,344 downwards.
TATCAGAATATTAAAGCACTGTGCTGCACATGTTAGCCCCGTATTTAGCCAACTTTGTAATTTTTCCTTTAGGAATGGTCAGTTTCCTGAGCGATTAAAGTAGTAGTAAAGCCGCTTTATAAGAAGGGAGAAAGGGATAATGTTGGGGCCACTAATGTTCCTTCTTTACATAAATGATATGCTCTCTAGTATTAGGGGTAACTCTAAAATATTTCTGTTTGCTGATGATACTACCTTGGTAGCAACTTTGGCTTGGTTTCAAATAGTGCAATTCATGATTTAATTTCAAGGCTTGTAAAAAATAAAGTAACGCTAAATCACAGTAAGACTCAGTTTTTACAGTTTCTAACACACAATTCAACAAAGCCTGATGTTTTAATTTCCAAAATGGGCATATGATAATGAAACTGAACAGTTCAGATTTCTAGGTGTTCAGATAGATAGTAAGCTGCCGTGGAAAGCCCACGTTCAGGAGCTTGTTCTAAGACTTAATGCTGCCATTTTTACTATTCGAACGGTATCTGAAGTGAGTGATCGCTCGACACGGAATTAATATACTTTGCTTATCTTCATTCGCTTATGTCGTATGGTGTTATATTTTGGGGGTAACTCTTTCCAATTCTAAAAGGATATTTTTGGCTCAGAAACGGGCGGTTCGGGCAATAAGTAGCTACCACTCGAATTCAAGAATCTGAGCAGTGATCCGCGCGCTTTCAAGTCGAAACTGAAGAGTTTCCTCGTGGGTCACTCCTTCTGTTCTGTAGAGGAGTTCCTTGAAAAATTAAGCTGATTTCTGTTGTATTGTTGATTGCGTTTACTTAAACTCATGGACTGACTTTTTTCGGATTCATAAGCTTTTATTTTTAACAGTTATTACTTTTATGTTGTAATTTTATGTGCTGCCACTTTCCATGACCTTGGAGATTTGGTCCTCAATTTGGTCCTACGGAGCTTGAGGTGTAAATAAAATTAAAAAAATGGTTCAAATGGGTCTAAGCACTACGGGACTTAACATCTGAGGTGATCAGTCCCCTAGACTTAGAACTACTTAAACTTAACTAACCTAAGGACATCACACACGTCCATCCGAGGCAGGATTCGAACCTGAGACCGTAGCAGCAGCGCGGTTCCGACCTGAATAAAATAAAATAAAACTTGAAGCATAGTTCCTGCAAGTGCTGTTGTTCTGAGTTCGAAGCTGACAGTGGTTCATTGAGATAAGTCACTACTGCCTCTTAATCTAGCTTCCTGAACGTATAAATATTTCCACATGTTTCTCTGTCCTTTGTGCTTCAGTAATCATTGCTGCTACAACAGTTTCTCGGTCTCCGACACCAGTTGCAGTGAGGACACCCTCAGAGAGGTCATGACTGTTTGACGCCTTTACACCTAATATACTGTATATCCATTACGAGTAGGATTCAGAACTGTCTGTTTTAGGTAGTTTTCAGAGAAGGCACTTAATAATTGTCCGCAGGATCTCTTGCCACCCCCACCGCTAACAAACGTCTAATTATCTCAACTGACCGTAGGATGATTAAAGTCTCCTCCGACCACTAATTTATGATAGGGAACTCGTGCACTCTGGTACACGACTCTCGGAAGATCTCCCAACTCACTAACTCGCAGCAGAGCTCAAAGCGATTTCCAGCTGCCCAGGAAGAGCAACTAACTCATTTCGTGTACACAGAGTGGGGCTGCATTTGTGCGTGGTGCAGTATTTTACAGAAGGGTGAACAAATAACTTTAAACTATTCTTTCCGATCCTTTATGGGCCAGATATGCTACAAATATTACCAGTGCCCGTTTAGAACTGATCCATTTCCACAACATTAAAACGTTTTTGGGACTGAGGTCACTAACAAGTTCAACAATACCGTTGACATATATTCTGACATATACGCTCCTGTTAAAACAGAAAAGTAATGTGACATCATATGTTATTTACAGTAACTGCAAGTTACAAACATTGATTTACGGCAAAATAAGTTACGCACTCAGAACTTAGAAATTCTCAAATAAAAAGTTTGCAAACGTCCGAAAATTCTCAAAAATATACGTTTTTCATGCAAACATACAACGAAGTTATGAAACAATTGTTTCGTGAACGAGGTCACCGTTGTTAAAAGTATCTAAAAAACTATAAATTATGCCTGCAAATTACGATATAGTATGAGTTTATAGTACAGTTATTCGCGGCACTTCCAAATGTTCGAAAATAAAGAATATATCACGAAATGTACAAGTATTGACACCATCAACGAAAGATAGTGCGAAAAATACAAGAACTGTAAAATATTAGGATACAGAATTTCGAATAAGATCCATCTGTCATGCGGTCCCATATCATTCCATCTCCACACGCCTCACACCACCACAGAGCTCCCACCAGCCTGAATAGCCCTAAAAAATGGCTCTGAGCACAATGGGACTTAACATCGATAGTCATCAGTCCCCTAGAACTTAGAACTACTTAAACCTAACTAACCTAAGGACATCACACAACACCCAGTCATCACAAGGCAGAGAAAATCCCTGACCCCGCCGGGAATCGAACCCGGGAACCCGGGCGTGGGAAGCGAGAACGCTACCGCACGACCACGAGCTGCGGACTGAATAGCCCGGCTGACATGCAAGGTCCATGGGTTCCTAACGTTGTCTCCATACCCACACACGTCCATCTGCTTGATACAATTTGAACCGAGACTCGTCCGAACAGACAACGTTTCCAGTCACGAACAGTCCAAAGTCGGTGTCGACTAGCCCGGGCGAGGCGTAAAGTTATGTGCCGTGCAATCGTCAAGGGTACACGTTTGGGCCATTGTCTCCTAAATCCAATGACCTTTCGTAGAATATTTCGCACGCTGACACTTGTTGATGGCCCGACACTGAAATCTGCCGCAATTTGTGGAAGGGTTGCACTTCTGTAACGTTGAAGGATTCTCTTCACTCGTCGTTGGTCCCGTTCTTGCAGGATCTTCTTCCGGCCACGGCGATGTCGGAGATGTTTTACCGGATACGTGATGTTCACGGTACACTCGTGAAATGGTCGTACGGGAAAATCTCCTCTTCATCGCCACTTCGGAGATGCTCCCTCGTGCACCGACTGTAACACCACATTCAGACTCACTTAAATCTTGATAACCTGCCTGAGCCATGCACGGCTCGTGTTCATGCGATTTATTGTTTGTCACCTTCCATTATTGTATTGCCGCCTCGTTTTGTTATTTCATTTAGTGGCGTCACTAACTTCCTGCCTTACTTGCTAGTGAGCGTCAGCTGCAGCGCATATCAATAAGCGCACTGTCGTACCACCTCTGGAACGACCGATAGTGTTTCCGGGTCGTCATGTGTCTGACTAGTCAGTCAGTTCGGGACGGACCAGCAGTGAAGTCGGGACGCAGCAGTAGTGAACTCAGGGGACGGATAGCCGATGAGGCGCCGACAGTCAGTGCTCGCCGACTGCTGGCGACACACATGAACTGTCCCACGGAGGGAGATTGGACGACCGTTGGTTGGTCGTTCGGATGGCCGTCTTGTCGGCCGACGTATACTTGGTCCTTTCACCGTTTCCGGGCCTGGGAGTCGGTCGGTTGGCTTGGAGCATCAGGGAATTCTCCGCGAGATGTAGTTGACTGGGGCCGTTGGCGGTCTCAAAATGGTTTAAATGGCTCTGAGCACTATGGGACGTAATATCTTAGGTCATCAATCCACTAGACTTAGAACTATTTAAACGTAACTAACCTAAGGACATCACACACATCCATGCCCGAGGCAGGATTCGAATCTGCGACCGTAGCGGTAGACTGAAGCGCCTAGAACCGCTCGGCCACATCGGCGCTGGCGGTCTCCACGCGTGTCGGAGTGTATGCGGCTGTTCCCATTGCCACGAGGTCCGTATCTCACCAACCCTGGACACGAACGTTGAGTTTTGATTTAATCTACCAGCAAGTCAAGACTGTTCACATTGTGTCGTTTGGAGTTCGCTGTCCGCTGTTGGGATATTCCCCCGAGCAACAACGTGGTTTTCAAGCTGGAAAATTCAAGCCACCCTCCTGTGGAGTTTCACTGTATTTGGTTATTTAAATTGAAGTGCACCAGCGGAATATTCTGCCTTGTGGCCGTTAACGTTCCGGTTACGTTACCTGCCCTGGCCGTTGACGCAAATCTCAGGCAGTGTCGCTTCCTTATCGTGTTGTTGCTGTCCAGCAAGGTGTGTGGTTTGACAGCTCCATGTATGATTGGTTGTGGGCGCCAATATCTTCTATGTTGTTCCTATGAACTCCCTGTTGTGCCCTGGTCGGGTGAGATGGAATTTATCTTGTCGGTGGGTCCGTTGACTGTCGGTTGGTTGGGCTGTGGTTGGATCGTGAATGGTTGGCCCGACTGCCTGTCTCACCTAAGCGAGCGTTAGTGTTGGAATTCCAGGTCGACCCTGGAACATCTTAGCGCTCTTGGGTGTACTGACTTTTTTTCTTTTTTCTTTTTGTTTATACTTGTATGACTTTTAGCCCATTTTTTTTAAAAATTAAGGTTGTTTCGCCCTTAAGGCGTAAGATTCTTTAGGCCTTCAGCCTATTTAAAAAAAACTGTTTCACGTAAGACGTTTGGCATTTTAAAAAATGTAATGTCGTTAAATTTTAAGTGTTGGGCCTTCAGCCGATTTTGAGTTTGAGCTGTTTTGTTCTTAAGGCCTTCAGCCTAGTTCAAAGAACTGTTTTGCTTAAGGCCTTCGGTATTTAAAAAAATTAATGTTATAGAGTTTAAAGTGTTAGGCCTTCAGCTGATTTGAATTTAACTTGTTTGCTCTTGAAGTGTCTGATTCTTTGGGCCTTCAGCCTAACTAAAGAACTGTTGTAAGATAAGGCTTGCCTTTTAAATTTCTGATTATGCTTGCGTTTTAAGTTATTGGCCTTCAACCGTTTTTTAATTAAAGTGGCTTTCAGCTGGTAATTAAATCCCAAAGATTGAAGCTGTGTGTTTAAAAAAAATTTTTTTTGGGGCTCTTGTAATGTGTGGTCAAATATTAAAGTTGTATGTTCGAGTGTAACTGACAGCCCCTTATTTTGGCCTCTTTCCACAATTTAAAGTACCTGTCCTGTCCTGCGGGTTAAGCGGGGCGCCTCACTGTCATTGTAGAAACTTGTTTTATATAGGCGTTGCCGACCGCAGCGCCGTACTCTGCCTATTTACATATCTCTGTATTTGAATACACATGTCTTTACCAGTATCTTTGGCGCTTCAGTGTATCATCCTCCATACAGTCCCGACTTGACCCCATTCGACTGTCATCTGTTTCGAAAAATTAAAGATTACCTCCGAGCAATTCACTTCGACAATGATGAGGCGATGCAAGCAGTGGAGGGGTTGTAGCTCCGTCAACCAAGTCAAACATTCTACAGTGACAGTATCAACAAAATCGTCTTTCGTTGGGAGAAATATGTTCATCGCCGCGGTGACTGATAAATACGCAGACATGAAGAATAAAGAAGTAGAACGTCAATAAAGTTTGTTTTATTTAAAAAGCTGTAAGAGTTTTCACACAAAAATTTCGGTTGCATTACTTTTCAGTACTGCCACGTACGTGAATAAATGTGCCATTTGAACGGATTTTTTAGTTAGCTGAATTTGTGACACCTCCGACAGTAATATGCCAAAGATGAACACTGAAGCGTCAGTCTAACACAGTCAGAATTGCGAAAAATTATGGAGCTGCAACAAAGCATGTCGTCTGCTTTCGCCGGATAACATTGTAGGGGTTTTTTAGCGGCTCAGTCAACAAGTGGTGGTAACTGCGTCACAAGACCTCCTTCCACGCAAGGGGATCTACGATAATGACCATATGACTGTTCACACTACTTTTGGCAGCCACCTCAAGCATATCATCGCCAGCTACGCTAAGCCACTGTCTTCGTCATCGCCGCTGTTACTGGACTTTCCGAATGTGTCGCCGCTCCTGTGAACTTCCACGCTGCCAGCAGCGCTTTATCTCGCCCGATCAGATAAATCTCGCCCACTTTCATACTGTCATCAGCAGTGTGATAAGATTACCTGTATCTAATGAGACCAGTTCCGAAGAATATCACGTTGTAGTGGAATGAATTATACAAGAGAAAGGTTGGAATGAAGACAGATGAACAGGCAATACACAGTACATAGCAGTGTATTACAAACAAGGTAAAAAACCGAAGTTTGAAAATTTGTAACATTTAGGTAGAATCTGAGAAAATACAGGACAGTCGGGTTACCTTCCATTCGGAAAGTGGGTGCACTCAGCGTCTGCTATGTGGCTTATAAATTGTAGAGTGCCGAAATCAGTCGTCCTTTTTTAGATTTTATTACGCAAATCTAGATTTCGGCTAGTGGTTAGCCATTCTCAATGCACTCAATTACACATTCAAAGAAATGTGACTGACGCCCGAACAACAGAGACTTACATGCATCGAGAATAGAAAACAGTGCATTGAAAATGGATAACCACTATCCGAAATCTGGATTTGCGTAATAAAATCTAAAAAAGGACGACTGGTTGCTGCACTCCATAGTTTATGACAGGACAGTGTTATAAAAGAAGCAATGTGAAAATAGTTTTCCAGACAAATAATGCACGGAAAAGTAAGATATCATGAAGATAAGAAGTATACAGGGTGGTCTATTGATCGTGACTGGGCCAAATATCTCACGAAATAAGCGTCAAGCGAAAAAACTACAAAGAACGTCTAGCTTGAAGAGGGAAACCAGATGGGGCTAGGGTTGGCCCGCTAGATGGCGGTGCCATAGGTCAAACGGATATCAACTGCGTTTTTTTAAAATACGAACCCCCATTTTTTTATTACGTATTCGTGTAGTATGTAAAGAAATATGAATGTTTTAGTTGGACTTTTTCGATTTTGTGATAGATGGCGCTGTAATAGTAACAAACATGTGGCTCACAATTTTAGACGAACAGTTGGTAACAGGTAGGTTTTTTAAATTAAAATACAGAACGTAGATACGTTTGAACATTTAATTTCGGTTGTTCCAATGATACATGTACCTTTGTGAAATTATCATTTCTGAGATCGCATGCTGTTACAGCGTGATTACCTGTAAATACCACATTAATGCAATAAGTGCTCAAAACGATGTCCGTCAACCTCAATGCATTTGGCAATACGTGTAACGACATTCCTCTCAACAGCGAGTAGTTCACCTTCAGTAATGTTATCACATGCATTTACAATGCGCTGACGCATGTCGTCAGGCGCTGTCGGTGGATAACGATAGCAAATACCCTTCAATTTTCCACACAGAAAGAAGTCCGGGGACATCAGATCCGGTGAACGTGCGGGCCATGGTATGGTGCTTCGACGACCAATCCACCTGTCATGAAATATGCTATTCAATACCGCTTCAACCGCACGAGAGCTATGTGCCGGACATCCATCATGTTGGAAGTACATCGCCATTCTGTCATGCAGTAAAACTTATTGTAGTAACATCGGTAGAACATTACGTAGGAAATCGGCATATATTGCACCATTTAGATTGCCATCTATAAAATGGGGGCCAATTGTCCGTCTTCCCATAATGCAGCATCATACATTAACCCGCCTAGGTCGCTGATGTTCCACCTGTCGCAGCCACCGTGGATTTTCCGTTGCCCAATAGTGCATATTATCCCGGTTTACGTTACCGCTGTCGGTGAATGACACTTCGTCGCGCCGCGCGGGATTAGCCGAGCAGTCATGAACTGCGCAGCCGATCCCGGCGGACGTTCGAGGGTTGGGTTGTTTGTGGGAAGAGACCAAACTGCGAGGTCATCGGTCTCGTCGGGTCAGGGAAGGACTGGGAAGGAAGTCGGCCGTGCCCTTTCAGAGGAACCATCCCGGCATTTGCCTGGAGCGATTTAGGGAGCGGACTTTCGAATCCTGCTTAGGGCATGGTGTGTGTGTTTGTCCTTACGATATTTTAGGTTAAGTAGTGTGTAAGCTTAGGGTCTGATGACCTTAGCAGTTAAGTCCCATAACATTTCATACACTTTTGATCATTTGTGGACACTTCGGCGCTAAATAGAACGCGTGCGAAACGTCTGTCATCGTCCCGTAATTTCTCTTGTGCCCAGTAGTAGAACTGTACACGACGTTCAAAGTCGTCGGCATGCAATTCCCGGCGCATAGAAATACGGTACGGGTGCAATCGATATTGATGTAGCATTCTCAGCACCGACGTTTTTAAGATTCCCGATTCTCGCGAAATTTGTCTGCTACTGGTGTGCGGATTAGCCGCGACAGCAGCTAAAACACCTACTTGGACATCATCATTTGTTGCAGGTCGTGGTTGACGTTTCACATGTGGCTGAACACTTCCTGTTTCCTTAAATAACGTAAGTCTCCGGCGAACGGTCCGGACACTTCGATGATGTCGTCCAGGATACCGAGCAGCATACATAGCACAATTTCAGTTGGGCATTTTGATCAGAATAGCCGTACAGCAACACGATATCGACCTTTTCCGCAATTGGTAAACGGTCCATTTTAACACGGGTAATGTATGACGAAGCAAATTCCGTCCGCACTGGCGGAGTGTTACGTGATACCACGTACTTATAAGTTTGTGACTATTACAGCGCCATCTATCACAAATCGAGAAAAGTGGTCCTACTAAAACATTCGTATTTCTTTACATACTACACAAATATGTAATAAAAAATGGGGGTTCCTATTTAAAGAAACGCAGTTGATATCAGTTTGACCTATGAGAGCGCCATCTAGCGGGCCAATCATAGCGCCATCTGGTTTCCCCCTTCAAGCTAGACGAGTTTCGTCCTTTGTAGTTTTTTCTTTTAATGCTTATTTCGTGAGATATTTGGCCCGGTCACTATCAATGGACCACCCTATGTGAAGAGGCAGTCTCATATAAAATTAATTGTGGTAAATGTGTACAAATTTATATGGGATAAACATGAAGGAAACTAGATTAGATTCAATGAGTGTATTGACTTCAGTCCTAATTCTGCTTTGAGTGTCCACCTTAAACAAAACCGCTAACACACAATATGGGATATAGAAAAAATAGAAAATCTTGAAGGGGTAAGAAAACTTCAGAAAACCAAATATCTGGACGACACTTAGGGTGAAAAGTTAGATAAAATGAAGTGTGAAAGTTTGCTGGTGCTTGAGCCAGTGTTTCACAAAGGAGTTTGACCCATTGTTAAACTAACATGTTGTTTCATTAATTGGCTAACTAGCATACAGTGAGGTAATGTTTTTTATAACGTACCTTTGTATTACAATACGCACAATTAACATACAATACATAGTGCCTTGGCAGCAAGGTCGTCACTTAGTAAAATTTTTACATATTTTCGTGGAATATAGTATTTATATAGGGTGATTCAAAAGTAACGGTATACATTCCTTGGGTACAATGTTTGGATCAAAATAAGAATAAAACGATAAACAAAGTTTTGTCTGAAATTGCTTTATTTCAGAGTTATGCAGTAGAGTAGGAACCATAAGTGCAATACAAACAACAGTAAGTTAATTTTTCTCAGAAAGCAACGACACGATGGGGCTCGAAATTCTACTCAACTACGTTCTGTACTTTTACCCCAGGACGTGTTCAAAATTATGTCCATGTAGACGAAGACAGTGAAGTGTTCGACTTCTTACGCACTCGGAATGCTGCAGGCTCCCTTAATCTCATTCTGCACAGTCCCACAACTATTTTCAGTTCGCTGCTGTAATTGTGCTATATTCTCAGTTGGAACACCATACACGATCTCCTTGAGACGGGCCAATAGTACAAGTCCAGGAGTTAAGATCCGGAGATCTGGCGGGCCAAGCAACTGGTCCTGCTGGACCCGCCCACTTACCGGGATAAGCAACTTTGAGATACTTTCTTGCCTTCCTACTGAAATGAGCTGGAGCACCATCGACAAATTAATACCAATCGATATACAGGCGAATATGTCTCGCAAAAAGCCTGTATTGTCCAATGATGTAATGCGTACCACAAATGGCACTAAGCAACATATATCGGAAAGAAAGCAGTTTCAGACAAAACTTTATTTAACATTTTAGCCCTATTTTGATACATACATTACACCCACGAAGTATATACAGTTACTTTTGAATCAACCTATAGAATGAACAGTGCATAAAAATTTTCGTTACGCGCAATTTAAAACTGGATTTATCTATAACACTGTTCAATGCTTCATTTAATTGTATAATTGGTTTCTGCTTTTGTATATTTTCGGGTGGTCCTGAGCACATAATCCAAAGCAGGTAAGTGAAACTCCTACAGTCTGACACAAAATAGAAGCTTTCGTGGTATGCACAGTTCTTATGTTTGAATCTGAAAGATTTGTAAGCGCACTAAGCCCTTGTTCTAGTACTAAAAAATATTTCATAATTAAAAAAACATCTGATAACAGGTCTATATTTATACACTATTTTTGTCTTTGAAATTACATTGGCAGAAAAAATATCTCCCTTATAAACGAGAGTTCGTAGGAGTGATTGTGCATCGGATAGACAATGCATGTTCAGATTTCGCACCAGTTGCATAACAGCGGCATTACGAGGTGCATTCAAGTTCTAAGGCCTCCGATTTTTTTTCTCCGGACTGGAAAGAGATAGAAACATGCGCATTATTTTAAAATGAGGCCGCGTTCATTGTCAATACGTCCCAGAGATGGCAGCACCGTACGGCAGATGGAATTTTACCGCCAGCGGCGAGAATGAGAACTGTTTTAAATACTTAAAATGGCGACGTTTTCCTTACTTGAACAGCGTGCAATCATTCGTTTTCTGAATTTGCGTGGTGTGAAACCAATTGAAATTCATCGACAGTTGAAGGAGACATGTGGTGTAACCTCCCCACCGAAATTTAAAAGAAAAAAGACAATACTTAATACAAATGGGAGCCGAGTGTAACCTCCCCACAAAAATTTAAAAGAATGAACAATATTATTTAAGGATGCTAATGGACACTACTCTAAGCGTAACCTGCCCACAATGAAATTTACTGACAATGGGAACAAAAATGTGAAATTCGCAATCTGACTCAAATATAAATTCTTCACCAGAAAATTAAAGTCCATTCAGTGATAAGAAAATTCAATTAAACCGAAATATCGGTCTTTGGCCCTGTGTAAAACAATCAGAATTAAAGTCTTACCTCAGAATAAATGGATGTCACATTTCTGCTCTTGTTGTTGCGCACCGCTTGGAGGAACTGCATTGCAAATAATAATATTCTCTTTTTTTTTTGTGGTTCTAGTGAAATTTTTCTTCAAAAGAAGTGGAATGAAATGGGAAGTGCAACGCGATCTTTAGTTCAATAAAAAATTAAATTTTTGAAAAAATGCTTTTGAAATAAAAATTATTATTGGGGAACTTGTTGGAGAATAATTACAATTTTTCATTATCTAATAATTATATTAATTAACAGTATACCTTATTCACCATCTTGACCAGTGTTGCCGACCGCTCTCCATGACGACTATTGGCGTACTGCACGCGACGACTACTGACTGAGTACTGCTCTCAACTAGACAGAGCTACAGACTCGCAACGACTACTTGACAGACTCGCAACGACTACTTGACAGACTGAGAACCGCTCGCAACACTCGCGCGGTCAAGCGCATACTCTCTGGTCACAGATGCTACAATGCCTCGCCATCGCTGCTATGTTACATACGTGTTTCATAACCCTCCACTGGGGGGGGCAAAAATTTGGCAGCGATGGTGAGTCATTTGGACTTGCCAAGCGCGGCAAAATTTTTCTTTAATTAACAAAATTCTTCAACTTACAGAATATTTAAACGTTGTGCACACGCACTAAGTACAAAATATATCAGACAGAGACAAAATGTGAATACAAAACATAGTAGCAAATCAGAAAAATGTATATACAAATTTTTTTGGCAGATAACAAAGTGCACAGGCACTGAAAAAATTCTTTAGCATATTCAGAACAAATAAACAGACTGGCAAAATATTATGTTGACAAGTGACATAAGTGTACTCGCATTGGAGTTCAGCGAATCGAAAAATGTATAACCTATGAACATAAATGATGTTACCAAAAAATTTTTTTCTTTATGTGACAAGAATCAGGATAGGAACGGGAAGGATTGCATCATGGTTGTAGCACTTTAGATTGCACACAGCTGTTCTGAAAGTCCATATCTTTCCACAGAAGTACAACACCAAGTGACACAACTTGAAGTTCTTTTCCCATCAGAATTTATCAGTGTAGCCAAGACACTGAACTGTCGTAGTAATGTTCCACGTTTTCATTTTGGCAGTACATTAGGTACACCAAACAGTTCGACCATAATAACGTCTTCATCGCTCACGGTGGTGGACAGCATGTCGTGTCAACACCACGCTCTTACAAGGCACACCCACGTAGAATTAGTGCAAAACCAAAGATAGTGCTCCATGATCACTAGGATAAACAGGACAAATGGACATTGCAGTAATTCAGGGTAGTCAGCTTATGAGGTGAAGGACATCAAGTCACATAATATTGACAATTACAGTCTTCATGAGTAGTTTGTGGCATTCATAGCCTAGTTATTGAACATTTCTGTACCAAGTATGTAGTATTACAGAAAAATGTTCATTAATTGTTTTACATAGAATCAGTAGCCTTCTTTTCCTGGTTACAAAGTATTATGAAATAATCGCATTCTTTGCAGTTACAGAGTATAATTAAGAATCATTAACCTTCTCCTAATTACAGTTAATTAATCATTTGTCATTCCAATAATAATCATTAGCCTTTTCCTAATTACAGTTAATTAATCATTTGTCGTTAATTAATCATTTGTCTAATTACAGTTAATTAATCATTTGTCTAATTACAGTTAATTAATCATTTGTCTAATTACAGTTAATTAATCATTTGTCGTTAATTAATCATTTGTCATTCTAATATAGTAAGAATCATTAGTATTCTCCTAATTACAAAGCATTATTAAACAGTACCATAGTTAATTAATTATGTGTCATTCCAATGTAGTAAGAATTATTACCCTTCTCCTAATTACAAAGCATTACTAAACAGTAATTAAGATTCATTAGCCTTCTAATTACAAAACATCCTAATTACAGTTAATTAATCATTTGTCATTAATTAATCATTTGTCGTTAATTAATCATTTGTCTAATTACAGTTAATTAATCATCTGTCGTTAACTAATCATTTGTCTAATTACAGTTAATTAATTAATCATTTGTCATTCCAATATAGTAAGAATTATTAGCCTTAATTAATTACAAAGCATTATTAAACAGTACCATAGTTAATTACAAAGCATTATTAAACAGTACCATAGTTAATTAATTATGTGTCATTACAATCTATTAAGAATCACTAGCTGGCATCATGGGTAATCGTATTACAATAAACAGTGGCGGTCCTTGGCCAGTTACAAAGTATATTTAGTAAGACAGAATAATGTTCATCAGAAGCCTTAATTGAAAAGGAGAGTCAATTATTGGCCTAGCATTAACAAAATACATTGAGTGATACAAATTATTGGCACTCATTGGCCATTAACCAAAACATGAAAACTCAACATGGAAAAAAAGGGCTAATTAATGGCATAATTAATAACAATTCTTCAAGTGACATTAATTATTGGCACTCAGTGGCCAGCAAGTATTGAATAGAATCATCATTCAGTATTATTCAGATTATTACGAAGTCATTATTAAAAATCAGTTAATTACAGTCAAATCATTAATAATCACAGGCATTATAAGTAGTATCATTACAATAAACAGTGGCAGTTATTAGCTAGTGACAAAGCATTATTTTGAATATAGTCTCATTAAGAGGTCATTACTCAAGTGACATGCTATTCAGAGTTGATCAGTATTATTCAGAATTATCATAAACTAGTGACATTATGTGGGACTGGTAATACATTTTTTTGGTAGCAATGCATTGCGTTGGGATCGATAATTAATTGCTGAAACATAACACTATTTGCTTTTGACCTATTGCAGCAAATGAGGATAGGTAACGTCATTCGTCATGAGTCAGCTGTAGCAAGATTATGTAACAAGGCAGTACATGTGATCACATTTATAAACGATAGACACAAATGGGTAAAAATATAAAAAATGCAAGTACTAGAACAGGTATAATAAGTAACAGGTTTAGTAAGTATCATGAAAAAAACTTCTCCTGGAAAAATTACAAAAACGGATTATTGACCTGAAAGAAGAAACGCACACTATGCTGAAAAGTAGTGAACTTCGAATTAACAGGTAGTGAAATGTGTATAAAATGTGCTCCATAGCTGTCCTTTCCAAAACTTTCCGTCATCCTACTATGCAATGTAACACCTGCTGTCAAAGCAAACTGCAACAAATACTTAAATAACTACGTAGCATAAATACATAACTTCAACACTATCCTCATCTGTAAAGAAAACTTCATTATCCATATCATCATAACTTCATTATCATCATCACCTGTAAAGAAAAACTTCATTATTCATAATACCATTTCCCTCATCATTATTCATCAGTATTCATTATCATCTGCAAAAAATCACTTCATTACTCATTATACAACTATTCCTTATCTCTAGCATATTTCATCACTAAAACTAAGGTGTGTAGTTCAGTCTGACAGCCTGCATCAATCACCTTGTATTCTGAAAGAAAAAGTTAGTTAAGACTACTATTCTGTGATGAGTATTGTATATTCTTGTTAATGCCTGCCAATCCTGATCCATTTACTCTTCCTCATAAAGTTATTGCATCTCCTTTCGTTTATCCCGTAGGTGAAATTCCCATTTCTGTTGAATTTATTTCTTACATGCATCATTTCTTTCTGAAATTGATGAGCAGAGATTAATGTCTTGCATTTAAATCATATACCCACTAAATAATGACTGGTTTATGGTGACACAATTAACCATACAGCATAACATGACAGAAAACGTAATATGTTAAAGACGTTGACAGTGTTCAGATGCAAAAATGTACACAGAATAATACAATGCAGTAGCAAAAAAAAAAAAATGTAAAACAGTCACGATGTTGAGATGTCATAGGGCAAAAAAAATGTCAAAGTCGACTGTTGTGTGTTATATCTTAACTATTTCACAATACATACAAACAAAACTGGAGTACAATCATATACACAAAAAAAGTGGAAAATGTGCACGGTCTGATGTGTAACGACAAGAAAAGCGACCTGCTAACCTTACCTTGCCGGGCACTTGCGAAGAAAAAATACGATAATCATCAGTAATTAGTCAGGTGAATTAATTGCATTAGTAAATGACATCATAGTGTGTTGAATCATAAAGTGTCTTCATTCAATAAACGGTTTAATGTTTGAGATATGGTGATTGCCTTTCGATTTTCTGGTTCTCAAAGTTTCGACGTGTACAACATTGGGGTGAGGGATGCTGCGAATCCGATATGGACCTGCGTATAGAAGTTCAAATTTACTGCACTTACCTTTTAATTTGCTGGATAAATAGTGTGTACGTACTAATATCTTCTGTCCAACGTGAAAGTCGCGGCGTGTACAAACCTGTTTTTGCTGTCTTCTCCGGCGCTCTGCGGCACGTTTGATGTTGTTCAGCGCAATGTCAATTATTTCGTGGTGTCGTAATCGACGAGATGTAGGAAATGTTATTAATTCTTTAATTTTGTTAGGTGGTTCAGCATTTTTCAGTATAACAGACGGAGATAGCATAGTGGATTCATTTGGTATGGAATTAATTACATCTTGGAATGAGAATATGTGTGTGTCCCAATCAATATGTCTTTTGTGGCAGTATATTCGGCACAGCTTACCAATTTCTTTCATTAATCTTTCACAGGGGTTCGAAGAAGCAATGTACTTGGATATATAAATCGGAGAAATGTTTCTGGCTCGTAACATGCGTGTCCATACGCTACTACGAAATTGTGATCCATTGTCAGAAATTACTTTCATCACATGCCCTACATGAAATAGAAAATGTTTTACAAATGCTTTCGAAACAGTTTTAGCAGTAGCTTTGCGTAATGGAGTGAAAGTAACAAATTTTGAAGTGAGCTCAACAGCGACAAAGATGTAGCAAAAACCTCTGTTAGTTCTGGGAATCGGACCAAAAATATCTACAGCGGCCATATGTCTTAATTTAACAGGTATAATGGGATATAAAGGAGGAATATGTGAAGTGGTGTCTGATTTAGCTTTCTGGCAAATTTTACAAGACGCTAAAACTCGTATACGTTTCTCCATGTTAGTAAAATAACAGTTCTGTCTCAATATAAGAAAACATTTTCGTGCTCCGTAATGCGCGTAACTTAAATGAGTGTACCAAATTAATTTGTTAACCAGTTCGTCAGGAATGCATAATAACCAATTGTTGCTGTCAGGATGAGAGCGGCGAAACAGAATGTCATTGCGTACAGTGTAGTGGTTCCTAATCGTAACATTATTCTTATCTTGCCAAAGGTGTTTAATTTCTTTCCACACGTTGTCTTTATTTTGCTCCTTTGCTATGTCCTGTAATGACGATGAAATAAAGTTTTCAAATGCAACTTGCTGAATGTACATGACACTGAAATTTGTTTTGCAGAAGTTGGTTGCTACGTCTTGCTGATTGTTGCTGAGAGAACGTGATAGTGCGTCTGCTATAACATTTTGTGTGCCGGGAATGTGGACAATCGTAAAATTAAATTCCTGTAAATAAAGTTTCCATCTACTTAATCTGTCGTGAGTAAATTTAGCTGAAAGCAAAAATTGTATAACTCTATGGTCTGTGTAAACGGTGGTATGTCTGCCATAAAGAAAGTGCCGAAATCTCGTAAAAGCCCATACAACACATAATGTTTCAAGTTCTGTAACGGAGTAATTTCGCTCAGCAGGTGACAGAATGCGGCTTGCAAATGCAATGTTTTTAATTACTGTAGAACCATCTTCTTCAATTTCCTGGAAAATGTGTACGCCTAAAGCGGTGTTGGAACTGTCGGTAGCAATGGAAAAATTTCTAGTAAGATCTGGGTCCGTTAATAGTGGAGCATTCAACAGAGCATGTTTCAAATAACATTCTCGTGAGCAAAATTCTGCGTGTCAAAAGTAATGTTTGCGTTACTGTAATATGCAATCTGTGCTGTATCTGGTCAAAATCTATCGTACGTGCTGTTATTTACGGGAGAATATTGTGGCATATCCACTATATGAACTGTTCTGTTATTTCTTGCTGACGTGTTACGCTATAGATGACACCTATTGTCTGTTTCATTCATGATTATTCGTTGTTGCTGATGTTGTTGCTGCTGAAAAGATCGACTGTTATTAAATGTACGCTGAAAATTGTGCTCATCATTTTTACGTCTGTCATGATAGTAATTTCTATACAGCGCATTGCGATAGGAATTGAAATGGTGTGTTATCTGTACGTAGTTATTTCTTTGCTGCCGTACGTTACTATTTGTTGGCGCTGGGACTATACGTGCACGCGGCGAAACATTGAAGTTTGCTTGACCTTGTAGACTGCATTGTTGGTTAGGTATGCTAAGCGGTTGACTTTTATGCTATTGTAGCGAAAAACATATATTGTTACCAAAATGTGGTTTGCAACTGCCGAAAATTTTGTACATACTGATGATTATGATTTTATCTGTAATTAAAATTACGGCGGTAGTTGTCATTACGGGAGTGCCTACTGAAAATTGTCGCATTCGGTAGAAATTTGTCATATCAGGTTTTCTTTAGTCATTTCTTAACACTAGGTAGAGCAATAGTTAAAGAGCTGTTTTGATAGATATAAAGGATAGTAGAAGAGAAGGCAGCAGTGCAGAAAACTAAAGATGAAATAGCACTACTACAGCTCGGGGCCCTATGCTCGCTACGGCACATATTCATTAAAGCGTAATGAATCCCCTGAGGTCTTTTACGCACTGCAAATAAATTTTAGTTTTTGCGTTACAGGCAATAGCGGTAAAAATTCAAAAGCAAATCGCTGTATTCTTGCTAATTCCAGTTTCTGCATAAAACGTAATGCTGATGAAAATACAATAGCAAATTGTCGCCTCAGGTTCAAAGCTAGTTTCTCCATTACAGGTAATAGCGGTGAAAGTACAAAAATAAATTGTCGTATACAATGCAAATCATGTATCTGTGTTCTGCCATTATTAAATTCCTTACATTTTCTCACAAATGCAAATTCCTTATAATCAACGCTCTCGTCACTGAATTTGATAACACGTTCAGGTTTGTGTGTGAATTTGTTTGTCTGTGTCATTTCGTACTTCAAGTTACGTAGCTTTTCAGATTTTAAGTCGCGTGGCTTTTCGGATTTAAATTCGCGTAGTCTCTGTAAATTGTTCACATTATACACGCTGCGTGACTCTGACAAATGCTCACAAAGTGGCGTCTGTTGTGGTATGTTATTAACTGAAATGTTTTTCATCTCTGTTACTTCTTGTTGTAAATTTGATAACTTCCTACGTAACGTGTTGTTAGATGAATCGATCTCATTAATTGTCTGCTGTAAATTTTGAAATTCAGGTGTTTGGATAAATGAAACCGGTGCAGTATCGTCTGATTTATTGTCATTAGTATTTTCGATAACATCAATACGACTGGCCAATTCATCACATTTTTCAGTCAGTATCTTAACCTGATCATCGGTTTTAGAATCAGACGCATTAATCTGTTTTTGCAACTTACGCGTAGTTTCGCTCAGTTTTTTAACATCAGCTTTGATAACATCACAATCCTGTGTTAGATCTAATTGTTCGAATCTATCTGTCACTGTTTGAATATTTACTGTGTGTGTATCTGTTTTTGATTTAAGGTCAGAAATTTCATCCCGTAATTCCGCGTTCAATTGTTCTATGGTATTAATTTTGTCGGACACTGTAGTAATATTATTGTCTACATACGTCTTCGCTTTCGCGAATATTTTACGTTTGTCCTCTTGTCTTTGTGCAGTGATTGTTTCCATGACTTGTCGTTTTACTTTGTTTTGATCCTGAATAAATCTGCGGAAACGCGTATCACTGTTCTGTATGTGCTGATTAAAGCGCTCGTTAATCTGAGTGTTCTGCTGTTCGAATTTCGCGTCTATCTTTGCGTCCATAGTGCGCGAAAGTTCTACCGTCATTGCTCTAAACTCGTCCCGTAATTGTGCAGCTTTTTCAGAGCATTGTTTAGCGACTCCGCTAATTTCGTCTCTGAGTGTATCTGTTGCGGCTGTTTGCATTTCTCTTAATTCCTGCGCAACAGACTTAATTTCTTCGCTATTTTTTTTTGAACAAGCCTCAATTTCCACGCGCAACTGTTCCTTAGTGTCATGGCATTGCGCGGCAACGGCTCTAATTTGTTCGCTAAGCTGTTTGAGACTTTCGTCATTATTGTCGAGTTTCTCATTTAAGTGTTTGTTATCTTCCCTAAGTTGTCTAAAATCTTCACTTTGTTTTTCATTCTGTTGTTTGAAATTGTTGTCTATTTTCTCACTTTGCTGCTGTAGCAAACTTCTCATAATTCGTACCAAGTCAAAACTAGCGTTTATATTCTCTGTGCTGTTTAGTGATGGATCTGGAATTGTCTCGTTTTCTGTAACCATTTGGTTATTCTGAGATTTACAAAAAGGTTTGCCAGTCGAATTTACACTGTCAGTCACTATTTCGAGATTAAATGAATCCGTCGTACTTTGAATATCCTGGTTATTTTCATTGCAAAAATCTGTCTGTACGTCACTTGAATTTTCCAAATCGGTTATGTGAAGCTCGGCAGCGCTCATTACAATAGAGCGTCCCGCGTCATCACTTGTCGTCAAATTAACAGACGAGACAATTGAGTTCGTTTGTTCATCATTAAGATAAAAGTCATCATCAGTGGTTGTAATGCAGTGATTGTTAGTGAACGCAGGATTGTCATCATTACACTGCGTGTCACATGTCCTATCGGTAAAGTTGTTTGGGTCGGTAATTTCATTCATAATACCTCGCGATACACTATTCACAGTCTTTCGCGGCATTTTAACAATAGTCAAAATTATTCACAAAATAAATAAGCACAATGCAAAAGCAACACACAAATACAACAAAGCAACAAATTGCCGTTGACCTGTAGAAAGAAAGTCACAATATTATTAAAAGCGTTGCGCTAAATCCTAATTATATCTAAGCAAACAAGAGCAGATATCTGACTGTTGTTCAAAAGACTCTCAACGAAATACGATCCTGGACTGGGTGTCGCCAAGTGTAACCTCCCCACCGAAATTTAAAAGAAAAAAGACAATACTTAATACAAATGGGAGCCGAGTGTAACCTCCCCACAAAAATTTAAAAGAATGAACAATATTATTTAAGGATGCTAATGGACACTACTCTAAGCGTAACCTGCCCACAATGAAATTTACTGACAATGGGAACAAAAATGTGAAATTCGCAATCTGACTCAAATATAAATTCTTCACCAGAAAATTAAAGTCCATTCAGTGATAAGAAAATTCAATTAAACCGAAATATCGGTCTTTGGCCCTGTGTAAAACAATCAGAATTAAAGTCTTACCTCAGAATAAATGGATGTCACATTTCTGCTCTTGTTGTTGCGCACCGCTTGGAGGAACTGCATTGCAAATAATAATATTCTCTTTTTTTTTTGTGATTCTAGTGAAATTTTTCTTCAAAAGAAGTGGAATGAAATGGGAAGTGCAACGCGATCTTTAGTTCAATAAAAAATTAAATTTTTGAAAAAATGCTTTTGAAATAAAAATTATTATTGGGGAACTTGTTGGAGAATAATTACAATTTTTCATTATCTAATAATTATATTAATTAACAGTATACCTTATTCACCATCTTGACCAGTGTTGCCGACCGCTCTCCATGACGACTATTGGCGTACTGCACGCGACGACTACTGACTGAGTACTGCTCTCAACTAGACAGAGCTACAGACTCGCAACGACTACTTGACAGACTGAGAACCGCTCGCAACACTCGCGCGGTCAAGCGCATACTCTCTGGTCACAGATGCTACAATGCCTCGCCATCGCTGCTATGTTACATACGTGTTTCAGTGGTGATGGAGTTATGGATGTGTCGAAAGTGCGTTCGTGGGTGCGACAGTTTAATGAAGGCAGAACATCATGTGACAACAAACTGAAACAACCTCGGGCCCGCACAAGCCGGTCTGACGACATGATCGAGAAAGTGGAGAGAATTGTTTTGGGGGATCGCCGAATGACTGTTGAACAGATCGCCTCCAGAGTTGGCATTTCTGTGGGTTCTGTGCACACAATCCTGCATGACGACCTGAAAATGCAAAAAGTGTCATCCAGGTGGGTGCCACGAATGCTGACGGACGACCACATGGCTGCCCGTGTGGCATGTTGCCAAGCAATGTTGACGCGCAACGACAGGATGAATGGGAATTTCTTTTCGTCGGTTGTGACAATGGATGAGAAGTGGATGCCATTTTTCAATCCAGAAACAAAGCGCCAGTCAGCTCAATGGAAGCACACAGATTCACCGCCACCAAAAAAATTTCGGGTAACCGCCAGTGCTGGAAAAATGATGGTGTCCATGTTCTGGGACAGCGAGGGCGTAATCCTTACCCATTGCGTTCCAAAGGGCACTATGGTAACAGGTGCATCCTACGAAAATGTTTTGAAGAACAAATTCCTTCCTGCACTGCAACAAAAACGTCCGGGAAGGACTGCGTTTGCTGTTTCACCAAGACAACGCACCCGCACATCGAGCTAACGTTACGCAACAGTTTCTTCGTGATAACAACTTTGAAGTGATTCCTCATGCTCCCTACTCACCTTACCTGGCTCCTAGTGACTTTTGGCTTTTTCCAACAATGAAAGACACCCTCTGTGGCCGCACATTCACCAGCCGTGCTGCCATTGCCTCAGCGATTTTCCAGTGGTAAAAACAGACTTCTAAAGAAGCCATCGCCGCTGCCATGGAATCATGGCGTCAGCGTTGCGAAAAATGTGTACGTCTGCAGGGCGATTACGTCGAGAAGTAACGCCAGTTTCATCGATTTCGGGTGAGTAGTTAATTAGAAAAAAAATCGGAGGCCTTAGAACTTGAATGCACCTCGTAGTAGGACTACTACTGTGAGGATGCACATCAGGTTTGCTTTACCTACGCGCTGAAATGGCTCTACTTCGCTGCCAGCGATGGCCATTTGTTGGTTTGAACGATGCCAGGTGAGAGCCTGCAACTAACCTGTCAGCGTTCTAGACACACTGGACCTACACCGAGAGTTATGGCCTAGGGAGCGATGACAGCGTGAATATTCTCGTGGTTATCCCACACACCCTGCCTGAAAATTAGGACTTCGTTCTTGTAATTCGACATGGTATGCAAGTTCGAGACCAGCAACAATGACAGCATGAGAATGGCGATTCAATTTGAAATGATTTGAAATGCTCAAATTCCTAACGCCTTTTCCAAAATTAATACTTTCTGTGATACGGCTCCACAAATTTAAATAGCTAGAAATAAACATTCCTGGTTGGGATGGGTAATTGGGGCGATGGTTTGAGACGGTTGGGAGAAAATCCCTTCTCCTCATCCTTCCCCCTGCAAATCGCACATTGTTATATAGGCTCTAGACAGTGACCTAAGCCATGTTTCTGGGCCTAAAGTTTCGTGTCCTAATGCTGGAGATACCCGCAGAGTCTATAAAGACTTAGACCGTAGCTTAGAACTAGAAGAAATCCACAAGACACTGGATTGAGACAATGTTTAAGAAGTTGAAAATGGTTCGTGGATATAAGAATTCTGCAAAAGATGTATACCCGCCGCTTACCACAGCACGAGTGTACTAAATCACTTGCGCAAGCGGTCTTGCGCTCAGAGGAACTCTAGAAGAAGCATTAACGCCTGGCTTAGAGAACACAAGAGTAAGCTTAGAGAATACAAGAGTAGTTTTCGTCTCATCAGTGGGGCTAAATTTGCAGTAGCAGATCATACTCTGGGGCCTAGGACCCACCCAATTAGTTTCTCCGATACATTGGCTTTATCGAGATCCAATCGTTACAATGCCACGATGCACAGATATGCCTTATAAACTAAAAAGCACAGGAACAGCTTCGCGAGAAAGGAAGAAAGATTGAAATTAACATGCTGTCGGCTGTAGGGCTAAATAAAGCAAATAGCTCCAACTCTTCTGTACAACAAACTCCTTGACATGACAACATTCTCCGATCTCACGAAACACTTTGATGTCGCAACCCAACTGTTGCGACTACTGTTGCGACGATACATGCAACCAGTTAGGCTTGCTGAGCTCGTTTTATCTTTAGGTTACTCTCTGAGCCTTTATAGCGAGGCCCACGAGAAATACAGGCCGCGGCGCGTACGTCACGATGGTAGGCCTGAACTCGCTCACTCGTTCAGCTCAGTAGACAAAATGCGTTTCTAAACCTGTTAACTCGCAGCTGGGTGTGTACTTACTAACGAGTATTTGCATCTGAAGTCTTTATTATTACTATTACGAAGTCTTACTGATTACCAGTACTACAACAAAATTTAATTTAAGATCAATACTCGATATACACATATCAAAAAAACATTTGCATCACCTCCGTTCCGAGAGGTCCAGAACCTGTACAGAAAATTGGAATAGACATCAACATAAACATCATTTCCGCCCTTTTTATTGATCATGGAAACCACACATTGCGTGTTGTACCACTATATAGCCAGACCTTCAGAGGTGGTGGTCCAGGTTGCTGTACACACCGGTAGCTCTACTACCCAGTAGCACGTCCTGTAACATTTTTGCATGTCTGTATTCGTCGTGGCATACTATCCACAAGTTCATCAAGGCACTGTTGGTCGTTATTGTCCCACTCCTCAACGGCGATTCGGCGTAGATCCCTTAGAGTGGTTGGTGGGTCACGTCGTCCAGAAACAGCCCTTTTCAGTCTATCCCAGGCATGCTCGATAGGGTTCATGTCTCGAGAACATGCTGGGCACTCTAGTCGAGCGATGTCGTTATCCTGAAGGAAGTCATTCACAAGATGTGCACGATGGGGGCGCGAACTGTCGTCCAGGAAGACGAATGCCTCGCCAATATGTTGCCGATATGGTTGCACTATCGGTCGGAGGATGGCATTCACGTATCGTACAGCCGTTGCGGCGCCTTTCGTGACCACCAGCGGCGTATGTTGGCCCCGCATAATGCCACCCTAAAACAGCAGGGAACCTCCACCTTGCTGCACTCACTGGACAGTGTGTGAACACCTGGACAGTGTGTCTGAACACCTGACCTGGTTGCCTCCAAACACGTCTCCGACGATTGTCTGGTTGAAGGCATATGCGACACTCATCGGTGAAGAGAACACGATGCCAATTCTGAGCGGTCCATTCAGCATGTTGTTGGACCCATCTGTACCGCGATGCATGATGTCATGGTTGCAAAGATGGACCTCGCCATGGACGTCGGGAGTGAAGTTGCGCATCATGTAGCCTATTGCGCACAGTTTGAGTCGTAACACGACGTCCTGTAGCTGCATTAAAAGCATTCAACATCGTGGCGTTGCTGTCAGGGTTCCTCCGAGCTTAATACGCAGGTAGCGGTCATTCACTGGAGGAGTAGCCCTTGGGCGGCCTGAGCGAGGCACGTCGTCGACAGTTTCTGTGTATCTCCTCCATGTCAGAGCAACATCGCTTTGGTTCACTGCGAGACGCCTGGACACTTCCCTTGTTGAGAGCCCTTCCTGGCACAAAGTAAAAGTGCGGACGTGATCGAACCGCGGTACTGTCCGTCTAGGCATGGTTGAACTACAGACAACTCGAGCCGTGTACCTCCTTCCTGGTGGAATGACTGGAACTGATCGGCTGTGGGACCCCCTCCGTCTAATAGGCGCTGCTCATGCATGGTTGTTTACATCTTTGGGCGTGTTTGTGACGTCTCTGAACAGTCAAAGGGACTGTGTCTATGATATAATATCCACAGTCAACGTCTATCTTAGGGAGTTCTGAGAACCGGGGTGATGCAAAACTTTTTTTGATGTGGTATATGGTATAACGGCTTGTGTATAGCTTTTAGTCTCTTCTGCTTAACAGTTATCATTTCGTACAAGAAGTGGTGACTTACGCACCTGATAATCATTTTGGCATGATTTTAATTTTCTTGTACCTCAGTACAGCCGTAACAAATTATACGTCGGCCTATGGACTTCGATCATTGTAGGGCTAATAACAGTAAGACTCCACAGCAGCAGATTCCAGTAGAAGATGCAATTCTAGTTTGTACGTACACACCCAATTACGAGTTAATAGGTGTAGAAACGTAGTTTGCTGAGTTGAGCGAGCGAGCGAGCACACCTTTGTGACGTACGCGTTGCTGCCTGTCTGTCTCGTAGGTCTCGCTTTATTGCCTCTGATGTTGCCTCCGTGATTACAAACCAAATTCTTGGCACAGTAACATGCTTTAAAATCTCAAGGTAGGGGAAATTACGTTTTTCTCGAAGCAGAATCGTCACATATGTTTATAGTTCGGACAAAAATGAAAATAAAAGCGAGTTCTTTCTTTTTCCCTAAAGATGACTGTTTAGAGAATTAGGGATGTGTGTAGAAGGCTACTGACAGAAATCTATCGAGCAAGAGTTGTAGGAGGAAAATCGTACTGGTGCAAAGAGGCGCCGCGCGGTCTAGGACGCCTTGTCACGGTTTGCGAGGCTACCCCCGTCGGAGGTAGGTTCGAGTCCTCCCTCGGGAATGGGTGTGTGTGTTGTACTTAGCGTAATTTAGTGTAAGTTAAATTAAGTAGTGTGTAAGCTTAGAGACCGACGACCTCAGCAGTTTGGTCCCATAAGTCTTCACACACATTTGAACATTTTTTACAAAGAGACACATTATGGATCTTGCATCACACTGGAAGTCGGGTGTTTGTTGATTCTGATCGAGAGGCCAGTGTGCCCTCGACCTGCTTCATGACATGACGTTGCTATAAAAATGTCGTTGCTTGTTACGTCTGAATACAACTAGGTCGTTAGCCAAATTATTGTGAAAGAACACCCAGTAAAGTTATAATGCTAGGGGGGATCGACGCAGCTCTCCCTAGTCAAGAAAGAAATGTAAGACGACCGAGAGCAATGCTCTTTACCTTCACTGGATATTAAGTAACTGATGGTTTAGTTTGGCCACTCTGCACAACAATAACACCGTCACATGTGTTTCAAATGGCTCTATGCACTATGGGACTTAACATATGAAGTCATCAGTCCCCTAGACTTAGAACTACTTAACTAACCTAAGGACATCACACACATCCATGCCCGAGGCAGGATTCGAACCTGCGACAGTAGCAGCTGCGTGGTGCCGGACTGAAGCGTCTAGACCCGCTCGGCCACAGCGGCCGGCAACACCGTCACAGTGAGAACAACAAACTTAGGAGTACAACAGATTATGTTTGGTATTAGCGGATCGCCTAACCATGGAAAAGTTGTAAGAAAATTAAAGGATCTTGAAATTTGAGTGTAGTCTGTTACGACAGATTTTTTTTTTTTTTTTTTTTTTTGCTTTAATTGATGGACACGTTCCACAAGGAGTTGACCGAGACAAAATCCCTCTAAAACCTCGCTTGAATTTACACAAAATGACGCTAACCACTGTGAGGAGGTTCTAAATAATGTGGGAGACTGCTTGGAGGAAACGAAACAAGTTATACCTACATGGACATCTCCCAAATTCAAAGTTAATATGACAGAACCACAAATTAAAAGTCAAATCGGCAACTCAAGTTCCGTAGCAGAACAAGAGCGAGCTGCTTAGAATACGAATGACGCTACGGCGGATTGCTACACTTACGTATCTTCAAATGTGCTAGTGTGCACCTGTAAGCACACGTAGATGGCTGGGAGATGGATAGCCACGAATCTTAGCTCTCCCTCCTCGACTCTCTACCTACCATAAAGCTCTAAGTGGAGGCATAGCTCAATGCTGTTGCCAATGTAACAGACGAGAATGTCGCTTATTTCACGATATGACAGGGAAACACAGCAGCAACTTCCCACTTTTGGCATACTGAAAACACTTTAACATACATGAGGTTTGTCCGGGCCAGGATCAGTGTCTCCTCGATTGCTAGACTTGTTCATGTCAAGCGCAGTGGCGGGGGCGAAAAGTTCCATTGGCTATATCAAAATTTTTGGAGGGATGGCATTCGACTTTCTCATACCGGCCAGTCAGTGCTGCAGCATCTCGTCCCTTGATTTTCATGCAGAAAAGGCAGAAATGCCAAGCTCACTTATTCTCTAGGGACAGCAGCGGTGGTGCAGCCTCCTTTGCCCTCAGCGAGGATGGCTGTTGGTTCTGCTCGCAAAAGCACAGAGCAAGCCAGAACCTCGCTTCCGCGATAACTGCCAATCTCCATGGAGAGGCTCAGTCTCCCAATGAGATTCACTGATTACCTTCAGCCAACATACAGAAACATGACACTATTCAGGACCATCAAACCAACCTATCTTGCAATCTGAATTTGCATACATGCATATTAATGTCATTTCACCACCGTATTACACTGTAATGCAAAGTAGGTAATCGAATGCTATGTACCAACATGTACACGATCGGGAGTAGGATGCGTGTATTTCGTAATTCTGCCCATTTGACGCAGGAGACGGGCAAGAACTTTTGGACTGTGAAGAGGCTAGCCGCTCAAAATAGCAGGAGGTGGGGGGGACACCCAGTCACTGAGAATTGCGGACAGATTCCCGACCCTTGACTTGGGGCTTTCTTTTTTGATGTCTGGTCTCAGGGGCCAGAGCAACGGACGCTTACTACTTTCACAAGGGCTGGGGGCAGTCTTCTCACGAAGGCATCGTGTTTTGCGCAGGAACGCGTCAGTTCGGCACCACGGCTGTGCTATTGTTTGGGACGTTTCGGAGAAATCGTCGCCGAGCTCCACAGAATAGCCCAAATTATCATTTCCGTTGGCGCCCGTCGCCAGAAAACTTCCAGCGCAAAGCCCTGGCAAAAGATGTGATAGGCTGCTTTTGCAGTCACCGTCGGGAGTTGGCAGGATGGATTGGTATTGGCACCTAGGTTTGTGGAGTGCGGTAGTGGGAGTCTAGACGCAATTGTAAGGCCATGATTGGTGAAAGCTCTATTTATCGGCTAGAATAGCCCGAGTTCTGGCATAAGCAGAGCGGTCGCTCTCTGGGCGCGAAAGAGAATTTACAGATTTGGTCGCATTCTTTGCCGCTCTTCTAGCAGAGTAGTTTCATTCGCTGTTTCCCTTGTCCAGCCACCCGGACAAACACTTCGCTTTTTTTCGCGCTCGTGCTTCGATCGGTCTCCATGCAGTGGAGCCGACCACTGCAGTAGCAGCCGTCATGAGCACGACGCCACGCGCCGCACTGTCCGATAATATACACAGCCCCAGCCACTAGGATATCAGTTGATTCTTTACAGCCGCCAAAAATTCGAATAGAGGTTTCTCAGCGGAAGTATCTGTAGAACCACTTTGCCTCCTTAGGTGATATCGCTGTACTGCATCCGATCACCCACTTGTTTATCGATATTGTACATTTCTCTTGTTCTCTTTGCTCTCCCTTCTCATAGTACAGAAGCACATTAGATTTCATGTAGTGTCGTTTGTACTTGGTTCTTGCCAATACCTCTATACAAGTGAGGACTATTTATATGTTTGGTTTACGTTAATACCCATGAGTGTTCCTTGCACAAATTCATGATCGATTTTGTGGTGGTGGTGCTGAGGTCATCGCTCCCTAGGCTTAAGTTACTTAATCTAACTAAAACTAACTTACGCTAAGGACAACACACACACCCATGCCCGAAGGAGGACTCGAACCTCCGGCGGGGGGGAGCGGCGCGAACTGT
The DNA here is from genome assembly GCF_021461395.2 of Schistocerca americana. Classification (NCBI taxonomy): domain Eukaryota; kingdom Metazoa; phylum Arthropoda; class Insecta; order Orthoptera; family Acrididae; genus Schistocerca; species Schistocerca americana. The sequence continues at coordinate 587,518,504 of NC_060123.1, read as the reverse complement.
GGCAAGGCGTCCAGACCGCGCTGTTAGCCGGCCGCGGTGGTCTAGCGGTTCTGGCGCTGCAGTCCGGAACCGCGGGACTGCTACGGTCGCAGGTTCGAATCCTGCCTCGGGCATGGGTGTGTGTGATGTCCTTAGGTTAGTTAGGTTTAAGTAGTTCTAAGTTCTAGGGGACTTATGACCTAAGATGTTGAGTCCCATAGTGCTCAGAGCCATTTGAACCATTTTGAACCGCGCTGTTACCCCTCGCGGCTGAACGATTCTGTTTCCGTTTAAAGAAAATAAATGTAATCGTAAATTTTTAGGATGGAAATCACACTTGCCAGAATCCTTTCCCATCACCAGCTTTTTTTTGGAAGGGCGAGTTTGATCAATTAATTTAATGAATAAATCATATGAGATGGCAGCCACCACACCTAGGATTTGTATCAGGGCCATTATAAGATCGCGTTACACACCTTGTGCAGATTCAGTATTGACTCCCTTTGGCGTGATTTGCATAAAATCGCGTTTCTGTCTCCTAACTTGCATATCAGTTACGAGTCCCATGATATCAAGCACGTGGTCATTTTCCAGGATAACTCTGGGCATGCACCTTACCAGTGAGAAAAAAGTAAAACTTTCCTACCTAAAAAATAGGCCCAGTACTCACAACAAAATAATGACTAAATAGTGAAAAAAATAAAACAATATCGCTTAGCGATATGTGACGATAATGTTACGATATCAAAGAGGAACTCATTCAGTCTTACTGGTGCCTAAGACTGCGAGGACGAGCACAACAGCTCGCGCGCTTAATTTGAACTGTAGATCAGTTGACTGTCGCTCTGCTTCACCTACATGTTCGACTAGCAGTGCTAGGGTACCCTTAAGGTTCACTTCCTTTTAACGTAACACAACCAGAAGAATTCCATAGGGCGAGGATGGGTTTGAGTTGTTTTACCTCTCAAGTTACTCTGACACTGTTATAGAGAATTTTTTTTATATTAGGTCTTAGTATTAATGTATTGACAAGTCTTGCTCTACATTATGCTTGCCGCCAGAAACCATAGGAGCCAACAATAACATTTAGATGGGTACATTTGTATGCGACACCATCGTAGCTATAGAACATATCAGAATGAGTTTGGAATCATCAAGCTCAATCAATTTTTAAAATATCCCTGATTTTGTGCTGTTGCTGCTGCCACACGAGGCCTATATAGATGCAATAGCAAAGTGCTGCTTGGACATTTCCTCATTTATAAAAAAAATGGTTCAAATGGCTCTGAGCACTATGGGACTTAACTGCTGAGGTCATCACTCCCATAGAACTTAGAACTACTTAAACCTAACTAACCTAAGGACATCACACACATCCATGCCCGAGGCAGGATTCGAACCTGCGACCGTAGCGGTTGAGCGGTTACAGACTGTAGCGCCTAGAACCGCTCGGCCTTCCGGCCGGCCCTCATTTATAAATTACACCCACTAGACTCACTGATGGTAGCTAGTAGTTTGCTGCCGTGATCTTCTTCAGCTGACCGGAGTAGTTAGGGGCAATTATTCGATAGCTGCGGCTTACTTGAATGCTCAGCAGGATCGACATTGAATTCAAGGACGTCTGCACAGCGACTGCAGCTTGACGTGGGGCGACGCTCAGTGCGTAGCTGTAGCTATACGGGCGCTAACTCACAGCAAGCCTAGGGGCAGGGAGACACTCCTACTTTAGGAATGTGGATACTGCTTACTTAGTGACATTACAGCCTGCTACGTAGACAGTGTCGAAATCAATGACATTAGATTACTGTTACGATGATTCATGTGACGTTAAGTCAAGTGACAACTTGAGCTGACGAGTAGTTATGATCAGACGTCTTTTTAGAGTACTCACCCTGAGTTTGTTCTGCAGAATGGACAAATGAAATACCGTCGAGTCTTACAGTACTTCGTTTGTTACGGTTTTTCACGAATGTTACTGAAACCACACTAATCATAACTTCACGTAGAAGGCAAATCTCACAGAAGCTGTCGTGCATCAGTATATTGCGTACTGTCATGGACATGGAAGAGAGGTGAATATTGCCGAACAATCAGATTAACAAGTCATGGTTGCAAAATTCTAACACCTGTTATGTACGGAAGAAGAGCAATGAAGGCACAAGTGAAGCAATACTGAGCCTATGACCTACATGAAAACGTTTATGGAAGAAAAGGAAACCTACATTTATAGCGTTTCTAGAGTCAGAAAAACCTTTGACAATGTTGACTGGAATACACTATTTACAATTCTGATGTCAGTAGGTACAAAATATAGGAAACGAAAAACTTGTACAGAGCCCAAACTGAGCTGTAACAGTCGAAGGAGGCAGTACGCGCGAACGGAGAAGACAGGGGTGTAGCATATCCCCCACGGTATTCCATCCATACACAAAGATAGCACTAAAATAAGCGAAAGGCAAATTTGGAAAAGGTATTAAAGTTCAGGGAGAATCAATAGAAACTTCAAGATATTGGTATTCTGATACACGCAACGAAGAAGCTGGATGATCAGTTGAACGGAATGGATAGTGTCATGAAATGAGGCTATAGCTTGAGAAATAAAATTAAAACAACAGGAATGGTAAGTATCTGAATCAAATCAGACATAAAAAGCAGACTTACAGTAGCAAGAAAAGCTTTTCTGAGTAAGACAGATATTTTGCCATTAAATGTAAACTGAAGAGTTAGGAATTTTTTTTCTGAATGTATCTGAAGTGTAGCCTGTACGGAAGTGAAACGTGGACGATAAACAGTTCAGACAAGAGAAAAAGATAGTTTTCAATGTGTGTTGCTATGTCAGAATTCTGAAGACTGTATGTCTGGGCTGATTAACTAACGAAGAGGTTCTCAATGGTATCGGAGAGGAGAATTTATGCCAAAACGTGACTAAAAGAAGGGGTATTTTGATAGGAACCATTCTGGGTCATCAAGGAAGAGCAGGTTTTGGTAATGAAGAGAGACATGGAGGCAAATAGGAAGGGGTAAAAACTGTGGAGGATAGCCAGGCTTGATTACAATAAGTACTTTCGAGTGGACTTACACCACAATACTCAGCCAGAGACGAAGAGGATTGCACAAGATACACTAGCATGATAAGCTGCATCAGACCATCTTCTAACTGAAGATCACAACGACATTATGGCTGTATGCTGGGCAACGGTTGCACCTTAAAGCCATATGGAGGTTGGACATGTTTTTATTTTGGTTCAGCTCTGGACACAAGTCATAGACGACAGGATAAACGCCAATATAAAGCAATTAGAGTGTGTCTGGAGTGATGATGCCTACTCTGGCTACCGCTCCTTTAGTGAGCTGGGGAACGGATGTACATAGCGGACTAAGACCATACAGGGATAGTAAATGCCTTTCTTTTGGCTCAACTCGAAGATGATTGGGTAAACACCAGTATAAAGCACTTAGAGTGTATCTGAAGTAATGACGTCTATTCTGGCTACAGCTCTCTTGGTCGAAGCAATTGACTGTCACATGTACTATGTTGCAAATACTTAAGAGCGAACTTTTTTAACAAAAATGTCGCAGTTAGTACAAAATCAGACAGCGCAAGACTGCGTACCTTTAACAGTATTGTGTTCCACGTCCAGATTAAGACTGTTAGAAAAGGAAATAAATCTTCCTCCATATACCACGCAGTATACGAGAACTAGCCACCACATACTGCTTAATATACGAGAACTAGTCCATTAGCTCATCTGCACAAACAATAATCTACTGTGATACAGATTTGCGGATGAGAATATTTGGACCACAAGTTATATCTGTACTAGGCTTTGTCTACAGATACACGAACGATCACGTTCTGAATTATTCCTTCAACCATGGGAAAGCATGACTCATCTACATTGACGCCTCGAAGAATGAAAAGAGATGTGTTTGTGCATCCAGGGACAGCAGCTACCCCAAGGGTAAGTAACTGATGCTGCCTAAAGAAATAACGATTATGAAAGCTGAACTTACGGATATACAGAACGCGCTTCTCCAAGCCGAGGATCATTAGATGATCAGATCGTTGACCTGTATGATTCCAGATCAGCTCTTGAACTATGAAGGTACCTCATCCACTGGCATATGACGACATGAACGTGATATTAAAAGCTGACAACTAGAAATAAAAATATTGACATGTGTTGGATAAAAACTCACTGCAGCATTTATGGGACTGAAATAGCATATTGATTACCAGATGAATGACTTTTAAACATCTTCAGACTACGAATCTGAAATGTAATGCAGAATGCAAAGACTCGTTCAAATAAAAACTCAGATGTTATGCCAAAATTAACCCGGAACTGGCGGTTACGTTCTGGCGCAAAAAAATACAAGACTCTAGGAAGTTCAAGAAGAGTATAATACACCTCACGTCAAACACATGTGCTACAGTTAACACATACACCGCATTGCCTTCATATCATCTCCATTACGCGATTGCAGTGAAGCAGAGGCATACAAACAGAATTCTCGTTAGCTGTCCGAACATAAACGATACTACAAATCAACTACTATAGTGTATGGTTAATATGGGCTGCCACCTGCAGACTTTCTAACGCAGAAGACAGTAATATGAATGTTCGAAATGTCATCTGCCCCAATATGGACAGGGGGATGCACAATGATGCTACGGGTGATTTACATATGAAAGTCCAGTGCGTCTGCTTCCCACTTTTCATAACAGAAATGCAGCCAACGCGTCTTGTAGACGTTGCCCCAATTGGTGTCTTCTCCGCAGGTCACGAACTCTAACGCCTGTGCAATAAACAGTGCATAATAACGTGGCAAGTGGGTGGGTTCAAATGCTTAAGCATAATGAGAACCGTGCAATGTTCGGATGCCAACTAATTTTGTTTTATTTTTCCACTGCAAAATTAGTAAAATGATTTCTGGACTCAGTCTATCGTTAATATTCATAACAAGACTCACGGTAATTAATCATTAGTTCCTGAGCACCGAGGAGGTCACAAAATGCTTCACACGATCTTAGAATCACATAAGATCGCACAAATATGTTTTTCGAGGTAACTTTAACAACTAATTCTGTCTTTAACCGAGCTGAACTTCAAACACTAGTTTAGTCTGCTGCCACCACCTCGTATACGGATCGTAGACTATCTTGGATTAACATAACATCGCGCAAGTACGTCATCCGAGGAAACTTTTCAACAAAATGTTCCGTTTCTACATGAGATCAGATTTTATATGCGGATTCATATACTAACTCCTCGGAAACTGATCGTAGACTAGTAAGTTGTCTTAGCAGTCTGGCGCCTGTCCTCTCAAGGTGCACTCGTGGTTGGTCCATCCTCTCCATCAATAAGCACTGACAGTAACTAAAATTTGTAATTAGTATTTCCTTGAGGATTCACTGGTATTGAAATTATTATTACGCTACTGGCCATTAAAATTGCTACATCAAGAAGAAATGCAGATGATAAACGGGTATTCATTGGACAAATATATTATACTAGAACTGACATGTGATTACATTTTCACACAATTTGGGTGCATAGATCCTGAGAAATCAGTGCCCAGAACAACCACCTCTAGCCGTAATAACGGTCTTGATATGCCTGGGCATTGAGACAAACAGAGCTTGGATGGCGTGTACAGGTACAGCTGCCCATGCAGCTTCAACACAATACCACAGTTCATCAAGAGTAGTGACTGGCGTATTGTGACGAGCCAGTTGCTCGGCCACCATTGACTAGACGTTTTCAGATGGTGAGAGATCTGGAGAATGTGCTGGCCAGGGCAGCAGTCGGATATTTTCTGTATCCAGAAAGGCCCGTACAGGACCTGCAACATGCGGTCGTGCATTTTCCTACTGAAATGTAAGGTTTCGCAGGGATCGAATGAAGCGTAGTGCCACGGGTCGTAACACATCTGAAATGTAACGTCCACTGGTCAAAGTGCCGTCAATGCGAACAAGAAGTGACGGATACCTGTAACCAAAGGCAGCCCATACCATCACGCCGGGTGATACGACAGTATTGCGATGACGAATACACGCTTCCAATGTGCGTTCACCCCGATGTCGCCAAACACGGATGCCACCGTCATGATGATGTAAACAGAACCTGGATTCATCCGAAAAAATGACGTTTTACCATTCGTGCACCCAGGTTCGTCGTTGAGTACACCACCGCAGGCGCTCCTGTCTGTGCTGCAGCGTCAAGGGTAACCGCAGCCATGGTCTCCGAGCTGATAGTCCACGTTGCTGCAAACGTCGTCGAACTGTTCGTGCAGATGGTTGTTGACTTGCAAACGTCCCCATCTGTTGACTCAGGGATCGAGACGTGGCTGCACGATCCGTTACAGCCATGCGGATAAGATGCCTGCCATCTCAACTGCTATTGATGCGAGGACGTTGGGATCCAGCATGGCGTTCCGTATTACCCTCCTGAAACCACCGATTCCATATTCTGCTAACAGTCTTGGATCTTGACGAACGCGAACAGCAATGTCGCGATACGATAAACCGCAATCGGGATAGGCTACAATCCGACCTTTGCCAAGGCGGAAACGTGATGGTACGCATTTTTCCTCCTTACACGAGGCATCACAACAACGTTTCACCAGGAAACGCCGGTCAACCGCTGTTTGTGTATGAGTAATCGGTTGGAAACTTTCCTCATGTCAGCACGATGTAGGTGTCCCCAATGGCGCCAACCCTGTGTGAATGCTCTGAAAAGCTAATCATTTTCATATCACAGCATCTTCTTTCTGTCGGTTAAATTTCGCGTCTGTAGCACGTCATCTTCGTGGTGTAGCAATTTTAATGGCCAGTAGCGTAAGAAGTTATCAGTACAAGTAAAATGATCAGCATGGCTGGAGCTGTACATTAATGTTTAAAGAGAAAATATAACTAATAAAAGATTTGCTTCTTGGCGCCCAGCGTTGTAGGTGAGTCCCCATTGTCTCTCTTCCAGTACGATACGCTCTTGCTCGCCCGGCCGTTGTCACGCTATGTGACCGCTTGGCGCATCGTTCGATGATTCTGCCTTGTGTTCCTTCCTACTCGCTAGCCTTCCGCAACAATATCTTCCTGTATTGTGCATTAAATCATAGCAACAAAAATGTAATAAACATGGGTGGGGATTTACGCCACAACTTCCTATATTCTCTTCACCTAAAGAAATTATTTGAGTCCAGTGAAGGTGTTGTTACAGCCTTAGTCGCGTAATTTGAAGATTTTATGAAGCCTGGTTATCACGTGACGTCATGTCGTCAGTCTCGTATGTCCATGTAGGACTGACGACAAGACTGACACCAATGGCGCAGCTAAGTCGTTCCTAAATAATCATGGAGTAAGAAAAGTTAGTCACGAATGTTGCACTATGTGCTCTTAAACTGAAGAAGAAATCAAAGTCTACACGTCCCTCGCGATGGTACCGGGATCGGATGCTGAAGAAACGGACGTTCTCCCATGTGAGTTTTCTCCGAGATCTAGAGCAAGAACTTGAAGACTGGTGCAGTTACTTACGTAGGGACACAGAAACCTGCTGTAAACAGCTGTCAGTCCCCACGAGAGACTCACCGCAGCGTTAAGGTTACTAGCGAGATGCAGGAGCTACAAGGACCTTGACTTGCCTAATTTTGTATAACTGACTCAATAAATATTAGTTATTGGCTACGAAAATTAAAAGTGATTTTTATTACTTATTTCATTTTCAGAATATACTTAGTCCGACCGTGATCTCCGTCATTCAAGGAGGAACGTAAATCAAAACACCACAAAAAAGGTTGATAAATTTCTTCCGCTTCAGCTCCACATCTTATAGATGCTTTTATTTTCGGCCGGCTGCTGTGGCCGGGCGCATCTAGGCACTTCAGTCCGGAGTCGATCTGCTGCTGCGGTCGCAGGTTCGAATCCCGCCTCGAGCATGGCTGTGTATGATGTCCTTAGGTTGGTTATGTTTAAGTAGTTCTAATTATAGGGGACTGATGGCCTCAGATGTTAAGTTCCGTAGTGCTTAGAGCCATTTGAACCATTTTTTTGTTTTTATTTTCGCACTCTCTTTGCTGTAAACTGTTCGAAATGGGTTGATCTTTTTGGTAACCAGCTCTTATGTTGCTTTACGACCCATCTCTTTGTACTCATTAATGAAAGTGACGTATGCCTGGTTTTTCTTGTCTCGTTTGCTGTAATGGTTCAAATAGTTCTGAGCACTATGGGACAGTTTGAACGTCCTAACGCAAACCGTTTAGAAGTTATGACGATTTTATTTCAGAGAGTTCAATAATTGTCACCCTGTATAACCGTTGTTAGAACGAATGATTGAACTATAGTTAAAACATTAGGTGGCACGAGATTCGGATAAACTTTCAACTTTCATGAATGGATTGATCTTGGATGAGATCTCCTGTTCGTGAATTACGGTTCAGTGTTCTGGTAACACATCGTCTAACAAGCGACCGCAAAATTCATTGTACTACTCGGCTACTGTTAGAATGCTTTCTCCGACAGACTTTTCGTTACAGACCGCACCTGCAATCCCCCTTTTAACGACTCACGCGCTGGCGAGCGTTCAAAACGAGCAGCCGCAGAACTCGCAGCTGAGTCCACACCTCAGAGAGGTTGTATCTGCCCTAATAGTGATCGATATGTAGCAACGGTGACCTCACAACTGCGACTGTGGCGAAAAATATCTGATTTTGTATCTAGTCTAGCAGTGACAGCGCTTTTCAACTTGCCCTTGCTTATATCCTGCACCACACATCCGGCGGTACATTGTGCAGTACAGATACAAAAGTAGTTGCCGTAGAACAAGGGGAAATTCTTCATGGCAGCACAAGTTGTTCTCTACATGTCTCTGGCATTAAGACACAGTTACTTTGTAGTGGTTTTTGTAATTTAACCGGTCTACATCAGGGGTGTACAGACTTGTTAGCACCGGTGGCTGAAAACCTCTCATTGTGACTACGTAAGGGGTTCAGAAAGAAAACAAGACATAAACGTAAGCAGTTCACATAATTTGTTTCACAAATATTAATTTCTTCAAAAATGGTTCAAATGGCTCTGAGCACTATGGGACTCAACTGCTGAGGTCATTAGTCCCCTAGAACTTAGAACTAGTTAAACCTAACTAACCTAAGGACATCGCACACATCCATGCCCGAGGCAGGATTCGAACCTGCGACCGTAGCGGTCTCGCGGTTCCAGACTGCAGCGCCAGAACCGCGCGGCCACTTCGGCCGGCTATTAATTTCTTATTTAGAATTTTATACACTGATGGAAAAAATCCCAACCAAGAAAGAGCTGTGCGAGATAAACGGAAGCTGCCAGGCGTTTTTCTACGTCGGAAAGATGTCTTAGTGACGCCAATCTCTGAAGCCCAAAATTCCCAACTGGGTACTCAAAATGTCCCTTTTCTGTGTAAAGTGTCCTCCCTTTTCTGTGTAAAATGTCTCACGGAAAAAAACTAGCCCGAGGACCGAGAGAGAGAGAGAGAGAGAGAGAGAGAGAGAGAGAGAGACAGTAAGTATAACAAAAGAAATAAAGGTCTACGATTCCACATGCAGGACGATAAACTGTTAGTAGCGTTTAATGTGCCCAACTACAATATTTTTAAAAAAATTTCAAATGTGTGTGAAGTCTTATGGGACTCAACTTCTAAGGTTATCAGTCCCTAAGCTTACACACTACCTTACCTAAATTATCCTAAGGACAAACACACACACCCATGCCCGAGGGAGGACTTGAACCTCCTCCGGGAACAGCCGCACAGTCCATAACTGCAGCGCCTTAGATCGCTCGGCTAATCCCTACAACATTTACTAGCGCCCTTGCAATACTACATAATGTAATATAAAATCAGGACTTACGTTACTGGAGTGCTTGTTTCTCCTTTCAGTAGATGCAGCTTCTATTTTGTATAAATATTACTCCCCAAACACATACTCCTCCCTCCTTTAGTCCTTATCGCACACTTAAACCTTCACTTGACACAAGTTTTTCTTCATGTAAAGACTTAGATGTTTTTGTTCCGCTCCGTAAGTTGTGCAGTCTGTTCTGTTTGCTTGAAACTATTGCTCCATTCCGTAAGTTGTGCAGTCTATTCTGTTTGCTTAAAACTAAGATCTCACAGCACACATGGAATTTAAGTTCTCACCTCCAGTTTTTTCATTACTTGCAATAGAAAATATTCTTTCAGCTTCAACATTAGAATGTGGAAGTGAAAGAATGTGCTTAGCAAGTTTTCTGGCATTTTGAAAACAAAGGTGATCCTGGTAGTCTTTCAGCTTTGAAAGTTCAGTCTACGTACAATCCACGTCCATTTCTGACTCCACGTACAATCCAAGGTCATTTCTGAAAGTTCCTTATCCCTATCCTCAGGCACAAGTGGAGGATTTCTCCATTCAACTGCTAAGGTATTTAGATCAAATCCTCCATCTTTGATGCAACACACGATATATTCTTTATCTGCGACCTTTTGTCAGCTATTATGCAATATTTGGCTCTTCAATTTTAAGTTTCCAAAAAATTCATCTTGTATAGATAGGCGTTTCTTCGTTTCTTCGGTTGCTGTGCGATATAGAAATAAAGGGATTTAAGTATTAGTTGATGAATTTGATTTTCACACTCTCTAGGGGGAGTATGCAATATCTGTTCACTAACGGGGCAAAGATACACTGATTCTGATGGGAGATATGGCATAGATGAAGTGTATTAATCTTGTGCATTTCAGTGAGGACTCTAGGGTTTAGAAAGTTCTGACCAAAGTATCGAAACAGATGCAAGGAATCTTCTGAAAACTTCTGAATTAATATTTTCCTCTACTGGAAAAGGGCGTTAAAACTGTTGAAGTAAACCAAAATATACCTTAGAAACAACATGTAAGCTTTAGCTAAAAATCACTTCTGCCGAATTTAATTGATCTTAAACAGTTGCTAACTGAAAGTAGTGCAAAAATACATCCCAGTTTTCCAGCAGACGAACAACACATGCATGTAAAAGAAGCCATCGTGCACCTTTTTACGTTCGACTCCAAAAACTTATTGAAATTCTAGTAAAATACCGCAGTGCTTTGCACAGCCAGATATGTAGCACGGCACGGAACTTACAAACGCGTCACAGGATCTAAGAATATTCTCACATGCCTTGCTTGCAACTAAAGCGGATGAATGGTATATACAGTTCAGAACAATCAGATTTGGTACAACATATCTAAATGTTGTTATGACAGACTTACAGCTTCTCACCATTACAGATGCATTGTCACAAGCCATGCCAGTTACATCTGTAAGTGAAATATCCTTCTCTTTCAACATAATCTCCAGACCTGCAAATAGGTTTTCTGCCGAGTAGTCTGTTGCATCGAAAGGGATCAGTTCCAAAAGTTGTATTTTCACACGCACGTCACTTGACGACACATATTTCACTAAAACCCACATACGTTTGCTATGTGATACATCCGTCCTCTCGTCCACTAGAACAGAAAATTTAATGTCGCTTAGTAACTGAATCGTTTTATCAGTTTCTTCCTTTGCAATAACATTTTGTACGACCTAAGGTCACCTCTGAAACAATTACGGAATCAGGGAATACTTCTCTTAACGCAGGAACGGGTTGGTCCATGATTGAAAACTCAACAATATGCTCCGCGAAAAAAGTTGCTTGTCGTATTTCAGCTGCCTTCACTTTCCGCGCATCCTTGCATTCAGCACACACTAAAAAAAAAAAAAAAAAAATCAACAACCCGTTCTGTTACTTGTGAAATGTGATCCACGGTCTATGCATCCCTGGTCTAGATCGCTAAATAAATATCTTTATTTATATGTTTTACATTTACATATTTTATACAGGGTGACATTGAATTATATGAAAAACGCGTAAATTAGTTACAAACTATGGCGTGCACACACTTTATTCAACATGTAAACGTCACTACAGATATTCGGATTTAGATTACGACGTGTTCGATGTGCCTGCCATCACTGGCGAGTGGCGCAGACGAATAGCGAAATTCTGCATGACCTCCTGAAGTGTCTGAACATCGGTGCTGTCGATGACTTTTGAATAGCTGTTATCAGCTCAGCAGTGGTTTTGAGATTATTGCTGTACACCTTGTCTTCAATGTAGCCGCATAAAAAGGAGTCGCATGATTTCAGATCCGGAGAATATGGCGCCCAGTCGAGGCCCCTGCCAGTGGCCTCTGGGTACCGCATCTTGTCGAAATCAGTGTCACTTAGGATCATGGGGATGAAATCATGTTCCAAAACCTTCACGTACCGTTCGGTCGTCACCGTCCCATCAAGGAATATCGCACCGATTATTCCGTGACTGGACATTGCACACCACACAGTGACCTGTTGAGGGTGAAGAGACTTCTCGATCGCGAAATGCAGATTCTCAGTCCCCCAAATGCGCTAATTTTGCTTATTGAGTAACCCATCCAAATGAAAGTGGGCTTCGTCGTTAAACCAAACGATGCAGCGGTTATTATCCTGCCCCGTGGTCAGCCGAGCAGTTTGAAAGCCATAACGCGAACTGTTCGGAAGTTATGGCGATTTTATTTCATATAGTTCAATAATTATCACCCTGTATTTGTATATTTGATTTATTTATAATTAAAGAACTTTGTTTAGCGACTTCGACATTTTTGTAAACAGAGGAATTTACGAGGTGTGGCTAGAAAAAAACCGGACTAGTACTGGTGAAACAATAAAACGAATGCAATAAGGCTGAAAGTCGCGTGGCCTGTCACGTGACTCTCGCTCCGCCTACTGCCTCCTGCCTCCTGCACTCAGTCTGCCCGTGGCATCTGTTTTAAGTAGTTGACGTTTTGTCTGTGCGTCGGAAAATGTTGAGTGTACAGAGAGAACAGCGTGTTAACATCAAATTTTGTTTCAAACTAGGAAAATCTGCAAGTGAAACGTTTGTAATGTTACAACAAGTGTACGGCGATGATTGTTTATCGCGAACACAAGTGTTTGAGTGGTTTAAACGATTTAAAGATGGCCGCGAAGACACCAGTGATGACACTCGCACTGGCAGACCATTGTCAGCAAAAACTGATGCAAACATTGAAAAAATCGGTAAACTTGTTCGACAAGATCGCCGTTTAACAATCAGAGCAGTGTCTGAATTAACAGGAGTTGACAAGGAAAGTGTTAGGCAGATTCTTCATGAAAGTTTCAACATGAACAAAGTGTGTTCAAAAATGGTTCCAAAGTGTCTCACAATTGAACAGAAGGAACGCCGAAGAATGATTTATTCTGACATCCTGGAAAACATTGAAAGTGATCCCACCTTCTTACAAAATCGATGCATTGGAAAACTCCTGGTTCTCCACGACAAAAAAAAAAAGCACGAATGTCAAAATCGAAATTCAACGCAATGATGATTGTTTTTTTTGACATCAAAGGGATTGTGCACATTGATTGGGTACCAGAGGTACAAACAGTGAATCAGCATTACTACATTAGCGTCCTGGCTACCCTACGTGAGCGAGTACGGAGAAAACGGAACGATTTGTGGAGAAAAAAGTCATGGATCCTTCACCAAGACAATGCCCCAGCTCACAGTGCGTTGTCAGTGAAGACGTTTTTGGCAAAACACAACATTCCCATCTTAGATCATCCACCCTACTCACCTGATTTGGCCCCCTGTGACTTTTTTCTTTTCCCTAAAGTCAAGTCAGCTTTGAAAGGAACTAGATTTGAGACTGTTGAAGCAGTAAAAGAAAAAGCGACGGAAGTAATGTATGGACTTACCGAAAATGATCTGCAGCATTGCTATGAACAGTGGAAAATTCGTATGGAGCGGTGTAGAGACCGAGGAGGAGAGTATATTGAAGGAGATAACATGAAATTGTAAATAATTGTAAATAAATGTTTTTTCCAGCATCAGTCCGGTTTTTTTCTAGCCGCACCTCGTATTTAGCGATCAAGACAGCTCGGTTGACAAGACAAGTCACAATGATCGCAGACTCAGGCAGGAAAATTTTTTTCCCTTTTAATAAACTTTGTAGTGGTGTACGGTACGGTAATGAGACTATTGTCCGCACTATGGGAGCCACGTAGATATTAGAGTGCGAGAACCGCCGATACTGTAGAGGCGTACTTCAGGAAATATCGTTATGTACCAGCTTCTTCACTGCGTGATAACTTTATCAGGAGCGATGGATGGTATCTACAGATATGCAAGAGGTCGCACTCCGCCGACGTCGTTAGGTTAGTGTACAGTGCCTGTCGCGGATGTTATTGTCTCCAGGTCGACGACGAGCAGAGTTAATGGACGTTTGTATGCAGTTCTTCCCGTCGAGACACACATAAAAGGTGAGCTGTAATTTCTGAAGTGGTCTTGAAGAGATGTGAACACGGTTAGCGGCAGTAACATGAACGAATTACTCTGCTTACCATGTCAGGTAAGAAAGGTGTGTTAGGTTAACTGGCGTTAAGGAATCTTTGTTTCATCGTTTCTGTTGAGCCGTTGGCCTGATGTTCACGAAGATCTGACTTTTAAAGCAGTGCGCAGCTAATCGCACGGATGGCGGGGAGATACGCAGCATAAAAGGGCCACATGACACTGCAGCCCATGACAGTCTTCCGCCATTTAAATTTATTCCGTGCGCTTCAGGATACATGTTGAACATTTAGAGTTTATTTTCACCACAGTGCACCTATGGTGATTATTTCGCCATTTTAATGTTATCCTAGGGTCTCATTAATGGAAAAAGCTGCCCAAAACGTATAGCTTTCCATAAGCACGAATTTAACGAGAGAACTTCGGAAAGAAAGGTAGTGTTTACTTGTTAACATGTACTGAAGGGCCATGAGAAGAGAACTATTGATGCAAGTAGTTTGGGTCAGAGATTTGTCGATTCCGCGATGTGTTTCCGCCCGAAATGCATCACTCAGCCACCCTCTTACAAGGAACCCCTTAAGTGGTGGTGGTTAGTGTTTAACGTCCCGTCGACAACGAGGTCATTAGAGACGGAGCGCAAGCTCGGGTTAGGGAAGGATTGGGAAGGAAATCGGCCGTGCCCTTTCAAAGGAACCATCTCGGCATTCGCCTGAAAAGATTTAGGGAAATCACGGAAAACCTAAATCAGGATTGCCGGAGACGGGATTGAACCGTCGTCCTCCCGAATGCGAGTCCAGTGTGCTAACCACTGCGCCACCTCGCTCGGTAACCCCTTAAGTGCGAGGTCGCAAAAGGCCAATGATATTTACGGCATTCGAAGCCCCACATAGTCTATCATGCAACCACAATATTGGCTGATAACGGCAACAGGAGGCGGGACTGGATGAATCCAATGGTGAGCACAGCATGAAGCTACGGAGCGTAGTCAAGCTGTCTAGACGACGAGCAACGCACAACAGTGCTGGAGCGCTAGTGGTGTTGATACAAAGCAGAGCCATGGCAACGATAAACACAGCATTATCTCCCATCTACAGGAGCAGTTGCGGAAGTTGACATTTCGTCAGAAAGGAACATAAGAAATTTCACAGACTGAGAAAGAAGCGGCAAATGAAGTATTAGCATTTCTGCAAGACGAGTCAGTGGAATGTGTGATGTGTATGCTAGACTGTGCGAACAATTTATATGAAGAGTACAACGATGACGGTTCGTGCTTGACAAGTGAAAGTGGTATTGAACATGCGTCGAGCCATATAGTTCATCATCGTTGTCGGACAGTGAGTCACACAGTTTGCGTGTTTCAAGAATGCTTGATACAACTTGCAGGATGTGCATGATAGTGACCTTCTACGTTATACACATAAAATTGCACGCGACATAGGATTACAGTAATTTCAGGGCAAGCAGTGGATGGCTGCTTACCTTCAAACAGTGCTGCAGAATTAGAAGAGGTAAGATAACGAAATATCAAAGAAAGCGTCGACTTGATGGTTCACAGCAGACTAGAAAATCGTCGCGGAAATTTGTAGATGTGATAAACAAGCTCATCCCATTGTTCATCTAGGGATTTGTTTTCAACTCCAATCAATGAGGATTTGAAGAGGAAATTCGTTATGAAAGGAACCCTTGAAATTATAGGTACCAAGAAAGTTGTTTCAAGACCGACTAACATCGATGCCTTAACGCATTCGTATACAATCATACCGACTGTTAACATGGGTGATAAATAGGTTGGGAAGTTATTTATTGTGCTGCAAGGAGTTGGAGGTGCTCTGCCCCCCTGCGATTCTTTCTCGTGTGCGTGACCTTGCAAGCACAGTAGGGAATATTTACGTCACAGCAAGCAAGAGGGGGAAAATGGGCGTTAAGAGAACAACTATGTTATGAGCGCTGTTTTTGGTCCGAATATCTTACTTTTGCTTGATTTCTGGCCTGGCTGTAAACACCATACCATTTCTGAGCAACTTCAAAGCAAACTATCCCTCCTGAAAAGAGTGTGACATTGCAGTTAGTACCACCTGGAAGTACTGGACAAATTCAGCCTCTGGATTTGTTTTTTTACTGGTCTATAAAACATATTATAGCAATATCTGCAGCTATGTCTTAAAGGATAGTCACTTTCACTATAAACTCCACGCCAAACTGCTTCGCTATTCGCTTGTATGCCATCACATTCCATCAGTTCTCAACGCCCCGTTACACCGAAATGATTCCATATGCATTCTTTAAGAGTAGAAACCTAGCTGAATGTGCTGCACGGATTGTAGCTCCCAGGAAGTTCGCCCTCGATCTTGATGGTGCGAATCTTTGTGATCACTGTGGCACGCTATTTTTCAATCGGTGTAAACAGTGCAAGTTAATGGTTTGTTTTGAACGTTTCTTGAAGATCAACGATGTCGATTTTATGAAGTTTATCCCTGCACCTTCTGGACACTTAATATCTGTCGCCCTCCTGATGCAATGGTGAGTCATTAGCAGCTAATATTTGTCTTGTCATAACTGTTAACAAACTACTTCCAAATGAGCCTTACTAAACATTGAACATGCGACCTCGCACTCAAGGGATTCCTTGTTAGTGAAACTACTCTAGTCGAGATGCGCATCGCGTTTCATTATTACGCACGATACGTCCAAGGAAGGACGCAAGTAGAGCGTGTTGAGCAACTGACTCTCGCGAGGCAAATGAAATACGTGGTTTGGAAACTGTGAGTCGCCATACAGACTGAAGACTTTGGAATGCATTCTAATACTGTTACGGACTTGTTGGTCATGAGAGAGCGGAGTCGAAAAAAAGTATTAGTAGATGAGGTGAGGCCGTATTCTAGATGACAAAATACCATCAAATGATTGCAGTTTGCTCGTAGAAATGCAGCCCTTCGTATTTTATTTTGCGTGTCTGGAATATTATTACGGTACCGTCTGTACAGCTAATAAAACACGACTATCAGGAACACTTCACTTCACTCATCAAAAACATCGTCAGTGTTCGTCAAATTTAACCGTTTCGAATTAGCTAGGACCATTTGTTAAGCTGCTGAACTGACATTATTTTGTTTATTGCGTTTCTCTCGTCTATTTCTCACTTACGTCCACAGCGCAGTATGCTCATAAGTTCCACGCGCATCATCTTTCTAAGCATATTCCCGTCTGTTTTCTGTTTGTGGCACTACGCATTACTTGATTATTATGCATTCCCACAAAAATCTGCAAGTATTAGGATTTTCGCTGTTCCATTCGCGTATGGAGCGCGGCCAGAATGGTTGCTCAAACACCTCTTCGTTAACGTAATTTATCTTTGCGTTCCCGGCGCCTAGGGGACGAAACCCTAGGCTTTATTGTATTTCAATAATCCTCACTAAATTTGGGTTCGGGAAACTCTGTAAGCAGGCTTTTGTAGTCAAGTTGCCGTCTATCTGCGAAGGCGTCGAATAAATAACTCAGCACATTTTTTTCCCCGGCCAGTTTAGTTTGAAACAGGGGAATTTGTGCGAGACATCGTGTAGTATTCCCGCCTCAGTCCCTATAGTTTGAATTTCCGATAGCTAGCGGTGCTATACGTTGCTTTCAAGATGGCGTCTGTGGCGGAGGTGCGCTCCAAGCAGAAAGCGGAAAACCAGAGAATCGCATATATTTGTAAGTACTTGCAGAATGTCTATGGAGACCTGGCAGTGAACAAAAGCATAGTGAGCCATTGAGTGAGGAGTCTATCATCATCGCAACAGGGATTACTGTGAATAAAACGGAGAATATGCTTTATACTTGGAATTCCGGAGAACATTCTTAGTTTCGTGTGAATAAAGGGAGTCTGACAATACACTTCACCCGAGAAAAATGGTAAAAGGGTGAGAAAGTTGCTCAAAACATTCTCCGATTTCGTATGAATAAAACTAGAGGAGCTTCTTACAAGCGGAGAACGCTCTCCGTTTTCGGAAGCGAGCTTCGTTAGCATACTTCGAGACGGGTAAGTCCTATTGAGGTCATGTTTTACTGTGTTTTTTTTAGTAAAAATGGGAGAATCTGTGTTGCTTGGAAACAAAAAAAAAATACACTACTGGCCATTAAACTTGCTACACCAAGAACAAATGCAGATGACGGGTATTCATTGGACAAATATATTATACTAGAACTCACGTGTGATTACATTTTCACGCAGTTTGGGTGCATAGATCCTGAGAAATCAGTACCCAGAACAACCACCTCTGGCCGTAATAACAGCCTTGATACGCCTGGGCATTGAGTCTAACAGAGCTTGGATGGCGTGTACAGGTACAGCTGCCCATGCAGCTTCAACATGATGCCACAGTTCGTCAAGAGTAGTGACTGGCGTATTGTGGTGAGCCAGTTGTTCGGCCACCATTGACCAGACGTTTTCAATTGGTGAGAGATCTGAAAAATGTGCTGACCAGGGCAGCAGTCGAACATTTTCTGTATCCAGAAAGGCCCGTACAGGACGTGCAACATGCGGTCGTGCATTATACTGCTGAAATGTACGGTTTCGCAGGGATCGAATGAAGAGTAGAGCCACGGGTCGTAACACATCTGAAATGTAACGTCCATTGTTCAAAGTGCCGTCAGTGCGAACAAGAGGTGACAGGCGTGTAACCAATGGCACCCCATACCGTCACGCCGGGTGATACGCCAGTATGGCGATGACGAATACACGCTTCCAATGTGCGTTCACCGCGATGTCGCCAAACACGGATGCGACCATCATGATGCTGTATACAGAACCTGGATTCATCCGAGAAAATGACGTTTTGCCATTCGTGCACCCAGGTTCGTTGTTGAGCACAACATCGCAGGCGCTCCTGTCTGTGATGCAGCGTCAAGGGTAACCGCAGCCACGGTCTCCGAGCTGATAGTCCATGATGCTGCGAACGTCATCGAACTGTTCGTGCAGATGGTTGTTATCTTGCAAACGTCCCCATCTGTTGACTCAGGGATCGAAACGTGGCTGTACGATCCCTTAAAGCCATGTGGATAAGATGCCTGCCATCTCGACTGCTAGTGATACGAGGCCGTTGCGATGCAGCACGGCGTTCCGTATTACCCTCCTGAATCCATCGATTCCATATTCTGGTAACAGTCATTTGATCTCGACCAACGCGAGCAGCAATGTCACGATACGATAAACCGCAATCGCGATAAGCTACAATCCGATCTTTATCAAAATCGGAAATGTGACGGTACGCATTTCTCTTCCTTACACGAGGCATCACAACAACGTTTCACCAGGCAACGCCGGTCAACTGCTGTTTGTGTATGAGAAATCGGTTGGAAACTTTCCTCATGTCAGCACGTTGTAGGTGTTGCCACCGGCGCCTACCTTGTGTGAATGCTCTGAAAAGCTTATTATTTGCATATCAGAGCATCTTCTTCCCGTCGGTTAAATTTCGCGTCCGTAGCACGTCATCTTCGTGGTGTAGCAATTTTAATGCCCAGTAGTGTACGTAGCCCGAAGAAATAATGAAGATCCAAACTGTACAAGTTTATATGGGTTTAACAGTAACAACAATATTTGCCTGGTGAACTTCCCGAAAATCATGAAAGAAAGGGGCGACCTTTCGGACGAATGGAAAACCAAAACTTAGCAGACCCAAGTTTTCAAAATAATGTACGAGAAGGTTTAGGTGTACTCCAGACACCAGTGTCAGTGAAATTTTCAAATGTCCACCATCATAAAGCGTAAGTCATAAATTTTGTTACGCTAGAAAAAAGTAGGCAGATAAGTAAAACTAATAACTGGTTTATTACAAACCTAGGGATCTGTCCCTCGTAACGAATCGCAAGCGCGATTACGAACTTGACACGCAAGCGGACTATTATGCATCATATTTAACGAAAATTGTTCGTGTTAGAAAACTGCGAGAGAGTTCCCGTTTGAAGTAAATGAAACTGTCATGTAATCTTAAAATATTCGCGTACTGTGTTCACCTAACTTCAAAAACAAAAACAGTTTCCCGCATGGCGAAAATTAGGTAACATCGCAAGAAAATGCCCTTTCATTACCTGTCCATAATCGTCGTAATATACATCTACATCTACATGGATGCTCTGCAAATCACATTTAAGTGCCTGGCAGAGGGTTCACCGAACCCCCTTCACAATTCTCTATTATTCCAATCTCGTATATTGCGCGGAAAGAATGAACACCTATATCTTTCCGTACGAGCTCTGATTTCCCTTATTTTATCGTGGTGATGGTTCCTATGTAAATCGGTGTCAACAAAATATTTTCCCATTCGGAGGAGAAAGTTGGTGATTGGAATTTCGCGAGAAGATTCCGTCGCAACGAACAACGTGCTTGACGAGGTTCTAACCTTCGACCTTCTACAAAGCAAGTTTGGTGGGTTGGTTAATTTGTGGGAGGAGACAAAACAGAGAGGTCATCGGTCCCATCGGATTAGGGAAGGATGGGGAAGGTGGTCGGCCGTGCCCTTTCAAAGGAACCATCCCGGCACCTGCCTGAAGCAGATTTAGGAATATCACGGAACTAAATCAGGACGGCCGGACGCGAGTTTGACCGGTCGTCCTCCCGAAAGCGAGTCTAGTGTGCTAACCAGGGCGGCAACTGGTTCGTTACAGCAGGTTTGTGCACTAACAACTATGCACTATCGAAGTACACTGCAAAGGTTTATTGTATTTGTGACTGGTGTGCCAGGAGCAACGAATAATTGGCAACCTTCAAAAATTCGGCTTCACGCAATGTCGTCCAAAGCTTATCTAACGTAAGCCGATCTCTGTGATTATAATAACGCTGAATCGCGTCTTTTGCGGAAGGATACAGTAGTGTTTCATTAGTACTGTGTATGAAACTTGTGTATTTCGTTAGCTGGTTAGCATCGTTTTGTGCATGCGCGCGCGCGTGTGTGTGTGTGTGTGAGATGAAATACGAAATAAAAGTGCCAGAACCAGGATTCAAGATCCAAACACAGCAAGAAAGAAAGCCGGACAAGGAACTAGAAGTGAACTGACCAATTGTGGTAGCAGTTCGACAGCGGCGAGCGATTCGAGCGTGACCTTGACCGCTCTGATTGGAGGAAACCAGCTCCAGCCCGTGAAATGTCAACTACCAAGTCAGTTTAATCGGACTATAAATAAAGTTATACCGTCATTCTACCCCATGCCCCTCCTCCATCGAGAAGACAAGTCCAGCCATGGACAATTGGTATCAAAATCGTGAAGAAATGATTTACTCTTTTTAATTACGGCTAGACGCCCAACATGGCAGTCCACCGCGCTTGTGGCGTGTTATCTTAGCGGCGCGAGGCGCGTGTTGTTTGTTTCGTCGCCCAGACTTCCGTAGCTGGCGCTGTAGTCGCTTCAGAGTCCGCGTGGCCTTCGCAGCATACTTTCTCTGCAGTTCCGGCTGAGATGCCGTTCGCGACGTGTCGTGCATTCCGCTGCTGTCACGTGCTGGCCGAGGTTTTCGTTGCAGCCGTGGTGGTGATTCTGCCGCCGTGACGCCACATCATGATGGCGTAACTGTCGCCTGTTCCACCTGCGGCGCAGTCTTCGATGCCACCCCTCGGCATTGTCCCACCACGTGGACACAGCCGTTGTCGCACGCCTTATCTTAAGTAAGTGGCCGACCATTTGTAACGGTGTCGACGGCGCGTTCGCAGACTTCAGCTGTGGGCGAAATGAGCTCGGGTGAACTCGTCATGACTCTGATCGAGGAAGTTACAAAATTAACCGAAAAAAATGACTGATGGTTTTAATGAACGGTGTGACCGAAACTAACGTTATGCTAACTTTCACAGGTCAGCTACACGAAAAGACACTGGGCCGGTGCATAAGTTCGTACCGCTTTTCCGTGAGTTTAATAAATACAAGAGATGTACATAACAGGTGTACATAACGGAGACCTTAGTAATCAATAATATATTCTCCTTTACTATCTACAACAGTGCGCCAAAGAAAGGGCAACTTTTCGATTCCCCAACTGTAGAAATCACGTGGCTTTGAGGCGAAGAACTTGAGCCATCTCCGAAACGCATTTTCATCTGGAAAGGAAATTTCGAGAAGCTTGTTCGATAGAGAGCGGAAAACGTGAAAATCTGACGGCGCAAGATCAGGTCAATAACGTGGGTGCAGAATGACTTCTCAACCCAACTCCCGTTTACTTTTGTGTCAGTCTAGCAGAATGCGGGCGGGAGTTATCGTGGAGTAACATCACTTCACGCACACTTCCTGGTCGTTGTTCTTGGATAACGTCTGCAAGACGTCTCAGTTGTTGACAGTAAGGGCCTCAATGCGTAACATTGTTTTGTGGATGTGCAGAGGTCTTTGTACAGCTAGTTGCTGCGTTGTTTGGATTGAATCATTCCTTTCTTTTCGTTATGTTAGCCTAAAGACACAGTTTCTGATCACCAGTAACGATACAGGATAGTAAGGATCGGTGTTGTTCACGAGCCAATTGATGACGAGCACGTAGAGATGCACAGTCACCCATTGATCTTTGTGATTTTGGCTTCGGGTATGCGGTACCGATGCACCCCGTTTTTTCGCCATTGCATGCAAAGTCGCACGTTGGTGGAATTATCGTAGCTCATCACATTTGCCAGTTCTCGAGTACACTGGCCGGGATCATTGTGAACGAATGCTATTAAACGATCTTTCTCAAATCCCGAAGGTTTCTTTTCTTGCCGTGCTTTGTCCAATGGCATTATCCCCGTACACGGCACAAATTAACGTCCACAGCTCCTCTCACTATCTCCAAATGACAAAATATGTAGATCAAATAGCAACAGAGAACTACAAATAAAAAAAAGGACAGTCGATAAATAAACCCATAACAACGGGGATAGCAAAACAGAAATGCTACGAACTTATGCACTGACCGAATACAAACATTCCCGCAGTCTGAGAGATTCGTGAGACGATTGTGTACGTGGTCATACGAATTATTAATAAATGTTGTACGACTGAAGTTGACTGGCGACTTGCGCATCTACTTGGAATAAGTAGTTGCGTTCGAAAGTACCACTGAGTTCGAATACTCTGCAAACAGACTAGTGGAACGCAACTCCGATATTGCAGCGATCAGTTATGTTCTCTCCAGCAGCAAATGTGTGAAGATCTGTGATAGATGTATTCATACATGGGGTAGAACTCAAGATAGGAAGTGAAACAAAAGTAGCAACGCCATCTACATCTACATTTATACTCCGCAAGCCACCCAACGGTGTGTGGCGGAGGGCACTTTACGTGCCACTGTCATTACCTCCCTTTCCTGTTCCAGTCGCGTATGGTTCGCGGGAAGAACGACTGTGTGAAAGCCTCCGTGCGCGCTCGAATCTCTCTAATTTTACATTCGTGATCTCCTCGGGAGGTATAAGTAGGGGGAAACAATATATTCGATACATCCAGAAACGCACCCTCTCGAAACCTGGCGAGCAAGCTACACCGCGATGCAGAGCGCCTCTCTTGCAGAGTCTGCCACTTGAGTTTATTAAACATCTCCGTAACGCTATCACGGTTACCAAATAATCCTGTGACGAAACGCGCCGCTCTTCTTTGGATCTTCTATATCTCCTCCGTCAACCCGATCTGGTACGGATCCCACACTGATGAGCAATACTCAAGTATAGGTCGAACGAGTGTTTTGTAAGCCACCTCCTTTGTTGATGGACTACATTTTCTAAGCACTCTCCCAATGAATCTCAACCTGGTACCCGCCTTACCAACAATTAATTTTATATGATCATTCCACTTCAAATCGTTCCGCACGCATACTCCCAGATATTTTACAGAAGTAACTGCTACCAGTGTTTGTTCCGCTATCATATAATCATACAATAAAGGATCCTTCTTTCTATGTATTCGCAATTCATTACATTTGTCAATGTTAAGGGACAGTTGCCACTCCCTGCACCAAGTGCCTATCCGCTGCAGATCTTCCTGCATTTCGCTACAATTTTCTAATGCTGCAACTTCTCTGTATACTACAGCATCATCCGCGAAAAGCCGCATGGAACTTCCGACACTATCTACTAGGTCATTTATATATATTGTGAAAAGCAATGGTCCCATAACACTCCCCTGTGGCACGCCAGACGTTACTTTAACGTCTGTAGACGTCTCTCCATTGATAACATGCTGTGATCTGTTTGCTAAAAACTCTTCAATCCAGCCACACGGCTGGTCTGATATTCCGTAGGCTCTTACTTTGTTTATCAGGCGACAGTGCGGAACTGTATCGAACACCTTCCGGAAGTCAAGAAAAATAGCATCTACCTGGGAGCCTGTATCTAATATTTTCTGGGCCTCATGAACAAATAAAGCAAGTTGGGTCTCACACGATCGCTGTTTCCGGAATCCATGTTGATTCCTACATAGTAGATTATGGGTTTCCAAAAACGACATGATACTCGAGCAAAAAACATGTTCTAAAATTCTACAACGGATCGACGTCAGAGATATAGGTCTATAGTTTTGCGCATCTGCTCGACGACCCTTCTTGAAGACTGGGACTACCTGTGCTCTTTTCCAATCATTTGGAGCCTTCTGTTCCTCTAGAGACTTGCGGTACACGGCTGTTAGAAGGGGGGCAAGTTCTTTCGCGTACTCTGTGTAGAATCGAATTGGTATCCCGTCAGGTCCAGTGGACTTTCCTCTGTTGAGTGATACCAGCTGCTTTTCTATTCCTTGGACACTTATTTCGCTGTCAGTCATTTTTTCATTTGTGCGAGGATTTAGAGAAGGAACTGCAGTGCGGTCTTCCTCTGTGAAACAGCTTTGGAAAAAGGTGTTTAGTATTTCAGCTTTACGCGTTTGCCATCCTCTTTAGACGAAGCAGGGAGGCTTGTTCTTCTCCGGCAAGAAGCGAAAATGGTTCAAATGGCTCTAAGCACTATGGGACTTAACATCTGAGATCATCAGTCCCCCAGATTTAGAACTGCTTAAACCTAACTAACCTAAGGACATCACACACTTCCATGCCTGAGGCAGGATTCGAACCTGCGACCGTAGAGGCAGCGCAGTTCCGGACTGAAGCGGCTGGAACCGCTCGGTCACAGCGGTCGGCGCAAGAAGCGAGGGGGTCGTGGCTAGTGGAGCGCTAAACCACGAACCAAGGAGTGCTTTGCGTAACGCAGGGTATTGCGGACGTGGACGAGCAGGGGCGCATACGTACACTGAGCTGACAAAAGTCTTCGGAGGCCTCCTGATACCGTGTCGGATGTCCTTCGCCCCGGCATATTGCAGCAGCTCGACGTTGCATGCAGAAATACTGAGCCATGCCGCCTCTGATCTCTCGATTATGTCTCATAAATATTCAGTGGAATTCATGTCGAGCCATCTGAGTGGCCAAATGTTTCGCTCGAGTTGTCCAGAATGTTGTTCAAATCAACCACAAACAGTTGTGGCCGGGTGACATGGCGCATTGTCATCCATAAAAATTCCGTTTTTTCTTTGTTTTGGAAACATGGAGTCCATGAATGGCTTCTGATAGTCTCCAAGTAACCCAACATAACCGTTTTCAGTCCATGAACAGGTCAATTGGACCAGGGGACCCAGTCAGTTCCACATAAACGCAACCCACATCATTTTTTTTTAGTCATCAGTCTACTGACTGGTTTGATGCGGCCCGCCACGAATTCCTTTACTGTGCTAACCTCTTCATCTCAGAGTAGCACTTGCAACCTACGTCCTCAGTTATTTGCTTGACGTATTCCAATCTCTGTCTTCCTCTACAGTTTTTGCCCTCTACAGCTCCCTCTAGTATCATGGAAGTCATTCCCTCATGTCTTAGCAGATGTCCTATCATCCTGTCCTTTCTCCTTATCAGTGTTTTCCACATATTCCTTTCCTCTCCGATTCTGCGTAGAACCTCCACATTCCTTACCTTATCAGTCCACCTAATTTTCAACATTCGTCTATAGCACCACATCTCAAATGCTTCGATTCTCTTCTGTTCCGGTTTTCCCACAGTCCATGTTTCACTACCATACAATGCTGTACTCCAGACGTACATCCTCAGAAATTTCTTCCTCAAATTAAGGCCGGTATTTGATATTAGTAGACTTCTCTTAGCCAGAAATGCCTTTTTTGCCATAGCGAGTCTGCTTTTGATGTCCTCCTTGCTCCATCCGTCATTGGTTATTTTACTGCCTAGGTAGCAGAATTCCTTAACTTCATTGACGTCGTGACCATCAATCCTGATGTTAAGTTTCTCGCTGTTCTCATTTCTACTACTTCTCATTACCTTCGACTTTCTCCGATTTACTCTCAAACCATACTGTGTACTCATTAGACTGTTCATTCCGTTCAGCAGATCATTTAATTCTTCTTCACTTTCACTCAGGATAGCAATGTCATCAGCGAATCGTATCATTGATATCCTTTCACCTTGTATTTTAATTCCACTCCTGAACGTTTCTTTTATTTCCGTCATTGCTTCCTCGATGTACAGATTGAAGAGTAGGGGTGAAAGGCTACAGCCTTGTCTTACACCCTTCTTAATACGAGCACTTCGTTCTTGATCGTCCACTCTTATTATTCCCTCTTGGTTGTTGTACATATTGTATATGACCCGTCTCTCCCTATAGCTTACCCCTACTTTTTTCAGAATCTCGAACAGCTTGCACCATTTTATATTGTCGAACGTTTTTTCCAGGTCGACAAATACTATGAAAGTGTCTTGATTTTTCTTTAGCCTTGCTTCCATTATTAGCCGTAACGTCAGAATTGCCTCTCTCGTCCCTATACTTTTCCTAAAGCCAAACTGATCTTCACCTAGCGCATTTTCAATTTTCTTTTCCATTCTTCTGTATATTATTCTTGTAAGCAGCTTCGATGCTGTTAAGCTGATTGTGCGATAATTCTCGCACTTGTCAGCTCTTGCCGTCTTCGGAATTGTGTGGATGATGCTTTTCCGAAAGTCAGATGGTATGTCGCCAGACTCATATATTCTACACACCAACGTGAATAGTTGTTTTGTTGCCACTTCCCCTCAATGATTCATTATGGAGCTGCAAAAAGCTTGCACAGTGCCTTTTTGACAAATTGTGTCCGGGGCTCCGTGGAGTTTTCGCCACACTCTAACCCTACCATCAGCTTTTAGCAACTGAAATCATCTGATCAGGCAACGGTTTTCCAGTCGTCTAGTGTCCGACCAGTATGGTCACGAGCCGGGGAGAGGTGCTGCAGGCTATGTCGTGCCGCTACAGCCCTTTAACGCCAGATTTCACCGCACGTTCGTCGTACGTCCCACATTGATTTCTGCGGTTGTTTCACGCACTATTGCTTGTCTGTCAGCACTGACAACTCGACGCAAGTGCCGGTCCTCTCGGTCGCCAAGTGAAGGCGGTCGACTATTGTGTTGTCCGTGGTGAGAGGTAGTGCCTGAAACTTGGTATTATCGGCACTGTCTTAACACTGTGGATCTCGATATATCGAATTCCCTAACGATTTTCGAAATGGAATGTCTTATGCATCTAGCTCCAACTACCATTCCACATTCAACGTCTGTCTATTCCAGTCTTGCGGCCATGATCACGTCGGAAATCTTTTCGCATGAAGCACCTAGTACAAATGACAGCTCAGCCAATGCACTGCCCTATTATACCTTGGAATGTATGATGACTAACTGAAACCCTCAGCTGCCGACAGGTGTTGTTGATATACCTCGATGTGGACAGCTGAAAATGTGTGCCCCGACCGGGACTCGAACCCGGAATCTTCTGCTTACATGGCAGACGCTCTATCCATCTGAGCCACCGAGGACATAGATGAATAGCGCGACTGCAGGGACTTATCCCTTGCACGCTTCCAGTGAGACTCACATTCCCAACTGTCCACATCGAGGTATAACAACAACACCTGTCGGCAGCTGAGGTTGTCAGTTAGTCATCATTTATTCCAGGGAAAAGCTGCACGGTCGTCAACAGTAACTGTTTTTTCGAGAACTAGTTACTGTATTCGTATATATAGTTAAAGGCTACCCAGCCATTGACCTTCGTCTGTGCGAATGCGCACAGGTTGCCCAAACTCTTACGGGAATCGCCAAAGCGTGCGCGAGTAATGAGTGGGTGGGCAAATGTCTATAAGGTACAATATATATGTAGATTTGTGGACAGTTTGAGTCTCACGGGAAGCGTGCAAGGGATAAGTCCCAGCAGTCGCGCTATTCATCTGTGTCCTCGGTGGCTCAGATGGATAGAGCGTCTGCCATGTAAGCAGGAGATCCCGGGTTCGAGTTCCGGTCGGGGCACACATTTTCAGCTGTCCACATCGAGGTATATCAACAACACCTGTCGGCAGCTGAGGGTTTCAGTTAGTCATCATATATTCCAGGGAAAAGCTGCACGGTCATCAAGAGTATTCTGTTCTTTCGAGAACAGTTACTGTCTTCATATATACTTTTATACCTTGTCTACGCGATACTACTGCCATCTGTATACGTGCATATCAGTGGCGTATGCTGAAAATGCTGCTAAGGCATGCAACATGAAATTTATGGTTGTACGTGTACGTGAGACTGCCCACTCACCATGGGTTTATCTGTAGCGGAAATCCGATGTGCGGTTCTTCTTGCAAAACTCAGTAATGTCTTCGAAAAGTGAGTTTCGAGCTTTCAACTACGCCAACAGATACTTTTCTATGGCTGTGATTGAGAGTATAGACAGACTTTACAGAGTTCTGGACGCCCAGTGTGAAGTAAATTTTGTTGCAGGAAGCCTTGTATTTCTTTCACAGACTTGGCTCTAAGATGCTGTGACGCCAACATAGCTTACATTTCACATTTAACCTAACTGGGTTAACTTCCCATGTATTATCCATAATTTTTCATATGACTCCACACAAAACACACCTGTAAAACCTGAGAACTTCTTTGAGTTAAATATTTCAGTAAAGTCAGGCAGCGAATCAAATCTGGCGTTTAACTGAATGGTTATAGTATCTAACATCTTGAGGAACATCCTCCAGTAGCCATCCTTTGCATGTTTTTCTGTGCAGTTTTCCTTTCTTCGCTTCCCTGGAGTATCACAAATGCTTTCACCCTTGCACCATATTTTCGCAAAGGCATTATATCTCTTAATGCACAGCTTCAAGTCTTACACTTCGTTCAAAAATGCTCAAATGTGTGTGAAATCTTATGGGACTTAACTGCTAAGGTCATCAGTCCGTAAGCTTACACACTACTTAAGCTAAATCATCCTAAGGACAAATACACACACACACCCATGCCCGAGGGAGGACTCGAACCTCCGCCGGGACTAGCCGTCTACTTCGTTACTGCAAAAATTAATTCTAAGGATTTTGACTGCATAATGCAATGCCAATGAAATCAGATTTTCGAACACACACAACGGAAGTTGAAATGAAAATCTCGTAACATAATGAAAAGTCAGTGTGCTTAATTGATAGCAACTGTGTCACAATTTTGTGAATTTTCCAAAGTAATTGCCTCGATTGCTGTAGTCGCAGTTTTCCCTGTAGCTTCGAAATGATCATTTTAGGTGGCTACTTTCAATCTGCCTTAGTAATCCCCGGTTCTGTTTCGCTGGTTCAATGTGATTTTAACATGCTTGCACATATCTCCTCATCTAATATCATATCAACCCAACTTTTGCCAAATGTGCATATGCATGGATACGAGATTCTGATTTTTCACACAGAGAAACTGCAGTGTGCAGATTATGAAGGTCTGAATAACGACGACATTCACTGTTGCAAGATTTGTCCTTTCAGAGAGACAAACATGGCCAATGAAAAAGTTTACACAATATCTCACTCCGCATAACCAAATCGTTTTATTGTAATTATCACGAATATATGCTAATAATGAATTTCTGACTTGCTATCTGTTTTCAGATTACTGAGACAGGGAGCTGGTCGAACAAAAAAAAAAAAAAAAAAATCGTTCAAATGGCTCTGAGCACTATGGGACTCAACCGCTGAGGTCATTAGTCCCCTAGAACTTAGAACTAGTTAAACCTAACTAACCTAAGGACATCACAAACATCCATGCCCGAGGCAGGATTCGAACCTGCGACCGTAGCGGTCTCGCGGTTCCAGACTGCAGCGCCTTTAACCGCACGGCCACTTCGGCCGGCGCTGGTCGAACATTCGTAACAAGTTCTAACATTTCACTGAATAGCTGTAATTGAAAAAAATTCATTAAAAGCACTTATAATGACATCATTACCGGTTAGAATCACTCGCTTTGCGAAACTGCTGGCTAAAATATCATTCAGGCACGATACATTCATCCGTCACTGAACTCACTAATGCACGCTCCATTCAGGGTAGCAGAGAAGAAAACGTGCGGAATGCAGTCTTCCTGTTGCACCTGTCTACCCATGTTTCAAGCCAGCTTGGTGTGGCATCACGAAACGGTCAAATGGGAGCCGAGACTACCCCATGTATTATCCTTGCTTTTATCTTTCGAGAAGTGTTACTAGGAAGCACCCTTGCAGGTGCGCCATCGCTTGTGCAGCACAGGAACCAGCGGTCGGTAGAAAAGAAAGAAAATACGGTCTGTTAAATAGGTACTATATTACGATTTAGTAACGAATATTTGTGACCCACACGACGACGTAGATGGTGGCTGTCAACGGAGTAGGCGCTACACATCCACAAACGCTAACTTTATATAAATAAAGGAAGTTTATTGCGGTTGTGGCTGTTAATATTCAGTTTTAAATAATGAATAAACCGCTCTACTCCAGAGACACATGTTCTCCAAAATTACTGAATATGTGTGACTTCACGACGCATATATTTGACGAAGCACGCAATGCATGCATGCATTGGACTCGTGGAGAACACGCCCCTGTTGCGTATCACTATCTCATGTCTCTTATCATCTTAGCGTAGCTGATGAGTTCCGTGCCTATTGCTACTGTTGCGCGACTGGATTCGTGATTCAGAAAGATCACAGTTCGTATGAGGGTGAGTCAAGAGAAAACCTTGAATATTTTTTAAAAATATTATTTATTGTGCAGAAGGGGTGTAAAGCTGTATCACTCTTCAACATAATCTCTCCCACGCTCAATGCAAGTCCTCCAGCGCTTACAAAGTGCATAAATTCCTTTAGAAAGAATTCTGTTGGTAGACCGCGCTACCACTCATACACCGCGTGGCGTACCTCTTCATCAGAACGGAACTTATTCCTCCCATTGTGTCTTTGAGTGGTCCAGACATACTGAAATCACTTGGGACAAGGTCTTGAAGGGGAAGACACTCAAAATGCAGGTCTGCGATTGTTGCAACTGTTGTACGGGCAGTGTGCGGCCTTGCATTCTCATGTTGCAAAAGGACACCTGCTGACAGCAATCTACGTCGCATTGATTTGATTGCAGGCCGCAGATGATTTTTTAGGAGATCTGTTTATGATGCACTGGTGACAGTGGTCCCTCTAGGCATGTAATGCTC
Source organism: Schistocerca americana (assembly GCF_021461395.2). NCBI lineage: Eukaryota > Metazoa > Arthropoda > Insecta > Orthoptera > Acrididae > Schistocerca > Schistocerca americana. The sequence goes on along the minus strand of NC_060123.1, from coordinate 587,486,727 downwards.
CAAAATGACTTTTCGTCCCAAAATAGTCAGCATAACCTTCCCTGCTGATGGCTCTGTTCGAAACTTCTTCGGTTTTGGTGGTGAAGAATGGCGCCATTCCTTGCTCGCTCTCTTTGTTTCCGGTTGGTGGAAGTGAACCCAGGTTTCGTCCCCAGTAACGATTCTTGCAAGGAAGCCATCACCTCGTTCAAAGCGCCGAACAAGTTCTTCACAAGCATCAACACGTCGTTCTCTCATTTCAGGAGGCAGCTGCCGTGCCACCCATCTTGCAGACACTTTGTGAAACTGGAGCACATCATGCACATTGTGGTATGCTGACCCATGACTAATCTGTAAACATGCTACAATGTCATTCAGTGTCACTCGGCAGTTTTCCTTCACTATGGCCTCAACTGCAGCAATGTTCTGTGGAGTCACAACTCGTTGTGCCTGACCTGGACGAGGAGCATCTTCCACTGAAGTCACACAATTTGCGAACTTCCTACTCCATTCGTAGACTTGCTGCTGTGACAAGCATGCATCACCGTACTGAACCTTCATTCGTCGATGAATTTCAATAGGTTTCACACCTTCACTACGCAAAACCGAATAACAGAACGCTGTTCTTCCCTGGTGCAAGTCGCAAGTTGGGCAGCCATCTTTATACTGATACTGCGACGGTATGTGTGTATCTGCACTATGCTGACACCTACAGGCCATTCTGCACGCTGTTTGTAGCGCGCTTACCAACTTACAGGATAACGTCGCGAAATTTCGATTTGTTATTACAAATTTAAGGTTTTCATTTGACTCAGACTCGTAGTAATAGATGGAAAGTCATCGAGTAAAACAGAAGTAAATCCAGCGTTCCCCAAGGAAGTGTTATAGGCCCTCTATTGTTTCTGATCTAAATAACGACGTAGAAGACAATCTGAGTAGCCCTCTTAGTTTGCAGAGGATGCTGTCATTTACCGTTTTGTAAAGTCATCACATGACCAAACCGAACTGCAAAATGATTTAAAAAAGATATCTGTATGGTGCGAAAAGTGGCAGTTCACCATGAGTAAAGAAAAGTGTGGAGTTATTCACATGAGTGCTAAAAGAACTCCGCTAAATTTCGATTACGCGGTAAGTCACGCAAAAAAATACTTAGGCCTTACAATTATAAACAAACTAAACTGGAACGATCACATAGATAATGTTGTGGGTAGAGCAAGCCAAAGACAGCGATTCATTGGCAGAACACTTAGGAGGTGCAACAGGTGTACTAGAGACTGCTTACACCACGCTTGTCCGCCGTATTCTGGAGTATTGCTGTGCGGTGTGGGATCCGCATCAAGTGCGACTGATGGATTACATCGAAAAAGTTGAAAGAAGAGCTGCTCGTTTTGTAATATCGCGAAATAGGGGAGATAGTGCCACAGACATGATACGTGAATTGGAGTGGCAATCATTAAAACAAAGCCGTTTTTCGTTGCGACGGGACCTTCTCATGAAATTTCAATCATCAGTTTTCTCCTCAGATTGCGAAAACCTTCTGTTGGCACCCACCTACTTTGGGAAAAATGATCATCACGATAAAATGGGAGAAATCGGGGCTCGCACAGAAAAATTTAAGTGCTCGTTTCTCTCGCGCGCCGTTCGAGAGTGGAACGGTAGAGAGACAGTTTGAAGGTGGTTCATTGAACCCTCTGCCAGGCACTTTATTGTGAATAGCAGAGTAATCACGTAGGTGTAGATGAAGTGTGGTTAGGTAGGACATACACGACTCCAAAGCAGGATGGTACGGCCAGAAACCACAAAATAAAGAGTAATAAACGAGGAAGACGCGCAGTTAGCCCTGCCGCAATTCTAAAATGCTGCGCCAGGAGAAAAAGAGAAGCAGTCAAAAAACCGCCTCCTCGCCCCCTCCCCCCCACCTGCTTTACCAACAATAAGATGTTTAACTGCTTTCTGGGAACCGTCTTACATGAGTAATTATGTAATTTTATGCTTCTAACATGCTTTTTTTCCTCTTGAGTTTCAGTATTCTTTTATAAAAACGGAAATGAAAATCATATAATTTGAAAGCCTGCTAAAAGGGTCCATTTAAGTCATGTGATGCCTGTGACGTCAGTGGCTAGTTCGCTGCCATAATACTAATTCGGCCGGCCGCTGTGGGCAAGCGGTTCTACGCGCTTCAGTCCGGAACCGCGCAGCTGCTACGGTCGCAGGTTCGAATCCTGCCTCGGACATGGATGTGTGTGATATCCTTAGGTTAGTTAGGTTTAAGTAGTTCTAAGTCTAGGGGACTGATGACCTCGGATGTTTAGTCCCATAGTGCTTAGAACCATTTGAACCAATACTAAATCACAGCGATGTCTTGTTTTGGATTTTACTGTAGAAATACATCTATAAAAACTGCTGAAATGTTCTTTATAAATGTTCCAGAGAATGAGAAATGCGTAATATGTGGTTGCACTCTACTGGCAGATTGCCACTTCCAGTTAACATTACTTTACCTGCGTGACAAGCTCTCCCCCTCTTGCAAGGAAGGATAGCGTTATTCATCAGAATTTAACTCATAGCAAAAATTGTCGTTTTACCCAACTATAAATAAATTCTACGGTAGTTCAGTTGTTAAAGCCGTAGACCGTTTAATTTTAGATGATGATGTCCATAATACATCGCTGGTTCCCCAATGCGAAAGAATATTTCAACTTACTTGTAATACGGCCCTTCAGCCCTTTCAAACGAAAACCAAATCACAGTTACAAAATTTCACCACACTGATCAGAAACAGAATATTATTTTCTTTTTCCTTGGCGTTTATACGCGCTTACTTTTTCAGTAGCTTTTCACTCACGTGACGTTCAAACAAATATTTTCTACATCTACATCGACATCTACATCTACATGGATACTCTGCAAATCACCTGGCGGGGGGGGGGGGGGGGGGGGGGGGGGGTTCATCGAACCACCTTCACAATTCTCTATTATTCCAATCTCGTATAGCTCGCGTAAAGAATGAACTCCTGTATCTTTCCGTACGAGCTTTGATTTCCCTTATTTTATCGTTGTGATCGCTCCTCCCTATGTAGGTCGGTGTCAACAAAATATTTTCACATTCGGAGGAGAAAGTTGGTGATTGGAATTTCTTTACAAGATTCCGTTGCAGAGAAAAAGCCTTTCTTTTAATGATGTCCAGCCCAAATTCTGTATCATTCCTGTGACACTCTCTCCCATATTTCGCTATAATTCAAAACGTGCTGCCTTTCTATGAACTTTTTCTATGTGCTCCGTCATTCCTATCTGCTAAGTATCCCACACCGCGTAGCAGTATTCTACATCTACGTGATTACTCTGCTATTCACAATAAAGTGCCTGGCAGAGGGTTGAATGAACCACCTTCATACTGTCTCTACCGTTCCACTCTCGAACGGCACGCGGGAAAAACGAGAACTTAAATTTTTCTGTGCGAGCCCTGATTTCTCTTATTTTATCGTGATGATGAAATGAAATGTCGTGTGACTAGGGCCTCCCGTCGTGTAGACCGTTCGCCTGGTGCAAGTCTTTCGATTTGACGCCACTTTGGCGACTTGCGCGTCGATGGGGATGAAATGATGATGATAACACAACACTCAGTCCCTGAGCGGAGAAAATCTCCGACCCAGCCGGGAATCGAACCTGGGCCCTTTGGACTGACATTCTGTCGCGCTGACCACTCTGCTACCGGGGGCGGACACCGTGATGATAATTTCTAGTTAATGTGAGATTTATAGTTAATGTGACCACATTTCTAGTTACTGTGACCACAGAGATTTTACATTATAAGAAACAATGTTTTCTTTTTTATCTTCGTACTGCCCAGCTAGGATCCTTACTGTTTAAGCTTTTTCAAGTTTCATCGTCTTACACAAGATGATGTTAAAGTCTGCTTGAGACACTGACGTTAGTTTCCACTCACAAACAACTCAGCCCTTACGTTTGTGTTAACTGCACGTTGTACATGCTTTGTATCTCACCGCATACAAAACCTCTTCGTCCTACATCTCATTATGCTGAGGCAGTATGGTGATATCTTCAATAGCAGCAATGCTTTCCAAAAAACGGTAATTGTCTGTAAGCAAAGTAGATGTATTATTCTCATTTGTCCATTTCTCAGACTAAGATTAATGTGAATCTATATACAATGCATCCCACTATCGAAGCAACTGCTACTGCGAGTTCTTGCTTACGCTATTTTCGCATTTCGTGTAAAACTTTCAAAAATTCGAACCTGTGTTGTTCTTATCTGTAGTTAGATGCGCTGTCCGTTACGCCACAGAACCCGTGCTTCTTCATGGACCTCTGCTAAGTATTGTGAATAGTGGAAATCAGCACAAAGATTTGCCAAGAATAATTTTATTGTGCTTTGGGTCGTTTCGTGGCTGATAGTCGAAAATCTAGATATAAGATGCGAACCCATTTACTTAAGTTCCAGAGTTCCTCAGTTATGAGCGGGTTTAATGGTATTGCAGGGAGCAGAGAAAAGAATACCCGTCCTTGCACATATCGCCGTCCTAAGTGAGTAGAGTATAAACGCATCAATTTGCGTGAGGTTTGCCGGCCGCGGTGGTCTCGCGGTTGAGGCGCTCAGTCCGGAACCGCGCGACTGATACGGCCGCAGGTTCGAATCCTGCCTCGGGCATGGATGTGTGTGATGTCCTTAGGTTAGTTAGGTTTAAGTAGTTCTAAGTTCTAGGGGACTGATGACCACAGAAGTTAAGTCCCATAGTGCTCAGAGCCATTTGAACCATTTTTGCGTGAGGTTTCCACTATCAGCTTTCACGAAAATCTTACTTAAAGGTTGTAAATGCGTTTTCCATCACTAAATAGCTAAATTATTTGCAGAAAAAGCTTCGCCTTGGTGATGACACCAGAGCGTTTTCAATCACGTCACCCACTCTTGATACTTAATGATTTTTAAGCTTTAATTACATCAAAATAAGAGATATATTGAGAGAATATTGACCGTAAAAGCAGTTTGAGTATTATAATCACCACGAAGAACAACAATCCGTACCATATTTCCAGCATAAGGAAATATCCTAATCGCGTGGCTTGGGTGTAGCCTAGCAGTCCCCGACAGCCACAGCACGGGCAGAAAAATGTAGCTTGTCCACCACGCAGTGACTATGGGGCCACAGAAATAATAAACGAAGGTGGTGAACACTCTGTGCTGTTCTTTAACTTTGCTTCGGCCTAGTATTCCATCCCCAATCAGAGACACTGGAGGCGATGGCGTTGACACGCCAGAATGCCAAATAGGTCACGGAGAGAATAAATGGACCAAATTTTTACACCTGCTGAAGAGCACATCTTCTGCGTCACTTTTGGGATATGTTGATTCTGGTTCGGTACCGTTCCGTTCAGTTTAGCCGGTTATCGTTCCTTATTTACTGCATCTACACGGGGAGTGGGGACCGGGCTATGTTTCCCTACACCGCGTGTCATAGTGTTAGACCAACATCAACAAAACAAACATGGAGGACTGAAGTTCTCCGGCTTACATTAAGAACTGGAGAGAGTTTTAGCTACGTACAATGTTGCAGTGTTGATGTTGATGTATTGTAGTATGTGTCTTTTTGGTTTGTGTCCTGAGGTTCAGCAGAATAAATTATCAAGTGATTTTTCGTGGTTAGCACCATTGTGGACGATTTTTCTGTTTCTTTTGGTTACTGTTGTTCTCCATCTTTCAGTGCAAAAGTTCTTGACCCACGTTTTATATGAATTTGCATTTGAACTGCCAGTAACTAGCTGTCGATGTTCCTTCTGTATGGCAAGGTTAAGAACAGTTTTTCAGCATCTTGCCTTTCCATTTCTGGGTGATATAGTTGAAACTATGTTGGATGTTCCACTGACATCACCTATGTTTGTAATGCTGTGTCTGTTTGCCGCGCTATGGTCTGCAATGGCTTCAAATGGTTCAAATGGCTCTGAGCACTGTGGGACTTAACATCTATGGTCATCAGTCCCCTAGGACTTAGAACTACTTAAACCTAACTAACCTAAGGACATCACACAACACCCAGTCATCACGAGGCAGAGAAAATCCCTGACCCCGCCGGGAATAGAACCCGAGAACCCGGGCGCGGGAAGCGAGAACGCTACCGCACGACCACGAGCTGCGGACTATGCTCTGCTTTATTTAGTGCAATTGGAACAGAGACCACTACTGCCAATATAAGCCACATTGTCAACAAACACGTCGAATTTAGTATTATGGAGAGAATAATTAAAGAGAAGCACCAAGAGTGCACTCGCATTTTGTTAACTGTTTTAAGGATAGAATATCGTGCAGAACACATGGATTTCTGTGCGCCAGAATACATCCAGGTACATTGTCACGCTATGGAGATGCTTATAAACGACTATGCACCCCATTCCGTCGCATAGATCATAGTTTTGCTCAGTGTTATGATCCTTGGAGACAGGTGCATCCTAGTGATATGCATTGAGTCGAGATTTAGGATTAGTGTTTACTGAGGTTATTGAGTAAATATTGTTGGTGGAATTATATTTTGTAGCACTACGTAGAGTTGTTGGTGCTTTATTATGAACGGAGAGTTTTCTTGTCATGTCTCGAACTTGAACCCAATAAAATATACTGTTGAAGACTTAGTTAAGCAATATTGGTACACACACTGTGATGTCTTATTCCGCCAGGTAATGGAAACGTAATTTTTCGCAATGGATTTTTCCACCAGAGGCCTAAACCTTACGCATGATTTACAGTGTTACAGGTGTCTCCAAGAAAGGTATTCAAACGAGGAAGTTGAAGCTTTCAGAAAATGTGACAATATCATTATACCAATACACTGTTATTCTCAGTATACACCATCATGTGAGTGAATTTAGACTTGTAATGAATTTTGTCGTGTATGAATCATAAATTTACTACGTAGTAAGTACTAAAGCTGTTTTATTTTATGTTCGTTGATGCCATATTATCTGAAGATAATAGGAAGAGTATCAGTTTTTGAGAAGTATTTAGAAGAGCAATATATTTTTCGCTAGTACCAGAGCATCGTGTTTCATAAAAATGAAGAGGGAAAATTCATAGTGAAAAGTGTTGTTTACGTTGGAACCCACCAGACGATTACTTAACGATATAAGAAGTACAAAGAAATCCTTGACAATGCAATGTTTCAAATTTGTTGTTATACACCGAGCGAAAGAGTATTGCCGCAAAATTTATGGGGAAGTTTGGGCTAGACGCCAGTCAAACACAGTTATTACGAAACTTAGCTCAGGGCTCCGCACCGCGGCCATTACTGTCCGCTTGCCCACCAGGAAAAACACGCCGGTTTCCGCACGAACACCAGCTCTTGCAACAGCACATCACGTGACAGGAAACTGACAGATACATACGCCTCTTACTTAGGCCATCTTAGCAGGCCAGCTGACACCCCACGATCGCTGGAGCCTTTAGTTCATTCACAGTATTTCCAAAAATGTTCACATGTGTGTGAATTCCTAAAGTACCGAACTGCTAAGGTCATCGGTCCCTAGACTTACACACTACTTACGCTAACTTACGTTATAAAAACATACACTCTGTGTTTCTAGTAAAACCATGCCTGTTGCAGTAATGTTTCAGAGTTAATTCACCCCGTATTTTGCTATCGTATTTTTGGTATGTTCCGTAATCCAGGCATATCACAAGTATTGTAACTTCATTCCATATTGTTGTATCGTGAACGCTTATCTCACCTCACGCAGTGGGCTATAATCTTCTGCGATGATATTTTAACTATATATCTTCACACCAATTCTACACTGACCTTGTTTATCGGCTTTGATCTAATCCCTAAAAAATGGCTCTGAGCACTATGGGACTTAACACCTGAGGTCATCAGTCCCCTAGAACTTAAAACTACTTAAACCTAACTAACCTAAGGACATCACACACATCCATGCCCGAGGCAGGATTCGAACCAGCGACTGTAGCAGTCGCGCGGCTCCGGACTGAAGCGCCTAGAACCGCTGGGCCACCGCTGCCGGCTGATCTAATCCCTATGCTGAAACACACACACAAGAGATCTGATATTCATTGATACTGCCGATGCTGTACAAGTAATTGCGGATTCTGTTCATTAAATGATCATGTTGAGTACAAGTGTGTCCACAGGGTCACTTCGCTAATTAACTTCGTTGCACATACGCTCTTACCGGAAGTCTTGATCATATTTTGTGAGTAGCCCAGCTTTATTTTGGCGTAAGGCGATACAGTCTGCGCGATTTTGTATGCGAAACAGAACGATTATACAGCAAACTACGATTACCTACTTTGAAAGCACTTTAGCCACAGTTTATAGTCTCTTTCTTTGTACCAGTAGCGGTTTGTGGTTTATCAAGTAGTGCTTTGTGAAGAAACACGTTAGAGTATACTGAACCCCGAGCCGAGTTACTGAAAGCGTAATCATGCGCGAACTAGTGAGAGAGCCATTCCGTCTGGCCGCGCGTACGATGTCACCTCGCTGCACAGTTACGGCAAACAGCTGCGGTGGAACCTGAGTGGCAACACTGCCTTGACCTCGCCCACTGCTCCTACATCAGCGCTGCGGCCGCTGTTTCTATCTCCGGCCGCATCCGCTGTACTGTTGCAACGTTCTCAATAGCCAGCAAACGCCCCAACGACACCTACGCCGAATAAAAACTAATACATTTTCTGCTTTAATAACATTACGTTGGAAGTCATTAATATTTCTATTCTACAACAACTTTAACTTACAACAAGTTTGTTTGCATGGCCATCCTCCGCAGCAAGCATAGAAATACGTTTTATCTACAAAACAAGTACTTTAACTTATTTTCCACTTATCTAAAAACCGCTATTACCTTACATTACGAAATGTTATTACTTCTAATACTTCAAGAATAAACCACTAGGCATGACTTACTACTATCACACTGACGCCTAACGATTTCTGTGAGAGAATTTTCGATTCTATTCCCGTTCAAGACGTTGTCTGTTACGTCAATACTTCATAAATCTAGACTGGTACATCGTGCAGCTGTAGCTACAGCATCGAAATATCTGAGATACGAAACTGAACATGAATATCTTGCTGCCAGCGAGATCCAGATACAGTGACTCACGTGATTATTCGGACAGACATGATATCTGCCTTCGTATTAGTGATTTCAGTAATAATAAAGCGCTAGTATAAAGTAAATACTAGTTCCTGTAAGAAATGTAAAAACAAAATGTCCATCGTACTTCGAAAGAACACTGCAAATACAAACATAGGAATTAAAAACACGATCAAAAACAAAACCAATATTGCACAAAATTATTCGGACACCTTTCAGGAAGGTATAATGAACTGTGTAGAAAAAGTAAAATAGAAACAGTGAATAGTCCAAGAACAAAAAATGCGATAAAGAGCAAGCTTTAAGAGCAGCAGTGTCGTGGGTAAGTTGTCATGGTGTTGGACTGCTAAACAAGCGAGCCGTGTTCAAAACTGCTTTATGCCTTTTTTTCATATCATTATGAACTGTCCGTCTAGGCATTGAAATTTTTGTTCTCTTTCTGTAGTCTTGGCAGCTGTCATACTATACATTAGTTGCATGTGATAAGAATATGTTGCCGTCGCAAGTAAATGTCCTGGGTAGTGACAGATACCACATAGACGTCTCACGGAATTGAAAACAACAAGTAAACGGGTGTGAACCATGTTATAACAAAGGAATTCGAAAGTCAACACTTCCAAAACGAAACGCAACTTCACAAACTTATCTTTCGATAGAGTACAAAGACTCTGCATGTTTGTAAAACTGTTGCATTGATTTGCTGCGCAGCTTATGTAACAAACTATTATGTTTTCACGATTTCCTTTGGAATGATCACATTCACATTCATGCGAACACCTATATCGTGCAAGGAGGCATATCTCACTTACCAGCCATACAAAACAGATGCGTTGATAAGAGATTCCTATCACATGACACGTACTGTCACTAATGCCACGTATGACACACCAGACGTGTTTTCCGGTGGAGGATTCGGTTTAACAGATGCGTTGATAAGAGATTCCTATCACACGACACGTACTGTCACCAATGCCACGTATGACACACCAGACGTGTTTTCCGGTGGAGGATTCGGTTTAACAGTCGCCTTGCAGGGGGCTCTTCTAGAAGTCGGTCAACTGTTAATTCTTTATCTCTTTTTAATCTGTATTTTAATGTTTAACATCTTCTGTTGTTGATTCTGCACTTGTCAGCCTATTTTTATGCTGCTGCATTTGTTACTTTATGTTGTGGTCACGATACATTCTGTTTCAATAGCGGTGTTATTAATTAATTGATGAGTGTAAATAGTGTTTCATATATTTTGCGAAGAACTGTTTCTCATTGTTGTGCGTTGTAACGTTTGTTACATAGAAACTCTTTGGTTGGAATTTTCTGCTGTGCTTCATTAGAATTTTTTCCTACTATCCTAGTTCGCAGTCTGTAGTATCTTTTGTGCGTCAGCACATCTGTTCTGCTAATATAAACATAAATATCGTAATCACGCTAACAATAATCTGTCATAAGCATCTTGACAAACTGTCATTAGTATCAAGTCTTGGTGGCACACCTGTGACTATTATACTATTGCTCATTTTTAACACCCAAACCTCCAGATGTCAGACACTCAGATGGGTACCAAACTTTGTATGGCAATAGAGTATCAACCAAAACTCCAATTTAGTTCGCACTATGTGCTGTCGTCCAGCGAAACGGGCCTAAAGTTCAGTAAAAATAACACCATAACTACGGAGCACATCAAAAGCAAAACTATGAAACACTCATACCAACAGCTTCCGTGGGGAAGTTGGTACAGCTTTAGATCTTCGTACCAAGGATCATGGGTTCAAACCCCAAATGATGACTTTTTTTTACAGTGTTATAAGTGAAAGTGTTATATCTCCTTCATCACGCGTGGTGTCTGTTCCGTAGCACATGTTTCGACAGAACACCACTCCTATCTAAACAAACGTACTCTATAGGTTTACTACTTTCAAGTAACGAAACGAAAACAGGCTGCCAAAAGAACATTGCTGCGAACTCCGAAAAGTCCTTTTACATGTCAGGAAAATGTTCTTCCATATAACAGTTTCACACGTAAACAGTTAAATAGTTATCAAAGGGGTTTGAACGCAGGGCCTTTGGTACACCGACCTCAAGCTTCTCCAACTTTTTTTTGTTGCATTTGTTCGGGCGTACGTCCCATGACACTCGTTCAAGTTCATCAATGATCCATTCTCTTTTTTTTTACTGTAGAGGGCAGCTAACCCTCTGACTGAACACGCTGAGGTACCGTGCAGGAACCAATTCAACATCACGAGATCTGCTAATCAAACATTCACAGATACGCTTTTCCTGTCCTTCGTCGTTCTGGTGTTACTTTTAATTACCGTTTACGCACCTTCTACTGAACGATAGCACGTATCACGAACTAAGTCGGTGTTTTGCTTGATACTATGACGACGTACAATGTTTGGTACGGATCTGAGTATGACTTCTGGAGGTTTGGATGTAAGTAAAAAGCTTAGCTCTCTTAATCAGTTTTTCAGTGTACGTGACTTTGTTTTAACAGGCTTTCGCGCTCCTGGTGGCGGTAACATGTTTACCTGCGTTGTGTCATTGTTGAGATACGGATCGAATTCGTGACATATCAAAAAATTTCCTTCCTCATGATATCTGTCGCATGATAAGATAAATTAACTTCAGTTGAAGTAAAATCCATTTCCTGCAGGCTACACTATTGTAACTTACTCGCACGCCAGAGCTAATGCTCTATAATCTGATTTTGGGTTTGTGAAGGAGAAATACTTTCAAGAACACTAACATATGCACCGATTTACTGCAAAGTTTGCTTCGCAGTTTCAGGGTGCATGTCCTACTCACACTTCAAAATCTTAAAAGTTATAATAATAGTGATAACCAGTTTTCTCATGGGGCAGTTTTTGAATAATGATGTATACAAAATAGACATTATGTTGTGGAGAAACCAGGAACGGAATTTTCCGGTAATGCAACTGAGAATAATGTTGCTACGAAACAGAGCAATGGTTGCAGACTGTATATACTCTAATCAAAATATCCACGGGTGTACTGCCGCTCTACAGTGTCCAATGGGCACAATATTTCGGCGTTCATACATGTCGCCATCATCAGGTGAACTGACGGACTGAGCTCCTGGCGGCGGCCGATTTAAATACCCTCCGCCCGCGGCGCGCTCCCTCCGCCGTCCGCGCCCCGCGCCACGGTCGCGCGGTGGAACAGATTGCGACGGCGTCTGAGATGACGTCGGAGTGATGGCTCTGTCCGCCGTGGTCGTCACAACTATACGTTTGCTCGATTTACTCTTGATTAACCCAATCGCTGGTTCCCAAGCCTTGCTAAGATTATAGCCACAGTCACGGTTTATGAGGTCGTCATTGGTGCGAATTTCGATGGCCTCTCTAACAACGCTGTCCCAGTATCTCGGCGTCTGTACCAGAATCCTCGTGCGTTCATACTCCATAGCGTGATTTTCGGACAAACAATGTTCAGCGGCCGCCGACTTGCTCGTATACATCAGTCGAGTGTGCCTCTGGTGTTCACGGCATTACGCATCGTCTGACTAAAATAGGACTTGCCACATTGACACGGAATCTGGTACACGCCGGCCATCCTCAAACCGAGGTCGTCTTTGGCGCTCCCCACCACCGCCCGAGTTTTATTTGGAGGACAAAACACAGTTCCGACCCGGTGTTTCTTCAAAATGCGGGCGATTTTCCCCAAGAGTGCGCCTGTATATGGAATAAACGCAGTGCCTACCTCCTCCCTCGTGATTTCATCCACCTCCACAGGCTGTGCTGTAGCGGTTGGGCGGAGAGCACGTTGAATCTGCCACTCTGAGTACCCATTTTTTCGAAATACGGATCTCAGATGTTCCAATTCCTGGGGTAGACTCTCAGCGTCATTGATAGTGCGCGCCCTATGTACTGGACTAGGAAGGCCGGCGTGTACCAGATTCCGTGTCAATGTGGCAAGTTGTATATTGGTCAGACGATGCGTACCGTCGAGGATCGATGCCGTGAGCACCAGAGGCACACTCGACTGATGTATCCGAGCAAGTCGGCGGTCGCTGAACATTGTCGGAAAATCACGCTATGGAGTATGAACGCACGAGGATTCTGGTACAGACGCCGAGATACTGGGACAGCGTTGTTAGAGAGGCCATCGAAATTCGCACCAATGACGACCTCATAAACCGTGACTGTGGCTATAACCTTAGCAAGGCTTGGGAACCAGCGATTGGGTTAATCAAGAGTAAATCGAGCAAACGTATAGTTGTGACGACCACGGCGGACAGAGCCATCACTCCGACGTCATCTCAGACGCCGTCGCAATCTGTTCCACCGCGCGACCGTGCCGTGGGGCGCGGTAAGCGGAGGGAGCGCGCCGCGGGCGGAGGGTATTTAAATCGGCCGCCGCCGCTACCGAACCCAGTTCCCTCTGAGCAGCCATAGCGTACGGATCTCCGTGCCGTAACGTTCACAGGACCTCAGTCCGTCAGTTCACCTGATGATGGCGAACATGTATGATTGCCGAAATATTGTGCCCGTTGGACACTGTGTACCGGCAGTACACCCGTGGATATTTTGATTATAAAATACGCCGGGAGAAACTCAGGAATTGTATATACTCTGCTCCTTTTATTCGATATAGCGGAGGCAGGTTTGAATTAAGCTTCCCTTTGAGTATGGTGTCATATGTTCGGATTGGCGAAATATTGGGAAGGAAATCGGCGATGTCCAATTAAAAAGAACCATCCCAGAGTTCGCTTTCAGCAATGTGAGGAACTGCAGACGACATTTACCTGCTTGACAGATATAAGTGGTGCTGGAGCTACAATTGCTCTGGCACACCAGGCTGCTAATATCTGCTATTCCTTCGTGTCCCTCGTTAGTTACCCTCATCACAATGTTTGCTACGCCCAGTCCAAAGTCTTTTCCAGTATAGGGGCCCGAACCCAATTACTGGACAGACTCACTCAGTGGTAGTCTTCGGAGGCAGATGAATACGAGTATACAGGGTGTTACAAAAAGGTACGGCCAAACTTTCGGGAAACCTTCCTCACACACAAATAAAGAAAAGATGTTATGTGGACATGTGTCCGGAAACGCTTAATTTCCATGTTAGAGCTCATTTTAGTTTCGTCAGTATGTACTGTACTTCCTCGAGTCACCGCCAGTTGGCCCAATTGAAGGAAGGTAATGTTGACTTAAGTGCTTGTGTTGACATGCGACTCATTGCTCTGCAGCACTAGCATCAAGCACATCAGTACGTAGCATCAACAGGTTAGTGTTCATCACGAACGTGGTTTTGCAGTCAGTGCAATGTTTACAAATGCGGAGTTGGCAGATGCACATTTGATGTATGGATTAGCACGGGGCAATAGCCGGGGCGCGGTACGTTTGTACCGAGACAGATTTCCAGAACGAAGGTGTCCCGACAGGAAGACGTTCGAAGCAATTGATCGGCGTCTTAGGGAGCACGGAACATTCCAGACTGTGACTCGCGACTGAGGAAGCCCTAGAACGACGAGGACACCTGCAATGGACGAGACAATTCTTCGTGCAGTTAACGATAACCCTAATGTCAGCGTCAGAGAAGTTGCTGCTGTACAAGGTAACGTTGACCACCCCACTGTATGGAGAGTGCTACGGGAGAACCTGTTGTTTCCGTACCATGTACAGCGTGTGCAGGCACTATCAGCAGCTGATTGGCCTCTACGGGTACACTTCTGCGAATGGTTCATCCAACAATGTATCAATCCTCATTTCAGTGCAAATATTCTCTTTACGGATGAGGCTTCATTCCAACGTGATCAAATTGTAAATTTTCACAATCAACATGCGTGGGCTGACGAGAATACGTACGCAATTGTGCAATGACGTCATCAACACAGATTTTCTGTGAACGTTTGGGCTGGCATTGTTGGTGATGTCTAGATTGGGCCCCATGTTCTTCCACCTACGCTCAATGGAGCACGTTATCATGATTTCACGCGTGATACTCTACCTGTGCTGCTAGAACATGTGCCTTTACAAGTACGACACAACATGTGGTTCATGCACGATGGAGCTCTTGCACATTTCAGTCAAAGTGTTCATACGCTTCTCAACAACAGATTCGGTGACCGATGGATTGGTAGAGGCGGACAAATTCCAAGGGCTCCACGCTCTCCTGACCTCAACCATCTTGACTTTCATTTATGGGGGCATTTGAAAGCTATTGTCTACGCAACCCCGGTACCAAATGTAGAGACTCTTCGTGCTCGTATTGTGGACGGCTGTGATACAAAATGCCATTCTCCAGGGCTGCATCAGCGCATCAGGGATTGCATGCGACGGAGGGTGGATGCATGTATCCATGCTAACGGAGGACATTTTGAACATTTCCTGTAACAAAGTGTTTGAAGTCACGCTGGTACGTTCTGTTGCTGTGTGTTTCCATTCCATGATTAATGTGATTTGAAGAGAAGTAATAAAATGAGCTCTAACACGGAAAGTAAGCGTTTCCTTGGCTTGGCTCTGAGCACTATGGGACTTAACAGCTGTGGTCATCAGTCCCCTAGAACTTAGAACTACTTAAACTTAACTAACCTAAGGACATCACACACATCCATGTCCGAGGCAGGAATCGAACCTGCGACCGTAGCAGTCGCGCGATTCCGGACTGCGCGCCTAGAACCGCGAGACCACCACGGCCGGCTAAGCGTTTCCGGACATATGTCCACATAACATATTTTCTTTCTTTGTGTGTGAGGAATGTTTCCTGAAAGTTTGGCCATACCTTTTTGTAACACCCTGTATATGGAACATCAGAATTACAATGCACAACAGAATTAAAGGATGACTTTTTCGTAACACCGTAATCGACTGCGACGCATTGGCTCAAAGGTGCCTACAACCCTCCTCTGTAATGGTGCAAAAGTGTCGCACCCTGCGACGTTTGCCGGCCGGAGTGGCCGAGCGGTTCTAGGCGCTTCAGTCTGGAACCGCGCGACCGCTACGGTCGCAGGTTCGAATCCTGCCGCGGGCATGGATGTGTGTGATGTCCTTAGGTTATTTAGGTTTAAGCAGTTCTAAGTTCTGGGGGACTGATGACCTTAGAAGTTAAGTCCCATAGTGCTCAGAGCCATTTTGAACCTGCGACGTTTTAGACAGAAATGTGTTGATATATGTGAAAAAGGCATTGTGAGCTGCAATTAGGGTAATGATGCAACACTGGGACCAAATTTCAACGCAATTCTACCAAACGCCACCGTGGACGTGTCACACGATGAGAAGTTCGTCATAACCCCTCTCACCAAAGTTTCACACCTCCTTTCGCCGTCTCTGTAATGGACGTCACAACTGCGACACAGCGTTGAAAAAGCGTTCTTTTATTACGGGTGGCCGAAGAAAACGTTTCAGACACAACACCGCTCAGAATCGACATAGAAAGGCACATAGAGCGTCAATGAACTGCAACTTTTCCTGAGGCGTTGTTTTCCACACATCTCGCGATCGAAAACGACAGTTCGGAGTGCAATGAGCAACAGCAAGATGTTTTTGACATGTTTTGACACTGCCAACAGTCACGGTCATTTCACCTCTTCTCTATGGTCAATGTGGGGCTTCATCCTCATTGAACCTGATGACACCCGTTTGGATCAGAACGCGACCGCAGTTTTTGCTCTCGTATACAGTTTGGAACCACTAGGGACCATTCTAACACATTCGACGAAATTTGAATGTGATACAAAGCAGCAAAGCGTATTTTTGCTTTTCCAACACTCCAGTTTCTTGGTCTTCTGTGACGTGATCTCGTGGGAGTACAACGTTATCACGTGCGTGAATAAAACTGCAAAGGGTCCGTTTAAGAGGCTTCAGTTCGGCAGCGCCCTCCGTGCCACTCGCTCATCTTTGTTGAGCGCGTTAGAAATGTGCTTTCAGAAGGTTGGACACCAAATCAGCCCCACACCTGCTCTAGCGCCTATGGAATGGGCAACCATTTCGACACACTTTTTCTGGGGTTTGCCTACCCTCTGGCGCTAGGGCAGCCGTCAGGCTGAACTGGTCAGTTTCTGACAGGCACTTTTGTAACGTACCCAACGAAGTTGCGTGGGTGGCACCGCGTTGTTGCCAAACTTGGAGGTGGGGGAGGCGGTCTTACCCCTTTTCCGTTTTATTCGCGCATATGTTAATGTTGCAGTCCCACGGGATCACGCCATAGCAGGGCGGAAAACAGGATGGCTAAAAGAGCGTAAGTACCCTTTGCTGCTTCGGTTGCCGCTCAAATGTGAAAGGTTTTGAAAGGTGCCTAGTGGTTCCAGCCTGTACACAGGAGCAAAAATTGCGGTCGCGCTGCAATCCAATGGGATGACAACGCGTTCAGCGAGGATGCAGCCCTACAGTGTCCTTACAAGTGCTGAAACGTCCGAGGGTGTTAGCAGTGTCAAAAGACGTTCGAAGTCCGTGGTTCCGCGTAGCGCCCCAGTCTCTCATGATGTCTACTGAGGTCGCTGATATGGAGTACCTGGCAGTAGGTGGCAGCACAGTGCACATAATATGAAAAACGTATGTTTTGGGGGTGTCCGAATACTTTTCATCACATAGTGTATATGGGATGCCTTGCAACGTTCTGTTCAGAAGAGATCTGCATCCCTCGAACTTTTACGGATTTATGGACAGCCCAGCAGGGTTCATGGTGTCAGTTGCCTCCAGCAGTATTTCAGACATTAGTCGAGTCCGGGCCATGTCGTTTTGCGGTACTTCTGCGTGCTCGCGGGGGTCCTACTCTATATTAGGCAGGTGTACCAGATTTTTTTCTTTCTTAAGTGTGTATTATCGTACTGATTAATTTGAGCCCGGATCGTTGTGCCGTGTGTGTGTGTGTGTGTGTGTGTGTGTGTGTGTGTGTGTGTGTGTGTGTGTGTGTACGTGAGCGGAGTGGGATAGTGGACGGTTGAGGCTTGGCGACGGATATCAGCCAATTACTCCAAAAGCATGTTTATGTTGTAATAAATGTAACCTTCGAAGATATACACAACATGTGGCTTCGTGGTGGGCTACGTCAAGCTATAGTCCAAAAATATGCATACCCTTTGTCCGTGCGTAGCCTACTCCTGTACCGGCTTGCTGAGATCATCTTGAGTTATACAAGACGTAGCGGCTGTAGTACACGCTGAAAGACATGGACATTAATACGATGGTGTTGCTTTTCAATCTTTCATCTATGTACCAAGATCTGTCAATCGACAATAGAACATCCCACAGCGGAGGCTAGAAGTGAGAAAAAACAACAAAACAAACCACGTAATTTTCGTCAACTTCGGAACAGTGTTTTCTCCACCATTTGACAGCATCTCCAACGTTTCGGGCACTCTGACACGGCAACTCGGCAACATGTGAAACTGAACGCACGTGGGCTGTTGTTGCTCGATTCTAGGGTTTTTTTTGCTTGTCAACGGTGTCTGTTATCCAGTCCTTTTAGTTTGTATTTGTCAGAAGAGAACCATCCCGGCTCCAGAGAGTTTCTCTCTGGCTTCAAAGTATGGGGTATCTCTGATGGAAAATATACAAGTTAATATATCTAAGGAAATATCAAATATTGAAAAATATTGACACCAGTGTCATAGCCCCTACTAAACTATCAACAGCGTCCGCATATGTCATTATTACAAGAAAAATAAACGTCTTTTCGAGACTTTTTTCAGCTCTTGCACTCTAATATGCGGATCGTCTCAGTGTCCAGCGCACAGAATGTGGCATACAGCAGTCAGTCATTTCGAGGTGGTCAGAGTCCTTTGTTACCAAAAGTGTAAACGTATGGTCTTTCCTTTCTTCACGCTCTGCATTTAGGATCCCTGGACATGTCACACGAGTGTACGAGTCCTCGTCGCAGCCAATCAGAAGCACCTGGACCCAAGAAGTCCTCTCGGAGCATCCTCTTCGTGTTGGTGTTCCTTTATTATTGCATCAGCTCCGTCGTTTATTCTTCCATAACGGCGCGGTGGGCAGTGGTCATAATGTTTTGACTTATCAGTGTCTGTGTATTTACTAGAATGGTGACTTTGTCACACCTTTATTAAATAATTGGTTTGTTTTTAGATTCAGCCAGTGTCTGCTGTCCTGGTACACACTGAAATCGCCGCACCACAGTATCGTAGCGCGCCGCCACAAAAGTCAAAATAGCGCTGCCCATCTCCACTTTTTGCATTCTGGCCTTAGAAGGGCCAGTCGGGCCCCCACCGACCACCAAGTCTAACTATGCTAATGGCGTCGTTGGATACGGTATAGGGGGGCGGGGGGGGGGGGGGGCATGAGGTCAGCAGACAGCTGTCTCGGTCATTGGCGGGGTTCCTGACCTTGGCCTCACAAGCCAGGTGCACCCGTCACAGTCCCCCCATTATGGAAGAACCCTGGTTGGTAGAGTGCACGCTGAATAACGTGACCAGTAGATGTGCAGTCGGCAGGGCACGCTTGGTGAGAACGGTAGTTGTGGATGTTGCGGGCATACGCTGTAGGGGCAATGCCAAACGTTGGAGGGTAAGTGCCGTTCTAAGATGAAGCGTACGATCACATTTTTTGTAATTATTAAGTGGAGCACCTCCACGCTCACATCTGCACAGTGACCAATCAAAAAGATCTAGTGTCACCTGTGATTTGGGTCGAATCTACGAAAAATTCCGCTGAAAACGCAACAAAAACAGCGATTTAATTTCATCTAGCTTTTTAACCATTTGTAACTTTCAGAGAAGCGTCATGAGTGGCGAATTTCGAGTAAAACCTACATTTCTGATGTTGCCAAGTTTAAATTTGCTTCTTTTGCCGGAACACAACAGAGTTTATACATGTCCGAAAGAACAGATACCATCTTCATATAGATAAGGCATACCGGCCAGTGATCTCCTTCAGTGCGGATGCACTCACATTGCCCGAACACCTACGGGAATCGGTAGATTGACTGCCGCGAGTAGTGAGTGTAGTGGGCAGGGGCACTACAAATGTAGTGTGTGGACAGTAAGTTGGAAGTGTGGGTCTCACGGGGAGCGTGCCACAGATAAGTCCTCTGTGTCCTCGGTGGCTCAGTCGGATAGAGCGTCTGCAATCTAAGCAGGAGGTCGTTGGTTTGAGTCCCGGTCGGGGTACACAGTTTCAAATGCCCCCGTTGACACTTATCAACGCCTGTAAGCAGCAAAAGTTCATGATTTCATTGCAGTTGCATTCACTAACAAATTGTGCAGTCGTAGTTGTGGGAGAATTCTGAAACTGGTTTATTAAGTGAGGAACTATGGAAAAGTAAGGTAAATACCAAGTGAAAAAGCACGTTCTCGGTACAAAAATAAACCTGTAATGTTTCTATTTATGCTGTTGCAAAACTCATAGCACTTCTCGTTTCGCCAACTAGCTATGATCCTTAAAAATTACATTATTTCATTGCAAACGTCTGCAGTTAGTGGAATGCATGGTAGATAATGAAATTTTGCATAATAACTTTATGGCAAAATATTCTCTTATAATATGCCAAAGTTTCATTTCAGTATCTCAAATGAAATATGAAAAGTGTTGTGGTTATTTCGTTCTGGCTTTGTTGCTGACCCGCGCAGTCGCAAATGAGTGTGCTACGTCTGATCAGTTTTCTCGAGACTAGTAATAGATAGAGACCTCTACCCAAGTCTCAATATCTTTATCTGTAATTCCTACACAGCGACATATTATGTAATATGGACCAAAGACAAAATCATAGACACCTGTTTTTCATTGCAAACTTTTTCGAATTCCATGCAGTGTCTTACTTAACTGCAAACATCACAGTAACTATGACCATTAACGAAATAATGGGCATATCATCATGAAGTTCACATATAAAGCTATAAGCTACACAAAAATGAGTTTTTACCGAGTAATTTCTGTAACATTGTTTAAGAATGATTGCAGGGTGTGAACCTTGATTCTGTCATCACAGCGCGTCGCCGACTGCCCGATAGGGAGCAAACTATGTTGGCCTCCCATTCCTTACAAACAAATTATCTCCCCCAGCGAACTGGACGAAAACTGGTAACTGCACAGCGGCCACCGTATCCTGCGCGGACTCTACTGGGAATCGAACCCTGGTCCTTCGCATAGAAGTCACTGCTCTGACCACTCTGCTGTGGAGGGCGACTTAATGTATGAATGAACTGTGCTCTTTTGTTTGGTCTCATCTAGGGTTGTGCTACAGTACTGCGGATTGGGGATATCAATGTGTACCAGTATTGTGAACGTATACTATCAAAGGGACAATCTAAGACAAAGACAGCCCACAAGAAAATTGGCAACACTGTACCCTTTTGTTGCAGGTGGAGGAGCCATAAGAAAATTGGCAACACTGTACCCTTTTCTTGCAGGTGGAGGAGCCATGGAAGAGGGAGAAGAGTGCAGAGGGTCTCTGGTAGACGACATGGTGGCGCTAATGTCGTCCGGGCATGCTGCTGACGTCACCATCATGGTGGACGGCTTCTGGCTGCCCGCACACAGAGCTGTGCTGACGGCGCGCAGCACTGTGTTCGCCGCCATTTTCCGAGAGCAGGTGCTGGAAGTTACTGGCGGCAGCATCACTGCCATCGACATGAGCCACGAGGTGCTGGGGCAGCTCCTGCAGTTCATGTACAGCGACGAAGCGCCCCTGCTGGAGTGTGTCGCCGCAGAGCTGCTCGCAGTTGCCGACAAATACTGCGTGTCCCTGCTGAAGCAGCAGTGCGAGCAGCAGATGATTTTTGGACTGACCGTGGATAATGCTGCAGACAGCGCCGTCCTCGCCTTTGAACATATGTGCCCAAAGCTGAAGGCGGCGGCCATCAACTTCATCAGTTCGCACTACAAAGAAGTTATGGCTACAGAGGGATGGACGAACGCACTGCGGCACCACACTGAAGTCAGTGTGGAGATCTGTCGTCTGCTGGGGGATGCTAAAACTCTAGAGGCAGAATGGTATGACTTTCTGTGTGGTTTCTTTCCTGTGAGCTATTCCTAGTTTTTCACTTTTTTTATCGCAATAGCACAGTTATGTCACGTATTATATCCTTATGCAGCAGCGGCCAAGATGCAGAGATGTTTAAATTCCCGATAGAGCAACTCTCTAGGGTGGGGCCTGATGATACAGCACACCCAGAACAAGTCCTTGCTACACAGGTGTCTGCGCCGGTCGTGGTGGCCGAGCGGTTCTAGGCGCTTCAGTCTGGAACCGCGTGACTGCTACGGTCGCAGGTTCGAATCCTGCCTCGAGCATGGATGTGTGTGATGCCCTTAGGTTAGTTAGGTTTAAGTAGTTTTAAGTTCTAGGGGACTGATGACCTCAGATGTTAAGTCCCATAGTGCTCAGAGCCTTTTAACCATCTGAACAGGTGTCTGCATTGGATTTAGAAATTCTCTTGACGTTTGACCAGAGAGTTGCATCACAGTAGTCGTTGGAATGAAGTACGCAAATATGCTTTTTACAGTAAAGTAACACTTAAGAAAATCATTCAGCATCTCACACTGGAAAATATTATCAACATTTTTAGTTAAATACTTCAACTGTAGTTTTTACTATGACATTTTACTTCAGTATATCCACATATCCTGTTGCTCTATAGTGGTATTCAGGCTCGCCTCGATAGCTGAGTTGTCAGCGTGACGGATTGCCGTCCGACGGGCCAGGGTTCGATTCCCGGCTGGGTTGGGGATTTTCTCTACTCAGAGACTGGATGTTGTCTTCATCATCATTTCATCCCCATCCGGCGCGCAGGTGCCCAATGTGGCGTCGAATGTACGAAGCGCGTTTTTTTAAGTAAGTAACATTTTGAAATTAAAAAAAAGACGTGCTATGATATGTCAATAATTTTATTTTTACATGAAAGCCTGTACCTTAATCTACTTTTCTACATAATTTCCGTCAATATTGAGGCACTTGCCATAACGTTGTACCAGTTTTTGAATACCCCTCTCATAGAAGTCTGCCGCCTGACTTGTTAACCACTGCATCACCACTGTTTCGACTTCGTCGACGCTGACCGCCCAGGTGTCTCTTCAAGTGCAGGAACGGATGGTAGTCACTGGGCGCAAGATCGGGACTGGACGGAGGATGATCTGGAGTTTCCCATCGAAAAGATGTGATGAGATCTTTGGTCTGATTCGCCACATGCGGACGGGCATTGTCTTGCAGCAAAATGATGCCCTTGCTCAACTTCCATGGACTGTTGTTTGATTCTGGTGTGACATAGGCCACCCATGTTTCATCGCCCGTAGCAATTTGGCTTAACAAATCATCACCGTCGTTGTGGTAACGCTCAAGGAAAGTAAATGCACTGTATAAACGTTTGGTTTTCTGCACATCCGTCAACATTTTCGGTACCCAACATGCGCACAATTTTCGGTAATTCAAGTGCTCGGTCACAATGCCATACAAAACACTACAAGAAACATAAGGAAAGTCATCCCGCAAGGATGACTTTATTGTCCACTTCCTGCACCAAACTTCCATTAACGACCGAAGGACGCACACTCAGTTGTTCGTCATGCACATTTGTGCGGCCATCTTTAAATGCTCTCACCCACTTTCTTACCATTCCACCACTCATAATGTTTTCTCCGTAAACTGCACAGATCTCACGACGAATATCGATCGTTTTTAGGCCTTTAGCGCAAAGAAATCTTATAACAGCCCGTACTTCACAGTCGGGGGGACTCACTATTATCGGAGGCATCTTAAACAGTCAGTACACAACGTCAACAAGGAAGAGTCAGACTGTAATGGCATCAGTGCGTAGATTAAGGTACAGGCTTTCATGTAAAAATAAAATTATTGAGATATCTTAGCACGTATTTTTTAAATTTCAAAACGGTACTTACTTAAAAAACACCCCTCGTAATAAGACCCGCACCAAGGCGGCCGGACCTACCGCGTAGGGGGCCTCCCGGCCAATGACGCCAAACGCTCATTTACAGTGGTATTCAGGGGTATCAGCAATGTCCCATCTTGCTCGCCATTTACAATCTTGCACAAACTGGACTTGTGATCACAGTGAAACTCCTGCCACTGGTCAATCTCGTAATGTTCTACACAGAGATGTCCCTTGTGATATACAATTAATGAGTTGTTTCGAGTGATTATATCGTATGTCTCCCGAATGTAACTATGGAGAACATTAGTGGTACCAAGCCCAATTCGTGTTATTCGTAACATGATATCCTATTGTAATAATTCCACGATATGCCATTGTCGGCCATGCATTATTACCAACTAAGCATTTGGTTAGAGGACCCTGCCCATATTGCTCCAAACGTACTTAATTGGGGAGACATCCGGCGACCATGCTGGCCATGGTAGGGTTTGCCAAGCTCGAAGACAGGCAGCAGAAATTGTCGCCATGTGCAGACACCAACCATCTTACTGAAATGTGGGCCCAGGATGTCTTATCATGAAGAAGGGCACGGAATATCGCCGACGTATCGCTGTGCTTTAAGGGTTGCACGAAAGTACAGCTGAAGGGGTCCTGCTATGGAATGAAATGACACTCCAGACCATCACTTCTGCTTGTCGGACCACATGGTGGGTGACAATCAGCTTGTTATCCCACTGCTGTCCAGAGCGTCTCCAGACGTGCCTTTGCCACTCATTGGGGCTCACGTCGAAGTGGGACTTATCACTCTAGTCAAAGAGATTCCAGGCCGAAGATGTATCTGGACGTGCACCGGACACCGGTGGCATCGGAATTTGTCACCCGACATACAGCACGACAGCATACAAAATAGCCAAGATGAAAATATAACTGTTTGAAATTTAGTGCTACAGAGCAATGCTGAAGGTAAGGTGAGTACATCGAGTTACTAAAGAAGACGAGCTTTACGACAAAATTTAGATAAAGGAAGGAGTAAGCTGATATTGTGAGGCATCAAGGAAGAGTCTAGTCATATGTATGGGAGGGAAGTGTGGAAGTAGTAATACAGATTCTTGTTGTTCTTGTTGTAGTCTTCAGTCCAGAGACTGGTTTGAAGCAGCTCTCCATGCTACCCTATCCTGTTCAAGCGTCTTCATCTCCAAGTACCTACTGCAACTTACATCCTTCTGAATGTGCTTAGTGTATTCATCTCTTGGTCTCCCTCTACGTCTTATACCATCCATCCATTCGTGATCCCTTGATGTCTTAGAACATGTCCTACCAACCGATCGCTTCTTCTAGTCAAGTTGTGCCACAAATTCCTCTTCTCTCCAATTCTGTTCAGTAGTACCTCCTCATTAGTTCTGTGATCATCTAATCTTCAGCATTCTTCTGTAGCACCACGTTCCAAAAGCATCTGTTCTCTTCTTGTCTAAGCTATTTGTCGTCCATGTTTCACATCCATACATGGCTACACTCCATACAAATACTTTCAGAAAAGACCTCCTGACATTTAAATCTATACTCGATGTTAAAAAATTTCTCTTCTTCAGAAACGCTTTCTTTGCCACAGCCAGTCTGCGTTTTATATCCTCTCTACTTCAACCAAGTCCGCCGGTCATGGTCTCGCGGTAGCCTTCCCGCTTCCCGGGCACGGGGTCCTGGCTTCCATTCCCGGCTGGGCGAGGGATTTTCACCTGCCCCGAGGTGACTGGGTGTTGTTCATTCCCATTACAATCAGAGGAAGGCAATGGCAAACCAACTCCATTAAGACCTTGCCTAGTACGGCGGTGCGGATCTCTCGCATCGTTCCCCAACGCTCTGTCAAGAAGCATGGGACTTCATTTTCATTTCCACGTCGATCATCAAGAGTTATTTTGGTCCCCAAATAGCAAAACTGATCTAGTACTTCAAGTGTCACATTTTCTAATCTAATTGCCTCAGCATCACCTGATTTAATTCGGCTACAGTCCATTATCCTCGTTTTGCTACTGTTTATGTTCATCTTATTTCCTCCTTTCAAGACTGTCCATTCGGTTCAGTTGCCCTTCCAGGCCCTTTGCTATCTCAGACAGAATTACAATGTCATTGTCAAACCTCAAAGTTTTTATTTCTTCTCTGTGGATTTTAATTCCTACTCCAAATATTTCTTTTGTTTCCTTTACTGCTTGCTCAATATACAGATGGAATAACATCGAGGATAGGCTACAAACCTGTCTCACTCCCTTCTGAACCACTGCTTCCCCTTCATGTTCTTCAGATCTTACAACTGCCACCTGGTTTCCGTACAAATTGTAAATAGCCTTTCGTTCTCTGTATTTGACCCCTGCCAGCTTCAGAATCTGAAAGAGAGTTTTCTAGTCAACATTATCAAACGCTTTCTCTAAGTCTACAAATGCTAGAAACGAAGGTTTGCCTTTCCTTAATGTATCTTCTAAGATGAGTCGTAGGGTCAGTATTGCCTCACGTGTTCCAACATTTCTAGGGAATCCAAACTGATCTTCCCCGAGGTCGGCTCCTGCCAGTTTTTCCATTCGTCTGTAAAGGGTTCGTCTTAGTATTTTGCAGCTGTAAGTTATTAAACTGATAGTTCGGTAATTTTCACACCTGTCAATACCTGCTTTCTTTCGGAATTGAATTATTCTATCCTTCTTGAAGTCTGAGGGTATTTCGCCTGTCTCATACATCTTGCTCACCAGATGGTAGATTTTTGCCAGGGCTGGATCTCCCAAGGCTTAGTTCTAACGGAATGTTGTCTACTCCCGGGGCCTTGTTTTGACTCAGGTCTTTCAGTGCTCTGTCAAATTCTTCACGCAGTATCGTATCTCCCATTTCATCTTAATCTACATCCTCTTCCTTTTCCATAATATTGCCCTCAATTACATCGCCCTTGTATAGGCCCTCTGTATACTCCTTCCACCTTTCTGCTTTCTCTTCTTTGCTTAGAACTGGGTTTCCATCTGAGTTCCTGATATTCATGCAAGTGGTTCTCTTTTCTCCAAAGGTGTCTTTAATTTTCCTGTAGGCAGTATCTATCTTACCCCTAGTAATATATGCCTCTCCATCCTTACATTTGTCCTCTAGCCTTCCCTGCTTAGCCATTTTGCACTTCCTGTCGATCTCATTTTTGAGACGTTTGTATTCCTTTTTGTCTGCTTCATTTACTGCATTTTTATATTTTCTCCTTTCATCAGTTATCATTTAGTATCTCTTCTATTACCCAAGGATTTATACTAGCCCTCATCTTTTTACTTGCTTGATTCTCTGCAGCCTTCACTCACTATTTTATCTCTCAAAGCTACCCATTCTTCTTCTACTGTATTTCTTTCCCCCGTCCTTGTCAATCGTTCCCTAATGCTCTATCTGGTTCTTTCAGTTTATCCAGGTCCCATCTCCTTAAATTCCCACCTTTTTGCAGTTTATTCAGTTTTAGCCTACAGTTGAAAAACAATAAATTGTGGTCAGAGTCCACATCTACCCCTGGAAATGTCTTACAATTTAAAAACTGGTTCCTAAATCCCCGTCTTGCCATTATATAATCTATCTGAAACCTTCCGTGCCTCTTCCAAATGTACAGCCTTCTTTCATGATTTTTAAACCAAGTGTTAGTTATGCTCTGTGCAAAATTCTACCAGGAGGCTGCCCCTCTCATTCCTTACCCCCATACCATATTCACCTACTACTTTTCCTTCTCTTCCTTTTCCTACTATCGTATTCCAGTCCCCATGAATATTAGATTTTCGTCTCCCCTCACCATCTGAATTATTTCCTTTATCTCATTATACATATCTTCAGTCTCTTCAACTGCGGAGCTAGCTGGGATATAAACTTGTACTACTGTGGTAGGCGTAGGCTTCGTGTATATCTTGGCTACAATAATGCGTTCACTATGCTGTTCGTAGTAACTTACCCGCGCCCCTATTTTTATATTCATTATTAAACCACTCCTGCATTGCCCCTATTTGACTTTGTATTTATAACCCTGCATTCACCTGACGAAAAGTCATGTTCCTACTGTCACTGAAATTCACTAATTCCCACTATATGTAACTGTAATCTATCCATTTCCCTTTTTAAATTTTCTAACCTACCTGTCCGATTAAGGGACCTGGCACTCCACGCTCCGATTTGTAGAATGCCAGTTTTCTTTCTCCTGATAACGACGTCCTCCTGAGTAGTCCCGCTGGGAGATACGAATGAGGGACTATTTTATCTTCGGAATATTTGACACAAAAGGACGCCATCATCATTTAACCATACAGTAAAGCTGCATGCCCTCGGTAAAAATTACGGCTGTAGTTTCCCCTTGCTTTCAGCCGTTCGCAGTACCAGCACAGCAAGGCCGCTTTGGTTAATGTTATAAGGCCAGACTGTTGCCCCCGCAACTACTGAAAAGGCTGCTTGCTGCCCGCCCCTCTTCAGGAACCATACGTTTGTCTGGCCTCTCAACAGATACCCCTCCGTCCCTCCGTTGTGGCTGCACCTACGATACGGCTATCTGTATCTCTGAGGCACGCGAGTCTTCCCACCAACCACAAGGTCGATGGTTCATTGGTGGAGGGGGGAGGGCGGTGGGGGGGGGGGGGGAGGTAAAAGTTATAGAGACACTAATTTGGTAACGTAGGAGTACAGTGCAGTAGTTACGCAAACAATGAAGTATTGGGTAGACTAGCGTGGTGGGTTGCAGAAAACCTGTCCCTGGACGGAAACGACAACATAGTGAACTAATATCTACAATTTCCAATACTCAGATATGCATATAAAGTCATACATTAATAAATAATGGAAAGAGAAAACTACTTTTTTGTATAAAATCTCTCAGCCCCAAATATGACGAACGGCGCATTTTCTGTTAAAGGCCGTATCTGTAGTCTTCAGCATCCAGTCTCGCGGAGCACTGTCAGATGTTGAGATCCAATCAGTCCCGTCGATCTACAGTAGCATTCATAACTATCGAAAATGCCCTGTTAATATAGGGAAAGCGTAGTTCTTTCATGTTCTATTCAAATTCTGTTCATGCAGAACTTTTTCATGGGTTACCAGGAAGCCTGTACAGCGTTATAGTTGAAATCTTCCCTTGGCATCCACTTTTCTCTCATGGTTCCTCCAGATGGAACATTTGGCACTCAAACAGGGAAGCATTGTTCCATATAGGCCTCGAGGCTTCAGGCGGTAAAGTGGAGCGTTGCCTAAAAGGGAACTGGTTGAAAGTTTTCTCCATAGTGTAGGAGTGTGCAGCTTATTCCATTTCTACTCTTCGTCATTATGATGTTAGAAGTACACAAGACGCTAAAGGTATAAGTGCAGGTATTGCAACTATTGTTAGTTGTTTTTTCTCTGCATCTATCAGTTGTCCTTCAAATACATCACATAATTTACTAAATGATGTGTTCTGCGCAGCCGTCACTGCACCACAAAGTGGATTACGCCTGTCAGTGTAGACATGCATACACATGTCAACATCTGACCTGCTGCCCAGGGGGAAATAAGCATTAAAGGTTTGCTCTTGCCATATGAACTATGAGGTACTAATCAACTTAAAATCGTTCTACTCGTAATAGCTATGCAGTGGAGACTCTTTAACTGCACCAGTTTGTAACCTCCCCACACGAAAAATGTTAAATAATAATGGAGCCAAGTGTAATCCCCACAAAAAATAAAAATGTTAAATATAATAATGAAAATGAGCCAAGTGTAACTACCCACAAAATATTGTTAAATGGAAATGTGCCAAGCGTAAACTCCCCACAAAATAATAATAATTAAATGAATTTTAAATATTTTGACCTCTGAACAAAATTGGCTCCCATTTATTGTCTGTGTGCAGAAATGCATTCACACTTAATATTCCCACAAAATTCTTTTCTCATTTAATGTCAAGTTCGAAACAGAAAAATTCCTAAACACCAAAATAATAAAAAAAATTAGTAGCGTGATAAATTTATAAGGACAGCAGCGCTGACCTTCGGCCCTGTATTCTGAATAACAAAAGCAAAAATTCTTACCTCAATAAAACTGCAATTATATCTGCTCTTAATTAGTCATTTTTCGACACAGCTTCGTGCAATGCTGGTGTATAATTTTTTTGATTCTTAGAAGCAATGATAATGCATTAGAAAATTCTTTAAATTGAAATGAATGCTTTTCTTTAAAAGAGTTGCTTTATATTATAAAAATTATTATTGGGGCATTTTTTGAACAAATTAAATTACAATTAACATACATCATTAAATATGCGCAAGGCTGCTTCTTTACCTTCTACAACAATACTCATCCTCCAGAGTCCTGACCAGAGTCGCGAGCAGAGCACACAGCCGACGCATGCCGACTCCCGCAGACTACTCCAGACTACTACCGACTCGCTACTAAAGCCGACCGACTACTACTGTCCACTCGCGCAGACAAGCGCAGACTAGCGACAAGCAACAACTAACGATAAACTACTCTCTGGTCAGAGATTCTGTCATGTCTCGCCCATCGCCAGCAAAGCATACGTCTTACAAGTTGTTGTCGTAAGTCGTTGTGGTAAACGAAAATTTGGCTAATTGAATGTTGGAAGAAAAGCGATTTTTGTATAATTAACTCTAAAAAGGTAACCTATGTCAGCTCTGTATAGTTGTTTTTAGGAGGATTGTCATACAGTTATGTTTCCGCGCTTAACACATAACGAAAGGCGTGTATTTAAAACAACAGAAAGAAGCATATGAAAATCAAGAAAAAGTGTTTATCAGATTAGAGACACACTTTCGTACGTATGTACATATTTTCTTAAAATCTCTGAAATACTGAAATACTGCAACGTTAATCATGATATACCTATTAAAAATCACACAGAACAGTCGCTGTAATTTAAGTTCGCTTCAAATATTTGATAATTGTCATTTTATGTAAATATTTTTTTCTCTTCATTGCTGTTACAGCACGAATTCGTTTTAATTGTAGTAAAGTAACGATATCAGTCTGCTTGTTTTTCAAACCATTTGAAAGTTGTTTCCAGACCATTCAATGCTTGTGCATTAGATGCTCTTGCATTATTTTCTGCACCTCATTTTCTTATTTTTCATCTTCTTGCAGATCCTTCCGTTCGTTTGCCAGCAATAGATTTTGAAAATTTTGTCATCAGAAACAATCTGAAAAAGCTTGATCATTACTGTCGCAAGTTAGTTACTCTTTCGTATTAACGGCATCACATTCTTGGTATTTTTATGTCATTAGCTCAGTTAGATCTCCAAAAAAGTATCATCCATTTTGGTTATTAAATTTCCGTGCTCCCATTTTAGCAATCTGTTCTAAACGTTGTTTAAAATCTTCCTTTCAATCAAATCCCACGCATCTAAAACCATGTAAGAACACTCCTTCAAATTCATTCATTCGCTTGAAAAATGACAAAAGTCTTCTACGTCATTTTCATCAACACTACGTAAAAGTTATTTTCCATGAAGTCGTTCTCATGTTTCAGTAACACTTTGATTCATTCGTTGTAGCGAGGATATCTCATTAGTAGGCAAAAAATTTAGTGTAAACATTCCATTTTCTCTCTCTAACGGTTCAGCCGTATGATGAGTTGGCGCTGTATTCAGTAAAAGAACGATTTTTTCTTTGGTTACCAATTTCGTTTCGATTTTTTTTTTACTTGAGGGATAGAAGTGTTGTCATACACGTCAATGAATATTTCGGTGTTCATCTATGCACTGTTTCGGTTTTTATAAGTTAAGATAAACTGATATTTTTGAAGCAGCTGGGATTTGTGGATTTTCCGATGAGGTGCAAAGGCATTTCATGGATCACGGTAGCGTTTGCATAGACTAATATTGTTATTCGCTCTTCACTAGTTTTGTATCCTGGTGCTGGGATTTCACATCGAGAACTTGGAGATTTTAACAGTAATGATTTCCAGTTTACTCCAGTTATCTAAGTGTTGCAATAGTCATATTCATTTTCATACGATTTTTTTAAAACCATCTTTAAAGAATTTGCTGCATCTACATCAGTTGACATTTTTTCACCCTGTATTTCCTACTCGGGAATTCCGTGGCGAGATTTAAACCTGTGCAACCATCCGTTACTCCCCACAAACGATTTGTCACCACGTATTCTTTTATTTATCTGTGCTGACTTCTCGCAGAGCAAAGACCTAGATGTTGGTCGTCCAGTTGATCGTTTTTGTGGAAACCAACAATGTAAAGATTGTTCCAAAACTTTAATTTTTCGGTTTGGTCATCACTTTCCGATGTTCTCTCGCGTCTTCAGCGTCAAGTTTGCAAGTGTACTTCTAAACTGAATAGGATTACTTCTGAATATCACTTAGCGGACGAACCTAAACTATTCATTTCTGTAATGTTTATTTTACACAGAAGAGCCAAAAAAACTGGTACACCTGCCTAATATCGTGTAGAGCCCCCGCGAGCGCGCACAAGTGCCGCAACACGACGTGGCATGGACTCGACTAATGTCTGAAGTAGTGCTGGAGGGAACTGACACCGTGAATCCTGCAGGGCTGTCTATAAATCCGTAAGAGTACGAGAGAGGTGGAGATCTCTTCTGAATAGCACCTTGTAAGGCATCCCAGATATGCTCAATAATGTTCGTGTGTGATGAGTTTGGTGGCCAGTGGAAGTGTTTAAACTCAGAGGAGTGTTCCTGGAGCCATTATAAAGCAACTATGGACGTGTGGGGTGTCGCATTGTCCTGCTGGAATTCGCAAGTTCGTCGGAATGCACATTGGACATGAATGGGTGCAGGTGATCAGACAGGATGCTTAGTACGTGTCGCCTGTCAGAGTTGTATCTCGACATATCAGGGGTCCTATATCAGTCAAACTGCGCTCGCCCCACACCATTACAGAGCCTCATCAGCTTGAACGATCGCCTGCTGACATGCAGGGTTCATGATTCATGAGGTTGTCTCAATTCCTGTACACTTCCATCCGCTCGATCCAATTTGAAACTAGACTCTCCAACCAGGCAACATGTTTCTATTTATCAACAGTCCAATGTCGATGTTGACGGGCTGAGGCAAGGCTTAAAGCTTTGTGTAGTGCCGTCATCAAGCGTATACGAGTGAGCCTTCGGCTCCGAAAGCACATTTCAATGATGTTTCGTTGAATGGTTCGCACGCTGACACTTGTTGATGGCCCAGCTTTGAAATCTGCAGCACTTTGCAGAAGGGTTGCACTTTTGTCACGTTGAACGATTCTCTTCAGTTGTCGTTGGTCTCGTTGTTGCAGGATTTTTTCCGGCCGCAGCGATGTCGGAGATTTGAAGTTTTACCGGATTTCTGATATTCACGATACACTCGTGAAATGGTCGTATGAGAAAGTCTTGACTTCATTGTTACATCGGAGATGCTGTGTCCCATAACTCGGGCGCCGACTATAACACCACGTTGAAACTCACTTAAATCTTGATAACCTGAAATTGTAGCAGCAGTAGCCGATCTAACTACTGCGCTATGCACTTGTATTATATAGGCATTGCCGACCGTTGCGCCGTACTCTTCCTGTTTACATATCTCTGTATTTGAATAAGCATGCCTATACCAGTTTCTTTGGCGTGTCAGTGTGTCTTTAAGCGATAGTACCAATCACTTGCGCTTTGACAGTATTGAGCATTGACGCGAAACGGTGCAGCGATTGAAAACTGTCTAACAGAAAGAATAATGGAACGCGCGGGGCAGAGATCGCACGGTCTGTGCGGACAGGAATGTCAACGTGACCCGTGTACGGACTAGACTGCAAAGATATTTGCTCGTGCTTGACGCTCCGGATAATCGCGAATCCGTATAACAGGTCCGGATAATCAAGTCTCCATTGTAATTATTAGTTTGCAAATGAAGTAAACGCCGATGTAATGTTTTTGAGTACACTGTCCTCAGTCACCAATAAAAATACCTGCACTTTTTCCCTTAACACTCCATGTGGTTATGGATGAGACAACGAAGCTGCATAGTATAGTTCAATGCAGCACCACTGCGTAAAGAACGCACCACTTCACGTGCAGTACCTGTACTAAAGAATATGTTGATACAGCGAATACAGAAACAAATGGCTCTGAGCACTATAGGACTTAACTTCTGAGGTCATCAGTCCCCTAGAACTTAGAACTACTTAAACATAACTAACCTAAGGACAGCACACACATCCATGCCCGAGGCAGGATTCGAACCTGCGACTGTAGCGGTCGCGCGGTTCCAGACTGTAGCGCATAGAATACAGAAACAGATCAATGAACCAAAAAAATGGTTCAAATGGCTCTAAGCACTATGGGACTTAACATCTGAGGTCATCAGTCCCCTAGAATTAGAACTACTTAAACCTAACTAACCTAAGGACATTACACACATCCATGCCCGGGGCCGGATTCGAACCTGCGAATGTAGCAGCAACGCGGTTCCAGACTGGAGCGCCTAGATCAATGAACCAGTGACGTCAAAGTTGTCTAAGCCATTATTTATATTACGAAGAGAAAGTTGAGTTCACAAGCAAGAAACAGAATATTGTGTAGTCTATAGGGGTCTTCATGTCGTTGTACTAAAGCACTGAAACACAAACTGTTTAACGTCTGCCAGAGACGAAGCGAAAACAATAGCTTGATTCCACGCACCACCTTACCTGTTTTCATGCACCAATGTTTAGGCACGCAGTTTAAAACTTAACCGTAATCAAGGAGTTCAGGGTAAAAAAAAGGGCCTGCGTAACCACTATCATTTACTGTCAAGTTGTTGTTGTTGTGGTCTTCAGTCCTGAGACTGGTTTGATGCAGCTCTCCATGCTACTCTATCCTGTGCAAGCTTCTTCATCTCCCAGTACCTACTGCAACCTACATCCTTCTGAATCTGCTTAGTGTATTCATCTCTTGGTCTCCCCCTACGATTTTTACCCTCCACGCTGCCCTCCAATACTAAATTGGTGATCCCTTGATGCCTCAGAACATGTCCTACCAACAGATCCCTTCTTCTGGTCAAGTTGTGCCACAAACTTCTCTTCTCCCCAATCCTATTCAATACTTCCTCATTAGTTATGTGATCTACCCATCTAATCTTCTGCATTATTCTGTAGCACCACATTTCAAAAGCTTCTATTCTCTTCTTGTCCAAACTATTTACCGCCCATGTTTCACTTCCATACATGGCTACACTCCATACAAATACTTTCAGAAATGACTTCCTGACACTTAAATCTATGCTCGATGTTAACAAATTTCTCTTCTTCAGAAACGCTTTCCTTGCCATTGCCAGTCTACATTTTATATCCTCTCTACTTCTACTGTCAAGATCCCGATCCAATTCGGAATTCGCTACATGTCCAGGAAAGTAATACCTCCTGCTTTGAACAGTCATGTGATTTAAATTTTAGGTCATCTAATTTTACGTATTATTTTGCGTTACCCGATCTAAATGCCAGTCTACATTTTATATCCTCTCTACTTCTACTGTCAAGATCCCGATCCAATTCGGAATTCGCTACATGTCCAGGAAAGTAATACCTCCTGCTTTGAACAGTCATGTGATTTAAATTTTAGGTCATCTAATTTTACGTATTAGTTTGCGTTCCCGATCTAAATGTATAGCAAATTAAGAACGTTTTCGACTAGACGAATTTTAGTTTATTGGAAAATGCCATTCCATGTAATTCTGTAAACGCATAATGACCTCTTATCGTTCAAAAATGGCTCTGAGCACTATGCGACTTAACTTCTGAGGTCATCAGTCGCCTAGAACTTAGAACTAATTAAACCTAACTAACCTAAGGACATCACACACATCCATGCCCGAGGCAGGATTCGAACTTGCCACCGTAGCGGTCGCTCGGTTCCAGACTGTAGCGCCTAGAACCGCACGGCCACTCAGGCCGGCTCCTCTTATCGTGATTCACCAGTTCCATACGCAATCACCACGAGCATGGTTTACAAATAAAGCGAAATGTGTCTGGCGAATAGCTTTCGTAATCAGCAGAACGTTTAAGAAGAAACGCAAAATAATACAAGCCTTAACAGTTGCTGCAAAAGATCACATACAGCTGCTAAATTTCGGGAATTTTGCAAATTTTCTACTTTGGGCATTCACAGATATAGAATTTAGCCTTGATCAGTAGGACTGCTTCAGCTGTACGAGTTCGTCTAGGTGGTCACTGCTAACTTAAGGTTGTCGCGACGATGACAAGTTTAAGTTTTCCTGTATCGGGATGATGTTTCCTGCATTCTGCTGTATTTTCAAGTGGACTACCGACCTCTTGATGGTTTTATCACAATTGGACAAAGAATTTCAGGTCATCTACTGCTTATCGCTTGGAATAATTTAAGAAATAAATATTTGTCCCAGAAGATGTTGCTCGAACGCCACCAAACTAGTTGGATCAGAAATAAAAATGTATCATACAGCTGAAGTAATCTTATTCATCGTGGTTCCGGAATTTTGTTTGCTACTTTCAACCCACTTTTTCAAATAGCCTCAGACCTTTTAAAAAATGGTTCAAATGGCTCGAAGGACTATGGGACTTAATATCTGAGGTCATCAGTCCCCTAGAATTAGAACTACTTAAACTTATCTAACTCAAGGACATCACCGTAGCAGCAGCGCGGTTCCGGACTCAGATCCTTTCCATAGGTTTGAAAAGTGGAAATTTGTAGTAAGAACCTATGGGACCAAAC
Organism: Schistocerca americana; assembly: GCF_021461395.2. NCBI lineage: Eukaryota > Metazoa > Arthropoda > Insecta > Orthoptera > Acrididae > Schistocerca > Schistocerca americana. Next base: position 587,450,151 of record NC_060123.1, on the reverse strand, counting down.
TGCCCGAGGTCATCGGTCCCTAAGCTTACACACTACTTAATCTAACTAACTTACGCTAAGGACAACACACACATCCATGCCCGAGGGAGGAATAGAAGCTCCGTCGCGGGGGGGGGGGGGGGGGGGGGGAGCCGCGCGAACCGTGACAAGGCACCTCATACCGGGCGGCTACCCCGCGTGGCCGTATGATTGATTTGGATTATTTAGAGGACCATTCGACGTGCGGTAGAGTGCCTCAGGGTTCGCGGAACCAGGTCACAACTGAAGTCATCGTGGAAGACGAGAGTGTCCGCAGTGTATACACTGTCAATCACGTAAACGTGACCAACAGTGACAAGCCTGAACGACCATCTTTTGCAGCTCGGACAGCTGCTAGACATGCAGGAAGAGAATCTTTCTGGGTCTCTAACCGACTCCAGTACCACGGCCAGCTGCGGTAGGTTACTACACGCATGCTCATAAATTAAGGATAATTGCAGAATGTGGTGCCACACAACGTGGCACTACACAAAACTGGCTCTAATAGCGTAGGCACATAGGGAACACACACGACACAGATCCGTAAGTCCACGGTATTGGTGATAAGTTGACGTCCCGAAACACATGACTGCAGAACGCCACTGTTTCCTGTGCATGTACCCGACATCAGTATGGGATATGATCACTATGCACACGAACACAGGCCGCGCAACGGGTTGGCACATTCTCGATCAGGTGGTCGAGCAGCTGCAGGGGTATAGCCTCCTATTCTTGCACCAGTGCCTGTCGGAGCTCCTGAAGTGTCGTAGGGGTTTGAAGACGTGCAGCTATACGTCAACCGAGAGCGTCCCAGACGTGCTCGATAGCGTTTAGGGCTGGAGAACAGGCAGGCCACACCATTCGCCTGATATCTCCTGTTTCAAGGTACTCCTCCACGATGGCAGCTTGGTGGGGCCGTGCGTTATCATCCATCAGGAGGAAGGTGGGACCCACTGCACCCCTGAAAAGGCGGACATATTGGTGCAAAATGACGCCCAGATACACCTGACCTGTTACAGTTCCTCTGTCAAAGACATGCAGGGGTGTACGTGCACCAATCATAATCCCACCCCACACCATCAAACCACGACCTCCATACAGGTCCCTTTCAAGGACATAAAGGGGGTGGTATCTGGTTCCTGGTTCACGCCAGATGAAAACCCGGCGAGAATTACTCTTCAGACTATACCTGGACTCGTCCGTGAACATAACCTAGGATCGCTGTTCCAATGACCATGTACTGTGTTCTTGACACCAGGCTTTACAGGCTCTCCTGTGACCATGGGCCAGTGGAATGCACCTTGCAGGTCTCTGGGCGAATAAACCATGTCTGTTCAGTTGTCTGTGGCTGCGGTAATGTCCCGAGCAAGGCTATCTGCAGTAGTCCGTGGCCAGCTGCGGGCACTGATGGTGAGATACCTATCGGCCTTCTTGTGGTGTTGTACACTGTGGACGTCCCGTACTGTAGCGCCTGAACACGTTTCCTGTCTATTGGAATAGTTGCCATAATCTTGAGATCACATTTTGTGGCACACCTGCTGTGTTTGACCAGCCTCCAGTCGCCCTAGTATTCTATCCCTCATAACGTCGTCAATATGTGTTCTTTGAGCCATTTTCAACAGACACGTCTGAAAACGTCTGCACCCTTACTCACTGCACCGTACTCTGACATGCACCAACACACCTCTGCGTATGTGGACTGCTGCCAGCAACACCGTGCGACGACCGCAGGTCCAATGAACAGCATGGTCATACCCCGAGGTGATTTAAACCCGCAAACCGCCCACCAGAGCGTTGTTTCACCATGTATCAGCATTATCCCTAATTTATGAGATGAGAGTAGTTGAGGACCCGTGGCGAGAAAAAGGTGATCGAGTTGGTCCCAGATATTCTAGGCTGGGTTTTAAATCGAGGAGCGTGAAGGCCAGGGAAGTATGGTAAACTCCTCTTGGTGCTCTTCGAACCACGCACGTACACTGCGAGCTGTGTAGCACGTATTGTCCTGCTGGTGGATGACATCTTGCCGAGGAAAGCACTATGGGACTTAACATCTGTGGTCATCAGTCCCCTAGAACTTAGAACTACTTAAACCTAACTAACCTGAGGACATCACACAACACCGTCATCACGAGGCAGAGAGAACCCCTGACCCCGCCGGGAATCGAACCCGGGAACCCGGGCGTGGGAAGCGAGAACGCTACCGCACGACCAGATGCACACTTATGTTGATTCATTATGCCTTCCAGAATTAGGAGATCGCCCAGGGAATATCCTTCGGCCTGCACCATTCCGAAGATTTTTACTTTCAGGCGTTTCACACCGTACACGCCAATGGCCATCTGTCCGTTGGAACATAGGACGTGGTTCATCTGACAAGGCTACCTGTCGTCACTCAGGAAGTTTAGTTGCGGTATTGGTGTGTAAATTCGAGCCATCGTCGCTGATCAAGAGCAGTCAGCATGGTTGGATGAACCAGGCACTTGCTGCGGAGGCCCATACGAAGCGACATTCGTTAAAAGGTCGTTGAGGAGACACTGTTGGTAGCCTCTTGATTCAACTGGGCGGCCAGTAGCTTAAGAGTTGCATGTCTATACGCCCGTACACGTCCCTGCAGCTAACCTTGTAATGAATGGCCTGTGGTGTACCACAGTTGCTTCGGCGCTGATTTTGGAATGTGAACAGTTTACAAACTTAGCCGTTTCAGAAATGTTTCCACCGTTGGCCCTAAAGGGAATGACCAGACGTCAGATAAATCGCTCCGTTTCCGCATTACAAAGACTGCATTGTTCTCCGCGTCTCTCTTGCCCTGACAGGCTTTGTATGTCCTCCACTGCTAGTGCTGCCACCGTCTGTGAGTGGTGCATCATAGAGATGAAGGAGAATGAGAAACGCTAGGTCATCGAGAATCTTGAAATAAATTTGGTGGTTCGTGTCCACGATAACTTGAATGAATGGCTCGAAGTGGTGGAATGAAAAACTCTCAGGAAACACCACTGAACCACCCCCGGCCTCACCTACACCCTGCACACACTGCAGGTTGAACGCCTCATTGGGCTGCCTCTGCACTCGTCGTCTTTCTTCAGTCGAACAGAGGTAAAAATCTGTCTTCGTTTGATCACAGTATGGATCTCCAGATAGCTTCTTTACAGTTCCTGTGTTGTTTGGCCCATTCAAGACTTGCCGCCTGACGTATCACTGTGAGCAATCGCCTTTTGGGAGATACCTGACTCCAGATTTCCATCGCATGCATTTCCTCTCGCATTGAATGCATGGAAATTGGTGGAGCATCTACATCTACATTTATACTCCGCAAGCCACCCAACGGTGTGTGGCGGAGGGCACATTACGTGCCACTGTCATTACCTCCCTTTTCTGTTCCAGTCGCGTATGGTTCGCGGGAAGAACGACTGTCGGAAAACCTCCGTGCGCGCTCGAATCTCTCTAATTTTACATTCGTGATCTCCTCGGGAGGTATAAGTAGGGGGAAGCAATATATTCAGTACCTCATCCAGAAACGCACCCTCTCGAAACCTGGCGATGCAGAGCGCCTCTCTTGCAGAGTCTGCCACTTGAGTTTGCTAAACATCTCCGTAACGCTATCACGGTTACCAAATAACCCTGTGACGAAACGCGCCGCTCTTCTTTGGATCTTCTCTATCTCCTCCGTCAACCCGATCTGGTACGGATCCCACACTGATGAGCAATACTCAAGTATAGGTCGTACGAGTGATTTGTAAGCCACCTCCTTTGTTAATGGACTACATTTTATAAGGACTCTCCCAATGGATGTCAACCTGGTACCCGCCTTACCAACAATTAATTTTATGTGATCAGTCCACTTCAGATCGTTCCGTACGCATACTCCCAGATATTTTACAGTAGTAACTGCTACCAGTGTTTGTTCGGCTATCATATAATCATACAATAAAGGATCCTTCTTTCTATGTATTCACAATACATTACATTTGTCTATGTTAAGGGTCAGTTGCCACTCCCTGCACCAAGTGCCTATCCGTTGCAGATCTTCCTGCATTTCCCCACAATGTTCTAATGCTGCAACTTCTCTGTATACTACAGCATCATCCGCGAAAAGCCGCATGGAACTTCCGACACTATCTACTAGGTCATTTATATATATTGTGAAAAGCAATGGTCCCATAACACTCCCCTGTGGCACGCCAGAGGTTACTTTAACGTCCGTAGACATCTCTCCATTGATAACAACATGCTGTGTTCTGTTTGCTAAATATTCTTCAATCCAGCCACACAACTGGTCTGATATTCCGTAGGCTCTTACTTTGTTTATCAGGCGACAGTGCGGAACTGTATCGAACGCCGGCCCCGGTGGTCTCGCGGTTCTAGGCGCTCAGTCTGGAGCCGCGCGACTGCTACGGTCGCAGGTTCGAATCCTGCCTCGGGCATGGATGTGTGTGATGTCCTTAGGTTAGTTAGGTTTAAGTAGTTCTAAGTTCTAGGGGACTGATGACCATAGATGTTAAGTCCCATAGTGCTCAGAGCCATTTGAACCATTTTGTATCGAACGCCTTCCGGAAGTCAAGGAAAATGGCATCTACCTGGGAGCCTGTATCTAATATTTTCTGGGTCTCATGAACAAATAAAGCGAGTTGGGTCTCACACGATCGCTGATTCCGGAATCCATGTTGACTCCTACAGAGTAGATTCTGTGTTTCCAAAAACGACATGATACGCGAGCAAAAAACATGTTCTAAAATTCTACAACAGATCGACGTCAGAGATATAGGTCTATAGTTTTGCGCATCTGCTCGACGACCCTTCTTGAAGACTGGGACTACCTGTGCTTTTTTCCAATCATTTGGAACCTTCCGTTCCTCTAGAGACTTGCGGTACACGGCTGTTAGAAGGGGGAAAGTTCTTTCGCGTACTCTGTGTAGAATCGAATTGGTATCCCGTCAGGTCCAGTGGACTTTCCTCTGTTGAGTGATTCCAGTTGCTTTTCTATTCCTTGGACACTTATTTCGATGTCAGCCATTTTTTCGTTTGTGCGAGGATTTAGAGAAGGGACTGCAGTGCGGTCTTCCTCTGTGAAACAGCTTTGGAAAAAGGTGTTTAGTATTTCAGCTTTACGCGTATCATCCTCTGTTTCAATGCCATCATCATCCCGGAGTGTCTGGATATGCTGTTTCGAGCCACTGACTGATTTAACGTAAGACCAGAACTTCTTAGGATTTCCTGTCAAGTCGGTACATAGAATTTTACTTTCGAATTCACTGAACGCTTCACGCATAGCCCTCCTTACGCTAACTTCGACATCGTTTAGCTTCTGTTTGTCTGAGAGGTTTTGGCTGCGTTTAAACTTGGAGTGAAGCTCTCTTTGCTTTCGCACTAGTTTCCTAACTTTGTTGTTGAACCACGGTGGGTTTTTCCCTTCCCTCACAGTTTTACTCGGCACGTACCTGTCTAAAACGCATTTTACGATTGCCTTGAACTTTTTCCATAAACACTCAACATTGTCAGTGTCGGAACAGAAATTTTCGTTTTGATCTGTTAGGTAGTCTGAAATCTGCCTTCTATTACTCTTGCTAAACAGATACACCTTCCTCCCTTTTTTTATATTCCTATTTACTTCCATATTCAGGGACGCACGGACTGTATTCAGTGATAGCAGCAATACTTGTCAGTTTAAGGTTGGATTACAAGTAGACTGTTTTTGTTCTACTGATTTTCTTGGAAGCACTTAAGGTAAACAAACATTTAGCTCAAAAACCCAAGCTGGTTCTAAATGATCAATTGCAGCTAAGCACATCCCCACTTTAAAGCTTCAGCCAACCTTCCACGTACCAACAAATCGGCACAATGACACATGTTGCAAAACAAAATTAATACACAATAGCATTCCCTATTCCTTACCTTTCTTACCCCACAATCTTCAACAGCATAAGTTGTAATACTGTGTATTTAACCATGTGCTCTATTTAATATTGCCCATCGCATAAAATATAATTCACAATGTAAAACGTCGTTGCACAACATACGTCACTAGCTCTCAGTTACGTGCTTCTTAGCCGATATCACTACCTCACAAACTATGGAATCATAACTATATAACCTATAATACTGCAAGATTGTGCACTTTAATTATTGTGTATAATATTGTCCATTGCCTGAAGTTTAATTTACAATGTTAAACATGTTTGTTCCACAACATAAATGAAAAGTGCTCAGTTGAACAGTTTGGCAGCCAGTCTCAAGGCCTCAGAAACTTTAGCATTATAATCATTTAAACAATAATAATGTATAGTTTATTTATTGATTGTGCTTATTATTGTCCATTGTCTAAAGTGTCGTTCCAATATTAAGAAACAAGTTCAATATACAACACTGTATGCAAGCGGATTGCCTCTTTGCTTGTAATGTTTGGTTACCCAAGAATTGCAGTCCTTTTCTGACGCTAGTCAGTTTCTGTAGATGATCCAATAATTCGAAAACTAGTTCAAAAAAATTAAAAATTAGTAGAACAAGAAGTGTACCTGTTATTTTACCTTACATATGGAATTGTTTTTCCAAGAAGTAGTGGAAGAAATACTTGTCAGTTTTGAGACCAGTTGTCGTCGGAAGGATGTGTCATTCATCTGCAGCCCCTATTGATTAAGATTCTTCTACGACCACAGTTCTTAGGCTGTACAACAGAACTGCGAGTGACATGTTCCCTTACGGATTCGATGCACAGTCCATGTTGATACTTCAGAACATTATTGAGCTTCATTCTCAGTATGGTCATGGGCACGTCCGAACATAATAGTTAATTTCTACTGTTCTTTCATCTCTCCAAGACGACCCATCGTAATATGCTGATTGCGAGCAAGCAATTGATGGGTAGACACTCACCACTTCACTGCCGTGAGTTACATCAGCGATGAGAGGTCACATGATGGCCTAGTACGAGTTCTCGACCACTTACAGCGCTGCAAAGAGACTAGTGTGCTCTTTGGAGTGGGTGAAAAGCATTTTGTCTTGTGAGTTTATGCGTGGGAAGCATTTGGGGACTATTCCCGCTAACCAACAAACAGATCATTTTCAGGAATAAGGTGAGTTTTACAATGGTTGCTGGACTACATCATAAAGAAAATACCACATAGCTACAACACCTGTGTTTCTGCTATCAGCATCCTGTTTAAACTGATTTGTTGTTCTGTTTTTCAGACTTCGTGTTGATGATATGTTACTTTGTTTACAGAATATACACTACCTGATCAAAAGTATCTGGATACCTCTGTGTAATGAGGAATTGACCTCTTGATGTCACATGAGCCGGCTGGTGTGGCCGAACGGTTCTAGGCGCTTCAGTCTGGAACCTCGCGACCGCTACGGTCGCAGGTTCGAATCCTGCCTCGGGCATGGATGTGTGTGATGTCCTTAGGTTAGTTAGGTTTAATTAGTTCGAAGTTCTAGCCCATTCATCCCCAAGAGCCGAAACCCGAGGAGATAGTAACGTTTGACTCTGGTGTCTGGAGATAAATCGTCATTCTGACATTCCAGAGGTGTTTCGTTCTAGGGGACTGATGCCCACAGATGTTAAGTCCCATAGTGCTCAGAGCCATTTGAACCATTCTAAATATGGAAGCCTATGAACACATATCACAGCATTTTGTACTGTGTACAGTAGTGAAAGAGTTCGAACATTGTTTATATGAGCATTACAATGCACCCTGTCGGAGCAGTGTCTGTGAGGCATTCGTTCGGGGACGATAACATTCCTAAAATGGACTGATCTGCCGAGAGTTCCGACCTAAAACCAACGAAACACCTCTGGAATGTCAGAATGACGATTTATCTCCAGACACCAGAGTCAAACGTTACTATCTCCTCGGGTTTCGGCTCTTGGGGATGAATGGGCCGCAGTTCTTCCATAGAGCAGAGTTCCAGCAGTCACTAATCGGTGTCCAGATGCTTTAGATTAGATAATGTAGGTAATTGTGGACTTTGGACGAATGTCTTATGATTAAGTTTTTTCCTTGTTGTGTAACAATGATGAAATCCTGTTCCAAGAATATGCTCAATAAGATCTTCTCGGCTTACAAGCTGCGTCATTTCGAATGAAACACTCGAACTTCCGATGGTTGTGCCCGCCATTGTCATCAGGAGTTGATATCAATGACTGCTGGGCCTGGCACGTTGTTCTGATTTATGTAGCTATGATGGCAGCATATGGAACTTTCCAGAGAGGGCGGGAATGGCGCATTCGAGGAAGGCAAGTTGAACTGTTACTAGCGGCTCCGTCCCGCCGTGGCACCGAGTGACGTCACATGCCGCGAGCGCCCAGCGCCACGTTTGGAACTGCCGCTCCTGCGTCCCTACTAGCGTCAAGCCTACGTCTTCGCTTTCGCTTAATGTACAAAGCTCATCCCCATGCCCTACTGATTGGGCCTCTGCTAAAATTATTGTTATTTATTTCAACTTCTGCCGCTTCTTTGACAACAGAATCCCAGTATGAAGCTGTTTTTTTCCGAAACTCTCGTTTTCCTTTTTTTCCAAATTATATTTTATGCCCCTTTTCTAGGCAATGTTCATCCACGAGCAACTTCTCACGTTGCCTTTGTTTGATATGTCGTGAATGCTCTGCACAACGCTTGGCAACAGTGCTAATGGTTTGACTATGTAAATACTATCACATCCAAACGCCCTACATGCCAGGAACTAGAAGACCTTCAGGGGATAGGCAAAATAAAGTCAACACATGTACTTACTTGGGAATGGTTTATTAATGAGTTGGACCCCCATTTGTCCGTAATAGAGCTGCGAGTCGTCTTGGAATACTGGCATATGATTTTATAGTCTCAGTAGAATGTTACGCCATTCTTCGATCAGGAGCTCTTCTAGCTCCTGAAGTGACGAGGGAGGCGGAAATCTGCTCCTGACTCTGCGCCCCAATACCGCCCATAAGGGTTCGATAATGCACAAATGCAAGGACTGTACTGGCGAGGAAAGACGCTGCAGTTCAGTTGCGTGCTCCTCATACCACGACTGTACTGTCTTAGCTGTGTGAATGCGTGCATTATCGTCCTGAAATATGGCATAATTGGGAACAATATTTGAATCGTGGGGTGCACCGGATCAGCTAAGCTGTTCACATAATTGTTGGCTGTTGCCTTTGAGAGTAATCATGGGACCAGCACAATACCGTGATAAGGCTGCGCACACTGTGGTGTCACCGCCAGACATCACACTTGCTAGGTGGTAGCCTTTAAATCGGCCGCGGTCCGTTAGTATACGTCGGACCCGCGTGTCGCCACTGACAGTGATTGCAGTCCGAGCACCACCACACGGCAGGTCTAGAGAGACTTACTAGCACTCGCCCCAGTTGTACCGCCGACTTAGCCAGAGATGGATCACTGACAACTACGCTCTCATTTGCCGAGACGATAGTTAGCATAGCCTTCAGCTACGTCATTTGCTACGACCTAGCAAGGCGCCATAGCAATTGATAGTTATCTTATGAAGCATGTACAATCAAGAGCGATGTTCTACAATTATGGATTAAAGTTAAGTATTACAGCAACTGCGTCCGTTTTTCTAAGTTCTCATTTCCTTGTAATGTTCCAGACCTCACGCCAGCCTGCGTGAGCTTAAACGCGTGCCTTTCGGCTTCCTCTCATAGTGACTTGGCTGTCTTGCCAAGTCACAACACACACCATCGCACTTCCATCTCCATGCTTAACCATTGGAATCAAGCAATCAGGATTGTAGGCTTCTTTTGGCGTTCTCCAGACGTAAATCCGGCCAGATGTTGGAAAAAATGAAAACGTTGACTCGTTGGACCATACGACGTGCTGCCCCTGATCAGCCGTCCATGATTTATGCTCCTGACACAAAGTTTTACGCTTCTTTGCGTTGGTTGTCGTCGCTAATGGTTTCGTTATAGCAGCTCGTCCATGAATATTCGCTTTAGGCAGTTCCCGGCCGACAGTGTCGACAGATACGGGGTCTCGAAGATGGCTGTTGAGCTCTGAAGTCACTTCAGCGGCCGCAGTTTTTTGTTGTTTGGACACAGTTCGTGTTAGCGCACTACGATCTGTGTCATTTGGTGTTGATTTGCGCCCACTATTATATTTGCATGATGATGTCTTTTCATGTTTTGTGTAGGCTGTCATGACGGTTGAAACAGTTGCTCTTGAAATATTCAATAAGTTGGCTGTGTTGGTTTCTAATGGTCCAGCTAATCAGGTCCCACAATCTGCCCTCCTTGGAACTCTGTTAGGTCTTCCTTTGCACGTCCACCTCGGCCTCTGAATGCAAATACTGATACTACTCGTAAACAACCTGCACTGATGCCTAGTCTGTATTGAACATGCACAATCCAGCACGATACGTGTCTTACGTGCGTTGTTGACCGCAAAACACAACCATCCCATTACTACCACTGTTTATGTATTTTGCCTATCGCTGTATATTGTCTTTAACGGCGTGAAGATACATCTTATCTTGGAGACAGGCCGGAACATTGGTCTCAGTCCATGTCTCTTCAGGACACGGCCTGTCTTGGTAGTAGTTGCTCAACAGTATGGAAGGAATGCAGAACACCATGCCAGCCCTGACAGTCAATGATTTCAATGCCTGATGTCGTCGGCGGAGACAGCTAGCGAAAGCTCGAGTGTTGTATTCGAAATGACACGGCTCGTAAACCGAGAAGATTTTATTGCGGAGACAGCTAGCGAAAGCTCGAGTGTTGTATTCGAAATGACACGGCTCGTAAACCGAGAAGATTTTATTGAAGCATGCTTCCGAGAAAGACTCAGAGTTAATGGGTATGTTTAACTTTTGTGGGCGGATGTAAGCTTGAGCTAGTGCGCTTGCTGTACCCTCATTAGAGGCGCATCAACAAGACCATTATTTATGTCTGCAGCGAGACTGAAGAACCAGCAGAGGGGGAAGATGCCAAGGGCAGGCTGGCGGGCGACCTGCTGGCGCTGCTGGCGTCTGGCGTGTGCAGCGACGTCACGCTGATGGTGGGCGGGGTCGCGCTGGCAGCTCACAGGGCGGTGTTGGCGGCTCGCAGCCCCGTGCTCGCCGAGAAGCTCACCGACCTCCCGGGCGGCATCCTGCACGTGGCCGGGGCGCCGGAACAGGAGGTGCGCCGGGCGCTGCGCTACATGTACAGCGACCAGCTGCCGCCCCCGGCGAGCATCACAGTCGACCTCTTGGCACTCGCCGACGACTACGGGCTGCGTGTTCTGAAGGAGTACTGCGAAAAGCACTTGGCAGACGAAATCACTGTCGACAACGCAGTGTCCGTCGCCATCGTCGCCATGAAACACTCCTTCACCTCGTTAAAGGACGCCAGTCTCGATTTCATCGGGGACAACATCTTCGAGGTGATGGACACGGCCGGTTGGGCTACAGCGATACACAGTGAGCCGGAGGCTCTCGTGGAAATAAGCAAAATCGTGTCAGCGGCACAAAGGTATGGCTATTTACTTTTTGGGTGGTCGATCCGCTCTACATTATTTCACCTACACAGAGGTTACAAAAGCCATGGGATAACAATATGCACTTACACAGATGGGGATAGTATTGCGTGTACAAGGTATAAACGGGAAGTGCGCTGGTGGAGCTGTCATTTGTACTCAGGTGATTCATGTGAAAGGCTGTCCAACACATATTTTCATCATTACTAACTTTACGACATGAGCGAGTATACAATGTAAAAGGCATATTACTATTTACATAACTAGGTCTAGACAGGGACTTAGCATCTATTCCACAATGCCAGGTCTTGTAAGCGATGACATCTCGGTTGGCGAATGATTCGAGTCTAGGTAGAGAGGCATTCTCACATCGGACAATAGCTAGAGTAAACCATCCACTTCCAGTACTCCCTGTGCCAGCATCAAAACTGAAATTAACTCGACATCCACGGAAAAAAAATCGGTCCATTCAATATCACACTTTGTGCCGTTCCATTTGTGCCAAGTTTATTTTCGAAGCTTATTATGTGTTTGTAGACAGGCATGCGGTGGCGACGTTGACGATACACACGTCGACGAGGCATAGTGCTTCAATGCTGTTGCAGATAGAGCTCACAGCAGAATGGTTCCGCTGGCGGGCACTGCCCGCTTATATACAGAGCAAGTGACCTTGGTTACGCAACGCACCGATAACGATATGCACGTATACAAATGGGGGTAGTATTGCGTGTACAAGGTATAAACGGGAAGTGTGCTGGTGGAGATGCCATTTGTACTCAAGTGATTCATTTGAAAGGCTGTCCGACAAATATTTTCATCATTACTAACTTTACGACATGAGCGGGATAACTAAGTCTAGACAGGGACTTACCATCTATTCCACAATGCCAGGTCTTGTAAGCGATGACATCTCGGTCGGCGAATGATTCGAGTCCAGGTAGAGAGGCATTCTCACATCGGGCAATAGCTAGAGTAAACCATCCACTTCCAGTACTCTCTGTGCCAGCATCAAAACTGAAATTAACTCGACATCCATGGAAAAAAAATCGGTCCATTCAATATCACACTTTGTGCCGTTCCATTTGTGCCAAGTTTATTTTCGAAGCTTATTATGTGTTTGTAGACAGGCATGCGGTGGCGACGTTGACGATACACACGTCGACGAGGCATAGTGCTTCAATGCTGTTGCAGATAGAGCTCACAGCAGAATGGTTCCGCTGGCGGGCACTGCCCGCTTATATACAGAGCAAGTGACCTTGGTTACGCAACGCACCGATAACGATATGCACGTATACAAATGGGGGTAGTATTGCGTGTACAAGGTATAAACGGGAAGTGTGCTGGTGGAGATGCCATTTGTACTCAAGTGATTCATTTGAAAGGCTGTCCGACAAATATTTTCATCATTACTAACTTTACGACATGAGCGGGATAACTAAGTCTAGACAGGGACTTACCATCTATTCCACAATGCCAGGTCTTGTAAGCGATGACATCTCGGTCGGCGAATGATTCGAGTCCAGGTAGAGAGGCATTCTCACATCGGGCAATAGCTAGAGTAAACCATCCACTTCCAGTACTCTCTGTGCCAGCATCAAAACTGAAATTAACTCGACATCCATGGAAAAAAAATCGGTCCATTCAATATCACACTTTGTGCCGTTCCATTTGTGCCAAGTTTATTTTCGAAGCTTATTATGTGTTTGTAGACAGGCATGCGGTGGCGACGTTGACGATACACACGTCGACGAAGCATAGTGCTTCAGTGCTGTTGCAGATAGAGCTCACAGCGGAATGGTTCCGCTGGCGGGCACTGCCCGCTTATATACAGAGCAAGTGACCTTGGTTACGCAACGCACCGATAACGATATGCACGTATACAAATGGGGGTAGTATTGCGTAAACAAGGTATAAACGGGAAGTGCGCTGATGGATTGTATTCAGGTGATTCATGTGAAAAGCTGTCCGACACGATTATGGCCGCCCTACGGGAATTAACAAACTCTGGACGCGGAATGGTAGTTGGAACTAGACGCATTGGACATTCTATTCCGAAAATCGTCAGGGAATTCAATATTTCGAGATCCACAGTGCCAAGAATGTGTGGAGAACACCACATTTCATACAACGCAATGCCTGATAGCCTTCACTTAAGCCGGCCGGTGTGGCCGTGCGGATCTAGGCGCTTCAGTCTGGAACCGCGTTACCGCTACGGTCGCAGGTTCGAATCCTGCCTCGGGCATGGATGTGTGTCATGTCCTTAGGTTAGTTAGGTTTAAGTAGTTCTAAGTTCTTGGGGGCTGATGACCGCAGATGTTAAGTCCCATAGTGCTCAGAGCCATTTGAACCATTTGAACGTTCACTTAACGACCGAGAGCAGCGGCGTTGCCGTATGTTGTCAGTGCTAACAGACAAGCAACTCTGCGCGAAATGACCGTAGAAATCAATGTGACTCGTACGACGAACGTATTCGTTAGGACAGTGCGGCGAAATTGGGCGTTATTGGGCAATAGTAGCAGACGACCGACGAGAGTGCCTTCGCTAACAGCACACCATCGCCTGCAGTGCCGCTGCTCGACCCGTGACCACAGCGTCCAACCGATGTGGTCACGGGTCGAGTAGCTGCACTGCAGGCGATTTCGTGCTGTCCTAATCAGATGAGACCCGATTTCAGTTGGCAAGAGCTGACGGTAAGGTTCTAGCGTGGCACAGACCCCACGAAACTAGGGGCCCAGGTTGTCAACAAGGCACTGTACAAGCTGGTGGTTGTTTCATAATGGTGCGGTCTGTGTTTACGTGAAATGGCCTGTGTCACTGACTGCAAATAGTTGTGTTCGGCTACTTGGAGAAAATTTTCACTCGTTTATGGATTTCATGTTCCGAGAAATATCACTGGGCTACAGTCGTTCGCGACTGGTTTGAAGAGCAATCTGGACGTTTCGAGCGAGTTATATGGCCACCTGATGGCCCAACATGAATCTCATCGAACATTTATGGGGGATAATCGAGAGGTCAGTTTTTGCACAAAATCCTACACCGGCACCAATGTCGCAATTCTGTAGGGTTATAAAGGCAGCATGGCTCATTATTTCTGCATTGGTCTTTCAACGACGTCCAGTTGCTGCACTACGCCGACGAAAAGGAGGTACTACGTTAAATTAGGAGGTATCCCACGACTTTCGTCACGTCAATGTAAACAAGCTGAATCTCAGAAAATTTCAGAGGTTTCCCACAGAATTCCTGTATATTTTAGTGTAAGGGATTGTGGTCTCAGGTAGCTCCTTACAGAGTGCGGGGCGTTTCAAAATGAATATACGAGTTTTAACTCTTTGTAGCACATATTACATTCACCTCACTATTATAAATAATACACCAAATGATAGCAAAATACAAAATGGTTAAAATGGCTCTGAGCACTATGGGACGTAACATCGATGGTCATCAGTCCCCTAGAACTTAGAACTACTTAAACCTAACTAACCTAAGGACATCACACAACACCCAAGCCATACGAGGCAGGGAAAATCCCTGACCCCGCCGGGAATCGAACCCGGGAACCCGGGCGCGGGAAGCGAGAACGCTACCGCACGACCACGAGCTGCGGGCAGCAAAATATAGTTTTTCTTACAATTATTCAGTGTGAACACCGATCACATATCGAGTGGATAGGCGAGTTGTTCCGAAACCTTGATCAATGTGTCAGACGTAACTGTTGTAATAACACTGTTTCTAAAGTCGGGTAGATGAGCTGGTATCGGAGACACATACACATGATCGCGTCAGATCGTGTATGAACGTGGAGGTCATGCATAAAATGCTGTGTCAACCGGCCCCTTGTTCCCAATCCACCGGCCGGATACAACGTCGTTTAACCAGTCGCGTACTGAGTTATGACAGTGAGGCGGCGCACTAGCTTGCCCCCCAAGTAAAGATGTGTTGTTCAGCTTCTTCCCATTCAGGCACGGGCCATAGCTGTAGCACGTCAAGATAAGAAATATCAGTTACAGTTGATTCACCGAAAAAGAAAGGTCCATAAACTTTCCGCGGATATATTTCTTGGGGCTAAGCGTGAAAAACTCGCACTCGTTCAACACGTCTTTCAGCCACTTTTCGTCATTCCATACTCTTCCCATTGCGCGTAGGTATACAAACAAAACTGTTTGAGTTGCTCTTTCATTTGGTGTATTATTTACAATTGTAAGTTGAACGTAATAAATGCTACAATGCCTTAAAACCGACATGTTCATTTTGAAGTACCCTGTATTTATGCAATTACGATCATTCATTTTGTCACGCCAATTCTTTTGTTTCTGTGCAAATATCTTCCGAAAAGTGAAAAAACCTGTAATAAACAATCACAAGGATGTACCACCCAAAGTACTGTGATGCAAAAATACTGTGATGCGTTTGCTGTCGCTCCACTGATCCTTCAGCGTAAGGTCCCTGTGTCGATCTTTCATTGCGTTCACTGAATCTATAGATGACATTCCTTATAAGTAATCGTATCAATGCTCTTGTGTATCAATGTGAACCTACAACACTCCCAGTGACGCAAACCCAAGACAGAAGCGAACATTACTGAATGCAAGCCTGAGGACGCATAGCATCGACATTTACTCGGTTCTGCAGGTAATTTTGTTACAGTAAGGATAGAGATACAATTTGGGGTAAGAAATCAAACTAAATACGAATCCTTTGCAACGAGCCACCAGGAGCACAGGTTCGTGGTATCAAAATACCCAGAAAATATCCCTGAACAACCTCCGGAAACCTGTCGGTGGGGTTCAGGTTTTTCTTGTATATGGGTTGGACATAATATTCATTAACGTATGGGCAAGTTAGAACACATGGGAGGAATGATGTGAATGAATCCAAACTCTAAGACAGTATTAAACAATGTACTATAATTTAAAATGGATTTAAAACAGTCTGGTTAAAGTGTTTCGGCTTGGCGCTGATTTTCTCAAAGAGAAATGTTATCAAAACTTAATATACTATAACCTACCTTTGGAGATTGGTGAGGAGTGGCGAATAAGTAAACCTTACAATACGCTGTCCACCTGCGTAAAAAAAAGTCATGCGTCAAGCTCATTGAGCGAAGAGTAGCGAAACGCAATGAATGAAAACTTTAATGCAATTGCTAATACAACAGCTTGTATCACCCCATTCTGCTGTCGTGACATACGGTTGCTAGGTCGCCATAAGACACTGAACGATTTGAGGATCCATCCTGATTCGTCTTCACTAGGCTAGAACCCTTTAAGATTGGATGGAGCAGGATCGAAGAGACGTAAATCTCTTTCAGTGGCATACCGTACGAGTTGAACACGACAGTTATTAGCTTAGCTATGCAGGACTATCCAAGCAACATGTAGTATTGCGCAAACCATTCTGGCCTGATGAGGAAGGAATGAGACGAAGGAAGAATAGGGCTTAACTTCTCGTCGACATCGAGGCCATTAGTGATGGAGGACAAGCTCAGAGTATTTCAAGGTTGGGGTAAGCAACTGGCCGTGCCCTTTCAAAAGAACCATTCCGGCATGGGAGGGGACGGTACACTGCTTTGTTGATGGTGCAGGAGGCTTGTGTGATGCTGAAGGGGAGCACATGAACACACATGAATGTAGAGAAGTTCACCGGAATGTTCATAGTAAGAGAATGGCAGACAGATTGTGAGCCTCATCCTCACCTACCACACATGAATACACTTACTACCTGCACAAGAGTGCTGTGATATCAAGCAATAACCATGATTTCATGGGTTTCTTGAAACGCTCGTAGCCTGCCATCGGCGTGTACGAACTCATACTGTGACTCAACAGTCTAGACCAGGGGTTCCCAAACTTTTCCCTTTTCACTTTGAGAATCCTTGTACTTTGATGGGATACCTTGTTTATTTTAAAGGTTGATAGAATTTTAAGATACGAGAAACATAGTTTTATTCAGGTATTCCTTAAGTTTTAAATCTTAAGTAATAATTCAGAAATCACAGAAAATTAAAAAAAGAAAAAATGAAAAAAAACTCCAAGTTATCATAGTTTTTCACGGAGCCTTATTCACCCGCCACGGAACTCCAGTATTCTGCGGAACACGGTTTGGGAAGCCCTGGTCTAGACGATAGTTTTCCATATTCATGCATGCGGTGCTTACGTTCCTGCACCCGTAACAGATTTTGCACTGTGTGACGTGAGGTGAGGAATGGTAGATGCAGATTGTCGTGGGGCGGCTTCTGTAAACAACAGCAAGAGGTAGTCCTTGGTAATGTAACTGGTTAGCGTTTGTTATTATTCAGAACTGTATCTGCATTAGGAAGGTAAATGGAAGACTTAAATTTTTTAGAATGGTTCAAGGAAATTCTGTGCACTCAAGTGCATTAGATACTAAACCCTATTGCGACAGCGGTAGAGTTTAGTCCAGCATTTGGTGCCCTTCAGAAGTAGGCATGCGAATAGAAATTGAACCATTTCATTGAAGCGCTTCTAGCCCTTACGAAAGTGTAACAGAAATGCTTGGGGAGCAGAAATTGGAATCATCAGAAAAAGACGACGTTGTTTTTGTAGAACTTACCTGAGGATATCACGCCTAAGGACCATGAGAACAAGATAAGAGAGGCATAAGACACTAATACAGTGTGATTAAAAAAGGAATTGTCTTTTTTATTACAGACATACTATAAAAGAAACACATTTCTCATGACACTGGGTAGAGGAATGGTGAAAGTCTTGACACTGTTGCTGTGTTGTTTGTTTGTAGCTACATAGCGACAAAACCACAAGAGGAATGATTTTGTGTGCTGTAATTTGCAGAAAGCCGATCCCTTGTTCAAGTGGAACGTGCATTCCGGCGTCGATTCATCAAGAAGCCGCCTCTGTAGAAGCAGATTTATGACTGTGTACAAAATTCTTGGAAGTTGGTGTAAAGGGAGGAGCACGGGTCAGGCACGGGCGTCTGATAAAAATGCCGATCTTACCAGAGCTACGTTCACACGGAGCCCTCGGACGTCCACAAGACGTGCAGTCCACCAACTTCCTCAAACAACGGTGTGGCGTGTTCTGAAACGACGCCTGCATATGAAACCTTACAAGTTGCACATACTGTAGCAATTGGGTCCAGACAGCCATAACAGAGGGTACGAATTTTGCTTCCCAATTCCCCAGTATGTGGCAGAGGACACTTTTTCCAAACGACTCATCTTTTCGGACGAATCGACGTTTTAACTGTAGGCTCAATTACTCTGACGTTACAGAAGGCATAGGGCTGTGCATTGGCAGAGCTGTCATTTGAACTCCGGTGATTCACGTGAAAAGGTTTCCGACGTGATTATGGCGGGACGACGGGAATTTATAGATTTTGAACGCATAACGGTAGCTGGAGATACTCCATTTCGTAAACCGTTAGGAAATTCTATATTCCGAGATCCACAGTGTCAAGAGTGTTCCGAGAAAAAAATTGGTTCAAATGGCTCTGAGCACTATGGGACTTAACATCAGTGGCCATCAGTCCCCTAGAACTTAGAACTACTTAAACCTAACTAACGTAAGGACATCACACACATCCATGCCCGAGGCAGGATTCGAACCTGCGACCGTAGCAGTCGCGCAGCTCCCGACTGAGCGCCTAGAACCGCGAGACCACCGCGGCCGGCTGTTCCGAGAATGCCATAAGCCAGGCGTTACCTCTCACCATGGACAACGCAATGCCTACGACCTTCATTTCACGACCGAGAGCATCAGCATTTGCATAGAGTTGACAGTGCTGACAGACAAGCAACACGGAGTGAAATAACTGGAGAAATCGATGTGAGACGCACGACGAACGTGTCCGTTAGGACACTTTGGCGAACTTTGCCTTTAATGGGCTATCGCAGCAGACGACCGACGCGGGTGGCTTTGCTAACAGCACGACATCGCCTGCAGTGCTCCCCTGGGCTCATGACCATTTCGGTTGGAGCCTAGACACCTGGAAAAACGTGGCCTGGTCAGATGAGTCCTCATTATAGGTGGTAAGAGCTGATGGTAGCGCTGGAGTGTGGCACCCCAAGACGCCATTGACCAAGTTGTCAAGAAGGCGCTGTGCGAGTTGGTGGTGACTCCATAATGGCGTGGGCCGTGTTTACTTGGAATGGACTGGGTCCTCTGGCCCGACTGAAGTGATCATTGACTGGAAATGGTTGTGTTCGGCTACTTGGAGACCATTTGCATATATTCATAGACTTCATGCTCCCAAACAAAGATTGAATTTTTGTGGATGACAGTGCGCCATGTGACCGGCCCACAGTTGTTGGGCATTGGTGTGATGAAAATTCTGGACAGTTCGAGTGAATGATCAGGGCACGTAGATCGCCCTACATGAATCCGATGGAAATTTTACAGGACGTAGTTGAGAGGTCAGTTGACGGAGAAATTCCTGCACCGGCAACAGTTTCGCACATATGGACGGCTGAAGAGGCTGTATGGGCCAATATTACTGCAAATAACTTCCAACGTGTTGTTAAGTGCATGCCACGTCGAGTTGATTCACTACGCCGGGCAAAAGGAGATCCGACACTATAATTAGGACATAAAGTAAGAATCTGCGCGTCACAAAATCATGGCATCATCGTCGAACATTTAAAAGATTCACCGAAACAGAATGTCATTTGTGCCGTTTCACTTCAAGAAGTTTATGGAGCTTTCTTTTTTGCGGACGAATCTGTGACAGCAATGTTATACGTGGACATGCTGCAAATGTGGCTGTTTCTTCAACTTCGCGGATATTCCAATGATATCATTTTTATGCATCACGGCGCCCTGTATCACTTTAGCCGGCCGAAGTGGCCGTGCGGTTAAAGGCGCTACAGTCTGGAACCGCAAGACCGCTACGGTCGCAGGTTCGAATCCTGCCTCGGGCATGGATGTTTGTGATGTCCTTAGCTTAGTTAGGTTTAACTAGTTCTAAGTTCTAGGGGACTAATGACCTCAGCAGTTGAGTCCCATAGTGCTCAGAGCCATTTGAACCATTTTTTGTATCACTTTCTCCTTGAGGTTACCTTAACAACCCCCCTTCACAACATTAGATTGAAAGAAGTGAACAACAAGATCTTGTTCATTGCCCTTGTTCTCCCAGGTCACCAGACGTCACACTACAGATTTCTGTCAGGGGCACATGAAAAACAGAGTCTTTGTCCCACATATGGCAGCCACACTTGCAGAGCTGAGAAACAGAGTTGCTGAAGTTGTCGTTTCAATAAACAGGGACCTGTTGATTTGTGTTTGGAATGAAATGGACCACTGTTCGACGTTTTTGGAGCAAAGCGTAGTGCTCATGTAGAGTCTGTGGTACAGTGGCTGTGCGAAAATGAAACTTTGAACATTCCTCCAACCAATGACATGCGATGTGTGTTTTATCTCTCAGTTTGTCTGAAATCTTTCTTTCTTTTTGAATCGCCCTCTATTTCCCTCGCTCAATACGAAAATAGAGTGGAACACAAAATCATTAATACTACTGGCGTGCATTGTGTAGCCACTTGTAGAGTATATGAGCTCACCAGAAAATCTATCAGTGTCCTCGTCAAAAGAGAACACTGGTCGCTTTGGAGTGCTGCAGATGACCAATCCCTCTGAAGTGGTGCTCATATACCAGTCATTTGAACGGAATCAGTGCAGTAAAAAGAACGATGTGGAAACGTGATACAACATTGGAATGGAGCTATCATGTTTGGACGTACCCAGGCCCAAATCTTGAAAGAAATTTCTCGATTTGTTGGTGTAGCAATGCGGACTGTCCAATGTGACTACAGGGAATGGTGTACCACTCGCAGGTGCGTAATGCGGTTTAACAGCAGGGTTCGTTAAAGGAAGCTGACAGGCACTTGTGACGGGTGTCACGCTTTGTCGATGATATCTGTTTCAAAGTCGACAGTAATGGATGGTTCTCATTGAGGCGACGTGATACGTGATACGGTACATGACGCGACTCGCGGTACGATACAGAAGCAGCCCACGTTTGTGGAGCATTTACCGATGTATATGAAGTGAAACAAAAGAAAAATTCGGAGTAGGAATTAAAATCGATGGAGAAGAAATAAAATCTTTGAGGTTCGCCGGTGACATTTTAATTCTGTCAGAGACAGCAAAGGACTTGGAAGAGCAGTTGAACGGAATGGACAGTGTCTTGAAAGGAGGATATAAGATGAACAACAACAAAAGCAAAACGAGGATTATGGAATGTAGTCGAATTAAATCGGGTGATGCTGAGGGAATTAGATTAGGAAATGAGACACTTAAAGTAGTAAAGGAGTTTTGCTATTTAGGGAGTAAAATAACTGATGATGGTCGAAGTAGAGAGGATATAAAATGTAGACTGGCAATGGCAAGGAAATCGTTTCTGAAGAAGAGAAATTTGTTAACATCGAGTATAGATTTAAGTGTCAGGAAGTCGTTTCTGAAAGTATTTGTATGGAGTGTAGCCATCTATGGAAGTGAAACATGGACGATAACTAGTTTGGACAAGAAGAGAATAGAAGCTTTCGAAATGTGGTGCTACAGAAGAATGCTGAAAATAAGGTGGGTAGATCACGTAACTAAGGAGGAGGTATTGAATAGGATTGGGGAGAAGAGAAGTTTGTGGCACAACTTGACTAGAAGAAGGGATCGGTTGGTAGGACATGTTTTGAGGCATCAAGGGATCACCAATTTAGTATTGGAGGGCAGTGTGGACGGTAAAAATCGTAGAGGGAGACCAAGAGATGAATACACTAAGCAGATTCAGAAGGATGTAGGTTTGCAGTAGGTACTGGGAGATGAAGAGGCTTGCGCGGGACAGGGTGGCGTGGAGAGCTGCATCAAACCAGTCTCAGGACTGAAGACCGCAACAACAACAACATGAAGTGATATAACAGGCTCACACTGGCATGACTGTGATACATTAGCAACGTAATTATCTGTCCTATCGCACAGCACAACACGAAACTGTATCATATGATACGGGAGGAGGGAAACTGCAAGTTGTCTGATGCATCTCAAAATTAATTTTATGCAGAAGTAATGCTACGAGGGTAATCCCAAAAGTAAGGTCTCCTATTTTTTGTATAAGTACATAGTCCTGTTTATTTCTACAATGGTTTACATCAGTTTACAGCTAGAACATTTAGCTATTTTTCGACATAATCAACATTTCTGTCGATGCATTTTTGTAGACGCTGTGGCAGTTTTTGTTATGCCCATGTCATACCAGCTCGCCGCCAGCTCAGCGGCTTTGGCTAAGAAGGATGCCGCCACTGGGGTGATTGTTGCTTGGTCTTATGTGTAAAGTAGTATGCCCAGGATTTTTCACCCGTGACAATTGAGTCCAGAAAGTTGTCCTGTTCGGCTGCAAGGCGGTGAAGAAATGCGCGGGAAGCATCAACTCGATGCCGCATGTGGTCCTCAGTCAGCATGCGTGGCACCCATCTTACGCATACCTTCCGGTAGTTCAATATTGCCGCTAAAATTCTGTGAGCGGTGCTTCGGGAAACCTCAGGAACCAAAGTGCAGAAATAATCCAGGGTGATCCGTCGATCTTCACGCATACTTTGCTGAACCTTCAACACTGTCTCCTCAGAAATTGATGGTCTCCCACTCCTTCGTTCGTCGTGAATTTCGGTCCGACCAGCTGCATATTCTCTACACCACTGACAAACATTTTTGACATGCATGCACGATTCACCATACACTTCCGTCAATTGGCGATGCATTTCAGTCGGCGCAGTGCCCTTTGCGTTCAAAAACCGAATAACTGCGCGCAATTCGCATTTGGCGGTTACATCCAACGGGAGCTCCATTCTCAACGGCTACCAAGCCAAGACTGAGCGCCTCAGCACGGCGTGCGCATGTTTACACACAGCGCGTGAAGCACTCTTCATAACAGTGTGACCAACTGCCACACAAACAGAGTTCTGTACTTGTAAAAAAATAGGAGACCTTACTTTTGGGACTACCCTCGTACATCCATATATTTATTTTGCTTCTCAGTAATACTTCTAATTTCCATATGCAAAATTGAACTCACTCTTTTGGGGTCATTGCATGATCTCCACTATGCAGACTTTCTCATTTGATTTCAAGGAAACCTAGGAAGAGAAAAATAAGCTGAAGATTTGAATTGAAGTTTGTATTAGAGAGGGCATTGGACTTGGGTAGTCCGCTCAGCAGTATTAGCTATAGGGTTGCGTTGGTGTAATGGCTAGCATTCCTGGCTAGTAAGCAAGAAGACCCTAGTTAAAGTCCTGGCTGTGGCCCAAATTTTAATTGATCATAATCGTAGATCAACATGAGACTCAAATGTCTTGAGGAAACTTTAATTATAAGATCTGTAGATCAAGGAAACTATTCAGTAAATGCGTTTTTCGTATTTTCACAGCTTGATAACGAACTAGTTTCCGCTATTGCCCATTGTTATTGTGTTATTTGAAAATTAAGCCAAACACAGCACATACTTTTAAAAGCTTGCAGTAAAAAATGTAGTCGCTGGTCAGTTTACGTTTTGGTGCATTTTAGGTAATACAGTGTTACCCACAAAATGTACCTAACATATCGAAATTGTTTTCAAGGCTGGAAGGAGAGCCATACCTCTTTCCAATCTTGAGTAAATACGTGATACATTCGGAAGTTGTCCTCGACGATGCTGGCAGCAAAACACTGCATGAGAGCTATTGTTGCCTGCTATGTCTTGTTGCTTGTTGTATCGCTTTTGTGGAAACACGAGTGTCGCACAGATAGCCACTGCATCGCATTGCATATTGTGTCGCCGCATGTACGCTGGTCTCAACCCGTTTCCAAATGAACATTGCAAAGGGAAGTGTAAGCTATGGACATTTGGAGTCTGGTACCCCAAGGAAGATCTTTAGTTATAGTACCACATAAAAATGAATGTCTTTGATGGGCTACTGGCGTTGACGGATGTGTCGCGATTTTGTCCCTTTGCAAATGATGCAGGGCGTCGAAATACACGTACAGCCAGGTGAGGCTTTTAAACTGTGGGGTGTGGGGGGGTGGGGGGCGTGTAGATCAGAGTGGAGGTGATTCTGTGGCATTCCTGGTCTATTTTTCGTACCACAAGTTGGGTTCATTCAGGTTAATGTGAACTTGAATCAGGATGCTTATTTCAATGTTCCCGCTGACCAAGTGTTGCACATTCTTCTACATCTTTAATATAAGTATGCTGTGAGCACTCCAATCTTCCATGACGACCGCAGCAATGTTCATAGGTCTGCTCGCCTGCATTTCTGGTTTGAGGAGCATTCAGAAAACCTATCACACTTCGAACTACCCGCTAAATCATTCCGTTGTGACCCTACATAAAAATGTCTGGGATTACTTAGAACTGTGAGTGAAACCTCACATCATTTTCTGAACTTCCTCCAGCCTGAGAGCAGAAGAAAGGGATAGGAAAATAAGTAGCTTATCTTGAAAATTCAGGCACATGTAGTTCTGTATGTAACAGTCCATTGCTGTAACCAGGAAACTGGAGTATGATAAAAAAAATAATAAAAAGTAACCAAATTCGCCACAGTTGGTTGTTCTACGAGATGTTATCAGCACTGAGTAGCTCTTCAGCTGAAGAACATTTTCTACTTTTTTCCTTGGTGAAGTGGTGCCACTCGGCATTAGTGTGATGTTTCCTGGGGGTCAGCAATTGTATGTTCGGTGCGATAGTGTAGATGGGAACGCTATGTTACAATCCGTTCCGTGTTAGTCGATGGTGACCACTACTATCAACGCAGTTACCGGAGCCAATGTCTTTCGGCTGCGTGTCATTCATCCTTATCAAGGTACTATAGGTATGTCATTCACTCAGTTGCTTGTGAAACACCCTATGCCTAAATCACGTTGGAGACAGAATCTTACATTGGCATTGCGCCGCTGTTTTGCCGCTTGCCTGTTTTGGACTGGACTATCACGCCGATGGTCAGTTCAAGGTCTGACGTAAAATCAATGACGTGATTCGCTGAACTAATCCGTATCTATAGTGTCGGGAACAATCTCCCCTACACAGCTGTTGCCTCTAATTTAGCTGCGTGGGAGTGTGTATGTCTTCATCTTCAACGGATGCAATGCCAGTATGTGAGTGAATTCGAACAATATATCATACGACGACGTTACAGCACGGATCTAAATGGTCCTGTTATAACGCTGCATATGCGAAATCAGTGGATAAGCATTCTGTCACTGATTAGTGGGTACCAAAGTTGCGGTGCAACTGTATTATCTAATAATCATGGGGACTAGAATGCGCTTGTAGGGTAAGAAGTAGAAGAAAGGGTTACGGGAGGCTTGCTAGTGAGAGGAGAAAGACTAAAGATTTGAGATTACGTAAAGGTCAGGCAGAGATGGCGCAATCAGGTATTGGATTGTAAAGTATACCCATGAACAGATCGCAGTTTAATGATGACGAAGAGTGGGCTTAAGTTTAAGAGACTAGTCAGTGCGCAAAGAAATAATATGTAGAAGCACTAAGGAATGGAGAGGTACACTTAAAGTTAGGGGCTATAGATACTGCGATAATGAAAAGCTCAGTAGGCGGTAAATTTGAAGATGAATGGACATCTCTAAAAAGGACAGACACAGAAGTTGGAAACAAAAACGTAGGTACTAGGATAACGAAAGAAATTCTTAAGTTGATCGACGAAAGAAAGATGTACATAAATGTTCAGGGAAATTCAGGAATACAGAAATACAAGTCACTTAGGAATGTAATATGTAGAAAGTGTAGGAAAGCTAAGGGGAAATGGCTACATGAAAAAGTGAAGAATTAAAAAAAAAGATTATCGGAAGGACTGACTCAGCATCAGAAAAGTAAAAGCAGCCTTCGGTATAATTAAAAACTAGGACGACAACATTGCAATGGGGATTCCACTGTTAAATGCAGGGGAGAGAGGTAACAGGTGGAAGGAGTACACTGAAGGCGCCTGTGAGGGGCAAGACTTGTCTGATGGGATGATAGAATAAGAAACAGCAGTCGATAGGGAAAAGAAGGGGGTCCAATACTAGAATCAGAAGTTAAAAGAGCTTTTGAAGGCTTAAGATCAAAGAAGGCAGAAGGGATAGATAACATTCCATCGGAATTCCCAAAAATCATTGGGGGAAGTGGTAACAGAACGACTATTCATGTTGGTGTGTGGAATGTATGAGACTGGCGACATACCATCAGACTTTCGGAAAAAATCTTCTGCACAGTTCCGAAGACTGCAGGAGCTGACAAGTGAGAAAATTATTGCACAATCAACCAAACAGCTCATGTATCTAACTTGCTGACAAGAATAATATACTGAAGATTGGGAAAGAAAACTGGGGATCTGTTAGATGGCGATCAGTTCAGGTTTAGAAAAGGTAAAGGCGGCAGAGAGGCAGTTCTGACATAGCGGTTGTTAATGGGAACAAGACAAAGAAAAATCGTCATGTTCATTGGATTTGTCGACTTGGAAAATGCGTTTGAGAATATAAAATGGTGCAAGATATTCGAAATTCTGAGAAAAATAGGGGTAACTTGCAGGGAAAGATGTACAAGAACAAAGAGGGAACAATAAGAACGGAAGACCAAGAGCCAAGTCCTTAGATTAAAAAGAGTGTAAGACAGGGATGTAGTCTTTTGCCCCTACTGTTCAATCTATGCATAGAAGAAGCAATGACTCATATAAAAGAAAAGTTGAAGAATTAAAATTAAAGATGAAAGGATATCGATGATAAGATTTGCTAATGATATTGCTGTCCTCAGTGAAAGTGAAGAAGAGTTAGAGGATCTGCTGAAGGGAATGAACGGTCTGATGAGTACAGAATATGGTTGAGAGTAAATCGAAGAAGGACGAAAGTAATGAGAAGCAGTAGAAATGAAAATAGCAAGAAAGTTAACATCAGAATTTCTGATCCGATGTAGATGAAGTTAAGGAATTATTTTACTTAGTAAAATAACCTGTGATGGAGAGAGCAAGGAGGACATAAAAAGCAGACTAGCAGTGGAAAAAAGGGCATATCTGTCCAAGAGGCGTCTGATACTGTCAAACATACGTCTTAATTTGAGGAAGAAATTGCTGAGATTGTACGTTTGGAACAGAGCATTTTATGATAATGAAATATGGACTGTGGGAAACAGGAACATGAGACAATCGAAGCTTTTGTGATTTGGTGCTACACAAAAATATTGAAAATTAGGCGCTGATTAGGTAAGGAATAAGGAGGTTCTCAGCAGAATCGACGAGGAAAGGAATATATGTAAAACACCGACAAGAAGAAGGTACAGGATGACAGGACATCGGTTAAGATATCAAAAATTAACTTCCATGGTACTAGTGGGAGCTGTAAAGAGTAAAAACTGTAAAGAAAGATACAGATTGGAACACATCCAGCAAATAATTGAGAACATAGCTTGCAAGTTCAACTGTGAGATAAAACAGGAGGCACAGGAGAGTAATTCGTGGTGGGTCACATCAAACCAGTCAGAAGACAAACTAAACTACTTCTGAAAAGCCTCGAAGGCCCAATGGCACCACCAGACCGCCCTGTCATCCTCAGTCATTATGCATCACTGGATGTGGACATGGAGGGGCACGTGTTTAGCACACTGCTCTCCTCGCCATAGTCAGTTTATGTGACCAGAGCCACGGCTTTTCAGTCAGGTAGCCCCTCAGTTGTCCTCACATGGGCTGAATGTACCCCATTTGCCAACAGTACTTGGTAGACTCGAATAGTCTCCCATCGAAATGCTGCGCAAGTCCAACAGTGCTCAACTTCAGTGATCTGACTGAAACCAGTGTTACTACTGCGGCAAGGCCGTTGGTTGTCAGAAGACTGATAGGCTGATGACAAAAAAAAAAAGGACTGCCATCTTGCCCACGTGACTGTCGCAAATTTTTGAGCCTCAGCTTTCGTGTAAATCCACATTTATACTCTATAGGCTACTTTATGTTGGGTGCAGAGGGTGCCTTACTTACCACTGATGTTTCGTTCGTTTCTTGTTCTTCTCAGGAGCAGTGCATGGGGAGTTGGACATCTTTCATTTTCCTTTTGAGTTCTTGTGGTGTTACTTCCATAGAAGCTTTCATACACTAAAACGTACACTGACGGACCAAAACATTATGACCATCTACTTAATAGCTTGTTGGGATATATTTGGAACGCAATACATCATCCATTCTGCGTATCTTCTTTTCTACAGTTTGTTGGTAAGTTTGTAAAGGTATGTGGCAGCGGATGTCTAACCACAAGTCATATAATTCCTTTCAATAACGGGCCGATGATTTGTGTATGTGGTGATGGCGCCTTACAGCGATCCAAATGGGTTCCATAGTACTTACATCAGGCAAATTTGATGGCTCACATATCAACATGAGTTCACTGTCATGCTCCTCAAACCACTGTAGTGTTATTCTGGCTTTGAGACATGGACAATTATAGTGTTAAAAAACGACATCGCCGTCGGGGGAAACAGCAAGGATGAAGGTCTGCAGGTGCCAGCTTGTCTTTGATTACAACCACAGGCCCCAAGAAAACGCAGGAGAATGTCTGTCATTGCATAATACTGTTCCCCTGAGCCTGTATCCATGGTGTGGTGCACGTTTCGAGTCTCATTCACCTCGAAGACGGCGTTTATGGAGATAACCATCTACCTGGTGTAACAAGAAACATGATTCATCTGCCCATGTGACAAGTATCCATTAATTCGTGGTGCAATCCCACTGATCCCGTGCCCACTGCAACTGTAACTGACACTGTCGTTGGGTCAATTTGAAACATGTAGGGGTCGTCTTCTGTGGAGACCAATGTTCTAAAATGTGCTCTGAATGGTGTGCTCCAAAACACTTGTGCCTGCTCCAACATAGTGCTTTTTCGCCAGAGATGCCAGAAATTGCCACCTATCCTACGTTAAAGCACAGGCAATCCTCCAAACTTCACGTTCTGTGTAGAGTTGCGGACGTCCAACCATTTAGCGCCCCATGGTAATTTCACTACCCTTGTACCATTTCCATAGATGTTCACGACAGTAGCAGTTCTACATTCGACCAGATTCACCGTTTTCAAGATACTCGTTCGCGGCCCATGTCGTCGATAGAATGATAGCCCCATCTGTCTCTGCTCTGGTCATATACTTTCTTGCCCTCGTACATTTCCCGAACGCAATCAGGCGACATTTAGCCTCACGGTGGACAGTGTTCATAATGTTTTGGCTTATCAGTGTATTTCTTTAGAAGTAAAGTACCATGTTCCACAGATCTAGTTTCAAAATGTTACAATAAAAAGGAATATTTTCGTGAAAATTTCCTCTGCTGTTACACCTCCTCAAGGATTGAATTTCATAATAAAACTGAAACATATATTCTTTAAATTTCTAACTGAAAAATCGAACACAAATTTTCAGATATTTAGTTACAAATATGTGTTTATAATGAAATATTTCCATAAAAACTATCATCAACTATTTTACCACGTTAGGGATTGAATTTCCAAAAACGTTGAATCATGTAATTTTTTTTTCTATCTGAGAAGCCACACACAGATTTTCTTAGATTTAGCTTTAAAAATATTTTGATAATTAAATAATTGCATACATTTTTTATCCCTTATTTCATCCCCTTATGGGATGAACTTCGAAAAACACTGAAATATGTTTTTCTTTTTTTTTTACTTTCAAGCAAGAGGCCAGATATCAGTTATCACAGATGTGGCTTTAAAAATGCTCCAGTATTTAACAACAATTTATTTACAAAAAGTCGCCCAATGCTTTATCCTCTTAGAGATTGAATTTACAAAAATGTTGACTCACATATTTCTTTATTTCTGACCAAGAAACCAAATACCAGCTTTCGTAGTTCTTGTTTGAAAACTCACTAAATAGTGACATATTTTGAAAATACCTTTGTCCCCTACTTCACCCCCTTATGAGTGGAATTTCGAACAGTTCCTTACTACCTGCTTACAGTAAAAGGTAAATAATCTCTCCAAAATATAAATTTCTATTCGTAGTGGTTTGGACTGGGCAATGATGAGTCAGTAAATCAGTCAGGTCCTTAGAGGTTGAATATGCAAATAAACTGACACACAATTTTTTATTTGTAAATGAGAAATCAAATCAGACTTAAAAATGCTTTCATAATGGCTTTAAATATGCTTTCATAAAGAAATATTTTCATAAAAGTTTTCATCACCTATTTCACTTCTGTAGAGGTTATATATAACTGAGAAGTTAATTACCAGTTTTCACAGATGTAACTTTGGAATGCTTCAATAGTTCTTTAGTAATGATGTGCTTTTAAACAAAATTTCTCACTATATCACCGCCAAGGGTCTAAATTTCCGAAAATGCTAAACACATATTTCTTTATTTCTGACCTAGAATCAAAATACCAATATTTAAAGTTGTAGCTTCTAAATTTCCTTAATATTAACACATTTTCAAAAAACTGCTGCTCTTATTTCATTCCCTTAAGGATAAAATTTCAAAAAAATCTCTTCTTGAACAGGCGTGCAGTATAACATCAACACTCTCCAATGAAGATTTCTATCCTTAGCTGTTTGGTCTGGGAGTCAGTCAATCGGTCAGGATCTTTCCTTTTATATAATCATATAGGTGATGATAATAACAATAATTATTATTTTTCATTATGTAAATACAGATTGCACATTTACAACTAAGTACTCAATTAATACTTCTTATGAATCAAGGTACATACCAAAAAATTACTGTTAAACTGTAAAAAATTAAGCCACATAAGGAAAGAGGAGTAGAAAAAGGTATATGTAAGTGTACCAAATTTTGTTTATCAAAAATGTCATAAAATGTATTTGTCAATTTCTTTTTATTCAAAAGAGAGGAATGAAACACACACACATACACACACACACAAAATTAAAATGTGAAATGTAGCTAATTACCTTAATAATAGAGAATGAGAACCTTTTAAGTAACAATGAACTTAAGTTATAATTATATCCATTTGAAGTTGCACAACATGTTTGCATATTTCTAAACCTGGGTGTTATAAATTCCTTCCCTTATAAGTGTCCATTTAATAAAAACAAAGAGAAAGGACTGTATACACAATTTTACAAGTTGTAAAAGTAGTTACACCAAATTTGTTTCAAGCCCACAACTACATTTATTTCCAAATCATACAAGCAAAATACACACCAAATGGGTCACAGATTTTGCTCATCTTTTGTAAAATCATAGTATGCACATATAAGTACCAAATACTGATTACTTACAATTCTCCTCTCAAACTTCTACAGGAAATTGCAGAATTTTACAATCCAACACCATACAAGAGTACCAGCTCTCCAGCAGCATATCAATGTAATCGTTTTTCTTCTAATATTCCACAGAACACTTGCTTCACTAAAACAAATCATATTTCTTCAGAATAGTAGATAATGGTATCGATAATCACCACAGATGTACTGCAATGCTCATCATCATTATGATTTATAAATCAGTATTACTCTATGACATATTTATGCAACTTAACAAACTTTGAAAGCTATTAAAAAGTGATGTTACATCAGTTTAGGTACTTCATCGATAGCTTTAGAACAAAACTCCAAACATTTCGAGGAGTAAAGAATATTTCATTTCTTACGCAATGCTTCATTGTTTGATGTTTGATATAAAAAGAAGCTTATGAAGAAATATTAAAAAGCTAACTTCTGTGAATAATTTTCTTAATATTACAAAGCCCAAAAAACTTCACTAATAGACTACCTACTTGGTTTCCTTTATATTTTAACCTCAGCATCACACAATCATTTTGACCATAAATAATGTGTGATAATGAATGGCCGAATCATTATTAATACTAATATTAATATTTTGTGATCCTTGCTGTTAGCATTTGATTTTTTCAAGTTTATTCTGCCTTTTTAAAGTATGTTTGCTTGAGGACCTGAAAGAAATATTGCACAAAAAATCTCATCAGGTAATGAAACTACAAGGTAGCCTTCAACATTGGTCTTAATAAATAAATTTGCAAAAAATATATCAAATGTATTGTCAGTCATCATGCCGTATCAATATTTTTAAAGCATGCAAGTTGCTGTACTGCAAAACTTCATTGCTAGAAATAGTAGCAAGAAAGCAAATATTTACATTGCAAACATTTCTCCAGGTC
This sequence comes from Schistocerca americana, assembly GCF_021461395.2. NCBI lineage: Eukaryota > Metazoa > Arthropoda > Insecta > Orthoptera > Acrididae > Schistocerca > Schistocerca americana. The sequence goes on along the minus strand of NC_060123.1, from coordinate 587,417,574 downwards.
ACTCTGGTTGATTAATTACCATGCAGTGCATCAAAATCAATTTATGGTGACTTAATGATAACTCAAATAGGTAGTGATTCCATTTGAGTGACCTTAAGCCGAAAGATAATTTTAAAAAATATGGCACTACCTTTATTTCCATAAGACAGTGTGCCTAATCCGTGAAAACATAACACAGTAGGGATTCAATTGATACTGTCATCTATAATTATCAAATACCGTTATAAGTGAAGGGTCAAAAGCACATACTCTTGACACGGAAAACAAGACCAATGAGCATTTACAAAAGTGTAAACAGAGTTCAACCCTATCAGAGATTTCTCCTGTTCATATGTACTGTATGCAAATGGTTGTAGCCAGTTTTTGTTTTCCATTAGCAACTTGGGTCCAGAATCTTCCAGAAATTACAGAGGTTAAGTGATAAATAATTGCATGAGAGGGGACACAAATTGATAATGTACATGTCACAAGTTAGTGACTACAGCTACTACTGTGCTGGATGACATACAGAACATGGCAATATCAGTGAAAGACATTGAAGATTGTGTCTAAGAGACATAGTACAAATGAAATCAATCTTTGATTCTTGTTAAATTATCATTCCTCTCATTTACATGCTATATTATATGAATTACTTTTGAATGCATTATGGGAACAGCAGTGATCAATGTCTTATAAATAATTACTATTAAAAACAGTCTTGACCACAATTTATTTATCAAGGTCACCTTGTTAAATAAATTGTGGTCAAGACTGTTTTTAATAGTAATTATATATTATATGAAGTCATTACTGAGCTTACAAGTTGTATGAGCATAATCAGACATCATGTCATGATGAAATAATGTTTCAATACATGATGTTGAGGGAATCAAAAGCTGATATGACTATTCTGTATCACATTGTAGATAATATCTAAAACATGTATGTTTGAATCATAAAATAAAGGAGGGAACAGTAATTTTTTTCCAGATTACACCTGGAATAGTATAGATAATATTAAAATGTGTATGTTTGACTCATAAAATAAAGAAGGAAAACAATTATTTTTTTCCAGATTACAGCTGGAAAGTTGTGGAGAAGATAGTAGTGAAGACTGAGATACAAAGGGTAAGTTTTGGTAAAATAATATTGTTTAACTAATGCAATAATAAACATTATTCTGCAAATAGAAACTCGTGTGTGATGTATACGTCGTTTTTCAGAAGTATGGCGTTTTGCTGGTAGGTGCACTCCACAGCTAGGGCCAGTATTAACCTAGAATGGGCAGCTTCAACAAACAGAAGTAGTCCAAGGGGATAGCCATCAGGCTGATGCATCAGGACATGCAGAAAGTCTTTGGAATCACCTGGCAGAGGACAGATGAAGAACACACTAGCTGGGAACAACCGATGAAAATGTACCTCGACATGTGATCTGAAGAGACCTTATCATTTTGTAGGAGAAATGGCTGCTGATCATTATGAGAAATCGCCATTATCAATATGACATCCATTGTTGAGTGAAGGACTCTACCTGAGTTACCTATGTTTTCCGATTTTCAACTGTATGTTTCCATTAGATCATTGCCTTGGTCTTTTGATGTCTTTTGGAATAAATATAATTTCCTTGTTTTATCTGTCATCCATCACACATATTCGATTGTTAGTAGTAAAAATTCAATTTATTGAACCAAAAGTACGTTACTGTTCATTTACTTTCTGCCTAGCTTGTCACTGCCTTCAACTGAGATAAAAACAAAAACTTATCAACTGATTGAATGAAATCATTTTTAATTTATACAAATTTATGATTGAAGTTCTAGTTGTAGAATATTCTAGTATAATAATAAAATTTCAATTCATCCTTCAATTCAGTTAAGCTTAGCTGTTGATTGTTGAAACAGACATGCATTCGAAGCAAACAATATAATATGCTCCACAAGCTGTAGGTTGTTCTAGCAATTATCAGTAAATTCTAATTCCTCTTTTCCATCCCAATTGAACAACGTGAAATCCCCCCTAGTGCTGTTAAGTTTAGCTTTGGTGATACAGCCTCTCTTTTCTGTCTCCTCTTTCAGTTCCTAATTTCCTTCTATACAGACGAAATTCGAGGTGTGATGGTATCATAATGGGACTGATACTGTAAAAAATTGTATTTAAAGAAAAACATATATATGTAGTTATTGTCACTCTCAACATACTCTTCTCCTCTATCCCTACAATGCTTCTTGCAAATGTTCCATCAATGTGGAAGTCTTTCTCTGGGAGATCCAGACTGAAATCTTGTTCCTTGTAATGCAGATTTGACCTTGGGGAATAGATAAGTCACATGGTGCTAGTCAGACGAATAAGGTATGTAATTTAATACTTAGATGCTGTACTTTACTAGAAACCTCTTTTAGCCAGTGTATTGTCTTGATGTAGAACCCTTGACTTGTTCTTCCACAGTTTAGTTCATTCTGTTATTTCCTGTTGGAGTCGAGCAAGTACCGCAAGGTAATAATTTTGATTGATTAATAGTGGGGATACACAATTCTATGAATATTGAAAAACAAGGCAATCACCATCACTTTCAATCTTGGTTTGCTAATTGGAACTTCTTTCACTTTCAGTGAAGCTGGCCTTTCCACTGTATGGATTGGTGCATAATTTCTGTAAGTCAAAAACCAAGATCTGTCACGTGGTTTCACCCTTTCCAAGAAACTAGTACATTTTCAGTGGTACTCAGGTTGTCAATACAACCATTTCCACGAGTTTTCTTTTTGTTCATCATGGGAATCTTTGGCACTAGTTTCGCTTAAATTTTTCTCATGTTAAATTGGATATGAAAAAGTTGTATTAGATATTCATCAACAATTACTGCAGTTCCAGCAATCGATCAAATACTCAACCGATGCTTACTTTTTCATATATTCATCCGTTTTTTATAATGACAGGCGTCCTGGTCGTGAGACATCTTCAGTGTCTTAGAAACGGTTGAACCACTCAAAAACTCATGTACATCAGAAACAGTGTTAGCATCGTACTTCTTTTACTGAAAGATACGTTGCAATAGCCTTTTTTCCAAGTTACATGTGAAACTCCACAACAATTAGTTGCTGTATTATTACAATTATCATTTTTCTGGCAAAACAAAGTAACAGCTCTTACACAAACAAAGGCTACGGCCTTGCTGATTGTCTGCAGACACTAGAGATGATGTATTCGACTTCGACAGTGTGTTGCTTAATAGCTACTGGCTATTCATCTTCCAAACATGTGTGTCCTGTTATTTTGTAGCCACACCTCATGCTATGGATTCTGTATTCTTCAGCATATAAACAGAAAATGAATTATGTCTGGTTTCTCAAAGGATAGGACAATATCCCTGCAAATTGCTAATTGAAAATCATTTTCTATTTTTAGATTACCTTTATCTCAAAATCACCTTTTTGTGACATGTTTATAATATTATTTTCTAAGATTCTGAACTCATTGCTTGCATTCCACAGTAAATTTTTCTGCTCATGAATGAATTCTAGTTATCTTTCTTCTGACTCCATCCATGACAGATATGACTCTTTCAAGCTTTACATTTGTGTTTCTCTTCATTTATTATTATATGATCCCTGGAAATTTGTAATAGGTTTGAGATATATCCTACACCACTTTTTTATTGATTGATAAAATAAAATACGTTTAATTTTGTTTTGCATTTGACCTTAATAATGCTATTTTCTGTTCTTCTCTTCATTTTCGAAAATACAAGTATGTTAAGGAAATACATGTGATATTTTAAGAAAATTCTGTAATTTTGTGTTATCTGTGATTTATGTTAAGTATGATCACTGTCATTTCTCATGTATATAGTGTTTCCCATTCAAGAATCGATTTATTGTTTTGTTATACTCCTAGTTACCATTTGTCATAGATTTTGTTGTCATTTATCACTTTTGTAACACACACAGTCGTCTTCTACCTCCTCACTAGAATGTGAGTTCATTGGGTGAGAGACTTCTATGATTTTTATAGAATATTTTCGCTTAAAAAATGAAACTCTTACTTTCTGTTTGAGATTTTTTCAATATCTCTAACAGTATTGTTTCGTTTCATAATATTAATATTTTCTTAATATTAATGTGTCATTATTGTTCTGTCAGAAGTACTGAAGGTGTATAAATGTTGAGCAATATACCATTATTTGGAATTTGTGGTTACATTAAGAGTCAAATATTCAAAATTTGAATTATTGTTATGCAACAGTTACACATAGAATATTGTTTGATTACCACAAACCAAAAGGCTTGATTAAAGCATTGGTTTTGGCCACAACAAATGACACACTCTTCGAACACTAAAGTCTCACAAAATTATAAGTAATATTTTTCTGTACCAAATGAGTGGTGAATTATATCTTTGCACACTTATAAGTAATGAGTTTTTGTATTTTGATTGAAAATTGCTAGTCGAAGGCTATACTGTCTTTGTTTGATTCTTAAAAAGAGTATCATAGTTAACTACTGCATTGTTGCATTTATTTAGAAAATGCATATATGACAGTTAATATTTGTTGTTTTATTGTTTTTGACAACATTTTTAGCATTTTTGTGTTATTTACTAAATTGTCACTGATAGATGAAATCACATTTCCTTATAATTGTTTATACAAATTGATTTAGAATTTTCTATTACCCTCTAAAATTTCTTAGCCAGTAGAGAAACTTTTTTCATCTCTAACATATTCTGTTAGTCTTTTGTTTTCCTTTCCATAGATGGGACAAGTAGCTTCAAATATTTTTGATCAATTTCTATTTTTTCTCTGTGATATGATTATTATGTCACATTGTAACATACACAGCAAGTTTTCAGTCATTATTCTGGTTTCGCTGCTTGTTAATAGTTCACTGAATATAATGATTTCTTTTGGTAAGGACTGCACCTTCCCTCAGTTGCAATGTCAAAATCATACATTTTGTTTGTTCATGAATTTTATGTAGTCATCATTTTATTGGAAATGTGGATTAATGGCTCTGAAACTGATTTACTGTCCATAGACTTAACTATATATACAGGGTCTGTTGGTTACTGAGGATAGTGTACTGAACAACTTTATATCAGTATTTATGTAATTTGCAGACTAGTAATAATAGCCATTACCAGTCATATGATTTTATGTTGGTTAGTAACTCCTACTACACGTGGAAAGAGCAAGCCTTTGATGCTTACTTTTACCTTTCAGTAGGTCAGATGTTAAAGTGTGGACACGTTTGCAAAAACGGCTAGTCTAAATTGATATGTGTAGTCCATTTAGGTGTGCAGTATGAGTGTGCAGAAAGCATCAGATGATAAAGTATGTGACATGTTTGTAGGAAGACTTTTTGATACAGAAAAAAAAATCAACACACCTATACATTAAGGTACCACATATAAAAATATCTGCACCTATACCCATTACACCCTGTATGTTGGCAACTTCTATGACTGCAGAAATGATGGCAGATGCCTGGTATAGCAATGTAAACAACACACAGTTAGTGACAAGTGTGAATACTCAGTTTTAACAGACATATGTATGTTATAAGACATTCACTCAGGGAAAGAAGGCTCAGACGTAGAAGAAAATCTCAAATAATATAATTGAGTGCTACAAAACAGTAATGCCTTATTTCATTTTATAACACAAAGCAGAATGAAAATAGGATTTGAATATAACAGTGGCGCCATTCCCGCGTGCTCCGCCCCCTCCCTCCCTGCCTACACAAGTAACGCCCCCTTCTCCCACACGCACGCACACGGTGCCCGCCCCCTCTCCCCGTTTGGCTAAAGAAGTGAATAAAAAGATATTGACCAAGTGCAATGTGCACAAATTATTACATTGTCTAGAATTCTTACATTTTATGAAGCATTTTGATTAAATGCCATTAATATTTATACTGTCTACTATTGGTGAACAAGGCACAAATTCAACATATGTTTGTGTACTGTAGCATATATTCGTCAATGCTACAGTTTCAATTAGATTTCATCGTGACGCTGGGAAATTCTAAACTGAAAGAATACTCAAGGAAGAGGACTGTCTATGATCAACAAAGAAACTCTCGATTGTACTAGAGGATGCTTTTACATTTTTGTGAAGTTCTAATGGAACATAATTATCTGAGTGATGTTTGGATCTTTTTTCTGATGCTACTATATTGTTTATCGGTATTGCAGATAAACTTCAATTACATAATGGAAGGAGTTGGTAGAGAGAGTGTGGAAGAAGATATGAAAACATGTTATGTAAGACTGAATTAATGTATAAGGAATGCATCGACAGTAAATAGTAAATATAGGGGTATAGAATAATAACAGCCATTCACAATAGGCGATTTCATATCATTTGTAGTTTGGGGCTTGTGCCTATCTTCAGGTTGTTTACATTTGAATATGTGTCTCTATGCTCAGTGTTGGAGATCATTGTTTAAATAAAATCAGGTAATGTAATGATGACTAAATACACACAACTGAGACAGTTGGAAGTTGATATGTAAGATATGTTGTGAGATATTGTAGTACATACATGCAGCTGGAGTAACCACATCATTCCTACAGCACGTTTATCACATATATTATTTTTACAAAAAAACTCGATTCTTTTTACACATTACCTTTATATTAGTCAACATAGCAATTACTTGTTCTTCCATATTGTGCCTTTGATACAGTAGATTGTAGTAACTTCAGAAGCACATGCACTCACAATATCCAATGTGTTTACAGACGAGAACACAAGTTGTGGTCAAAGAGCTTATATCTAAGAAGTATAGAGATGTTACACAGAGAGAAAAGTACAGATACTAGAGTTTGTGAAATTGAAATTATTACATGTTTATGGAACTGCACTGTGAGTTATAATGTACAGAATAGTTGCTGGGAAATAATATATGGTTAAATGATCATTGTAATTTTTTTGTTCTGAGGGGTAATGAATTACAGGTTTCATTTTAAAAAAAATTCTCGAAGATGTGTAGAAATGACTTGTTTACCAGGTCTGTTGATTCATTGAGTGGTTCTAGGCGCTACAGTCTGGAACCACGCTACAGTCACAGGTTTGAATCCTGCCTTGGGCATGGATTTGTGTGCTGTCCTTAGGTTACTTAGGTTTAAGTAGTTCAAAGTCTAGGAGGCTGATGACCTCAGATGTTAAGTCCCACAGTTCTTAGAACCATTTGAGCCAATTTGCTTCATTGAGAATGGGATGTGATGATTTGGTGCTGGTGCTTCAAGCTCTTGAAGATTCATTTTCTTTTCTTTTCTGAAAGTTTGTAGTATCAGCAGGTTGTCTTTAATGGTTGTGGATGTGTGGCCATCTCCTTTCAGATGTGTCGCAAAGGTGGAGTTATCAAAGTTATTTAACTGGAAGAGATCCATGTGTTCTTAGTGTCTTATTGTGAAACTTATACCTGTTCAAAAAATGTTCAAATGTGTGTGAAATCTCACGGGACTTAACTGCTATGGTCATCAGTGCCTAAGCTTACACACAACTTAACCTAAATTATCCTAAGCACAAACACACACACACATGCCCGAGGGAGGACTCGAAACTCCGCCGGGACCAGTCGCACAGTCCATGACTGCAGCACCATAGGCAGCACAGCTAATCCCATGTGGCGAAACTTATACCTGTCTGGCATATGTAGAAGTGTGGGAAATTGTCAGATGGAAGTTTGTAAACATGTGCCAAAAGACATTTGAGTATCAATCTTATGAAAAAGATTAGCAAGTTGGTATGAAATTTCTCCTATAAAAGGGATGTGAGCAAGTGTGTGTGTGTGTGTGTGTGTGTGTGTGTGTGTGTGTGTGTGCACGTGCGTGTGTGCGTGTGTGTGTGTGTGTTCTTTTGAAACTGGTTAGGAGGTGTACATCATTTCATTTTGATTTTGTTGTGAAGTTTGTCATTTACATGTGTGTTGCATCCATTCCTGTGTGCATTTCCTTTGAGAAGTTAATTTCTTTTTGTTGATCAAGAGGGCTGAGTGGAAGTTTATGGATACGATTTAGTGTAGATCTGAAGAATGTCATTTTGGGTTATATTGGGTGACAGGAGAACTCGTTTATGGCAAAATCAATGGTGGTGTGTTTTTGGCTGAAAGGCTTGTTTGTTATTTACATTAGAGATCATGACATCAAAAAGACTGATTCCTTGATCTACTTGATGTTCCACAGTGAAGTTTGTTATTGTACATGCTACTGTATGTGGAAGGTTTTCAGTCTCATAAGTTGTACCATTTGCAGGATAATGGCATCATCAACATAACTTTTATAATAAATTATTATGTCTTTAGGCAAACATTCTGAGCTGAAGAATTGATTTTCTATGTGAATGATACAAATGTTTGCAACGATTCATGCTAAACTACTTCCCATTGCAAGACAATCGTCTTGTTTGTAAATTTTGTTGTTTAAAGAGAAACAAATGTGTGGCATGATTAATTCTAACAGTTCAGTGAGTTCATATATCTAAGCCTTGGATAACTTTTTGTATTTTGATAGGTTGTTTTTATTTAACTGGATTGTGTCATAAATAGGTATGATAGGGTAAAGGTTCGTCATGTTCACTGAAGCAAATTTGTCACCCTGTGGTGTTAGTATGTCTTTGATATCCTTTATAAGATCATAGCAATTCTTAATTGAAAAGGTCTTTTCATAAGTATAAAAATTGCTGAGAATCTTTTCTGCATCTTGCTGATGAAATATACTGTAAATTTGTTGATTTAACTATAGAATATATATGAACATTTGGCCTATGGATTTTTCATTGTGAATGTAGTTTTGGTGCTGATGGGTTTGTGTCAAGGCATTTTATCACAGCATAGTCAGATAACAGGAAATCAAAAGATATCAGTAGTTTCTTTAGCTGGTCTTGAATAAATTTGATAAATTGACTTTTGCAAGTCATCTGAAAGAACATGGACACTCAGCCAAAAACCATAATCATGATCAGTTCCTTTTCCTGTTGTATCTGTATGTCTATATATTTGCAGCATCTCTGTGTTTCTCAGCTCTAAGCTTCTTGACCATAACCTCTGTTTCCTTATGGAAACATGTGGGATTTTGTAGTTACTAACATCTGTTGTATCAAAGATATGAAGTGGATATAACGATAATTACGATATTGATTAGTATACAGGTAATTTGTGAAAAATTGATATTTTTTTAATTAAAATGTGCTAAATGTAATGTGAAAACAACATGGATACTGCAGCTATGTGTATTTACTATAGTGTCTTATAATATATGACTTACCAACTTCCAGTTGTCTCAGTTGTGTCTATTTAGTCATCATCACTTTACATGTTCAAGTAAACAATGATTATCTCCAATATTAAGCATGGAAACATGTATTTCAATGTAAACCACCTCAAACCCAAAACCAGCCATATGTTAAATAAAAGCATCTTTAATGTGACTGGTAGCAGTTATTATTCTACACTCTATATAGGAGAAGTCACAGAGTTTGGCTTATATCCATTATGTATAAAATTCAAGTACAAATTAAACCTGAAGTCATGCAATCAGTTTATAATTGTTTGTATTTAGGCCAGCTTAGGATAACTATTGGATTGACAGGGAAACAGATAAAGTAGAGAAGAGTAAAAGTGCAGTTGAGTGCTTTTGGTAAACAATATTGTTTTCAAAATTAAGTGTCCTACATGTCTGAAAAAAAAAACAGGATACTCTCAGAATAGTACCAGGTTTTGTTTTTGAATGTGAAAAATGGACGAAAACCTCAGGGTCGCTGGGCAGACAGTGGATCGTTGCATTATGGAAGATATCAGGAGTGACATAAATACAAACCATGGCTCAGGGAACAGACTGGCAGGGAATGTGACTAGAGAGAAAATTAAATGGTTGTGGACAGGACATTTATCCAAGTGACGTTAGTATTTATGGCCACGGAAGTTTTTTGCTGGGTTCCAATAAACATGGAGAAGAAAACTTTGTCATGACCTAATGCAAGGTGCCTGTAAGGTATTATAAACCATACAAGGGCAACGTGCAGAAGTTTGGTTGAAGAGTGAAATGCATGGAAAAATCCATAGTTTGGTAAACGAGTGGCGATACAGCCCATTGTGCAAGCTGAGGAACTTCTGAACTTATCTCAGATGAATATATGCAATTTTTAGATAGACGCAATCTTTCGATTTGAGTGGCACTATCACCTTGGAACTTACTCTTTTGTTACTCCTACAGCTCTACCAAAAATGTGCATGTTGCAGGTTGATGAGTACAAGTACATTTAATTCCTTTGTTCTTTAGCACTAACACATATTTTCAGTTAAGTGATATTTTTTCTAACTTGTGATTAGGTTTTTCTCCACTCATGGGTTCTCTACACTTTGAAGCAATGGTATGTTACGATTTCAGATCGCTTCAAGAATCAGACGAAATCAGTGTGGCACTTTTCGCAGTAAATTTCAGTAGTCAGCCTTTCCCAGTGTGTACTCTAATCACTACAGGGGTCTTTCAGTAACTTCCATCGATAAACTGCTCCATCTTATTCAAAAATTCACGAATTACCTCTAATACCGCTATTTCTTTATCAGTCTTTGTAGGTTTTTGAGGAGACAATGTTCGTACTTAAAATGCGTAACATACAGGATCCACAATTTTTTCTGGTTTTTCTGATAAACAGACGGTGCAGACTAAGACTGAAAGTGAAAAACTTTCTAAAAGTGATGACATTATATATATGAAATTACAGCAATGTTCTTGGATAACATGAGCTATGTTGTACGGATTCTGTTGGTAGCCCATCTGTAGATTTCTCGACCTGGAGGCTGACAGCGTAACACTGGTACTCATTATGCTCTGCAAATGTGCTGGAAGAGTACATGTGGAATGCAAATATCTTCACTGTGGGAAATTCAGTGATCTACTGAAAATACACGTCTGGGAGACCAGTATGAAAAGGAATGGATGCAATCGATGTTTGGCACCTACATTGGAAACATGGGTTAGACTCACTCAGAGGTGAAGAGTATATAGTAATATGTAGAAATGCTTAGACCACTGATGATGCCTAATATGAATAGGTGAAAAATGTTGGTGAATGTTGTGTCAGCTACTGTGGCGGTCAGCGCAGACACAAACAAGGAAGAAGAGAAGATGCAATGGCCGGCAGCAGGAATCTAAAATTATTTGTTAAAACACTTTCATATTAGGACACTTTATTTATTAAAAGAAACTAAGTATAACTTAACTTCTCTAGATTCCTGTGCTTCCTACAAACAGTTACTTATACAGATCTTTACTACTCACAGAACTCAGGGTAAGTATCGTCTTCCTAATACTCCGTACTGATGCTCTCAAAGACTGCGACCAGACTGGGCTGAACAGTCATGGACGGCTGGTTAAGTCAGCATTGATGGGGGTACCGAACTCTTCCTGAGGTTGTAGCACTGCCCACTCTTTTCACTGGCTCTTGTGTCAGCGCCTACCTGATGCCATTTCGGAGCAATGCGCTAGTCAGTGTGCAGTGTATTTTTTAGGAGTACACGTTACTACCCTCCAAAATGCCGCACTATTGTCATGTAGGGAGCCATCTTACAATAGTAGGGAGGGGAGTGGGGAAGAGGGTGGGGGGAGAGCAGAAGGCAGGAACCTAGGTGGCGTGAGGAGCTGGGAGCTGCAGCTGGGACCGATGCAGAGACCCTGGACCTGTCCCCAGAGCCGTCCTTCACTCCGAACGAAACGTCGGTCGAAAAACCCCCCGGAAAGGCTCTCACTCACTTCCTGAACCTGTTCGACGAAAAACGGAGAGGGCAGCGATGACGATGGCAGCAGGTGATGACGCCGACGAGAGAGGCGCAGGGTCCATGACGGGTGCCGGGGCGAGTGCTACAAAGTTGAGCAGCTGCAGTGGCGAAGGCGATGAGTCCAGCTCCATTGGTTGGTTCCACAGGCAATGCCGCAGAGGCATCTGGGGGCGGTCGCATCGGCGCAAGATCCCGGTAGGATGCGAATCTGGGGACAGAAAATCTGCAGAAGAATCTCGCAACTGATTAGCAGGACATTGAATTAAGTACAAGCAAGTGCCCAAATTCCGAAGAGTCGTTCCACCCTCCCAGAGCCTGGTGCGATCAAAAACTTTCGAAAGAATAAAAGCATTAGGTACAAAGCGATACTTGCAGAACGTGGGAGGCGCCATACACTGTGGTGGATGCAGCAACTGGAGCAGTGTGTGGTGATGCCAGCTACGTAGAAACTCTGAAAGACAGTCGTGGGGCTGGGAAGCAGTACATTGCGAAATGGTTCAAATGGCTCTGAGCACTATGCGGCTTAACTGCTGTGGTCATCAGTCCTCTAGAACTTAGAACTACTTAAACCTAACTAACCTAAGGACATCACAAACATCCATGCCCGAGGCAGGATTCGAACCTGCGACCGTAGCGGTCGCGTGGTTCCTGACTGTAGCGCCTAGAACCGCTCGGCCACACCGGCCGGCTACATTGCGAAAAACAGCAGTGGTACTTGTTCCCGTGTGTGAGAGGCACCTAGTTTCTTCATCTGTTGCTTGATCATATGCACAAATCGTTCAGTTCCTCCATTCAATTGCGGATGAAACGGAGCATGGGTAAGGTGAGTGATACCACTGTCTGTTCAAAGTCCTGAGACGTAAACTGTGGTCCGCTGTCTGTAACTAGAACTTCAGGCAAACCTTCCAAGTAAAAAATGGATGACAAAGTCTGATTGGTACTACGTGACATAGTGGAGTTCTTGGGCACTGCAAACAGAATTTCGCTAAAAGACCCCACAACAATAATTCAACGAATGGTCAAAATGGACCAGAAAATATGCACTCACTGCGACAGCGATTGAGACTCTGGCCAAGCGGAAAATGTTTGCGGCGGGGCTGATAGATTTCCAGCACATGTGTAACCGTGCGACTCATCTGTCCAATGTCGTTGTCGAAGCCTGGCCAAGTACAGTGCCAACACGCTAACTTTTCTGTGGGTATAATTCCCTAATGTCCTTCGCGGAGCAATCGCAACACATCTTTTTGCAACACTTGAGGAATAATCACACGAGATTGTCCAGAGGCTTTCTGCAATAAAATCACTCTGTGCTGGATAGAGAGGTCATGCCGACGAGCACAATAGCGGCGCACAAAAGAATTCTGGATGTTTTTCACTGAAGGAGGCCAAGCAGTGTGGATGTAGTGTAACGAAAGGTTCAAGTCAGGGTTTGCTTCTGTGGCCTGAGCAATTTTCCTGTAGTTCAGTGGAAAAGTCTGTAAAACTTCACTGTAATGCGCAGCAATCTGACAGCAAGATGTGGATGTAGCATCGAATCCAGAATCAGGACCAACAAGAAGGCGAGGAAGGGAGTCAGCACGTGCATGCTGTGGCATGGACCGGTACAATATATCTTACTGATAACTGTGATATTAACAAACCCCAACAATCCAGTTTCTGAGCGGTGTGCCGCGGAACATGTTTGGTTGGAGGAAACAAAGACTGAAGTGGCTTATTGTCCGTCACTAGGCAAAACTTCAGACCAAACAGATAGTGGTGAAACCTTGTCACTCCACAGATGACTGCGAGCGCTTCCTTCTCGATTTGGGAATAGTTACAGTGAGTCTTGGTCAATGACTTGGAAGCGAAAACAATCGGCCTCTCCTGTGAACCAAATCTGTGCGAGATCACAAATATAAAGTAGTACCCACTGCCAAAAACAGGCTTAACAGAATCGAAATGAACAAGGTATCTGTCACTCAACAAGGCATTTTTAAGTTTCTGAAATGCATCTTGACACTCTTTGGCCCAAACAAAAGGAACATTCTTCCGGCGCAAACGATGCAACAGAGTAGAGGTCTGGGCTGCATTGAGTATAAACCAGATATAATATGTCGACTTCCCAAGAACTGATACAATTCCGACACGTTCCGCAGGGCAGGAAGGTCCCAGGTGGCCAGCAAATCTAATTGAAGGGGATGAACACCTTGGCTATTTGGAACGTAGCCTAAGTACTGAATTTCAGACTGGAAAAGGCACATCTGTCAAGGTGACACTTCAAACCTGCAGCTGAAAGAAGTTGAAAAAGCGAACGAAGATTACGGATATGTTACTCCGGTTTACGTCCTGACACCACAGTATCGTCCAAGTAATGTGAACGGAATGGAACTTTTGCAGTTGGTTGGTTCAAATGGCTCTGAGCACTATGGGACGTAACTTCTGAGGTCATCAGTCCCCTAGGACTTAGAACTACGTAAACCTAACTAACCTAAGGACATCACACACATCCATGCCCCAGGCAGGATTCGATCCTGCGACCGTAGCGGTTCCAGACTGTAGCCCCTAGAACCACTCGGCCACTCCGGCCGGCTTGTGCATTGTCCTTCATTGTAATGAGTCTTTTGGGTTGAAAGCAGAAACAGAAAGTACATTGTCCGGAATAGAAAGACCAAGCAAATCAAATGAATTTGACCCAAAAATATTTTCAGTCAAGCACAAAATTGTGTCACTCTTCTGGTGTGAGACTGGAATGTGGCAGGCAGGCTACATGTTCCAAGCACTGGACTGTCCTGACCGTTATACGCAGTAAGTTGCTTGCAAGATTTTGTCAACTGTGGCGAGGCCAAGTGTTCATAAGTGGCACGAGTTAGCAATGTAACAGGAGCGCGAGTATCTAACTGAAATCTCACACAGCAGTCGGCATTGACTATGTTCGCAGACAGTTTGTTTGACCGTCGTTGCACAGCACATGGGCAGGGTGAAGCCACATCCTGATTTTGGTCGTTAATAGGACCTGCAGCCAGTGTAGAAAAAAACTAAATACACTGAGAAGGTGCTCCGCGTTTACAAGAGCGAACGTGGGTAGAGTTGTTTTTCTGTTCCAAGCACACGGACTGTACATGACCTGGCTTTCCACAAGCAAAGCAAATCGCGTTCCACGAAGGTCAGTGTTCTCTATTATGCTTGAAGAAGCAGTAGGGACACAGTTTCAGTGCAGACATACGTGTTTGCCCTTGTTTACTCTCGCAGCGGCGTGGTGGCCTGCTTGCGCGCAGCAGTCGGTCGTAAGGTCGTACCTGTTCGTCACTTGGCGATACACTGCAAATGGGAGCTAACGCAAAGTTTTTCATGACGCTATCACACGAGCCCTGATGTTCAGTAATCTGTGACACTTGTTTCAAAGTAGGATCGGAATATTGGAGATTTTGTTCACATTTCCTGCTGTCTGGCACATTGTAGATAATTGCACCCTGAATCATTGCATCACTATAATATTGTTGACAGCTACATTGAAAACATCACTGTTATGTCAAGCCCTTAAGTTCAGCGACCCACTGATGGTATGTCTGTTCTGAGTTTTTCCGCAATCGAAAGAACTTGTAACGAGCTGCAACAACCTGTAACTGATCCTCATAATACTAAGTGAGCCGGCCGGTGTGGCCGTGCGGTTCTAGGCGCTACAGTCTGGAGCCGAGCGACCGCTACGGTCGCAGGTTCGAATCCTGCCTCGGGCATGGATGTGTGTGATGTCCTTAGGTTACTTAGGTTTAAGTACTTCTAAGTCTAGGGGACTGATGACCTCAGATGTTAAGTCCCATAGTGCTTAGAGCCATTTTGTGCCGGCGATGGACAAGAAATAAGAAAGTTTCACAAGTACCCTGCACTTGATGAGTAGCGTCGAAATGAGCATAGTAGTCAAAAAATGGTTCAAATGGCTCTGAGCACTATGGGACTCAACTGCTGTGGTCATCAGTCCCCTAGAACTTAGAACTACTTAAACCTAACTAACCTAAGGACATCACACACATCCATGCCCGAGGCAGGATTCGAACCTGCGACCGTAGCAGTCGCACGGTTCCAGACTGCGCGCCTAGAACCGCGAGACCACCGCAGCCGGCGCATAGTAGTCATTCCAGTCTTTGGGTCCTTCATTGAAAGCGTGGAACGGCGGGATACATGCTGTGGATGTGGCTGGCTGTTGTGGCGGCGTTGATAGAACAGTGGCTTGTGCATTGACGAGCTGCTGGATGGCCGTCATCAACTGCGACGTTTGTTGGTTCTGAAACTGAATAAAATGCAGTAGATCAAAGCCAGCACCATCCGGAAGCGTAGACACAGATGATGTAGGAGGAACTATAATAAGAACAACCAAGTACTTATAAGAAAAAGTAAGTCAAAAGAAAGAAAGCAAGTAGTAGCAATGCACCTCAGAAGAAAAGAGAGAAAAATTAGTGACGCACTGCGGCAGAGCATCAGTGAGCGAACGCAGCACTGCTTCTGCAATTCTCGTAGCCAGTTGTGTCGGCTACAGTGGAAGTAGGCACCGACACAAACAAGGAAGGTGAGAAGTTGCGATGGCTAGTATCAGGCACCCAACTCATTTGTACAAAACACTTTTAAATTAGGACACTTTATTTTTAAAAACAAAGTAAGTATAACTTAACTGCTCATGATTCCTGTGCTTCCTGTGCCTCCTAGGAACAGTTACTTATACAGACTTTTACTGCTCGCAGAACGGATGGTAAGTATCATTCTCCTAATACTCAGTACGAATGCTATAGAAGTCTGCAACCAAACTAGGCTGACCAGTGATGGGTGACTGGTTAAATCAGTGTTGACAAGGGGGCTCTGAACTCTGTCTTCCTGGAGGTATGGCACTGCCCACACTTTCCACTGGCTTGCGGTCAGCACCTTCTGGACGCCATTTGGTGGCGATGTACTGGTTGGTGTGCAGCTGATGCTTTAGGATTGCACAGTGATAAACAAAATAAACATTCATTTCCAGAAGATGGATAATACAGTATTTCTTTCTGTCTATGAGATAAACATGACTGGAGTAGCAACTAAGGAAGACTGGCTGTAAATATTAACATCATGCATTTAGTGTTCAGCAAGTTACAGTCTTCTTTGCAGAGAAAAGATGCAGGTGAATGGGTAGAATTTACTTTGCTTGGAGGTCAGGTATTCACGTAGTGAAGGAATTGGCATATTTCATCAAGATATGAGAGGTATTAGCGATAAAGTTAGAGAACTGCTTATAGATGTTTACTCTGACATTGTTGGTACATCGGCGCACCACTTAAATAATTTGACAATTCAGAGGCTTCCTTTACCAGGTTACAGATTAGTTGGCTGTTTTTAGCCATGTACGAAAAAAACAGTATTCCATTCGAGTCCGTAGACATATCATGTCATTGCTCTGAACAGGTATTTGGATGTCACGCAGAGGCAGCTGAATTTAATGAAACTAAACTTCTGCTTGTTGTAGTTTATACGTCTCCTAACACTGACTTCAGAGCATTTCTGTTTAAGTTAGACAATGTTCTTGGTTCACTTTATAGGAAGTACCAAAAATTAGTTATATGTGGTGATTTCAATATTAATTTTGTATATGATTATGCTAGAAAAAGGATGTTGGTAGCTTTCCTAAACTCATATGATCTGATACAGATTGTGTTTTTTCCAACTAGGGTGCTGTGAAACTGTAGCACAGCCATACACAACATTTTTATTCATTCTCCATTACTAGATGGGCATTCTGTTTGTAAAAGGGTGAATGGCCTTCAGACCATGATGCACGAATTTTAACACTAAAAGGCTTTTGTATTCAAACAAATGTCACACATAATTACAAACTATTTAGGAAAGCTAATCCAATGACAATGGAGTTTTTTAAACCTCGTTAAGGAACAAGAGTGGCAGGATGTTTATAGTGCCGATAACATAGATCACAAATATAATGCTTTCCTTAACACATTTCTCATGCCCTTTGAGAGTTGCTTTGCTTTAGATCGATCTAAACAGGGTATTAACAGTAAAAGGCAGTGCAGGTGGAGGTCTAGGGGGGTAAGGATATTATGTAGAACAAAGTGGGAATTATATCAAAATGTTAGAAGTAGTCACAATCCAGGTACACTAGTCCATTACAAACAGTATTGTAAGGTGCTTAAAAATGTTATTAGGAACGCAAAGGCCGACCGCGGTGGTCTCGCGGTTCTAGGCGCGCAGTCCGGAACCGCGCGGCTGCTACGGTCGCAGGTTCGAATCCTGCCTCGGGCATGGATGTGTGTGATGTCCTTAGGTTAGTTAGGTTTAAGTAGTTCTAATTTCTAGGGGACTGATGACCACAGCTGTTAAGTCCCATAGTGCTCAGAGCCATTTGAACCATTTTCTTTGAACGCAAAGAGTGTGTGGTCCGTAAACAGAATAGGTAATTCACAGGATAAAATAAAAACCATAGCGTCAGCGGCACTAGGTCGACGATATAAAGTCAGTTCGTACTAAAAATATTTCTGTTACTGATAAGTCAGATAAATGTACAGTATTTAACAGTCACTTTCTGAGCATTGCTAGAGAATTAAATAAAAACATAGCTTCTACAGGGAATCATTTAACTCTTGTAAATGCCTTTCCGAGATTGATGTTTGAAATATTCCTCTGTGATACTGACAAGGGGGAGATTGAGTCAATAATTAAATCACTGAAGACTAAGGACTCTCATGGATATAATGTAATGCCTAGCAGCATATTAAAGTATTGTGCTGCACGTGTTGGCTCTGTACTTAGCCATATTTGTAATTTTTCGTTTAAGAATGGTCAGTTTCCTGAACGATTAAAGTACTCAGTAGTAAAGCCACTTTATAAAAAGGGAGAGAGAGATAACGTAGACAATTTTAGACCTCTTTCTATGCCATTAGTGCTTGCTAAAGTTATTGAAAAGCCTCCTTATGTGAGGATAATTCGTCATTTTATTTCACATAATTTGGTATCAAGCCAACGGCCTTGCCGGTTCCCGTCAATCACCGGAGTTAAGCGCCGTCCGGCTGGGCTAGCACTTGGATGGACGACCATCAGGTCTGCCGAGCGCTGTTGGCAAGTGGGGTGCACTCAGTCCTTGTGAGGCAAACTGAGGAGCTACTTGATTGAGAAGTAGCGGCTCCGGTCTCGTAAACTGACATACGGCTGGGAGAGCAGTGTGGTGACCATATGCCCCTCCATATCCGCATCCAGTCACGCCTGTGGACTCAGGATGACACGGCGGTCGGTCGGTCCCGTTGGGCCTTCATGGCCTGTTCGGACGGAGAGAGTAAGAGTAAATTTGCTATCAAAGGTACAGTTCGGTTTTAGGAAGGGTTTAACAACTGAAAATGCTATATTCTCTTTCTTCTGTGAGGTGCTGGATACACTAAATAAAAGGTTTCAAACGCTAGGAATTCTTTTTGATTTAACTAAGACGTTTGATTGTGTTGATCGCAAAATATTGCTCCAGAAGTTGGACCATTATGGAATATGGGGAGTAGCTCACAGTTGGTTCACCTCTTACTTTAACAACAGACAGCAGCAGTGCTGAGTGGGGCACAGTCAAATGGGGGCAGCTCCAGTGTTGGGGCCACTTGTGTTCCTTCTTTATATGAATGATATGCCCTCTAGTATTACAGATGACTCTTAAATTATTTCTGTTTGCTGATGATACTAGCTTGGTAGAGAAGGATGTTGTGTGCAACATAGGCACTGTTTCAAGTAGTGAAGTTCATGACATGAGTTCATGGCCTGTAGAAAATAAATTAACGCTAAATCATAGTAAGAATTAGTTTTTACAGTTTCTAACACACAATTCAACAAAGCCCAACGTTCTAATTTCACAGAATGGGCATATGATTAATGAAACAAGAAAGCTCAAATTTCTAGGTGTTGTAGATATTAAGCTGTCGTGGAAAGCCAAACTTCAGAATCTTATTTAAAGATTTAATGCTGCCATTCTTACTGTTCCAACGGTATCTAAAGTAAGTGATAGTTCGACACGAAAAATAGTCTAATTTGCCGATTGTCATTCACCTGTGCGGCATCGTATTATATTTCGGGGTAATTCCAAGGATATTTTCGGCTCAAAAACGGGCGGTTCGGGTGATAAGTGGGGCAAGTTCACGAAGCTCTTGTTGATCCCCGTTTATTAGTCTGGGTATTCTTACATGGTCTCTCAATGTATAAGGTTACCATAAAGTCCCTTAACAACTTCAAAATTTTATTACAACGGCAGTTGTTGAAATATTTAAAAAAAAATTTATATATACTAAAATTTTGTGTTTTTTGTGTTTTAGGTACTCTGTTGAAGGAAGGAACTGAACCTCTATAAAATGGCAACTTCTCAAGAGAAGGCACAATGTGTGTTCTGCTTTATTGACACAAAATCGGATGTTCAGACTCAACGAAACTTCAGAACGAAATATGGAAGAGATCCACCATCGCTCCCTTCAGTCCATGCATGGCACAACAAATTTATGGAGACAGGATAAGGGGAGGAGTGGGCGACCAAGAACATCCGAGGAAAACTTCGATCGCTTTTTAAACATCTTCACTCGTTCACCTACGAAGTCCATCCGCACTGCTGCCAGACAGTTGCAACTATTACGTTCAATTGTGCATAAGGTCCTCTACAAGAACTTATGGTTGTACGCTTACAAAGTGCAACTGTTACAGACATTTGAGCCAAATGACAAGCCAAAACAGACAGAGTCAGCACTCAGCATGCTGGAACGCCTTTCGGAGGATGAAGCATTCCTCAAGCGAGTTTGTTTCAGTGACCAGACAACTTTTCATGTTTCTGGTACATTAAACAGATAAAATGTGAGAATTTCGGGATCTGAACACCTCCTTGTGACAAGGAAGCTTCACCGGGATAGTCCAAAAGTAAATGTGTGGTGTGGAATCATGTGCAACCGAATAATTGGTCGATTTTTATTCAATGAGTCAACAATTACTGCAAATGTTTACCTCGACCTTCCGACCGAATACGTAGCACCTCAACTGATTGACTTACAACCATCTATCATTTTCCAGCAATATGGTGCACCACCACATTGGGGACTGCATGTTCGTCGGTTCCTCAATGAAACATATCCAGGCAGATGGATCAGGAGGGATGGACCAATTCCTTGGCCACCGCGTTCGCTAGATATCACTCCCTTGGGGGTATGTAAAAGATATCGTGTATCAAACACAGATACGGGACATTTCTGACTTGAAGCAAAGGATTCAAAATGCCATTGCCACCATTGATGACGTTATGATACAGCGAACGAGGCGAGAAATTGAGTACCGTCTTGATGTGCTCCGTGCAACTAAAGACGCCCACATAGTGGTCTTTTATAAACACTGATTACAATAAAAGAAATGTTGTTAAAATATTTCAACAACTGCCATTGTAATAAAATTTTGAAGTTGTAAAGGGACTTTATGGACACCCTGTAACTATTCTTTACTGTCGTTTCTTATTAAAATCAGCTTATTCTCAAGAATTAGCATCTTTTACTCAGTTAATAGTAGGCAGAAGTCCAATGTGTTGTTGGCTCGGACGTCCTTGGCACTTATGCAGAAAGGTATGCAATACACTGCTGCATCCATTTTCAATAAGCTACCACAAGAATTCAACGATCTTAGCAGTAATCGAAACTGAAGAGTTACCTCATGGGTCAACCCTTCTATTCGGTCGAGGAGTTGCTTGAAAAATTAAGCTGATTCCTGTGTTATATTGTTGATTGTGTTTACATTAACTTATGGCTTGTCCTTTTTTGGGTCCATAAACATTGATTTTATTACTTTTATGTTGTAATTTCATGTACTGACATGTTCCATGAGCTTGGAGATACACTCCTCAGTTTGGTCCTGCGGAACTAGACGTATAAAAAATAAATAAATAAGTAGATTGCGAAAAAGTATTCCACACTGTACCATATCGACGACTACATAGGAAGGCGAGATCGTATGGAGTATCTTCACAAATACGTGATTGGTTCCAAGAATATGTCTAATAGAAACCAGTACATTGCATTGGACAGCTAATGTTCCACAGAAACGGAAGAAACGTCGCTTGTGCTCCAGTGGAGCATAATAGGACCTGTAATATAAAGCGTGTTTGGTGTTATAAATGCAGATATTTCTACCGGTGACTGACTGCAGTGTACTGAACAATACTGCACCAGCATTTGCGTCATTTGCAGACTAATAATTATAGCTATTGGCAGTAGTATGTTTTAGATTGATTAGTACTTCCAAGTACCTGTGGCATGAGCAAGGCATTAATGCTTATTTTTTTCCTGGGCAGCAGGTCAGGTGTTGAGCTGTGGACATGTGGACCCAAAGTGGTTAGTCTTTAATGGTGCAGTTACGACCGTACAGAAAGCATCACGTAGTAAATTATGCGATGTGTTTGCGGGAACACTCTTAGATGCGATTACTTTTGAAACAAAAGTTTATTTACTTCTTTCTCCATCTGCCTCATTTCATTTGAGCGTCCCGTATACATAAAACGATTTATCAGTCAAGGTCAACAGCACTATAACATCATTCACTGACGATAGTTTTGTATACAGGGAAGTACCGCCGTTGGATGATCGTAAGGAACTGTAAGAGAACTTGACAAAAATTTGCACTCAGTTGAACGAATGACCACTCTCCTTCAATGAGGACAAATGAACCATAATGCCTATTAAAAAGAGAAAGAACCGGATTGCGCATGGTTAGAAGATGAGCAGTGGTCACTATGAACATGTCAAACCATGTCACTAATTAGAGGTAACACTAGAAAACGCTGTGACACGGGACGTTCATCTAAAACTCAGTATTAGGGAAGGCATGTAGAAGCCTGAGACCTACTGGAAAGGTTCTGGGCAAATGCAATGCTTCTACCAAGGAAATCACATACAAAGCGCTACTGCGACCAATTGTATAATACTGTACCAATTTAGGAGTCCCAATCAATAGGGCGTGATAGCGAACTAATTGAGAGACGATCGTCTATGATCGTGACAGGTGAGTATAGCTCATAAGAAAGTGTTATATAACTGCTCAGGAAACGCAAATCGGAGTCTCTGGAATGAAGACGACGGAGCTTTCGCGAAAACCTGTAGGGTAAATTTAGAGAACATGCATCTGAAGAGGACTCTGAGGTCTATTTATATCTCGCATTGGGTTCATGAGAATAACGGAAGAGAGGTTAGGGCATGCACATGGCATACAGGCAGTCATTTTCCCTTCGCTCAGTACACGAATGGAACAGAATAGCAAATCGAGAGTACTAGTACGGCGTACTGGGTGGTTCTAATTAAAGTGCAGCAGCTAACGAACGTCCAACGTGGGTTGTAATTATCGTATGACAGTATACTTGGTAGCCAAGCTAATGTGTTAATGCGGAACGGGTTTAAGCTGGAAGAAAAATAAATTCTGGCCACCAAGTGCAAATCTGGCGCTGCACACTGTATGTATGACGGTGTGACACCTACGCCATCTTTTTGACAAGCCATAACGTGAGTCATCAGAATGGCCATTGAGAATACAGACCGTTCGGCATTAGTGAAACAGTTTTATGTGAACACTATCAGTCGCAGTGCTGCATTGAGAGAGTATCGCCTACTGAAAGATCTGAGGAAGGGGCCCGATGTCATTAAGTTGTTTAAAGAAGATGATAATGAGCTGGGTGTGGCACCTGGAAGAGCAAGATGCTGTATCCCGGTGAAATTTATTACCGAGATTGTGTGCAGCACGTCCGCCAAGTAGTGCTAGTGGTCGTGCAGTGTCACGAGAATTGTCCATCCCATGGCCGACAGTACGGGAAGTTTTGCGGACTATATTATACTTTTACTTGTACAAGATCCAGATGATGCAGCAACTGAAATCTCTTGACCCACAGCAACGTGCTGTGCACCAAGAGCCATTGCACTCGCCATATGTGACTGTATGGTATGCTTTCACAAGTACATTTACCCTCGGTCAGTTCTGATTTGAAGAGAGTACACACAGAGGGACAGTCAGGTGTACTGTGTTGTCTGCTCATTATCGAGACCTCCTTGTGTAATATATGATCGCCGCTTTTGATGAGAGGAGCTGTGTGGGAACCACTATTTTCATGCAGGATCGGGCAACTCCTAACGCAACCTTCCATGGTCAGTATACATCAACACGTTGCTCAAATTCCACCGGAAATGCTGTGAGCAATTGTAGATGACGCCGTTTTATGGATGCAGCACGTCGTCGACGTCTCTGATGCTCATACTGAAAACTGTTTGAGGAGCGGTTATAAATAAAATCAACATATGTCTTTCCCACATGTTTGACCTTTTCCTAATCCTTTACATATTGAAACATTCCCATATGTGTTTGTGCATTCACATCGCCAGATTTGCACCTAGTGGTCAAAACAGAAGCCAGTTTTCTTCCCACGTAGACTGGTTCTGCATTAATGCATTAGAAATCTACGAAGTTTCTCTGCCCTACGATAATTAGAGCACTGGACCACTGTGATTACAACTAGTTGGTACCTTCCGCCATGTGCTGTACCGGGGTCTGTGAAGTGTATATGTAGATGCTGATGTTAACTGATATTTACAAAGCTTACACACTTCGTGACGGCGGTTCATTTCACAACTGTGAATCTCCTCATACTTTGCAATGGGTGACATCTGGAATCCCACCTTCATATACGACACTGAAATTTAGAAATCCCCCCCCCCCCCCAATCCTTTTACGTGCCACTGATGATATGGTACGCTACAGAACTAAGTAAAGCAATGAGAAATCATACATATATAAATACATATATATTCAGCGACCACAGGCCTTGCAGACCACAAACTGCCTCTGTTCCTTTTTGTTTTGTGCTTGATTCTTCTAGGTGTCTTCAGTTTTCAGGGCTGCCAGGTCCTTCGCCATTTTGTCCATCCATCGCTGGCTTGGTCGTCCGATGGGGTATCTGGTTTCCCTTCAAGTGCCTTTTTCACTTCTCTGTCTTCTGGCATCCCATTGGATTCTTCTGCTATTCAGCTTCTGTGCAATTCCTGGTTGTTGCATCGAGAGGTAGATTTCCTAAAAAAATGGTTCAAACGACTCTGAGCGCTATGGGACTTAACTGATGAGGTCATCAGTCCTCTAGAACTTAGAACTACTTAAACCGAACTAACCTAAGGACATCACACACATCCATACACGAGGCAGGATTCGAACCTGCGACCGTATCGGCCGCGTGGTTCCAGACTGTAGCGCCTAGAGCCGCTCGGCCACTCCAGCCGGCATAGATTTCCTAATCCTTCCTTCTGCCCCATTCTCCTTTACCTAATACCAGTCCACACATGTTCCTCATTACTCTTAATTTGTATATTAATAAGGTTTTCTTTTCTCATTTAGTGATGCTCCATGTTTCTGAACCGTTTATAACTGCTGGGCGTATCACTGTGATAAAACTAATGGACTTCGATGGGAAAGAAGAAAGCGTTTTATTGCACCACAGTAAACACAGAAGTAATGAATAACATGTAGAGTCAGTACGACAGAATAAGTAGAGACCAAGTGGCGTATGAGAAAAAGTAACGAAAAAGAAGAAGAAGAATGCAAAAAGTCTTTAACTTACTGCAGTCGGTAAGTGCTCTCACTGGAATAAATATTAGCGTTATTCTGTGAAATCTTTAATTTTTTGAATCCATGTATATTGTCAATCACTTAAAAAAAGCTTAGCGGCATATGGAATGCGAGAAAAGGATTTGTCGTCTTTCATTGCCACTTATGATTGTTATCGTAAATATCAACTTTTCGGTCAGCCAGTTTACTTTCACAACTATTCGACATTAACTTTCAGATAAAATAAAAACACTTATCCGCTGCCTCGGGAGAGGCGTCGGTGAACTGAAAGAAGATAAGACATTGACAACTAATATTACACAATGCATCTGTTTTGAAATACTGGAATTACAACCATAATGAGAGTGTATGTATGTATAGCGCACCATGTGCAGCATATATATTGCCTTAAAATAATTGGATGATGACGACAGAAGTTTAAGTTTCTAAATCGCACTTATGTTAAATACTGAGGTTTAGTGAAATTAACTGTATTACGTGACATGAAGCAGGCACAAAGTCGGATATCGTGGTTAACGTAATATAGTGAGAAATACATGTTCGTGAATTTGGAAGAATTAGACATGGAGCAATAGATCTCAAAATGCTTACCACTCAAGACGCTAGATAACTCAACCAACAGGCTAACTGAGGACTTTATCCAGTACTGCATGTCAAATGCTTTGTTATGATGTTACATCTTAAATAATATGTCAGTCTGTGTATAGTGTTCTGTTTCGGGATTTAGTGGAAAGTTTTGTACTTAAAATTTGTGCACAGACATGGCAAATGAAAGGTAATACAACTCTTGAAACGGCCGTATCCACAATTTTGGCTTTCCAGTCTAATATGAATACGATTACTACTGAGTTTTGTATATTCGTCGAATTGCAAGAAACAAACTTGAAGGTATATGTCTACATTCATCTTAATATGTAGAAGTGAAGTTGTTCTTCGATGATAACATACGGAATACTGTGTTATCATATGAAATGCATACTAATTTTCGGTTACTGTATTACAGGAACAGAAAAGAGGTTAGGAGGAGAAGATAACGCCTACTCATGAGCCAACCCGAGTTCAGAACTCACCCTTATTTTACATCAATATGAAGCGTTGTTCTCAGCATCCTTTACTTATTTTTTTGTGAGAAACTGCGTGTAATTATGCATTAAATAACTTTAGTACACAACCCCTACACTGATTATTAATTTTGTTACAAACCTTACTATTAAAGCAGTTTAATTCTCATAATACAACATCCGCAGGCTCAGTGAGTTTATATCTTACAAGAAAATTTACGTTACAAAATTTTTGCTTTCCTCTCTGCTACTACTGTTGCTAACAGATGAAGTGCATGGCTCCAGACCCGTAAGTTTCCTCTGCCGGAGGCAGGGTACCTCTCTACGTCTTATCACCTTTATCAGCAGAGTGTTTATCATATGTGATAAGACCTAAAGAGATATCATCTCTGTAAGAGGAAAACTGTTGTGCTTACACAAAGGCACTACTCACACCTGCAAACAAAAGCTCTTGTGGACAGGGCAAGTAAATAATATCTGCGACACTGCTGATGGCGCACAAGTTAACATGGCTGTCAAACATAGTTTTACTGAAGTGAAAGTTTAACATGCAGTCTACATGATGCATTTAAAAATAATTGGAATTTTTCTTTTCGAAAATATTATTTACTCGCTTACTGAAATTTTATCGCCTTCACAATGGTTCCCATTAGATGTAATGTACTTGTGCCAGCGTTTCTCCCAATCTCCGAACATTTCCGAGACTCGACCTTCAAGATAAGTTTTAGCTCTGCCAGCGACGCATTTTATCTGTGCTTGTAAGACAACCTTGTAAGGTTTTCATTATTTTGGCAACAGAAGAAATTCACCTGGGGCATATCTGGCAAGTCGTCATTCCGAATTATTTTTAGCCAAAAATACAGCCGGCCGCGGTGGTCTAGCGGTTCAGGCGCTCAGTCCGGAACCGCGCGACTGCTACGGTCGCAGGTTCGAATCCTGCCTCGGGCATGGATGTGTGTGATGTCCTTAGGTTAGTTAGGTTTAAGTAGTTCTACGTTCTAGGGGACTGATGACCACAGATGTTAAGTCCTATAGTGCTCAGAGCCATTTGAACCATTTGAACCAAAAATACACGAACAAGAAACGACCTTGGTGCAAAAGCCATGAATAATATTTCGCCACAAGTCCGTCCGTTTATTTAGAATGCTTCACAAAAACGACGTGGAGCTTGTAAGCAATACTCCTTATAGATTACTCGACGGTGTGCAAGACCTCGTGGTGCACCATGCCGTTGAAATCGGAGAACACGCAGGGATATGACCAGATCAAGGATATTTCGGTCTTCGCGATCCAGAGTGCTTCCACAGGGGCGATCGAACCTTAGTTTCGACATAATATCCGCAAACTGTTACGACGCATTTGACTACTTCTGCATCCTTGCTGACTTCATCTAGCGGCAGCTGAATAACTTGCATACGCTGCTGATTCTGTTCCAAATTCTACATATTTGGGAAAACTTTTGCTGTTACATGTTTCATTGGCAAAAGACCCAAAATAACTTCGTTGTTCGAGCCAGTTGATACACCAACATCGTAAGAAAGTTCTCTGAGTGTGATCCGGCGATCTATCTTAATGATTTCTTTCACTTATTACACTATTTCGTAGACTGATGATGTGCTAGACTTCCAGGGAGAACATCACCTTAAACCCCTTCACAGCCGTCTTAGAAATGCTTATACCACTTGTAAACCTTTTTTTACTCATAGCTGATCTCCCTAAAGAAATATTTAACGTTTATAAAGGCTTGTTGCATTTGATTCCGTACTTTTAGCCATACTTACTACAAATACTCTTAACCATTTCTTCACAAAATAAGTAATCACCGATACTACTTAATCTCGTTTAACACTGTCCATGTGCTCTTCCGACATCTTCACCAAGCAACCGAAAAATTAATAGTCTTTTAAAGACGCCATCAAATGTTGCATCCTCCATACAGATGTGTAGAATATCAGATTCTAAACGGATTCAATTTTTTACTGTGATGTGGGTGAAGGATATAGAACGAAAATGCGCAATGAGACGAAATTAGCTAAGAGCTAAATCATGAGATAACAGCGATTACACTCCTGGAAATGGAAAAAAGAACACATTGACACCGGTGTGTCAGACCCACCATACTTGCTCCGGACACTGCGAGAGGGCTGTACAAGCAATGATCACACGCACGGCACAGCGGACACACCAGGAACCGCGGTGTTGGCCGTCGAATGGCGCTAGCTGCGCAGCATTTGTGCACCGCCGCCGTCAGTGTCAGCCAGTTTGCCGTGGCATACGGAGCTCCATCGCAGTCTTTAACACTGGTAGCATGCCGCGACAGCGTGGACGTGAACCGTATGTGCAGTTGACGGACTTTGAGCGAGGGCGTATAGTGGGCATGCGGGAGGTCGGGTGGACGTACCGCCGAATTGCTCAACACGTGGGGCGTGAGGTCTCCACAGTACATCGATGTTGTCGCCAGTGGTCGGCGGAAGGTGCACGTGCCCGTCGACCTGGGACCGGACCGCAGCGACGCACGGATGCACGCCAAGACCGTAGGATCCTACGCAGTGCCGTAGGGGACCGCACCGCCACTTCCCAGCAAATTAGGGACACTGTTGCTCCTGGGGTATCGGCGAGGATCATTCGCAACCGTCTCCATGAAGCTGGGGTACGTTCCCGCACACCGTTAGGCCGTCTTCCGCTCACGCCCCAACATCGTGCAGCCCGCCTCCTGTGGTGTCGTGACAGGCGTGAATGGAGGGACGAATGGAGACGTGTCGTCTTCAGCGATGAGAGTCGCTTCTGCCTTGGTGCCAATGATGGTCGTATGCGTGTTTGGCGCCGTGCAGGTGAGCGCCACAATCAGGACTGCATACGACCGAGGCACACAGGGCCAACACCCGGCATCATGGTGTGGGGAGCGATCTCCTACACTGACCGTACACCACTGGTGATCGTCGAGGGGACACTGAATAGTGCACGGTACATCCAAACCGTCATCGAACCCATCGTTCTACCATTCCTAGACCGGCAAGGGAACTTGCTGTTCCAACAGGACAATGCACGTCCGCATGTATCCCGTGCCACCCAACGTGCTCTAGAAGGTGTAAGTCAACTACCCTGGCCAGCAAGATCTCCGGATCTGTTCCCCATTGAGCATGTTTGGGACTGGATGAAGCGTCGTCTCACGCGGTCTGCACGTCCAGCACGAACGCTGGTCCAACTGAGGCGCCAGGTGGAAATGGCATGGCAAGCCGTTCCACAGGACTACATCCAGCATCTCTACGATCGTCTCCATGGGAGAATAGCAGCCTGCATTGCTGCGAAAGGTGGATATACACTGTACTAGTGCCGACATTGTGCATGCTCTGTTGCCTGTGTCTATGTGCCTGTGGTTCTGTCAGTGTGATCATGTGATGTATCTGAGCCCAGGAATGTGTCAATAAAGTTTCCCCTTCCAGGGACAATGAATTCACGGTGTTCTTATTTCAATTTCCAGGAGTGTATTTCCAAATAAAAGCAGCCCCTGTAGGAAACTGACTTTCCTTAGGGAACGAGATAATAGTGCTAATAGGACTAATACAACACACGAAATTACAAAATTCCCCCTACTTTCTGAACACACTTGTTACACTACTGTATAGAAACACTAAGTGAGCGACGTGGCGCGGTATTGGAAAACAGGGTCACGTACTGGAGGCCGGTGGACTGACTCCCCCGTTCAGTTAGTTTCAAGTTCTCTGTTATTTCCTTAAACCGCTTAATGCAAATGCCACGCTGCTTCCTTTGAAGGGCACACGGATGTTCTCCTCCCTCCTTCTCCCCCAATCGTTTATTGTGGTCCGTCCGTGATAACTTGCACGCCTACAGGACATTAGCTGTACTTTTTGTTTCTCTCATTAGCGGTATTATTAGAGGTAGTGCTGGTAGTAGTAGTAGTAGTAACTGTACGAGGGTTGCCCAGAAAATAATGCACCGCATTTTTTTCTCAGCCGAAAACAATGCTACGAATGCGAAACATCACACATGTATTATTTGAAGTTTCCTGAGTGAGCGCACCAAGTTTCCGTCACTTCCGCGTAGCTGCAGGACGGTTTTAAAATGGCGTCTGTAGGTAGTGTACGTTACAAACAACGTGCCGTCACTGAATTTCTCACTGCAGAGAAACAAACTGTGGGGAATATTCGCAAACGCTTGTGCAAAGTCTATGGAGCATCTGCTGTCGACATATGTACAGTTAGTAGCTGGGTATGGAGAGTGACGTCATCAGAAGCTTAAACTAGCCAAGAAAAAAGAGTTGTCCGTTACTTATTGAACGCCCCTCTTGGCTTGAGATGGCACAAAATTCAGTTCATTCACGAAACTGTGAACGAACATTACAGCATATCTCTCTTGATTGCAGTCCATTCAAATGGCCAGGCAACTGCAGCTCAATCTTAACTCTGAGTGTGTTCATGAATTTTAGAAACATTTCATCGAGTTGTTGGACAGTTATGACATATCAAAGTACTGAGCCGATGTGCGAGAAATTACAGACACCAGTTGCCCCATCCACAATAACAGAGGCTAAATTCACTTTTCTCCTTTCTTATTTTATTCGGAGTGTGTTTAAGACAGAAGCTGTCAAGCCATTCTGTATTAGGCATGACACTTCTGTAAACACAAAAGAATGTACAAAACAATGTTTCCGCTTCTTGTGATATGGACTGACAGGATTTATGAGTTCAACATAAGAGAGTTTATTTAGATTTTACATATTTTAGTACCCTGAGAGCCACTTGTTGCTTTTGTGAAGACGTGTATTGAAATGCTGTGCGCAAGATTTCTGGTTATAATGCACGATTCATTTGTAGGCCTATCCATGTGTATTATGTTATTCTCCTCTTGGAAGCTGCGAGCGTCAGGGCTGTCGAGACTGGTCCCACATTCGCACGGCCGCCACCCTGCTTGTATCTCTGTAATTTCTTCGCTCAGCGTTACGATGAGTGGCGGTGTCAGTTGCTTACCTGCCCACCAACAGCAGCGTACCTATGTGATAGTTATTATTAACTTTTAAAGCTGTTTACGGCGCTGAAGTAACATTGTATATCACATATGTAAGTAGTCATTTCGCTTCACCACGAGTACGTTTTCAGTACCACCAGAAAAGAAATTACTATCTTTACTTGTTATAATATCAAACAAAGGCCAGCAATCTATTCAAAGCGGTATCTAGTCGCTGCGGGCAGTCATAGGCACCCGTCTCAGAGCTCCAGTGGCCACTTGTATAGCCCGTTCAGAGAACATCAATCCTTGCCTGACTCATAACTCAACAGCACGAGGTTACGAATTTTACTGAGAATCAAGAAAATTAAAAAATTACTGTCTAATATCGAATTTGTCAATCCACACAACAAGTACTATTAAACTTTAATGTTCTCATTAATTTCACCATTACTTCTAGTTTATGCTGGGTAAGTAGTGTTTATCTTTGGAAATTTACATCAGCTAAAAAAAAAAAAGAAAGAAAAAGAAAGCTGTTTTGGCTGACGCACTATTGTCACTACTGACAATAAATCCATCATATTGTAAGGTTACGGGGGTTTGTTTTTGCATGCTTATTCTTGAATTGAGAACAACTGTGTGAGGTGAAATGACTAGTTTAATGTCGCAATATTTCTCACCACATTACAGCTTTTCACACAGTTTCCAACATAAAAACAGCGCAATGGATAACGCATCTTGCCAACATCAAAAAGTGAAATAAGTTTATACACATCAATGTCAAATATTAACTCTCTGAAGGAACATTAACCTTAAGCACAATATTATGAAAGTTTTATTGGAAGTTTCTTTACATTAATTCTAAGCACAATAATATGAAAGTTTAATCGGACGTTTCTTTACAAAATTGCTCCTACACATACGTTATGATGTTGGTCAGTGCTACGAAAATCGTCCGATTCCGGTTCAAAGTTCGGTACTATTTAGAATGACAATCAAGTCTACGTTGGGTGGTTAGTCAAATGACAAATCTGAGCGCAAGATTACCCAAGGCCGCTCGAGTTTACAGTGGACGCAAGCTGGTGAACCAACAAAGTTTACACCTTTGCACGCGATATTTGCCTTGAGCTGCGACGTGCTGCTGTCTGCAAGGCCTCTCTCTCCCACTGGAATTCCTACAAAACAAGTCTGGCCTTTGCTGAACTTTCCAGCAGAAAAGTTCCCTATGTTTCTCGTTATGCGAGAAAACATGTACTTAGCCCTAGTCTTATTATGTGGCGATATACACGCGCATGGTTGGAGCAGTGTGCATATTATAGTGCCCTCTCAGTTCTCTCAAGAACAGTTAACTAATTTGGCTGGTTCACTTCTCCACAGTTGGAGCTAAACGTTGCTACAGCTAATTTTAGCTGGAGTGCAGCCACTGTGAACGCAGTGTCCACACCAATTTCTTCTCTGCGTCGTACAGAGCGATAAGCGCTCCGTTCTGTACTTGACGCCAGTTCAGAGAAGAGTCCACCCAACAAAATTTCTCTTGTCCTGGTCATGGCAGAACTGCCTCCCTTCGCTTGGGTTCCTTTTTCACGTCATGACTTTTTTCGACCAATAGGAGCGTTCCTCTCATTTTGTAGAAACACCCTCTACCAATCGCAACGTCCCTTCTATCAAACTGCGTCGAAACTTCAGTAGTTTTCTCCTTCCTGTTGAGTTTCCGCCAATCGGACGTTTTGTGCCCGTTCTAGACGCCTAAAGTACATTGACCTTTCCATGTGTCGCACTCACTGGACGAAAATGCGTCACTTGCTCTTGTTCGTATGCCATTGGAATTTCGAAACGCAGCTTTGTAAAACTTCTTTCTGCTCTTGTACCGATGCCCTCGCTACAGGCGGCCCTCCAGCTTCAATCACCTGGCCCAGGGTCGCTGTCCTCCTTTCTGCCACCGCTTTAAGTGGTTGCCGGCGTAACTTCCAAAGCGCGGTTTCGCTACGTCATTGTGGAGTTGGTTTTTCAAAACTAAAAGCGACTCGACTCGCGTTCCCTGTTCTGCCGTTCGCTCACAGACATACATTGTATAGAAATGGTGTCTTAATTACCGTCGATTGACTGTCATCACTTTTTGCATTACATATTGATAGGCAAATGTTCTCATAACTGTCGATTTACGTTAGGTATCACCTTCACCTTCTCATTGCGATTTGTAAGGGTCTCATGTAAGGTGTGAATCTGACCATTTCTTCAGCCAGCTTACAATATTATGTAAACATTTCCATTCGATGGAGTAGTTAGTTACATATTTATATGTCTGCTTACAGTTCAAACTGTATAACAGAATCTTACTTGAAATCGAAAACGAAAGTACATAACTCACCAAGTTCAAGAAAAAAGTAAACCCAGCATTTGTGATATACTTGACACTGAGTGCTTACATCAGCTAGTTACTATATGCGTTCGTATTAGTAGCTCCAGTTCACATTTTGACCAAAATTGTTTTCCTGTACCATTCACTATGGTGTTCAGAAAAGGGATTTATGTATTCTACAGGATATATAAACCGCAAAGTGGTTAACAGAGATTAGCCACAACAGTATCAGCTCAACTGCATTGTAATAAAGGGTGTATGAGCAGTCATATAGCAATACTCACCTCTTTTCATGACGGCCTTGTAAAAGCTGAGATGACTCGAAGAACTTCTGGCTAAATATGCTGTATAAATTGCAATTCTCAAGAAAGAGGTGGCCATTCGTTTCATAGGATAGGAATGACAATGGATGTTGGGGGAAATCTACCAGAGCTAGTTAAATGACAAATTAATTACCGATTGAATAATTGCTCAATGGATACCGCCGAATGGAGTGTTCTATGTTCTTAAGAAGATGCAGCATTCCCCGAAGCACTATTCTTACATCTTCTCGTTTTCACCCCCCTATCATCACCACCATGCTCCACTGCACAGCTTATAGATGTCTCGCCGAGAGAAACATTAGCAGCGAATCGTCATTTTCATTGTGGTGTTACTTTAGCTATGCTGGCATCCAAACTACTGTTGATTGAATGTGTGTCAGTAAACTGCTGAAGTCTCATGTTTCATAATGAATATTGAATAAGACGGTAAGTGCACCAAATTTTGTCATATGAAAAAGTAAAATTGTTCCCAATCCGAAAGCTTTATTAGAGATATTGTGTTCGACTTTGTACAGATTGGTAAGGAGAGGTGGGCTATAGAGTGTGGCAACTGTCGTTGAAGGAAAGCTGGACAGGAGCAGAAATTATTGGAGAACAAGTAACACATCAAGCAGAAGATGTACTTGTATTTCTCTAAATTTACTGATTTCAAGAAATAGAGTTCAGCTCATTCAGTAGCAACAGCAGCGATGTTGGAGTGTGTCGCCCTCTGACGAGGTGGCTCCAAGTACAAGTGAGCTGTGTCACTGCCACTAGCCCTCTTATCTGTGGTAGCAGAGGGCGCTCGAAGTACAGATGTGCTGGGGGTGTGGTTCAGCAGGCGCACGTGATTGCGATCCTGCACGATCGCTGTCAGTGTCTCACGGAAAATTGCAATTCTGTTGCTATGGCGTCTATGGGGAGGTATCGATACGTGACACCACAAGGTGCGTTCCTATTGAAGGTGTCATCTCCTTGCCTTCTTAAAATTTTTGATCTGCCTTAGGCAGCCAGCAATAGAGTGGTTACTAGTTTATTTATTTGGCCACTGACCATTCTGTAGATTGATACTGGATATGTACATTATGTGACAGAAAGTTTATATAAACCAAGCATGTACATAATTTTGTAGATGGTAAGTAAATTATAAAAAAAAGTCACATCCACAATTATATTTACAGAAACTCTATAGCAGTATTTTATTTCATTTATAAAAATACTTATCTGTCATCTGCATTGCTTTACAACATTATTTGTTCATTTTGGAAAAGTGTGGAAACAGAGCATGCGAACCTTCATCTTCCAGCGCTGTACATGCATTCCCATGTCTGCTGAATCCACATGCAAGGTCGTCAACTGCAAGTACAGCTCGCCATTCAGAAGAAAAGTGGGAACTTTTTGCCAACTGTGTGTCATGTTGATACTAACTGCAGCTCGTTCACATCGCGTTCATGTCAGTACACTGTCGGGTCATTGACTGCTGGAGGTATGTGTGTACTGTGTTAAGAATACCATTATGTAAAAGTAAATGTGTGGTTATGAGTAGTGATCGCCACCTCACCTTGATGATCCCACACCTCACCATTGCTCCTCCAGGACCAGATCCGTTATAAAACACCGTCAGCAGTGGGATCCTCAGATTTCTTTGTCCATCACTGTTTCTGTGGAGAGAAGAAAAACCTACAGATTTCTATGGAGTGTAGGAGTGATGGGTATTACTTACAGGAATTCGTGTGTGGTACCTGTATGTCGAACTAGTGCAGTAGTAGTGCTATGCAGCAGAGAGACACCCAGCACTAATGGCAGGGCTGCTGCAGGTACTGGCTTTGTTTGCCGTGCGTGTAAACGGCAATGATGTCAAATTTTTGATAACTAGAGTAACCAGGTGCCAACGGCCTTGCCGCAGTGGTAACACCGGTTCCCATCAGATCACCGAAGCTAGGCGCTGTCGGGCTGGGCTAGCACTTGGAAGGGTGACCATCCGGTCTGCCAGCCGCTGTTGGCAAGCGGGATGTACTCAGCCCTTGTGAGGCAAACTGAGGAGTTACTTGATTGAGAAGTAGCGCCTCCGGTCTCGTAAACTGACGTACGGCCGGGAGAGTGGTGTGCTGACCACATGTCCCTCCATGTCCGCATACAGTGATGCCTGTGGACTGAGGATGACAGGCGGCCGGTCGGTACCGTTGGCCCTTCCAAGGCCTTATCGGACGGAGTTTAGTTATTTTTAGAGTAACCAGGTAATGTCATGACGGATGCGTAGCAAGGTTTGGATTTGCAGATTGTTGTAGTACAATTATTCTCAGAAATTCAGCAATTAAAAGCAGATAAAGAAGATATGAGGAACATGGGTGAAGTAAATAGCAGCCCTCGGAGTATAATCAATGAAAATACAATGTTCTCAGCGGTAGTTAAGAACTTTTCTTTGATCCATACAGTTTCAGGCTTCTGCGGCAGGTCAGATGAGGACATTGGTGTGTTCTTTAGTAAACTGGAAAATACGGAAAGTTTAGGATCCTAGAATGACTGTGATAAAGTAGCTATGGTGAAACTGCTAATCCAAGATGATACCCTCCATCTCGTCACGTGTTATACCATGTGCAGTTGTGGAGCTACCTACGACAAATTTAAACAGACGTGCAACAGTATAGCAGGACAAACGTTTACTCAGGAAGCAGTAATCATGAGAACAGGCAGCAAAGTACCACTTCGCAAAGGAAAGAGATTCAGTGTTTCATCCGTGAACCAGAAGGTCAGACAGCGCAAAACTGGGAGAAGGGGAATATAATGCAAGACGTGTATAGCTTTCGAAGCAGTATGTTCAACGACTGAAGGGTAAAAGGGCCACCACTACGTGCGACCCCAAAAAGCAGTAGTTACTGTGAGCTCCATGGCTGACAGTTCTAAAGGTTTGCTAATTAACGTAATTCACCGTGGACAGTAGCTAGTCGATACAGTGGTCCAAATTTCTTTGATGTGTCATATAGTTAAGGAAGAAAGCTGGTGGTAGGCAAGCTGTACAATTACGCACGTGACACCGCGCAGAGAGGAACACTACGAAGGTAAATTGGGGTCAGATTTCTTGGCATCTAACCACGCTGAGATCACTGTAGCAAATAGAGAAATATCAGTGTCGCCGATGTAATGCACAAACTGAGAAGCGACGCAATTACGCCGTCCCAAGTCAACATACATACGACTGAATGTGAGTCCATCCCTACTGGGTACAGGGAAAACTCTGTATATCGACATGAAGGGAAGTAACTTGTGTTGACAGAGCCATCAGCAAACAGTGAGCTGCTAGACCAGAGACATTGCTATGTAGCGAGAACTGTCATTATCACTGAAGCAGAACCAAGCAGGAAATGGCGTGTTCCAGCAAGCATTACTAATGTGAGTGATACAGAAGCAGATCTACCGCATGGAATTACTGTAGCAACAGTTTTGGACATTGGTCCGGAAGATGTGATATAAGTTCCTAGCAAGGAGCGAGCAGTCAAGTAGTCAGTTATTGTCCACCTAATGATAGTGTAAAGAAATCAACAGACGAAACATTCAAACTAATGGATCAAGAGCTGCTTACTAAATTAAATAATTTATTGCTGGAGGACACGGAAACAATTTCACCAGTGTTATTTAGCTACTACGATATTTTCAGATAAAGGGATAATTTTCCAGCAGCCCACCTAGTTCAACACAGGATACACACAGGATGGATCAGTATCCAATGCTCAACGACTGTACAGAATTCCGTACAGTCACCAAGCCTTAATCGAAGAGATGTCCGCCCCCAGTAGCTGAGTCGTCAGCGCGACCGACAGCAGTCCTAAGGGCCCGGGTTAGATTCACGGCTGGGTCGGAGATTTTCTCCGATCAGGGACTGGGTGTTGTGTTGTCCCCATCATCATCATTTCATCCCCATCGACGCGCAAGTCGCCGAAGTGGCGTCAAATCGAAAGACTTGCACCAGGCGAACGGTCTACGCGACGGGAGGCCCTCGTCACACGACATTATTATAATCGAAGAGATGACTAAGGGACAGCTGAAAGTAAGTTTCATTGACGGTAGAAAACGGTCAGATCCGCCCTAGATATGACCCATTGTAATTTTTAAGGACGAAATCACCTATGGAAGAACACAAGTGCTGATTTTGCGTTCATTACAGGAAGCTGAATGCTGTAACGTTACCAGATATTAATCCATTGCAAAATCTTGTACACGCTTTGAATTGTCTTGGTTCATGCAGAATATTCTCTGTTTGTGACCCAAGTATCAGGTACAATCAGCTGATTGTACACTCAGACAACAGGGCTAAACATTATTTATTACGCCCTCAGGTATGTACAAGTATAACTGTGGTATCCACCACTACTAAATCTCCGCACCGAGCAGCGGCGCGCTCCGTTACGCACAGTCGAGAAACGCGTCGTTGACCGTACTTCTCCGCGCGCGGGCGCTGCTAGCATCATCAGACCGCATTCGTGCGCTAGCGCTCCAAACCACAGCGCTTGGCCACCACTGACACTCAGCGATTGGCCGCCAAAAACATACAGCGACCCCAGCCGCCGGCGGCATTAACTATGGAGCCTTATTTAATTCCGCTACTGGAGTCTACATCGTGCTATGTTGTACTCCACAACTCGGCAGTGCTACGCTGCGGTGGACTGTTTCGGCTCTTGCACTGGTATACGTGCTGCTCGATGGTGATTTGGCTGCGCTCTGGACTTTGAATCCACTTGCTGTAATGGAATTTGGACTTCAATGTTCACTAGTATCACTAGTATTAGCATGTCAACGGACTATATACAGGGTGAGTCACCTAACGTTACCGCTGGATATATTTCGTAAACCACATCAAATACTGACGAACCGATTCCACAGACCGAACGTGAGGAGAGGGGCTAGTGTAATTGTTTAATACAAACCATACAAAAATGCACGGAAGT
The DNA here is from genome assembly GCF_021461395.2 of Schistocerca americana. Lineage (NCBI taxonomy): Eukaryota > Metazoa > Arthropoda > Insecta > Orthoptera > Acrididae > Schistocerca > Schistocerca americana. The sequence goes on along the minus strand of NC_060123.1, from coordinate 587,378,578 downwards.
ATGTTTTTTAACACAAACCTACGTTTTTTTAAATGGAACCACGTTAGTTTTGTTAGCACATCTGAACATATAAACACATACTTAATCAGTGCGGTTTGTTGCATTGTAAAATGTTAATTACATCCGGAGATATTGTAACCTAAAGTTGACCCTTGAAACCTCCGACGTTCAGTTGCGTGTTGTAACAAACAGCTGCAACATACTTCGCGCTTCTATAGAATGATCTGCCAAAGTTGCTCGAAAATGTCCCACTGGAAACCCGTCGACGTATGTGGTATCAGCATGATGGTGCACCTACACATTCCGCAATTAACACTAGGCTGACCCTTAACAGGATGTTCGACGGGCGTTTCATAGGACGTGGAGGACGCATAAATTGGCCAGTCCGTTCTCATGATCTTACACCTCTGGACTTCTTTCTGTGGGGTACGTTAAAGGAGAATGTGTACCGTGATGTGCCTACAACCCCAGAGGATATGAAACAACGTATTGTGGCAACCTGCGGCGACATTACACCAGATGTACTGCGGCGTGTACGACATTCATTACGCCAGAGATTGCAATTGAGTGCAGCAAATGATGGCCACCGCATTGAACATCTATTGGCCTGATATGTCGGGACACACTCTATTCCACTCCGTAATTGAAAACGGAAACCACGTGTGTACGTGTACCTCACCCCTCATGATAATGTACATGTGCGTCAGTGAAAAAGACCAATAAAAAGGTGTTATCATGTGGACGTAATGTGCTGTTCCAGTCTCTTCTGTGCCTAAGGTCCATCACCGTTCCCTTTGGATCCCTACGTAATTCGGTGCTCTCCGATACACACGATCAAACAGCGGAGGAGTGGTACTCAAGCGTCAACTTTAGGTTACAATATCTCCGGATGTAATTAACATTTTACAATGCAACAAACCGCACTGATTAAGTATGTGTTTATATGTTCAGATGTGCTAACAAAACTAACGGGGTTCCATTTAAAAAAACGTAGGTTTGTGTTAAAAACATACTTCCGTGCATTTTTTTATGGTTTGTATTAACCAATTACACTAACCCCTCTCCTCATGTTCGCTCTGTGGAATCGATTCGTCACTATTTGATGTGGTTTACGAAATATATCCAGCGGTAATGTTAGGTGACTCACCCTATATATATATATATATATATATATATATATATATATATATATATATATATACATCTCCCATGAACCATGGACCTTGCCGTTGGTGGGGAGGCTTGCGTGGCTCAGCGATACAGGTAGCCGTACCGTAGGTGCAACCAAAACGGAGGGGTATCTGTTGAGAGGCCAGACAAACGTGTGGTTCCTGAAGAGGGGCAGCAGCCTTTTCAGTAGTTACAGGGGCAACAGTCTGGATGACTGACTGGCCTTGTAAAACTAACCAAAACGGCCTTGCTGTGCTGGTACTGCGAACGGCTGAAAGCAAGGGGAAACTACAGCCGTAATTTTTCGCGAGGGCATGCAGCTTTACTGTATGGTCAAATGATGATGGCGTCCTCTTGGGTAAAATATTCCGGAGGTAAAATAGTACCCCATTCGGGTCGGAGCGTGGAATGTCAGATCCCTTAATCGGGCAGGTAGGTTAGAAAATTTTAAAATGGAAATGGATAGAATTGGAAGGAGAAACAGCATTGATCGTATTTTTTTGTTGTTTTATTATCTGCGGATAGTAAAACAACAAAAAATACGACCAATGCTGTTTCTCCTTCCAATTATATCCATTATCTGGTCGTGGTTCACAGAACACTCCATGGAGTCGCCAATCAAGGAAATAGATAGGTTAAAGTTAGATATAGTGGGAATTAGTGAAGTTCGATGGCAGGAGGAACAAGCCTTCTGGTCAAGTGAATACAGGGTAATAAACACAAAATCAAATAGGGGTAATGCAGGAGTGGGTTTAATAATGAATAGGAAAATAGGAATGCGGATAAGCTACTACATGAACGCATTATTGTGGCCAAAATAGACACGGAGCCCACGTCTACCACAGTAGTACAAGTTTATATGCCAACTAGCTCCGCAGATGACGAAGAGATTGATGAAATGTATGATGAGATAAAATAAATTATTCAGGTAGTGAAGGGAGACGAAAATTTAATTTTCATGGGTGACTGGAACTCGGTAGTAGGAAAAGGAAGAGAAGGAAACGTAGTAGGTAAATATGGAATGGGATTGAGGACTGAAAGAGGAAGCCGCCTGGTAGAATTTTGCACAGAGCACAACATAATCATAGCTAGCACTTGGTTCAAGAATCATAAAACAAGATTGTATACATGGAAGAAGCCTCGAGATACTGGAAGGTCTCAGATTATATAATGGTAAGACAGAGATTCAGGAACCAGGTTTTAAATTGTAAAACATTTCCAGGGGCAGATGTGGACTCTGGCCACAATCTATTGGTTATGAACTGTAGATTAAAACTGAAGAAACTGCAAAAAGGTGGGAATTTGAGGAGATGGGACCTGGATAAACTGAAAGAACCAGAGGTTGTAAGGAGCTTTAGGGAGAGCACTAGGGAACGGTTGACAAGAATGGGGGAAAGAAATACAGTAGAAGAAGAATGGCTAGCTTTGAGAGATGAAATAGTGAAGGTAGCAGAGGATCAAGTAGGTAAAAAGACGAGGGCTAATAGAAATCCTTGGATAACAGAAGAGATACTGAATTTGATGAAAAGAGAAAACATAAAAATGCAGTAAATGAAGCAGGCAAAAAGGAATGCCAATGTCTCAAAAATGAGATCGACAGGAAGTGCAAAATGGCTAAGCAGGGATGGCTAGAGGACAAATGTAAGGATGTAGAGGCGCATGTCACTAGGGGTAAGGTAGATACTGCCTACAGGAAAATTAAAGAGACCTTTGGAGAAAAGAGAACCACTTGCATGAATATCAAGAGCTCAGATGGAAACCCAGTTCTAAGCAAAGAAGGGAAAGCAGAAAGTGGAAGGAGTATACAGAGGGTCTATACAAGGGCGATGTTCTTGAGGACAATATTATAGAAATGGAAGACAATGCAGATGCAGATGAAATAGGAGATATGATACTGCATGAAGAGTTTGACAGAGCACTGAAAGACCTAAGTCGAAACAAGGCCCCGGGACTACACAACATTCCATTAGAACTACTGTCAGCCTTGGGAAAGCCAGGCCTAACAAAACTCTACCATCTGATGAGCAAGATGTATGAGACGGGCGAAATACCCTCAGACTTTAAGAAGAATATAATAATTCCAATCCCAAAGAAAGCAGGTGTTGTTTAATAAGCCACGGCTGCAAAATACTAACGCGAATTCTTTACATACGAATGGAAAAACTGGTAGAAGCCGACCTCGGGGAAGATTAGTTTGGATTCCGTAGAAATGTAGGAACACGTGAGGTAATACTGACCCTGCGACTAATCTCATAAAATAGATTAAGGTAAGGCAAACATTTGTAGACTTAGAGAAAGCGTTTGACAATGTTGACTGGAATACTCTCTTTCAAATTCTGAAGGTGGCAGAGGTAAAATACAGGGAGCAAAAGGCTATTTACAATTCGTACAGAAACCAGGTGGCAGTTATAAGAGTCGAAGGGCATGAAAGGGAAGCAGTGGTTGGTAAGGGAGTGAGACAGGTTTGTAGCCTGTCCCTGATGTTATTCAATCTGTATATTGAGCAAGCAGTACAGGAAACAAAAGAAAAATTCGGAGTAGGTATTAAAATCCATGGAGAAGAAATAGATACTTTGAGGTTCGCCAAAGACATTGTAATTCTGTCAGAGACAGCAAAGGACCTGGAAGGGCAGCTGAACGGAATGGACTGTGTCTTGAAAGAAGGATATAAGATGAACATCAACAGAAGCAAAACGAGGATAATGGAATGTAGTCGAATTAAGTCGGGTGATGCTGAGGGAATTAGATTAGGAAATGAGACACTTAAAGTAGTAAGGGAGTTTTGCTATTCGGGGAGCAAAATAACTGATGATGGCCGAAGTACAGAGGATATAAAATGTAGACTGGCAATGGCAAGGAAAGCGTTTCTGAAGAAGAGAAATTTTTTAACATCGAGTATAGATTTAAGTGTCAGGAAGTAGTTTCTGAAAGTATTTGTATGGAGTGTAGCCATGTATGGAAGTGAAACATGGACGATAACTAGAATAGAAGCTTTCGAAATGTGGTGCTACAGAAGAATGCTGAAGATAAGATGGGTAGATCACATAACTAATGAGGAGGTATTGAACAGAATTGGGGAGAAGAGAAGTTTGTGGCACAACTTGACTAAAAGAAGGGACCGGTTGGTAGGGCATATTCTGAGGCATCAAGGGATCACCAAGTTGGTATTGGAGGGCAGCGTGGAGGGTAAAAATCGTAGAGGGAGACCAAGAGATGAATACACTAAACAGATTCATAAGGATGTAGGTTGCAGTAGGTACTGGGAGATGAAGAAGCTTGCACAGGATAGAGTAGCATGGAGAGCTGCATCAAACCAGTCTCTGGATTGAAGACCACAACAACAATATACCACAGATAGGGTGAAAGCCCCAAGGCAAGGGTGGATAGACAAACATTAACAAAATGCAATACAAACGGCGGAAGGCCCCCAATAAAATTTTCAAGTTTTAAAATAAATTACCATAACCTTTCAAAGGCAGAAGACCGCAATGTTTAAGCTTGAAATATAATTTTGAGAATAAGCTTCCAAGCTGTAATGTTTATGCTTGAAATATAATTTTAAGAATAAGGTTCCAAGGCTGAAGGTCCACAATTAATTTTCCAAAATTTAAAAAAAAATTACCATACGCCTTAAGCTTTAAGTAGCTGAAACAGGACTAAAAGGAAAGACAACACAATGGCAGTAACCTTTCAGCAAATATCCACTTGCTGGAATTCATACTTACATAAAACACAGTAAAACCAAGAGTTTATTTTTTATCATTGGCTATGATAGATTATAAACAGACAATTAAACACCGGTGAGAAAGACAGTAAAGGCAACAGCACTCAGAAGCCTCCAGGGGGTCGGTCTGCCCTCGTTCACTTAGGTGAGACAGGTGGTGAGCCCAACTACACTTGATCTGTCGGAACCCAACCAAGGAACAGCCACGAACCGACCGACAAACGACTTACTTGCCACCAATCGGTACATGACAATTCAAGCACAAAATGTTACGGGCGTGATTATCCACAGTCAAATATGTATATGTATTAAGCTGTCAAAACTACACGCTGTGTTGGACAGCGACAACAGGTGAGGAAGGGACACTGCCTGAAATTACGTTAGTGGCCAGGGGAGGTAACTGGAACACTAACGGCCACAATTCAGAAAATTCCGCTGGTGGACTTGAATTTAGTCAACCAATATAGTTAACTCCACCACATGCCAGCTCGATTTCACCACTACAAACACTCGGTGTTGCTCACAGGAAAATCTCCACAACAGCGAATCACCGAGACGAACGACACAACATGAACGGACGTGGCTTAAGTACTTAACACACCACTCAACTTTGACGTCCTTAGTCGGTGAGCCACGAAGCTCGTAGCGATCGGACAGCTCCACACACGCTCTGACACTGCGCAGGGACCGCAAATGGACACAGCCGACTGCACCGCCCAGAGATCCTCCTTGGTCCGCACCAACCGATTGACTCCCTCAGAATGCCGACAACATCTAAAATAGTCTTCGGTGGAAATAACGCCAACTACACACACAAACTGACAAACACTTGCATGGAGACCTGAATGACACCCAACAGTAACTAAGGACGCATGAAGACAAATCGGGAGTCGATGCACACACACACAGCCGACTCATGAACGATCGGCGAGCGAAGACGCGTCGTCCGGTAGGACGACCGACCGACGATCCACCAAGACCGTGGCCCGGCTCAAGTGATGCGTGCTGGTAATGGTCAGGCGATCCATGTCGAAGCAGACCTCACAGCTCCAACGCGACTGCACTAGTGCCCCATTGCAACTCCAGAACTGGAAGGTCCGGACTGCGCTCCAGACGCGTTCCAACTGACTGGCAGCCCAAACTCGTGACCCGAACTCGCTTACGACAGACAACAACCGGGAAGTAATAGCAGTCAAACAAAGATACTACGAGAGGGGATATATCGATACGTGCTGCTAGCGCCGGTCGCGGTTAGGCAAAGCAGCAACTCAGTGACAGTAGTAATTTAAATTAAGGTAGTGAGGTGGAAGTATGTTAAAAACAGGGTGTAAAACACATGATGGCGGAAACACGAGCCAAGCACGCCTCACTACGTACATTCACTGGCCGGCGTCGCCCTTATCATCAGACTCACTGCCTGGGTGCCGTGAGTCTCAACACCGGCGCGCTTTGCCCCGTCGTAAAGTCAAGCGCCGACACACCAGGTGGGAACGGTGGAGCAGAGAGGGCTGTGAGACGACATCAGCCAATTGCACCCGCACCGATGCCTCTCTAGGACGAAAACCCCACGCAGCGCCCTCAACACGCCGCGCCACGTAGGCGCGGCTCATTTGAAGACTTAGAGTTCGCCGACTTCGACAGCGGCATCAAGAATAGGCACTTGCCTAGCACCGACTAAGGAACTGTATTATTTCTCTTGTATTGGGAACTGTCAATTATACTATTTCTCCTGGGTGGACATGAATGTGAAACGTATAGATTACATGTTTTTATCATAAGTATTGTATGAGTTTTACCAAGGAACAATATACAGGGTGATTCAAAAAGAATACCACAACTTTAAAAATGTGTATTTAATGAAAGAAACATAATATAACCTTCAGTTATACATCATTACAAAGAGTATTTAAAAAGGTTTTTTTTCACTCAAAAACAAGTTCAGAGATGTTCAATATGGCCCCCTCCAGACACACGAGCAATATCAACCCGATACTCCAACTCGTTCCACACTCTCTGTAGCATATCAGGCGTAACAGGTGGATAGCTGCTGTTATTTCTCGTTTCAAATCATCAATGGTGGCTGGGAGAGGTGGCCGAAACACCATATGCTTAACATACCCCCATAAGAAAAAATCGCAGGGGGTAAGATCAGGGCTTCTTGGAGGCCAGTGATGAAGTGCTCTGTCACGGGCTGCCTGGCGGCTGATCCATCGCCTCGGGTAGTTGACGTTCAGGTAGTTACGGACAGATAAGTGCCAATGTGGTGGCGCTCCATCCTGCTGAAATACGAATTATTGTGCTTCTTGTTCGAGCTGAGGGAACAGCCAATTCTCTAACATCTCCAGATACTGTAGTCCAGTTACAGTAGCACCTTCGATGAAAAAGGGACCAAAAACTTTATTGGCTGAAATGGCGAACAAATGTACAACTAAATGAAACTTTATAGCTCCCTTAATTCGCCGACAGATAGTGCTTAGCTCTGCCTTTTGTCGTTGCAGAGTTTTAAATTCCTAAAGTTGTGGTATTCTTTTTGAATCACCCTGTATTATGCTACAATGTATGCCTATTCCATGGAATTGAGATTCTGTGTTTGAACTCTGACCTCTTTTGTCATTACTATTCTTCTTCTTGTCTTATAACCTGGATGCGAACCGTAAGGAGCTTTTAACGATGGTTCATCTTGCTGTATCAGCCAATGGAAGTTATTAACAAAACTGAAGATAGAGTTCATACAATGTAGGCTTTCACGGCCGGTGTTGTCTTCAGTTGAAACTTCCGGGATGGGAGGCCGTGGTCGATTTATAAAATTTCCACCTGACATCTCGTCTCCCGCAGATGGAGACGAAACGTCAGGTTGAAATTTTATAAATCGACCACGGCCTCCCAGCCCGGAAGTTTCAACTGAACATAGAGTTGTTTGTGACTTAAAAAATTGTGTCCGTGTTGAAAACATTTGTAATCATAAACCTTGCTTGTCTAGAGTAGACATGGGCCTTAACAGAAATTCTTCACTGTTAGGCGCCATCTTAAAAATAATTAAGAACTTTCTTTTAGCTCATCATCGAGACGTGCCGCCGGTTAGAAAACTAAACAATTCTTTCAGATTCTACGAGCCTGACGGTCGCTGCAAACAATTTGATAACATTCACTTTCGGATTTTTCTCAAAGTTACGAGATAACATCCCTGGCAGGAAGGTCTGGTCACAGGATTCTAGTTCTGGTGTAAGATTTCATTTGCAAAAGCTACGCTTGTTATCTTATATTGCGAATCAAGACGAAACCACGATTTTGAGTTACGAAATTATTGCTGTACAGTGAACGGACTGGTGAAGTATTCTCTGGTGCTATAAGCACACAACTTTTAACTTGACGTCAACTAGGCATATACTGAGGAATATCTGTGGTGTTTTAATAGCTAAACAAATGAGTATTTACAATTCCGGTACCCCTGAGAACTGAGCTAGTTTACTGAGATCTTAGCCGGCCGCTGTGGCGGAGCGGTTCTAGGCGCTTCAGTCTGGAAACGCGCGACCGCTACGGTCGCAGGTTCGTCTCCTGCCTCGGGCATGGATGTGTGTGATGTCCTTAGGTTAGTTTGGCTTAAGCAGTTCTAAGTTCTAGGGGACTGATGACCTCAGATGTTTAGTCCCATTGTGCTCAGAGCCACTATGTACTGAGTGCTTATACGCGTCGGGCTAAATGAAACAACATATTACACGGTTAATAATATTCCTACGTTAGCTATTTCTCTTTTCTCCTGAGCCATTTCATTAATGTGTGTCACGGCTCATATTCATTGTATTACATTACACTGATAGTAAAGAAAAAGTCACAACTATTTTTATTTCACTATATTACACTATACTGAAGAGATTTTTTATTTTGTCTGTCGTCCTTTGCCTGCGACACATCATTGTAAATTCTCAAAGTTAAGCATTGTAATTAATCATTTCCTTTTGCAATAAACTTCATTAATACGATTTGCTTGAATTGTTATCTAGCGATCCGAGAAAGAAGGTTTCCTGGGCACCCCAAATTTGACGAGTAGCCAGGATACAACACGCTTTGCACCGTTACGCTACGTGTTTTACAAGGCAATGGAATTTGTGGCGCAGTCCTACAGACGGGAGAGCTGTGAATGAAAACAACGCACCATTATACTTGGGAGAAAAAAAAACACCCCAGTGGTAATAATTATCATGAAACATCCACAACGATCCGCTAGTATCTCTGAATATCACGTCCCACAGTCACGCATGCTTTTATGAAACGGAACAGGACCGCTGTACACTTTGCGAGCAGTCATCTGCACTGTTCACTGCTGAATGGGGTGCCTTGTGATGGACCACGAGCCCAGTACAAAGATCTACTGGATGGTGAGAGAGAGACTTGTCTCACTCTGACAAGCATGTATGACATCACAGATCACATCACCTTACATTGGAACGAGACATTTAACGAACCCCCCCCCCCCCATCCCCCCCCCCCCAAAAGATGATATTTGCTTCGACAATTGCGAATTAATTTACTGACAACAGTTGCAATATAAGATTTTACACGCCAAAAAACGATGATAATTGCGACACATTTATGGTGAAATAATCGATTAGCACATGAAAATTCTCAGAAGTACATATATTTTCACTCGATTGCCTGAATATCACACCATTTACGTGACTGTTATCGATATCAGCCACATAGCAGCGTGCTACCGAAGGCCGTACAGTACAATTCTGAAGATAAAGAGTGGAAATTATATCTCTAGAGAGCCGAAACTTTAGCGTCGGATGTGCTGCAAGCCATTGAGTATATAGAAACGTATTTCGTCTGTGAAGCATTTTACGTGAAAACTTGAAAATAGAGGAAACTGATATTTCACTCGTATTCTTTTTTAACAAATACCGATGCTAATATAACAGATTCCAGATCATCCTTGTACTATACTGAGTCAACTAAGCTTTTAATATTCATAATCGTATGTGTATCTTATGTCTCGGGAATCGGGAAATGTCTCTTCCACTGGTGTTTCTATCTTGATGCAAACAAGACATCGCAGTCGATGTTGACTGTACCAAATAAAGACAGGAAATGTGTAGAACGGCAGTATATCCCACAATAGAACAAGTAGCTTCTGTTTCAGGTCTGCAGAACTCAGACATGGACACAAGACTCAACAACAGGACACTTCCTGCAAGTGGTTAAACGTATTTCTCGGCAAGACTTGGCCGTCTGCAACAATACGAAATGTCTGACTATTCGTCACGAGTGAAGAACTGAACGGTCAACAGTGGTGTGCTTTCAAATGTTCTGTCTCTAAGTAGTCCTCGGATATTTAAAACCAGGCTCATTAAGGAAAATCATTAGGCTGGTCAAAGCTACTCTCACTGGCGGTATCTCTATTCCTCCCTCATATCTGTACCTGGCGGCAACACTGATATATTGTCTACTGTGCGTATTCCCTTTAGTTGATTTAGCATTAAGCGTTAAGCGAGTGTTATTTCATGTTAAGGTTTTACAGAACAATTTGTCTGTATTCTTCAGCGAATGTGTCAGACCGGAGAAAGCTACATTTTGACTACACTGCTGATATCATCGTACCTATTTCCACTGGAAACGTTTATGGCCTGTCGTTCATTATGAGAGGTTTCCACAATACTGCTTTCGACAAAATGACAGGAATGCCGCAATGGTGTATAACCTAGTCCACGTGGATTTGATGACGGTGATCACTCAAAAATCCTTCTTACACGTGGTTACTGACTGTGTGCAAAGATTACACAACGAACATGTGTGGAACTGGCCAAACGGAGTCCACATCAGTGGTTGGCAAGTGTGGCCTCAACTGGCTGGTGAGACGGCATGCGGAAGTCTGTTATGATTTACCAAGAATGATGTGGTCCATTCTGCAGGATCCAAACACAAATATTCACTCAGCTTCATGTGTATTGATGGACGAGAACTATCAGAAGCTCTCACTGATATAGACCAGTAGGATGCTTTTGCAACATCTGTGTGTGTGTGTGTGTGTGTGTGTGTGTGTGTGTGTGTGTGTGTGTGTGTGTGTGTGTATGTTTGTGGTATGCAGCCATTAGTCATCACCATTTGTAAATAACGGAGTCTGTCCTTCCTGAGATACAGCTCTCTAACCTCCCCAATGTCAAAACTTTCAGCAGCAGGCTCTGGAAATACTGCTATTTCCAGAGCACTCTACTGTTAATATTAAAAGCTTTCTCACCAGAGAGAGGGAGACAGGGAGAGAGAGAGAGAGAGAGAGAGAGAGAGAGAGAGAGAGGTAATACCAGTCGAAACCAAGCAGTTCCCCATAAACAAAATTCCAATCTAGAACATTTAGAGAACCGTTAAGCGTTCTGGCTTCAAAAAACACCAACATTGTTGCCTTGTGAACAACAGGAAAATACCTGCTAGGGATAAGTAAAATCACTCCAAATGTCAGTGTGGGGTGTATACTGGGGAGAAGACTGTAGCTTTAATGGGACGTTTATTAATTATGGAAGGGAGTACCTTACGCAGCTTCATTGTACTTACATAGCCCTGACAGTCGTTTGGGGCCTATGGTGTGTGCAACTGATACCAATGCACCACTGGATTATTGGGTACTTTTTCTTTGTAGAAAAATTTCATTTGGGAATTAGAATAAAGTCTATATGCATGTATGTGACATGGGAGACTCCAGTTTTAATGGAACATTTGTTAATGGCTGGAGGGAGTACTACACATAGCCCTGAGAGATGTTTGGAGATTAAATTAATTACATCTCATTCCATTGCACTTCCCGATTACCGGGTATTTTTTATTGTTTTCATAAGCAAATCACATTACATAAGCATGAATATGGCATGAATGACTGTAGTTTAAACGGCATATTTGCCAGTGGTGGGACAGAGTTCCATACAGAGCATCACGTTACTTAAATAGCCCTGACAGACCTTGATAACTATGTTACAGACATCTGATTCCATTGAGTCACTAGATGGGCTGTATTTTTCATCGTAAGCAGATTACATTTCGAAATAAGGATGGAGTCTATGTGCATATACAGCGTGTCCCATTTATCTACACCACCTTAAATAACTGTTTGTCCAGATGCAAATTACAAAATGTTTCAAGCAAGTGTTCTTTAGCCATCAGGGGGACATCAATCAAGTCGTGTGAAGTTAGCACCCCTTTTTCGAGAAATATACATTTTTTTCAGAGTTCTTGATAGATATGGCACAGTTATAGAGTTCTTTGTACAAAATTTCAATAGTTCTGCAGAATTTAGCGAAGAAAACAACAATATTCGAAAAAATTTTCGTATCGAAAACGTTCTTTGGCAATTTCCGCAAAATGTAAATAAGTACAAGAGTTCTGAGCACAGTTCTGAACAGAGCTCCAAGAGTTCTTTCGAAAATCCAAGTAACGTTTTTTTGTGCAGCTAATAGTTTACGAGATAATTGCATTTTAATGAGAAAATCTTTTCACTTACTGTGAAGTTGGCACCCTTTTTTTCAGAAAGATATATTTTTTTCAGATTTCTTGATAGATATGCCATAGTTCTAGAGTTCTTTGTACAAAATTTCAATAGTTCTGCAGAATTTAGCGACGAAAACAACAATACTCGAAAAAATTTTCGTATCGAAAACGTTCTTTGGCAATTTCCGCAAAATGTAAATAAGTACAAGAGTTCAGAACACAGTTCTGAACAGAGCTCCAAGAGTTCTTTCGAAAATCCAAGTAACATTTTTTTGTGCAGCTAATAGTTTACGAGATAATTGCATTTTAATGAGAAAATCTTTTCACTTACTGTGAAGTTGGCACCCTTTTTTTAACAAATGTATACTTTTTTCAGATTTCTTGATAGATATGCCATAGTTCTAGAGTTCTTTGTACAAAAATTCAATAGTTCTCCAAAATTTAGCGACGAAAACAATATTCGAAAAAATTTTCGTATCGAAGACATTCTTCGTCAATTTTCGCAAATTGTAAATAAGTACAACAGTTCTGAGCACAGTTCTGAACAGAACTCCAAGAGTTCTATCGAAAACCCAATTAACATTTTTTTGTGCAGCTAATAGTTTACGAAATAATTGCAATTTAAGGATAAAATCTTTTCATTTACTGTGAAGTTGGCACCCTTTTCTTCAGAAATGTATATTTCTTTCACAGTTCTTGACAGGTGTGCCATAGTTCTAGAGTTATTTGTACAAAATTTCAATAGTTCTGCAGAATTTAGGGAAGAAAACAACAATACTCGAAAAAATTTTTCTATCGAAATCATTTTTTGTCAATTTTCGCAAAAATTAAACTGGTACAACAGTTCTGAGGACAGTTCTGAACAGAACCCCAAGAGCTCTATCGAAAATCCTAATAACATTTTTCTATGGCGATAATAGTTTGTGATAAATTGATTTAATGTGGGACACACTTTCTCTACAGAAAATATAAATATATTCGTACAACAGTTATGATGACAGTTCTGGACACCACATGAAGAGTTCTATCGAAATTCCTAGTAGAATTTTTTAGTGCAGGTAATAGTTTAAGAGGTAATCGCAACTTAATTAAGAACCCCATAAGAGCTCCTACTGTGAAGCTGGCACCCTTTTTTTCAGAAATATATATTTTTTTCAGAGTTCTTGATAGATAAGTCATAGTTATAGAGTTCTCGGTACAAAATTTCAATAGTTATGCAGAATTTAGCGAAGAAAACAACATTGTATAACAAAGCTGATTCAGGAACCCTTTCCTTTTGATACAATTCTTCCTGTTGCCACAATAAATCACTTGTGCATAGATTCCAACTGTACTGATCATTACAAAAATACAACCATTGACCAGCGGCGCACATTTCTTGCAGCGTTGTACAAAGCATTCGGCTTATCCGCTGTGAAAATACTACACTTAACGCTATTTTAAAATTTACGGTGGATGGCTTCCGTTTATCTACAATGTCAGCATCTATCGAATTATCTTCATGCAAACGTGATGCCTGGATCACTCACTTCCCCTTTTAGGTACGGAGGAAACTAGAGTTCAGTCTTGTGGAAGTCAAAAAAGGAAATGTGGGCAGCCCTTCTTTTACTGATAGCAAACTCTAGAGAAATCTCCACACTTGTTTTTCTTCATCATGCCAACAAAAGAAAAACTCTCCCTTCATAGCTCTATTATCATTCCAGTACTAGTAAACCAGTTGTCCGCTTTCACATTTCGACCTGACTGATATATAGGTTTACACAGTCACAGAACAACATCAAATTGTTTATTGCTCAGTTGGTAAATCCTTCTGGTTGCAACACAGCGTATATTTCCAAATTGTACAGGTAAAATACTTAAGAATCCACACTTAAGAATCCATACTCGTTTGTTTTGATTGATACATATTGGCGAAAACTGTACCTTCCACAGAATCCTTCCAGCTTCTTGCCTACTGTAACATTTTCTCCAAGGGTGTAAGATTTGTGGTAGTTGCGTACAAACACAGTAAATATTTCCCGAATAGCTGTTAGCTTGTCTAATTGTCTCCTTTCATCACGAATAGCGCGACTGTAAAATCTAAGGCTCTCCAGAATAAATTTGAAACGTTTTATGTTCGTTTGCGAGGTGAAATTTTTCAATGCCATCACCATCAGTTCCACACAGATCTTCCAGGCTTTATCTGTTACTTTTGTTAACAACAATTAAAAACAAGAGACTGATGAAGGCTTTCAATTCAATATCATCTATTGATTTTACCCCTCTCTCACGCTGAAATGAGGCTTTGATGCTCTCAAAATTCTGATTGGAATACAAAACTACACTACACAAATATCGTTATCTATGAGGTAATTACAGCATCACAAATGCTGCTTTGGCTGCACCTATTGGTACAGGTAAATTTCGAATAATATTATGCTCTTCGAACAATATGCTTCGAATTTCTTCAACATTACCTAGTACTTCCCACTTAAAATAATAAAATTCCTATAAAATAACGCAACCAGGCGCAGTGTATTAATCTGATATTTGACGTTCAGACAGTGGACACTGACTATTAAACAGTTCAAACAGAATTTAAGTGCAGTTTACATTCTGGATTAGCTTTGTACTACTTACTGCGTTGATAAACAAATAAACTAATCGCTGAAATGAAATACGAAAGGGCACAGTGGATAAAAACGAGCAATCGGCTCATATCTCATCAAGAGAGCATTAGCGTCGATACTGAATCATACATACAACAATGAAAGGCACACATGAAGTGTATATTTTTAGAATCAGGAAGAACCAGATGAATTTTATCACGTAAAACAGTAATTGTTTTGAACTCTCATGACATCCAGGACCCACTAACAGCTAAAAATATGCCCAGGACCCTCATGGATGAAAGTTATATTGCAACATCACCAGCCGCTAGGATACATAAAAACATGTGCTGTGTGTAACGAATAAATTTGAAATTGATGTCGTTAATATTGTTGCAAACATTTGTTCTAGCTAGAAAGGAAGTGTGGAAGTTTGATGAGTTATACTACAGCGAGAGTTAAAAGTCTTTACAATGTATAGAAATGTAAGTATATTTACTGAATATATCGTACAAACGAACTAAGTAGTATGTTTAAATCCTAATTCAATACATGACTGATAGAGGTGTTATAATGTTGAGGGGATACAGTATTAAAGTTAATAAGAAGTTCGAAATTTGTAAATAAGAACCTCGTTTATTTGGTCCTCAATAATCCGGATTTCCGGTTTATCCGGATTCATATTTTGTGTCCCTTGGTATTTTTCTCTTTTTTTTCTTATAACACGAAGATGTGTAGTCGGTGAGGTACATAGGCTGCTTATCACCAGGCCGGTAATTTAGTCTAGTACTGAGTGATAAGGAACTCGGAGTGTGTGAATGACATTGTTTCTCAAGTATTGTACATTAATATAACGGTGTATTGATGCCCATCAAGTAAGTTGCATAGTAACCACGCCAACAGCACTCCACCACAGCTCATTGTACCTCTGGTGCGATTCTCGACAGGTGTGACACCATCTGGTTAGTGGCGCGTGTGAATGTATCTGCTCTCTCAGCCATCTGTTTGTTTTGCACTGACGAGCCTTCTCTCCTTGAATCATCTAAGCGTGCACATCCCACGCTTCCACCTACAGTTACTACAGTCAGTCTTAAGAAGGTATACTGGCATTTGTATAGTGCTGAACATTTAGACTTTTTGTATTTAGTAGAATATACATCCGGTTTTGATTTTCGGTTTTCCAAAATAAAAGTGAGAATTTACGATCGTACTCATAGCTGTACTTCCAGCAGCACTTCATCTCCTGTGTTCCCAATTTCGTAGAAGTTGTCCTACGAAAATTGCAGAAGAAGCACTCCTGGACGAAAGGATATTGTGACGATATTCTTTGGTCACAGCCTGGGGTTAGAGACCCGGCCCGGCACACAGTTTTTATCTGCCAGTAAGTTTCACATCGGCGCACACCCACTGCACAGTGAACACACAATCTATTTCATAATCTACTGGCACCATAAAAATGTTATGAGGGTTTTTAAAACAACTCTTTCGGTGCTATCCAGAACTGGCAGCAAAAGGGCTGTGCCAATTTATTATAATGTAGACCAAGTGGGTCTCTCGAAAATGCTATTATCTCATTAATTGTTATCCCCACAAAAAATGTTATTACAGTTGTCGGTAGAACTCTTAGGGTCGTATTAAGAAATGCCGTCAGATCTTTTGTACGAATTTATTACTTTTACATGACAAAAGTGAGCCCCACATTAATTATCTCATATAATGTCATCGTCACAAGTAATGTTATTATAGTTTTTGGTAGAACTCTGTGGGTGATATTCAGAACTGTCATCAGAACTATTCTACGAATTTTGCTATATTAGATAAAGTGAGTATCAGATTAAAACAATTATTGTATAAACTACTATCGCCACAAAAATGTTCTTATCATTTTCAATGCAACTCTTCTGGTGCTATCCAGAACTCCCAACAGAACTGTTATACAAATTTATTTTTTCCAAACTGACAAATAATTTTTTACCATACCAAAATTTTGCCGTGTTATTGTTTTCTTCCCGAAATTCTGTAGAACTATTCGTGTTTTGAGCAGGGAAATCTAGAACTATTGCATATATATCAAGAACTGTGAAAAAAATTTATATTTGTCGTAAAAGGGGTTCAAACTTCACGGGAAATGCTCATAAGCATTCCTTAATAATGGCAGTTACTACGTAAACAATTACCTGCACAGAATATGTTACTAGTTTTTTCGATAGAACTCTTACAATGCTATCCAGAGCTGGCATCAGAGCATACGAACAGACATAATTTTTTTTTTTGAGTAAGAGTGCCCCACAATTAATCAATTACCATACAAACTATTACAACCACAAAAAATGTTATCATGATTATAGATAGAAGTCTTGACGTGTTAACCAGAACTGTTCATCAAAACTGTTGAACGAATTTACTTTTTCTGTGGAGAAAGTGGGTCTAACATCAAAACCGAGCGAGGTGGCGCAGTGGCTCGACACTGGACTCGCATTCGGGAGGACGACGGTTCAATCCCGCGTCCGGCCATCCTGATTTAGGTTTTCCGTGATTTCCCTAAATCGCTTCAGGCAAATGCCGGGATGGTTCCTTTCAAAGGGCACGGCCGACTTCCTTCCCCATCCTTCCCTAATCCGATGAGACCGATGACCTCGATGTCTGGTCTCCTTCCCCAAAACAACCAACCAACCTAACATCAAAGCAGTTACCGTATAAACTATCATCGCCACAAAAAGATGTTATTAGGATTTTCGATAGAGCTCTTGGTGTTCTGTTCACAACTGTTGTACGAATTTACTTTTTGCGAAAATTGACAAAGAATGTATTCGATACGAAAAATTTTTCGAGTATTGTTGTTTTTTTCGCTAAATTATGCAGGACTATTCAAATTTTGTACAAATAACTCTAGAACTATGACATTTCTATCAAGAACTCTGAAAATATATATATATTTCTGAAGAAAAGGATTCCAACTTCACAGTAAGTGAAGAGGTTCCCTAATTAAATTGCAATTATATCGTAACGTGTTAGCTGCACAAAAAATTGTAATTCGGATATTCTATAGAGCTATTGGGGTTCTGTTCAGAACTGCCCTCAGAACTGTTGTCCGAATTTACTTTTTGCGAAAATTAATAACGAATGTTTGCTATACGAATTTTTTTTCGAGTATTGTTGTTTTCTTCGTTAAATTCTGCAGAACTATTGAAATTTTGTACAAAGAACTCTAGAACTATGCCATATCTATCAAGAACTCTGAAAAAAATATATATTTCTAAAAAAAAAGGGTGTCAACTTCACAGTAAGTGAAAAGATTTTCTCATTAAAATGCAATTATCTCGTAAACTATTAGCTGCACAAAAAAATGTTACTTGGCTTTTCGATAGAACTCTTGGAGTTCTGTTCAGAACTGTGCTCAGAACTGTTGTACTTATTTACAATTTGCGAAAATTGACGAAGAATGTTTTCGATACGAAAATTTTTTCGAATATTGTTTTCGTCGCTAAATTCTGTAGAACTATTGAAATTTTGTACAAAGAACTCTAGAACTATGGCATATCTATCAAGAAATCTGAAAAAAGTATACATTTGTGAAAAAAAGGGTGCCAGCTTCACAGTAGGAGCTCTTATGGAATTCTTAATTAAGTTGCAATTACCTCTTAAACTATTACCTGCACAAAAAAATTTCACTAGGATTTTCGATAGAACTCTTCACGTGGTGTCCAGAACTGTCATCAGAACTGTTGTACGAATATATTTATATTTTCCGTAAAGAAAGTGTGTCCCATATTAAATCAATTTATCTCAAACCATTATCGCCATAGAAAAATGTTGTTGGGATTTTCGATAGAGCTCTTGGTGTTCTGTTCAGAACTGTCCTCAGAACTGTTGTACAAGTTTAATTTTTACGAAAATTGACAAAAAATGTTTTCGATACGAAAATTTTTTCGTATTTTGTTGTTTTCTTCGCTAAATTCTGCAGAACTATTGAAATTTTGTACAAAGAACTCTAGAACTATGCCATATCTATCAAGAACTCTGAAAAAAATATATCTTTCTGAAAAAAAGGGTGCCAACTTCACAGTAAGTGAAAAGATTTTCTCATTAAAATGCAATTATCTCGTAAACTATTAGCTGCACAAAAAAATGTTACTTGGATTTTCGAAAGAACTCTTGGAGCTCTATTCAGAACTGTGCTCATAACTCTTGTACTTATTTACATTTTGCGGAAATTGCCAAAGAACGTTTTCGATACGAAAATTTTTTCGAATATTGTTGTTTTCTTCGCTAAATTCTGCAGAACTATTGAAATTTTGTACAAAGAACTCTAGAACTATGCCATATCTATCAAGAACTCCGAAAAAAATGTATATTTCTCGAAAAAGGGGTGCTAACTTCACACGACTCATCAATCAGCATGATTGCCTTCGTTGTAGCTTTGTTTTTACAAAGATATGAAGAGCGTTATGACTTTTTTAAATGGCACCCTGTATTTTTTGTTCGGTAATTCCCTTTCCTAAAGACCTATTCAAAAATGTATCACAGTGTACCATTCACTGAAACACAACGTTATTAATTACATAACACAAGACTGACGTTGACGCTCCCAGCGCTTAGTGCAGGTACTCGGGGTAATGGATCACATCCAAGTGCTGACGTTGACAAAGGTAAACATACGTAGGATGCACATCCGTCATTTCGTCGACCATCGTCAGCTGAAGAGTAGTGTGAGTAGAATGTACACCAACGAAGAGAAGGTAGAAATACAAGTTAGCAGAACAGTAATTGCAATACCATTTTCTTACGTACAGGTACATTTAGTACAGTAGTTTAGTGCTTTCAAATACTGTTCCGTAGAGTAGGCATACAATAAAGGCTGTCCTTTCTACAAACTTCATCGACATAACGTTTCTTTTATTGTTGTTGTTGTTGAAGGTAGGGGAAATGCTACACAGGCAGCAGAACTGTAGAGAGAGCGATATCCTGACAAGAACCCACCTTCCCGACGAATTTTTTCTCCTCTTTTTGCGACGTTTCAGGAAACGGGAAGTTTCAACCCACGACAACGCAATCGTCGTAGCACTCGCACAGACAAAGCTGCCGAAGTTACTGTGCTCGCTTCCGTTGCTATGAATCCACATGTGAGCACACGAGAGCTGAACACGAGACTGGCATTCCTAAAACCAGTGTACATCGTATTCTGACATGTCACCGGTTCCATCCTTATCATGTACATCTACATCAAGAATTGCATGGGAATCATTTCCAGAATCGCGTACACTTCTGTCAGTGGGCACAGCAGTAAATCCTAGCCAATGCGAACTTCTTCACCAATGTTCTATTTACCGATGAACGTTCCTTCTCAAACAAAGGACAGGTAAATACAAGGAACATGCATATTGGTCCAGCGACAACCCACGATGGCTTAGACAGGTGGAACATCAGCGTCAATGGAGAGTTAACGTCTGGTGTGGGATGCTTGATACTACAATTATTGGCCCTTATTTCATCAATGGTAGTCTAAACGGCACAACGTCTGCCAACTTCCTGAGACGAATTCTTCCTCCTCTTCTGGATGAAGTGTCGCTAAGAACCAGAATGCTTATGTGGTCTCAACACGATGGATGTCAAGCACATAATGCCTTGCGTGCACGTCGTGTTCTGAACAGAAGGTATCCTGCCAGACGGATTGGTCGAAGAGGAACAGTTACTTGGCCTGCTAGGTCTCCTGATTTAAATCCTCTGTAACTTTTTCTTTGAGGATGCATTGAAGACGTTGTCTATCGCGATATTCCAACAACTCCAGAGGACATGCAGGAACATATCGTGCTTGCTTGTAATTCTGTTCAGCAGGCAACGCTGGAAGCAGTAAATAATTCTTTCATTCAACGAATGCACCAGTGTATAGTTGTCCAGGGTCACCACTTTGAGCACCTTTGAATGTTCTGGTTGTGGACAATGGTACAGGAGTGTGAAAGTCAATTTTGTGTTATGTTGTTACTTGGTTTTCATTTGTTTTCTGACAACTCCAGCAAGTGAACGAGTTTGTGATTCAGGGCTCAAAGTCAGTTTTGTGTTATGTAATTAATAACGTTGTGTTTCAGTGAATGGTACACTGTGATTCATTTTTGAATAGGTCTTTAGGAGAGGAAATGAATTACCGAATAAAAAATACAGGATACCATTTAAAAAAGTCATACCTTTGTAAAAAAATAAAGCTACAATGAAGGCAATCATGCTGATTAATGTCCCCTTGACGGCTTGAAACATTTTGTAATTTGCATCTGGACAAACAGTTATTTAGGGTGGTAAAGATAAATGGGAAACCCTGTATATAGCATGGTTCAAATGGCTCTGAGCACTATGCGACTTAACTTCTCAGGTCATCAGTCGCCTAGGACTTAGAACTAATTAAACCTAACTAACCTAAGGACATCACACACAGCCATGCCCGAGGCAGGATTCGAACCTGCGACCGTAGCGGTCGCTCGGTTCCAGACTGTAGCGCGTAGAACCGCACTGCCACTCCGGCCGGCTATAGCATGGAAGACTCTAGTTTCAATGGAACGTTTGTTAATGGTTGGAGGGAGTGCCAGCATAGCATCACTGTACTTAATAGCACTGACTGACGTTTAGAAACCATCCGACAGTATTTCGTTAACAACTTTTTTTGTATGCTTTAAATTCCACATATATTGCATGCAACACCTGTTGGAGTAGGTACACCATCTTGCTATGAACTTTCGATTATCTTATAATGATTGAGTGACTGAAATCACGAGGACACATCTCCATCTCAATGCTCCAGCTATCTTCACTTCCTGCAGACCATGTGTGTTCACGGCACATTGTTGCTTTAGAAATACGTCCTGTGATGTATCTCTCTGGAGCCGTTAATTTTAGCGTAGCAACACCAAGCTTAGTGAGTAATTGCTGCACTAATACTGGTGCTGTCGAAGACGGGAATGCCGAGACCGATTGTGTCGTACTTAGCAGTCAACTGCTGCTTTTTATATAGGTCAGTTTACCGCACAGCTTCCTCTGTTCTATTTGAATGAGCCTAACCTCCGTACCGTAGTATACATTATCAATTTGCACAACTTTGAGGTCATTGTCAGCTGCTATCCCGACATTAACATGCATAGACAAATTTTGTGGTTAAATGATATGTTCTGGTGAACAGTAACATTGATACGACTGCTCAACACTGCATAGTTGCTGTCTACGAACCATGTGAGCCCACCCCTGTTTGTGTTACATGACTTATCTGTGAAGAAAAAGCATCGTATGGATGCTTCTAGGATCGTATAGATTGGCGTGTTCCGTTCGAATATGTGACGGGAAAAAGAATCTCTGGGAAAGACGACGTATTTCTCCCAGAAACATAGGGGTGTATTAGGATACGTGTGAATGTATATAGGCAATTTTTTACCCGATCAGAGTGTGAGATTGGGATAGAAGGGTAATCGATAATACCGCTGTGATGTACCCTCCACCATGCACTATACATCCGCCTGGAGTATACTTGTCCTAGATGTGGAATGTACGTAGGTCATGGAGTTGTCTGCAAGTAGGCGGGAAGACTATGGAGTTGGTTGTTGACCTGAATAGACCTAAATCTATTGCACATTAATTGGGCTAGAAATCCCGTACACTGTCATCGGAAGCGTTAACGGCCAGTAACATACTTAGCAGTAAGCATATGGAGCGATATGAAGTAGAATGCATATGTCGGGTTCAGATTCGTTTGCTGGAGTCATAAGGAAACCAACCCAAGCACTAGGAACTAACAACTCGGAGAGCTAAAGCAGAAGAATATGTCGTGCCCAAATTAATTTTCACCGATCTTTAAGGGGAATGTGGTCCACCCAGCACGAAATGACTGTTTAGGAGGCGAGTGACCGAAAATCCGGTTGGTATGTCACCTAGAGACTGTTGTGCTACAATTCTGATCGAAGTGTAAAAGGTAGTAAGATGACTGCTGTTGCCGGAAGTAACATTGACATTGATTTGTTCCGGCTTGTGCTAGTTGTTATTTGGCTCTTATGTACGATAGTTGGATAAGCATACAAGTACTGGGTTTGCTTTTAATAAAATTGCAGTGTGTACTAGCCGTGTAGACATACTCTGCTCTCGATGGAATGAAGTATCATCATCGGTTCACTAACGAATAGTGCGTGGAAGTAAAAAAATTAGAAATGCTATGATTAAGTCCCCAATCTATCCCTGCTCTTGCAGTAGCTCCGAATTATGCACGGCGGGGTGAGGCTGTTGCCCCAAGGTAAAGTGTATTGGTAGATTCGTATTAAGGATGTTTGCTCCATCTGAAAAGAAAGGTGGTTTATTTCTCGCTAAAGATTCTGGTGCCAATGAATACTCTGACGCCATTAGACTGTCATATTTCTAGCGTAGTAATAATAGAAACAAAATACAGTTTATGACATACTGTTGTGGAAGATTTTTACGATACTTTAGCGATGTGGAAATATGTGGTTGCTCAGTCACTATGAATACGAAGTGCGGATATATATCTCGAAAGGTGTGGTCAGCGGACACGTATTTCGCTAATTTACAGGGCAGGCATGTTTCGATTTGCAGACAGAATTTCCCCTCAGCGCTCAGGAATACCTTCGAAGCCATAACACTTAATGGTTCGTGAGATATTCTAGACAGGAATTTTGTTTATGAGGAACTGTTTGGTTTCGACAGGTATTACGTTCTCTCTGTGCTGAGAAAGTTTTTAGTATCAATGGCAGAATGCTCTGTAAATAACCGAATTGCTGGAAGCTGCTGTTGAAAGTTTAGGTAATAGGGGAAGTTGGAGAGCTGTATCTCAGGAAGAACAGAATCCGTTATTTTCGAACAAAGAGGACTACTGGCTGCATACGACACACACACACACAGACACACACACACACACACACACACACACACACATACACACGCTGGCGTTGGGAAAGTATGCTTCTGTTTGCTCTATCGCGTTATGATGAGTGCATATTTGTGTTTGGATCCTGCAGAATGGACCACGTTACTTTTGTGAAATCATAACAGGTCTCCGCGTGCTGTCTCACCAGGCAGTTGAGGCCACGCCCGTTGGCCACCGCGGTGCACTCGGCCTGGGCAGCTCTGCAAACATTCGCTGTGTAATCTTTGACTACGATCCGTAAGCGGCCGGCCGGTGTGGCCGTGCGGTTCTAAGCGCTTCAGTTTGGAACCGCGTGACCGCTACGGTCGCAGGTTCGAATCTTGCCTCGGGCATGGATGTGTGTGATGTCCTTAGGTTAGTTAGGTTTAAGTAGTTCTAAGTTCTAGGGGACTGATGACCACAGATGTTAAGTCCCATAGTGCTCAGAGCCATTTGAACCATTTTGTTTTTGATCCGTAAGCGCGTTTGGGAAGGATTTTTGGGTGAACTCCATCCTCAAATTCCTAGGGTCTAGCTTATACACCAATACAGCTTTCTCGTCATTTTTTTTCTTCTAAAGCGGTAGTGTGAGCATCTTTCGCATGATACGAACTCCTATGAACAACACACCATAAAAGTTTCCGGCGGATATAAGTATGAAGGTACCAACAGTGAGAAGCGTCAAAGAGCAGCATTGACCAGTCTAACACACTAGCTGGAGGACGCAGAGAAACTCTTCTATAAAACCTTAACATGAAATAACATTCGTTTAACACGTAATGCTAAATCTCACGAACGGGAATATGCACAGGAGCCGATATTTCACTGCTAAAAGTTGCCGCCAGGTATAGATATGGGGGAGAAATAAAGGTATGAGCAGTGATAAGCATCACAGAGTACCTTTGACCAGCCTAATGTTTTTCCTAAATGACCCTGATTTTACTTAGCCGAGGACCACTTTCAGACAGTGCAGGCATATCCAGAACATTTGAAAACACACCACTGTTAATCTTCCCGGTCCGCCCGCATTGCCACCCGCTGTATTGAACACTCACCCTGACATTGATTGTCCTATTGACGATAAAATCAACCAATTGTCCAGGAGGAATAGGGGCTACGGTCGCAGGTTCGAATCCTGCCTCGGGCATGGATGTGTGTGATGTCCTTAGGTTAGTTAGGTTTAAGTATTTCTAAGTTCTAGGGGACTGATGACCTAAGAAGTTAAGTCCCATAGTGCTCAGAGCCATTTGACTGGTTTCTGCAGAGTCTAAACAGAAGCCTCTTGTTCGACTGTGAGGTACACTGCCATTTTCTGTCTTTATCTGGTTGAAAGCACATCGATTGCGATGTGTTGTTTGCATCGAGGTAGTGAAACACCAGTGGAAGAGATATTAGCTGGTTCTCTAGACGTGAGAAACGCATATGATTATGAACATTGAAACCTTAGTTAACTTTGTAAAGTTCAAGGATGATCTGCAATCTGTTAAATTGTTGGTATCGGTATTCGTTATAAAGAAACGTACAAGTAGAACTACCAGTTTCCTCTATTTTCGGATTTTCACGTAAAAATTTTCGCAGACGAGATGCATTTCTGGTTACTCAATGGCTTGCAACACATGCCACACTGAAGTTTCGGCTCTCTAAAGACATAATTTCCAGCCTTTATCTTCAGAATTATAGTGTGCAGGCGATTGGTAGCTCACTGCTATGTGGTTGATATCACGAGCAGTGATGTAAATGGCAAACCATGTGAAAAATACATGAAATTCTGAGAATTTTCATATGCTACTCGATGATTTCAGCATAAAAGTGCCGCAAACATCATCGTTTTTTGGTGTATAGTATCGGATATTGCAGCTGATATCAGTACATTAATTCATGATTGTTGAAGCAAACATCGTCTTTTCTTGGGCGAAAATCCCTTTTCGACTGTAAGGTGGCCTGATCCGTGGCGCCACACTTGATTGTCAGAGTGAGACAAGTCTACATCTACATCTACATCTACATCTACATCGTTACTCTGCAATTCACACTTAAGTGTTTGGCAGAGGGTTCATCGAACCATTTTCATACTCCTTCTCTACCATTCCACTCTCGAATGGCGCGTGGGAAAAAGGAACACCTATAGCTTTCCGTTCGAGCTCTTATTTCTCTTATTTTATTATGATGGTTATATTTCCCTACGTAGGTGGGTGTCAACAAAATATTTACGCATTCGGAAGAGAAAGTTGGTGATTGAAATTTCGTAAATAGATCTCGCAGCAAAGAAAACCGCCTTTCTTTCAGTGACTGCCACCCCATCTCGTGTATCATATCAGTGACACACTCACACGTATAGCACGATTATACGAAACGAGCTGCCCTTATTTGCACATTTTCGATGTCCTCCGTCAATCCTACCTGATAAGGATCCCATACCGCGCAGCAATATTCCAGCAGAGGACGGACAAGTGTAATGTCTGTCTCTTTAGTGGGTTTGTCGCACCTTCTAAGTGTTCTGCCAACAAAGCGCAGCCTTTGTTTCGCCTTCCCATAATAGTATCGATGTGGTCTTTCCAATATAAGTTGCTCGTAATAGTAATTCCTAGCCCTTAGATTTGTGCGATTTATCACATACCCAACATTTATAGGATTTCTTTTAGTACCCATGTGGATGACCTCGTAATTTTCTTTGTTTAGTGCTAATTGCCACTTCTCGCACCATACAGAAATTCTATCTAGATCATTTAGTAATTGAAATTGATCGTCTGATGATTTTACTCGACGGTAAATTACAGCGTCCTCTGCAAACAATCCAAGGGGCCTGCTCAGATTATCACCTAGATCATTTATATAAATCAGGAACAGCAGAGGGCCTATGACACTACCTTGCGGAACGTCAGATATCACTTCTGTTCTACTCGATGATTTACCGTCTATCACTACAAACTGTGACCTCTCTGAGAGGTAATCACGAATCCAGCCACACATCTGAGACGATCATATGCATGCAATTTGATTAATAGTCACTTCTGAGGAGTGGTATCAAAAGCCTTCTGGAAATCTAGAAATATGGAATCGATCTGAGATCCCTTGTCGACAGCACTCATTACTTCATGGGAATAAAGAGCTAGCTGTGTTGCACAAGAATGATACTTTCTGAATCCGTATTGGTTATGAATCAATGAGTCATTTTGTTCAATGTGATTCATCATGTTCGATTTACAGTATATGCTCCAAAATCCTACTGCAAATTGAGGTAAGTAATATGGGTCTGTTATTCAATGGGTTACTCCTATTTCCTTTATTGAAATATTGGTGTGACCTGTGCTACTTTCCAGTCTTTAGGAACAGACCTTTCGTCAAGTGAGCGGTTGTATATGATTGCTAAGAAAGGCGCTATTGTGTCTGCATACTCTGGGAGGGACCTGACTGGTATATCATCTGGACCGGTAGACTTGCCTTTCTTAAGTGATTTAACTTTTTTTCGCAACAACTATGATATCTACTTTTATGTCACTCATGCTAACTAAAGTCTCTCTCTCACTATCCAGCGGGTCCTTTTGCTGGGCTCGTGGTCCATTACAAGGCACCCAATTCAGCTGCGGACAGCGCCAATGATTGCTCGCACAGTGGACAGCGGTTCTGTTCCATTTCATAAAAGCACGCACAATTGTGGGATGCAGTACTCGAAGCTTCTATTGGTTAGTGATGTATGTTTCATGATTATTATTAAAATGTGGGTGTCTTTTTTTTCTCCCAAGTAGAATGGTGCACTGTTTTCTTTCACAGTTTTACCATCTGTAAGACTGTGCCATAAATTCCATTGTCTTTTTAAACACTTGGCCAAATGGTGCCTGCACTGAGGCTCGTTATATCAAGGTGGCGCAGTGCAGGCTCTCGGCTCAGGATGGTGAACGTAACTAGGTAAAGAAGTTGGGGCATGTCCAGAACCCTTTCGGTGTTTGAATTTTCCTCAGCGTTCGTGAGGTATTCCAGACAGGAATTTTGTTTATGAAGAACTATTTCGCTTTGACAGCTATTACCTCTCTCTCTCTCTCTCTATCTGCTGAAAAGTTTAACGGATGAATGCTCTGGAATAGCCATATTGATGGAGAATGCTGTTGAAAGTTTTGACAATGGGGATGTTAGAGAGTCGTATCTCAGGAAAAGAGTCTGTGGAAATGTTCGACGTAGACCGTTATTTACCAGCAGAGAGGACCGCTGGCTGCGTATCCCACACACACACACACACATACACACACACACATAGCTGTTGCGAAAGTATGCTATTGTTCTAGACTCGCAACAGCTTCTGTTTTCTCTCGTCCACCTGTACAGGTGAGGATGAGTGTATATTTTTGTTTCGATCCTGCAGAATGGACCACATCACTAGTGTGAAATCATTACAGGACTCCACATGCCATCTCACGTGGGACCAGTTGGAGTGCAGCACAATAGTACCGGTGACGGCCGGCAGATAGCGCGACAGTCGGCAGCAGACTTGGTGTTTAATCTACAGGCTTCAAACACACGCAGTGCATCGAGCCATTCAGACCATCTCCCTAGCACGATGCGTCACCCCGAGGCAGCCACCCTCTGCATTAAATACGCGATTATGAGCATCTTGTGTAGTAGTAGCATTTGACCTCTGCTGTGCAAGCAAGCAGCAATTTACGAAGCTTTTTCGTGTTGTTTTTATATCCCACAACATATATATGGCTGTAATTTACAGATGGCCGTCCGGAGTGGCCGAGCGGTTTTAGGCATTTCAGTCTGGAACCGCGCGACCGCTACGGTCGCAGTTTCGAATCCTGCCTCAGGCATGGATGTGTGTGATGTCCTTAGGTTAGTTAGGTTTAAATAGTTCTAAGTTCTAGGGGACTGATGACCTCTGATGCTAAGTCCCGTAGTGCTCAGAGTCATTTGAACCATTTACAGATGAAGTGATGTTGATGTGACTCTTGGCACAGTCGCTTTTTTTTTAGCACTGTGGTATTATCAGTAGCAGGTATGTGTAGTACAATTTTTTTTAACATCACTGCAGTTCTTGTTTCTCCATAATTTCTATATGTATACCAGTTCAGGGGGTTGTTTCAGTTATCATTTTAGAATGAGTCTTTTTACCGCCAATTCACTAGTAGAACAGAGATATTTATTTCGCCTTGTAGGTGAAGGGAGCGACCTATGTTGAGCCACTGTTTATATTGAGTACGCCTGCTACAAGTTTTGAGCGGTATTGTGAATTTTTCTCTAACAGGATAACACCACTTGGTGATATATACAATTCTGAGCCACATTGCGAATTTAGGCACTCGTTGTGTAGCACTATGCATATAGATGTGTAATTAGAAGCCATCTTTACGGCAGCTTCCCATCGAAAATAAATAAAGTGCACTAACCTAACCATCCTCTCTGGCAGCTCGAAAGAGACTCACTGTTACCCACCATTTCCAGGTCTGATGTCATAGGAAGGTGGAGGGGGGAGGGAGAAATTATGTTAGTGGAGCTAGCCCAATCGACCTTTTCCCGCGATTTCCAGGGGGCTCAAATGGCTCTGAGCACCATGGGACTTAACATCTGAGGTCATCAGTCCCCTAGAACTTAGAACTACTTAAACCTAACTAACCTAAGGACATCACACACATCCATGCCCGAGGCAGGATTCGAACCTGCGACCGTAGCACTCGCGCGGTCCCGGACTGCGCGCCTAGAACCGCGAGGCCACCGTGGCCGGCGATTTCCAGGGGGGTGGAGGGGGTGTGACACCATAGGGGAGTGGGGAAAACAAAGCCGCCAGTTTGAATAAATTATTTGTCCCAGAAACAACTTTTTCTACTAGTGTTCCACATAGGGAAAAGAGCAAGTAACCTGTAAATAGCATAAAACTATTGCTTGTCAAACTAGCATGCCGATGCTTATAGTTAAGTTTCACATCGTGACTCATGTAGCATCTTGGAAGAACTGTCAGAAACGAACACACATTTTGAAGGGGTAAATCTTGATGTTGCAGATCCCCCAGCAAAACCGAAATATGACTATTCTGGATCATTTCCCGAGATATCTATTAATGACAGCAATCCCAGACCAAAGAGCCGAGACTGTGACACTTGAGTTTGGTAAAGATTGGGTTCTGAAATATGATTCAGTTTCTTCTATAATTAGCGACCAAGCTTTCAATTTTATTTGCGACTTCCTACAGCAAGTGTGCAGGTTACTGAAGATTGACAGCCTAAGGACAATGCCAGCTCAACCCTATGGGGATGCCGAGTGGAAGGAGTTCATCAAACCTTCATTAAAATGATGTCACTATGTTGGCAGTAAGCATGATTCGTGGGACACCTAAGTACAATACGTAATCAGTGGATACAAGACGATGGTCCATACCAGCATGCAACTCAGATCTTAAAAAATCGTCTATGGTAGGCAGATGAATTGCCGCTTGAATTCGCAACATCAGCAAGAGGCAACATCAAAGAACACGACAGCAATTTAGTGAACTACTTGAGGCATGGAAGCACGTGAAGGGTGTGAATCATCAGTCATTTCTCAAGCACGCCGCCATGACCGCGGAGTTGTTATACGTAAATATTGCGTTAGACACTTAATTTGTTTGAGCAATTTAGTACTGAAGAAGGGCGACGTCCAGAAGTTTAAACAGCATTGGAAGGGCCATATATAATTCCTGAAATCATCTACCCAGTTAAATTAAGAATCCAATTGCCGTTACACTGTATCACAGTGCACGTGAACCGTGTAAAGCCGTATTTGAGAGGGCCAGCTACTGAAGCAACCAATGAACCAAACGACTCCGGAGCAGACCTCAGAAACAGCTGAGAAACCTAAAAAGCATCAGGTGGTGGCCCGCGGACTCCGAGATCCGCTATTCGATGCTAACCTGTCAGGACTCAGTCAGACGAGCCACACTGCAGCCACGAGTAGCACTTCATCACAGTCGCTGTTCGATGCTAACCAGTCAGGACCCACTCAGATGAGCCACACTGCGGCCATGAGTAGCACTTCATCACAGTCGCTGTTCGCCACTTACCAGTCAGGACCCAGTCAGACAAGCCACACTGTGGCCACGAGTAGCACTTCACCACAGTCGCTGTTCTATGCTAACCAGTGAGGACCCTGACAGATGAGCCATACTGCAGCCACGAGTAGGACTTCATCACAGTCGCTGTCTGCCACTTACCAGTCAGGACCCAGTCAAGACAAGCCACACTGCGGGCACGAGTAGCACTTCACCACAGTCGCTGTTCGACACACCCGTCAGGACCCAGTCAGATAAGCCACACTGCAGCCACCAGTAGCGCTTCATCACAGTCGCTGTTCAGTGCTAACTAGTTAGGACCCACTCAGACAAGCCACACTGAGGCCAAAAGTAGCGCTTCATCACAGTCGCTGTTCGACACTTACCAGTCAGGACCCAGTCAGACGAGCCACAATGCAGCCACGAATAGCGCTTCATCACAGTCGCTGCTCAACGCAGATGTCTGGACCCAGTCAGATGAGCTACATTGCGGCCACAAGTAGCACTTCATCACAGTCGCTGTTCGATGCTAACCAGTCAGGACCCAGTCAGATGAGACACTGTGGCCACGAGTAGCGCATCATCACAGTCGCTGTTCGACGCTTACCAGTCAGGACCCACTCAGATGAGCCACACTGCGGCCATGAATAGCACTTCATCACAGTCGCTGTTCGCCACTTACCAGTCAGGACCCAGTAAGACAAGCCACACTGTGGCCACGAGTAGCACTTCATCACAGTCGCTGTTCAATGCTAACCAGTGAGGACCCTGACAGATGAGCCACACTGCAGCCACGAGTAGCACTTCATCACAGTCGCTGTCTGCCACTTACCAGTCAGGACCCAGTCAGACAAGCCACACTGCGGCCACAAGTAGCACTTCACCACAGTCGCTGTTCGACGCACCCATCAGAACACAGATGAGCCACACTGTGGCCACAAGTAGCGCTTCATCACAGTCGCTGTTCGACCCACCTGTCAGGACCCAGTCAGATAAGCCACACTGCAGCCACGAGTAGCGCTTCATCACAGTTGCTGTTCAGTGCTAACTAGTCAGGACCCACTCAGACAAGCCACACTGAGGCCAAAAGTAGCGCTTCATCACAGTCGCTGTTCGACACTTACCAGTCAGGACCCAGTCAGACGAGCCACACTGCAGCCACGAATAGCGCTTCATCACAGTCGCTGCTCAACGCAGATGTCTAGACCCAGTCAGATGAACCACACTGCGGCCACGAGTAGCACTTCACCACAGTCGCTGTTCGATGATAACCAGTGAGGACCCAGTCAGACGGGCCACACTGCAGCCACAAGTAGAACTTCATCACAGTCGCTGTTCGATGCTAACCAGTCAGGACCCAGTCAGATGAGCCACACTATTGCCACGAGTAGCATTTCGTCACAGTCGCTGTTCGTCGCTAACCAGTCAGGACCCAGTCAGACGAGCCACACTGCAGCCACGAGTAGCGCTTCATCACAGTCGCTGCTCAACGCAGCCGTCTGGACCCAGTCAGATGAGCCACACTGTGGCCACGAGGAGCACTTCATCACAGTCGCTGTTCGATGCCAACCAGTGAGGACCCACTCGGAGGGGCCACACTGTTTCCACGAGTAGCACTTCGTCACAGTCGCTGTTCGATGCTAACCAGTCAGGGCCCAGTCAGACAAGCCACTCTGAGGCCACGAGTAGCGCTTCATTACAGTATCTACTACGCTCGAGACAGTACTAAGTCTGTACACATGGTTTATTGATAGTGTGCGGTAGTCAACGTGTGCATGTGCAGAATTGAAACGTGTATTCAAGTCTTCTAACCGACGAGGTGACAATAAGTGAGTCAAGGGTTATCTTTTTTTTAAATTTGTATGGCTAGGGCCTCCTATCGGGCAGACCGTTCGCCGGGTGCCGGTCTTTCAATTTGTCGCCACTTCGGCGACCTGCAGTCGATGAGGATGATAGGATGATAATGAGGACAACACAACATCCAGTCTCTGGGCGGAGAAAATTCCCCGACCCAGTCGGGAATCGAACCCAGGCCCAGAGGATTGTCAATCCGTCACGCTGACCATTCAGCTACCGGGGGCGGACTAGTCAAGGGTTAATACTGTCTTATATTTCAGAGAATTGTTTAACTTCCTTGACTTCATTATGTTACGCTTAAGGATGTGATTCTTGTTTTTTTTTTTTTTTGATCACTAGTTCTTTTTTGAGTTTTGATTCTCTGTCAGAATCCTTCCACATCAATGTGGTGTTATTTTTGAGCGACAAAGAAGTACGGTAAGTGATAGTGGTAATTTTAAACTTATTTTGAAGTGCACTCTGAGTGAGGTGAAAGAGTTATTCCGAAACGTATATGAACTCATGAATCTTAGTGAGTCAATTCCCATGAACCGTACAATATGAGACCCACAAATCTCATGGTACCGTAGTTAAGTTACAGCTAAAACGCAAGTTAGAGTAGCATTTGTCGCCCGTAGAAGGCTGTTCTTTCGGACATGTCCAAAATAACAGTTACCATATATATATATATATATATATATATATATATATATATATATATATATATATATAGTTAAGGCTCATCGGTCATTTGACCATCTTCTTCTGTGAGGATGCACAAACAGTGCCAGAACTCTTACGGGAATCGGCGGTAAAGCCGCGAGTAAAGAGTATGATGGGCAGGGGCACTATGAATATAGTGCGGGCCAATAGGTTGCGAATGTGGGTCTCACTGCATGCGTGCCAGAGATAAGTCCCTGCAGTCGCACTATTCTGGGCGTCCTTAGTGGCTCGGGTGGATAGAGCGTCTGCCTTGTAATCAGGAGATCTCGGGTTCGAGTTCCGGTCGGGGCACACATTTCCAACTGTCCCCGTTGACTTATATCAACGCCTGTACGCAGCTAAGGGTATTCATTTCATTGTAAAAGTACTTAAAACTATCTTTGGAACCTTAACTGCTGTGCAGGACGAAAAATACTCCTAAGCACTGTGGTAAATTTTTACATTTACTTCTGGAGGAGGCCGAGTTGATACTACAGCACACACAAAATATTAGATCACTTTATTATAACTTGAATAAAATAATATTCTTAACTCTGAAACAGTCCATGTCCACAAGAATCTCACGTGTATTTGTTACTGTCACTGAATACTATCTTATCACTTGATACAGTATAAGTCTTCACTTGATGCAGTATAAATCTTCTCTTTCAAAGTACAATTAACTGAGTATGAAATTTGCTACGTTGTTCTGACGAAGACAACACCCGCACTTTTGCAGACTAGGCTGAGTGGCACTCAGCTCTGGAGCAAGTATTCTGGAGCGGTGGCGTGTGGAAAACTTGAGGACTTGTCTGCGCCGACGTCTCGCATTCGTCTTTGCGTCCGGCAGCGACAGTGATAATTTGTGGTTCCGTTCCGAGGTACCAACATCGCCCCTGTATCTCGCTTTTCAAACGACGCCACATTAACTAACATGGACTTGGTTGAAGTGAGTAACAAGTCAGAGTAACTAAGAAAAGAAATACATTCCGAAGCTCCAAAATCTTCTGAACCTGATGTGTAGAAATCAAATTACCTCTAACTCCCATTTCTACTGTATTCTACAATAGTACCTATTTATTTCAGCCACTGAATTCATCCAATTTTAGTCAAAGAGGAAGACACAAACTCTATAATCAAACAGTACCAGTGATAAGCACTAGTGGTAATTATTTGAATTTAGTTCATTGTTTTAACAGTCTTGACCAGTGTCAACAAGGTACGGAAACTACTATTACACTTACGGTTTCAGTTGGGTTGACAGCAACGTTCCTAATCATTTTGTTACGATTGATCACCTTGGTCTCTTCGAGTTAAAGCAGTCAATGTCCTCTACAGCTCCCGAGCTCAAACCTATTACTGTCAGTGACACTGTGGTTGACTTGTCACCTATTGCAAACTAAGCGTAACAAGTTAAGTGCGTGAGCGCACCATCCTCTGCCACATTATCAGAATTAATACGGTAGAGAATCGTTCTTAAATGAGCCACTCTGGTAGCTAGTCTTCATTAGGAAGGTGGTATTACAGCGCGGAAACAGAACACACGAACAGTTAGGCCCCGGCGTTGTGTGCGCATTCCCGCGTTCGCCGAATCCCCACGCCCGGGCGTCGGGTAAATAGACTATGGCCACGAGTACTGATGACCTGGTAAACCTGGTGACCCCACAGCCCGCCACTCTTCAACCTGGACCAGATCCCCTGTAATCTGGTGTACTTGCATTCAACTTATACAAACGGAGGGTCTAGTTTCAAATTCGATTCCATTGTTTTATGATTTACAAATTTATAGCTGTTTTTGCGATTTTATTTATCAATGCTGCCGTCCTTTAAAATTGCAGTCCCAGGAAGGAAAGCAAATAACGAAACTTTTCTCGTCGTTCTTATAGCTTAGTAGGAGTAGATACTGGTAGGTGATTTTGGGGTATACAGGCTGCCAGGGTACAGGGTATACGGCCTACCAGGCTGTATAGGCTGCCATCTATGGTAGCACAAATGGCTCTAATGTGGTTGCGTATCTAGTCATACTGAAATTGAATGAGAAATACAAGAAGGTTATTCAGTGCTGATGCCACTACGTTCCAGAGTTATCAACCATACTGGTTGACCATTGGTGCACACTGGACTCGCATTCGGGAGGACGACGGTTCAATCCCGTCTCCGGCCATCCTGATTTAGGTTTTCCGTGATTTCCCTAAATCGCTTCAGGCAAATGCCGGGATGGTTCCTTTGAAAGGGCACGGCCGATTTCCTTCCCCATCCTTCCCTCACCCGAGCTTGCGCTCCGTCTCTAATGACCTCGTTGTCGACGGGACGTTAAACACTAATCTCCTCCTCCTCCTCCTGGTTGACCATTGGTGATAGCTAGATGCTTCCACTGGATGCGAGATCTACCCATGGTAACAGTCCAACAAAGTCTGTATCGGTGTACGTCAGGACAGCACATACAAGATGCCATATTGTGCTGTCTTGTTGAGAAGGTAAAACAACGAAGATCTCGCAGATGCGGCACAGCTATAGGACTTAATACGTCATAAATGAAACGGATCCTGTCCAAATTACAGGTTACGCGAAGCACAAGTGATCGTTGGCATTCTCCTTCTAGGCATACCCTAAAACAAATATTTAGGGCAGTCGGAAGTTGTAGTTATTCAAAATAAAGAAATTAACGATTAGAAACTTACTTCAAATTTTCTTGTGATGGCAGCAAATGATCTCACAGTTACTCTTACAGGAAAGTAAGCGACATAACGACCCCAATATACAA
Organism: Schistocerca americana; assembly: GCF_021461395.2. Lineage (NCBI taxonomy): Eukaryota > Metazoa > Arthropoda > Insecta > Orthoptera > Acrididae > Schistocerca > Schistocerca americana. Next base: position 587,342,416 of record NC_060123.1, on the reverse strand, counting down.
CGTAATTTACAAACTTCGTTACTACTATATGTTAAGTTTTCACTGTTGACAACATCATCGACTGTACTGTACTGTAGCTGTCCGGTATGTGCGTTACGCTGTAAATGAACCATATAAACACGAGAGCCTCTAGAATGCGAATTCACGAAATTTTACTTTCTTGTGATATTTACCATAGCACCTGATCGGTGCGCAGGGCGGCGATTGGTAGCTCTTCAATTTTCGATGTTCAGATATTGGAGATTTTAACGCATGTTAGAGAATTTAACATCAGTGTTATGAATGTAAAAGATTCTACTTCCTTTTACCATCCTTAACGGCTACATAGCAAATTATTTTTTCTTTGTGCACGCCTGTGGGAAAGTACCTTTCGAATTATATTAGGATCTTTGGCCTGCTTGTACAATTAATATAAAAAGTCCGTACTTCAAGTTTCGTGTTCACGTATTAATGTTATGATTTTCCAATGCACGTTCAGCTAACACCGAATTATCCAGATAGCATAGTCGCAGGCAGCTCTCACGTTCGATTCAACGTTGTCCTATTGTGTGCACAGTCTGTTCAAATGGTTCAAATGGCTTTAAGCACTATGGGATTTAAGATCTGGAGTCATCAGTCCCCTAGAGTTAGAACTACTTAAACCTAACTAATCTAAGGACATCACACACATCCATGCCCGAGGCAGTATTCGAACCTGCGACCGTAGCAGCAGCGCGGTGCCGGACTGAAGCGCCTAGAACCGCTCGGCCATAGCGGCCGGCTGCACAGTCTATCTTACGTAGTACTGTCTGCACTCACGTGGTAACTGATGTGGACTGCTAAGGCAGCCAGTCCACAGTGACGGGTAGCCGAAAGAAAGGCACGCGTACACACACGCCGACTGGCGTGATGTCTGGAACAGGATAAGTATTGAATGCTAATAAGAAAAGTATGCAGCTCCTCGAATACTTAATTTTAATTCTTTGTTGGTTTACAACGTTCTTCTTGAGACATTTATACGATAATTATCAAACTATGTAAGGCTAATGGCGCCTTGATAGGTAGTAGCCATGGACTTAGCTGAAGGTTATTCTAACTGTCTCTCGGCAAATGAGAGGAAGGCTTCGTCCGTATAGTCGCTAGCAAAGTCGTCGTACAACTGGGGCGAGTCTATATCGTATCTAGAGACCTGCCTTGTGGTGGCGCTCGGTCTGCGATCACACAGTGGCGACACTCGGGTCCGACCTGTACTAAATGGACCGCGGCCGATTTAAGCTACCACCTAGCAAGCGTGGTGTCTGGCGGTGACACCACAGTAACCACATCGGCCAAAAGGTTTGTCGCAAGGAGACACCACACGAACTCCGTGTAAACACCCCCTACAGCCTTGGTAACTCCCTCCGTTCGACGAGGAAGAGAGCACCTGACTAACGTGTGCGTGGAGTCCTGTGAACACGCCTGTTTTTATCTTGGAACGGAAATGTTCACAGCATACTAATCATGAGGCTGTAGAAGAAACGTGAGGGTAGATCGAAAAAATAAGCCCATGTCATGGACGAAAGAGAGGCTACGTGGACTTTCTGACAGTGGTGCTTGCGAGCCTTTTCTAGGTGCTGCAAATACCATGGGGCTTCTGATCAACCAATCTTGGACTGTGGGTTTTCCGACCGGAGCCTCACCCATTGCTGATTTACGCCAGTCGTTCATCAACAGCAGCGAATGTGTTGTCATCGTCAGTCAGGCAGTGCCCTCGCCGACAGTCTTCGTTTCCTTACACTTTCGTAAGCCTAAGCTACTTGCTTTGTGTAGATTGTGAATAATGGAAATAATAGCAACACTGAGAGGGAAACCGTGTATGTCTTCTCAAAGTTAATCATTGCAACCTGGTGCACAGAAAATATGATGAGTGCTCGAACTGGGTAGATTAGATTAGATTAGATTAGATTAATACTAGTTCCATGGATCATGAATACGATATTTCGTAATGATGTGGAACGAGTCGAATTTTCCAATACATGACATAATTAGGTTAATTTAACAACATACTTAAGTTAATATAACTACTTTTTTGTGTTTTTTTATTTATTTAATTTTTTTTAATATTTTTTTTCTTAATTTATATCTAAAAATTCCTCTATGGAGTAGAAGGAGTTGTCATTCAGAAATTCTTTTAATTTCTTCTTAAATACTTGTTGGTTATCTGTCAGACTTTTGATACTATTTGGTAAGTGACCAAAGACTTTAGTGCCAGTATAATTCACCCCTTTCTGTGCCAAAGTTAGATTTAATCTTGAATAGTGAAGATCGTCCTTTCTCCTAGTATTGTAGTTATGCACACTGCTATTACTTTTGAATTGGGTTTGGTTGTTAATAACAAATTTCATAAGAGAGTATATATACTGAGAAGCTACTGTGAATATCCCTAGATCCTTAAATAAATGTCTGCAGGATGATCTTGGGTGCACTCCAGCTATTATTCTGATTACACGCTTCTCTGCAATAAATACTTTATTCCTCAGTGATGAATTACCCCAAAATATGATGCCATATGAAAGCAATGAGTGAAAATATGCGTAGTAAGCTAATTTACTAAGATGTTTATCACCAAAATTTGCAATGACCCTTATTGCATAAGTAGCTGAACTCAAACGTTTCAGCAGATCATCAATGTGTTTCTTCCAATTTAATCTCTCATCAATGGACATACCTGAAAATTTGGAATATTCTACCTTAGCTATATGCTTCTGATTAAGGTGTGTGTGAATTCCGAAAGGCATAAGTGTCGAAGCGTGTGCAGATTAAGGAACGAACCCATAACTGCAGGAAAAGAGTCCACGAAGGAACGACAGTGCCAGTTTTCCGAATTTTTAGAGACAAATTTCAAAATTTGAAAAACAGAGGGTTAGATTTCTTCGGAAATATGCCAAGAACTTCAAGGGCGCGTAGTCTATAGGAAGAAGGGCAGCTACAGGGATGGTCCAGAACCCTGGCACTACTTCCGAGATTCATCTGAACGAAGACATTTTACTCATCGCAATAAAGATTCCTGATTATAATGCCATTCATTTTTTCTACGGTTCCAGACTGTTGGCTATTACTGCATGTTTGCTACATAACATTAATTACACGAGAGAAGAACACATAAAAAAGTACTGGGAATGTACTTTACACATATAACCGATTAAATGTAATCCACGGATTTCTCATCCGAAAGCTGTGTGCTTTGTGTAACGCATCGCTGGCAATTTGTGAATAATGCAGTGTGGCCCTAGGGAAATAGTACATTTTCATTTGGCTACCATGCTAAGATGTCGATATGCTCGCGCCATCTGTCCCGTCTAATCGGGCCAATGTAGTATGCAAATGACTCCAGTATACAGCGTTGACCAGCAAAGGCGCGTATCGAGGCAGTGGAGGAGGTCTGTCGTGTTTAGCTCGTTGCCGCCTCTCGGAGCAGACCATCATTTCCGCGTCCCGGGCAGAAGGGTGATATCCAGATGGATAAAACATTGGTGTGAGACAGTTTCTGTAATCAGTGTGAAGTACAAGAGACCCGAAATGAGCCGGCCGGTGTGGCCGAGCGGTTCTAGGCGCTACAGTCTGGAACCGCACGACCGCTACGGTCGCAGGTTCGAATCCTGCCTCGGGCATGGATGTGTGTGACGTCCTTAGGTTAGTTAGGTTTAAATAGTTCTAAGTTCTAGGGGACTGATGACCTCAGATGTTAAGTCCCATAGTGCTCAGAGCCATTCGAATTTTTGAAGACCCGAAATGACAGTTTGAACGCCGGAAAATATACGACGAGTTCGTGTAGCTCTGTTACAAAGCCCTCAGCAATCTGTCTGTCGGCGTTCCATGCCATTACAAATACCTCGCACGTCTTTGCTGAGTATTCTGGAACATAATTTAAAATTTCATCCTTGCAAGCTGCAAGTGGCTCCGCAGTTACGGCCCTACACTGAGACGTCAGATTCCACATCGATTACTCTTACTGTTCAGTGCTATCCCACCGCCGTCATAATCTCTTTGCAAGTCCTCCCCCTTTTATTATGTTTTTTCTCTCTAATCTGATCGGTCTAATTCGAGTAGGTCCCCAGGATCCAGTTCTAATTAGTGCCGTTACACAACGGATTTAGGATAACGCGATCTGGTGAGAGGGGCCATAAGCACTATATCCTAAGTGGGGTCTCTTTGAATATTCTATAACTCTTTGCTATGGCATGGGAATTACAGACTATAAAAGCAAAGTCATACAATAAAATTTGTAGAATTTATTTCATAAAGAAGGTTGAATTTTTCAAGGATTGTACATTTATTATTCGCGTTCTCATCTCAAATAATATATGAGGGTTTACATTAAAAATCGTCCCTATTGGCTGGGAAGGACTGGAGGTTAGTAAGGATATCAATCAGTTAATGACGCAATCCTATCATACATATAGAAGGTAGGTGCAGTGATTGCATGGCAAGGAAATGACAGTAAACGAAGATGACTTTCTCAGCGGGGCACAGTGACCGTTCTGAAGAGCGCCACTTCTGTCCAAACGAACTAATTCGTGTGCGTATCTGTCCCTGGCATGCTGCTGCAGAGCTGTAATTTTACCATGAACTGAGCTACGGCTGGCGTCGAATCGCTGTAAGTTGGGAGGTTCAAATGGTTCAAATGGACTTAGCATCTGAGGTCATCAGCCTCCTAGTCCGCCCCCGGTAGCTGCGTGGTCAGCGCGACAGAATGTCAATCCTAAGGGCCCGGGTTCGATTCCCGGCTGGGTCGGAGATTTTCTCCGCTCAGGGACTGGTTGTTCTGTTGTCCTAATCATCATCACTTCATCCTCATCGACGCGCAAGTCGCCGAAGTGGCGTCAAATCGAAAGACTTGCATCCGGCGAATGGTCTACCGGACGGGAGGCCCTAGTCACACGACATTTACATTTATCAGTCTCCTAGACTTAGAACTACTTAAACCTAACTAACCTAAGGACATCACACTCAGCCATTCCCGAGGCAGGATTCGAACCTGCGACCGCAGCAGCAACGCGGTTCCGGATTGAAGCGCCTACAACCGCTCGGCCAAAGCGGCCGGCAGCTTGGGAGGACCGGCCATCACTACTCGTCATGTGTGCTCTCCTCTGAAGTGCTCCGACTCAAGTTTTAATTACTCGATCGCGTGTTTTCACATCTCTGTACGTGTTCACGACTCTCAGTGTTTCTAAAAAGTGCATTCCTCTGTATTGGGCTACAGCTCTTTCGCGCGCCTCAAATTTTCTAACCAATCTCCCACTACGCCGCCAACGTTGGTCAATAGCATAATTTTATTACGTCTGTCCTGCTTACTCCACCGGTTCTGTAAAAACTCCGCTCCCAATCGACTTCTACGGCTCCAGTCTCTGCTCTAAAAGTGGAACTCAGGACAGACATCCCAACCCACCTGCCAATAACAGGGCATGATCTCCTCGCCAGTACGATCTCGCCACCGTAGGAAAACAATAGCAAAATTCTGCTCCTTTAGCATTGACTGGGAAAGTCACCCGCCCGAGAAAGCTGCGCCGATGGTCGGTAAACGATGTTTCTTCCTTAAGCAAAATTTTTCACAGATATGCCACCTCACTTTGCACTTTCCGTAGATAACATTCAGAAAACTGGAACTAATTTCGAAAGTCATTGTCATGAAGCTGTATATACAGCGAAATGTAAAGATGACAATATGCAGAGGAATGTAATGTTCGCAGAACACTGATTTAGTTGATTCCTCTCGTCCTTCCGAGATGCCTGTTAGGAACATTTTCAATGTCTGTCACTATTTCTAAAATGTTACTTTAATTTCTTTTATGAATTGCTCTTCTTTTGTCTTGGCGTATTTTATTCTCCACACTTCCAGATTATAGGCAAATCGTGAGGGCTTGCCATCATATGGATACTCTTCGGCATACAACCGCACCACTGCTTGAATAGTTAGGTGACATTCGCCATTCACTGTTTCGACTGTGATATACATTGCGAATATCTTAATAGCTTTACGAACAAATTATCTGATTGCTACAGCAGCAGAGCACAGTCTGATGGGCTGCAAGCTCACAAATAAACACAAGAACCATATCTGAGTTAGGGGTGTTTGCTTATATTTGATAAAACAGGGCAGATCTTTGCGGAGCCTCTTCTCCAGACGTCGAGGCAGGAGCTCTCGGTGCTGTCATCTTGATACCATTTGATCAAATCCCATACATTTTATGTCGCTTCAAACGATAAAAATTACACGCGACCACCTGGAAAATCACATCCCTATATATTTATTCATTATGGGTGTATTCTGGATGGCCTGTCTTAGCTGCGTTGCCCTAAATAGTTCTCGCTGCTTTCGGACAACCCGCAAACAAGCGCGTGGAACCAAGAGCCTAGCGCAGCTATTATTTAAAGTTGTGTTTCGAGTGCAGAGGAACTATCGCCACATCGTGATGGTGTAGGTGATAGGCCTCTCTGGTATATCTGGAAATGGACAATTATATGTCCTAGTAGAGCAAGCATCGCTAATTGGACTTATTAAATACGATAAACTCCCATTCCCAGATAGGAAAACCACGCTCAGAAAGTGGTTGTCATCGGACAGGAAAAATGGTTCAAATGGCTCTGAGCACTATGGGACTTAACTTCTCAGGTCATCAGTCGCCTAGAACTTAGAACGAATTAAACCTAACTAACCTAAGGACATCACACACATCCATGCCCGAGGCAGGATTCGAACCTGCGACCGTAGCGGCCGCTCGGCTCCAGACTGTAGCGCCTAGAACCACACGGCCACACCGGCCGGCCTGGACAGGAAAGAGGAATGGCAGAGGACATCTAAAGTCAAAGGCGGTGACAACGGACTAATTCATTCCACGACTCCAAGAGTACTATGGGATAGTAAGACACAAATATCGGGAAGTTTCACGACAATTCATTTGACGCCTTCCTGAGAGACAATCTCCACTCATTCCAAATTAATAATATAACTGTAGACCAGATGTGGCTTAAATTCAAAGAAATAGTATCGGCAGCAGTTGAGAGATTTATACCAAATACATTAACAAACGACGGAGCTGATCCTCCTTGGTACACAAAACGGGTTAGAACACTGTAGCAGAAACAACGAATCAAACATGCCAAATTTAAACAGACGCAAAATCCCAAAAATCGTCGATCTTTTACAGAAGCTCGAAATTCAGCGTGGACTTCAATGCCAGATGCCTATAACAGTTTCCACAACGAAACTTTGTCTCGAAACCTGGCAGAAAATGCAAAGAGAGTCTGGTCGTATGTGATGTATGTTAGCGGCAAGAAACAATCAATGCCATCTCTGCACGATAGCAATGGAGATACTATCGAAGACAGTGCTGCCAAAGCAGAGTTACTAAACACAGTCTTCCGAAATGCCTTCACAAAAGAAGACGAAGTAAATATTCCGGAATTCGAATCGAGAACAGCTGCCAACATGAATAACGTAGAAGTAAATATCCTCGGAGTAATTGGTTCAAATGGCTCTGAGCACTATGGGACTTAACTACTGTGGTCATCAGTCCCCTAGAATTTAGAACTACTTAAACCTAACTAACCTAAGGACATCACACACATCCATGCCCGAGGCAGGATTCGAATCTGCGACCGTAGCCGTCGCGCGGTTCCGGACTGCGCGCCTAGAACCGCTAGACCACTCGGAGTAGTGAAGCAACTTAAATCACTTAATAAAAGGAAGTCTTCTGGTGTAGACTGTATACCAATTAGGTTCCTTTTGGAGTATGCTGATGCATTAGTTCCATACTTAACAATCATATACAACCGTTCGCTCGACGAAAGATCCGTACCCAAAGATTGGAAAGTTGCACAGGTCACTCCAATATTCAAGAAAGGTAGTAGGAGTAATCCACTAAATTACAGACCCATATCGTTAACTTCGATATGCAGCAGGATTTTAGAACATATCTTGTGATCGAACATTATGAATCACCCCGAAGAAAACGGTCTATTGACACACAGTCAACATGGATTTAGAAAGAAATCGTTCCTGTGAAAGACAACTAGCTCTTTATTCACATGAAGTGTTGAGTGCTATTGACGAGGGATTTCAGATCGATTCCGTATTTCTGGATTTCCGGACACTGTACCACACAAGCGGCTCGTAGTGAAATTGAGTGCTTATGGAATATCGTCTGAGTAATGTGACTGGATTTGTGATTTCCTGTCAGAGAGGTCACAGTTCGTAGTAACTGACGGAAAGTCATCGAGTAAAACAGAAGTGATTTCTGGCGTTCCCCAAGGTAGTGTTATAGACCCTTTGCTGTTATTTATCTATATAAACGATTTTGGAGAGAATCTCCGGTTGTTTGTAGATGACGCTGTCGTTTATCGACTAATAAAGTCAGCAGAAGACCAAAACAAACTGCAATACGATTTAGAAAAGATATTTGAATGGTGTGAAAAGTGGCAGTTGACCCAAAATAACGAAAAGTGTGAGGTAATCCACATGAGTACTAAAAGGTACTCGTTAAACTTCGGTCACACCATAAATCAGTCTAATCTAAAAGCCGTAAATTCAACTAAATACCTAGGTATTACAATAACGAACAACTTAAATGGGAAGGAACACATAGAGAAAGTTGTCGGGAATTCTAACCAAGGACCGCGTTTTATTGGCAGGACACTTAAAAAATGTAACAGATCTACTAAGGAGACTGCCTACACTACGCTTATCCGTCCTCTTTTTAGAATACTGCTGTGCGGAGTGGGATTCTTACCAGATAGGACTGACGGAGTACATCGAAAAAAGTTTAGAGGCAGCACGTTTTGTATTATCGTGAAACGTTTTTCGTTGTGACGGAATCTTCTCACGAAATTCCAATCACCAAGTTTCTCCTCCGAATGCGATAATATTTTGTTGACACCGACCTACACTGGAAGGAACGATCACCAAGATAAAATAAGGGAGATCAGAGCTCGTACGGAAAGATACAGGTGTTCATTCTTTCCGCTCTCTACACGAGATTGGAATAATAGAGAATTGTGAAGATGGTTCGATGAACCCTCTGCCAGGCACTTAAATGTGATTTGCAGAGTATGCATGTAGATGTAGATGTAGAATTATAGCACGCCTCAAATTTAATCATTGGACGTTAAATAAACACCTCTACTGGCTCAACTTTAGCGCCATCCTTCTATGTTTTTGCGGTGAGGAAAGAGACCCAAACTATTTATTTCTACAGTGCACTCGGAACACGTGTCACATAAACACACTTGCGAGAAATCTTCGGGCTCTTGGCAATCTGTTACCAAGCAGCTTCCAAACCTTGTTAGCATACAGTGCCAGCATCCCAATACAGCTCCTCGCGCTGCTTATCTAATGCTCTCGTTAATTAAAATGCCAGGGAAGACGAAAGCACAATTAACTGACTATATTCCCACATGCTGCTCAGATATCGAATCCTCACCGTATAAACGTACGTCACTATGCACCTTCTATACGTATGTGTAAGGAATACTGGTGTATATGTGCATAAGGCCGTAATACCCAAATATGGTTATTGTATACTGTTCTCATATATTGTCTAGATGGTACTTATAGACCTGCACAAATATTCAGTTCTCTGTCCGCAGCTTTTGACACAGTTCTTACAGGAAATACAAAAGAACATTTTATTGCTAACTTAGATACAATCATTAATACGAATTGACATGGGGAATATCCAAAATGTGTGCTAACAGCGACATATCAGTTACTATTGAGTTTGCTGCTAACGTAGAACCTTTTTTCCTCGCGGATCACACTCGCGCAGTGATACCTGAACGCTCGAGGTATTATAACGTGTGTACAGACCTCCGGTTAGTCAGTCTGCATTAGTCTATACTAGTCTATAGTCAAGTTTCAGTCTGCGCCTAATAAGATTATCATATTCCTGTACATAGCCATGAAGATAAATGAATACACACTTTGTCAAGTATCAGAGATATGTGAGAATAAGATTAACGTACCAAGACCAAAGGAACTTCAGATTGTCAATTGTAAATAGCATCCAGAATCAAGTTAAGTAAGGTTTATGATTGTTATTATTTTAATAAATGTGTGTGAAAATTAATCAAGTTCTGTTTAAAGTTGGTCACCGTCAATCTGTTACTCTAAGCGTGCAAGTGGTATTTCTATCGTCTGACCTAACGGCTGAAGATAAACACGCCACGATAAGACCACGAGACATATTGCTAACACCCGCCTACTTCGCAAGAGCGACAAGTCAAATAATCTGATGGTGTGTGTACCGAAGGTCTTACAGTACGCACACAACACTACCTCTGTATCCAGTGTTACATTTTAGTCTTGTTTACTCGTTTCAGAATTCTGTGGATATAAAATCTGTTTTACGTCAGAGTCTGTCCTTTGTTAAGATTATGTAACTCCGTATCTGGGTGCGACTTAAGCTGATGTACGCTCTGAATTGTCAAAACAAATTGTAGAATAGGATTTCCTCTTTTGCGATGGCTGTATGGGCATATACCGAAGAAAATAAAAAAAAACCTACCAGATACTTTTTTGAATAAACGTGGTTTATTTATGACTTTTATTGGACTAACTTAAAGCAATATAAGCTGCTATTTTTTTTCAAATTAATACTCGATATTCAACAAATATTTTAGCAAGTTTTTAGTATATATTTCCTATATAATTTCAATAACATGAAGATCAAATTTTGATGACAATGGTTAGTATAAATTTTAAACAGTATGACAAGTTCTTAGACTCTTTCTTATTGTTCACAGCTGTTCATTTTCTACCTCTTAGTGTGTGTGTGTTAAGTAAAATGACTAGTTGTGGTTTTAAGTCCTGTCCTGACAACTTCTGTAAGGTTTGTAATGAGTTTGTTATTAAAAGACAGCAGCTTTCGTAATTAATGTATATTCCTCCTAGTGTGGAAATAAATTTAGAAGGAAAACACGGCAAGTGCATAACCCGACTTTCTAGAAATTTCGCACGAAGGATGAGGGGTCAAAATAAGCGAGCGCATGCCTTGAGTTATCAGTATATTTTTAAAAGGCTTCCATCTTGCTTTCAGATAAATCAGAGGTATAAAAATTTTCTCGACTGTTTTACACATTTATTGTTTATTGTGCACCCTTATAGTTGTGTGATATATATATGTAGCACTATCAAAAGCGAAGCACTTAAAACGAATTATCGATTAATATCGCTGATTACTTGTTCTTTGATGTGCAGTTGTGCATATTACGTTGTTCTCTGCCTAACATACACCTATATATGAAAACCTTGTAAGTACGGTATATGAATGTCAAAAAACTACAAAATTGGTGGTAACTACTGTTAATTCCACTGAAAATGGTTCTCATTCCGTTGTATTATGTTCTGTAGATAGTTGAAAAAGGCTTACTGCCGAAATTACAATCGTAAAATGAAGTTCTAACAGCTGAAAATAAGATGAAATGCTGTAAAAAAATTACAGAAGCTGTGGACCAATATCACAAAAAAAAAAAAAAAAAAAAAAAAAAAAAAAAATTCAGTAGATATTCGACCGTTGCTGAGAAAACGACCGTCAAAGTTCGAGGTAATTTATGTGCCTTTTAGGGAGTAAACAGTCGAAATGAAGCGGCGGCACCGTGGATAGCGTCGCGACTTTACACTTCTGTGTCCCGTGTTCAAAACCCGATTATTATTATTATTATTATTATTAGCTACCCATGTCCGTAGAAGACTACTACACGAATGTTTTCGACAGCATATAGAAGCAGCATTGTTCATATTCATCTTCTAATTGCATGTTTGGTTAATGAGAAAAAAAATTGTGATAATAAAAGTGGAAAAATGAAAGAAAAACAACAAGTAAATATAAAAATTATTCGAAATTGTTTTCGGTGAAATTGCTGTAGCGCATCTTGATGAGTCATCACCAACTGCAACTGTCAGTTTTCGGAAATGTGATCCGTTATGCGTGGTTTGCCGCGAACTTATTGCAACACGTGAAAACTTCAGCCATGTTGACGAAGTTTGTTTCCCCAGTGACACTCATACAAGGAAACACCGCTGTGCAAACCTAGCTTCGGGAAATGATCTTGGTGTTTGAATTTCGTGGCCGTGCGGTTCTAGGCGCTACAGTCTGGAACCGGGTGACCGCTACGGTCGCAGGTTCGAATCCTGCCTCGGGCAGGATGTCCTTATGTTAGTTAGGTTTAATTAGATCTAAGTTCTAGGCGACTGATGACCTCAGAAGTTAAGTCGCATAGTGCTCAGAGCCATTTGTTCGAATTTCTATATTTCGAGTATTTCTACGATCAGTGTCATCCAAGAGAGTGCATCAAATCTTCCTCAAGAATAAACAAGAGCATGAAATTTAAAAATTAAGAAATGATCTAAGAATCATATGTAGAAAGATGAAAATTTGAAAAGTTTTGTTCGTGCGGTCTTCAGTCCGAAGACTGGTTTGCTGTAGCTTTCCGTGCTACTCTATCCTCTGCAAGCCTTTTCATCTCGTAGTAATTACTCCAACCTACAGCCTTCTGAATCTGCTTAGTATATTCATCTTTTGGTCTCTCTCTGCAATTTTAACCCCCACACTTCCCTCCGGTACTAAATTGGTGATACCTTGATCTCTCAGAATGTGTCCCAACAACCGATCCCTTTTTCTAGTCAGGTTGTACCACAAATTTCTTTTTGCCCCAATTCTATCCAGTACTTCCTCATTAGTCAAGTGATCAAGTTATCTACCCATCTAATCTTCAGCATCATTCTGTAGCACCACATTTCAAAGCCTTCTATTCTCTTCTTGTCTACACTGTTTATCGTCCATGATTCACTTCCATTCATGGGTACACTCCATACAAATACTTTAAGAAAAGACTTCCTGACACTTGAATCTATACTCGATGGTAACAAATTTCTCTTATTCAGAAACGCTTTTCTTCCCTTTGCCAGTCTACATTTTATATCCTCTCTATTTCGGCTGCCATCAGTTATTTTTCTGCCCAAAAAGCAAAACTCATCTACTACTTTAAGTGTCTCATTTCCTAATTTAATTTACCGAGCACCACGTGATTTAATTAGACTACATTTCATTATGCTCGTTTTGCTTTTGTTGATGTTCATCTTATATCCTCCTTTCAAGGCACTGTCCATTCCGTTCAACTGTTCTTCCACGTCCTTTGCAATCTCTGAGTTGCAATGCATTGGCAAACTTCAAAGTTTTTATTTCTTCTCCCTGCACTTAAATTTCTCCACAATTTTTTTCTTTTGTTTCATTTACTTCTTGCACAATGTACAGACTGAATAACATCGGAGATAGGCTACAACCTTGTCTCACTTCCTTCTCAACCAGTACTTCCCTTTCGTGCCTTTAGACTGTTATATCTGCCATCTGGTTTCTGTACAAGTTGTAAATAGCTTTTCGCTCCCTGTATTTTACCCCTGATACCGTCAGTATTTCAACGAGATTGTTCCAGTCAACATTGTCAAAAGCCTTCTCTAAGTCTACAACTGCTATAAGCGTAGGTTTGTCTTTCCTTAACCTGTCTTATGTGGGAAATAGTAGGCTCAGTACCGTCTCGCGTGTTCCTGTATTTCTCCGGAATCCAAACCGATCTTCCCCGAGGTCTGTTTCTACCAGTTTTTCCTCTTCTCTGTATAGAATTTGTGTTAATATTTTGCAACCGTGACTTATTAAACTGCTCAGTAATTTTAACAAGTGTCAGTGCCTGCTTCCTTTGGAATTGAAGTTGTTATATTCTTCTTGAAGTCAGAGGGTATTTCACCTGCCTCATACATCTTGCTCACCAAATGGAAGGGTTTCGCCATGTCTGGCTCTCCCAAGGCTATCATAGTACTAACGGAATGTTATCTACTTCTGGGGCCTTGTTTCGACTTGGGTCTTTCAGCGCTCTGTCAGATACTTCACACAGTATCTTATATCTCTTCTCATCTTCATCTACGTCCTCTTCCATTTCTATAACATTTCCTTCAAGTGCATCTCCCTCTTTGTGCTCTTTCCATCTTTCAGTTTTCTCTTCTTTGCTTAGGACAGATTTTCCATCTGAGCTCTTTATTGTCATACAAGTGGTTCTCTTCCCTCCAAAGGTCTCTTTAATTTTCCTGTGGGCGGTATCTTTCTTTCCTCTAGTGATATATGCTACTAAATCCTTACATATACCCTCTACCCATTCCTGCTTAGCCATATTGCACTTCCTGTCAATCTCATTTTTAGACGTTTATATTCCCTTCCACCTGCTTCATCTACTGCATTTTTATATTTTCTCCTTTAATCAATTCAATATCTCTTGTGCTGCCCAAGGAATTCTACTAGCCCTCGTCTTTCTACCTACTTCATCCTCTGCTGCGTTGACTATCTCCTCTCTCAAAGCTACCTATCCTTCTTCTCCTGTATTTCTTTTCCATGTTCTTGTCAATCGTTCTCTAGTGCTCCCTCTGAAACTCCCAGTAACCTCTTGTTCTTTCAGTTTATCCAGGTCCCACCTCTTAAATTCCTACCGTTTTGCAATTTATTTAGCTTTATTCCGCAGTTCATTACCAATGTATTATGGTCAGAGTTCACATCTGCCCCTGAAAATATCTTACAATTCAAATTACGGTTCCGAAAGCTCTATCTATCCATTATATAATCAAACTGAAATCTTCCAGTACCTCCAGGTTTCTTCCACGTATATAACCTTCTTTGATTATTGTTAAACCAAGTTTTAGCGCTGATTAAAATATGTTCTGTGCAAAACTCTACCAGGTGGCTTCCTCTTTCATTCATTTCCCCCAGTCCATATTCACCTACTACTTTTTCTTCTCTTCCTTTTCCTACTGTCGAATCCCAGTTCCCAATGACTTAAATTTTCGTCCCCCATAACTATCGGAATAATTTCTTTTACCTCATCATACATTTCTTCAATCTCTTTATCATCTGCAGAGCTAGTTGGCGTATAAACCTGTACTACCGTGGTAGGTGTAGGCTTCATGTCTATCTTGGCTACAACCGAACGAGGTGGCGCAGTGGTTAGACACTGGACTCGCATTCGGGAGGACGACGGTTCAATCCCGCGTCCGGCCATCCTGATTTCGGTTTTCCGTGATTTCCCTAAATCGATCCAGGCAAATGCCGGGATGGTTCCTTTGAAAGGGCACGGGCGACTTCCTTCCCTAAACCGATGAGACCGATGACCTCGCTGTCTGGTCTCCTTCCCCAAACAACTCAAAACTTGGCTACAATAATGCATTCACTTTGATATTAATAGTAGCTTACCCGCATTGTTATTTTCTTATTCATTATTGAACCTACACCTGCGTTACCCCTATTGCATTTTGTGTTTATAACTGTGTATCCACCTGTCCAGAAGTCTTGTTCCTCCTCCTTGTCTTGTTCACTAACTCCCGCTATATTTAACTTCAACCTATTAAGGAATCTGACACTTCACGCTCCGACCTACAGAAAGACAATTTTTTTCTCCTGATAACGACATCCTCCTGGGCAGTCCCCGCCTGGAGATCCGAATGGGGAACTATTTTACCTCCGGAATATTTTACCCAAGAGGATGTCATCTTCATTTAACCATACAATGAAGCTGCATACCCTCGGGAAAAATTACAATTGTAGTTTCCCTCTTGCTTTCAGCCGTTCACAGTACCAACTTTGTAAGACCATTGTGGTTGAAGTTAAAAGGCCAGATCAATCATCCAGACTGTTGCGCCTGCAGCTACTGCAAAACCTGCTGCCCCTCTTCAGGAACCACACGTTTGTCTGGCCTCTCAACAGATACCCCTCCGTTGTGGTTGCACCTAAGGCACGGCTATCTGTATCACTGAGGCACGCAAGCCTCCCCACCAACGGCCATCGATAGCGAGATTAGACAGAAATGTCAGTCAGCTCTTCGTGAACTAGTCAGATTGTTGTTAGAATAGACATAATTTGTTCGTAATTTACTGCATACGGATTTTACATTCTTAAATTCCTGTCCGAGTATACAGATTTAGGTCTCGCAGGTTTGCCTAAATCACGTAAGGCGAAACACATGGCCCTCTGAACTTTGATCCTTCTCAAAGGACGCAAGTATTTTCCCGAGTGAAGTTACGGCACTCCTCACGAATGTGAATATCTAAGGCATTCCGCTATAAAACGCGTTGCATGGGGTATTAATTACATATAATGTGAAATGCAAATACTTTTTAATTTTTCGTAGCTGTAAGTCCGATTACGAAGTCTCGTAACCGGCTGGCCCTGACTAGTTTTAGTACGCAATCTGACTGCATAGAATAACAACAAAGAATGAAAGCAAAATTTCCGTTAACACAATTAACTAATTAAGTCCCCAGCAACTATGAAACGTACGAAACCAAAGCACAAGTGTAACTGTTCTGTGTGTGGAAGTGTGATTCAACATACACATCTGGCACGGTTCTTCTTCAATAAGACAAGAAATTTTAAATACCATTTATACTGAAGTAATTTTAAAAAATAGAAATACTATAATTGCGTAAGGAAACCAGAATTACACTCTAATACAAGAACACAAGCCAGATGCTTTGTCGACTGAACCTGTACTGACGCGTTATTTAAGACATTGAAATAATAAAATGAAAAGGGAATTTTTTTTACCTTCATATATATTGACGAAAAGCACTCTGATCATTAGAATATCTCCATTCGAACAACATCTGCTGTCTAGCCCATCAAACAACTGCATAAAACATGGCCTCAAATAGTACAGCTATCAATATCCTCCCAGCAAGATCTGCACAACCACTCACTACGACGACATCTCAACAACGACTTGACTCCTACTACTTCTCAACAAGCACAGACTACTGCCACATCTCGACAAGCACTCTCAACCACGACTTCTCGACAGGCACTCTCCACCACGACTTCTCGACAAGCACTGCCAGTGGAGGCGGCGGAATAAAACTCTTTGGCGCAATCTCTGGCGCTGTGGCTCAGTGTAGCCACCATTCAGCGTATGCGATTGATATTCACTGATGTTGTCCCTACTGAATGTGACGTACGTCAACTATCAGAGCGAGCGTGTTTGCGATTCGCATCTCTGGGTTATCACACGTGTCAGGTGACTGTATCCATTTGTACAGGGGTAGCAGGAGGTGTGAGGAGTCCAGATGTCTTTTACTACATAAAAGCGAAACACAGAAGTTCTGAAAATGGTCATCAATCTGGGGTATTCGTGTTCTCGTCCGAGCATGGAGGTAGCATCTAGGTCGTGAGTAGGCTGCTCTTGCTGTGGGGGTGTGACTGACTACTACTACTGAAATGATGGATTAAGGAGTCTGATGGGATGCCATCGGTTTCTTTATTCTGCACATTGCATCAGATAAATCTGAAAACTGATCACAGAAATTGTGTGGTAAAGAAGTACATCTTGAAGATTCACACGATAATCATTAATTATTTCTATTACACTACTGGCCATTAAAATTGCTACATCACGCAGATGACGTGCTACAGACGCGAAATTTAACCGACAGGAAGAAGATGCTGTGATATTCAAATGATTAGCTTTTCAGAACATTCACACAAGGTTGGTGCGCGGTGGCGACAACTTCAACGTGCTGACATGAGGAAAGTTTCCAACCGAATTCTCATGCACAAATAGCAGTTGACCGGCGTTGCATGGTGAAAAGTTGTGTTGATGCCTCGTGTAAGGAGGAGAAATGCGTACCATCACGTTTCCGACTTTGATAAAGGTCTGATTGTAGCCTATCGCGATTGCGGTTTATCGTATCGCAACATTGCTGCTCGCGTTGGTCGAGATCCAATGACTCTTAGCAGAATATGGAACCGGTGGGTTCAGGAGGGTAATACTGAACGCCGTGCTGGATCCCAGCGGCCTCGTATCACTAGCAGTCGAGATGACAGGCATCTTATCCGCATGGCTGTAACGGATCGTGCAGCCACGTCTCGATCCCTGAGTCAACAGATGGGGACGTTTGTAAGACAACAACCATCTGCACGAACAGTTCGACGATGTTTGCAGCAGCGTGGACTATCAGCTCGGAGACCATGGCTGCGGTTACTCTCGACGCTGCATCGTAGACAGGAGCCCCTGCGATGGTGTACTCAACGACGAACCTGGGTGCTCGAATGGCAAAACGTCATTTTTTCGGATGAATCCAGGTTCTGTTTACAGCATCATGATGGTCGCATCCGTGTTTGGCGACATCGCGGTGAACGCACATTGGAAGCGTGTATTCGTCATCGCCATACTGGCGTATCACCCGGCGTGATGGTATGGGGTGCCATTGGTTACACGTCTCGGTCACCTCTTGTTCGCATTGACGGCACTTTGAACAGTGGACGTTACATTTCAGATGTGTTACGACCCGTGGCTCCACCCTTCATTCGATCCCTGCGAAACCCTACATTTCAGCGGGATAATGCACGACTGCATGTTGCAGGTCCTGTACGGGCCTTTCTGGATACAGGAAATGTTCGACTGCTGCCCTGGCCAGCACATTCTCCAGATCTCTCACCAATTGAAAACGTCTGGTCAATGGTGCCCGAGCAACTGGCTCGTCACAGTACACCAGTCACTACTCTTGATGAACTGTGGTATCGTGTTGAAGCTGCATGGGCAGCTGTACCTGTACACGCCATTCAAGCTCTGTTTGACTCATTGTCCAGGCGTATCAAGACCGTTATTACGGCCAGAGGTTGTTTTTCTGGGTACTGATTTCTCAGGATCTATGCACCCAAATTGCGTGAAAATGTAATCACATGTCAGTTCTAGTATAATATATCTGTCCAATCTGCATTTCTTTTTTGTGTAGCAATTTTAATGGTCAGTAGTGTATTCACACATATAATCTTTGTACACTAACAAATACGAGAAAAAACATTGTTAGTATTTCACAAATGAAATTAGATTTCATAAGCTAAATTTCACTCAGTTTTGTTCATGGATGGGCACTGAAATCGATGCAGTTACTGTCTGGGTCGTCTACTTGACTGTGCTGTTAGGCGCATGACTAGCAACTGAACCAGGTAGCATGAAGCGCTTCGCAGTTGCTCATTCAGCGTGGAGCCGATGACACACGGAGTGATTCAGCTCTACGTATCTCGTTATTCAAATATTCTCCAAAATTTAATACTAAAATAAAATTTTAACTGTGTGGTGATAGTTTAGTAAACTGTGAAGCTCTCCTCTGTTATTGTAAACATAATCTGAATTGAAGCCACGACAGCACAAGCCCAGAGCCCTTCTCCTGAGAAAATAAATTATTTTAGTATGTCTCTGATACTGTTTTGTTTATTAATCTGACCTTCTGTATGCATTGATTACAATTTGGTTTCGTACCAGTGAAATCCAATGAATGATTTCACTATGAAAAACCTGTTAAAAATCTTGTTTTTTGCTGTTTCAGAAGTCATGGAAATCAAGGTTGTGCAACGTCACACTAAGAGAGCCCAAATTAAGATAGAAATAGTATTTATTTAGACTTGAATGTGTTTACAGTAGTGTGCGTAATAGTTTCACACTTCTAATCTGAGTCCCAGACCACTTTTTGAATGAGCATGTCTCCTTTCGGTTTTCGTGTTGCTGCAATAGTTCTTCAAAATACCGACGATGATGGGGATCAATGGACACTACATACTTCCCAATGATCTTTGCCTTTAGGAGCTTTTATTTGTTTGTAATTTTCATAACAACATTTAAGCATCCGATGATTAGGGCTCCGCTTATGACGGAACTAGAATGTATAAGTGACCAGACCACTTGCAGTATTACTCACAGTCAAACAGCTGTTACGATACTCAGTAATTTTATATGTTCCCACTTTCTGCTTCCCTCGACTGTTTGTCAGCGGTACAGGTTCTTTCAAATTGGAAAAGAACGTTTTGTGATATCTGATGAGGTATTGCTCGACTTCGACAACGCTTACACTGCCCTCCATAAGTTTGGAAACACCATGCTGCGTATACAACGGAGCAAGATGGAAGTGATCTTTGTGAGTTATTGGTTATAACACGGAATAGCAAGCTCAAATAACGGTTAATAATACAGTATTGTACACTTAATTATTGTACATACGCATACATATTGGAAAATACTAGTATTGCCCCGTTTCATGTAAACCGACGTTATCTGTCCAAGCAGTTCTACTAAACACGCCAGATGGCACGAGTAGAGCGCCTGGCTATGTAGAGGTACGTTGTTTACATTTCTGTTCACTTGCAATCGCTTTTGCATAAAGGTATAACACGCCGCGAAAGTAATTGAAAATTGCCCCAAAGTGCCATATTCCTTATGAATCACGGGCAATGATAATCACTTTGCACGAAGAAGGCAATAGTGTCCGACAAATAGCAAAGAAACTGATGATATCCATCAGCGGAGTTGTCAAAACCATACACCGACGTCGAGAGACAGGCTCCTCTGGAGATCGTCCTCGCTCAGGAGCACCCAGAAAAATAGCAGAACGCCAGGAAAAGTATTTGATAGTGACCAGTAAACGTAACAGATTAAAAACTGTCCGTGAATCGACTGGTGAACTAAACGCAACGAGGGATACACCGGCGAGTGAGGCAACAGTGAGACGACGCCTGGCAGACAACAACCTCCGAGGATATGTAGCAACAAGGAAACAGCAGTTGCGCCCTGTTAACAAGAAGAAAAGGCTTCAGTGGACTAAGGCACACCAACATTGGACAGCAGGGGATTGGGAAAGAGTCTTATTCACTGATGGATCCAAGTTCGAATTATTTGGGAGTAAACGCCGTCAATTTTTACGCCGTTTACCCCACGAACGCTTGAATCCTCAGTGCGTAATTCCAACTGTAAAGCATGGACGGGGTTCTGTGATGGTATGGGGATCCTTTGGAGTGAATAAAGTCGGATATTTGGTGAAAATACATGGAAAAATGAACCAAAAGAATTATCATGTCATTCTCCAGCGACATGCTAAGACATCTGGTTTGCGTCTGATTGGGAAAGGGTTTGTCTTGCAGCAAGACACGACCCGAAACATACGTCTCGCTTGTGTCAGAACTATGTGAAGCCTCTAGAGGTTCGTAAAGTATTGAAAAACATGGAATGGCCACCCCAATCCCCTGATTGTAACCCAATCGAGCTGCTATAGGATGAATTGGACAGGAGGATCCGAAAACGGGAAATCATGAGTGGGTCACAATTGTGGGAGGTCCTGCAGCAGGAAGGAGATAAATTCCAACTGAAAACTTGGCAAAACTGACGCAGCGCATGCCGAGAGTGTGCAAGGAAGTGACTGAAAGCAAAGGGTGGCTATTTTGAGGAATCGAAAATTTAATTGTTGCATCTTCCTGTTTATTATTTGAGCTTAATAAACATCTGGAAAATAAGGAAATGCATTTTCATGCTGTATTTCCTCCCCATTGTCTATAATTACTAGGTGTTTCCAAACTTATGCAGGTAAGTGTATATTACTAGCACTGTTCAGGATTATCTTAACCCGCTGATTCGGTGTGTAGACAGAATCCTGCTTTCTTTTCTTAAGTCCTATACGGACAAAATCACAGTCACACGGCGCGGGTACGAATAGCACTAGTTCCTGGACCTGAGTTGCTATGAATATCAGTGCCTCTATCAAACAATCGTATGTTGAGAACTTTGTGCTGTTCTGATCGTCAATGATTTGTCTAGTGTGGGATGAGCAAGGCTGATACAGTGCCCAAAGGTGGACATATGCTGTTTTGTAATTAACAGCTTCAATTTTACTTTACTAATAATTAATGAATGTAAAAGTTTATTCATTTGTTTTACTTTCTCACTGTAGCTGCACTTGCAATATCATCTATTGTTCGTACCTCACCACACATTATGGCACTATGCGTCATGTACTGTTTCTTCCCTCAACTGAGACGTGAAGCGTAGGAATAAAGCTGTTGGCTCCCAGAGCCGGAAATGTTACAATATATATGGTTTCTCCTATCGTGTACGCTGCCCATCTAGAAGGCTGTCTTCCTCGCATGGTCCTGCGTGCGCAGTAATGGATTACACCGAGTGTTCTTTGTTTGGATGTGTAAAGCAAGTCACCGAATGAGACAACACATCACGCTTAAAAAATTCATTGCTCTGGACAGCGTTGTTTCCTCGATGAGCTTTGTTTACGCACGTCTGAAAACACCAACGCATTTTCTTTTTTCAGCCATGCCCTAGCACACGCGTACAACATTTTTAAAAATATATTGGGGAGAGATAAACTTAATTAAATGCAAGCATATGATTTGCGTTGAGTGCCATTTATTCTTTATTCTTTCCTCGCCGGGATGAAAAATTTTCGTCCTAGTCCGTGCTCCTGCAGATTAAAATGATTATTTTTTAATGGCCACACTGGAGAACAGCTGAACAGAACTAACTCGTATACATCAGATTAAATGCATGTGCCAGTTAAAATAAAAGGTTTAAAAAGCACTGTTTTAATGCTTTAGACCATAAACTTGCGTTACCAGATCGTGATACACTCTATGGAAATC
Organism: Schistocerca americana; assembly: GCF_021461395.2. Lineage (NCBI taxonomy): Eukaryota > Metazoa > Arthropoda > Insecta > Orthoptera > Acrididae > Schistocerca > Schistocerca americana. The sequence continues at coordinate 587,319,956 of NC_060123.1, read as the reverse complement.
ACCCCAGTCTAATCTGCGCTCAAGACGAATAACCTAACAATGTCATGATATAACATCTGCATCTTGTGCTTGAGCTATAGTTATCTTGATACAATGAGTTATTAATATTTCGTTTGCAATAGATAACACTACTTTAAAGTGCCATTTACTAAGCGTCTTTTTCAACTTCACGAGAATAGACTGTCATCCACTGTACTGTAGGTTAAATAAGCAAGCAGTGTTCACCAATATTGGCAACGAAACGCAGACTATCCTGTGTGTTACTCCATTCAGCCTTGTCTGACACCTCAGCTTGTAATCTGTCCGCGGGAACATTGAGACTCAGTTACAGACAAGGGAATTAATTCGGTTTCAAGTAAGAAAGAAACATGACGTATCAGAATGAGATTTTCACTGCTGTGGAGTGTGCGCTGATATGAAGTATCAGATTCAAATGATGTTCTACTATCACATCCCCAATGATCATTTATTGATATTTTACTTCCATTGAATTGATACAACACGGAAGCGTTGTAACACATATGTACGGAAAAGTCGAGCGTACAATTGCGGTTTGGGGTGGGTGGGGAGGGGGTCTTAGTGCTAGATTGCTATTTCAGCTTGGAACATGGTGTCGCGTCTGTAGTTTCCTGCGAGCGGATCAGGATGGGAGCTAGACGATAAGTCCAGTAATGAGGTGGTTCGTCCAACTTGAAGTCATGGTGCTGGAAACAAGCTAAAAATTCTTTGCAAATAAGGGAACTCGGTGGTATAAGGAACGTATACTTCCGATGAAATAACTGAGATGAAACCACTGTATAACCCTAAGAGGCACCCACATATTGAATGTAATTTGGGTAATCCTGCATGTACACTGTGCAGCCAAGTGCCACGAGAAACTAAGTCCCGTCCCGAGGGCAGAGTAACTCAGGTCCAGCGTCTGAGGCAAATGTCGAAGGAATCCCCCTAGCGGCACCAGCGGCCCTGCCTATATAGGCTCGTCTGATGCAATCCCCCGCGATCACGCACGTCTCCCGTGTCCTGTCTTCCTTCCAGGACATTCTGTCGTAGCTGGTCACTTAGCTCCAGCGTCCCTTGCCATAAAAACTCAGCCTCTCCTGCTTCTCCTGCTTCCCCAGCGGGCTGACGTTAGCTTGCTTTCCTACATGTTCATCTTACGCAATTTGTAAGTGCACCGTTCCGATTTCACTTGCAAAAACAGTCACCCTCGTTCTGATTTCACGTGCAAAAACAGTCACACTTAAATAATTCCGGACAGGAGCCAGACTGATGGTACAACGTTGACCTACGGCTGTATCGGACCTTGGTCTAAGATAAGTTTTAATCGTTTGAAAAAAATCTTGCTTTATTTGGATTTTACAAGAAAAACATCTTTTTGTGGAAGGTTTCTGAAGCCTGCCACTTCTTTGTTTAGGAATTGTAAGTAGGTTGACAGATACATGTAATTAATAGTCGTCTTATTGTTATCTGAAAACTTTGTCCGTTGCCACAACATAAGCAACATGATTCGAAAGACAATAAAGAAACCTATACCAGATCGGTAGTCGCCAGACTTATTCGTACTATTTTACAAATTAACTGTTATGTATGAGGCGGAACTGTGAGCCTCATGGAAAAAGGGTGACCTGGTTGAGTCACGCAATTTGACTCTTGGTCTGATCATGAGGTGTGGCCACTAATTGCACTCGTTGATCACGTAGGCTGACGCGAGGATCAATGAACTACACTTGACGGGATGTATGTGGAACATCTTAGGTGATTAGAAGTTAGTAGACAGGAATACCATTAAATACTTAAATTTATTTCAACATCAGCGGTGAACGTCGTTCTTGACTTTGTACAATAATATTTACAAGTGCAGTTGTAGACTGAACTACGAATACTTTTTTACAACTCTGATTGCTTCACACATTTAGATCAATTGTCAGTGCATAAACTGTATGTGGCGCCTGGCTAGGTCGTAGCTACTGACTTAGCTAAAGGCTATGCTAACTAGCGTCTCTGCAAATGAGATCTCTGAGGCTATAACGAGTGAACCATTCCTATTAAAGTCGGCTGTAGAACTGGCCAGTGCGCTAGCTGGTCTCGTAAGACCAGCCGAGTGGCGGCGCTCGGTCTGCTAGCGTCGACAGTGGCGACTCGCTGGTCCGATGTGTACTGACGGACCACGGCCGATTTGAAGCCTACAACCTAGCAAGTGTGGTGCCTTGCGGTGACACCACATTAACGCTACTTCCCCAGTACAGTGCGCTCTCTTAACTGCAAGGTGTTTGCACTCCTACATCTTACAAGCTACAGGCTGAAGTCCCCGATTCTGTGCCCAAAATCCATAATATTCCCCAACCATTGTAAACAATATTAGTACCATATGGCTGAAGAGTTCACATATAACAGATAAAGAAGCTAATGTGTCAAGATGTTTTGATGTAAATGAGTTTGAAGCTCCCAGATAAGTCCAAAAGCCAGTTCCTTCCTCTTACTCTGCCCAGCATATATTCGTCTTAATTTTGTATTATGATAGGAGCATTTTTCATTTTGGTATGACTTCATCACTCATTTTACAGTTATGTTTGTAGAGTAGATCGTGGGATATTGTGCACATCCATTGTTAAGTCATGTACTTCAACTAAATGACACTAGGTCGTGCTAAAAAGGGTTTTCGCACAAGAACATGACCCCTCGTTTGTTTGGGGACCTCCATCATTGAGCTGACTTACGAAATGAAAAGGTTCAAATGGCTCTGAGCACTATGGGACTTGACATCTGAGGTCATCACTCCCCTCGAACTTAGAACTACTTAAGCCTAACCTAAGGACATCACTCACATCCATGCCCGAGGCAGGATTCGAACCTGCGACGGTAGCAGCAGGGCGGTTTCGGACCACAGCGGCCGGCTTACGGAATGATCGAAGGACATTGTATGTGTGTAAATGTGTCACGACTTGCTTACAGCGGTAGTGTCAGAGTAAGATAATTACAGAGCTAACTCTTTAATAGCATGTTGGTTACTTTGGAACGTAATAAGTAGCAATTCTACGTGAAATGATTTCAACAAATCCCTTGTAGATTCCGGGAGCTGTGCAACACTAGATGTCCACTCAAAGTCATACAATTCTATAAATTACGGACCGCTGGTTTGTAGGCGTGTCGATGTTTTCCATCGGGCTCAGATCAAGCAAATTGTCTGTCCACGTTGTTAACACGAGTTCACCATCATGCTGCTCAAGCCACTGTACCACAATTCCGGCCTTGTTACTAGAACGGATGTTCTACTACAAGTTGATATCTCCGTCAGCGAAGAAATCAATTATGAAGGGATGGAGATAGTATACAATAATCTTCATGTAGTAAATAGTTGTCATGATGCCTTCGATTGTACCGCAGGTCCCTTGGAAGGCCGGGCGAACGTCCCTATCAGCACAATACTCCCTCTAAACGCCTGTGTCCGTGGCACGCTGCGTGTTTCGAGCAGCCTGGATGACGGCATATCCAGGCGCGACCATCGATCTGCTATACCAAGAAATGTGATTCATCTGACCAAGGGTCACGTTTCTGTCCATCCACACCTAGTCTCGATTATCCTGTGTCCCCTTCTATGATATTTGGCGATGCCTTCACGTGTACATGGGAACACGTCTGCGTCGTTTACTGCGGAGTGTCATTTTCAAAGTCGCTTATGTCAGCGGATTTCTTCATCTGTGGTCAGCGTCATCGCTGGAATGGTTCCCCGTGCGTTTCTGCGCGGCTTGTACAGATAATTTCGTAGTTCCTATCACAAGCTTCTAGGGAATGTAGAGAAGATTTAGGAGATAAGCTTTTGATAAGGAACCTATGTCTGGAAACTGCAGTTTGCATTATAATAAAAGATCGTGGGAGTAATAAACACTGACCCGTGCACTTAACAGGAATCCATAACAGGTGCGATGTTTCTCGTCGTCGGGTATTTCTATAAATAATTAGTGACTATTTCCGTTCATAGAACAGTTGGGAAAGTAATTATTGTACCCTGTCGAGAATCTCACTTTCCTAGGGAAGAATAATAGCGGCAACTACTTATTCACAACTGATACAAACGAGTTACATGTTTGCACCTGTTACTGTCCTTCAAAGTAGTCAACAGCGTTGTGTAGAACCCGTTGCCAGCGATGTGGAAGGCGTAAATATACCATTAGCAGAGCCTGTTCTGTTGATGGTGCGAATGGAGCGGTCTACTGCCCGTCGGATCTCTGGAACAGTTCTGAAGCGAATAACACGAAGTGAAAACCGAAACGCCCAATCCAACGAATGGCGTCATTATGGGTCGCCGCGAAAGCTGAAAGTGCGTCAGAGCCCCAGTATGGTGAAAGTTACGGTGATTCTCGTGTACGACTGTGATGGTGTTATCCAAACGCATTACGTTCCTCCAGAGCACACCGTCAGTGCACAGTACTACTGTTCGTTTTTGGAGCATCAACTGCGATCAGCTTTTCGAAAGAAGCGGTGACAATTTCTGCGCAACCCACTCATCATTTTGCACGACAATGTGCGGACGCATAAAGCGCCAACTGTGGCTGCTCTGTTCGGTCGACGGTATTGGGAAGTACTGTACCATCCAACATAATCCCCGGACTTAAGTCATTGTGACTTCGATTTGATTCCGAAGATGAAGGAACCACTTCGTAACATTCGCTTTGGAACTGTTCCAGAGATTCGACAGGCAGTAGACCGCTCCATTCGCACCATCAACAGAACAGGCTCTGCTAATGGTATATTTACGCCTTCCACATCGCTGGCAACGGGTTCTACACCACGCTGCTGACTACTTTGAAGGACAGTAACAGGTGCAAATATGTAACTCTTTTGTATCGGTCATGAATAAGTAGTTCCAACCCTCGGACAACTGAGGCGCTGCATATATTCTGGAGATTAAGCTCTTGCTCACTGTACCATAATCACTGAGTCACGGGACACCTTCTAATATGGTATCTGATCCCCTCTTTCTCTGAAGAGATACTGAGCCATGCTGATTCTGCAGCGGTCGATAATTGTGGAAGTGTTGCAGGTGTAAAATTTTGTACACCAACTGACCTCTCCATTATGTCCCATAAATGTTAGATTCGGTGTGATTCTTGTCGGGAGATCTGGGTAGCCAAATAATTCTCTCGAATTGCCCAGAATTTTCTTCAGACCAATTGCGAACAACTGTGGATCGGTGACAAGGGGCATTCTCATCCATAAAAATTCCATCCTCGTTTGGGAACATGAAATTCATGAACGGCTATTAATTGTCTCCAAGTAACGGGGCATAACTATTTCCAGTGAATGATCGGTTCAGTTGGACCAGAGTACCTCGTCCATTCCATGTAAATGTAGCCCATGCCACCACGCCATTATGGAGCTACCACCAGCTTGCATGGCACCTAGTTGACAGTTTGGGTCCATGGGTTCGTGGGGTATGCGCCATCCATGAGCTCTACTACCAACTCTAACCAGCTGAAATCGTGACTCATCTGATCAGGCCACGTTTTCCTAGTCGTCTAGAGTCCAACCAATATGGTCACGAGCCAGAGGAGAAGCGCTGCAGGCGATGTGGTGTTAGCAAAGGCACTCAAGTCGGTCGTCTGCTACCATAGTCCATTAACGCCAAATTACTCCACACTGACCAATCGAATACGTTATTCATACGTACCACATTGATCTCTGCGGTTATTTCACACAGTGTTACTTGTATGTTAGCACTGACAACTTTACCCAAACGCCGCTGCTCTCAGTCGTTAATTGAAGGGAGAGTTAACGTCTGAAATTTGGTGATCTCAGCACGCTCTCGACGCTGTGGATCTCGGTATACTGAAGTCCCTAACGATTTCCGAAATGAAATGCCCCATGCGTCTAGTTCCACCTACCATTCCGCGTTCAACGTCTGTTAACTCCCGTCATGTCGGAAACCTTTTCACATGAATCACTTGAGTACAAATGATAGTACTGCCAGTGCGCAGCCATTTTATACCTTGTATACGCGATACTACCGCCATCTGTATATGTGGATATCGCTGTCCTATGACTTTTGTCGCCTCAGTGTGTAAATGCAGGGCGTGGAGTTCTTTCGACGAGTCTTCGTGCTAAGCGGTGAGGACGATGTTTATGTTGCAGTAGAAGTAAAATTGACAGTGACAGATTGGGGACTACAGGTACTCTGCGTTTCCAAACTTCACTGTGCCCAAATATTTTCATTGAGTCTGTATATCTTATCCTTCGAAGAAATCTACACACTTCAAAAAAAGTTTTGCGTCACCTCGGTTCCGAGAGTTCCGGACCCTGTACAGAAAATTGGAATAGAGATCAACATAAACGTCATTTCCTCCCTTCTTACTGCCCATGATAACCACACATCGCATGTTGTGCCCCCATACAGCGATACCTTCAGAGGTGATGGTCTAGATTTCTGTACACACCGGTACCTCTGATATCCAGTAGCACGTCTTCTTGCACTGATGCATGCCTGTATTCATAGTGGCATACTATCCACAAGTTCATCAAGGCACTGATTGTCCCACACGTCAACGGCGATTCGGCCTACATCAGAGTGGTTGATGGGCCCCATAGTCCATAAACAGCCCTTTTCAATCTATCGCGGGCGTGTTCGATAGGGTTAATGTCTGGAGAACATGATGGGCACTCTAGTCGAGCGATGTCGTTATCCTGAAGGAAGTCATTCAAAAGAAGTGCAGGATGGGGGCGCGAATTGTCGTCCATGAAGACGAATGCCTCACCAATATGCTGCCGATATGGTTGCACTATCGGTCGCAGGATGGTGTTCACGTGTCATAAAGCCGTTACGGCGCCTTCCATGACCACCAGCGGCGTACGTCGGCCCCACAGAATGCCACCCCAAAACAGCAGGGAACCTCCACCTTGCTGCACTCGCTGGACAGTGTGACTAAGGCGTTCAGCCTGACGGGGTTCCCTTCAAATACGTCTCCGACGATTGTCTGGCTGAAGGCATGTACGACACATCGGTGAAGAGAACGTGATGCCAATCCTGGGGGTCCATGCGGCTTGTTGTTGGGCCAATATGAACCGCGCTCCATAGTGTCGTGGTTGAAAAGATGGACCTCACCATGGACGTCAGGAGTGAAGTTGCACATCATGCAGCCTATTGCGCACAGTTTAAGTCGTAACACGACGTCCTGTGGCTGCTCGAAAAGCATCATTCATGTGGTGACGTTGCTGTCAGGGTTTCTGCGAGCCATAATCCAGGTAGCGGTCATCCACTTGGGCTGCCTGAGCGAGGATTGTCATCGACAGATCCTGTCTCTCTGTATCTCTTCTGTGTCCAAACAACGTCGCTTTGCTTCAGTCCGAGACACCTGGACACTTCCCTTGTTGAGAGCCCCTCCTGGCACAAAGTAACAATGCGGACGCGATAGAACCGCGGAACTGACCGTCTAGGCACGGATGAACTACAGACAAGATGAGCCGTGTACCTGCTTCCTGGTGGAATGACTGGAAGTGGTCGGCTGTCGGACACCCTCCGTCTAATAGGCGCTGCTCATGCATGATTGGTTACATCTTTGGGCGGGTTTAGTGACATCTGTGAACAGTCAAAGGGACTGTGTCTGTGATACAATATCCACAGTCAACGTCTATCTTCAGGAATTCTGCGAACCGGGGTGACGCAAAACTTTTTTGGATGTGTGTATTAGTTAAAAGTATACCTTGTAGCTGAACATTCTAATGAGTGAATTCCACTGACAAACTTTTGGAGGCTGTTCAGAGATATTTTCAGAGTGTTTTGGTACACTGAAGCGCCAAAGAAACTGATATAGGCATGCGTATTCAAATACAGAGATTTGTTGACCGGTAGAATACGGAGGGTCTGGTGCAGTTACTGGATCCGTTACTGCTGCTACAATGACAGGTAATAAAGATTTAAGTGAGTTTGAACTAGGTGTTATAGGCGGTGCACCAGTGGTGGGACACAGCATCTCCGAGGTAGCGATGAAGTGGGAATTTTCCCGTATGACCATGCGACTAGTGTACCGTGAACATCAGGAATCTGGTAAAACATCAAATCTCCGTCATCGCTGTGGTCAGAAAAAGATTTTGCAAGAACTGAACCAACGACGACTGAAGAGAATCGTGCAGTGTGACAGAAGTTCAACCCTTCCGTCAGCTGCTGCAGATTTCAATGCTGGACCATCAACAAGTAGCAGCGTTGCGAACCATTCAACGAAACATCATCTGTATGGGCTTTCGGAGGGAAAGGCACACTCGTGTACCCTTGATGACTGCACGACACAAAGCTTTACGCCTCGCTTGCGCCTGTCAACACTGCCCTTGTACTGTTGATGACTGGAAACTTATTGTCTGGTCGGACTAGTCTCGTTTCAAATTGCATCGAGCGGATGGACGTGTACGGGTACGGAGAGAACCTCATGAATTCACGGACCCTTCATATCAGCAGGGGACTGTTCAAGCTGATGGATGCTCTGTAATAGTGTGGGGCGTGTGCAGGTGGAGTGATATGGGACCCGTGACACGTCTAAATACGACTCCGAGAGATGACACGCACGTAAGAATCCAGTCTGATCACCTGCATCAATTCACGTTCATTGTGCATTCCGACTGACTTGGGCCATTTCAGCAGGACAACGCGACACGCCACACATCCAGAATTGCTACGGAGCAGCTCCAGGAACACTCTTCTGAGTTTAAACACTTCCGCTGCCCACCAAACTCGCAAATTAGGGGGCGGGGGGGGGGGGGGGGGGGGAGGCTTGCAACGTTCTTTTCAGAAGAGATCTCTACCACTTCGCAGTCTTACGGGTTTACGGAGAGCCCTGCAGGAGTCATGGTGTCACTTCCCTCCAGCACCACTTCAGACGTTAGTCGAGTCCATGCCACGTAGTGATGCGGTACTTCTGCGTGTTCGCGGGTGGCCCTACACGATATTAGGCAGGTGTACCTGTTCGTTCAGTGCATAACGAACACTTGGTTTTCAGTGGCTAAGTAAAGAGTAATTGAATTTCATTTGATTTATTACATCTGTCTGTTATCAGTACTGCCCTGAAAACATATGCACAGCAGAGAAAATGTCGACGGTAAGCGCTGTGGGTCTTGTTTCGAAAGAAACTTGTCCCATTCACTCGCGGTACTTGGTGTGGACAACAGTAACGCTCACTCTGTATTTAGTCCTCAAACTCGTATTCAGTACTGCTCAGTTCTCTCGCGTGTTTGTTATACCGGGATTCTGCGTTTTACGTGAACAGTGGCACACAACATGGACTGGCTTACTGGTGAAGAGCTGGCCGATACGAACGTCCTGTGTGGGTTCACCGAATGCAGTGGAAGAGCGGCACAAAGACACTAAGCTGTTGTGTTTCCGCATCGACGACAACTAAATCACAGTTCCTTTGCATTTTATGTTCTGGTTAATGAAAGTTACACCCTTTTTCACTGTTGTGGAGAGTTTTCATAGAAAGAAATATAATTGGTTTAGCAAAAGAAGAAAAAAACTTTATTAGGGCATCTGCAACGAGCCACTAGAGACCAAGGGTCCCTTATACCAAAATAATCAAAACATTTCCCCGAACAGCCTCCGAAGTAGTGTTGGTAGATTTCTGGTGCACCCTGTATTTAGCGTTTCTGTTCAGAATTTTACTTTTAACGAAAACATGACTCAAATTACGTTACGCAAGGGGTTTTTGACCGAAGTGTCACAGCCAGACGAAGAGTGGCAAATCGAAAACGTGGTATCAAATGGAGCATAGTTAGGTCTAACTTTGCAAACAAGTATTTAATTGCCTGATTGCAATCGGTATAATTAAGGACAACCCAATTATTTGAGGGAAAATAAGACGTGGATTCTCGTTTGAATTATGGTAGCAAAAGGAAGAATGGGAAAAGAACAAATGGGGTATGAAAATGACCACAGTGAGGTCTAGTTTTGCAAAAAAAGATTTAACTGCCTGCAAGTAATCTGGGTAATTAAGAAAACTTATTTAGCCATTTGAGCGAAAATTGAAATATTTCGTGAACAGCTACTGTTATCTATATAAATGGAATGTCAAAAAGTTCATCTCTTCAAAGCGTAGCCATTACTCACATATAAAGTTGCATTGCTATGATAGTAAGCTGTCAAAATGGCTTCCTTCGAGCCAAGTACTAAATTCAGGACATTTAGAGAACAGAAGACGAGAAGAAAGTGATTTTGTGAACGTTCTTATGGTAACGCCTCACTGTTGTCGCAACTTTATAGACGACCATAGTTTCTCCTGCAGCGGTTAATGCTTCACAGTCGAAAGCTGACTGTCACGAATCTTCTTGCAATGCCTCGACTACAAAAGGGTCAATCATCACAGGACGTGCCCGCCCCAAAAGACGCCTGACAAACGTGGAAGGTCTTCCAGCAACGTTGAAGGCACCGGAGCATATGGTAAGGACCAAGAACGGAAAAGATCGTTCATAACCACGGAACTACCTCAAAAAATTACCTCTAATACCGATAGACATTTAAGTAGATTGTATTTCATGCTTTCTGAGCGAAAATTGAAAATAAAAAAATTGGAAAAAAGGTCAAATGTGCTCCTAAAAGAAAAAAATTTAATGGATTAGAAAAACATTTGAGGCACGTTTTATTGATTGTGTTTCCATCTCCGCCAACTTATATTTTAAAATTTCGTAACCCGAATGAATATTGTGAGCCCAGATTAGTGTTGGGAACGGCGCAACGGAGAATGTGGATTGAGTGAATTTTAGTAGACGTAATTTGCAAATCACGATTCGGTAACCACTCTATGCTGTATAACTGACTTGAAAATCGCTGACTTGTTTTCTGAATGACTGCAGGTTGCGCACATGAAATAAATAAGGATAGACTTTGTAGATCAGTAATAAATGGCAGGTCGGTGCCACATCGAAGTGTGTCTTCCGTGCTAGAAATACTGAAAGATAAAACTCATGACACAATGAACGATGAAATCAAACATGTGAAGTGCTTAAATGATTAAAACAGCACTTAACGTAATTCAAAATACGTTAGTATTTTTTAAAATTACTATAACTACAGTCCACGATGGTTACAGGTCAAAAGCTGAAGGCAGACAGAAAGACAAGTACGAACAGAGAGGCTTCTCCCAGCAGCTCTCAAAAAATTTCAACGCTGCTTCTTCTTTATTACACAGATGATGCAAATATGGACACCGACTCTGTGGTCGCAATCTTTATACAAATGTTTTACACAAAACGCAGTTTTTTAGAAAATGGGGTATTACAGTTTGAATGATGCTCGAAATTACATCCGGCAAATGAGGGGCCGATTGAGAATTTTAAAATGGTTCAAATGGTTCTGAGCACTATGGGACTTAACTTCTGAGGTCATCAGTCCCCTAGAACTTAGAACTACTTAAACCTAACTAACCTAAGGACATCACATACATCTATGCCCGAGGCAGGATTCGAATCTGCGACCGTAGTGGTCGCGCGGTTCCAGACTGAAGCGCCTAGAACCGCTCGGCCACACCGGCCGGCTGCAGTGGAAGAGCGGCACAAAGACTCTAAGCTGTTGTGTTTCCGCATCGACGACAACTAAATCACAGTTCTTTTGCACTTTATGTTTTGGTTATTGCAAGTTACACCCTTTTTCACTGTTGTGGGGTGTTTTCATAGAAAGAAATATAATTGGTTTAGCAAAAGAAAAAAAAAGTGTATTAGGACGTCTGCAACGAGCCACTAGAGACCAAGGGTCCATTATACCAACATAATCAAAACATTTCCCCGAACAGCCTCCGAAGTAGTGTTGGTAGAGTCCTGGTTCACCCTGTATTTTTCCGTTTTGCTCAGAATTTTCAGTTTAACGAAAACATGACACAAAATACGTTGCGCAAAGGGTTTTAGACCGAGTTGTCACAGTCAGACGAAGAGTATCCACTGTTTAAAAGTTCATCTTTCGAAATCTTAATAGAGTGTGTAAAATTAAATCGTCTGCAATACATACTCAGAGAAGTGTTGTGGTCTCATACTACGCGCGTTCTTGATACAAGCGTCTCGTCAGCGTAGCTCCGATTTTGTGAATATGGATCTACAATTTATGTAATTGGAACTCGTATGAGAGAAACACAATTTGAGTCAATTAAACTGTAATTCAGTGCAGGTCATTCATAGCGGTGCAGTGCGCTGTGCCAGGTCTAATCCAAGTGAGTAGACTGCCTAATGAAACTAACATTACTGCTTTGTCACACTACGGTCCGACACCAACACATTTTGAGATACAGCCTCATATGCCGTGACGCAGCACCTCCTAAAGCATGTAATTCAAGCCATGTGTGACAATACTGAAAAATAAATCTCACCTTTTCGGATAGACGGAAAAACATGAGCGATAATAAAATGGTACTTTACCCACAAAGTCTGTACTTCTGTAACAGGTTTTTAGACCCGGTTTTCAAATAAAACATTGATTGACGGGTGACCACAGCGTTGTTGGCTGTTAGTCATCAGTCAGATTTAGAGAACGTTGAAAGTATCCTGATCAGTATTCCTACAAATGATCACAAGTAATGTATGTTCAATAGGTATCATATAAGAAATAATCATTTCACTTAAGTACCTGGCATTGAAAACTTGAGATATAACACAATTCCAGCGAATCGTAGATGACGCGATTACCCGCAGTAAAAGCAGAATTGATATTAATTAAATTCGAAGTCTGAGACTCGTCGAACACATTAACAATTAAAAAGAAAACACACTTCAATGATGTTCGTCTCCGACACTGATTTTTCGTTTGCAGTAAGCTGTGTACTTGGAAGTAACCACTAAAAAATTTCCATAAGTGAAATACATAGCTTACATGCAATGCATTAATTGTTGTCTGGGACTAATTTTGAAGATTGGTAATATTTATGTTTAAAAGTGATTCAGACATCTAATTTTTCCTTACTGTATGCATCTTTTCCATGCTTTTTACACGCTACTTACATTAATCAGACCACCGCCTATGTTCAGGTTCAACGTGCAGTAACCAGTCACAGACTAGCAGTGGAGGGTAAGTAAAGCTTGTCAGGGGGACGCGGAAAACAGTGCAGTCGTTGTCGTAATGCGAGAACGGAGAAATTTATCTGAGCCCAATGGTGTGATCATTGGCTTTCGGACCAAGGGTGGAAGCACTTGTTTTTAAAGTGTTCGCGTACCATCGCGGTGAAAGTATACCGTGAAAATGGCGCCACCCAAAACCGGCGCCAAGGCAAACGTGCACCACGGTCGACAGATGAAGACTGTGAAACTATGTACGGGCGAAGGGGCGCTGAGCTACTGACCGTCCAGATAAATCAAGTACCAACTGTCGTCTCCCCAACGACCGTTGAACGAATGTTGCTGCGTATGGGCCTACACAACAGGTGCTTGTTTCAGACACACATGCTGACTGTTGTTAATCGTCAACAAGACTGGAATTTGCGCGTCAGTACCGCAATTCGACGTCCATTGAGTGTCGACAGCTGGCCTTTTCAGATGAATCACGTTTTGTGCTCCATCAGGCAGACGGCTGTTAGCGTGTACGGTGTGAATCGTCTGAAAGAAAACACCTTGCAACAATCTTCTGATGGGTCCAGTCTGGAGAAGGGAGCGTTATGGTTTCGGGTACATTTTCGTGGCATTCGCTGAGTGATTTCGTCATTCTGCAAGGCACAATCTACATCTACATCTACATTTATACTCCGCAAGCCACCCAACGGTGTGTGGCGGAGGGCACTTTACGTGTCACTGTCATTACCTCCCTTTCCTGTTCCACTCGCTTATGGTTCGCGGGAAGAACGACTTTCTGAAAGCCTCCGTGCGCGCTCGAATCTCTCTAATTTTACATTCGTGATCTCCTCGGGAGGTATAAGTAGGGGGAAGCAATATATTCGATACCTTATCCAGAAACGCACCCTCTCGAAACCTGGCGAGCAAGCTACACCGCGATGCAGAGCGCCTCTCTTGCAGAGTCTGCCAATTGAGTTTGTTAAACATCTCCGTAACGCTATCACGGTTACCAAATAACCCTGTGACGAAACGCGGCGCTCTTCTTTGGATCTTCTCTATCTCCTCCGTCAACCCGATCTGGTACGGATCCCACACTGATGAGCAATACTCAAGTATAGGTCGAACGAGTGTTTTGTAAGCCACCTCCTTTGTTGATGGACTACATTTTCTAAGGACTCTCCCAATGAATCTCAACCTGGTACCCGCCATACCAACAATTAATTTTATATGATCATTCCACTTCAAATCGTTCCGCACGCACACTCCCAGATATTTTACAGAAGTAACTGCTACCAGTGTTTGTTCCGCTATCATATAATCATACAATAAAGGATCCTTCTTTCTATGTATTCGCAATACATTACATTTGTCTATGTTAAGGGTCAGTTGCCACTGGCTTCAACCAGCTTTCTGTACCTATAACGATTTCGGCTTCGGTGCTTTCTATCAGCGCTTGAAGTTCCGGTACTTTACCAACGCAGCTTCGACAGTTTACAATTACAATACCGATTGCTGCTTGGTCCCCGCATGTCCTGACTTTGCCCTGCACCCGTGGAGGCTGTTGCCCTTTCTGTACTTGCCCAAGGCCATCTAACCTAAAAAATGGATCGACACAAGTATGATCTATCCTTCGGGACCACGCCCACTCCTACAAGCAGTTTGTTTTTCCCTGGCACGATTGCATCTACCAGCAGGACAATGCAACGTGGCTCACAGCTAGCAGTGTACGTGAGTGGTTCGAAAAGCACCAGGATGAGTTTACTGTACTCCCCTGGCAAACAAGTTCACCAGATTTAAACCCAGTCGAGAAGCTTCGATCGGACTGTTCACGCCGTGTATGCGCAACCGAAGGAGCCTAGCTCAGCTGGCCACGGCGCTGGAGTCGACATGGCTCGTGACCCCTGTCGGTAGCTTCAGAACCTCAGTGACTTTCGTCCTCCACGTCTCGCAGGAGTCCGTGCTACAGAAGGTGGTTATTCTAGCTTTTGACCGATGTGCACATTAATGTGACTGGACGTGTGTCATGCGTACAACGTGGAACTACACAAAACAGGCGCTAATAGCATAGGCACATAGGGAACACACACGACACAGATCTGTAAGTTGAAAACCGTCCCGAAACACGTGTGCTACAAAACGCCACTGTTTTTTGCGCATGTACCCCGACATCATTATGGGATATGATCACCATGCACAAGTACACAGGCCGCACAACGGGTTGGCATTCTCTGGATCAGGTGGTCGAGCAGGTGCTGGGGTATAGCCTCCCATTCTTGCACCAGTGCCTGTCGGAGCTCCTGAAGTGTAGTAGGGGTTTGAAGACGTGCAGCGATACGTCGACCGAGAGCATCCCAGACGTGCTCGATGGGGTTTAGGTCTGGAGAACAGGCAGGCCACTCCATTCGCCTGATATATTCTGTTTCCAGGTACTCCTCCGCGATGTCAGCTCGGTGGGGCCGTGCGTTATCATCCATCAGGAGGAAGGTGGGACCCACTGCACCCCTGAAAAGGCGGACATACTGGTGCAAAATGACGTCTCGATACACCTGACCTGTTACAGTTCCTCTGTCAAAGACATGCTAGGGTGTACATGCACCAATCATAATCCCACCCCACACCATCAAACCACGACCTCCATACAGATCCCTTTCAAGGGCATTAAGGGGTTGGCATCTGGATCCTGGTTCACGCCAGATGAAAACCCGACGAGTATCACTGTTCAGACTATACCTGGATTCGTCCGTGAACATAACCTGGGACTACTGTTCCAATGACCATGTACTGTGTGCTTGACACCAGGCTTTACGGGCTCTCCTCTGACCAGGGTCAGTGGAATGCACCTTGCTGGTCTCTGGGCGAAAAAACTATGTCTGTTCAGTCGTCGGTAGACTGTGTCTGGAGACAACTTTTCCAGTGGCTGCGGTAAGGTCTCGAGCAAGGCTTCCCGTAGTACTCCGTGACCGTCTGCGGGCACTGATGGTGAGATGTCGGTGTTCTTGTGGTGTTGTACACTGTGGACGTCCCGTATTGTAGCGCCTGGACACGTTTCCTGTCTGCTGGAATCGTTGCCATAATCTTGAGATAACACTTTGTGGCTCACAGAGGGCCCGTGCTACGACCTGCTGTGTTTGACCATCCCCCAGTCGCCCTAGTATTCTACCCCTCATGACGTCATCACTATGTGTTCTTTGAGCCATTTTCAACACACAGTCACCATTAGCACATATGAAAACGTCTGCACACTTACTCGCTGCACCGTACTCCGACATACACCAACACACGTCATACCCCGAGGTGATTTAAACCCGCAAACCACCCACCAGAGCGTTGTTTCACCATGTATCAGCATTATCCTTAATTTATGAGCATGAGTGTAGTTTGTTGTATAGAATGTGTCTAGTATTTCTGAGATGTTTTTCAGTTAATTTACGCCATTTCACATTGAGATCATAATTACTCCTAGTTTATGTATTATAACTAATTTGTGTTTAAGTTATGGACTATATATGGGACACTGCAGCACAGATTAGTTCGAATAAAATACACCCGTACAGCATCAGTACAGTGTTTATTGATTACAGATATACTCGTAGATATGTTACAATGTAACCGTAAAAAATGCTTATGGAAGATATTAATCAAAGGCAAATTAAGCTGACGTTTCATGTGACTCTTCAAGCTTTCCCGACAAACGTGTTGTGAATAGTCTTCACGGGTTTGCCACCGGATCACGTTGTTCAAATTCCACAATATTTCCTCGCAGCAACCGTCCGACATCCTCAGGTGGTTCAAACTTGCTGGTGGCTAGGTACGACTGACGGTATCCGCAAGTCAACGCCCCGTTTCTACAACACGCGCGCGAATTTGCAGATAGATGGTGCCACATTCAAACTCGCTCTGCCGAAAATCGCAGAGCGGCTCTCCTGCGCGTGCGGTGTACTCTGTACGCTGCGTTTGCAGCACTCTTTGGAGCTCATTAGCAACAAGTCTGAGGAGGACATAGTAGCCTTATTTAAACACGTGCTTACTTCAACATATTTCTTATTTCATGACCAACATTTTGAACAAGTTGACGATGTCGCCATGGGAAGCCCTCTGTCTCCTGTGGTGGCCAACTATTTTATCGAGGACTTTGAAGAAAAAACACTATAGTCAGCCACTCTCAAACCGTCTTGTTTTCTCCGGTATGTGGATGATACATTTGTGGTGTGGCCGCATGGACTTGACACTATACCTACGTTTCTTCAGCACCTGAATTCGCTCCATCCGAATATAAAGTTCACAATGAAAGTGGAAAAAGATGGTACTGTACCTTTTCTTGATGTTTTGGTACGAAGGAAAGCGGATGGAACCTTGGAACATAGCGTCTACCGTAAGCCAACGCATACAGATCTACGTCTGCAGGCCACAAGCTGCATCATGCTGCACGATGTGGTAGTGCATTACGTACGTTAGTTCATAGAGCACGTGTGATATCTGATCGTGAAAGCCCGTCGACTGAAATACAACATTTGAAGACACTGTTCCGACAAAACGGTTATACGTAGCGCATTCAGCCCAGGCGAGTTCAATCTATGGAGCAGAATGAAGATATGAAGATACCCACCACTTTGGCCTTTTTGCCGTATTTTGATGACATGTCGTCAAGATTCGGAAGAGCCCTCGGAAGATATGGAATTAAGCGTCTTCTTCAACCATCTGCAAAACTGATAAACCTGTTGGGTTCGGTTAAGGATGACCTTGGCCTGAGGAAATTTGGTGTGTACAAGATTCCTTGTCAATGTGGGGCAGTGCATATAGGTCAGACATGCCGCACAGTACAAGAACGCTGCGATGAACATCAGCGTCATACACGCCTTCGTCAACTGGAAAAGTCGGCAATTGCGAAACACTGTCTGAATACAGGACATCGGATTATTTATGAAAAGACGGAAATTTTATCGCCGTCATCATCTTTCTGGCATTGTGTCATTAAGGAAGCGATACATATCCGTACAGCCGATAGTCTCATCAACATGGATGCTGGATTTCAACTGAGCACAGCCTGGAACCTGTAGTGGGACGAAATTAAACGTCACCCATCCACCAAGTCAGCCCAGTTTGCAGGTGACTATAAGTTTAATTTAGTTTTTGTTTATGTGTTTTCTTATTATTTGTAATAAGATGTGAATTATCTAAAAGTTTTGTATTTTTTTTATGTGTTTCATGTACGGAGAGATCGGCGCAACGAACGGGGACAGCATCTTCGTTGCCGCGACCAGAGAGGAAATTGCTGGCCGCTATACGTCGCGGGTCGACAGCCAAGGAGCAACAGAAGATCCTGGAACCGAGTTGTTGCGTCGTGTTTCTAAAAATTAAAAATGAATTTTTATACTCTTTTTGTACAACAATGACGTCATAATGAGCTTAGTCTTATTGAAATGTTAGTCACTGTCTGTCAACGCTCAAGTTCACATCTGTATGTGTAGGAAGCTAATAAAATAGTGTATGCTACTAAAGTTGAAACACGTGTCTTGAAGATTTATTTATGAAGAATTGTGTGAACGGATTAATAATATATTTGACAAGATTAGTAATTCTTACGTCGTTCACCGAAACTTTGAATCTAAAAAGTTTATTTAATGTGTGATTCTGATATCGATTAGATCAAGATAACGTGTGTCTATATAATTTTCTGAGGAGAAACAAACGAAATTTAAATTCGAAAAAGTTACGAAAACCAATTGGCCCAAGTGATGTAATTCTCTGCAAATGACTCAACTGATGTTTTACAGTTTCGTTCAAGAACCATTCTATGACAATTTAAAAAGAATATGAATCATTTTTGAAGTGGGTTGTAACTGACGTAGGTGACGAAGTCTGCACATGGTCATACATATATCAAACGAAAACCTAAACGCGTCGTTACACCACAAACCCTGCATTAGCTGCTATTAAATCACGTCACGAAAATCAAAATTTCCGCGCCTGCGCATTCTTCCCGCGTATGTTCTAGAAACGGGGCGTCGACGTGCTGATACCGTCAGTCGTACCTAGCCACCAGCAACGTTGAACCACGTGAAGATATCGGACAGTTGCTCCGAGGAAATATTGTGGAATTTACACAACGTGATTCGGTGGCAAATCCGTGAAGACTATTTACTTCACGTTTCATATTCATAAATTCCACCTCCCACTTCAATGCACTTCAGTGCAATGATGGTGGTGGATATATGTGTGTCGTAACATAGACTCTCTCAAATTTTATATTCGGACCAAAACACAATGTTAAAGTTTTAGACTGACAGTGTTGCACAAACGGGAGAGTGATGTAATCGTTGCGGTTTTTTATCCATAGATGTACTGAAACAATGATGGCTTTGCAGATGTAACAACTTGTTGTTGAGACATTCAAGACCTGCTTAAGGGTAGTTGGAACCACATACCTTTTTCATCTCCATTGCCATGTAAAACCCACATAATGGCGCTTAAAATGCACTCTGGTGACAGATTTTGGCGTGGCATCCATACATATTATAAAAATGTATGTATGTATGTATGTGTGCGTGTGTGTGTGTGTGTGTGTGTGTGTGTGTGTGTGTGTGTGTGGGTGTGTGTGTTCCACATCTCCTACTGAGCCAATGGACAGATTTCAACAAAACTTGGTGCACGTAACTCTTATTGTCAGGCAACAATCGTTGCGGGTGTAAGAACCACTCCCCTATCACAGTTCAGCAGACATGACTCAAAAATATCTACATCTACATTTATACTCCGCAAGCCACCCAACGGTGTGTGGCGGAGGGCACTTTACGTGCCACTGTCATTACCTCCCTTTCCTGTTCCAGTCGCGTATGGTTCGCGGGAAGAACGACTGTCTGAAAGCCTCCGTGCGCGCTCTAATCTCTCTAATTTTACATTCGTGATCTCCTCGGGAGGTATAAGTAGGGCGAAGCAATATATTCGATACCTCATCCAGAAACGCACCCTCTCGAAACCTGGCGAGCAAGCTACAGCGCGATGCAGAGCGCCTCTCTTGAAGAGTCTGCCACTTGAGTTTGTTAAACATCTCCGTAACGCTATCACGGTTACCAAATAACCCTGTGACGAAACGCGCCGCTCTTCTTTGGATCTTCTCTATCTCCTCCGTCAACCCGATCTGGTACGGATCCCACACTGATGGGCAATACTCAAGTATACGTCGAACGAGTGTTTTGTAAGCCACCTCCTTTGTTGATGGACTACATTTTCTGAGGACTCTCCCAATGAAACTCAACCTGGTACCCGCCTTACCAACAATTAATTTTATATGATCATTCCACTTCAAATCGTTCCGCACGCATACTCCCAGATATTTTACAGAAGTAACTGCTACCAGTGTTTGTTCCGCTATCATATAATCACACAATAAAGGATCCTTCTTTCTATGTATTCGCAATACATTACATTTGTCTACGTTAACGGACAGTTGCCACTGCCTGCACCAAGTGCCTATCCGCTGCAGATCTTCCTGCATTTCGCTACAATTTTCTAATGCTGCAACTTCTCTGTATACTACAGATCATCCGCGAAAAGCCGTATGGGACTTCCGACACTATCTACTAGGTCATTTATATATACTGTGAAAAACCAATGGTCCCATAACACTCCCCTGTGGCACGTCAGAGGTTACTTTAACGTCTGTAGACGTCTCTCCATTGATAACAACATGCTGTGTTCCGTTTGCTAAAAACTCTTCAATCCAGCCACACAGCTGGTCTGATAATCCGTAGGCTCTTACTTTGTTTATCAGGCGACAGTGCGGAACCGTATCGAACGCCTTCCGGAAGTCAAGAAAAATAACATCTACCTGGGAGGCTGTATCTAATATTTTCTGGGTCTCATGAACAAATAAAGCGAGTTGGGTCTCACACGATCGCTGTTTCCGGAATCCATGTTGATTCCTACATAGTAGATTCTGGGTTTCCAAAAACGACATGATACTCGAGCAAAAAACATGTTCTAAAATTCTACAACAGATCGACGTCAGAGATATAGGTCTATAGTTTTGCGCATCTGCTCGACGACCCTTCTTGAAGACTGGGACTACCTGTGCTCTTTTCCAATCATTTGGAACCTTCCGTTCCTCTAGAGACTTGCGGTACACGGCTGTTAGAAGGGGGGCAGGTTCTTTCGCGTACTCTGTGTAGAATCGAATTGGTATCCCGTCATGTCCAGTGGACTTTCCTCTGTTGAGTGATTCCAGTTACTTTTCTATTCCTTGGACACTTATTTCGATGTCAGCCATTTTTTCGTTTGCGCGAGGATTTAGAGAAGGAACTGCAGCGCGGTCTTCCTCTGTGAAACAGCTTTGGAAAAAGGTGTTTAGTATTTCAGCTTTACGCGTGCCATCCTCTGTTTCAATGCCGTCATCATCCCGGAGTGTCTGGATATGCTGTTTCGAGCCACTTACTGATTTAACGTAAGACCAGAACTTCCTAGGATTTTCTGTCAAGTCGGTACATAGAATTTTGCTTTCGAATTCACTGAACGCTTCACGCATAGCCCGCCTTACGGTTGAAGTTCCGGTACTTTACCAACGCAGCTTCGACAGTTTACAATTACAATACCGACTGCTGCTTGGTCCCCGCATGTCCTGACTTTGCCCTGCACCCGTTGAGGCTGTTGCCCTTTCTGTACTTGCCCAAGGCCATCTAACCTAAAAAACCGCCCAGCCCACGCCACACAACCCCTGCTACCCGTGTAGCCGCTTGTTGCGTGTAGTGGGGCTCTTGACCTATCCAGCGGAACCCGAAACCCCACCACCCTATGGCGCAAGTCGAGGAATTTGCAGCCCACACGGTCGCAGAACCGTCTCAGCCTCTGATTCAGACCCTCCACTCGGCTGTGTACCAAAGGTCCGCAGTCAGTCCTGTCGACGATGCTGCAGATGGTGAGCTCTGCTTTCATCCCGCTAGCGAGACTGGCAGTCTTCACCAAATCAGATAGCCGCCGGAAGCCAGAGAGGATTTCCTCGGATCCATAGCGATACACATCATTGGTGCCGACATGAGCGACCACCTGCAGATGGGTGCACCCTGTACCCTTCATGGCATCCGGAAGGACCCTTTCCACATCTGGAATGACTCCCCCCGGTATGCACACGGAGTGCACATTGGTTTTCTTCCCCTCTCTTGCTGCCATATCCCTAAGGGGCCCCATTACGCGCCTGACGTTGGAGCTCTCAACTACCAGTAGGTCCACCCTCTGTAACCGCCCGGATCTTGCAGACTGAGGGGCAACCTCTGGAACAGGACAAGCAGCCATGTCAGGCCGAAGATCAGTATCAGCCTGTGACAGAGCCTGAAACCGGTTCGTCAGACAAACTGGAGAGACCTTCCGTTCAGCCCTCCGGAATGTCTTTCGCCCCCTGCCACACCTTGAGACGACCTCCCACTCTACCACAGGTGAGGGATCAGCCTCAATGCGGGCAGTATCCCGGGCGACCACAGTCTTAGTCCGATCGGGGGATGCGTGGGACGAGCTGGCCGTCCCCAACAAACCCCCATCCGGAACCCCACAGTAATGTAATACGTGAAAAACTACCGCATCATGCGTGACGTTTTAATTTATTACTACTGTGCTACCAACTGTATTCGCAACAAATTTCGCAGTCGGTAACTGCATATGGCACTAAATGCGCCTATAGAATTACGTCATGGTCCACACATAATTAAGGAGACATAACGTCATAAACACTGAGGTTACTGAAAAACAGCCGCGTTGTGCATTACTTTTAAATTTATTATTTCTTTTCTACTAACTCTATTCGCAACACGTTTTGCAGACAGTGTCTACATATGCCGGTTAATGTACCTACAAAATTATATCATTCTATGTCGCACAGATCAGGCGGTCTGACGTGATAAACACTGTGTGAAAAAAATGCCTTATCATGCATGAAGTATTAACATACTTATTCTCTACTACAGCCACGCCCATTAAGACACTCCTCCTTAAAGAAATTCCTGACACCTGACACCGCTTTTGACAGCTGTCAACTGCGAAGTGCAAACGGCTGTAGGCGGAAACGACAGCCGTTTAGAGAGCTATGAAGAGGCGATGTCATAGAGACGTATACAAAATCACTCTGAAGACAGGCGAAGCAGCTTCTCCCAACTTACAGAAACTGTCTGGGATCATGTTTCTTAATCTGGATACTGTACTTATACAATTGTAGGTCATCCATATTTCTTTGTACGACCGTTTCATAATTTCAATGATGTTTTCACGAATACATGGAAATGAAATTTTTTCCATATTTCACTACAACCGCAGTTCACTTTTTGTTTTCGTTTCTAACAGAAAATTGGCAAAATAAATACACGGGCAATGCCAGGTTTGTCAGCTACTTTGGAATATATCACGCCTGCTTTTCCGGAACGTTTGACAATACACTTCATAAAGCTTTGTATTGCCTTACTCAAATTTTCAAGTGCACTTGACTGCTGTGAGGAAATCCTTGCTTTTACCTTTTCGCGAAAAAAGAATATGCTTAGTTGCAATGTGATAAAAGAAATTCATGTAACGACAGATGAACTGCGGAAAGAGTAAGAATAGGTGAAAAATAAATGCCATATTTCAGGGTGAAGAAAGAAGAAGATTTGAAACAATTTATTTGGTAAGGAGCTGAGACGGTAATAAATACTAAAGACAACTATGCCAATAGTCTTGAATAAAGTTATGTGGAACAAACTGGAGCAGTCCGTGACACCTTCTATTTGTTTATTTATTTTCATTTTTATTTGTATTTACTTATTTATTTTACGGACAAGAAAATGAACGACCCCCTACCCCGTAACTATAGCGGACAATCTAAGCTCAAATCACTATGAACGTAAAACATGGAGCAAGAATATGTATTTGGTTTTCAAGGTGGGTTAAAACAACAGATGAAGAAGAAACACGAAAATACACGATTTCATTTAAAATTATTAGTAACTTTGAGAAATGGGTTAAAGATTTCCTCTTATGCTCCCTAGAGTCATCACTATATCTTGACAAATTAATAGTCAGATACTTCCGCATAACTTACCGAAAAACATCACTTTTAAAAAATGCTACATAATTTGCAGTTATCATTAAATACTAAAAGACGGCTAAAAACTGATCCAGTGTACCACCACTTCGAAAATTACTGCGATGTCGTCAATATCTCACACTGCAGCATTCCTCCATTCGTCCTCCTTTGCCAAATGATCGTGAACGGTCCGTGACATAAAAAACAGACACTTAAAAATTCTTGTACCTCTAAAAAGTAATCAGCTGTCCATTGAAATGCATATTCAACGTTGTAGTTGTTTTTCAATTTATGACGTATTGTCAAGGGTCTAGAAGTTCTTACTAATCTACATTTTAAGTAAAACTGATGACAATAAAGGAGTTCTTACTAATCTACATTTTAAGTAAAACTGATGACAGTAAAAAGTTACCACTCAAGGGCACTAGTGTGAAACAGGTCGAGATGAGCAATAACGTAGTATTCTACTTCATAGCTATTGTTTCCATTACATAATAGATTAGACTCAGTCGACAGTGATCACCAAGGTAGTTTTGTTTCTTAACAGTGTTATTCAGAACTTTTTCAGTTGGTTCTATTTTGCGACTTCACAGCAGTAGCTGCTTGACTGTGGGTGGGGTTATGTAGGGGAAGAATTATGAGGTTGGGCCGTGACATTGTGGGTGGGGCGAGGATTGTGGAGACTTAGCTCTTGGCTTTCGTCCCGCTGTTGCGAAATATAAAGTAATTTTTTGTGCTGAGTCCATGAACTGTATAAAATAAGGTGACATCATATCCTTAATACTGTACTAGATGAAAACACATTAATCAAGAGCGACTTCCTAATGACTCTCAAAGAAATGCTCTCTACTTTTTGTAACAGGGATATCTCGTGCCAAACTTATATTTTTCCTTCTGACTTTATGATGAATAATTATTTAGAATACGCGTACATGATAATTAATCCACATAGAATAGTGTCGCCATCTCTAATGTAAATTGTTAACGCCATTGCGTTCAGTGCTAAAAATTAATTTCATAAAACAATGATTTGTCAGCGTATACAGAGAAATGTGAATGACTCATAGGTTCTACAGTATTAGCAGTTTAACAAAGACTGACTACCTCATGTTGTAGTTTTCTGTCTTAAGTTAGTTTTTAAAAATTATGTAATAATATTCTCCAGCTCTTCACATAAAATTATGATTCTTTCGAACTGTGATGCTTGTTCATCCAGTATTATCTGTAATCAAGTATATTCCAATTTTCGAGCAACCCTACAATCGCTGTTTAAAACCTTTCAAGTTCCTATTATTTCTGAATGCCTTGACCGTGTGAGAGAAACTTATCCGTTTTCTTTTATAAGGGTTTTCAATGATATTCTTTCTTACTCTTATGGTTTCTAGCACCTCTTCGTTTCGGAAGTTATCTGTCCACTTAATTTTTTGTTCGTTATGTAGCAGTCTTTCTCAATGTTTCTTGTTCCTTTTCCTTCAAATTTTGTCAGTTTAATTTCACTTTTGTAGTACCCTGGGCGCCTGACATACATTTTACAGATTTTCTCCTTGAGTTCATGATAATAACCGCCAGTTGTGATCTTCGGAAAGTAATACATCTCCGTCTGTGGTATTCGTTGATTCAGCTATGTCGTATCCAAAATAGAAAAGTCTTTCTGTTTCTAATTCGTTCATCTTTCGTACTTGTGAAGCCTAACAATTTGGTATTCGTGTTTTTATCAATCTTCATCAATCTCTTGTTAGCTTTGCTTATAAAATTCTGGGCCATTATTCCATAGTTTTCCCAAATGGTCCTTCAGTTCGGCCTAGTTTTTGCTTTTCTTGGATTTTCATTTTATATTATTTTTTTATTTAACCCGACCACAATAGTATGTTCAGGCTACATGTTACATACTTTTACAGATTTCAGTTTCTAGGACTTCTCAGCATATCTACATTCATGTGATACACATGTACACGTTAGAGATACAAGTACGTTGACAGTCATAACTAACAATGCGGATCATAGTAACAAAATAGTACCAGAACATATGAGACTATCAATTAATATTAATATTATTTGGACACTACTAACATAATCTCAGTGCAAGCAATGAAGAGAGAAAATTTAAATAACTGATTATGATTACTGCATAAGGCAGAAAGGCACGTTGAATGGACTATCAACGTTGCGGGGAAGTATGGTTTGTTAGAATGGACTGAATACACGAATGTTTGCAGATAAGATATTTGCCTTAGTAGTTTACTGACGATAGAACTATGCGAAATTTATGTTAGACTTCCAGTGCAGAAAAAGCTTTTGGAAAAGAAGTTATACTATGACGTTGGACGAAGATGACACCTGTTTGCATACTGTAGATGTATGTTTCCCGAATTTAAGCCATTGTCCACGCACATATTCTTTGTTCAGGAAAAAAAGGCTATTAATGAAGCATTGAGGATTGGAGGTGGAAGAAATTCCTGCCACTGAAGTGTAATAAGTTTCGTATTAGCAATTAAAATTTCATTCGTCCTAGACAGTGTCAGATTCACATTTTGCGTCGACATAGGAACGTCCGTACGTAGGTCTTCGGATCTTAGTCATTCTTTCGCATCCGCCATTGCAACTTAAATATGCAAATTAGTCAGTAGTATCACAGGAAACAGAAGTCCAGCCTTTCTTATCACGAACTTCTCATTCTTGGCATTACGCATTAATTACTCTCCTTGGTTTTCGTAAATTTTATAGATTGATCTGTGTGCATATATCGATGAAAATTACGTTTATTCAATGCTTATGGTGAGGCATAGAAAGGAAAAAAGTGAAAAGAAATAACGTAATGAGCAGTTTGGATCAGAATGTAATATAAGTGTGCTGGCAGACACGAGTTTTCAGTTGATGTAAGTCATGTAGTTGCCGGAGAGCGTGACTCGTGCAGTATACATTTGCTCGGTTATCTGTGACTCACCACTTCTACGCCGAAGCGCCAAAGAAGCTGGTGTAGGCTTGCGTACTCAAATAGAGAGATATGTGAACAGGCAGAATATGGCGCTTCGGTCGTCAACACCTAAATAAGAAAACAAGTCACTGACGGAGTTGTTAGATCGGTCACTGCCGGTACAATGGCAAGTTATCAAGATTTAAGCGAGTTTGAACGTGGTGTTATAGTCGGCGCACGGTAAAACATCAAATCTCCGACATCGCTGCGGCCGGAAAAAAGATCCTGCAAGAACGGGACCAACGACGACTGAAGGGAATCGTTCAACGTGACAGAAGTGCAATCCTTCCGCAAATTGCTGCAGATTTCAATGCTGGGTTATCAAAAAGTGTCAGCGTGCGAACTACTCAACGAAAGCCTCGCCTGAGTCCGTCAACACCAACATTGGACTGTTGATGACTGGAAACGTGCTGCCAGGTCGGTCGAGTCTCGTTTCAAATTGTATCGAGCGGACGCACGTGTACGGGTATGGAGACAACCTCATGAATCCATGGACCCTGCATGTCAGCAGGGGACTGTTAAGCTGATAGATGGTCTGTAATGGCGTGGGGCGTCTGCAGTTGCAGTGATATGGGATCCCTGATACGTCTAGATACGACTCTGAACAGGTGACACGTACGTAAACATTCTGTCTGATCACCTGCATCCATTCAGGTTCATTGTGCATTCCGACGGACTTGGGCAATTACAGCAGGGCAATGAAAACACTCCACACGCCCAGATTTGCTACAGAGTGGCTCCAGGGACACTCTTCTGAGTTTAAACACTTCCGCTAGCCACCAAACTCCCCAGACATGAACATTATTGAGCATATCTGGGATGTCTTGCAACGTACTGTTCAGAAGAGATCTCCACGCCATCGTAGTCTTACCGATTTATGGTCAGCCCTGCAGGATTCATGGTCCCAGTTCACTCCATGACCACTTGCGACATTAGTCGATTGCATGCCACGTCCTGTTGTGGCGATTCTGCGTGCTCGCGGTGGCCTAGATGATATTAGGCAGGTGTACCAATTTCTTTGGTTCTTCGTTGTATAATGGATAAGAGGAGTGAGGAGGTAAATGACTGTTTGGAACATGGTCGCACCCAACCTTGAGCTCCCATGTTGTCAAATAAATCGCTGCTTGGTTTTTAACTCGTGTGGCTCATGGCGTGATGCCACCTTCGAGACAGGTGTCATTGCACCAGCAAGCTTAGTCACTTCCGTGAGTAACGAAGTTGCTAATGTCCATTCATACTTCCTAATATTTCTCCGTAAAACAACAACAAAAAACAGAGTTTGTCTAATCGCGACGCAGCATGTTGACTCTACTCACCCCATCCAGGCATTCTCAATTAATTTTTCCCCAAATAACCTCTGGAGAATTCTGGAGAGGCTCCTATAGATAAGTGATTGTCACTAGCATGACTTATTATTTTTCTTCTTCTTGTTCTTTTTTAGTTTTAGCTGTGTTATTCCAGACATGTCTTTCCTTTCGCATTACACTTCCATGAGTCCAGTTTCTTAGTTCAGTCCATATCTTACCAGTTTTCAAACCTGGTTTGTTGTCGGGATTGTTGATGTGTTAGAACCTGAAAAATACCGGGACTTACATGAAGGTCTTACTTTGTGATTTCCCACCTCTTGACGACGATGTTCACCTCTAGTTCAGGTGTTTTTTTTTTTTTTTTTTTTTTTGTTTTTTTTTTAGATAAGAAGTGGAAATATGATTGTTCTCTCTGCTTGGTCTCAATCGTGCTGCGTGACCGTAGAAAGTAATCCAACAATGTTCTTAGTTGCGCTTGCACTGAGGAATTTCTCTTACTGGACCGAAGGTCTTCCTTTAGTTCACTGTTTCCTCAGCTAGTATTTTTCTCGCCGAGCCTTCGGCTGCGTACATTGTCTCAGTTCGAATGACTCCGTTATAACGAGTCAATCTGGAGCAGAACAACACAAATCGTTTGCTGTAACTAACTGAAAAAGCCTGTAGTGCTCCTTTTATCGCGTTGATCTTTGCTCTTAAGTGTGAGGGTTTCTTTCTCATTTTTAATAAAACTAGATCTCTGTGCCAACGACATAAGGTTGGTAAATGTCATTACTTTTCAAAGTAACCAAGTAACCAAGCGGTTATCCCTCCTCTCTAATTCATGAAACTTCCTGTCACATTAAAACTGTGTGGTAGACCGAGACTCGAACTCGGGAGCTTTGCCTTTTGCGGGGAAGTGCTCTACCAACTGAGCTGCCCAAGCTCCTCGCAGCTTTGCGTCCGGCAGTACCTCGTCTCCTACCTTCCAAACGTCACAGAAGCTTTAAAATCTGTACCGCCATTAGATTGTTTTTTTTTTTTTTATTTATTTGCAGTGTTGCATTTACACGATCATGATTTCGGCTTCAAAGTGGCATTATCAAGTGTTTTAACGTTATGCAATGCCTAAGATGGCATACTGTCGTATTTAAAATACACTGTTATTTTAAATAAGTATGCCATCTTAGGCACTGTGTAACATTAAAACACTTGATAATGGCAGTTTGAAGCCAAAATCACGATCGTGTAAATGTAGCACTGCAAATAAAAAACAGTCCAATGGCAGTACAGACTTTGTTGTTGTTGTTGTGGTCTTCAGTCCTGAGACTGGTTTGATGCAGCTCTCCATGTTACTCTATCCTGTGCAAGCTTCTTCGTATTCATCTCTTGGTCTCCCTCTACGATTTTTACCCTCCACGCTGCCCTCCAATACTAAATTGGTGATCCCTTAATGCCTCAGAACATGTCCTACCAACCGATCCCATCTTCTGGTCAAGTTATGCCACAAACTTCTCTTCTCCCCAATCCTATTCAATACTTCCTCATTAGTTATGAGATCTACCCATCTAATCTTCAGCATTCTTCTGTAGCACCACATTTCGAAAGCTTCTGTTCTCTTCTTGTCCAAACTATTTATCGTCCATGTTTCACTTCCATACATGGCTACACTCCATACAAATACTTTCAGAAATGACTTCCTGACACTTAAATCTATACTCGATGTTAACAAATTTCTCTTCTTCAGAAACGCTTTCCTTGCCATTGCCAGTCTACATTTTATATCCTCTCTACTTCGACCATCATCAGTTATTTTGCTCCCCAAATAGCTAAACTCCTTTACTACTTTAAGTGTCTCATTTCCTAATCTAATTTCCTCAGCATCACCCGACTTAATTCGACTACATTCCATTATCCTCGTTTTGCTTTTGTTGATGTTCATCTTATATCCTCCTTTCAAGACACTGTCCATTTCATTCAACTGCTCTTCCAAGTCCTTTGCTCTCTCTGACAGAATTACAATGTCATCGGCGAACCTCAAAGTTTTTATTTCTTCTCCATGGATTTTAATACCTACCCCGAATTTTTCTTTTGTTTCCTTTACTGCTTGCTCAATATACAGATTGAATAACATCGGGGAGAGGCTACAACCCTGTCTTACTCCCTTCTCAACCACTGCTTCCCTTTCATGTCCCTTGACTCTTAAAACTGCCATCTGGTTTCTGTACAAATTGTAAATAGCCTTTCGCTCCCTGTATTTTACCCCTGTCACCTTTAGAATTTGAAAGAGAGTATTCCAGTCAACATTGTCAAAAGCTTTCTGTAAGTCTACAAATGCTAGAAACGTAGGTTTGCCTTTTCTTAATCTTTCTTCTAAGATAAGTCGTAAGGTCAGTATTGCCTTACGTGTTCCAATATTTCTACGGAATCGAAACTGATCTTCCCTGAGGTCGGCTTCTACTAGTTTTTCCATTCGTCTGTAAAGAATTCGTGTTAGTATTTTGCAGCTGTGGCTTATTAAACTGATTGTTCGGTAATTTTCACATCTGTCACACCTGCTTTCTTTGGGATTGGAATTATTATATTCTTCTTGAAGTCTGAGGGTATTTCGCCTGTTTCATACATCTTGCTCACCAGATGGTAGAGTTTTGTCAGGACTCGCTCTCCCAAGGCCGTCAGTAGTTCCAATGGAATGTTGTCTACTCTGGGGTCCTTGTTTCGACTCAGGTCTTTCAGTGCTCTATCAAACTCTTCACGCAGTATCGCATCTCTCATTTCATCTTCATCTACATCCTTTTCCATTTCCGTAATATTGTCCTCAAGTACATCGCCCTTGTATGGACCCTCTATATACTCCTTCCACCTTTCTGCTTTCCCTTCTTTGCTTAGAACTGGGTTTCCATCTGAGCTCTTGATATTCATTCAAGTGGTTCTCTTATCTCCAAAGGTCTCTTTAATTTTCCTGTAGGCGGTATCTATCTTACCCCTAGTGAGATACGTCTCTACATCCTTACATTTATCCTCTAGCCATCCCTGCTTAGCCATTTTGCACTTCCTGTCGATCTCATTTTTGAGACGTTTGTATTCCTTTTTGCCTGCTTCATTTACTGCATTTTTATATTTTCTCCTTTAATCAATGAAATTAAATATTTCTTCTGTTACCCGAGGATTTCTACTAGCCCTCGTCTTTTTACCTACTTGATCCTCTGCTGCCTTCACTACTGCATCTCTCAAAGCTACCCATTCTTCTTCTACTGTATTTCTTTCCCCCATTCCTGTCAATTGTTCCATTATGCTCTCCCTGAAACTCTGTACAACCTCTGGTTCTTTCAGTTTATCCGGGTCCCATCTCCTTAAATTCCCACCTTTTTGCAGTTTCTTCAGTTTTAATCTACAGGTCATAACCAATAGATTGTGGTCAGAGTCCACATCTGCCCCTGGAAATGTCTTACAATTTAAAACCTGGTTCCTAAATCTCTGTCTTACCATTATATAATCTATCTGATACCTTTTAGTATCTCCAGGGTTCTTCCATGTATACAACCTTCTTTCGTGATTCTTAAACCAAGTGTTAGCTATGATTATGTTGTGCTCTGTGCAAAATTCTACCAGGCGGCTTCCTCTTTCATTTCTTAGCCACAATCCATATTCACTTACTACGTTTCCTTCTCTCCCTTTTCCTACACTCAAATTCCAGTCACCCATGACTATTATATTTTCGTCTCCCTTCACTATCTGAATAATTTCTTTTATTTTATCATACATTTCTTCAATTTCTTCGTCATCTGCAGAGCTAGTTGGCATATAAAATTGTACTACTGTAGTCGGTGTGGGCTTCGTATCTATCTTGGCCACAATAATGCGTTCACTTTACTGTTTGTAGTAGCTTACCCGCATTCCTATTTTCCTATTCATTATTAAACCCACTCCTGCATTACCCCTATTTGATTTTGTGTCACCTGACCAGAAGTTTTGTTCCTCCTGCCACCGAACTTCACTAATTCCCACTATATCTAACTTTAACCTATCCATTTCCATTTTTAAATTTTCTAACCTACCTACCCGATTAAGGGATCTGACATTCCACGCTCCGATGCGTAGAACGGCAGTTTTCTTTCTCCTGATAACGACATCCTCTCGAGTAGTCCCCGCCCGGAGATCCGAATGGGGGACTATTTTACCTCCGGAATATTTTACCCAAGAGGATGCCATCATCATTTAATCATACAGTAAAGCTGCATGCCCTCGGGAAGAATTACGGCTGTAGTTTCCCCTTGCTTTCAGCCGTTCGCAGTGCCAGTACAGCAAGGCCGTTTTGGTTAGTGTTACAAGGTCAGATCAGTCAATCATCCAGACTGTTGCCCTTGCAACTACTGAAAAGGCTGCTGCCCCTCTTCAGGAACCACACGTTTGTCTGGCCTCTCAACAGATACCCCTCCGTTGTGGTTGCACCTACGGTACGGCTATCTGTATTGCTGAGGCACGCAAGCCTCCCCACCAACGGCAAGGTCCATAGTTGATGGGGGGGGGGGGGGGGTACTGACTTTAAAGAAATATATTATGACTGTGGCCCCACATTATGAAAAAAAATCATAGAAGCTCTCCTGCGAACCTTGCAGAACTTGCTATGCCATGTCTCCGTAATATCGTTTCTTCGAGGAGTGCTAGTTCTGCAAGGTTCGCAGGAGAGCTTCAGTGACGTTTGGAAGGTAGGAGACGAGGTACTGTCGCACGCAAAGCTGTGAGGGAGGGTCGGGAGTCGTATTCGTATTTGGGTAGCTCAGTTGACAGCTCTAGTGAGCTACAGTTACCACACACATTAAAGTAAATGTCACACATTGAATGGTATTATCCTGTAGAGTTCATTTTCTAACAGTTACGTATATATTTCTTCTGACATTTGTCTGCTTTCTTATGGCATTGCAACAACTTCGCATCTTGTCCGGAAGTCAGAAGGTGCAATGAGTTGTGCATTGAGGAAAATGGGCCCTCATTTTAACAACTCTCTTAAATGAACATTCCGCCACTGGAACGCTAATCTAAACATAGCCAATTATCTTCAGCATGTTGCATCCACCGATAAGACTTTGAACGTTTCCAACACCGAAATTAAAATTGATAGGATATACAGGGCATGGACAAAAACATCGAAACACTATGAGAAATGTCTGCTTGAACATAAACGCAGATGCTTGCCAAGTTTGGAGACTGCACTGTCGTACTGCACCTGTGCGCTGCACTCAATACATTGTAAGTATCAGTCGTGGTGAGAACGGTGCTCTGTGTGATTGTGGATGTATTATGTTCGAGTTCAATCATTCCACAGTGGGCAAATTGTTGATGCTCGTATGGTGAGTGCTTCCGTAAACAAGGTAGCTCCGGCCAGAGTGGCCGAGCGGTTCTAGGCGCTACAGTCTTGAACCGCGCGACCACTACGGTCGCAGGTTCGAATACTGCCTCGGGCATGGGTGTGTGTGATGTCCTTATGTTAGTTAGGTTTAAGTAGTTCTAAGTTCTAGGGGACTGATGACCTCAGAAATTAAGTCCCATAGTGCTCAGAACCATTTGAACCAAACAAGGTAGCAAAAGTGTTTGGTGTTCGAAGAGACATCGTATCGAAGATTTATACCGCAGACGGAGGAAGCGGAAAAACATCATCTGATAAGTCACAGCCCCGAGGAAAGTGTGTCTTGAGTGGTGGTGGCGGACAGTCATTAAAGAACACTGTGACGCCGGCCGCGGTGGCCGAGCGGTTCTAGGCGCGCAGTCCGGAACCGCGCGACTGCTGCGGTCGCAGGTTCGAATCCTGCCTCGCGCATGGATGTGTGTGATGTCCTTAGGTTAGTTAGGTTTAAGTAGTTCTAAGTTCTAGGGGACTGATGACCACAGATGTTAAGTCCCATAGTGCTCAGAGCCAACACTGTGACGAAACAAGAGGGCGGCAGCTGTAAAGGCCACTGCGGAACTTAACGTCGTACTCACGAACCCTGTCAGCAACAAAACAACACGAACTGCAATTCCAAAACCACTCATCAGAGATGCAAGTACTCGTAACTGGAAAACGTGGTGTCGAAGTCATGAGAGCTGTACTATGGTGCAATGAAAGTATGTCATTTGGTCTGGTGAGTCTCGTGATTCCAACTTCTGGTCGAGTTTACGTCCCAAGGGTGAGGGATGGAGGGGGTCCGGTGACGATTTGGACAGCCATATCGCGGTGTTCCATGGTTCCCACGGTTTCTCTGCAAGGTCGCATTACTGCTCCACTCCAATGTTTGTTCCCCAGTGGTGACGCTGTGTTCCAAGATGGCAGGCTCCTGCTGTCACCTCCCTCATCGCTCAGGACTGTTTTTTTGAACTCGAGGATGAATTTTTGCATCACCTCTGGCCACCACAGCTACCAGATCTCAACATTATTGAGCCAGGTATGGTACTGTGGTGTGCTTTTCTCGTTTCCATATTTTTTTGTTCACCCCGTATATTGCTTGAAAACTTTAAAGATGTGGGAGTCATGTTCTGCACCTATAATAAAGCTTCTAACCTCCCCACTATATACTAGGTGATCAAAAAGTCAGTATAAAATTGAAAACTGTATAAATCTGGGAATAATGTAGATAGAGAGGTACAAATTGACACACATGCTTGGAATGACATGGGGTTTTATTAGAACCGAAATAATACAAACGTTCAAAAAATGTCCGACAGATGGTGCTTCATCTGATCAGAATAGCAATAATTAGCATAAAAAATAAAACAAAACAAAGATGATGTTCTTTACAGGAAATGCTCAATATGTCCACCATCATTCCTCAACAATAGCTGTAGTCGAGGAATAATGTTGTGAACAACCCTGTAAAGCATGTCCGGAGTTATGGTGAGGCATTGGCGTCGGATGTTGTCTTTCAGCATCCCCAGAGATGTCGGTCGATCACGATACACTTGTGACTGCAGGTAACACCAAAGCCAATAATCGCACGGACTGAGGTCTGGGGACCTGGGAGGCCAAGCATGACGGAGGTGGCGGCTGAGCACACGATCATCACCAAACGACGCGTCTAGTAATATGGGGTGAAGCGCCATCCTGCATAAACATCGTACGTTCCAGCAGGTGTTTATAGCTAGGCTGGGGATGATGCGATTCTGTAACACGATTGTCATGCGCAGTCAATGACGTTTTGTTGTCCAGCGCTATCTGTCGGACATTTTGTGAACTTTTTTTTTTTTTTTTTTTTTGTTCTAATAAAACCCCATGTCATTCCAAGCATGCGTGCCAATTTTTACCTCTCTATCTACATTATTCCGTGGTTTATTAAGTTTTCAAATTTATACTGACTTTTTGATCACCCGGTACGTTTCGGTCTGAAATTTATCCCAACTTCACCTTGTACTCTATAAAAGTTTACCACAATTATGTCCCCACAAACTGTTATCGAACTTAAACTCGTATGTTAACCTGTGACAAAACAGAACCTAACTTGAATTCAACTGTTACTTATCTGAATACAACGTCTCATATTAAATGCACTACTGAAGTAAAACAATTATCTGGCCGTCCTCAAAATTTCCTCGTACCTCGCTTCTTGTCAACATTGTTGCAGATTTCTCGAAAGCACAATAGCAAATGGTAAGCAGGTAGTGGCTAAGCTAGATTTCTATTCCTAGTAAAATTTCGAAAGTATACTCAAACTGATTTATACCCCACGGTACAACGTGGCAAAGGGTAAGATAAACAGTGGGATGAGGAGAGTAACTATTCCTATGAAATGATATTCCAAGACTACGATTTTAGAATGAAGTATGTATTCAAAAAGACAGAGTAAAACTTCACGTTATCTTCACACATAACGTTGGTCTGAACAATACTGTGCTTAACAAGGTGTACAATGATTTAAGGAGGATACAATGTTATCGAGAATTTGTATAAAAATCAAACAGCTTAATCAATATGTTAATCCATGACTCAGCGAAGTGGGGCGGTCTTTACCTCAGCTCTGAGCAAATGAACAAAGTTAACTAGCTGATAATAATCATTCTGATAAACTAGCTGCGCAACCTTCTTCTTTTCAAAAAATAATAACATTTTTCAAAATTTATATTTTCTTCGCTTTCTGATACATACATCTTATTCATCCTTGCTATCATTACAATCAATCTTTCTTCATCGAACAGATACAATCACAAGTCCACACAGCACTACTAAATATATTCATCACCCACCACGCTTCAACTAAGAATTTTCAGGCTACACAGAGGCAGAGAACGTGACACGACAAGACCAAAAATTGTTTAACAGTAACGTAACTTGCTCTGTCTCTGACGTGCGCATAGACAACATACAAAAACCAAATTCACGTTAAAACCTTACAAAGTCTCGTCTTGACCACTAAATATTTGTTTCATTTCTGCCTTCCACGTTTCGGCATTTCGCTATCGTCAAAGAAATAGCGAAATGCCGAAACGAGTAACGAAGAAATAAAATAAATATTTTGTGATCTAGGCAAGAGCTTTGTTACAAATAAAAATCATAGAAATTTTATTTCAAATGTTATCTATACAATCGATTTATACACATCAGTTACATGATAGAAAAACACAATGTACTATTTAAGAAATTATACACCGTTGCAGTAAATCTCTGGAAAACAAGTATGTTGTTAACTCTGAAGTAAGGGTAACGTTTCGTAGTCTTTCTTACCTAAGTAAACATTTCTTTCACTTATTATTTTGTAAGTCACACAGAAAACACTTTGTCTGAAATACCCTGTACGTACATTTATTAAAAGGCGTGGACAAAATTCTTCGCCTTTGTCTGATCTCCTACGAGTAATGAAAAGTTCTGGAAACGCTCCTTCTGTACGCACCCCGGATGGGGTGTAGTTAACGCGGGGTTGTGGAAGGCGAATCCAAACCGGCTGAGGAAGTCTAGGCACGTCTGGAGGCCTTCAGAAAGTAGTCACATCGCCAGATCCATAGTATACGAGCCTCATAGATGGATTTGAAAAAATGTATCCAAATCGCTTAGCCATTACCAATGACTAAGATAATAGGATACAATTTTAAAGAGTGCACTGATCACTTTGGAGCGCTGTCTCATGTCTGACGTTCTACAAGAACGGCCCGGGATGTGTTCTGATATCTGACTGGCAACCTCGGGTTCTTCGTCGTGCCAACTGAGTTATTTATTTAGCAGCTCTTTTTGTTCTGGTGTAACACCGTTACTTATCATGATAAAAGAAATAGACATTTATCAACATGTTTGTTCTAGAATCATTAATTGGTAATGCTTAGTTTGTTGACTTCTCCCTGGTATCAACAAACCTTCGTGACTTGTTGCATCGACTTATGAGATCCTCTCTGTCTTCGCTGTCCTGTTCAAATGTTCAAATGTGTGTGAAATCTTATGGCACGCAACGTCTAAGGTCATCAGTCCGTAAGCTTACACACTACTTAATCTAAATTACCCTACGGACAAACACACACAGCCATGCCCGAGGGAGGACTCGAACCTCGCTCTCCTGCCTGCTGCGCATTTTCATTGCAGACCTACAGAGCAAACGAGAAACAGGAGCGCTTTCCGCTGGTGTAATGGCGTGAGGGTTTCCTGTGGAGGCATTACTAAGCGAGACATTTTCTCTGCATGTGTACCCAGGCTAGTGGAGGTACAAGCGAGTTCCCCACACATAAATTAGTCACTCACTTAAAAGAGCGCATTGGTAGCTTTTCAGCACCTTAGAGAGTCTGGAACTGGTAGCAATCGAGCATGTGACCGTCCATTGCTACGGTAAAGCATTATAATACTACTGGTATATTTAAAAAAAAATATAACAGTATATTAAAACTCTTTATAATCTCTTCTGCTGGTGGCAAAGCTTCTGAAATGGTAAAATGGTGCATGGAAAATTTTTACTTTCAGCCATTCAGCATCAGATTCTCATCAGACCGACGAGAATGTTGACCGACAGCATTGTTCAGAGGCCAGTGACCGATCTCAAAACTAAGCAGTTTACATAATTACCCTGCCCGGATACTGATGGAAAAGATCGGTAAAAGAGATCTCAGGGACGCTGAAATAAAAGTTTGATAAAGTAAATGCCGATTGAACACTAGTACCGTTCGGCTGTGTGCCCGCATCTCGTGGTCGTGCGCTAGCGTTCTCGCTTCCCACGCCCGGGTTCCCGGGTTCGATTCCTGGCGGGGTCAGGGATTTTCTCTGCCTCGTGATGGCTGGGTGTTGTGTGCTGTCCTTAGGTTAGTTAGGTTTAAGTAGTTCTAAGTTCTAGGGGACTGATGACCATAGATGTTAAGTCCCATAGTGCTCAGAGCCATTTGAACGTTCGGCTGTGGCTACCAAACAATTCGTCGGCAGCTCTCCTTCGCTGCGGCCTGAGGAAGTTCTAAAACGCAACATAATAAACTGAGATGTGGCATTAAAGGAAGAGGAAAGTACGTTTTTAATTCAGACACGGCTGATATCATTAAATAGACGTAATTATTTAATCAAAAGTTACAGATACGTGAGCAACACATTTTGTGAGACACCAATCGAAAAACAAGCGGGACAGAGAGAGGGCACACAGTTCCTGCTTTTATGTGGTCCAAAACAAATTACAACGAGTGCCTTCAACTTGCTTTACAGAGCATAAAGTTTCCATATATAAACATTTCTCTGGAACATTCTTTATCGCAACACCTATATTAAATCATGAACATTTCTCCTTAGTTTACAGATTTATTTACACAGAGAAAATTTACTCTTAATGTATTTCAGCCTTAATTAAACGTTTGGGGAGAGTCTACTAATTATTCAGAAAGCAACGTTTCATCATGGCAGCTAATTGATGACTTTGTGCTAGTCGGTTCTATGGAATCAGCATAGAGACATCGGTCGAAGCGGAAACTAGACACAACAGCTGAAAGGAACTATCGTGTTTGGACGTGGCCATCACCACACCGTGAATGAAGTTGCTGGTGTGTCAACGTGTACTGTCCAGTGTGGCTACAACGAATGTTGTACCACTCGCAGCCATGTAGCAGTGTATAAAAACAGTGGTGGTAAAAAGATCCTGACCGACAGGGGCCAAACACGAGTTTCACGTCTTGTTGATGAAAATAGGTTGCAAACTCGAGAGGAATTACTGTTATCAGTGGATGCAGGTTCATCGCATACAATTTTTTGCCGAGCTTTGCGAAGGAAACCAAATGTAATGGGCACCTGGAGTCGGGTACAGCACAATCAGTAACGAAAACCAAGGAGGAATTTGGAACGGGGATTAAAGATCGGGGAAAAAAAATTAAGAAATTGAGATTTGCCAACGACGTTGTAATTCTGACAGAGAGGGCAAAGGAATTGGAAGATCAGTTGAACGGAATGGTTAATGTCTTGAAAAGGGATTATAAGATGAGCACCAACAAAAGTAGAACAAAGCAAAGGGAAAGTAGTTAAATAAAATCCGGTGATGCAGATTTAGAATTATATTTGGAAATGAAATGTTGAAATCAGTCTTGGAGTTTTGCTATACGGGCAGCGAAATAAATGATGATGGAGAAGTACAGAGGATATGAAATACGACAGAAAATAGTAAGAAAAGCATTTATGAATAAAGGAAATTTGCTAACATTCAGTTTAATTTAAATCTCAGAACGTCTTTCACGAAAGTGTTTGTATGGCGTGTAGCTTTGTGTGAAAGCGAAACGTGAACGAGAAACAGTTTAGCCAAAAAGCGAATAGAAAGTTTGAAATATGATGTTACAGAAAAATGCTGAAGATTAGATGAACAGAGGAATAACTAATGAAGAGGCACTAATTCGAGTTGCGGGAAAAGCATCTGCTACGCCACGGAAAAATGGTTACCTAATGTTACCGACAAATGGAATAGCTCCAGTAACATCAAGCGACAATTATTTCGCGACATACCAGCTGTTTTAAATTCTTTTGACTAGAACGTTCTATTGTGACATCTGCATCAACCAGCAATAGGAATGAAGAACACAACAAAAACAACACAGCAGAAAAGGCCATTGCTAACAGTGGCAAATAAAGCTAGTTGAACAGTGGAGACACTCAACAGTAACTGATTGTGGGCACATTTTGTGGTGCGACTAGTCCCTATTCTTCCTCTTTTCAAATGCTGGAAGGAGCCGAATGTGTTATGACCGGACGAAACTACATTCGTCCAGTCATAACCAGGGGGTCTTTGACGGCTCTGGGAAATTGCTCTTTGGAACTACGTGATATGAAATATTAGTTCACTTTATTGCATGAGTCCGCAGCTCGTGGTCTTGCGGAGCGTTCACGGTTCCCGCGCGTGGGGTCCCGGGTTCAATTTCCGGCGGGGACAGGGATTTTTTCTGCTTCGAGATGACTGGGTGGTGTTGTGTCGTCTTCATCATCATCATTCATCCCAGTTACTGACGGTGAAAGGCAATGGCAAACCACCTCCGCTAGCACCTTGCCTGGTACGGCTGTGCGGGTCTCCCGCGTCGTCCCCTAAGCTCCGCGTAGTATGGGACCTCATCATCATCATTATTACATTAATATTAAAAGGGCTTGCCGTGCGAGATTAGCCGAGCGGTCTAAGGCGCTGCAGTCATGGACTGTGCGGCTGATCCCGGCGGAGGTTCGAGTCCTCCCTCGGGCATGGGTGTGTGTGTTTGTCCTTAGGATAATTTAGGTTAAGTAGTGTGTAAGCTTATGGACTGATGACCTTAGCAGTTAAGTCCCATAAGATTTCACACACATCTGAACATTAAAAGGACTTGCTTAGCTTGACACAATCATTTACCACAGGAGTGATACAATATCTACAACTGTCACTGACTATTAAAGCATCCCCTGATGCAAACAATCACAAACTCTTCTCTCTTCTGTCGCGTGGCGTTGCCGTGCGGTCTGGGGCGCTTTGCCGCGGTTCCACGAGGCATCTCCCTCCCCCCCCCCCCCCCCCCGGAGGTTGTAGTGGGACGAAATTAAACGTCACCCATCCACCAAGTCAGCCCAGTTTGCAGGTGACTATAAGTTTAATTTAGTTTTGTTTAGGTGTTTTCTTATTATTTGTAATAAGATGTGAATTATCTAAAAGTTTTGTATTTTTTTTTATGTGTTTCATGTACGGAGAGATCGGCGCAACGAACGGGGACAGCATCTTCGTTGCCGCGACCAGAGAGGAAATTGCTGGCCGCTATACGTCGCGGGTCGACAGCCAAGGAGCAACAGAAGATCCTGGAACCGAGTTGTTGCGTCGTGTTTCTAAAAAAATTAAAAATGAATTTTTATACTCTTTTTGTACAACAATGACGTCATAATGAGCTTAATCTTATTGAGATGTTAGTCACTGTCTGTCAACGCTCAAGTTCACATCTGTATGTGTAGGAAGCTAATAAAATAGTGTATGCTACTAAAGTTGAAACACGTGTCTTGAAGATTTATTTATGAAGAGTTATGTGAACGGATTAATAATATATTTGACAAGATTATTGATTCAGACAGCGTTGGCCGAAACTTTGAATCTAAAAGGTTTATTTAATGTGTGATTCTGATATCGATTAGATCAAGATAACGT
Organism: Schistocerca americana; assembly: GCF_021461395.2. Classification (NCBI taxonomy): domain Eukaryota; kingdom Metazoa; phylum Arthropoda; class Insecta; order Orthoptera; family Acrididae; genus Schistocerca; species Schistocerca americana. Next base: position 587,278,103 of record NC_060123.1, on the reverse strand, counting down.
GTGTCGATATAATTTTCTGAGGAGAAACAAACGAACTTTAAATTCGAAAAGGTTACGAAAACCAATTGGCCCAAGTGATGTAATTCTTTGCATACGACTCAACGGATGTTTTACAGTTTCGTTCAAGAACCATTCTATGACAATTTTAAAAGAATATGAATCATTTTTGAAGTGGGTTGTAACTGACGTAGGTGACGAAGTCTGCACATGGTCATACATATATCAAACGAAAACCTAAATACGTCGTTACACTACACCGTGGCGACCTTAGAAACAGGACTTGTGTGCAACTAAGGCACACAGGTACGAAACAAAACATCAAGAGTCCTTCGGAAGTCAACGCGAGTTTTCGTGGAGCCTTCACCAGCCAGCGGCGACTTCGCGGGTGTGGGCATCTGACGGAGTGCAGCCAAGCAGTACGGTCACGCAGTTGTTCCACGAGAAGGCGCATCTGTTGGGCAGCAGCTGAACGCTGCAAACCCCGACAACCTTTTTTCTCCCTAAACTAATAGGCCCAGTACGTCAGCTGCGGGGCGTTCCTCCGGCTGGTATTAGAGGTGTTGCTGAGGGCTTCGCCTGTCTACGGCGGTGCCGGGCGTGGTTGCAGCCAGCGACGTTTCCGGTGTTCGACTCAGCGTCCTGCCGGTTGCGGAAACGGGGTCGCAGCGTCTCAGCGGCTGCATCGACGGCTGTTACATCTGCAGCCCATAGCAGCACACTGATCATCGAGAACTACAAATTACAATATTAAGTGTCCGGTGAGTTTGTTTCAAGTTGGAAGTGGAGTGTTGTATATAGGGAGTGTGCTTTTATAGGATTGTTGATTACAAGTTTGCGTGTGTAAATAGTTAATATCTTACAATAATGTCGGGAAGTGAAATGTCAGACGAAGAGCAATCTATGTCCGATAGGAGCATGAGATCCCTTTTTAGGGCGATAGCTAAATTAAAACAATCTAACGGGGATTTCTTAGCTGAATTAAAACAGTCTAACGAAGAATCTACTGCTAGATTAAAAGAGGAATTAAAACAGTCTAACGAAGAATCTATGGCTAGATTAAAACAGTCTAACGAAGAATCTATGGCTAGATTAAAACAGTCTAATGAGGAATCTACTGCTAGATTGAAACAGGAACTAAAACAGGAATTAAAACAGTCTAACGAGGAATCTACTGCTAGACTTAAAGGGGAGCTAACAAAATCAACAGACAGGTTGCAGGAATATCTTAATGAAACCAGTCGAGAATTAAGTGATAAAATAGAGTCTTCTAAAGTTGAAATGCAGGAAAAATTAGTAGGACTTAGTAATAAGATTGCTGATAATTGTAAAAGGTTAGAAGAACATATCCAGGAATCGCGCGAGGAAAAAGCTCGCATGCGACACGATATTACTGACTTATCCGAGAGACTAGATAGTGTCAATATCTTAGTTGTAAATGAAATACAGAAAAATAACGATATGTTACGAGATGAATTTTCTATGCAAACAGAAACTGTTCGCAGAGAATTATTGAAATCTATTAAAGAGGTCTCTACCAAACCTGTAGAGATTTCTTCAATAGATAATGTAGAATTAGAGACATTAACTCATCAAGTAGAAAAGGACCATACCGAAATCGAAAACATGAAATTTTTAATTACTGAGATATGCAGTAATCTTGAGACTGCCAAAGATAATAATATTGACGAAGGTACAGAGCGTTCACATCGTGAACACAGTGAAGAATCGATATTAGCTAATCGCGTATCCAATACAGAAATGCGGATACAGGAAATTACTAAACGATTATCGGAATTAGATAATAACGAGGACATTTCAGGTAGCAGAGGTAATAACATAATCAGAGACAACAGTCGCATCGAATTTGCTAGCACGGATGACAACAATATGAATAAGGCAATCACGGCAAGCCAATCCGATGCAACTCCGTCTCTGCCAGCTAAACAAAATCCGACTATTTCTCTCGCAGAATGTTTGGATGACATAACGACAAATTCAAATGTAGCAAGTCGATTTCCTGTATTCAAACCAGGAGGCGAACTTCATCCTATAATCTTTATAAAAGCTTTTGAAACATCATTATCTTCTAAATGGAGTAATGAAAAACGCATTCAATTTGTAATAGGACATTTAGAAGCAGAAGCTGCGGAATGGGCAGTACTGCATAGAACTGAATTCAGGGATTGGGATGATTTTGTTAAGCAGTTTAAACAAAATTATTGGTCAAGGGGAAAACAACAACACTTAACTTTAGAGTTGTTAGACCCTCCTCCATATTCTAAACAGTGGGGAGGTTATAGGAATTATTTTGAATGGCATTTAAACCGTGCTAAATTAATTGAAGAACCAATTATTGAAAGTCATTTAATACGAGTCCTAATTAGTAGGTTACCGTATTACGTAAAGGAAAGAATGATAGAAAGAGAATGGTCACAGCCGTGCGAATTGTTAGGATATTTAGAGCAGTTAGATATACTTAATAGAGAAAGGGAAGACGAGAAGTTTAGATTTGGTAGAAATGACAATCCTCGAAATAATAATAATAATAATTCAGAACCACGAAAAGCTAATAACAACAATCATAGCCGGTTCTGTTATATAAAACGTCAATCTAAAGATAAAGAGAGCCAACAAAATCGTGGTAATAACCCTAAAGTGCGGAAATTACACAGTAACGATCATGAGATAAATCATCCTCAAGTAATTAATGAAGGTCAAGTGGTAGGTGACGTCATCATAGAACGTTCGGAAAACTAGTAAAGTCCTTTAGTACGGGTCAACTAAAGGGAACTATTGGTCAAGATTATCCAAGACCCAATTGCAATTTATCATTAAGCTGCCAAAAGGACGATGACTGGCAACAAGATTTACTTCAGGAAGACAATCAGATAAGGGAGAATGTAACATATAAACCCGTTATTAAAGGTTATATTAAAGATACCGAAGTAAATATTATAGTTGATTCGGATAGTGAAGTGAGTATTTTATCCAAAGAATTATTTCAGCTTAAAAGGAAATATTGGAATTTCCCGACTTTACCTGTAACTGGGGTGAAAATTATAGGAGTTACTGGTAAAAGAAGTCAAAATATTACTGAAGAAGTTTATGTAACTTTTGAAATTGCTAAACAATTAATTGCTCACTCTGTACTCGTCGTAGCCAACTTAAATGTGGCCATAATTTTAGGTATAGATTGGCTGTGTAAATATAAAGCTATATTAGATTTTAAAGATTCTTCCTTAACCATCCATAAGGAGGCATGTACTTTTAAGGTGAGGTTCTCTAACAGTCAAGTACCTGAAAATTGCTACGAGTCCTTACAGATTAAGTACGCACCGACCATGAATCTATTAACAGATTTTAGTGATCTTGGGTATGCAGTATACCAATGTCAGGCTAGTAATAGTATCGAAACCGAAGTGAAAGAAAAATGTTTATCTACGAATTGTCTATCCGAGCAAGAAAAGGAAGAGTTGGAATCTTTGATGTTAGAATTTAGAGCCGTCTTCTCAGATGAACCGGGGAGAATTAAAGATTACGTTTGTAAACTTAAGATTAAAGATAAGAAACCATTCTTTAAGAAACCTTATCCTATTCCAGTACAATTCAAAGAAGCGGCTAGTAGAGAAATAAATAAGATGCTAGAACAAAACATTATCGAACGATCAGGTAGCGCTTTTAACAGTCCGTTGTGGGTAGTTAAGAAAGCTACTGGTGGGGTACGACTGGTTCTGGATGCCCGTGAATTAAATAAAATTATAGAGATGGAAAGAGACAGACCTATTCCTATGGAGGACGTACTTCTTAAGATCGCTGGTTCTCGTTATATGAGTACAATGGATCTAACCTCTGGCTACCACCAAGTAACATTACACCCGGATTCACGGCAATATACGGCTTTTCTTTTTGAAGGCAGATCATATCAGTTCCAAGTTTTACCTTTTGGACTTAATATATCAGTGTCAACTTTCATTAGGGCATTAGATTCTGCTTTGGGTCAGCAATTGTTACAAAAGATTATTTTATATGTAGATGATATTTTGGTAGCTACTAAAACGTGGGAAGAACACGTAACGATATTACGGGAATTGTTTAACCGTTTAATTGACAGAGGAATTACTTTAAAATTATCTAAGTCTTACTTCGGAAAGGAGGAAGTGAGATTTTTGGGGCATATAGTGGACAGTAAAGGTATTAGGCCAGACCCAGCACGTATTGAAGCTATTGCTCGATGCCCGAGTCCTAGAAATCGGAAACAACTGAAATCATTCTTAGGAATGGTAGGATTTCTAAGAAGATTTCTTCCAGGGCAGGATATTGTTAATCCTAAATTACTAGATTTATTGAAAGAGAAGTCAGTATGGCTCTGGGGACAAGAGGAAGAGGAAGGTTTTAATAAGATAAAAGGAGCGTTAACCAAAGCCAAAATGTTATACCACCCAGATTTCGATCAGGACTTTGGTATGTGTACGGATGCCTCTGATTATGGTGTGTCTTGTGTAATATTCCAAGGTGATCTGACCAATGAAGAGGGATTATATCGGCCTATTGGATTCGCTAGTCGAACTTTAAATAAACATGAAAGAAATTATTTTGTATCCGAGAAGGAAGCTCTCGCAGTGGTATGGGGTTTTCAACGATTTAGAGGATTATTAATGGGAAGAAAAACAATTGTATATACTGATCATCAGGCTTTAATCTTTTTGAACAATTGCCGGTTACTTCACCGTAGGCTATTACGTTGGGTATTATACTTGCAAGAATTTCAGTACGAAATTAGGTATATAAAAGGATCTCAGAATGTAGTTTCAGATGCTTTGTCAAGGCTTCCCGTAGGAATGGAGAATATTAATATTGTAGAAGAACCAGGAACAAATTATCATGTTTATTTCCTTTTGACTAAGGAGAACGAACGTAAGGTTAAACGGATAGTAACTGCTGTTAGATGCAATCAAAGAAATGACGATCAATATAGGGACCTTATACAAAACCTTAATAATGGGGACGAAACAGTTAACACCCGGGGTGTGTGGTTATATTTTAACGACTTGTTGTATTGGAAAGCACAGAGGGAACACCAGAGATGGAAAATCTGCATTCCGGAAACTGTTGTGGACGAGTTAATTACTTATATTCATGAAGGTTACGGGCATTTTGGAATTCATAAATGTATTAAACATCTAATGAAGTATTATTATTTCAAAAATATGTCACGTATTGTGAGAAGTATTATTAGGGCTTGTGAAACCTGTCAAAAGGTTAAAGTTAATAACAAATCCAAGCGTTATAAATTATATGCTGTAATTCCTCGAGGTTTGTGGGATCTACTGTCATTAGATGTTTTCGGCCCTCTGCCTCGGAGTTCAGGAGGATTAACCTATGTGTTTGTTGTAATGGAATGTTGGTCCAAACATGTGAAACTGTATACTTTGAAACGAGCGAATACAGCAAGCGTTATACGCTGCCTCACCCGAAATTACTTTGTTAACTGGGGCATTCCTAAACGACTTATGTCTGACAACGGTAGTGCCTTTATTAGTCAAAGATTTCAAGATATGATAAGACAATATGGAATCAAACATATCTTAATTTCGAAATATCACCCTCAAAGTAATTTAGTAGAAAGAGTCATGAAAGAATTAGGACGATTATGTAGAACTTATTGTGCACATAAACATACTCGGTGGGCCAAACTAATGCCTGAATTCGAAAAGATATTAAATGAATTGCCTCACCTAACGACGGGATTATCACCTATAGAAATTTTAGGCAAACGAATTATAGGTGAGCCTTTACTAGCTGCTTTACCTTGGCCACCAGTAAATGAGATACAACAAGATATTCCAGACGAAAAAGTTTGCGAACAGATTGTAAAAAATGCCGAACGGAGAATTAAAAGTTATAATCAACAGGCTATAGAACCCTCATTTCAGGTAGGAGATCTTGTGTTAGTACGATCTCATCCTAAAAGTTCTAAGATCGGTAAGGAATGTAGAAAATTCTTCTTGATCTTTGAAGGTCCATATGTTGTACATAAGATTGTACATCCCAAAGCATTACTTCTTATGGAACCTTCATCAGGTGTAATTAAAGGATTATATAGTGTTGATCAAATGAAACCCTTCATTCCTAAATAAGTTAATATTTAGTATATGTTACATACGGAGGAGCGTTCATAGTTTATTCATGTGAAGTTTTCGTGATAGTTACGTATTATTTTTAAAGAATAGAACAGAAAGCTTAAACAAGTGTTCTACAATAATCTACTGGTACTTCAAAAAGAGAAAGATAACCAAAAGGGGGATTTATATGGAGGAAACTTTGCTCTTAGGTCAAAAGGAATTTTGCATATTTTAAATTTACTCGGATAGTAGGAACCAAAGGGGATGGTTAATAGTTTTAGGGACCATGGGCGTCCGGAGCTATATGGCTCACGAGAACATAGCAGAGTGCCTTTAATAGAGGTTTGTAATAGTGTTAATATAGAACACACCAAACGGGGCTCTCTCGCTTGTTTCTCCTAAATAAATGGCCATTACCCAACAAGGTGTCCGAAGGTAAAGAAAGCCGTGCCGAGATTCTAAAGAAAGTTTTGCTTGATTTCTTCTTGACCTCAGGCATAAATAAGGTATTAGGGAAGAGAATGACGTAAAGTAAATAGTACTATTAGTTATTGTGAGAAACTTATTAGTAATATACATTCTTGAAAAGAATAACTCTAGTAAATAAATGAAACTGAAACTAATCTATCACAATTTGAACGCTCTGTCCTAATGTACAACGTTAAAGAACGTACTAAATTAGTATTTATTAGCAACTATTAACTGAAGAGGAGCAATCTCCCTATATTCGGTTACGAATTACCATAAGAGCACAATTAAGAGTAAATGACAAATAGTCACAACGATATCGTATTAAAAGGATTAAATCTATCTAATAGCAAGGACTCTAGGTTACGTAAAATGTGAGGAAAATGTATTAACAGTTAAATATTGTATATTGAACAGTTTAATTTCGGTTAAAACCTGACAAACTGAGCTTGTGGGTGGGGTATGTAGTGGGACGAAATTAAACGTCACCCATCCACCAAGTCAGCCCAGTTTGCAGGTGACTATAAGTTTAATTTAGTTTTGTTTAGGTGTTTTCTTATTATTTGTAATAAGATGTGAATTGTCTAAAAGTTTTGTATTTTTTTTAATGTGTTTCATGTACGGAGAGATCGGCGCAACGAACGGGGACAGCATCTTCGTTGCCGCGACCAGAGAGGAAATTGCTGGCCGCTATACGTCGCGGGTCGACAGCCAAGGAGCAACAGAAGATCCTGGAACCGAGTTGTTGCGTCGTGTTTCTAAAAAAATTAAAAATGAATTTTTATACTCTTTTTGTACAACAATGACGTCATAATGAGCTTAATCTTATTGAGATGTTAGTCACTGTCTGTCAACGCTCAAGTTCACATCTGTATGTGTAGGAAGCTAATAAAATAGTGTATGCTACTAAAGTTGAAACACGTGTCTTGAAGATTTATTTATGAAGAGTTATGTGAACGGATTAATAATATATTTGACAAGATTATTGATTCAGACAGCGTTGGCCGAAACTTTGAATCTAAAAGGTTTATTTAATGTGTGATTCTGATATCGATTAGATCAAGATAACGTGTGTCGATATAATTTTCTGAGGAGAAACAAACGAACTTTAAATTCGAAAAGGTTACGAAACCAATTGGCCCAAGTGATGTAATTCTTTGCATACGACTCAACGGATGTTTTACAGTTTCGTTCAAGAACCATTCTATGACAATTTTAAAAGAATATGAATCATTTTTGAAGTGGGTTGTAACTGACGTAGGTGACGAAGTCTGCACATGGTCATACATATATCAAACGAAAACCTAAATACGTCGTTACACTACAAGGTTCGAGTCCTTCCTCGAGCATGGGTGATGGGTGTGTGTGTGTTGTCATTAGCGTAATTTAGATCAAGTAGTGTGTAAGCCTAGGGCCGGATGACCTCAGGAGTTTGGTCCCATAGGAACTTACCACTACAACAAACTCTTGTCTTTGAGTACTATGTTCAACATGACCTAAAGTGTGTTTCCGTCTGAGATTTGAATACCTCTTGAGACCTATTTGATGATGTTGACTGCTTCAGCTGAGGTCACGAACTGGGCAGAGCGCTTTCATGCTCGGCTCTATGTTGACCTCTGTATGTGAACACTGCTGTGCTGAGGGAGAGAGGTCGTGTATTCTTTAGCCTCGCCTATACGTCGCTGTGGATTTCTGCAAGACCTCGCTAAGGTCTGTCGTATCGATGTGCATTGCTGACTTTGGTGTGGCACCGCGATCTTTGTATGATATCACAGCATCCAACAATGGGCCAATGAAAATTCAACCTGCAGTGTGTGGAGGATGTAGTTAAGGAAGTAGTTGGTATTATGCAGCTTTGAAGGTGCTTTCATATCGTGATTTGGATCCACTCGCTGAAGACAATGGAAACGTAAAGCAGGACCGTTATTTCAACCTTCTCGGTGACCCAGTGTTGTCATTTCTTACATATCTTGCTGACGAGCACACTGTGGACACTCCTGTCTTCCAAGATGACAACAGATGTGCTCACAGGGCTGCAAGTTAACGTTCCTCGTTTGATGAGCATTCTAGCACCCTACCACACCTCAACTGGTCCACTTAATCACCCGATCTTCATTCCATAGCATGTGTCTGGGACTAGTTGAAACAGTGGATGAAACATAAAAACCAAGATCTGTGCAATTTTTTAACTCTGTGGAATCTAATAGTCAAAGAGCGGCTTCAGCTGGATTCAGCACAGCTGAAGAAACTTGTCGATTCTCTTCCTCACCGAAACGTGGCCATTATGAATGCTAGACGTGGTGTTACACGGTGTTAGCATCATACAACAAAGGGGCGGGGGGGGGGGGGGGGGGGGGAGGGGGCGGCGAGGGCTGTTTCTCTTTTGTCCACTGTGTTTGGAACTGCCGATCTGTAAAGCCGAAAGCTTTCAGTAATTTGCCTTCGTCAGATAAGTAATCAGAATCCCACTATTGAAACTATACTAGCACTGGCATATCGAAGGCAGAGTTTTGCTACTAAAAACATCTTCATGCTGATACCAATCCTTACACACACTGTCGATCAGTATTAAGGAATACATATTAATTTGGTACACTGGTAAAGAAAATGGAACACAGCACATTTTGAGCGATATACGGATTCCAATTGTACGAGAAAAAGGTGAAAATTTTCAGCTTTGCAGTGAAAGAGTACTTTTTTACGTAAAGAGTAAACTAGCTATAAAAGCAAGATTTGGAATACGAAAATGCATCGCCAGACAAAATTTGAAATGGGGCACAATATTCAATGAGAACTTCTATGCTGTAGAGATGGCGAAGGATGCAGTAGAATTCACAAAACCGGGCTGAGTGCGTGTTTGTACACTAGATCTATCCAAATTCCACATGTTATGAGTTTGTGCAAACTCACTTCACTGATCCCAACATACTTCATATGGACACAGATCGCTTCATTTACTGTGTGAAGAACTGCAATTCATATGAAGTAATGAGGTGCCTCGTTGAAGAATTCGCCGCATCTTGATACACAGCCAATAATCCTTACAGTATTGTTCCACAGAACAAGAAGGTTACTGGCATAATGAAAGACAAGGCAAATTGATCACCAGTTGTGGAGTTTGTAGATCTGCGATCAAAAATGTATGTGTCTAACGCATTGGAAGGTGCCACCCAGAGGCGAGCTAAGGGTGTGGGTCCTGCAGCATTGAGAGCCCTCTCTATCAAAGACTGTTTGCAGTGCCTGTACAGGATGTTCACAATGCTCCACTGCAGCCGTCAACTAGTATTCAATCAAGAGGATATGGGGTGTACACTGTGCTGCAATCTAAAGTCGGGCTGTCGCCTCATGACGACGAAAGGGGCGTTTGTGGTGATGGGACTGAAACTCTCGTGTTCTCACACTATCAAATTGTTGAAAGAGAGGGATAGGGCGAGTCTGAGTGAGTGAGAGGGAGAGAATGAAACACGGTGTAAATTTTGAAGAATAGTATGATCCTTTAATCACAGTACAAGTGTGCATGTGCGTGTGTGTGTTTCTGAATGTTCTGTAAATATTTATTTATTTCTGTGAGGAACGTATACTGTTTACACATGTAAATACATATCCTGAAAACACAAATATCTGCACGTTATATAAATCAACAAGAATTGTAAAATATCTGCACACCATGTGCATCATTCGAAGTATGTATACTCAGCTTGCACATCATATGAATAGAATATGTATAAGAATAAGAGCATCTCAGCATTAGTTTTTAGCGTAGTTTAATATATATTAAAACTGTAAATATTTAAACCAATGAATTTGTTTTGTTACTGCGTGGAAAAAAGTAAGTTTCTCTGCAATGAATATTAGAACCAAATTGTGCCTCAAGAACCAAATTAAATCTTAAGAATTAACCTGTATATGTTAAAACTGAATAAAAATGGATTCGTTACTATACATTTTTGTTGTTATTATTTACAATAAGACAGTGCCAATGGTACCTATAAATGATATGCAAAACAGAAATGACATTAGTTTTGAACATGAAGGTGAAGTTTAACATGGAAGAAGACGAAATATATGGAACGGTTGTATGGCGATATGCCTATTGTGCAGTACAAAATGGGAGCAGGAGGTATCTAACCATGTCTGCTTTCGAAGACAAATGGCAAATATATCTAAAATTATGTCTCCAGTACTTGAAGAAAACCGCAGACGTATTTAGGCCAAACTGTATACTATCAAAGTGGGAGCACGGTGAAGGGAAATCGTAAACACAGATTCTGAGGTAAGAATTCGTTTATTTTTCATCCAGCTCAAAAACAAGTATACATTTTCATAAGCAAGTAGAGCACCATTTCTTCTTGAACTGTTGGAGAGCAGGACATCCATAGAATTCCAGGTAATTCCAGGTTTCGAATAGCAGAAAACTTGAAGATTCGTTGCATCCATGTGGTCATCACCTTGGCTTTGACGTAGATGATGGTGTCTGTGTAGTCGAATAATAAAGCGAAATTACCATGTCTTTACAGAGTATACCAGGATCATCCCAGTGAATTCGATAGTAGAAATGTGTTAACGACTTTGTACTCCAGTGTTTTTGCACACTTCACAGCCTTGAAAGTCCTCGGCGTTGCAATATTTGATGAGAATGTCACTATTATTCCGGCATCTTCTGCATAAGCTATGAATGCATCTTTAAATATGAACTGTCTATCCTTATCTCAAAACTCTACCATCTGGTGAGGAAGATGTATGAGACAGGCGAAATACCCTCAGACTTCAAGAAGAATATAATAATTCCAATCCCAAAGGAAGCAGGTGTTGACATATGTGAAAATTACCGAACTATCAGTTTAATAAGTCACAGCTGCAAAATACTAACGCGAATTCTTTACAGACGAATGGAAAAACTGGTAGAAGCGGACCTCGGGGAAGATCAGTTTGGATTCCGTAGAAATGTTGGAACACTTGAGGCAATACTAACCTTAAGACTTATCTTAGAAGAAAGATTAAGAAAAGGCAAACCTACGTTTATAGCATTTGTAGACTTAGAGAAAGCTTTTGATAATGTTAACTGGAATACTCTCTTTCAAATTCTGAAGGTGGCAGGGGTAAAATACAGGGAACGAAAGGCTATTTACAATTTGTACGGAAACCAGATGGCAGTTATAAGAGTCGAGGGGCATGAAAGGGAAGCAGTGGTTGGAAAAGGAATGAGACAGGGTTGTAGCCTCTCCCCGATGTTATTCAATCTGTAAATTGAGCAAGCAGTAAAGGAAACAAAAGAAAAATTCGGAGTAGGTATTAAAATTCATGGAGAAGAAGTAAAAACTTTAAGGTTCGCCGATGACATTGTAATTCTGTCAGAGACGGCAAAGGACTTGGAAGAGCAGTTGAACGGAATGGACAGTGTCTTGAAAGGAGGATATAAGATGAACATCAACAAAAGCAAAACGAGGATAATGGAATGTAGTCAAACTAAATCAGGTGATGCTGAGGGAATTAGATTAGGAAATGAGACACTTAAAGTAGTAAAGGAGTTTTTCTATTTAGGGAGCAAAATAACTGATGATGGTCGAAGTAGAGAGGATATAAAATGTAGACTGGCAATGGGAAGGAAAGCGTTTCTGAAGAAGAGAAATTTGTTAACACCGAGTATAGATTTAAGCGTCAGGAAATCGTTTCTGAAAGTATTTGTATGGAGTGTAGCCATGTATGGAAGTGAAACATGGACGATAACTAGTTTGGACAAGAAGAGAATAGAAGCTTTCGAAATGTGGTGCTACAGAAGAATGCTGAAGATAAGGTGGGTAGATCACGTAACTAATGAGGAGGTATTGAATAGAATTGGGGAGAAGAGCAGTTAGTGGCACAACTTGACTAGAAGAAGGGATCGGTTGGTAGGACATGTTTTGAGGCATCAAGGGATCACAAATTTAGCATTGGAGGGGAGCGTGGAGGGTAAAAATCATAGGGGGAGACCAAGAGATGAATACACTAAGCAGATTCAGAAGGATGTAGGTTGCAGTAGGTACTGGGAGATGAAGGAGCTTGCGCAGGATAGAGTAGCATGGAGAGCTGCATCAAACCAGTCTCAGGACTGAAGACCACAACAACATATCCTTATCTGCTCTCATCACCTTAGAAACTGAGCTTCTGCAGTGATATTCACATTTTGAAACGCCATTGTGAAATGCTCTGGGTATAGCTCAGCAACTGTTCATTTACACAACTCACTGCACAGCACTGGTGAAGGGGCGGTAGTTAATCACATGCTCATATAGAACAACAGCAAACGATGCAGTGTGTTCTGGGTACTTTACTGAAGATTCAAATTCAATTTGTAGACCCATCGGTGCAGATGTAATATCTAGTTCTGTTTTGAGCAGACTATCACAATGACTGGCACCAGCTCCTTGAATTTCCGTGGTTTAAGTAGACATCCTCCCTCTTATTCATAGTAAGAAGCATGGAAACTCCCATACATGTCATATACTAGACTGTCTATGTTTTCATTACACTGCAGGTGTAAATTACTATAGGGGTAGAATTCAGAGTTCAGGAAGACTCTGGTACTAGGTAACATGCAGTTGTCAAATTTGGTGGAGTCATTTGCTATATTCCCTCTTCTATTGGTCTGAAACGCAAGTATGACGAACGTGGGTGTCTCCAATTGAACGGAGGCTTTGATAGACCACATTTGGCTGCCTGCAGTTGGTAGCACTGGGTACTCAAAAGCTTCCTGTGAATGGAAAGATGACAACAGAAATATACGGGTATTGAGAACTTCTGAAAACTTCAAATGGTGCGTACCTGATTCAGTGTTAAGTGATATTTTCCATCTTATTTTATTGATGGTGATTCGTTCTCCTCTTGAGCTCCATTAGTTGCACTCCATACCAGAATAAGTTTCTGTTTAACATTTAGAACATTCCGCCGCATGTCTTCAAAGCATAACATAAACTGTTTTAGGAATATATACACAGTAAATTTCTTGTACTCTTCCACTGTTCTACCCATTGCCTCTCTATGAACCATCCAGCATTTTGTAAGCCGCTCAAATCCGAGGGAGAAGCGGAGACATACGGTTTAAGAGTTGATGTTGTTCCTGTGTGGAGTCTACAGTCAATCTCAAACCCATTAAGTTCATTTCACATGTAAAGTTTGCGCTACTATAGCAGTACCACCCCTTCTCGTAAATAATCCACCAAGATATATAAATTTTCTGCATGGTTCTGGGCAAAATTCCGAGTTTCGTCGTTCTTGTTAAATGCGGTGGATGGATCGGTTTATGGGAGAAGTATTCCTGGCAAATAATACACTCATCATATTCAACCGGGCTAATTGTATCGAACTATGTCATTACAAGGCTTCAGATCTACTGATTTAAGAAACCGGGCTAATTGTATCGAACTATGTCATTACAAGGCTTCAGATCTACTGATTTAAGAAAATCGTAGTTTGCACGTGTTATCGCCTTGCTGTTCCGTTGTGAATTGCTGCACTGTGCATTGCGCACTTTGGTTTTATATCTTACGCCTATACTGCCTTCGTTGACAATAAGAGGATGCCGTGAGTCCCGCCGCTTGGTGTCCCGACAGGTCCCGGCTGGTTGAAGGCCTCCCCCGCTACTTCCGGCTTCTGCATGTTCGAGGTCACTGCTACTTCCGCTTTAGATGCAGCCGTACACTGATTTCCTCTCCTCGAAATGCGATGTGTTGCTTATCCTGGTCCAGATATTCCACTGTTTGAACTATTACTGGGTGCTAAACAACACTGGAAGGGCTCTCATAGCTCCTGTACTCTGTTCCAACTGATGGGAAGAATTCGTAAACTGTATGAATGAATCTGTTGTTGAGGTAGGAATCTGTTGCAACGCTACACTCGACACGGATTGTGCTGACAGGAAGTATATGCGCTGATTGGTCGGATTTGTAAAATTTATTAGGGTCCTTCTTCAAAACCTGTTGAAAGGTGGCTACACTGAGTCACAGCGCCAGAGATTGCGCCAAAGAGTTTTATTCCGCCGCCTCCACTGGCAGTGCTTATCGAGAAGTCGAGATGGAGAGTGCTTATTGAGAAGTAGCAGTAGGCACTGCTTGTTGAGATGTTGCAGTGGTGAGTCGTTGTTGAGAAGTTCCCATGGAGAGTGTTTGTTCAGATGTTGTCATATTGTTTTGATGGGCTAGACACCAGATGTTGTTGGATTGGGGATGCTGTAATGATCAGAGTGTACCTCTTCGTCAATATGTATGAAGGTAAAAAATTCCTTTTTTTTCATTATTTCAATGTCTTAAACATTAATGCCTATTGGTCACAGGTTCAGTCAACAAAGCATCTGGCTCGTGTTCTTGTATTAGACTGTATTTCTGGTTTCTATGTGTAATTATAGTATTTGTTTATTTTTTTTATTACTTCAGTATAAATGGTATTTAAAATATCTTGTCGTATTGAGGAAGAACCGTGCCAGATGTGTGCGTTGAATCAAACTTCCACACACAGAACAGCGACACTTGTGCCTTGTTTCGTAGCTTTCATAGTTGCTGGGGACTTAATTAATTAATTGTGTTAACCGAAGTTTTCTTTCATTCTTTGTTGTTGTTCTATACAGTCAGATTGCGTACAAATACCAGTCAGGGCCAACCGGTTACGAGACTGCGTAACCGGACATACAGCTACTAAAAAATTAAAAAGTATTTGCATTCATTATTTATTTAATTAAGCCCCCATGCACTGTCCTTTTGCGAAATCCAGTGGCTGTCCTGCTCACTCTTTCTGGTTAAAGACAATCCCGGATTCAGTGTCTTTATTTCAGGTTTAAGAGCATTGATGTTTGCATGTAACACAATCCTACTTTCTGACCGTTTTAAAACATTGTTTAAATAGTCAATATCGTATGCACCACATTCTACTTCCACAATTTCTTTTCTACGATTAATTTCCAGGCAAAGTAGAAACGAAATTGTTAAACCTTCTAAATTCCTCGTGTTTCCAAGTGCCTGGTTGGTATCCGATAAGAGTATTAAACATAATTTTATACTCAAATACGTAAATTTCAGTGCAGGGCAACAGAACGATATTAAAATTTAATTTTGACCGGAAGTATGTGAGGCTCACCTTAGAGGGTGCAAAATCCAGATCAGCCAGTACATCAAACAATTTGCCTGAGAGAAAGCGATCGGTTTTCAATGAAATTTACATATGCTATCTGGCTACAAAACAAAATGATACAGATCAAAATGTTGTCCATGAATATTGCTAATCTTCACCTTCAGCATAGCAAATAATCTCTGTACCAGAACTGTTATTCTAATTACACAGCAAATGAACATAAAATTTAATGCATCTGACTTTCTGATAAACGGCGTGAAACCGTACAAAATAGGACTTCTCTGAAGTCTTTCACTGATATGAAATCTCTGAACTGGTACGGTATTTTCACAGATACAGTGGACACGAATTTTGATAGTAATTACATTTGTTGGCCTACCTGTGCGAACGGAACGCTCGTCTGTTCTGAAACCTGTTACTATTAAGGTAACGATGACTCTGTTAAAAATCAAATTCCATTTACCGTACCTGCGATGTGCAGTGCAAGATGGTATCTTATCACTTACCATGAAAATGGTAATGGCACAACTCGCGATGTGCAGTGCGAGTATACAAACACATTAATAAAGGTAAAGAATGGAAAATAAGGAACTAAACTTAACGACTGATATATGAGAACAAATACTTCAAGTTAAACTATGCTTCATTAAGCCATAGCAACAATACACCCTTTAATAAAGGTTTCACAACCCGACAAAATAGCAACGTATTTCTTAATAACTTTCTTGTGTGTAACTACCTTCCTTGACATTTATTTCAACTATCAGACAGCTAAGTTTTCTTGTTTCCTCTAGCTGCTCCTGGGATTTCTCTCCGTTCTTGACTGTTCTGGCAATAGCCACAACACGAACAGCCAGTGAACCCATCCCTGAGAAATTTGCGAGGGCAAGAATGAGGAAGGGGATAATTCTGCCTGATGTCTTGGATATCGGCAGAACATGGGTAGCTTTAACCGGTCCTTCGTACTTCAGGACACTTTTAGCTGTATACATCGCTCTCACGATACGGCTTTTTATGCCCTAGCTTCTTCTTCTTCTTCTTCTTCATTCTCTTCTTCTTCTTCAGTGCACAACGTGCAGCATTCATAACTTGCATGAAATTCGCACAAAAGCTCAACTTAATTTTACTATGCATGTTTTATCAGCTACAAATGTTTGCAGTGCACTGCCCTAAACCAGTATCCTTTTCACACCCACTGCCTTAGCTTTATCATCTAACATTCGCTCTGCAGCGTAACGTCCTGGGAGATCTTTATGTTGTTTATATGCAGTGTCGTGTTGAAAACATGTCTCATCAAGCACGATAATCCCCTTGCATCACGAGCTAAACTTTTTGGAAACTTTGCACTAGGTCCACCGCGATTTGACTGGAAGTTTGTCGGGAATGCCACCACTTCTTATGGAACACGCCTATCTCACTACTGACTACTAGTGTTAGACACATACGGTTGTTGTCAACAAGTATGGGCCTGAAGATTATGTTGTAACAACATCGAAACTAGTTGCCAATAAAACCAACACCTTAATACAGCTAGAGGAATTTTGTCATTTTTAGCATACCTTCTATAATGTGTTTCCTACCGCGCATGGTATGCTACTTCGCTGGTTGTGCTCTGCAAATCGCATTATATAGCAAACAGCTGTTTTGTGTTGCAGGAAAACCAGGTATTCAATGTCTTATGAGGCGCTCCATGAGAAACACATGTGGTTCTGAGCTCTTCTGCGTTTTCTCTGTTGTAACAACAACAAATGTACATATAACAATTTTTTCTTCTGATTTTCGATAACTTAGTGTAAGCGATGTTCTGATTTCATTTCTTTTTTTGTTTCATGTCATTATGTTAAAGAAACTGTAAACAATTTTCGATGTGAATATTAATGTTTATGTCAAATTGCAAGCAATATTATAACAAAATGGAAATGTAAGAAATGTTGAAACTGTTGTAAGATGTTAAAGTTGTAATTGTGCGCTTGGTCCATACGTAGGCAATTTATTAGGATATGTAGAATGCAAAACCTTTGGTGAATACCCTGTCTGTAGGGGAGCGGTAAAAGGTGGATGGCAGGCGAGCGCGGGAAAATGCACACGGGTGCGGCACGGCATAACGGGCTCAGCAGTAGTAGTCGGAGTTGGCCCTTGATCTGAGAAACACGCTCTGGATCGAGGAGGCTCTCCTGGAAAACGTGATTTTATTGAGCCTCGGATGTGCCGTTTCCGACGACTATACAGCATGGCTATATTCCGTAGGCACTAAATGGAAATGTATTGCGACGCTAAGAAGAAGCAAAGTGCCGATACATCAAGAGCCATAGCTGTGCTTGTATGTGTGCTCTGCGCCTCGTCATCTCGCCGCCCGCCAACCGCCGCTTCGATACGAACAGGTTGTAACTTTTAGTACTGTATTCGTGTGGACCAGTGTTACTTTTGTTCCTGACTGTTCAATAACAACTTAAATTTTACCAGAACTGTCCTATCATTTAATTATCCTAATCACTAACCTAGACAGGGTCCTTTCCACATGTTGTGCAATCCGAGTGTCCCGAAATGAAGATTTAAAGTTTATGTTAATAATACTTACCTGCAGACCTATCTATGTTAGAATGATGTTTAAAGAACTTTGTTGTTAATGAATATATAGGTCTGGCAAAGTTGGAAGATAATGTTGAAATTGGTTTAGTAATGAAGTTTAATTATTTGAGGCAGATAAAATGGTAATTAAATGAGCAGGAAGTAAGCTAAAAAGAGCAGTAACTCACCTATTGGAAATCTTGAGTGCTTAATGAATCCTTTAATCAATATTTTCAATACAGTGAACATAACAGTTTCAGGGTCCCCCCCCCCTTTTTTTCTTTTCTATTCATTTGAATTCTGACGTGAACTGAACTGATTTGACCAGCAAAGTTAAAGTCAATATAAAACCTAAATTTATCAGTGTTTTACCCTTTTCAAAATTGACATTGTATGTGTGTTTCGAAAGTGCTATTGCTATGGTAACCTATGCCCGATTTCAGTCAGATCAATAAACAAAACGCAGTCTGTAGTAATCATTATAGTGTAATGTTGTGTATTTAATAATTTAATCAAATCAATAGACAGTACGAAGTTTGTAGTAAACATTATAGTGTATTGTTTGTATTTATGGCTTGTCCATATTAGTACAGAAAGTGAAATCATAAGTTCAGTAAATTTTCTGGTTCTACCATAGTATGCAGTGTTATTACGTGTTGTTTTGTATGAACGTACTTCAACTTGTACTGGGAAAAAACTCAGTTAATGCCTAATTAGGCTGGCGACCATATTATTAACAATTTAGTAGCATCTGATGTGTTGTTTCTTGTCCGTCCTAACGTGTAGTTGCACTTCAGACTTGCTTGACGTATCATTGTTGTTACTGAGTGGGTTAAAGTCTGAATTTGCCTCCATTCAGGTACACGCGGTCAACATATATACCAAAATCCTTTCTTATAAGGTGAAGCCCGTTAACTTACCATAGTACAGGCTTTAATAAGTATCGTGCGCAGTAGCGTAGTGTTACACTGTGTTAAAGAATCCTGAAATTTCAGTGCTACTGCTATCCTTTAAGAAATATCTTCTGGGAACTGTTCTGTGCGCTCTGGAAAATTTGAATATCTCACTTGACCAGTTTGCGAGGTTTGACGTACCATATTCTGACTTGTGTTTTGAGACATATACTAAATCACTCACATTAAATTTTAGTTTATGTGGATACAACATTTTAAAGTGGTACTATATGGATACATGGGTTCATTATCACAAACATCGATCGGTATCATTGTTATTGTGCTATGTATGGTTAGATTATACTATACAATTATTTCTTGGAGGGTATCCGTCCATTTATATGAACCGTGAAGATTAAAATGTATCCACATTTCACCTGTTATTGTTCTGTTCAGGTGTTTCGTAATAGTCGCCTTCAGGTGGGTGAATGTTGAATAGTGATGTACTCGATACCGCTGCGCCTTGGTCTTGAAGATCTATTATAAAACTCTCCACCATGATGGATTTGAAGGTTGTCCAGGCATCGATTCATTCCAGTCTGCAACAAATGCTCAGACATCTCTGTGATACCCCTCACCAATTTTTTTTAAAGTGGTAATCCCAGGCAAATTTGACGTATGTATCAATAACCTTTAAAATATATTTGAATCCATTATCAGCATGTGTATATTTCCTCATACATACAAGATCAGCCTGCCATAAGTCATTCAAATCATTAATCATAACACGCCTATGAGGGTATGTTTCATGACTGGTTTGTGCAGTTCTCAAACTGCTGTATCGATCGTATTCGATTATACATCTCTCTCTAAGCTCGGAAATTAATGAAAGACCCTCATTCGAATGAGCAATATTACTACCAGCAGGTGATGCCACGAGCAGTCATAGTCGATCTATTATTTCATCGGGATCATCATAGTATGTTACTGTGGGGATCGTTGGCTGACTCTTTTATGCTGGATGTCAATTACATCACCAATGTTATATTGACCACCTAATATAGGTTTTATGGTGGTTTTGTATATCGCCCTGTGCCGGTTTCCTGCTTTCTTATGCACACTGGTCAGTTGCAGTATTCCTTCATACATCTTCAGATCTTGGGGTAAATAATTTACTGTTTTTACGGGATTTAGGAAAATTAGGTTCATTAGGCCAGTTGCTCCTTGAAATTCTCTATCGCCTATACGCACTGCTTTTTCTTTTAAACTTATAGGCTGCATGTCCAACGTGTATGGTTTTGCACCATTGCCACCAAATGTTTTGTCTAGCATGTTATCGCTGTGACAGTTAATGGAATCAGCAACGCCATCGTCGTCGTGTAATTTCACTGAGAGTTCATTGAGAGATGCAGTAACAGGTTTAAAGGTTTCTCTCAATGTTTGTTCTCGATCCAAATGTCCTGACCATAGCAACCATAACTTCTCTCGAACAGGCTTCTGAGCCGCGATGACCTTACGCTTAGTCGACGTCCTGTTATCTACACAGCAGGTTGCTTCACATCCTATATCTTAAATACATTTCTATCAACCTTCACAGTTAGAGCATTTTCGCTCTTTTCGAGTGTAGTAACCCTAGCACCTAATTCATTGATCAGTCTCAGAAGGGTCTGGCTATACATCTCTAGGTCTTTAACTTTACGTTCGAGTTCCATCTATGAATAGAGACATTCTCTCCCTATGTACATGTATCCTCTAGGGCTGAGTACTTAACACACATGCAGACTTGTCCATGGTGCGAAATAAACTAACATAATCATAACTTTTTCATAACTCCTGGAAGTTCCATCTGCACCACATATCATTTTATCATTTATCAATAGTGAGAAACCTGTGCTGTGTGTGATTCCAACAATCTGAACATATCTTTACAAAATCATTGAAGGACATGTCGGTTTCTACACGCACCTCATAATGTGCTTTAAATCTAAATTATCTCATTTGAAAGCTATAATGAGTACTGTAGTATCCCTCACCTAATGTTTCAGAATTCTGGAATATGTTTGGCTCAAATAAAATACGTTAACGCCCATATGACGACTAAAGCGGAAATACCATAGAATTTGATACTGGTTTCCCACTGCAACGTTGTCAAATGTGTTAGGCTTCATTTTTTTCTGGCGGAGGGATTTGACCGCTTTTACTGAACATCATGTATATTACACCATTTACACCCTGTAGTATCTTTTGCAGTAGCTGATACTTGGGCTGAAACAGAGGAGTCAGGGAAGCGGTGGAGAGGTTTCGCAGAAGGACAGATTATTCCCAGGATGTCGTAAATCAATGTCTAGAGGACATAAACCACTTAGCAGAACAATAGTTTAAGGGAAGGGAGAGGTAGTAAATTTCCCCTGAATGTGTGCTTGCCCTGAATGTATGCTTGGCCCTGAATAAATGCAACCAGCACAAACAAATTGGTGCACAACTCTCTTTAACTCACTATTTTCAGCACCTAATTGCAACACTGATGCAATGCAACCACAAGGATACCAGTGTGGTTTGTACATATGTAGCCACAACAGTAAAAGTAAACGAATAAAAAAAAAAACAAGAACAGAAGAAAATTTTGTCCTGTGGTCGCTTGCATGTCGCACAATGTTGAATCTTAAAAATGATTGAAAACAATAGTTGAGAATCCTCATGTCCCACACTCAATAACGTTTGGATAGCCCACTTCGAAGCATCGAAACTGATATTGTGCAAATGCACCTCCGAAATCTGACATGCCTGCAGAAGTCAAACGGTCCGGTCCTGTTACCCATGACTGGAAATAAATGGAGCACTACCTCTGTTAATGATACTTTTCCCACTCTACCTTGGCAGCAACTATGTAGGTCTACTTACTCCTTCGGAACACTGCACTAGCATTTCCATTAAGACTAGTGCTGATGGTAAATAGTCCCAGAAGGACTCTGGGCCTGTGTACAGTTACTGCTTTCTGGGCTCAGTGTAGAGAGGGGTCTATTTACTATTTTACTTACGACGAGCTAGCAACACTTGAATGACAACTGTCAACTTCAGGTGAGTAGTCTGCTACAGAAGATATATGAAATTCAAGAATTCAACACTCTAAGCATCTGCTGAGAACAGCTTAAAATTGATCGATGTAGTCAATGAAAAGATCTGTGTGTGTAGACCAGTGAAGAAAACAAGCCTATTAGTGTCAGAGGGAGGGAGGGGGGTTCAAATGGTTCAAATAGCTCTGAGCACTATATGACTTAACATCGGAGGTCATCAGTCCCCTAGAACTTAGAACTACGTAAACCTAACTACCCTAAGGACATCACATAGCTGGCCGCTGTGGCCGAGCGGTTCTAGGCGCTTCAGTCCAGAACTGAACTGCTGCTACGGTCGCAGGTTCGAATCCTGCCCCGGGCATGTATGTGTGTAATGTCCTTAGGTTAGTTAGGTTTAAGTAGTTCTGAGTCTAGGGGACTGATGACGTCAGATGTTAAGTGCCATAGTGCTTAGAGCCATTTTGACATCACATACAGCCATGCGGGTGGCAGGATTCGAACCTGCGACCGTAGTGGTCGCGCGGTTCGAAACTGAAGCGTCTAGAACCGCTCGACCACTCCGGCCGGCAGGAAGGAGGGGGGGAGAGGACTCTTCAAATCCCCATCCTGGCATCCAGATTTATATTTTTCGTGATTTTCATTGACGTATTATGTTACTGTCGAATACCAGGTTGACTTCTGAAAGGGCGCAATCGATTTCCTTTCCCCATCTTTCCTCAATGAAATCTTTTGCTCCATCCCTAATGACTTATACGTAGACAGGACGTTGAACAATAACCTTCCTTTCTTTTTTGAAGAGTCGATGGAGCAAGTGTTTTGTACGCACTATTCTTCCAGAGTGAATAATATTTCTATAAGATTCTCCCAATGAATCTCTGACAGGCCCCTATTTTTCCAACAGTTTTTGTTTTGCTTGATCATTCCACCTTAGGTCGCTCCAAATGTTAGTCTTACGTATTTTGTACAGTAGTTCCCGTTTCCAGAGATTTATAGCGATCAATGAAATCGATCAGTAGTGGACATCTTCGGCTACTTACGTGCATCATGCTACGTTTATTTACGTGCAATGTGAGCAGTCCAGGTCTTACTACAGGACAATACAATTAGCCAAGCTCAGTTCTGTCGTGGAAGGACCGTGGACACAGACCTAGGAAAATACGTACAAATGATATACATTTATTCAACATTGAATTACCAACAAATAACAGTCTGAATGGTCTACAAAATTTTCAAATGCCACTGAAGTTGGCACACAACTTACGACATAGCCCCCGAACAAGTAGCCCCTACGGCCTTACTAATCGCTGTCTTCAAAGACTACATTAACGCATGTCAGGCTATTCAGGAAAAATCTAAAACAAACATACCTACATTAAAAAATTACTAAACATACACGGGCAAATAATCATTCAGCATAATAAAAGGGAAACCTGCTTGACACTTCTGTAGACAATCCTGAGGTGAAAATCAGATTAAACTTAAATGAGTTTAGGAACCATTAATGAAACTTAATATTCACTATAAGTTTATGTCCAGGAGCACCAAACAATTATGTTTACCTTGAGGTAGAATTTTAACACTTGCAACTTACGCAACCTCAATTTCGGCTCAGTACAATCAGCTGATACAGAGTCACAGGGCACTGCAAAATAGCTGTTATCTTTCCTAACTTGCTCCAAGCATCATAATCATTTAAAGTCGAAATGAACTACAGGACGTTTAACGGCACTAGAAGAAGTGAGCCAACACAATATGAACGGCTAAAAGGAATTGCCGCAACAAATACATAATGAATTTTAAACAATTTATCTTCTATCAACAAATTCTTATACCAACAAAAGCTTTTTCAGTCAAATTCAGCAACTTCAAAGCCTAGAGACACACCCGAAGATTCAGAGCACAAATGAGCCTCTTTTGCCAATGCCAGTGAAAATATGCATGCAAACATGACGCTCACCGTGCACTGACGCTTTGCTCTCCATCAGCAAACATAACTCGGGAAGCATCCACAGTAGGTGACTAATAAGGAAAGTGGCTTACAGCTCCGTCTGGTGTCCTTATCGCGGATGTGAAGCACCTGTATTAATAGGCCACATCTGGCAACCATCCACTATGGCTACCACGGTTACTGCAGTGCAAGGTGCACTACGTTGGCCAAGGAACGACACACGGATTCAACGGCCACAGTACCACCGCAAACCTCACGCAAGATGTTCCCTGAACTCACAACAACAGACTCGGCGGCGCAGACACTAATCAACCGGTGTCAAATAGAGCACTGCTGCAGACGGGACCCGGAGACCACTTGGTGATGCGTGCGTGCTCCTTTATTTCGTCGTGTCGTGACACTATCGCCTTCTAGCGAGGCTCCAGGGTAGTGCGGCCTGGAACGCGGCATCGGTGTCTTTGAGAGCCAATCGTGGACCGGCTCACAGGTTCAACAGCCAGTCTTCTGTAGGACTTCCTAAAATTAACTTCTAGCGCTGCTGCTTTCCTACACACAACTGTCACGTCTGCGAACAGCCTCATGGAGCTTCCGACATTACGCACTAGACTATTAATATACACTACTGGCCAATAAAATTCCTACACCAAGAAGAAATGCAGATGATAAACGGGTATTCATTGGACAAATATATTATACTAGAACTGACATGTGATTACATTTTCACGCAATTTGGGTGCATACATCCTGAGAAATCAGTACCCAGAACAACCACCTCTGGCCGCAATAACGGCCTTGATACGCCTGGGCATTGAGTCAAACGGAGCTTGGATGGCGTGTACAGGTACAGCTGGCCACGCAGCTTTAACACGATACCACCGTTCATCAAGGGTAGTGACAGGCGTATTGTGACGAGCCAGTTGCTCGGCCACCATTGACCAGACGTTTTCAGTTGGTGAGAGATCTGGAGAATGTTCTGGCCAGGGCAGCAGTCGAACATTTTCTCTATCCAGAAGGGCCCGCACAGGACCTGCAGCATGTGGTCGTGCATTATCCTGCTGAAATGTAGGGTTTCGCAGGGATCGAATGAAGGGTAGAGCCACGGGTCGTAACACATCTGAAATGTAACGTCTATTGTTCAAAGTGCCGTCAATGCGAACAAGAGGTGATCGAGACGTGTAACCAGTGGCACCCCATACAGTCACGCCAGTATGGTGATGACGAATACACGCTTCCAATGTGCGTTCACCGCGATGTCGCCAAACACGGATGCGACCATCATGATGCTCTAAACAGAACCTGGATTCATCCGAAAAAATGACGTTTTGCCATTCGAGCTCCCAGGTTCGTCGTTGGGTACACCATTGCAGGCGCTCCTGTCTGTGATGGAGCGTTAAGGATAACCGCAGCCATGGTCTCCGAGCTGATAGTCCATGCTGCTGCAAACGTCGTAGAACTGTTCGTGCAGATGGTTGTTGTCTTGCAAACGTCCCCATCTGTTGACTCAGGGATCGAGACGAGGCTGCATCATCCGTTACAGTCATGCGGATAAGATGCCTGTCATCTCGACTGCTAGTGATACGAGGCCGTTGGGATCGAGCACGGCGTTCCGTATTACCATCCTGTACCCACCGATTCCATATTCTGCTAACAGTCATTGGATCTCGACCAACGTGAGCAGCAATGTCGCGATACGATAAACCGCAATCGCGATAGTTTACAATCCGACCTTTATCAAAGTCGGAAACGTGATGGTACGCATTTATCCTCCTTACACGAGGCATCACAACAACGTTTCACCAGGCAACGCCGGTCAACTGCTGCTTGTGTATGAGGAATCGGTTGGAAACTTTCCTCGTGTCAGCACGTTGTAGGTGTCGCCACCGGCGCCAAGCTTGTGTGAATGCTCTGAAAAGCTAATCACTTGCATGTCACAGCATCTTCTTCCTATCGGTTAAATTTCGCGTCTATAGCACGTCATCTTCATGGTGTAGCAATTTTAAATGCCAGTAGTGTATATTGTAAATAGTAAGGACCCTGTAACACTCTCTTGGAGTACTCCCGAAATTAGCTTTAGATCTGTCGATTCTTTTTCGAAAAAGAACGACATGTTAGATTGTATTTGCAACCGAATCCACTCGTAAAGCTACTCGTATACTCGGAAGACTCGTATTTTTTTTCAGTAAACGAAACTGTGAAACTTAATTGAATGCCTTCCTGAAGTCGGGCATCACGGCATAAACCTGAACTCTTTCGTGTATGACGCTCAGGATCTCATGGTCGAACAGAGCAGGCTGAGTTTCACAAGTTTGCGGAATGCGTGATGACTCTTATAGAGAAGATTTTCATTCTCCAAAGACGTCCTAATGCCTGATCACAAACCGGATCACAAACCGTGTTCCAGCTGCATAAACCTACAATTATGCTGGTTTGCCTTACGACACTTCTTGAAAACGAGGGTGACTTCTTCCAGCCGTTAGGTACCCTTCGTTGCTCCAGCGACCCATGATAAACCACCGCCAGAAGGGTAGCAAGTTCTTTCTGTTGGCATAACGACTTCTGTAATTTTCTATTGTGCGATCACTTAATTCAATATCTGCGAATTCGACCTTCGTCCCATGGTCGAAAAGTGGAACGATATTACGATCTTCCGCGGTGAAACAGTTTTGGAAGACCGAATTCAGTAGTTCCACCTTCTTATTTTTCATCTTCCGTTTCGAAAAAACGACCCGTTTTTGGGGAACGGTTCTGCCACAACGCTCTGAGGGGCTTAACGCTATCGAGTGGAGTGGAGCAGTGGTTAGTACACTGGACTCGAATACGGGAGGAAGACAATTGAGACCCGCGTCTCATCATCCTGATTTAGGTTTTCCTTGACTTCCCTAAATTGCTTAAGATGCTGGGATGATTCCTTCGAAAGAATAATCCGAGCTTCTGCTCCGTCTCTAATGACCTCTTTGTCGATCGGCGTTAGATACTAATCTCTCCTCCTCCTCCTCTGGTTTATCGTTCCACCGACGAAGATTTCGTTATAGGTACTGCACGAGCATAGACATGGAATAGGAACGAAATTAGCTGCATCTTTCTCAGAGGAGTCATGCCCGCATGCACCTTAATTTAATGTAATTTCTGATGAAATAAAGTGAAAGTTTTATCGAAATTTATACTCTCAGTAAAAATAAGACCATCCGTCAAGATATCTTGTTACGCCATGAACAGTATACTGTGTTTGAGGAATCTTTAAATACAACTGCACAGTGTAGCTATAGTCGGATGAAAATTTAGGAGCATCAGATTAACATAGACACTGATCAGCCACAACATTATCATCACCTACGTAATAGTCCATATGTCCACCTACCGCCCGGAAAACAACGGCGACGCGTCGTGACATGGGAGCAATGAGGCCTTGGTAGGTCGCTGGAAGGAGTTGGCACCACATCTGCACACGCAAGTCACCTACCTCCCGTAAATTCCAGGGAGGGGGCGCTGAGCTCTGACGACACGTACAATCACATCTCAGGTGAGTTCGATCGGATTCAGATCTGGCGAGTTGCGGGCCCAGCGCATCAATTGGAACTCACCTCTGCGTTTCTCAAACCAGTCCATCACACTCTTGGCCTTGTCACACTGCGCATTATGTTCTTGAAAAATGCCCGTGCCGTCGGGAATCATGATCGCCATGAAGGGGTGTACGTGGTCTGCAACCAGTGTACAATACACTTTGGCCGTCATGGTGCCTTGCACGAGCTCCGCTGGACCTAAGGATGGTTCAGAATGGTTCAAATGGCTCTGAGCACTATAGGACTTAACATCTGTGGTCATCAGTCCCCTAGAACTTAGAACTACTTAAACTATATATGACGGTAGTATCTGTTCCCGAAAGTACAGTTACCGTCAATGACCATGCAGCTTTGCTAGAAATGAAATGATAATTAAATGGACACCCTAGCTGCAAGCAGGCGTTGATACACTTCATTGGGGACATGTTGAAAATGTGTGCCCCGACCGGGACTCGAGCCCGGGATCTCCTGCTTACATGGCAGACGCTCTATCCATCTGAGCCACCGCGGACACAGAGGATAGTGCGTCTGCAGGGACTTATCCCTTGCACGCTCCCCGTGAGATCCACATTGCCAACATGTCCACAACACTACATTCGTAGTGCGCCTAATAGATGTTTGCCCATCATACTCATTACTCGTGGCAGATTAATCTACCAAGTCCCGTACGAGTTCGGGCATAGCGTGTGCGTTCGCACAAGAAGGTCAAAGGCCGGGAACCCATATTTTTAACTATATGTGACGGTAGTATCTGTTCCTGAAAGAACAGTTACCGTCAATGGCCATGCAGCTTTGCTAGAAATGAAATGATAATTAAATGGACACCCTAGCTGCAAGCTCCAAACGTCGTCGAAGTGAACTTTTTTTCGAATTGAGAAGGTCTGTGTTCTACAATCAAGTGGAGTGGATGAGCGCCTGCCTGTTGCGATTCTTCATTGTAGGTTGTAATACATGTCATTCTGGAAATAAATCAAACATGTATTTAACGTTTCTAAGTTTTAGGTCAAAAACTGCGACAATACTGTAATTATTTTATTTCTCAGAAAAAGACACAAAACGAAATATAAAATGGTATAAACATAACTGCCACCTGTCAGTAGGGTACAACCGCATAGAAAAACATTGGGGCTGACTGGATTGAAGAATACGCGCCGTTTCCGCAGCTTCTATAACATTTCATTTATGTCAATGAGAAATGAACTGAAAGAGGAGTCAGACAAGAAGATTGCATAACACCAAACTAGTCTCAGCAACCCGAGCGGAAATTTACAGATTATTAAACTGCGAAGAGAGACAAATGTTAAGTGTTTATATATGTAATCTGAAGTACCTTCGCTTCTCTAACATTATTGTAGAGTTTACCTTTAGTACAGATTAAATTTAAAACGAATGGTGATTCTTAATTTAGCATGTCTGAAAGGAGGTGTGAAAAATCAGTTACGAGGAGCCAAAAATAATATACAGCCAAAACATACACAAGAAAACGATTGAGTAGTTATCGAATTAAAAGCCTGTAACGCAACATTTAAGGTTTATTTCTAAACAGTGTAGGATTTTACTATACACATTTAACGAATTGAAGAAGCAAAAAATGAAATGAAAAGAAAAATTAGCAGTCAGAG
Organism: Schistocerca americana; assembly: GCF_021461395.2. Lineage (NCBI taxonomy): Eukaryota > Metazoa > Arthropoda > Insecta > Orthoptera > Acrididae > Schistocerca > Schistocerca americana. The sequence continues at coordinate 587,248,749 of NC_060123.1, read as the reverse complement.
CATTACTTTACTACTACGTTCTCATTATTCACCCACGTGAGGCGTCACAGTAGTTCCCTGTATTGCATTACAACGACATTAACAGGCGTCAAAAGTCTGTAATAGGAATGTTGAACGTTTTTTTGGATTTTTTTTCGAAATGGTAGCAAAATAGTTATTACAGACAATATTTTATTTTATAAAAGTACATTCGTATTATACAAAAACAACGCTTGTTTATTTAATTTTTGAATTTCCCTTAAGAAGCCGAGCTGAACTCGCTTCGAACGGCGAAAATTCCATTAAAAACTATTTTAAAAGTCTTAGCCTTTTTTCCAATGGAAATGGAATTCGGAATTCGACGTGAGAGAGTGCACGGTTTTAGAGGTGACTCCTGACTTATTTCACACCTGGTGTACACTGAAAATTCAGCCAAATAAGCGCTTGCAAAATGGTTACGGCTACATTTTACTATTATAAGACGGCCTATATCACACTATTAAAACAAAGACGTTTTTATTTCTTTTAGATTTTTGTGAACGTGCATGCCGATACGGCATTGTGTGTACATGAGACATGCGTTTATTATGACGACAACTCAAAAACGTAGAACTGTTCACGTAAGAATGAGGGGATACATGGTGTGAATTACTGGACATAGATAGGAACGCAAATAAACAAAGAGGTTGGTGGTAGACTGAAATGGAAGACGTGAACACGATTCTACTGAAAACGAAATCGGTTTGGAAGGGACGTGCAGCCAGACAGATCGATCAGCGTAGTTCTTTGCTGCATGCCAAGAGATAAGATATGATCGAGACAACAAGTTAATCAGTGCAGGGCAGGTGACTTTGGAAAACAGGAACAACGTATATAGCATTCCTTTATATTTTTCGTCTTGTCATTTGATTACTATCGTTTTATTCGTACTTTTTTAACTTATTTGTCCCAGCTAAATTGAACTGTTATGTATCGTGTAGTCTCCGACTTGGGAGTAGGTATACTATAACAATAAACTATTTTGACGAACCTTTGTGGATATCATTCTTGGAAACTAAAATTCTTTTGCATCAATAATCGGAAAAAGAAAAGGAATAAACATTGGCAGGATGCTTGAATCCCGAAGTCATTTTACGATGTTTTAATTACGCGAACGGTCTAGCGATCCTTTCAAACAGAGCAGAGGCGGTTAACTTCCATACGCAGTTCGGCAAAATACCTTAAGAATTCGAATTTAAATACCTAGGGAAAAATCATCCAACATTCTGGAGAGAGAATCATTAAGTTACAAAAAACTTATAGAATTACTTGTAATAAGCACAATAAAAAATTCAGTATCTCGTACCGTAAAATTAAAGCGTTACACCACAGTAGTCAAATTTGTAGCGTTCTATGCATCAGAGACCGTAATTATTGGAGGTAGATCATTAAATAAAGACACAGAAAAAGAGGAAAGAAAAATAGTAAGGAAAATGTTTGGCCCTTTTTGTGTTGAGGAATGTGGATGAGACGCAAGTCTAACGAATTATATTAAAATTTGGAGAAAATCTCAGACACTTTCAAGAAAAGAAGTTCGAAATTTTATGGCCACATAAATAACAACAGACTGACCGTAAGGATTCTCTATCTCTACCTTGCCGTCTCAATGAAAGTTAAAAACAATGTGATACTTGAAATTGAAAAAGATCTTCAGGAAAAAGGCATTACAGACAAAATTCTGCAGGACAGAGCTGCATCCGAAAGTTGACAAGCTAAGTCAATTGTGACATGTGACAGAATACGGACAAATGAACGTAAATGGGTATAACGATGTGAATAAATAAATAAATCAAAGACGCACGAGAATGATTTTTCAGATTGCCTTTGCGTTTTTTTAAATTATAATTGCTGCACAAAATTATTCCAAGGATGTACTTGTTATAATATACATTGAATTTCTCCTTTCATAATAGCATTGAGTATGCTACACTACAGTATTATTAATTTAGTGACATCGTAATAGCAGATATGTGATGATGGCTGACCAGTTAACAAAAAGCACCTCCCTGCTTTCAGAGACAAACTTCCTTAGAATCGTCTCCCTCTTCGAAAAGGAGGAGACATGAGAATGCATAGAGAATAATACGAATCTTTGCCTACTTTATCGTAGATGGTAAACTATATTTATTTTTAGACACTGATACGATTTGTTGCTGTGTTGTAGGCATAAAAAGAAACAGGCATACTAAGCACAGCTGCATACTGCGGCAGACTTGTAACGCACGGGAGAGTTAAGAGACCTTTCTCCAGTTATGCGTGCCAGATGACTCGATGGTGATGTTGATGAGGACGACGATGAAATTTGTTCTATGGTTACCATAGTTCTTCATCTATTATAGCCTTTGCCGTAATACGTCATCAATAAGCAAAGCAAAAGGTTATTGGGACGTACTGCAACTGCGTTGGACACCTAAATTTACTTTCTTTTCGCAACTTTTGATTTCCAAGAGACGTTGATTGTGAACCTCTGTACATGATCTGTAGTATTTTCATCAGGGGTAGAAGCAAAAGACCTTTCCTCCAGAGTTATCTTCGAGTATTCTCGTCTATGGATTATTTTCATATGACACATGGAATGAAGGTTAGTATTGCCATTATCTGACAAAGGTTAGAAATACCTTCCGCACCCGGTCTCTTTCCAATCAGTCCAGCTTCTTCCTCTAGAAATCTTCATTTACTTTATTTAATATCTGGATTACGATTTTTTGAATTTGCTCTTCTGAACTGTGGGTAGATTCCCATTATTTTTACTTCTTTTTTTTTTAGACTGAGATGACAAAAGTCGTGGGATACCTCACAACATCGTGTAGGACCTGCTTTGCCCCGACGTGACACGGACTCACCAAGCCGTTGGAAGTCCCGTGCAGAAATACTGAGCAATCCAGCCTCTACAGCCGTCGATAATTGCGAAAGTGTAGCCGGTGCAGGATTTTGTGAACGAACTGATCTTTCGATTATGTCCCACACATGTTCAATGAGATTGATTTAGGGTGATTTGGATGGCGAAATTATTCGCTCCAATTGTCCAGAATCAGAATTCAAACCAATCGCGAACAACTGTAGCCCGGTGACAATTTCATCGTTGTTAGGCAACATGAGTGGCTGCAAATCGTCCCCAACTAGCCGAAAATAACAATATCCAATCAACGACCGGTTCAGTTGAACCGGAGGACCCAGTCCATTCCAGTTAAACACAGCTCTCACCATGATAGAGTCGCCACCAGCTTGCACAGTGCCTTGTTGACAACTATAGTCCGTGGCTTCGTGAGGTCTGGCCACAGTTTTCCAGTCGTCTAGTGTCCAACCGATATGATCACGAACCCACGAGATGCGCTGCAGGCAACGTCTTTGCTGTTGGCAAAGGCACTCGCGTCGGTCGTCAGCCGTCATAGGTCATTATCGCCCAATTTCGCAACACTGCCCTAACGGAATATCTGTGGTTATTTCAAGCCGTGTTGCTAGTCTGTTAGCGCTGACAACTCTGCGCAAACGCCACTCTTCTTGCTCGCCAAGTGAAGGCCGTCGGCAACTGCGTTGGCCGTGCCGAGAGAAATGCCTGAAATTTGCTACTCTCAGAGCACTGCTGACACGGCGGATCTCGGAATATTGAATTCCCTAACGATTTCCGAAATGGATTGTCCCATGTATGTTGCTCCAACTACCATTCTGCACTCAAAGTGTAGTAACTCCTGGCGTTTGGCCATAATCATGTCTGAAAGCGTGTCAGATGAATCATCAGAGTATAAATGGCACCTCAGTGTTTATTTTAGCTGTGACGTCTGATAAGCACACTTTCCTCGGAGTTAAAAATGTATTATTTCTCATAATAAATTCATGAGTATCGTTCCCAAGAGGAACTGATGTAAGTATGATCACTTTACGACTAAACTCAGTGCTGATTCGGTTCAGAAATGACTCTGAGCACTATGGTACTTAACATCTGAGGTCATCAGTCCCCTAGACTTAGAACTACTTAGACCTAACTAACCTAAAGACATCTCACACATCCACGCCTGAGGCGCGATTCGAACTTGCGACCGTAGCGCCTAGAATCGCTCGGCCACAGCGGCCGGCTTGCTGTTTCGGTACAGACGGTACTTGCAGCTGGTATTTCGTACTGTTTCCGCAGCGGCGGAACTCAGAGAGTCGCCTGTTGCAGATGGCGAACCGCTCCCTGGAGTTCGGTTTCGGCCTGTTGTTTGAGGGCGCCTTGACAGCCATGGGCCACGAAATCACGGCAGCCATTCTCACTGCCAACGTCTTGTTTGCGTTATGCAATCTATTACATACATATTGCTTCGTTCTCAAAACTAAAATTGCTCTCTAGGTGTTGCTCATCCCACAGTTTATTTTTGATTTACTATTTTCCCATCTTTAACACTTCCCAAAATTGTGAGCTGATGTATAGACTGTAGTAAAACTGGTGACTTAACGCTGGTAAACATATACAACCCTTAAACAGTATGTCCACTGAACTTTATAGATATTTATCCGCATTCTACAATTTCAATAGTTACCATCCCGACTGGAAATACTGCACCTCCCATGAAAACAGGGAATAGTTATCAAACTGGCCCAAGGAAACCACCTGTATCTGGTCTTCGGCGCAAAAGATAAATACGCCTTCACATCAGCCGCCCATAACGCTGAAACGAAGCCTGAATAGAGCTCTCCTATCAGTAACTCCCTGTCACATCCTATGCCCATATGAAGGATAGATAAGGACAATTTCCCACTCAGTTAGCACCATCCTATCCTTCTCGAAATTGGAACGCGTATCCCTCTCATCTGTCCTTTCCGGGGGCGCAAGTGGAACTTACAAAAAGCAAGCTTGGAAAAAATGGGAAACACGAGAAGAAGCTACTGAGGGATTAAACTTCGCCAAAACAAGCAAGAAGACATGGAACCTAAAAGACCTAAGGAAACTCGGAGATCCCAGTGCAACCGTGCAACAGATAGCAAATGTCTCTCCCAAAAAAATTACCTGTCGAATTGTATCTTTATCAAGACCGCCTAGGGACAGGAAACGTGCCACTTCCGTCAAACGCCATCTTCTGTTATTCCGTCTGTCGGTAAAGCTCCAAATAAAGTCTCCCACTCTTTCACAGCTGAGGAAGTAAATACGACTATCAGTATAATGAAAACAGTGAAGGCCCCAGGATCTGACGGTGCTTTCCCTGAATTCCTAATACATAGCGGCCAGCAGACTGAAGAATGGCAGAGCCAATTCTTTTCACATATTATGTAGACTGGCCATGTACTACCTGAGCTCAAGGAAGCTGAAATAATATATGTATTAAAGCCAGGTAAGCAAAGGACAAACCAGAAAGCTACAGTCCGATTTATCTCCTAATCACTACCTACAAACTGTTTAAGAGGCTCATTATAAGGTGGACTGATCCGATACTGAAGGAATACCAACCAGTGGAGCAAACAATTTCGCTACAATACAAGCTGTTAATCCCAGATACTCAGTCTAACTAGCCACATAAAAGCAAGATTCCATCATGAGCTTACGGCGATAGTTGCATTCGTGGATCTCACCGCTGCAAATGAGACCGTGTGGAAAGATGTTCTATATAAGTTGCACCGCACTATCCCGCTCTAGAAACTTTCACGCCTCACCACTAACATGCTTTGTCACAGAAATTTGCAAATACTAATGAGTGACAACATAAGTAGAGTCTGAAAAATAAACAACGGTCTCCTCTCCCCCGCCTTCCCCTCCCAAGGATTCGTGCTGCCGCCTACGCTTTCAAACTTACAGATCAGACATTCCAGAAACAAAAGGATGTAAACTTGGTTATGTCGACCACCTTGTCACAGTTGTCCAAAACAAGCGAATGGATGTCGCTGACAGTTCCCTTTCCCAAAATCTTGAAGTTGTTGGGAAATTCGACACTGACTGGAGACCGACTGTAGCCACAAGCAAAACGGAAACGTGTTTTTTCCTGAATAATAAGGAAGCCCCAAAATCTCCCAGTATATGTTTCAACAATAAAGTGCTTCCTCTTTAGTAGTTTCCTAAGTACCTTTGTGTCGTGCTGAATCGCTCCCTGTCCTTTCGAAAACTTCTAGAAGCAACGGTAGCTGAAGCCAAACATTTTCTGCATAAATTATGTGGCAGCACTTGGGGAGCATATGCTTCCACAATGAGAGGTTGTACCTTAGGTCTTGTATATTCTGTCCCGTGATATTGCTCCTCTCTGTGTTGAACAGCAGCCACGCATGGTAACTAGACGTCAAACTACACACCACGGTATGTATCATCATTAGACGCATCAAAAGTAGATCCCTGCTACGTTTACCCGCTTCTGTCTCGCAGCTTGCTTTTACTGGTCATTTTACGGTGTATTGCATCACACATTGTGCTGTTCATTTTACTGCTTATTTCATAACTAATGAACATTGAACTTGATGTACTTCTGTTCTTAGCTCCTCACCTGGAGTAAGATTAGCATCCAATGTGCCATATAAGACCAAGCGTTCGCGCCAAAAAATAAATTAATAAATTGTAAAATCTTCTTTCTTTAAGTAATCTATGGCAAAATCCACATTTGTCTCTCATGATCGGTTGATTTTAATTTTGGACACAATGAAACAAATTAAAAGGAATTTTATTTTACTATTTTCGTACGAGTCTTGAGTGTAGATGTAGCCTTAAAATGACTATTGTAGGCGCAACAAGAAAATACTCTTTTCCCACCGTTTTAACATATTTTGGAGGCCACTACAATCCGATTCAGGAACAATGCAGGTTCATGCAGGTCGAAGTACGGAAGGGAATTCCAAGTAGTGGAGTTACGAGCGCACCCAACTCATCAAAACCGACGAAAAGTAGCTAAAATAAAATAAAAACACAATGGAACAAATTAAGAGGAAATTTATGTTACTACTTTCGTACGATTCTCGAGTGTAGATGTAGGCCTAAAATAACGATTCTTACTAAAAAGAGAGATTTTCACAAAAATAAGGCAAAATCATTTTAATCAAGGGAAAATAATGAATTTTTCTAACATTTTTTATCTCGCTTCATGCTTGGAGCTTCATCATCGTCATCATCATCATCACCATTGGCTGTTGATCTTTTCTGATTATTTTTTTCAACATCAATCTGAGTCATCTCCTCATCTTCTTCTTCTTCAACGGGTTTAAGGGCATCCTCACATTATCTCTCCATCGCCTCGAGTCATCGTTTTTAAACATGGATTTAGAGATTATCTTCAGCCATTTACCCATTCTCTCGAACTGTCTATTTGCTCATTATGAAACATTTCTGTGTCTTCATCTACCATCATTTTTTCTGAGCTCACGTATTAAGAAAAATTTTTTCAACGCTTGTGTGAGTCATCCAAACTCAACCATTTCACATAGATTTTCTCACCATTCTTTCTTAAAACTTCCCCAATGAGGAACAAGTCGAAAAACTTCGTCTTGTGCAGTTCATGTTGGTAAACATTTCCTTTCTTTTTTCACTATCCAAAGCTCTCAGCTTGTATGTGACTGGATTAGAAAGGACAACGCGATCAACCGTAAAAAGTTTTGTGGACCAGTTGGCTGTGTGACCTTTTTCGAAAATTCCCTTAAGTTTTCTGACCATCGCCATATCACCAGCTTTGTACCTCGGTGTAACATATTCAGTGTAAACCGTCTTCAAAAAGTCTTTGTCGTTCTCTTTGGAGACATCCTTTGGCTTCAGCTTTATCGTTGAATGTCTTGTGTTGTACTCATGAAACAACTTTTCAATCACTGTAATCAATTTGTAGTTAACTTGAAAACCAAATTCTTTTCCACTTTTTTCATTTCAACGTTCTGTTGAATCTTACAACAGATGCCTCCAGCTCTGAAAATGTTGAGTAATTGTTCATCCCCTGCTTCTTCATCAGTTCACAAAATTATTTGTTGAAGGACTCTTTATCTTTGCCTGTCTGTAAATTTCTCGGTGTTCTCTCGTGCAGAAGATATACAAACGTAACAACATTTTGTCTGCTTGATGCTTAACTGGCGTTGCCCATGCAAACTTCGAGAACACATAGATGACATTCAACAAATATTTGTGTCCTTTATTCACCTTTTAGATCCCTATCAAGTTCTTTGAGTCCATTTCTACTAGATCTGCTTGCCATTGATCATCTATTTAGAGTGAGACGTTACTTCTTCTATTAAAGATCTTCTCGTCGGTTTGTGTATTTCGTTGATTATTTCTTCTCGACTTATCCTGAAGGACTAAGTAGAAAGCAGCTGCTGAAGCAGACTTCAGGCTGCGTCCGTCCGGTGTACTCGTCCACATCCATTCTTTTTGACAGAATTACTCTCTTTTGTTTTGCATGTGGTACAAAGACCATCAAAGCTTGGTCTTCCATATTTTGTTGTAGTTCGTTGTGGATGATATGCGTCGGTAAATGTTTTATTACAATTCAAACTCCAGATGTACTTAGGGTTGTACATTTATTAAGTTTAATTTAAAACCATCTGACAACAGTATTAGAACAAGTACACAAAATGACCAAAAATGTCTTCATCCTAGTTTTGTACTATTACATCTTCTCCCAGGGAGTGAGCTAGCTGTCTTGGTATGTTTCCACCAAACGAGTCGAAGACAATTTTCTTGTCGTTGTCTTTATAGTAACATATACAGTGTGTCTCAACGTTGTCAGGAGTGTCTAAATCTACTATTCCATATTCAACATTTCTTGGTTTCTTAGGCAGGTCATCTATTATGGAAACATCGGGAAAGTGCTTGATTTTCAACTGTCATGCCAACTTTTCTAGATCAAAATTTGATAGAGGTTTTCCATATTTTCTAGTTATTTTAAATTCTTTCCAAGCCATCTACACATGCTAGTAATCTTCCTCATTTATGATACAGACTTTCAACTTGTTGTGAAATTCTTTCTCCGGTGAAAGTTGTGTTTCTTCAAATTTATTTTAATAATCCATGTAATCATAGGGACAAACGCCTTTTTTCATCACTAGAACTACTAGATTCTCTGGGAAAAATTTTCTCACATTTGTCATCCACTTTTTCCTTCAGATTTGACAAAACATCCTCAAGACCGGATGCCACGAACCTGAAGCTGTCAATAAATCTAATATTCAAACCTCCTGTTTACTTGCTGAAGCAAAAATGGCTCTGAGCACTATGCGACTTAACTTCTGAGGTCATCAGTCGCCTAGAACTTAGAACTAATTAAACCTAACTAACCTAAGGACATCACACACATCCATGCCCGAGGAAGGATTCGAACCTGCGACCGTAGCGGTCGCTCGGCTCCAGAATGCAGCGCGTAGAACCGCACGGCCACTCCGGCCGGCACTTGCTGAAGCTGATGTATGTTCCTTCATTATTGGGAATCAAAGCTGTATCTTTTTCATCATAACCAAGTTCATTCATGAACAAATATGACTCATATCTAGTCAAACTGTGTAAATAAACTGATGAAAACATTGGATGCGTCAGATGTAGATTACACCAATTGCAAAGTGGAGAAATGTATTTTCCAGTCAGATTATCGTGATTGCGAACTACTTTGTTCTTTCGTGAGTATAGATTTTGACGGAGTGGACATTTTCTAGATTTATCATATACTAACTTCTGCACGTGTGAGTAGTCTCATTTCTTCAGTTTTAGAGTTAATTCTTCTGATTTCTTCAATCTCTACCTTCATACAATCAGTGAATTGTTTGACAGTTTTTTTCCTCGATAGATGAGTGGATCCTTGTAGTTTCCGTTGATGTACTTGATGTAGTAACGAAACCCACTTGGTTCATGTTTCTGATATTTCATCGTGTACGATACTTCTGGATTTGTTTGACAGTTGTCTGTCTTTAGTAACAAACTCTCAAAATCTGCATAAATGACGCAAGGAACATTCGTTGTGTGTGGACAGTTTGTGAAGAATATGTCTTGACCTTTCTTGGGTAATTCAAACGTTAGTGTTTTTCTTGAGTAGGGCAGTATGTTCGTCCAATTTTTTCTTACTGTTGAAGTGGAGTAGACACATGTCATAGAGAAGTTTTGCTTCTTTATGCTTTGAGACCTGTCTAGAAACAAGTCGAGACAAATCTTTTATCCAACAGTAATGGAAGCTCTCTCCTTCTCTGAAAAATAATAAATCTATGTGTTTTTCTCTCTTGGTCTTCGTTATTTTTAATCAGTGCACTTGATATTTCTCATCAAATGAATATACTTTGATGCACACGTTGATTTTTACCTCAACCTTGGGTTTGTCATGAACCACGAGTGGAAACTAAAAATTTTCAAGTTTTTCACTGATGTCGAGAGCAACGTTTTTGCATTTATTAACTCTGTGGGCCCTCTTTACTGGGAAGAAAGAAGATTTTAAAGACTACAGGAAGTGCTTTTGGACATAGTTCTGAACGTTTATGCAAACTTGCTTGGCTCTTTTTTTCCGGAAATTCAGTGAATGTTGATCCACCCATTGGAACATATCGATTGATTGCCAGTTGCAGGCTGCTAATTTTGTTTAACGACCAACCTGATCTACGGGCTTGGAAGTAAGACATTCTTGATGAAATCTCTCTTTTTAGTCTCCTGTAAAACGTGACTGAATTTCTTTCACACGCGATTCTGTAGTTTCGTGGTTGCAAACCAAGTTCCAGAGTTCTCTCATTTCGATGCACTCTGAACTCACAAAAGAGGAAAAGATTAACCTACAGTCTACGTTGAAAGTTTATTTGATTTTTAACGATTTTCATCATTTTCCTACTTGATGCATTCCCGAGAAATTTTGGTTCTAGTAAACTGAGGTTGTTCTCAAAATTTATTGTCTGTAGCCTGTTGGCAAACGCTGTGTTGACTAGGTATTTTTTTCCAGTTGTTCTTTTTCGTTGTCTCCCGAAGATACTCTTATGAAACGGGAAGATTTCATCATTTTTGGTGATTTCTTCCGGTTGTGTGGGCTCATCGCTTTTTAAGACTTCGTCCTCATTATCAAGTTTCGTGTAAAGTAGCTGTTTCCAAATATTTCTTTGAATGTTTCTTATATCATCGATATGTTTACGATAAAATACAATCAACTCATTTTTTCTCAGTCTGCTGTATCCCGTAAGTCCTCCGTCCTTATACTTGACGCGAAGTTGAGTTACGGTGAATCGCTGCAGCTGCTCAGTCATTTATAAGGAGAAAATTTAAAGAAAAAAATAATATCATGTTCGAGACGTCTGGCATACACCAGCAGATGAAGGGAAATCAAGAAGGAAGTGTTCTCTTCCGTCAGCTCACACAAGGCCGTCACTCGTGCTTATCAAGACCACGTCCTGCTGTCTCGTTCTTGCAACACACACGAGATAGCAGTTCTTTAAAGCCATAGATGTGTCTGTCGAGACATACGAAGTTTTTAACATGGGAGAATGAATACACTTAGACAGAAATTACTTTTTTTTAACGAAAATATGTGTGTACACACTCGCATTTATGTGTTGTCCGCACTTCATCGTGTCCTTAAAAGATACAAAATGAGAAGAAAATCACATGTTTGCACCAAGTAAACTGGCGAAAAAGGTTCAGTTTTGAATGAAGTTTTTACAGATGTGATATACTTTATATACGGTATTGAAGCACTTTTTCTTTGTCAAACTATACTCAAATACGCCGGCACGGTAGCTGAGCATGCTCGGTCAGAGAGCTGGTTGTCCTCTGTAATAAAAACAGAGTAAAGGAATCAACGACCAACTTGAACGAATATCATGTGACCTCAGCCCAGACCAAACTCAATGAACAATATCAAACAAAATGAAATAAAAAAATAGAAAAAAAATACGGTGATTGAAGGGAATAGCGATGATGAAGTCTTATATAACGTTATGTGTGGGGAGAGCATGCCTTTTAAGGACACGATCTTCATTTTCACCTGTGTACTGAATAACGACTTGAATGAATGAAGCACTTCAGTTAATACTGAAGATAGTCTTCGTGTGGAGCCACGTACACAGAGTTGGAGGCGTGAAATTCGGAGACGAGTGGATTTTGCATTTTTTATAATTTTTTCAAGAACAACAATAAAAATTCTTTATTTTTTTCTTTGTGAACCGTCGTAAACGGGATGTTATCTTTACCTTGAAAAATGTTTATTTTGGTAGAAATTGCTTGGGTGTTGCGCTAGTTTTATCAGTGATTTGACTGAAATTTTGAGTTTGTCGTAAATTGCGCTCATAACCCCAGTACTATTGGAGTATTGCTGGTTCCAAAAGGCGTTTTTGGCACACGGATACACGTTCTTGGCACCTGAAGAAAACGTATATCCTACAAATTTTGTCTCTTGCTTGCTTATGTAGAATTTGTCGTTTACCACCACCATTAGCGATGACAACTTCCTGCCGGAGACATCTGCTGGCGCTCGTCAGACCTGCAGTGTCACGTTTTGTGATGCACGCACCATGGCCTGTCTCTCTCGTAGGCCTCGGTCCTGGACACGGACATCAGTCTCCGACAACCAATGACACTTTCTGAGCGCCCTGCTACTGCGACATTTAACGTGATAGTAGCGGGGAGCGAGTAACTATTTCGGACGAGTTTAACAATCCTTAACTCCGTATTTAAATGCATACAAGTTCTCGGTAGCATACGACAAAATTAAGAGCTTTAGTGGTTACGTTTTCAATTAAATACTGATTTCCTGTGGTCGTGGATGGAACAGAGCGTTCGCGAAGTGTGGCAGACAAGACGAATAGTATATGATGTCACAATCAGGGCAGGTATATCTGGCAGAATAAGCCCAAACTCGACCGCCATTGTAAGTGGCTTCAACTGTAACACTTGCCCTAATATAGTGACACGTATATTAATTATATTTATATGACAACAAACGTTTAAAAGTAGCTTGTGATCTCTTATTTAAGTGATTATTTACAAAAGCAGATTTCCAAACGATCTGATGCGCTCAGTGCTGCCAACCAAAAGTATTACCCACTGCTTCGCTCGCGTCTCAGTAGTTTTGTTATGATGAGTGATGATGAGTAAGTAAGCTAGTAATTTTACGAGATGTTTGTGTATATAGTGGTGTAAAAACGTGTCTACATAAATGCATGCCATGCCGTTATGTAGATACATAATGAAAGTGCTTCTATTAGTTTGGTTTATGTCGGATCTGAAAGCATGCATTATATGTTTTTATTATATTAAAAAACTTCCTCGATTCGTTACATTCATGATGAATTCGTATTTTTTGGGGTTTCTGTGGCTGACCTAGTACTCGATGTGAGATTTTGCCATCAGAGCATCACATACCAACCCTTTCTCTCTTCCAATTTAATGCGTTATGGCGCCTACATGTTTGATCCATCCCCTATGATGACTAGTTTTTGATTACCATAGTCAGTTAACAGATCATAATCAAATGCAGCTTCTCTGTTCGTTGTAAAGCCTTCAATAAAGATGGCGTCGTTGGGAGACTTCAACCGTCTTGAAAGCTGTAAGCGACGCGTGACGATCGGCGTCTAAAAATTCAACGTGCTTGTAACCCTTCTAATGTCTCTGTAGCTCGTAAGGCCACCTGACGGTCTGCTTCCAAGTTGTGGTGGACATGAGATTGCTCTGATGTTTGTTGGACTCGAGTAACTTTCAAAGCTTGAACTCTCTTACAATTATGCGCAAAATCAGACTTACATTAGCGAGACTTATAGTAACACCGGTGTTAAACGTGGTTCTCGGGCTTACCGTTCGATTTTATTGTTGTATTTGCTGCAAAAGTCTACAGCTATGCCAGCTGGTGTAAGAACTCAATGTCTTAAATCACGCACACAGTAACAATGGATTTGCGCTGTTACTGAATAATATACAGACACTAACAACGGAGACTCCCCATCGCACCCCCTCTCAGATTTCGTGGTGAAACGGCTCGGTGGAGAACCCGTCAAAAACTGAACAAATATCACGTATGAAAAGAGGAAGAAGGTGTACTGAACTTTGAAAAATGAAGCTAAATAGAAACAGTATACAGTCCGAGCTCAGGATGTGCAACATTTTGTAAATTGCAAGACTCACGGCGTCATGGCTGTGTGGACACAGTATTGGAATGCAAGGTGACAGATCCGTGTGAAAATCTTCCACGTACACAATTTTTTTTCACAAAATTATATACTTTCCGTCTGGTCACTGACGAGACTGTTCTCCTTCTGTAGTCTTCGCAATTGTCATACAATACATTGAATACATAATTGTAAGATGTCAGGCAAATCCAACACCTTCCATGAAAACCCTGACATGATAAGCAAATCCAGTAGTATGTCACATAGCTCCGAATAAATCGTGACATTAAATTAACCAAAGTAATACAAGTAACAAGTGAGCAAATGGAATACCAAAGAATAACATAAGAATGCCTAAATGAATGTCATACCTTCCCACCGTGAGACAGACGCAGTTCCGAGGGGAGAAACGAGAACAGAAACCGAGAGCAGAACCGTGTTAAGCTGGAAGGCCCAACGATAAGGGACGGACGGACACCCATGTCGCCAGCTAACTGCTAGGACCACACCACCCGCAAGTTTTAGCGTGAGACTTTTTCGCGCCTCTGTTACGTTGCAAACTTTAAAAACATTGCGCCACCACGAAAAGTATAACGTTTCTCATTGGATAGACAGAATTTTTGTAGGCGGAGCTTAAGGTTAACATTGAGACCCTGATTGGTCAGATGAAAACACAGCCAGATAGTTTTTTTTAAACCAACTTCGGTAAATTGTAGTAAGGAGAAGTTAGGAGAGAGTTTCTTCGGAGACGGCGAGCTGGACGGAGCTGCACTTGGCGCCGCTCCCTGACGAACACCGACAAGGTAATGAACGCACACGATGCCTCATTTTTGAACACATAAGGCTTCACTCCGAACTGCAGAAGTCTCATCTGTTACAACCCCTTTTTGCGTAATACTAGTGTCGATCGTCAATTAAAGCTCATGGTGTTCACATTTGCCACTTGAAGTAAAAATATGAAAGGCGATGATTTTTCTGTTATATAATTATTGAGAAGCTACATCAGCCACTGTAATTTACGGCAAGTTAGATAAGTAATTAAAGATAATTGAGGGTCACTGTAGACCATTTTGATAGTTTTCTCTTTTGTGAAACTTAATTTAAACCTAGATTATAGATGTGATATGGCATAGGTCATCCTTCGATCCATTGTAGAATTTGGAAACCCATTCAGGGAATATTCGTTCACATTTTTGTTGAACGCAGAAGGTTTTTACCATCCTGTATTAAAACATTTCTTTTTATCAATAGTGCAATTTATAAACGATGTTTTGTGAGTAGAATGAAATTTCCAATGGTAAACTTAACTGCTATTTCGACGTTATTTTACCAGCTAACTAAAAATAGGAAAGTCTTGAACCCCTTCCACTAAATTTAGTTGGTATTAAGATTCCTTTACAGGGAGTGCAGTGGAGCTCACGCTGAAATCATTAAGTATTTGGTTATATCATCGCTAGTCTCACTGAACTCTTCTGAATTCTACATGTCATGTGTGGTCTGGCGTCTCCTTACCAGCAACAGGTCCCAGGTTCAAACTAGTCAATTCCCTAAAAAACACGCTCAGAGCGTCATTGCGCGAAAGTGGTAGGGAGACACGATATAGAACAAACAGACACCATGCAGAATGTTTAGAAAATGGCGACCCTGCCAGGATGGTAAAATACCATGATTGAAGGTCGACCACATGCCTAACTAGGTCAGAAAAATATCCTGTTGAAAAATTTTCGTAGTAAAAATTTTTTTCTTAAAGTTATACATAGTCGAAAACAGTAGCTGCAGCAACAGATAGTAAGAAAGTATTCAACAAAAGTGAGACATTCATTCTGGGAGAGACAATAGTATAATTAAGTTATGAATTTTAAAAATTGTTAGGTTAAGTTTTCTCTCCAATGCAAGCGCACAGATGGCGGATACATCGTTGACAAGTTGGTTCTGACCCAACAAGTAAGTGAATGGATTGTCAGTCTTGGTAGTGTCAAGTCGTGTGAACAAAAAGTTTATGAAACACGTGAGATCGTATAAGCGCATGTTGGCTCGAAGTAGGGCGTGTGAATTGCTTTTAAAACAGAAAATAAGGGATTCGGAAAGATTAGCAATGACAGATCGAGACCTTGACCGAATTAAGGTAGAGACCCAGCATGAAAATGGACAGAGAATAGAGGACAGTACAAAAGACGATGCAGTATCGCGAGAAATAGGATATATAACGCACCATAACGAGGATAATGTACGTCAAGGCACAGAAAACCTAGGTCAGCATACGACAGAGTAGCAGGAAAGTAGAGAGACAGTCGATGAGGATTCTAACTTGCGTCTTGAATACGTAGAAGCCATAGTACAAGTAATCAGAGCTCCCTCACCACAGAGTACAAGGAATGCGAGCAGAAACGTGTCACAGCACAGTTCAATGCAATCGGTTGCGAACCAACACTTGGGCGAAAACACATAGCGTAGGACGTCGGAAGAAAACGCAATAGAGCCCACCAATCTGGCAGAATTATTACAATTAATTATGGAAACCATGACAAGGCAAAATAAAGAAATTGCGAACCAAATTAAAATTCAAAATACAGAAACGACGAAACAAATTGCAGAAACCACGAGACAAATGCGTGAGATTAAAGAACAAAACAAAAAAAGTCAGTTACACGTAAGTCATATTGAAGACGAGGCAAAAGAATCTCGAGAAGTGATAGGAAAATTAATAACAGGTCACAATCAATTGAGAACAGACATTGACAAGGTACAAGCGGACGTACAAACATTGCGTAATGACACTCAGGACGAGATCAAAACATTACATAACAACACCCAGGAAGAAGTCAAGAAACTAGAGAAACGGATAAACGTAATTACTAGACAAGCAGCAGATACAGCGCGTGAAATTGTTGAAAACAATGTGTTACACAAACGTATCACAAAAGCAGCGCTGAAAAGATATGATAAGCGCATAGTCAAAATAGAAGCGCAAACGAAGCGACAATTTCAGAAATTGCGAACAGAGTTGTTGCAAACCATTGAAGAGCGTAGTGAACAGGATTGAACAAGCACAGAGTCTGCAACCACATCCGTATCTGTAACAGCACCGGAAAAAAAAGCAATTAACGAAGATATTACGCATTTGCGATTCCAATCACAGGCGGAAAGTAACATACGTGACAATGGAAAGCCAGGTCGCGAAGAGTACAGTGCAATGCATTCAGCTACACGTTCACAACCGATCGAAGAAAATTATTGCGTACCACTCCAGCGAAACTACGCAAGGGTAGGCGAAAGTTACAGTGGACAATATCCAATGGATCTACCACAACCGGAAAGAACGACGGGAGAAATGATCTGAAACAAAAGTGGCGAAGAATCGCGAATTTCATATGGAACTATGACGAAGTACGACAACGATCATTTCCTCACAGTCAGAAAATTTCAACACTTTCGAGAAGGAAACTCATTACATCCACGAACTTTTATTGATCAATTCCGAGTAGGATTACCAGAACACTTGACGCTAGCACACAAATTAGACTTTATATGTGCACACATGTCAGGAACAGTCGCAGAAACCATGCAGAATGTTGCAGCGACAAGCCGATCGTACGAAGATTTCAGAGAGAAGTTTCTCTCACGATATTGGTCCAGCGAAGCACAGAACAGAGTGAAGTACGAATTATTACAGAACCCATATTTTGAAAATTCAGGAGAGAAGAGTCCCGTGAAATTTTTCGAAGTAATGGCAAAGAAAAATCAATGCTTAGCTGTACCATACAGTGACGGAGAGTTGATTAAATTATGCGCGATGAAGCTACCATTGAAATTCCAGCAATCATAAGTAGGTCGCGGAGGCAATGACGTCGAAGCATTTAAAGGTATTCTAAGGGAACTAGAGTTCATATTTTCGGAAGATGACGCAAGAAAAAGTGGAAGCGCACGTGAAAACGAAAGCAAAAAGCAGTGGAATACACAAGACACAGTACGAAGAAACAATAATTACGAACCATGTGATAACTTCGCACCAAGAAACGGCAATAGATTTCAACAAAGAACCTGTTATGGATTTAGAAGAGAATATAGCAATAACTATAATTCACCCAGAAACGGCAACAAATATTACAGAGGGAATAACGACAACCGGAACGGGTACTGGAGAACCAAGAGACCGACAAATTATCAACAAAGAAACCACTATCAACAAGCTGAACAAGAAAAGAGAATACACATAGAAGAGGTGGAGGTAAGACCACCAAACCCCGATAAACGTTCGAATTGACAGCTAAGCGCCCATGCCAAAGAGAATGACGCACTGACCCAGGACAATTGCAGCACCTTGAACAGAGAAGTAAAAATCTTATCACGAGAAGAGAAGAAGGAAGAAACAAATCCGCAGGGACCAGATGAAAACGAAGACAAGAAAATAACAATATCGTGTTGGGACGAAATTAATTGGGAGAATACTGACGATGAAGATGAATTACCAGAGACATGCACAACGAATGTAGGAGGAAAGGACGAAGTAATGAGTATTGCAGAGCTATTTGAGATGGAAACCAGGGAAAGCGAATTCAATGAGGATAATGCGCAGTCGACAGAAGTTGAAAATAAGTTACGAGTGGGCACACAACCAAACGTATATAATGAAGGGAGTTATGAAGCGATAATTAGAGCATTTAGATGCGATTATGTGGAAGTAGCGACGAAGAAGGAGAAGATAGATGAGGATGAGGAAAAAGTAGAGAATGTTGAAGAAAGCATAAACGGAGGAAGAAATAGAGAAGAGGAAATAAAAGAGAGAGAAGTAGCAGTCGAAGCTTATCCTACAGAAAGTTCGAGTTCACAAGGGAAATTCCTAAAAAGACTCATGTATGATTCAGTGGAGGATTCGTTGATGCAAGAAGAAGAAGAACAGAACCAACCCTTTCAAATTCAACCAATTGTGAAGGCCATGGTAAAGCATATCCCAGTCAATATTGTAATTGATAGCGGAAGTGAACTGACTGCGATCTCAGAAAATTTATTCATGCAGTGTAATGCCAATGAGGAATTGCCAGTTCTGAAAACATATAAGATTAAAGTAAGAGGTCCTATTAGAAACAATGCTGCAGAAGTTATGAGACAAACAAGGTTAACTCTTTCATGCCAAGCTCAAAAGATCGAAGCCAACTTCGTGATTATACTTAAACTAACTGTTGATTTGATTATAGGTGCAGATTTTTTAAATGAGAGACGAGCGGTGTTAGATATGGGGAAAGGTAGCGTAACATTCAGGAATGTCACACTTCTCTTTGAGCAAAAGCTAAAATTAGAAGAAATACCAGTTATAAACAAACAATTAAGGATGATGCGAGATAAAGAGGATGAAGAATTACAATGGTATGCACAAAAGGGGGAATCGCCTCAACTCATGTTAGAATTCCATAAAGAAATCGACGAAAAATTGCAAGAAGTTCAAGGTATTTCGGAACACAGTAAAAGAGAATTAGAGGGTATTTTACAAGATAAAGCAGAGGTACTTTTACCTAAGACTGGCTGTATTAAACGCTTTCAGTACAAGTTTGAAGAGTAATTTTATTACTGGTAAATAATCAGCACAATATTTCAAGATTATGTTGCAGATAAGATCGTTCGGGGAAAGAAGAATGAAGAGAGAGGAAGGTGGGAAAAAGAAAGTAGTTTCAATAATAACACCAATAGTACCATAGAGTAAGGTGAAGGGATAAAGTGCAGATAGTCTAACAGCATGAAATACTAAAATGCTATACACCATGACACTACACAAAAAATAAAACTAAAACGAATTTGAGGATTTTTGTAGAAGTTAAGATTCAAAATATCTTAGAATTGTAACATGGAAAGGGCGCCAAAATTTGTAAAGCTTTTTAGGAAGGCGCAAAATAATGTAGGTACTAGACATACGTTAGATGACTATAAGTAAAACTTTTTGTAAGAACCATTGTAAAAACTCCAGCAAGGACGAGATGCAACAACCCACAAGTTGCAACGCGAGAAGTATCAAAAAGAAAAGGACGTAATTAGCAAGACACGATTCCTACAAGGCAGAAGTGTCGAGAGAAGGGAAAGGACAGTGAGACCAACAGAGGGCCCTCGTAGAGTGGGCAATAAATTTGACTGCTGGGCGGAACCCTGCTGGGATGGAACATGGACCCGCACAGTAGGGGAGCCCTGCAGAGACGGGACGCCGAACGCCGGAAAAGTTTCCGAGCGCCCCCACTCAGTGCAGCGAGCAAAGAACGGCCCGATGAAAAGACCGCTTGGGCAAGCCACCACTGGCAAAAAATATGTGTAAAAGTCACACTACCGCTATTAAACAGCAAGATGATGCACGAAACTGAAGAAAACGTCCACAAACTAAAAATGACACGCCCAAACAATTTATCAAACAGTTACTAAGAGGAGAACTTCAAAGCGACTAGTTATCAATAAATATTTCCATATCCTGCCCAGAGAAGAACCAAGAATCAAGTAAGATGCAGAGAAAAAGCAGGAAGAACAGAAGTTGAAGATTCGCAAGATTGAGACCAAGAAAGAAGATGGGTGAAGAATAGACGACATACCTTCCCAAATCCCTATCCTATTGTAAACTTGTCGTCTGCGAAGTATTACAACGAAAAACGTCCGCTTTCAGCGACACATAACAATGACTTTCACGCATACAACACCAGTAAATCATGAGATTCTGCACTCACAGCTCCATTCCATTATGGGAACTCCACAACAGCAACACACCCTTGCAAAGCCAACAAGGAATGACGAACGAAGCTGTACATCAAATACTTGCCCACATCCATCTCGCTCAAGTCCATCACCTTCGTGCAAAACCATTCGCCAACCTCATGCTTAAACATTCATAGGATTGTGTGAAATCAAATTATGTGATGTAGGAATTGTGCAAAAGAAATATGTGAAAAACTAAATAAGTTAAGCACACCAGACAGCTATTAAACTACAAAATAACAGTCATTGACTATGGACTTAAATAAAAAATAGACTATCGATAAAAATAAGTCATTTGTTCTGAAATGGACAGTATATAAAGAACAAAAGTGAGGCATAATAAACACTAAAACTATATGCCACTTATTTTCTCCTCATAAAAATAAAAGAATAACTATAATTTACTTATTTTCTCCTTATAAAAACAAAGAATAAAAATTATCTTGTTGGATGTTTTCCCTTTATTTTAACATTAGTATCATTTGTTAGGATAATATCTCAATACTTGTGTATGTATATTTCTTTGTCAAAGCAATTCTTCGAAATAATTCTTATTTGTTAGTGTAACAATGTTGAAATGACTGTCTAGAAACAAAAACATTTTACTTGTACATGATATTTAGAAAATGTGTTAGGAACAGATTTTACTTAATTACTCATTTATAAAAACAATATTAATAAGAAAATCGATGTGAAAGACTCCTCACTTTCGATAACAAACTTCTTAAAAAACAAACTTCACACTTAAATGAAGAAAGAAAATAATTAAAAATTAATAATAAGTTAAAAATATTCTTCTCTTGTCATTTTTAATTATAATGTGGAAGAATATCAAAATATAAATTAGTAGTACAAACTAGCATAGAACAGAATAATGTGGCAGAACAGTAGGCAACAAAATTTAGATAAAGAAATAATTTTTGTCTGACTTAGACAACAATTCAATCATTGCCTAACTTCAGTACAAAAATTAAGTTCGAAGGGTGGTGATATGTAAGGTGTCAGGCAAATCCAACACCTTCCATGAAAACCCTGACATGTTAAGCAAATCCAGTAGTATGTCACATAGCTCCGAATAAATCATGACATTAAATTAACCAAAGTAATACGAGTAACGAGTGAGCAAATGGAATACCACAGACTAACACAAGAATCCCTAAATGCATGACATACCTTCCCACTGTGAGACAGACGCAGTTCCGAGGGGAGAAACGAGAACAGAAGCCGAGAGCAGAACTGTGTTAAGCTGGAAGGCCCTACGATAAGGGACGGACGGACACCCACGTCGCCAGCTAACTGCTAGGACCACACCACCCTCAAGTTTAAGCGTGAGACTTTTTCGCGTCTCTATTACGTCAAGACCACCCCCCAGCCAATGTTAAAAGCGAGAGCCATCCAGAAGAACAGTATAGATCTTACGATAACGTTAAAAGGACCACACCAGCTGCAAGTTTTAGCGTGAGACTTTTTCGCGTCTCTGTTACGTTGCAAACATTAAAAACATTTCGCCACCACGAAAAGTATAACGTTTCTCATTGGATAGACAGAATTTTTGTAGGCGGAGCTTAAGGTTAACATTGAGACCCTGATTGGTCAGATGAAAACACAGCCAGATAGTTTTTTTTAAACCAACTTCGGTAAATTGTAGTAAGGAGAAGTTAGGAGAGAGTTGCTTCCGAGAGGGCGAGCTGGACGGAGCTGCGCTTGCCGCCGCTCCCTGACGAACACCGACAAGGTAATGAACGCACGCGATGCCGCATTTTTGAACACATAAGGCTTCACTCCGAACTGCAGAAGTCTCATCTGTTACAACCCCTTTTTGCGTAATACTAGTGTCGATCGTCAATTAAAGCTCAAGGTGTTCACATTTGCCACTTGAAGTAAAAATATGAAAGGCGATGATTTTTCTGTTATATAATTATTGAGAAGCTACATCAGCCACTGTAATTTACGGCAAGTTAGATAAGTAATTAAAGATAATTGAGGGTCACTGTAGACCATTTTGATAGTTTTCTCTTTTGTGAAACTTAATTTAAACCTAGATTATAGATGTGATATGGCATAGGTCATCCTTCGATCCATTGTAGAATTTGGAAACCCATTCAGGGAATATTCGTTCACATTTTTGTTGAACGCAGAAGGTTTTTACCATCCTGTATTAAAACATTTCCTTTTATCAATAGTGCAATTTATAAACGATGTTTTGTGAGTAGAATGAAATTTCCAATGGTAAACTTAACTGCTATTTCGACGTTATTTTACCAGCTAACTAAAAATAGGAAAGTCTTGAACCCCTTCCACTAAATTTAGTTGGTATTAAGATTCCTTTACAGGGAGTGCAGTGGAGCTGACGCTGAAATCATTAAGTATTTGGTTATATCATCGCTAGTCTCACTGAACTCTTCTGAATTCTACATGTCATGTGTGGTCTGGCGTCTCCTTACCAGCAACAGTCCCAGGTTCAAACTAGTCAACTCCCTAAAAACACGCTCAGAGCGTCGTTGCGCGAAAGTGGTAGGGAGACACGATATAGAACAGACACCACGCAGAATGTTTAGAGAATATGACTCATGTGGTGAGAATATATTACCGTCGCAAGTAAATGTGATGAGTAGAGAGAGCAGGCGACATGTCCCATTGACCTCTCGGAGAACTGAAGACAGCAAATAAACAGGTGTGAACTATGCTAGAATAAAAGAATTCAAGGGTTAAATGATCCAAGCGCAACACAAGAGTCTTTGCATGTGGTGCTTTTGTAGAACAAGCAGGAAGTACATACGTGTGGAGGTCCCTTCGTTACACTTCGCTGTTGCAAACGCACGTTACGCCACGACACAGACACAAATTCGAATACAGCGAACAGACACGGCAATGACCGGACGGAAAGTTGATAATTTGGTAAAAAAGGGGTGGGGGTAGGAAGGAGACTTGAACACGCATCTCCCCCTGTGTAGTCCAGTACCGCGACCACATAACCACGACGACATTGCTGCTCAAATTCGCTCGATGTTGCACATCTTGAGTTACGACCGTTCACTGTTTCTATTTTTCTTTTTTTTTCACAGTTCAGTACACCTTCTTCCTGTTTTCATGCTTGATCTGTGTTCAGTTTTTGACTGGCTGTCCTCTGAATCACACTACCACGCAATCTGACGGAGGTGCGATGGCGATTTTCTCTTGGAAGAGCCCACCGATCATCGCTGCAGCTTCGTCTGCATGCACTCACGCATACCATATTTAAAAAGTTAGTAATATCCAAAGAGATACAACTTTCTAAAGTAAGCTATAGTCTTCCTCGGGGTTCAAGCTCATACCAAATACTATCGGAATCGATTCAGCGCTAGAGTCGTGAAAACATAGCCGTTACTTCTGTAATAAATAATACTGGTATTAGTATGGATGTATGGATTAAACACACTGAGAATTGAATAAGCAATGTCTATTGATTACACGTTGAATCATATTACGTAGCACAAATGGCTCTGAGCACTATGGGACGTAACTTCTAAGGTCATCAGTCCCCTAGAACTTACAACTACATAAACCTAACTAACCAAAGGACATCACACACATCCATGTCCGAGGCACGATTCGAACCTGCGACCGTAGCGGTCGGGCGGTTCCAGACTGTAACGCATAGAACCGCTCAGACACTCCGGCCGGCCTTACGTAGCACACATCAACCAACAATAGCATTTCCACAAATGTGATCAAATTCAAATGTGAAAGAGTAAATAGCTTTTTCAAAGAGTTTATTTGCGCAATTTTCCTCAAATCAAAAAATATCTTGCACTGTACATTTTGTTAAGTATCCTGTCTTCGTCATCTGGGTTCAAGCTATCTCACGGCAAATTTCATTGGTAATGGTTCAGCGGTTTAGTCATGAAACGTAACACGGTTAGTTTCATTAGTATGGACGTATGGACTTGCATAAATTAAACACGTTAAGGATTGTATAAGCATTGTATTCTAGCTGTTACCCACGGCTACACTCGTGTATCTGTAAAATGAAATGAAATGTGCGTATGGATTTATTGGTCGGGAAACCCCGGTTGGGATGTTCGGACGTTTGGTACAAATCTTTATTTGACGCTACTTCGATGACTTGCACGTCGGTGATGGTAAAATGATGATGAGGACAATGCACACACCCAGACACGAACGAAAAAAAAATCCCACTCTGATGGAAATTGAACCCGAGAAACCATGATGGGCTAACAACAACGCTTACCGCATTACCCTGAGCCGTTCACGCGAATCTCAACCCAACAAATAAATTATAAGCGACACATGCAGCTCACGGCTAAAATGTCACGGGTTTATGACTGATATTAGTTTGGAAGCATGGATTAAAGGCGTAGAGGACTGTATAAACATTTTCATTACGATATTATTACGTCGAACGTAATTATCAACCAATAAACGTAATTTCACAAATGTGATAAAGTTCGAATGTGAAAGAGTAAATATCTTTTCCAAAGAGTAATTATTGCACCATATTTCGCGTTATATTTTTTAAATCAATACATATATTGTACTAGACACTTTCTAAAGTAGCCTATGTTCTTTCTCACTGTTCAAGCTAACTCCAAACCAAATTTTATCAAAAGGAGCAGTACTTCAGTCGTGAAAGCGTAACAGACAGAGTTACTTTCGCATTTATGATGTTAGTATGGATTGTAGTATCACAGATGACAATCACTTCCAAGAACCAATTTATTGTTCGACTATAAGTGTATCATTCACTTTAATTTGTTGCCTACTGCAATCACATGACTTCGTGTGAAATATGGACTTCTTGTTTTAAAATTGTTGGCTTTAACTGCAGTGAACGTTGTTATATGACTGACTTGCTAATTTTCTATTTGTCCTGTTTGCTAGGTAAGCCCATGACTACTGATCTAAAATTGCGGAGACAACTAAATTAAAAAAAAAAAACACTGTTTCAAATATTTCGCCCTAGATTGTCTTCTATTATCTATTTTCAGCCTGCAACATATATAAAGCGGTGAAAAACGAAGAACGAGAAGTTAACGGCGAATAAAGTTTCACCAAGTTCTTCTGCATCCCGCTCGCAGGACTATTTCTTGTGACGAGTTAATGACAAAAAGAAGATAAAGGAGTTTAAAGGACAAAGTTACGCCGAATGAGAGCACTGAAAGGCTCTCAGCTTTTTTCACTTGCCTGACCTATTTTATTCCCGGAGCAACGTGGCGGAGTGCATAACCCTCGGGAAAACGGAACTTCGGTTGACCCATGTCAAGTGTCACATTCCCGCTAGACTGAATGGTGTCATTAGGGTGATAACTAAGTTGTTACCAAGTGTCACACTACACTTGCTTCTTACAGATTGGATCAACGATCGAGTATTACGGAAATACTCCGAGAACTCTAATCTGACTCTCTGGAGAAAAAACGTTCTTTCAGCGAAACACTGTTGAATAAGTCTAGAGAAAAGGCGTTAGCGACAGGCTGCAGAAACATTCTACTGCCACCAAATGGTTCAAATGGCTGTGTGCTCTGTGAGGTCATCAGTCCCCTACACTTAGAACTTCGTAAACCTAACTAACCTAAGGACATCACACATATCCATGACCGAGGCAGGATTCGAATCTGCGACAGTAGCAGCGGCGTGGTTCCGGACTGAAGTGTCTTGAACTGGTCGGCCACAGCGGCCGGCTACTGACACCAGTCCAACATACACCTCGCTTAAGGACTACAAGGACAAGATAAGTGAAATCACGTCTCATACGAGAGCATACAAACATCGTTTCTCCCTCGCTCCTTTTGCGAATGGAACAGGAAAGGGATGTGACTAGCTGTGGTGTACGGTATCCTCTGCCATAGACCGTATGGTGATTTGCAGAGTATGTTTGTATCTGTAGGTGTAGATGATAATCACAACAGCGTTTGTACGTTTTCGAAAAGAAGTCAACACACTGCTATTCTGTCACCAAGATAATGAATATAATTGGAAGAACGTCATCATCGAATCACCAAAAGGTGTTACAATTGATATTGTACACAGGCAACTAGTCTCAATCGAGAGACTATCTTCAGGTCATAGATTAACAATACGAGGGTCGCTTAGTAAATAAAGCCCCACATTTCCTTCTCAAAACAGATTTATTCTTTTGTATTGAAATTTGGTCATAATATCAATCAACATTTATTTTACATGTAATTCTCTACGTAGTCTCCTTCACATTCTGTGGCCATACGTCAGCGATGTGTAAGAGCATTTATTCCCTGTTGGCAAAAGCTCTTGTCCCGTGCTCGTAGCCGTGCTTACAGTGCCTGTATTTCGCTCTGATCATGTTGGAAGTGTGTCGCGGGTAGAGGACCCTGAAATCGCACAAACACGCGGAAGTCTTTCGCCGCCACATCTGGGCTACAGAGTGGATTAGGAAATGTTGGTCATCCCAGTCTCACGATGTGTTCCCACCTTCTGAGACCTGTGTGTGTCCGTGCATTGTCATGTTGTAGCAATATTTGTTCTGGATTCTCGACAGACCGGGCACGGTTCTGAGTTCTATTCGAAGTCTTTAAATATGTCTCTGGGTTAATGATCGGCACTTTTGGCAACACATCGATGAAAATGACACCATCGCAATGTCGAAAGATTGAAATCGTGATTTTGCTGGCAGACGGGGCTGCTCCAATTTCTTCTTTTCTGGTGCTTGCTGGTAATGTCGCTCCGGTGACCGCTTCTTTATTTCTGGCTGAAAGTGAAGCACTCAGGTTACGTTACATGGTAACGATACGTGACCGAAAGGCCTCCCATTGGCCTCTAACTCCACCAGCAGTTCAGATGAAGTGGCGCTTCTATGAATCTTGTACTCTGTTGCGTGCGTTCGTGGAACCGATCTTGAGCACACCTTTAAGCGTACAAGAGTCTGATTCACTGCACACACACTTCCAATGATCACTTACTGCTGCAGAGCCATTTGTCGAATTGCGACGCGCTGGACTATATGAATAACTGCATCCGCGCGATTCAACATGTAGGGAGCAGTGACTGCTACAGGAATTCCGGAACGTGGCAGATAAACCAGTTTAAGTTAGCTTGTATATTAGGTACCATGTATCATCATTAGGATGGATTAATGTAAAAAATAAATCATTCATGTTGAAAACTGAGTCGAAGTATAGTTTAGATTATTACTACAGATTCTTCTCGACAACAAAAGGAATACTTCGATAAAGTGACAACAGCGGTAGTAGTATTGTGTCGTTTCCCCGTGTTCGTCCACTAAAGTGTGTCTACACACCGTTTATAATTCTTAATAATTTGGTTCAACAACTCAGGTAATTCAGTCGATAACTGTTTTTAAGAGTGTGTAATGCATCTCGAGTGAACAATTGTGTATAAACTCCGTTCAAAGTGCGATGTTTGGGACTCAGTAACGGACATCGGACGTATTCCTTTATAACGACCAAAGTGCGTGTTGTGTAAAAATCTGTTTCACGAGCTGCCTGCTAATACTTCTGCAATACATATCTGAATTAGTACTACAACTAATCTGTTGGAATCTTTAATTTTTCCAATTGCTTTGAAAACTGCTGTACTACGGTCGCAGGTTCGAATCCTGCCTCGGGCATGGATGTGTGTGATGTCCTTAGGTTAGTTAGGTTTAAGTAGTTCTAAGTTCTAGGGGACTGATGAACACAGCTGTTAAGTCCCATAGTGCTCAGAGCCAAAAACTGCTGTCTGCATGTGGAACGCGCAAAAACTTACGAAAATATTTTTAAATTTAGGCATTTCATTCTCGTGAATTTGTAAGGCCATTTTGGCCATAGCCAAATCATATGTCACGATAATCGCTTGTAGTCCACTTTTAAGCTATCTGTCGGGCCATTGGAAATGGTTCATTTATGACAGCATAAGACGTTGGAGAAGAATTTAATGGAGGCAAGTAGGAACTTTCGAGTTCCACCATCATCCGTTAAAAATCATAAAGTTGATTCCCAATCAAAAGTGAAAACAATGAGTTCCCGACAGAGACATTATTCATAACAGATCATTATCAATGGCTTTCTCTGTGGCTCCTTTGTTTCGGTCAGTTACACAGTTAAAGAATCGACGGTAAGCATCTGCATACTTGCTCTCGTTTTAAGTACTATGCTCGTACTCCTCGTGAAATTTTATCAAAGCGTCGTCTGTTTCGTGAAGAAAGTCTATATCCTTTTTCGCTGACGGCTGACGACGAATGTCAACACACAATAACCCAAGTTCCATACATCGGTATCTGTCTCAAACCCATAAACATGTCGAGTTTTGTGCCTAAGAACTACGATTTGTGGACAGCATTGGTTTTCTGTTATCATTTAAAGAAAACTGCTGCAGAATCGCATCGAAGTGTTGTCGAAGCTTTCGGTGAACGTGCTCTTCGGAAAACACAGTGTTTCGAGTGTTTCAAAAAACTCAAAAGTAGTGATTTTGACGTGAGAAACAACGAGCGCTGGAAACCACCGAAAAAGTTCGAAGACAACGAACTGCAGGCCTTATTGGATGAAGATGATACTCAGACTCAGCAGGAACTCGCGGAACAATTGAATGCGACGCAGAAAGCCGTTTCTCTTCGGTTGAAAGCTGTGGGGAAGATGCAGAAAGTGAGAAAATGGGTGCCGCATGAAATGAATGAAAGACAGGAAGCAAATCGAAAGACCATTTGTGAAATGCTGCTCTCCAGATACAAAAGAAAATAGTTTCTCTATCGAATAGTGGCGGGTGATGACAAATAGATATATTTTGAGAATCCTAAGCGTCATAAATAATGGAGGAATCCAGGAAAACCATCGACATTCACTGTCAAGACCAAATCGCTTTGGAAAGAAGACAATGCTATGTGTTTGGTGGGACCAGAGGGGTGTCGTCTACTATGAGCTGCTAAAATCTGGTGAAACCGTTAACACCGATCCACTGACTGGTTCGCTTCAAAAGACTTTGGCGTGGCATACATAACCTGACGCAGAGGTGGGAGGAATGTGTAAATAGGAATGGAAATTATTTTGAATAAAACATTGTTTATCAGTTTCAAACAACAGGCTTGTAATTATTGCAACGAGATTCCGGTTTCATGCTTCTACACCTGGTAAAATGGAAGAGTTGAAGGAGTCGTAGCATCACTCATCATGATCCTCGTTTTTTGCATGGAGAAATTGATAGATTGTTCGAACTGTGGCGTGCATTGTATTTTTTCCTGAAGCATCATCAACGAATCGATCAAAATTAACAAACGTTGTGTGAGTGATGTGTTCATTTACAACGTCGATAGCCGCTGATATTATTTTATTACCTTGGACTTCTGTATAGCTCACTTCCGTCTTCAGCTAAATTATATAGTCTGCCCGTATCTGCTGATTGTCGTGGTTACTTGACGAGAATTTGTTACAAATGTTATGACAAATCAGAGAATGAAATTTTTCGCAAGCTTACGTCCATTGAGGTATAATTGGTGGAGTTGTCGTGACGTCACAGAATTCAAGCAGGTGTCCGCCATGTTAGTTGCCCAAAATATTAGTTATTAGTGCTAGTGTTTTGATGATAAATGCTAGGTTTCATCATTTACAGGTATATTAATCATTCTGATTGTAGTCTTAAGTGTAAAGAAATTACATTTCATTCATAAGTGGACTAGTTCAAGTGATATTTCCTTTTTATGTACATGAATTTTGGTTGCACTGTTTACTTCTACTATACTGATTTTATTTGTGCCGTTAACTTTAAATTTCCTGCCAGTTTCAACTCTTTAAGCTCTGTTGGCGAACGCTGTGAGAAAGAAAGATTGCAAACTGATCAAATAGCAAAACCTGTTCTCGCAATTTTTGGGTGGAGGACATAGACCGAAAATCAATTTCGTCAATCCGTATAAAGAAAAATACTGGATTATGATAGCAACCTTTTCGTATTACATGCTTTTCTTCTTGGTTATTCGAAAAGTATAACAAAAGGGAAGTTACATTAACGAGGCGAAATGCGTCGTATTACAGGACCGAATGTGCATTTGAGATCAGAAAAATGCTGAAAATGCCTTACTGGCGATCTGTTACCTTGAAAGCACAGAAAAATTTTCTGCTTAAAACAACTGTTGTGTTCACACAACAGATATTAAGAATTAGAAGCAATCCTAAATAGCAGTCTGCCAATATTTTGGAAAATAGAAAATTGACCGTGCCAGCTTCAAAGCAACGTACACTCAAAGTCTATAGTGCCATCTCCCCTTACTATACCTCTATACTTACATAAAACATTTTAAGGAACATAAGTAGTATCGCTGCCCAATGACGTCAATTTCATTGCATTCTCGTTAAAGCTGCCGTTAGGAGCTTCCAAGCCACCTATGGGACTGTGCGTAAATTCAAATAATTTCTCAGAAATCCTGCATTCTCCATAAATAATATTCTTTTCTTTGGGCCTTGTCCTGCCTCACGCGGAGTCGGCCGTGTTGTTACGGATTTGCAGTGTTAGTTAGTTGCAGAGGGTAGCTGGACATAAGTAGTGTACCCCAGCTGTCTGCGTCTAGTGTAAGCTATTAAATAGTGTGAACGTTTTCAAATGTCTGTGAGTGGTGTAACTGAGGCGGAACGTGGGGACCATCCCGGTATTCACCCAGCGGGATGTGGAAAACTGTCTAAAAACCACAGCTAGGCTGGCCGGCATAGCGGCCCTCATCGTTAATCCGGCAGGCGGATTCGTTCCGGGGCCGGCGTGCCTACACGAGTCCAGAAAGCAGCGCATTAGCGCTCTCGGCTACGCTGTCGGGGGTTTCCAGAAAGGCTACCCTGTCGGGTGTCTCCATAAATAATATCAGCTGTCAAATGATTCGACTGTGATTTGCAGTCCATAGTTTTTATGCAGTTCCTAAAATCATCAAGTGGTTAATCATCAATTTCATGAACTTCTTTTGTTTCTAAATATTTGGCGTTATTTGCCATTAGGTCGATGCCTATCTTATTAACAAGTTTCCTGTACCGTGGTCCAGAAGATGCTTCTATTGTCACGTGGTCACCAGAACTTTTCAGAATTTTTTTTCCACGTACTCGAGTCGGTACTTTTTTTATTCCTACCGAGTCTACTTCAACCTCTCCAAACACATACCAGTGCTTTGTAACTAGAGAACAACTGCGAAAAGTACGTAGCATTATCATTTTCAATTGTTCCTCTGTTAATAAAATCCACAACGTTCTCACAAGGTAATTTATGTTGTTCTCTGTTTTCACATCAACTTGACTGATTATGTTACTTGGTATGTCTCTTCCCTATTTGCTTATATGCTGCAAAACAAATCTTGTGATACGTAATAGTTTAATTTCCGAATTACAAATAACTTAGAGTATTTGAAACTCAGCACAATCATTTTTATCTGAACTAATCGTTCTGATTGACGAAACATAGGACGATACTTATTTTTTTCCCCACTTGTCTTTCGCTTGTGGCGAAAGAACAGACGTACAGTATTGTCATCCGGAGTTGATAACCTGGGTGGAAGAGTTACAGGGGACGAATCTGGAATTTGCGTCAGCACTAACATGTTATATGTTGTTCACGATGAGCTGGGTGCTAGCGAGTGAAGAGGGTCAGATAATGAGCCAGGCCTCTTGTCAATAGAATTAGGCATAGTTGATGTTAATGACAGTATGTTGAATAAATAATGTGTTGAACAAATTTAATTATAAATTTTAGTTTCAAACATGATTTATTGAACAAGGTGTGTATACTAACATTATAATAAGTAAACGAAAAGTAAAAACAAAATTTCCTATTAACACGGTATCACTAAAAGCTAAATAATGCTTAGCTAGTGAAAATTAAAAAATAAAACAAAAATTTGTAGTTAAAATTTTAATTAAGAGAAAGCAGTCAAAAGAACAATGATTACAAATATTTCAATTCCTCATTCAAATCTATAGAAAGTAAATTAATTTTACCAGCATTTCGCACCTCTCCCTCATTATTTATTGCACCAGAATGTTCACTCGGTTCCAGACACCATTCAGGGTCCTGGGCTGTAGATCTACGTGGATTCGCATATAAATTTAATTTTATCATCTATATATGTTAGTTAAATATAAAATTTTTATAAATGAACACTGACGGTACATTTACGAGATCATCGGATGAAGAATTTGATATTTATTCATAGAAATCACAAGAGAGTTCCCGTACATACAATTAATTACAACAATAAGCTTCGTATATTTAACAAGTTTACGATAAAACCCAAAGAAAATTTTCAAACTTATGTTTTCTTAATTTAGCAGAGGATTATACTTACTTCATAATTTACGGCAAATGTTAAATATTGTTCGTTATATTTTTGCCTTAATGTCTTCACTTTTTGTAACATGCAGTGATTGTTGGTGTTGTGGTCTTCAGTCTGAGGACTGGTTTCATGCAACTCTCTATGCTACTCTACCCCATGCGAGCCCCTTCATCTCTGAATAACTACTACAACCACCATCCTTCTGAATCTGCTTGCTGTATTCACCTCTTCGGCTTCCTCTACGATTTTTACTCCCCACACTTCCCTCCAATACTAGACTGGTGATCCCTTGATGTTTCAGAACGTATTCCATCAATGATCCCTTCTTCTAGCCAAGTTGCACCACAAATCTTTTTCCTCCCGAGTTCTCTTCAGTATCTCCTCATTAGTTATGTGATCTACCCATCTAATCTTCAGAATTCTTCAGTAGCATTACATTTCAAATGCTTCTCTTCTCTTCTCGTCTAAACCGTTTATCTCTATTTTTCACTTCCATACGAGGCTACACTCCATACCAAAACATTCAGAAAAGACTTCCTAACACTTAAGTCTATATTCGACATTAACAAATTTCTGTTCTTCAGAAACTCTTTCCTTCCCATTGCCTGTATACATTTTAATCCTCTCTACTTCGGCCATCATCAGTTATTTAACTGCCCTAAGATTAACACTCATCTCCTACTGTAAGCTACTTGTTTCCTAATCTAGTTCCCTCTGCACCACCTGATTTGTCTACACTCGGATACATTTGTTTTGCTTTTATGACGTTCATTTTACATCCTACTTTCAAGATTCTGTGCGTTCCGTTCAACTGCTCTTCCAGTCTCTTTGCTGTCTAACAGAATTACGTGTCATCAACGTAAGTCAATATTTTTATTTCTTCTCCCTGAGCTGTAATTCCTTTTCCAAAAAATTTTGTTTACTTTACCGTTTGCTCATTGTATAGCATGAGTAACACTGGGGATAAACTACAGCTCTGTCTCCCTCCGTTCTCAGACACAGCTTCCCTTTCATGCCCTTCGGTCCTTATAACTACCGTCTGGTTTATGTAGTTAATTTGATAGGTCGGTAAAATTCACACCTATCAGTACCTGCTTTCTTTGTAATTGGAAAAATAAATTATTCTTGTAATCTGAGAATATTTCCTCTGTTTCATACATCTTCCACACCAGATGGAATAGTTTTGTTCATGACTAATTTTCCCAAGGATATCAGTAGTTCTGAGTGAATGTTAAGGTCAAGGGGCCTTGTTTCTATGTCTTTCAGTGCTCTATCAATTTCTTCTCGCAGTATCATATCTCGTCTTTCATCTTCATCTACTTTTTGTTCTCTTTCTATGTCACTGCCCTCATTTCCCTTGTATAGTACCTCCACATACTTCTTTCGCCTGTCAGATTTCCCTTCCTTGCTTTGTACTGGTTTTCCATCTGCGTTCTTAATATTCTCACAGCTACATCTCTTTTCTCCAAAGGTCTCCTTAATTATTCCGTAGATGCGACCTAATTTCCCCCCTAGCTATTTGATACTCTCTTAAAGCTACCCATTCGTGTTCTAATGTATACCTTTCCTCTCTTTCAGTTAATCGTTGCTCCTTTTGAAATTACCAACACCTTCTGGTTCTGGTTCCTTCAGCTTATCCAGGTTCCCTCTCCTTAACTTTTGCAATTACTTCATTTTTAATTTACAATATTATCAACCTGAGACCTTCCAGTGTCTCCAGATCTCCTCTACGTGTACAACCTTCTTTCATGATTCTTAAACCAAGTTTCACCGATGATTTAATTATGCTGTGTGCAAAATACTACAGAGTGGGTTCCTCTTTCATCACTCCCCCCCCCCCCCCCCCCCCGTATTCTCCTACTGTTTTTCTTCTCTTCCTTTTCCTAAGGTCAAATTCCAGTCCTCCATCTCACTTAAAGTTTCTTCTCCGTTAACTATTTCAATAACTTCCTTTTATCACATCACACAATGTTTCATCTCTCCCATCATCTGCTGAGCTAGTTGGCATATAAAATTGTACTACTGTGGTGGGTGTTAGCTCCATGTCCATTGTAACTACGACACAGCGTTCACTACGCAGTTCGTAGTAACTTAACTGCATTACTATTTTTATTAATTATTAGACCTACTCCAGTATTACCTTATGGATCTCAACATCTGACAGTGCTGACTGGATGCTGAAGACTACAGATAAGGCCTTTAACACAAACTGCGGCGTTCATCATATTTGAGCCTGAGGGATTTTATACACAAAGATTAGTTTTATCTTTCCATTATTTACTAATGTACGACTTTATATGCATATTGAGTATTAGAAACTGTAGATATTAGTTCGCGAGGACTGGTTTCTTACAACTCACCACGCTAGTCTACACAATACCTCACTGTTTGCGTAACTACTGCACTGTACTCCTACTTTACCAAATTTGAGACTAACTTTTAACTCCCCCCTCCCCCTACAATGAACCATGGACCTTGCCGTCGGTGGGGAGGCTTGCGTGCCCCAGAGATACAGATAGCCGTATCGTAAATGCAACCACAACGGAGTGGTATCTGTTGAGAGGCCAGACAAACGTATGGCTCCTGAAGAGGGGCAGCAGCCTTTTCAGTAGTTGCGGGGGCAACAGTCTGGATGATTGTCTGATCTGGCCTTGTAACATTAACCAAAACAGCCTTGCTGTGCTGGTACTGCGAACGGCTGAAAGCAAGGGGGAACTACAGCCGTAATTTTTCCCGAGGGCATGCAGGATTACTGTATGGTTAAACGAAGACGGCGTCCTCTTGAGTAAAATATTCCGGAGGTAAAATAGTCCCACATTCGAATCTCCAGGCGAGGACTACTGAGGAAGACGTCGTTATCAGGAGAAAGAAAACTGGCGTTCAACTGATCGGAGCGTGGAATGTCAGATCCCTTAATCGGGCAGGTAGGTTAGAAAATTTAAAAGGGAAATTGATAGGTTAAAGCTAGATATAGTTAGAATTAGTGAAGTTCGGTGGCGGGAACCACAAGACTTCTGATCAGGTGAATAGAAGGTTATTAATACGAGATCAAATAGGGCTAACGCAGGAGTAAGTTTAATAATGAATAAAAAAGTAGGAGTGGGGTTAAGCTACTACGAACAGCATAGTGATCGCATTATTATAGCCAAGATAGACACGAAGCCCACTTCTACCACAGTAGCATAAGTTTATCTGCCAACTAGCTCCACAGTTGATGAAGAAATTAAAGAAATGTATGAAGCTATAAAAGAAATTATTCAGAAAGTTAAGGGAGACGAAAATTTAGAAGTCATGTGGGACTGGAACGCGATTGTAGGAAAAGAAAGAGAAGGGAAACTAGTAGGTGAGTACTGACTGGGGGTAAGGAGTGAAAGGGAAAGCCGCCTGATAGAATTTTGCACAGACCATAACTTAATCATAGCTAACACTTGGTTTAAGAATCATGAAAGAAGGTTATTTACATGTAGGATGCCTGGAGATACTGGAGGGTTTCAGATAGATTATATAATGGTAAGGCAAAGATTTAGGAACCAGGTTTTAAATTGTAAGACACTTCTAGGGGCAGATGCGGGCTGACCACGATTTATTGGTTATGATTATTGCCGATTAAAAAGGAAGAAACTGCAAAAAGGTGGGAATTTAAGGAGGTGGGACCTGGATAAACTAAAAGAACTAGAGGTTATAGAGAATTTCAGAGAGAGTATAAGAGTACGATTGACAAGAACAGGGGAAAGAAATATAGTAGAAGAAGAATCGGTAGCTTTGAGAGATGGAGAAGTGAAATCATGAGAGGATGAAGTAGGCAAAAAGACGAGGGCTATTTGAAATCCTTGGGTAACGCAAGAGATGTTGTGGTTGTGGTCTTCAATCCTGAGGCTGGTTTGATGCAGCTCTCCATGCTATCCTGTGCAAGCTTCTTCATCTCCCAGTACCTACTGCAACCTACATCCTTCCGAATCTGCTTAGTGTATTCATCTCTTGGTCTTCCTCTACGATTTTTACCCTACACGCTGCCCTCCAATACTAAATTGGTGACCCATTGATGTCTCAGAACATGTCCTACCAACCGATCCCTTCTTCTAGTCAAGTTGTGCCGCAAACTCCTCTTCCCCCCAATTCTATTCAATACCTCCTCATCAGTTATGTGATCCACCCTAGATATTGAGTGTAACTGATGAAAGGAGAAAATAGAAAAACGTAGCGAATGAAGCACGCGAAAATGAGATCGGCAGGAAGTGCAAAATGGCTAAGCAGGGATGGCTAGAGGACAAATGTAAGGATGTAAAAGCATGTATCATTAGGTGTAAGATAGGTACTGTCTACAGGAAAATTAAAGAGACCTTTGGATAAAAGAGAACCACCTGTGTGAATATCAAGAGCTCAGATGGAAAAACCAGCTCTAAGCAAAGAAGGGAAAGCAGAAAGGTGGAAGGAGCATATAGAGGGTGTATGCAATGGCTATGTCCTTGAGGTCAGTAATATGGAAATGGAAGGAGACTTAGATGAACATCAAATGAGAGATATGATACTCCGTGAACAATTTGACACAGCATTGAAAGACCTAAGTCGAAACAAGGCCCCAGGAGTAAACAACGTTCCAGTACAGCTACTGATAACCTTGGGAGAGCCAGTCATGACAAAATTCTTCCATCTGGTGAAAAGGATGCATGAGACAGAGTGTAGGATAAAAATCGTAGAGCGAAACCAAGACATGAATACGCTAAGCAGATTCAGAAGGATGTAGGTAGGTTGCAGTAGTTATTCGGGAATGAAGAGGCTTACATAGGATAAAGCAGCATGGAAAGCTCCATCAAACCAGTCTCTGGACTGAAGACCACAACAACAGCAACAACAAGGCTATACTCACCTCGCCGGATGACCTATTCATCCTGCCACGGAACTGCACTAATTATCACTGGATTTTACTTCAACCTATCCATTTCCCTTTGTAAATTTTCTAACTTACCTTCCCAATTGAGGGACCTAACATTCCACGCTGTAGTCTGTAGAATACGTCTTGTTTTTCCTGATAATGCCATCCTCCTGAGTACCTGGAGGTCGTAATACGGGACTATTTCACTTTCGGCATGTTTCAAACTAGAGGATGCCATCAATATTTAACCGTACAGTATAGCAGTACGCTCCTTGCTTTCCGTCGTTCACAGTACCAGCACAGCAAGGCCGTGTTGGCTAATGGTACAAGGCCAGATCATTCAATCAACCACACATTTGCACCTGCAACTATTAGGAATGTCTGCTACCTCTTTCAGGAAACATATGTTTAACTGGCCTCTACATATATACAACTCCTTCATGTTTGCTCCGACAGTACAGCTACCTGTGTCGAGGTTCGCATCCCATCCCACAGTGACAAGGCAGTATGATATCCTGAAGACTCAAATGACTCTTTAGTTAGCTTAACATCTTTCGGGACACTAACTTTAAATTACGATTGTTAAATGTTTCATATTAGAAATCACTTATTCCTTTATCACTCAAAGCACAGAAACAGAATTCATCTTCTTTTTATAAATTTTCAACAAAACGCGCATGTGTAGGTTAGAAACCGAGTGGTACAGTTGCAAACTCTGAATACTGCACGGTCGTCAGGCGAATGCTCAACTTAAGCGCTAGCGCCGTGCTTGTGACTGAGCTGGCGTTGAAACAAAATCACAGCAACGCTACTATCTGCCTAATTTTGCTGAGGCAATCCTACGCCATCGGTTGGCAAGAAAATTATCAACATTTTTAACATAATTACATAAGTAATCTCGATGAGGGTAATTTATTCATACGTGCTTAGCTGTCTGCACCTGACACCCTTTCATTATAACCTGGGAAAAGGTAGACAATATTTCCTTGGAACTTTAGTTACATCTTCTACTCGAGAATGTTCGTCCAATCAGCTAATGCGGATATGGGTAACTGTAAATTTGGAAGAGTCATGGAACTCGATCGGGAAATAGTCGAAGAAAGACATCATTTAAGTAACTACAGTTTTTAATTGCTCGTTTGAGCCAGAACTGGATGATGACTTGAATGAAAGCACATTACTCCTAAGTATGAGCTCGAGCACAGCCAGACAGATACTATAAGTCCAGGCCCCGGGGCTGACCTGGACACACACGTCCCTCCTCGAGCGCTGTCTGTACTGAACTTCGCTGCGGGCCAGGCCACCACTGTCTTTTATTTGTGTGGCAGGCTGTGTCGCCCCTTCAAAGGTGGTGCTTCTGGCCACCGAACTTTGGGGCCTCGTAAGTGACCATATATGATCCCCACCGCAATCTTGCTGCGCCTCACGGCTTCTCTACGTGAGCTCACGTGCTACCTTGAGAGTCTATGAAACATTGCCAGCCAGCGCCCAAGTAAAATTTATTGTTTGTTGCATTTTCTAAGTATGCACCAACGTATGATCATTGTCTGATTTGCCCCCACTGACACGGGAGTCACTGCGATGATGTTATAGCTCTGCCTGCCTGTGCTTTTGTAGCGAACCACTGCATAAACTGGCGACCGCAGCAACTAGGCAATGCCTCCTGTGAGGATAATGAACACTTGCCTCGTAGAAATACTGTGCAGTTTCCAAAATACCACCCAACACAATACCCAAGAACCTTTCAGGCAGTTATGTCAGGAAAGCCTCAAACAGTACACATCAAACAGTATTCAGAAGCAAATATATAGAGCCTTTTCACCATTTCATTCTGTTGTGTTTTATAATTACCAAATAACGTCGAAAACGACTGAACTTTTCTCATTGTGTATCGGAACGGGACTCATACCCAGAAGCATTGCCTTTTGCAAGCAAACTCTCTATGAACTGTTCAGTCCAGGCATGATTCGCAATTTATCCTCGAAGATTTACTTCTGCTGGGATCTCTCTCCCACTTTAGTAGGAGGCAAAGGTTTCGCTTTCGAGTCCTAGTCCGGAACAAAATTTTAATTCGACGCGAAGCTCCAAATGAGCACACAACCTGCTGCAAAGTGAAAATTCATTCTGAGCTTTCTTCGTTCAGTAGAGCTGCCGTTTTCACTGTTAAATGGGTTATTAATGAATATTATTTCATCAATTTACTTCTTATTTGTACACAGTCTAGGATTTTCCTTCGTGCAGGTATTGTAAAAAATAAATAATGTTTCACTTATAAGATATTTGGCCTCTTTTCTGCAAGAACACTCATAGGAAAAATATACACGACCATTTTGGGACCGCATCAAAGTGTAATGAAAATAAAACAAAAAAAAAAAAAAAATAAAAATTAACGTACCGGGAATAGGTAAACTTCCCATGTTGGCAGACGACGCCTCTCAGAACAACGACCCCACCACATGAAGTATAGAACAATCCACCACGACGAACCCGACTTTCTTCTCGAGAATCCTTGAGGATGACACTCCGTTCTGGTTCCATTCCGTTTAGATGCAGGGTTGTGTGGCTGTCGTCCTTTGAAATGCTTTGTCGACTGCTTTGCGACTTCCTTCCGTAAGTTCCAGCGTGAACCGACATCTATTGAGTCACCGAAACTGCGAATATGCATATTTGCCTTTGTTTCACTTCTCATTTCCTGCCTAAGCGTGCAGAGGACATCTGATGTACACAGCGACGCCACAGTAATAGTTCAGCGCATCTGCAGCTAACGCAACCTCAGCGGGTCACATATCCAAAATCTGTGTAAATAAAGCATTTCTCTCAGGAAAACCAACTCTAACGCCGAGTTTCATGTTCCAAGTTTCTTCTCGTTGATGTGAATACATCAAAGAGCTGTAGGTTTGGCATAGCATACAATAAATGAGGATTCCAGAATGAGATTTTCACTCTGCAGCGGAGTGTGCGCTGATATGAAACTTCCTGGCAGATTAAAACTGTGTGCACGACCGAGACTCGAACTCGGGACCTTTGCCTTTCACAGGCAAGTGCTCTACCATCTTTTTTTTTTTTTTTTTTTTTAAAGTTTAAACTTTTTACTCAAGGGAAGACTTTTTTATTTTTTTTTTTATTTTTTAGTGGACCGGTGGGGGCTCGGGGGGCAAAGTGGGCAGGGGTCGAAACCTGAGGCCTGCCCACAGTGTCCCCCGCACCACCACCGAGCCTGTGGTGCTTAGGGAAGTGGGAGAAACAGGAATCAACAGTAGTGGAAGGCGTTGTTATTTATTTATTTGCATGTGTTTTTGTAATATTCACTAATAGCATGAAATTATGGGAACACATATGCGAAAGATAAAAGAAATATAAATTCTAGGAAAAGAAAAAGAAAGGAAAAAGGAAAAGCAAAAAGAAATAAAATCCGCGCAATCTGCGACGCGCTCTCCCATCCGCGGAGGTCAGAAGTAGAATAGATCGTAGGCGGTTGAAACTCAGACACCGCCGGGGGAGGAGGGGGGGGTGCCCTCTGTGCCAGGCACCCCCCAA
This sequence comes from Schistocerca americana, assembly GCF_021461395.2. Classification (NCBI taxonomy): domain Eukaryota; kingdom Metazoa; phylum Arthropoda; class Insecta; order Orthoptera; family Acrididae; genus Schistocerca; species Schistocerca americana. The sequence goes on along the minus strand of NC_060123.1, from coordinate 587,207,340 downwards.
CTCAGTGGGGGTCTAACAAGGACCGCTCGAAGATAGTTAGCAAATAATGTTCGATAACGTGGCGTGTTTTCGAGAGCTGCATGGGCTGTTCGTAAATAGGTCCAGAAGTCGAGGCGGGATTTAGGTCCCTCATTAAAGAGATACGCGACCGCCCACCCTTTGACCCACGTAATAGCATGACATTTGGCGGCGGGAAAATGTCGGTCCTCCGGGTATAGAAACATTCGAGGCTCGACTGTGTCTGGTGGCACCCGGAGATAGCAGGCAATGATTTGCTGCACGAAGCGCCATACATCTTGCGATGACCATCTGAGCTACCGAAGCACGACTCATGCCCGGTCCTAACAGCTTTACCTCTGCCAGTATCTCGTCCCCTACCTTCCAAAATCTCATTCTGGGAACCTCCCCCACGCTGTGGCTAAGCCATGTCTCCGCAGTATCCTTTCTTTCAGGAGTGCTAGTTCTGCAAGGTTCGCAGGAGAGCTTCTGTAAAGTTTGGAAGGTAGGAGACGAGATACTGGCAGAAGTAAAACTCTGAGGACAGCTCCACAACCTGCACAGATGGTAGAGCACTTGCCCGCGAAAGGCAAAGGTCCCGAGTTCGAGTCTCGGCTGGGCACACAGTTTTAATCTGCCAGGAAGTTTCAATAAATGAGGAGTTTGTGTGATTTGCGAATTAACTTGTACATTACTTCATTTTGGCATACCAATATACAACCAAACCGTTTAAGCTGCATATTTCTTGGGTAATTATCGCGATCCGTTTGTCAAATGATTATTTAATCTTGATAATTTATCGCTTCTTTAACATTATTGATGACTTGCTGATAGTAAATATATAAAGTTGCACAGTGGTTCGAATTCGACATTAAACTGTAACTCTCCCTCTAACTGGCTCGGTATATCAGTTCGAAGGTCTGTGGAAGGGTGGAAAGCGAGGACATACCACTTCCAATACGACCATTCTTAGTAAAGCACTTTTGTGCCAAAACAAACCTTTAGGGCCGGCCGGAGTGGCCGAGCGGTTCTAGGCGCTACAGTCTGGAACCGCGAGACCGCTACGGTTGCAGGTTCGAATCCTGCCTCGGGCATGGATGTGTGTGACGTCCTTAGGTTAGTTAGGTTTAAGTAGTTCTAAGTTCTAGGGGACTGATGACCTCAGAAGTTAAGTCCTATAGTGCTCAGAGCCAAACCTTTAGGGCTGAAGACAGCTGTACAGCTAGTTATTAATCGTCCCAAACCCTTCGACTGATTCGTGGTTCATCAACAGTAGGTAACTGCGCAAAACATTTCTCTAAGCGCCTGAATTTAAAAGAAATGAATCGCACAAACCGTACAGGACTTCTCCGCATTTCTGACGCTCGATGACGACTCGCCCATGCTGTTCTGTTTATTTGGCCACCAGTGTGTGTATTTATCAACAATCACAGCCAGACATGGACCATAATCTAGTCCACTCTGGCAGACTGCTAGAGCCCACCAACGGGAGAACGTGTTGCCTTCCGTAGGGATCGAATTCTCTCGGCGAGATATTTTTAATTTGCATTGGACCCACTGATAAGCCGGACTTCTAGTTTCGGAACTGTTGGAAAGAAAGATTTGTGATGATCGATCAGTCGTATCTGTGAAGATGGTATCGTAAGGTGCGAAGAAAAGTGTTTGTTATCCAACGTTCCTGCTCTCATTGTTCACGAAAATTGAATTTATAGAGAATTCCGCTGTAATTGCAATCCACTAATCAAAAATTATAAGTTTACTGCAGTGTGTTTGAAATAATAGAAGAGCATGAAGCGTAACATCAATAGTGCTTAGATTTATGTATCAAAGGGACCTGGATTTTATATTGCTTTGAATATGAATGTGGAACAGGTGTTTCTTCAATTATATCCAACATCTGTTGTTAGTATTTCTTGTATTCCTTCCCTTTATTTTGAAAATAAAACATTTTAAAAACGTATTTCCACTCTGCTTACGAAGTCACAACTCTACAACCTGCTTGTGTAGGCACTCTGCTTGCCATGCTCGTATTCCGTTACACTAACATTTCGCGCCAAAACTCCCGAAACACGATAAAAACAGGGCTATTGTTTACTAACAAATATTTATGTATTTTAGCAAATTGTATAACTGTAATCACTACAATAAACGAATATTATGAAAATTAATTTTGTAAGATGCCTTTACTACTTTTGAAATCTTTTTGGTTCTATATTTTAATTAGAAAAGGTAAATGAAAGCTTACTAATATCGGGATTTTTGACGCAAAAGGATCACATGCATAATTATTACTGACGTAATCCCTATTCCAAAAGTAAATCTATGATTATTTCTGAACTATGTGTACGAAAATGATAAATTGAACTTATCAATAAAATGAGCAGACCGTTCTCGTGAAACAAATTCCCGTACCTTAAACATATTACAGTCGACGCAAGCTACCTTCGCAGAGGTTGCTCATTCACATCGTCAAGACCATAGTACTGGAGAGATATTTACCTTATTGAAGACAAAGGAAACTACACATTCCTAGCCGCTGTGTATTAGGTGTATAATTGAAGGCTGATTTTGAGGACCTTTCAGACTCGCTTCCTTGCTACATGTCGCACAATATTGTTAATGCCTAGCTAATATGTCTCCTGTGTGAGGAATGTTGACTATTAGTGCAGTGGGACGGTATCGTCATATCACAATTAGAACAGTATTCAGATGGAGAGGTGTCCAAATCCTCGCCCGACCATCACATTTCTGTTCTTTCCTTAAATTAAAAGAGGTGAGTGCTGAAATGATTCCTTCAGCGAGACAATGACTCCAGAAGAATTAGTCATCAGTCTCTAATTCGTTGATGGATACTAAAATTCTACTCTAACTCGGTGGCCAGTTTGGAATACAGGCAACGACTAATCGTTTAAGGGAATGAAATCTAGGGTTCGTGTCATACCAATTGTTACATCTTGGTCTGTCAATGAAAGACATATAACTTGTGTTGAAGGAAATTACAAGCAGCTGCTGAACGCGCGGGGTATAGCCCGTGCACAAATTTGCCTCTGGATAGGTTAGTTGATGTCTGAATTAGGGATCCGAGAACTTATTGCTCTCCTTGGTGACTTTCAGAAATTGTGGAGAAAACCGGGCCTTGTCTTTGGATGTCGACTGTGTTCAGTCTGCTGCGTATTTCGCATACGTGATATGTAGTTCAGTGCAAGGTCATCTAGGATGTGCAGGTGTGCTGCAGGAATGATTGCTCTTACAACGTCGCATCTGAACATTACACTTCTGTAGAACTGATCTAATTGAAGATACCGTCGGTTAATGCGATTACATTTATATCTACGATTGCGAGTGGTAGCATATAACTAAACTAAACAACTCCATCCGAACGGGCCTTGGAGGCCCACGGTACCGACCGGCCGCCGTGTCATCCTCACAGCCCACAGGCGTCACTGGTTGGGGATATGGCGCGGCATGTGGTCAGCATACCGCTCTCCCGGCCGCACGTCAGTTTACGAGATCAGAGCCGCTACTTCTCAATCAAGTAGCTCCTCAGTCTCCCAGTGATACCACATACGTCGTATAAACGTCATATCTTCACTACAATTACATGTACCGACTGAGCCACAAAGAAAGACATCACGTACTTTCATTTCATTTTATTCCAACGAAAGATAAACACACGACAGTACACATAAAAAAATACTATTTTTTAATAACCTTGACACTTCCAGTTGTTCTTACGCCTGCTTTCAAAAATCGTTTAGCAAAAGAAAACCACGTTACCCAACAGGTCTACTAGAGGATGCCTACATTACGGTTGTGTTGCTCTGAGGTATTTCTGTGTGACTGGGGATCCTTATCGCGTAAGGTTGAAGGAGGATACCGAAAAAGTTCGAAGAAGAGCAACTTGTTCAGTATTATCGCTTAATAGGGGAGAAAGTGGTGCGGCTTTGATACGAGAGTTGGTGTTGCAATCATTAAAACAAAGGAGTTTTTGGCTGGACCGAGATTTTATACAAAAGTTCAATCTTCTTCTCCGAATGTGAAAACATTTTGTTGACGTCCACCTACGTAGGGAGAAATGATCATCGCAGTATAATAAATCAGAGCTCGCACGAAAAGGTTTAGATGGAAGTCTTACCGCGTACTGTTGGAGAAATAATCTGAAGATAGTTCGATGAGCCATCTGCCACGCACTTAAGTGTGGACTGTAGAGTGGTCTCGTAAAGTCCGTTAAGTAAGATAGTGGCCGGATAAATTGGTAGAAAAATGTATTTGACAACAAAATAAAACATAGGCATGCATCATATATGAACAAAAGGAAAATGCAACTACAGTTAGTAATACGTCCAGACACCCGCAGCGTCGATAATTGCTTGGTATCTCCGAGACATTCTTGAAACCAAGTTTTCCCCGTATTCACGTGGAAAAGACCTCCAAATACGTCGAATCTGCATTGACAGCTGTTTCAAGTTAAAGATCTTTTTTCCTTGCAACTGCGTTTTTATGCAAGACCATACATTTGCAATAGGATTAGCATCAGGCGACTGTGAGGGCCAAACTGCTTCCTGCACACTTTTTCCCTGCTCCGGTATTTCGATCACTGTCCTCCTGCTTTATCCAGTCTTCATTTTTGTCGACGAAGCAACGTTTGGAAGTCGAAGACATTTAACATCTGTGATAAACGCGATGCGTAAGCTGAACTCTTGCCCCTTCTTGTGTATCTCAGTTAAGCAGTCAAAGTAAACTGATGGTTTATGGAGATTGCATGAAGGACAAAGATTCCCTCTGTTGGGTTATGAAAGAACTGAGGTGGTATCTTTTACCATATGTGTAACGCCGACCACGATCTTACTTGAGACACTGCACATGCAGACGTACACTGCTGGGCATTAAAATTGCTACACCAAGAAGAAATGCAGATGATAAACGGGTATTCATTGGACAAATATATTATACTAGAACTGACATGTGATTACATTTTCACGCAATTTGGGTCCATAGATCCTGAGAAATCAGTACCCAGAACAACCACCTCTGGCCATAATAACGGCCTTGATGCGCCTGGGCATTGAGTCAAACAGAGCTTGGATGGCGTTACAGGTACAGCTGCCCATGCAGCTTCAACACGATACCACAGTTCATCAAGAGTGTTGACTGGCGTATTGTGATGAGCCAGTTGCTCGGCCACCATTGACCAGACGTTTTCAGTTGGTGAGAGATCTGGAGAATGCGCTGACCAGGGCAGCAGTCGAACATTTTCTGTATCCAGAAAGGCCCGTAAACGACCTGCAACATGCGGTCGTGCATTATCCTGCTGAAATGTAGAGTGTCGCAGGGACCCAATGAAGGGTAGAGCGACGGCTGATAACACATCTGAAATGTAACGTCCACCGTTCAAAGTGCCGTAAGTGCGATCAAGAGGTGACCGAGACGTGTAACCAATGGCACCCTATTCCATCCCGCCGGGTGATACGCCAGTATGGCGATGACGAATACACGCTTCCAATGTGCGTTCACCGCGATGTAGCCAAACACGGATGCGACCATCATGATGCTGTAAACAGAACGTGAATTCATCCGAAAAAATGTTTTGCAATTCTTGCACCCAGGTTCGTCGTTGAGTACACCATCGCAGGCGCTCCTGTCTGTGATGCAGCGTCAAGGGTAACCGCAGCCATGGTCTCCGAGCTGATAGTCCATGCTGCTGTCGTCGAACTGTTCGTGCAGATGGTTGTTGTCTTGCAAACGTCCCCATTTGATGACTCAGGGATCGAGACGTGGCTGCAAGATCCGTTACACCCATTCGGATAAGATGCCTGTCATCACGACTGCTAGTGATACGAGGCCGTTGGGATCCAGAACGGCGTTCCGTATTACCCCCAAAAACCATCGATTCCATATTCTGCTAACAGTCATTCGATCTTGACCAACGCGAGCAGCAATGTCGCGATACGATAAACCGCAATCGCGATAGGCTACAATCGGACCTTTATCAAAGTCGGAAACGTGATGGTACGCATTTCTCCTCCTTACACGAGGCATCACAACAACGTTTCACCAGGCAACGCCGGTCAACTGCTGCTTGTGTATGAGGAATCGGTTGGAAACTTTCCTCACGTCAGCACGTTGTAGGTGTCGCCACCGGCGCCAACCTTGTGTGAATGCTCTGAAAAGCTAATCATTTGCATATCACAGCATCTTCTTCCCGTCGGTTAAATTTCACGTCTGTAGCACGTCATCTTCGTGGTGTAGCAATTTTAATGGCCAGTAGTGTATGTTGCCCTTTACATCACTGGGGTTAAAGAAGGGTTGAAATTATGAAATAGGCTGGGAATTTGAGTTAAGTTCAAACGATGTGAATAGAACCGCTATTTGAAGCGAAACATTTTTGGGGAGGCGAACGGCGTCTTATATTTAGGACACAATTATCGGAAAAGCGGAAGACAAGGCGGGGTCGACCTTCTCACTGGTAGACATTTTGTAAAACATCTGCAGCATTTCATTACACTATTTTGAAAATAAAATTATGTATTCTACTATTTTATCTGTGATACGTAATGTCGTATCAGTAACGACTTCATACAACTTGTATGGAACCCAAAAGTAGAACCAAAAAAATGAAATAAGAGATATTACACATATCTGAACTTCCAACAATTATAGAGCTACAAAAATAAAGTGTCGTGTTAAAATGACAACGGAAAATCTTCAAGAACGTAATGTCCCAGTAAATTGAAGCTGGATGCCGGACCAAGAATCGGAACCAATCCCCTGAATGGTACATACTTTTAATCTGTCTGGAAACAACAAACAGCGCACATTTCGCTCAATAGTAAAAGATTCGTTTTTGGAAGCAGCCCCTAAGCAGTGTCGAAGAATTTCTCAGGGATATTCTCTCTTCCAGGAAGGAAGTTCAGTAGAATGTCCTGGAAGTTCTCTTTTAAGTTTGGAAGCCAGAATAGATAAGGTATGAGTATCGTCCCCAAAATAAAAATTTCTGGATTCTATTTCCGACTTGTAAAATTCTATTAAGCCTTCAGGAAGTTTCAATAAATGGGAATATCAGTCCAAACATTCCGTAGTTCTCAAATGAATGCTGAGGGCGTTTTCGACTTAATGGTGCTTTGTTTGTGTTTGTAGGTTACGTACGCGACTCAACAGGCAACTACTCACTGTATATGTGGCTGGTCTCCATCTTCCTTGCGCTAACTGTTTTCTGGTGGATGGTGGAGCTGGTCAGTCCCAATCTCAGACCTTTGAACCTTTAAATACCTTGCTTTTCACCAGTTGGATGGGTTCTGCTCCCTGAGACACCAACTGCATGGAAATGCTATTCCTGGACTTGGTCTGTTTTTGTAGCTGACAGTGAAGTGTTAACAGTAATCTTACTTACCCTCTCCTTAATATCTCTGACTGACGTTAAAGCGAACGTGAGTGACAGGTCTTGACAAATCATGGAATCACGTTTAAAATAACATGAATTCCTTATGCTGCTTTGAGGCAACGATAAGTGGGTTACACTTTCTGCTCATTCTGTCAAACTTTGTGTAATTCATTAAACAGAACTACAAAAACGTCTTTCCTTGTAAGAAACATCACTTATTAAATAATTTTCATACTACTGATGTGAAGGTAAGCGAGGTGAAGCATTCCTTTCACGACTATGTTTACCAGGTGATGATAAAAATGAACACACGTTTCAGGGAAGAAACTGTAACCGTGATTGGATACAGGTATAACAACATAATTAGTTAACACTAGTAACTTGCCACTTCTGTGGCTACTATTGTTCCTAAAAACAGCTCCCTTCACCTCCATACTACTCCCTATTCCCATGACGATGCTGCGTGAAAACTGGGGCTGTACCACGTGGCATTTATATTCTTCTCTTACGGTTTTCTCATCATTGATGCCTCGCAGTGTATGCCAAAGCTGTAACGTACCCTCTCTGAACCTGTAACAAGGGGTTGATGAGTAAGGATCATCCGACCGGGATTTCAGTATTTCAGACCAGGGAGTAATTTTTCGTGCATGAAATGTTGTGCAAGAGATCCCTGTAGACTAACAAGCGTCAGCAGAATTTTCAGAAGGCGTTCTGAACCACGCGAGGATAGAACAGTTCCGTTCTTTGAAAATTTAGGAGGATGTGGGGATTTTACCGAAACCTGGTCACAGTTGTGCCACTCGGGAGAGCTTACCCTATGCGCTGAATATTCTGCTGGAATTACGTAGCCGTATCCTATGATGCCGAGAATTCAGAGGTCTTCCCGGGGCACCACACAAGCCTTTGGGCTCATTGGTTGTCAGATTCTATCACTAGTGGTTCCGGCAGGCAGCAGCATCAAACAGGGTATCGGTCTAGTTGTCGAGGAGGCTTAACCATTGTGACTGTTCGTCGGTGAAAAATAGGCCAGTCGTTCTATAGAAACAGCCCTGATTGTTGAACATTTAATGGGCAGTGTACCTGAACTCACGAAAGCTAAAAGTCTGTGTTTGACCCTCGTGGAGGGATGAAAGAGGTTCGCCAGCATTCGCTTAGAACAGCGTGGACACCTAACACAGGCACTCCTTATTTCGAGAGACAAACATTAGTGAAAGATATACGACAGTTGCTGTTATAACCAGGAATAACACAATAACCTCTTCAGTCTGGTTTGTTAAATCACAAATCACTTTTTAACAATTATGTTAGCCAAGCGTCTACCCAGGCTCACACTCAGAAGTAATGCAGAATTAAAGTTTGGTTATACCCATGTCCGAATGTGCATGGTCGGGTGCACGTCCCGTAATTATTCCCAAGTGCAGTGAAGTTCAGTCTCTCCAAGTGAAGTCGCAAGATTTTCCGCCGAGCAGCCAGGTAACCTCGAGTGTTGCGGCGAGTCATCCACAAGCAGCTGGAACACGGCCTACTGCACTTTCCGATGAGAACTGTCGTTTGCGGCGGCGGCCGGGTTTATATAAGGCTTGCTAGTTAATGGAGCCGTCGGCTGGGGTCGCTGTTTTCCAGGGAAAACCAATCGCAATGTTTCCTGACGTAGCCAGTTGCTGTGTGCTGACAAACGCGCGCGCGCGAAGGCGGCCAGCGATGGTAGCCGCGAGCCGCCCGCAGAATTGCGGCCAGCGATGTATTTCTCGGCCACGTAAGGGAGCGTGCGTGTGAAGACTGCCAGCGATGGAAGCAGCGGGCCGCCCAGAGAAGTGCGGCCAGCGATGTATTTGGCGGCCGCGTACTGGAGCGCGTTGTTCGGTGTTTGTTTGAAGTGGTGTATACCACAGTTGCAACTTCCAAAGTCGACTGTACTTCTCTTGTAGCCAACAATACAGACAAGTGACCGGTGACTGCGACTATCAGTGTCAGTTGTACCGAGTTATCTCAAATTGCTGTTTCTACTTCAGTCTGACTCTCTGACCTTCATTTCATTGAGCTCCTATCATGAGACATACAGTGAGGTGAAATATTCATGGGAGGCCTAATCTCGGAAGTGACATTCTTCTGCCCGGCATAGTGCAGCAAATCGACGTGGCACGGACTCAACAAGTCGTTGCAAGTAACTTGCAGAAAAACTGAGCCATGCTGCCTGTATAGCCGGTCATAACTACAAAAGTGTTACCAGTGTAGGATTTTGTACATCATCTGACCTCTCAATTCTGTCCCGTAAATTTTTGATGGGACTCATGTCTGGCGATCTGGTTGTACAAACCATTCTCTCGGATTGTCCAGATAGTTCTTCAGACCAATCGCTAACAGTTTTTGCCTCTGTGATATGGCGTGTTGTCATCCAAAAAATGTCATCGTTGTTTGGGAACACGACGTCCATGACTGACTTCAAATGGCCTCCAAGTAGACGATTGTCCAGAGTACTGAGTCCATTCCATGTAAACACAGCCCACACGATTACGGAACCACCACCAGCTTGCCCAGTGCTTTGTTGTCAACCTGGGTTCATGAATTCGTGGGGTCTGCCCCACACTCGAACCCTGCCATCAGTTCTTACCAACCGAAATCGTGAATCGTCCCACCAGGCCACGGTTATCCAGTCGTCTAGGGTCCAACCGATACGGTCACGAGCCCAGGAGAGAAGCTACGGGCGATGTAGCGTGGTTAGCAGAGGCTCTCTTGTCGGTCGTCTGCTGCCATAGCCTGTTAACAGCACATTTTACCGCGCTGTTCTAACGGATACGTTCGTCGTCCCACATTCATTTCTGCGGTTATTTGGCGCAGTGCTGCGTGTCTGGTAGTACTGACAACTCTATGCAAATGCCGCTGTTCTCGGTCGTAAAGTGAAGGCCGTCTTCCTCTACTTCTTCCGCGGTGATAGATAATGCCTTAAATGTGGTATTCTTGGCCCACTCTTGACAATGTGTATCTTCGAATATTGAATTCCCTAACGATTTCGGAAGTGGAATGTCGCATGCGCATAGCTCCAACTACCATTCCGTAGAAATGACAGCCCGACAATGGACTACCCTTTTATACCTCGTGTACGAGATACTACAGCCATCTGTGTATGTGCATATCGCTGTCCCAAGCTTTTTATGACCTCAGTGCATTTAGCACACCAGGCTGAATGATGTAAGCAGAGGCACATGACTGGAATATGAGCCAGAGTCACTACTACGAAATCAAGGAGCAGCTGATTCCTTGTCATCATTAATTACAAATGGTAGCTTCAGTTTTTCGCTAAATTTGGTAAATTTTATAAAGTCGTTGTTGCCAGTAGGGATGACACTGTTGACTGCTTTAAACTCTTTGTAGTCAACTAAATGTGCACATAACTTTTCCTGGGGAATAAAAACAACACAGACTACCCCTACATGCCGTGATCAACTCATGATAAGCAGTAATGTTATAATGTGCTATCTTTGGCGAGTTTTTTATGCACTAGAAATGATGTGTATCTGTATTAGCAATACGCGACATAAATAGATTTCTGTGTTTCTCCAGACAGCGCGTTGCAACGTTTAATGGTACCTCTCGGCATTCTTTCTCATCTCTTTTGCCTCCAACAGTCGTCCATTCATACTCAGACTCTTGCATTCCATGAACTTTTACCGTGACGCTTTAGTTTAATTTACGATAACATGCATTTTAATTATTTGCTTCAACACACATGCAGAATCTTTCTGCTGAAATGTCTCAAATTTCTTCAATAGCTTATTAGCAACATTAGTCGAGTACCAGTCATCACTAATTTCGGATGGCATTAAACTCACATTCTTTGCATTGAGATAGATTTTTTTTTTAGTCCGACTTGGGCAAGAGATTTTAAGACGTTGATTAATTAGACGAGCTCCGTTCTCAAAAATGTAAAAGGGCCATTGAAGAAAGTTACTGAAACCACCTGCGTGCGAAAGGCTGTCCGGTCCCAGAAAATTAAGTGTGAGCCGGGCAGAGTTTTTAGATCTAAGTTAACAATCCATATGTGCGCAGTTTTAATGCATAACGCGATTTCTAAGGCCCTAACTAGAGATCTTAAAGGGGAGAGTCACACAAGACTTCGTTCTAATATGAATGGAAGGTGTTTAACAGAAACAATCTTTCAGTAAACACAATTTTTTCAATAAAACACAGTACAAATGGACAGATTATTCAAGATAGCTGAATGATTTATACACTCAATGAGTATAACTTAAACTACTGGATTTTGAATGACTGGCAGAGATACTTTCCCCCACCAGATAACTAATCCCTTCTGACGCAAAATATCAAACAGTAAATTGGTCTAAAAATACGTTAACCCCAAACGAGGACAGTGACTGGATACCCGCTGGTTAATCAAGAGGCTCGTGCACTGACTTTGGATGTGAGGCAGATAACTTCACAGAAATCCACAGGTGCGAACCAAGAATCCCCTATCACGCTGGTGGCGCAACTTATGCTCACCGTATTTATCCTCGGACAGCCGTCGCTCGACCCCGCTGGCATGTGGATAGCTCAGCTGTAGAGGAAGTCGGCGCGTTGCTGCGGCTGCAACTCAGAACCCTGGTCGCCTGCTAAGATGTGTTCTCCGTACCGCGACTTCAGCGCCCTGACTGTGCGCTCTCGCATTCCGCCCACCTCGAACTCTCACCACCATCCGTTTCCTAGCATCATCCTATGCCCAGAAATACTTTCCTGACAAGCCGTGCATGTCTGCCAACAGCGAAAGCTGTGTACACGGCGGCCAAATAGCGTGTATTCCCTCCAGCACACAGAATCCCGTCAACACAACGCATCATGATACCAATCCAATAATGTCACAAAATCTCCTTTGCACCTGAACAAACAGTCGCTTCAGATTTGCCTTCGTGATGTCACTGACTAATTTACCAGTGACACGTTTTCACGCCCTCTCATCACAGGTAACCCCTATGTTTGCGTGGTAGAGTAATAGTGGTGTACGCGTACGTGGAGAACTTGTTTGCGCAGCAATCGCCGAAGTAGTGTAGCTGCGGCGGAATAAGGGGAACCAGCCCGCATTCGCCGAGGCAGATTGAAAACCGCCTAAAAACCATCCGCAGACTGGCCAGCTCACTGGACCTCGACACTAGTCCGCCGGGCGGATTCGTGCCGGGGACTAGCCGCTCCTTTCCGCTCCGGAAAGCCGTGCGTTACATCGCTCGGCTAACCGGGCGGGCTAGAGAGCCGTACTCGAGGCTTAGCCCGTTATTTCAGCACTCCGTGTTTCTTTGGGAAAGCAAGCGATGGTTACCTATCAAAGCTGTTTTCGAAACATAGCAAATCGGCGCTCTCCCACTGTAAGATGGGCTAATCGGCCACATTTCTGTATTAGGCAGGCCTAGGATGTAAAACACACAATAGTTCTGGCCGTCCTGCCTGTGCGCTAGTGACCCAGTTTACGCGAACACTGGATTCTGACGCCGTAGTTCGTAGCAATCTACCTGTCCTGTCCCAAATCCAAGGTTATTTGCCTTCCCTGACTCACAAACTTCCAGCGTCAAGTTAAAATGAAAAGAAATGAGGATAGAAAAGGCGCAGAATGTCCGGTCTCTGGTATTAGATGCGCTTTAACAGACATTGCCCATGTAATCCGCACTGTTATATTATTCAGACTTGTTTGATGAACAACACTCAAAGCAAGTGGATTGTGTCTTTAATTGTACTGCTTGGTTACCTAAGAAGTAGTGAGTACTGTCACTTTCAGATGCTAGTCAGTTGTCAAATTAAACACCTTTCAGCTGTCTAGTTTCCAAACCCATTGTATTTGGCTACCAGTTTCGGCGATTTACTACGCCATCTTCAGGCCCCTGACCGAAGTGTAGGAAGGTTCCATCCCAGTTCTGATCAAAACAGGGGCCAGAAACACTGGTATTAGTAGATTTCTGCTTGCTATAGCGATAACTTCAACCATCATCTGCCGGCTGTTCAGCAGATGATGGTTGAAGGTATCGCTATGCCTCAGTTGTTTCCTGAAGATGGGCCAGTAAGCTGAAACTAGTTAGAAATGAACAAAATTCCGTAGAACAAAAACAATGTCCTTGTAATTCAACCTTAAACAAGAGAAATATTTTCGCCAATTAATGAGCTGGATGAATAAAATTAATTTCTTATTAATAAATTTATGTTTGTGATAGGTTTTTGCACATTTATCTGCTAATTCGCTCAATCGCCACAGTTTGGATGAGGATCTAACAAGGGACAAAAGACTTTCATTGGAATATCTGCCCTTAAAGAATTTTATTGACTGAAAACGTATGCAAGGGAGACAAACACAACTTGATATTGAGGTCAGAGCAAAAGTTTCCAGATAATCGTAGGTTGGAAATTCGCTGTTGTGAAACCGCAGTCATTAAACGATTGTCAAGCGTGTGGATGTGTGTGCATTTAAACTAACTTGCCACCAACTAATAGCTGTTACGATAAAGAGCGCAGCTAACAGTTAACGAAGCCGAAATAAATGTTTATAGCTGAACAATCAAAATTCGGCAAACTTTAAAATGGTCTCCACGAATGGGTACATCAGACACGAATTTTCTGTGCTTTTTATGGGTAAAGCTTGATTATTGAATCAACTACGCTAAAAGTTTTGCGGCAATATTTGTCGGAAATAGCGTTGTCAACACTGCTGCAACGTAGCTGCAATAGACAGTAATTTTGTGTTATGACTGGGCAGTATTGCTGATGTCGCAGGTAATTGCCGAGGTATCGGCGAGAGGTTAGTGGTATGGACTACCATGGATAGAGAATATTTCTTATAGCAAGGCAATATCTCTCTATTCTTGTCTGTTAATGCTTCCCTCTCGTTGTCATCTTTGTCTTCTACATCTTTCACAGAAAGCGGTTCAGACATGTGTCTGAGCGAAAAAATGTCATTTCGCTTTTGTTCCAAACCTTGTGAATACATGTATAGCCATACGCATTGTAGTTGTTTGCTGTCGTAAGTCTGCTGTGTGCAGCAATAGAGAAGTGGACAAACGAAAGAACAATGAATTTTATAAATGCGATTCATCTACGACCAGAACTATGAGACGTTGAAATTAATATATAGAAAGATAGCAATTTGGCGAAAAAACATTGCCACGCAGTAGCCGATGGTTTCGGGAACATGATGAAAAAATTCAGATGTCTTCGAACCTATGGCAAATTTGGGGCAAAATAAATTGCATTAGGAGAACGGAAGCGCAGGGGACTCTTCATATATGTGGTTTGCATTTGACGTGAGTTTCGTACTACCTCGAGACGTACCTGAAGCAGGAATTAGTAAACAACGGTGTGTGCAGATCACTAAAGATGAAATACAAATAAAAACTGTATTTTTATTCCGAACTTCTATTAATGAAATCTTTCAGTTATTCTACCAAGGTATTGCTTACTTACGATACCATGAATCTTATTGATGAATAGTGGACTTAAAATATGTACGTCGAACTTCTATACGAATCACCAGTAGCTAAAAACAGGTGATAGATTGTAGCTGGTATAAATTCTCTCATACGTGTATGGTTTTGGTAATTCGCTGACAAATTGCTTGTACGAAATACTCGAAACCGTATTTCGACAGTCTGGTAAATTTCTGGAACTGGTATGTATCCAGTACCAGTTCATTAGTGAAATATTCTGAATCTTTCCGCCTACGTGAAAAAATATCGCATACACGAAGCCCGATTTCTCTTGTTCTCCTTTCTAACAAATTTATTCTTTGTGTGACGTAAAAACATGAGAACCACGCACACTTCCAGTAGCTCTTGTTTGTCCATTTGTGGTGAATGTGTGGCCCCTTGTAAAGACTTCTGACCTGGAAATATATTTGCGCAAACATTGCCGGGAAACAGTAGGCCATAATGTTGTAGGATATTGGCTGCAGTTCGTGGCCGGAATCTTACTGAACAACATTGTCAGGATACTGTTGTTGTGGTCTTCAGTCCTGAGACTGGTTTGACGCAGCTCTCCATTCTACTCTATCCTGTGCAAGCTTCTTCATCTCCCAGTACCTACTGCAACCGACATCCTTCTGAATCTGTTTAGTATATTCATCTCTTGGTCTCCCTCTAGGATTTTTACCCTCCACGCTGCCCTCCAATACTAAATTGGTGATCCCTTGATGCCTCAGAATGTGTCCTACCAACCGATCCGTTCTTCTAGTCAAGTTGTGCCACAAACTCCTCTTCTCCCTAATTCTATTCAACATCTCATTAGTTATGTGATCTACCCATCCAATCTTCAGCATTCTTCTGTGGCACCACATTTCCAAAGCTTCTATTCTCTTCTTGTCTAAACTATTCCACTTCCATACATGGCCACATTCCATACGAATTCCTGACACTTAAATCTATACTCGATGTTAACAAATTTCTCTTCTTCAGAAACGCTTCCCTTGCCATTGCCAGTCTACATTTTATATCCTATCTACTTCAACCATCATCAGTTATTTTGCTCCCCAAATAGAAAAACTCATTCACTACTTTAAGCCTCTCATTTCCTAATCTAATTCCCACAGCATCACCCGATTTAATTCGACTACATTCCATTATCCTCGTTTTGCTTCTGTTGATGTTGATCTTATATCCTCCTTTAAAGACACTGTCCATTACGTTCAGCTGCTCTTCCAGGTCCTTCGCTTCTCTGACAGAATTACAATGTCATAGGCGAACCTCAAAGTTTTTATTTCTTCTCCATGAATTTTAATTCCTACTCCGAATTTTTCTTTTGTTTCCTTTACTGCTTGCTCAATATACAAATTGAATAACATCTGGGATAGGCTACATCCCTGTCTCACTCCCTTCCGAACCACTGCTTCCCTTTCATGCCCTCCGACCCTTGTAACTGCCATCTGGTTTTGTATAAATTGTAAATAGCCTTTCACTCCCTGTATTTTACCCCTGCCATCTTCAGAATTTGAAAGAGAGTATTTCAGACAACATTGTCAAAAGCTTTCTCCAAGTCTACAAATGCTAGAAACGTAGGTTTGCTTCTCCTTAATCTATTTTCTAAGATAAGTCGTAGGGTCAGTATTGCCTCACGTGTTCCAACATTTCTACGGAATCCAAACTGATCTTCCCCGAGGTCTGCTTCTACCAGTTTTTCCATCCGTCTGTAAAGATTTCGTGTTAGTATTTTGCAGCCGTGGCTTATTAAACTGATAGTTCGGTAATTTTCACATCTGTCAATGCCTGCTTTCTTTGAGATTGGAATTATTATATTCTTCTTGAAGTCCGAGGGTATTTCGCCTGTCTCATACATCTTGCTCACTAGATGGTAGAGTTTTGTTAGGCCTGGCTCTCCCAAGGCTGTTAGTAGTTCTAATGGAATGTTGTCTACTCCCGGGGCCTTGTTTCGACTTAGGTCTTTCAGTGGTATGTCAAACTCTTCACGCAGTATCATATCTCCTATTGTCGGGATAAACAGGACAATTCAGCTGCTGTTACCTAAGCGTTCTGTATAATGTGCAACGCTTAAAAAACCACATCTAAGATTTTCATATTTTCTCGCTCGCCAGGCGCGAACTATTAGTCCCACAGAAAAAATGAACAAGACATTGATGTAGGAACGTCAATGTAGTTAAATTTTGTCCCGGTATGTTTTCTCAGGAGGCGACGATTCTCGAGTTATTTCAGAAAAACGCGACTAAAGGCCACTTGTGTAAGGCGTTCTCGAATAATTCGAAAACTGCGGTCTCTATCAAAACGTATCTCAGTACAAAACTTAACTTCATTAAATTACCTACATAAAGGTCCTGTTCATTTTGTGCTGAACGACTAACAGTTTGCATATAACGAGGGAGGGAATATGAAAATCTTGCACATGGTATTTGAAGCATTGCGGGTTGTATAAAACCACATGTAGGGACAGCTGAATCACGCCCCATCTAAATGTAGTTTAATAAGTTGTAGAACGGAAATACCTGTGCAATAAGATAGACATGTGGTACTGTAAGGTGCAACATTTTTAACAACGATATCTGAAGGAAACCGTTTTAATTGGTGCCAATGTTCAGAAAGTATGAACGAACTATTATTCTGCAACGTATGCAGTGGAGCACAACAACCAGGGCATAATACAACAGCAGCTCCGTAGGAAAAAAGCGCACTGCTAGACACACCCAAAAACATTCTCTTACGCTTGCGCACAGCTGATTGGCTGTCGTTCTATGGCCGTACCTCAACTGTGCACTTTGGAGCTGTAGTTACTCGAAAAATTTGTTCGATTCGACGTTCCTTATCCTGCTTTGATACTCTTGCCAGGTTGTTTTTCCCTGTTGCATAAAAATGTGCAGACGGTAGAATCACAGTTGCATACCTGTCTTCGAGATCATTCATCAACTTTTCACGACAAGGCCTTGCTATGATACTTTGTGGCCCCTGTCCTTCATGTTAAGCTGCTCATGCTGGTGCAAGGGGAACTACTGGTGTGGCAGGAACTAATCTCACATCCTCTGCTCTGTATTCTCAACCACGCTCTGCCACTCTTCAGCCAATGTCTCATTAAAATCTGGGAGCGTTTACTATTGTTACAGTACGCGGTAGCTGCTGCTGCTGCTGCTACTCGTCAAAAAAGAGTTGTTAGCAGGTAACAGCAGAAGTTGCGCAGCTGGCCAAGTTGCCAGCTAAGGAGGTGAAGGTAACGAAACGTTGGCGGCACTTCAAGTGGAGAGTCGCGGCAGCGGAGAAAAATCACCGAAGTTAAGCCACCAGGCGAGGGGCCCGGTATGGAGTACAGGGTTTGTACACGGGAGGAAATTTTATTGCCCTGGCGGGGTGCAGAAATTGAGCGACGTACTTCACATTTACAGAGCTGACTCTGTCGAAAGTTCTGTCCAGAGTAAATCTTGTTACGGGCTGTATCTCTGACGTACCCTTTTCCCTTTAGACTTTCCAGCATGACGCTCACACAGTGATTATGCGTGACGTAAATTATTTCCTTTCTCGTATCTTTGACTCAGTATTTGCGTATTCGCTGATGTGGATGCTCTGTTATACTGTGTTAATGTTCAACAAATCTTAGAGAAAAAGTAGTTTTACAATCACCTTCGTAATCACATCAGCGTGTTCATTTTACTTTAAGAGGTGTGAGGTCGTCGGTATCCAAATTTTTCTAAATGTATCATTACGTGTGTTACAGAACATTTCAAAGAGACGCTTTCCCTTTATAAATGAGATGAAACTTGTGCCGAGTGATGAGCTACGGACACTTATGAGATGCTACCTGAGCCGCCGCTACTTGCCACGCGCAAACTGCGTGGTCCGCACGGATTTTTTTGTTTTGTTTTTCTTTAATCGAGTCTTCATGTTTTTCAGAAACTGCAACATTTTATAGACTTTTAAAGTTAATTAAGGCCATAGAAGCATGGCCTTTTCGAACGTGTTTCTTATCAAAAAAGTGATTCTGGTAACTGGAGGTCAAGGTTTCTGTTAATCATGATTTTGCGTTCTTCTGCCGATATTTCTATAGAAACTTTCATCATCTAACATACATTTCTTTATATCTAACCGAGAAGTGAAATACTACTTTTCATAGATGTCTTTTTAATATAACAAAATATTTCCTTAAGAATTTTCATCCCACATTTCAACCCATTGGGGACTGAATTTCCAAAACCAGTGAAACGCCTATTTTTAAAATTTCTAACTAAGAAGCCGAATACAAAATTTCATAGATTTAGCGTTGAAAATATTTTCATAATGAAATAATATCATAAAATTTTTCATCTTCTATTTCTCCCCCTTAGGAGTGGAATTTCGAACAATCCCATCTTAAACGATACCTACAGTATACGATCAACACCGCCTCCCAATTTCACGTTTCTATCCTGAGTAGTTTACGCTTTGTGATGATGGCCCTATTTCACTGCCTTAACGGTTGAATTTAAAAAAACAGTGAAATACGTAATTATTTTATTTCTAACAGAGAAGCTAAATACAAATTTTCATAGATTTACCTTCAAAAACGCTTGCTTAATTGAATATTTCCATAAAAACTTTCTTCCCCTATTTCACCCCCTTAGTGGTTGAATGTGCAACACCAGTGAATCGTGTATTCTTTTTATTTTTAACCGAGAAGCCAGATTCAAATTTTCATTGACTAGTTTTAAAAGTGTTTTCATAACGAAATATTTTCATAAAACATTTCATCCCCTATTTCATATCCTTAGGAGTTGAATTTAGAAACAAAAACACTGAAATACGTACTTTTCTATTTGGAACTGAGAAGTCACATACCAACTTTCATAGTTGTAGCTTCAAAAATACTTTAACAGTTCTTTAGTAATGATATATTTTCAAAAACAGCTTTCACACTCTATTTCACCCACATTGGGGTTAAATTTTCGAAGATGCTGAAACAAATATTTCTTTATTTCTGACTAAGAAACCAGATACCTATTCTTATAGTCCTTGTCTGAGAATTCCTTTAATAGCGACCTATTTTCAAAAAACCTTTCATATCCTATTCCACCCCCTTAGGGGTGGAATTACGAAAAATACCTTCCTAAACGATGCCTATAAGATAAGATCAACATCCTCTGCAAATTTCAAGTTTCTGTCTTAGTGTTTCGGGCTGGGTGATTATGAATCAGTAGGTCACTCTCAGGACATTGCCTTGTGTAGAAGAGAGAGATTAGGAAGACCTCGTTTAAAGCGCCTGATTTATCATCTGCCTGCAACGCGAAGATGTTGTCTTTAAAATGAGACTTCTGTTAAATGAGTATGCTACAGCATTGCACAACTGGTACATCAGCGAGCAGTCACTGAAAACGCATTTACCATTTTCACAGAAACCGATTTGCGCGATCTGTGTACGGATGTAGTACCTCCTGCTTCGAATAAGAATATTCAGAGTTAGTGAATATCTGTGTATTAACCCGTAATGTATTAGCGGTGTTTGCATTTTCGTTATGAGCAGTGGGGACTATTGTGAAGTTTACATCATAGAGCGAATCTACTTTGCAAGTTAGAAACCGCTGACGTCTTGAATGTCATAATAGAGAAAGCATATTATCAACAGCACGGAATGCGAAATAAATTTTTTTTTCACGTTTTTCGGGTCGGTTCGTTGTAGGCCAATACAAGTTCCATGACTGCAACGCTGTTTGTAAAACTAGTATGAAATATAGTACTTTAGGAGTATAACAATATATACAGGGGCTTCAGGTTTAGTTTATCAGTTCACACAATAGGAGTCATTCAATTAGAGACTATCGCTCCACTTTATGAAGACGTCTTCGCTAAATTCGCTTAACAAGAAATATGAGTTGAGTTCATGTATCAATATGCTGCTGAAATCAAACATAAGATGCACATAGAGTACTAAAAATAATTTATTGGGTATTAAGGTTTTGTTACATATGAAGAACTTTTTTCTTTTGTTTTTGTATTTCAATGTTTTCTGATAGTCCTGTTTGGAAATGTTGTTGCTGAAAACACAGTACTAATTTACATGAAACCTATTATGTGGACTAAATGTTCTAACCTTTCATTGGTCTCCCCTTCCTATGTCAACGAATGCAACAATCCTTTACACACCTGCGCGACCCTTCGAGTATTTGCCTCACCCGATCTATTGCCACAGGCAGACCATATCGGGGACAACGACACTGAATGGGACTTCTGTATAAATGAGAAGATCTCGAAGTACGGAGAAAATTGTCAAAAGCATATCAATGAAATGGAGGATCCCAAATACTTCAAACAAAAGCTAATGTACAAGTCCGCCAGTGAGAAAGTTCATCGAAGCACTTGTAAATGAACTTCTTTAGGAATTAGAGGAGTGGAAAGTCACCCGTTCACTTGATATCTGGGAAACAGGGTGCAAGCGGTAGAGGCAAAAAAATGGCTCTGAGCACTATGGGACTTAACTTCTGAGGTCATCAGTCCCCTAGAACTTAGAACTACTTAAACCTAACTAACCTAAGGACATCACACACATCCATGCCCAAGGCAGGATTCGAACCTGCCACCGTAGCAGTCGCGCGGTTCCAGACTGTAGCGCCTAGAACCGCTCGGTCACTCCGGCCGGCAGCGGTAGAGACAGTATAGATCTCAAATTATTTAAAGTATTTGCGTCAGCTCGAAAGGAGAATTAATAAACGTGTTCCTAATGCTAGCGTTTTCAGATATTTATTGAAGTTGGTACACGGTGATGATAGAGACTGGGAAAGACAGTCTCGTTTAATGACCGTAGCAGATCAATAAATAACGTCAACCACTCTTGGAAGAGAGAGAATATGAAGTCCTCATTGATGTTTACATTTAAAAACTAAACTCCTCCCGCACAGACCATGAAGGCCCAAAGGTAGCGACTGGCCGCCGTGTCATCATCAGCCCACAGGCGTCACTGGATGCCGATATGGAGGGGCATGTGGTCTGCACACCTCTCTCCCGGTCGTATGTCAGTTTCCGAGACTGGAGCTGCTATTTCTCAATCAGGTAGCTCCTCAGTTTGCCTCACAAGGACTGAGTGCATCCCGTTTGCCAACAGCGCTCGGCAGACCGGATGGTCACCCATCCAAGTGCTAGCCCAGCCCGACATCACTTAATTTCAGTGACCAGACGGGAACCGGTGTCACCACTGCGGCAAGGCGGTTGACGATGTTTACATTTGGTGGATATGAAATAACAATCTGAAGGTAAGGAAAAGTAACAACATGAATTTTCATTTAAAGGGGGGAAATCGACACTACTGTTGACAAATAGGTGGTGTCACAAATAAAGGTTAAGTGTTTAAACAAGAATATGAATTGTCTGTTGTAGTGGAACGCTCACAGAAATCTACCGCAAGATATTGCCGAAGAGGCATGTTATGCCCTTAGCGCTCTGTCACCAAGAGTTAACAGTGAATACCTGACAGTTACATAATTGCCGGCCAAAGTGGCCGTGCGGTTTTAGGCGCTGCAGTCTGGAACCGCGAGACCGCTACGGTCGCAGGTTCGAATCGTGCCTCGAGCACGAATGTGTGCGATGTCCATAGGTTAGTTAGGTTTAACTAGTTGTAAGTTCTAGGGGACTAATGACCTCAGAAGCTGAGTCCCATAGTGCTCAGAGCCAAGTTACATAATTTTCATATGTACGGATAGACCTTGGCTACGAAATCATTTCAAGGGAATCAAATACACAACTTAAGGATAGGGACAAATGAATAACTTCTATACATAATATGTAGTCTCCTTACAAATATATGGACATTCTAACTATACCATCTAAGAATGCCTACCATCCGATTCAGGAATTGAGAAAATGGTTAGTACTTAAAACAGTGTGTGATTGTAGGTTTGCCTGGGGTATGATAAGGTAAGGAATAAGAAAGTTCTCCGCACAATAGGCGAAGAAAGGAATATGTGGAAAACACTGACAGGAGGAAGGAACTTGATTGTAGGACATCTGTTAAGACATCAGGAAATCAGAATGAGATTTTCACTCTGCAGCGGAGTGTGCGCTGATACGAAACTTCCTGGCAGATTAAAACTGTGTGCCGGACTTCCAGGAAGTTTCACATCATGAAATAACTTCCATGACAGTAGCGGGAGCTCTAGGGGGGAAAAACTGTAGAGGAAAAGAAAGATAGGAATACAAATAGTTGAGGACGTAGATTGCTAGTGATGCTCTGAGATGAAGAGTATGGCACAGGAGAGGAATTCACGGAGTGCCACATCAAACCATTCCGAAGACTGATGTCTAAATAAAGTGTCATACAGCAGAAGTTTGTTAAGAAGCGCCCAGTGGTAAAAAGCACTCTTTTCTTGCCGACAATATTTCGTATTTTATTGTTGTTGCTCGCAGTGTGCGTAATATTCGAGCGCTTCTCAGAGGACAGTTACGGTTTGGAGGTGGCAGTCATGAGATTTAGGCAGGTCGAGATGTGTTTAAGCATAGTATCTTTTAATTATTATTTCAGTTAGGCTGTTCGATATATATTCGTGTCAGGCTTTCAGGCTGAGTTGAGGTTTCAGATGAACAAATTGGTCGAAAGTCGTGGCATACACACCCTTGTCAGAGATACCTATTTCTCGACTGTTGCTATTTGTGTAACAAACGGAACAGTAAATAATATACATCGAGGAGCCAAAGAAACTGGTATCCCGTATAACATTGTGTAGGGCCCCCGAGAGTACGCAGAAGTGCCTTAACACGACATAGCATGGACTCGACTAATGTCTGAAGTAGTGCTGGAGGGATCTGACACCATGAATCCTGCATGGATGTTCATAAATCCGCAAGAGTACGAGGGCGTAGAGATCTCTTGTGAACAGCACTTTGCAATGCATCGCAAATATGTTCAATAATGTTCATGTCTGGGGAGTCTGGTGGCCATCAAAAGTATTTAAACTTGGAAGAGCGTTCCTGGACCCACTTTGTACCAATTCTGGGCGTCTGAGGTGTCGCAGTGTCCTGCTGGAATTGGGCAAGTCCGTCGGAACGCACAATGCTGGATTCTTACGTACGTGTCACCGGTCACAGGGTCCCATTTCACTCCAACTGCACACGCCTCACACCATTATAGAGCATCCACCAGCTTGAACAGTCCCCTGCTGACACGCAGCGTACATGGATGCATGAGGTTGTCTCCATACCTGTACACGTGCATCCCCTTGATACAATTTGAAACAAGACTCTTCGACCAGGCAACATGTTTCCAGTCATCAACAGTCCAATGTCGGTGATGACGGGCCCAAGCGAGGTATACAGCTTTGCGTCGTGCAGTTGTAAGGGTTAACGAGTGGGCCTTCGGCTCCGAAAGCCCATATCGATGATATTCCGTTGAATGGTTCACAAACTGACAGTTATTGACGGCCGAGCATTAAAATCTGTAGAGTTTGCGAAAGGGTTGCACTTCTGTCACTATGAACGATTCTCTTCAGTTGTCGTTGGTCCCGTTTTTGCACTGCCCGCTGTGGCCGAGCGGTTCTAGGCGCTTCAGTCCGGGACCGCGCTGCTGCTGCGGTCGCAGGTTCGAATAGAGCCTCGGGCATGGATGTGTGTGATGTCCTTAGGTTAGTTAGGTTTAAGTAGTTCTAAGTCTAGGGGACTGATGACCTCAGATGTTAAGTCCCATAGTGCTTAGAGCCATTTGAACTCTTTGAACCCGTTCTTGCAGGATCTTTTTTCCGACCGCAGCGATGTCGGAGATTTGGTGTTTTACCGGATTCATAATATTCACGGTACACTCATGAAAGGGTCGTACGGGAAAATCTCCACTTCATCACTACCTCGGAGATGCTGTGTCCCTTCGCTCGTGAGCTGACACTAACTCGACGTTGAAACTCATTTAGATCTTGATAACCTGCATTGTAGCAGGGGTAACCGATCTAACAACTGCGCCGGACACTTGTTGTCTTATATAGGCGCTGTTTTCTGCCTGTTTACACATCCCCGTATTTGGAAATTTGTGATAAGGTCTTATGGGACCAAACAGGTGAGGCCATCGGTCCCTAAGCTTAAGCTAACTTAAACTAACTTACGCTAAGGACAACACACACATCCATGCCGGAGGGGGGACTAGAACCTCCGACGAGGAGAGCCGCGCGACATGACGCCCAAGACCGAGCGGCTACCCCTCGTTGGCATCTCTGTATTTGTATATGCTCGCCTACACTAGTTTCTTTGGCGCTTCAAGTGTACATGTTAGCAATAATTAAACGTTCAACTTTAAACCTTTCATTGCACATATCATCATCTGATCCTGACTAAAAATTTTACCCTTCTATTACAAGAAATATAATTATTCACACTGAAGTACAGACTTGTGAAGTGCAGTTTCATAATAGATAAAATAAGGTTGGATAAGAAGAAGAAAAGACAATTATTGTAACATTGCCAACTCGATGGGACAGGACTATAATTTTTGTGTCTTAACACTTAGATCAGGCCATTTGTCGACACCTAAGTGCTTACGTTGAACGTATATGCTACACGGCGGAATCTGTATAGCAATGCCTCAGATTCATCCAAGTGATGGATCTCTGCCGCCAGGCTAATCCAAGAGCAGTGACGACAGTGCATAGACGCACCTGCTCTGCGCCAGCAGCGTCCTGATTAGGCAGTAGCCTGGCTTCTGAGGACCACAGCTTGCGGGCCAAGCGCACTTCTGCCTTCACCCTGCCGGCACAGCAACGTCCAGAGAACACGGGTTCGGAATCAGCAGCAGGAGGGAAGGGATATACGTGGTGCAACAATAAAGTAATAAGACAGATTTTCTTTGCAAGATGTGTCAACACTGCAGGCTTGTATAGGTCAAATATCTTTGACCTTGGTCCATAAGCTGCTTCTACTCCAAGCGGTACGTCGATGCAACTGCTCCGTCATGAGTTATGCTGTAATAAGTTAACACGTATTTCTGTCTTTCGTCACGGAAATGGAACCGCATAATATTGCGCAACGGTATGCTATTTCATTTTGCGTTATATTTGGTGAAAACGCGACGACAACTTACTGTAAGCTTCAGAAGGCTTTTGGACAGGAAGTTATGTCAAGGGCTCAAGTTTTCCATTGGCATGAAATGTTTAGTGATGGCAGAACGAATATTGAAGATGATGACCGTAATGGACGACCATCAACCACACGGACGGATATCAACTTGGCCAGGGTGCGCGACCTCGTACGATCTGATAGAAGATTATTCGTGAAAATAATTGCAGAAGAACTGAACATCAGTCGAGAAACGGTTCGTCTAGTAATAACTGATGATCTTGGTATGAGAAAGATTTGTGCAAAAATGGTCCCCAAAAATCTCACACCGCAACAAGGAGAAACACGGAAAAATGTGGCAGCCGACTTGTTAGAGTAAACGGAAATCAATTCAGAATTGTTGAGCTGTGTTATCACTGGTGATGCAAGTTGCTTTTTTCAGTACGATCCGGAGACAAAACGCCAATGTTCGCAAAGGTATTCAAAGGGATCACCCAGACCAAAAAAAGTTCCCATGTCAAAGTCGAAAGTGAAATGCATGCTTGTGTGCTCCTTTGATTCCTAGGGAATTGTTCATAAAGAGTGGGTGCCTCCTGGACAAACAGTTAACCAATATTACTACAAAGAAATTTTAGAAAGACTTCGTAAAAAGAGTTCTTCGTGTACGTGCCAACATTGCTGATAATTGGATCCTGCATCACGATAATGCGCCATCCCATACTGCTCTATCAGTACAGCAATTTTTAACCTCAAAACAAATTTCACTGCTACCACAACCACCTTATTCACCAGATATCGCTCTGTGCGACGTTTTTCTATCTCCCAGAGACAAAACAGCGGTCAAAGGACACCATTTTCAAAAAGCTATGACGAGGGTCTTGGAGGATATTACAGAAGATGAGTTCCAGAAATGTTACCATCAATGGCAGAAGCGCTGGAAAAAGTGTCCATCCAGAAAAGAACTACTTTGAAGGAAACAACACTGAACTTGATTAAAACGGTAAGCAACATTTTTGTTCACGTCAGTCTCATTACTTTATTGTCGCATCTCGTATAAGAATCCAACCAACGGAAAACACCAGCCAACGCTGCAGTCATCTGCACGACAGTTGCGTACTACACTACTGGCCATTAAAATAGCTGCTCCACGAAGATGACGTGCTACAGATGCGAAATTTAGCCCACAGGAAGAAGATGCTGTGATATGCAATTGATTAGCTTTTCACAGCATTCACACAAGGTTGGCGCCGGTGGCGACACCTACAACGTGCTGACATGAGGAAAGTTTCCAACCCATTTCTCATGCACAAACACCAGTTGACCGGCGTTGCCTGGTAAAACGTCGTTGTGATGCCTCGTGTAAGGAGGAGAAATGCGTACCATCACATTTCCGACTTTGATAATGGACAGATTGTAGCCTATCGCGATTGCGGTTTATCGTATCGCGACATAGCTGCTCTCGTTGGTGGAGATCCAATGACTGTTAGCAGAATATGGAATCGGTGGGTTCAGGAGGGTAATATGGAACGCCATGCTCGATCCCAACGGCCTCGTATCACTAGCAGTCGAGATGACAGGCATCTTACCCGCATTTCTGTAACGGATCGTGCAGCCACGTCTCGATCCCTGAGTCAACAGATGGGGACGTTTGCAAGACAACAATCATCTGCACGAACAGTTCGACGACGTTTGCAGCAGCATGGACTATCAGCTCGGAGACCATGGCTGCGGCTACCCTTGACGCTACATCACAGACATGAGCGCCTGCGATGGTGTACTCAACGACGAACCTGGGAGCACGAATGGCAAAACGTCATTTTTTCGGATGAATCCAGGTTCTGTTTACAGCATCATGATGGTGGCATCCGTGTTTGGCGACATCGCGGTGAACGCACATTGAAAGCGTGTATGCGTCATCGCCATACTGTCGTATCACCCGGCGTGATGGTATGGGGTGCAATTGGTTACACGTCTCGGTCACCTCTTGTTCGCATTGACGCCACTTTGAACAGTGGACGTTACATTTCAGATGTGTTACGACCCGTGGTTCTACCCTTCATTCGATACCTGTGAAACCCTACATTTCAGCAGGATAATGCACGACCGCATGTTGCAGGTTCTGTACGGGCCGTTCTGAATACAGAAAATGTTCGACTGCTGCCCTGGCGAGCACGTTCTCCAGATCTGTCACCAATTGAAAACGTCTGGTCAATGGTGGCTGAGCAACTGGTTCGTCACAATATGCCTGTCACTACTCTTGATGAACTGTGGTATTGTGTTGAAGCTGCATGAGCAGCTGTACATGTACACGCCATCCAACCTCTGTTTGACTCAATGCCCAGGCGTATCAAAGCCGTTATTACGGCCAGACGTGGTTGTTCTGGGTACTGATTTCTCAGGATCTATGCACCCGAATTGCGTGACAATGTAATCACCCGCCAGTTCTAGTATAATATATTTGTCCAATGAATACCCGTTTATCATCTGCATTTCTTCTTGGTGTAACAATTTTAATGGCCAGTAGTGTAGTTCTGGATGGAGGAGCGTATGTTCAATGTGCGTCATAAATCAAATCTTATATCATACAAGATGAGTGAGTGCAATGCTCGTTCTCTTCTCTGAACTTTTAGTGTAACTTATGGCTGAAAAAAAAAAAGTTTCAGCGCAATCTTCGCAACAAATACAACTGCAATGTTGTCTTCCCTACTAACAATAATCTAAAGAGAAACTTCATTCATAACTTTAAATCCATTCGCTCCCCTACAGAAAGTTCTAGCGTTTATAAGATCATCTGCGATACCTGCTCCTCCTATTATATAGGGCAAACTGGACGTGCTTTCACCGTCAGATACAAAGAACATCTTTTGAGAAAGGACGGCACCAGTCCCCTAAATTCATCCTTTGCCGATCATCTCTTAATTACTGGACATGTACTTAAAGCCATAGGCGATAACAATATTCCGCATACCGAAAAGAAGGGATGTAGGTTAGATGTCTTAGAGGAATTGGAGATTTTCAAACATCTCACTCGTCATGATGGCCTCATTCTCAACGAACAGCTGCAGCTGCGAAATAAAAAACATTTTTTACTGTATAAAGCCATTGCTTGAACTTGATTCAGATTTCCTCATTCAGTTTACCGAAATGTTGTTTTCCTGATACATCTTTGCTGTTTTCTTGTATCTCATATCTAACGTTTTTTGCGTTACAAAATGTATCTCTATTTAAAGCAGATAAATATGTAACTTCATCCTGTTATTATTAATGCTTACATTATGCCTGAATCAGCTGCATCACAATTTCATGTGTCTAATTTTGAATGTACAGTAGCCTAGTTGTTCCTGCGGCTACTAGATGGCGCTCGTAGCAACACCATGTTTACTTGCCCACACTTTCTAAGGTGGGCACCTTAGTCTTGTTGAAACCCTTGTTGACAGTACGAGCAGCCCTTAACGGCTCGCCATCTCACAACGGTTCATGACGTCACCTTTCCGGCCGCGTTGGTCTAGCGGTTCTAGGCGCTCAGTCCGGAACTGCGCGACTGCTACGGTCGCAGGTTCGAATTCTACCTCGGGCATGGATGTGTGTGATGTCCTTAGGTTAGTTAGATTTAAGTAGTTCTACGTTCTAGGGGACTGATGACCACAGATGTTAAGTCCCATAGTGCTCAGAGCCATTTTTTTCCGGCTTAGATCTTTTTTAATATGTGACTTGTAAGTACGGCATCTTTTCCAGTCAGTACAAACTTTATTAATATGCTATATACCTAATATGTTATAGAACAGTTAGTCTAATTCTGAAGACGACGCTCATAGTAGCGTCGAAACCAGGTCAATTTTGACTTAATATTTGTGACCGAGGGCTTATTTGTTCCAATATAATTCCAATATAACTTATAGTTGAGTTGCGCGTAGTGGCCGCGTGGTTTGAGGCCCCATGACACGGATTGCGCAGTCCCTCCCGCCGGAGGTTCGAGTCCTCCGTTGGGCATGGGTGTGTGTGTTGCTCTTAGCATAGATTAGTTTAAGTTAGTTTAACTAGTGTGTAAGTCTAGGGACCGATGTCCTCAGCAGTTCAGTCGCTTAGGAATCACACACATTTGAACATTTAATGGTCGAGTTAATTGACCGTGCACAATGGTAACGCTGTCACAGTGACAACAACAAGCTTTTGTGTGCACAATGTTATATCTATTATTAGTCGGTCACCTAATCATGAAGTTGTAGCATAATAAAAGATCTTGGAATCTATGGCAAGCCCCAGATTAAAAGATACTTATTTCCTCTAATGACTAATAACAATTACAATAAAAATTGACAAGAACAAAGTATGCTAAAACTCAAATCAAATTACAAAATGACTAATGCTTTGAGGGTGTAACAACTACTGTGGAAGTCTGTATGGAGAAAGCACAACAAGATCTGATCATCTGGGACGATTGCAGAATCAAAGTTTTATTGATTGGCGACTCCATGTTGTCTTGTGCACTACGACCAGGTAACAGGTATACTTGAAAAAAGAGACAGCATTGGTCGTATATTTTTTACTATTGCAAAATCGATTTTCTGTCACTGAGTGACCATCTTCAGTGCTATATTGTATAACTTAAATTGGGATGCACTGTTGTCACTAAGCTTACGGCAATCACATGTGATTGCCGTAAGCTTAGTGACAACAGTGCATCCCAATTTAAGTTATACAATATAGCACTGAAGATGGTCACTCAGTGACAGAAAATCGATTTTGCAATAGTAAAAAATATACGACCAATGCTGTCTCTTTTTTCAAGAATCAAAGTTAACGAGACAACAAGGTGCCACAAATTAAAACCAAATTAAGTAACATGTTTTGTGGCGAAGTAAGCAGATAACGAGCTGGTCACAATATGCATCACTATACCATACTTGCAACTCCTACATTTCTCCAAAAATCAGCAAACTGTGCCGTCATGGCCATCAAATGGTCGCCAGGAGATATATGACCCTCATGGCGGGCAACGATCCAATGACCACGAAACATAGATCTCCAAACACAACCCCCTACAATAAAAAAACTCTTATCGAAGTGACGATTCAATGCTGTTACCGATATGAGATCCGAGAATATCGCTTATTTGATGAAAAGACGGGGGACTTCTGCAGAATTTTCCGACTTTTGGAGTACAAAATTCTGATTAACAAAAAACGGTTTGTGCTCGGATGGAGCAATGTCCCATCGATTGGTCGACTTCTTCGCGCCAGTCACAGTGGTGGGGCGACTCATTTCGATTGGATGTATCAGATTTTAGAGAAGAAGACATGGGCCCTCCCACACAAGTGGGAGCCTTATTCTCTCGTCCTTAAATGTCCGAACAGAATAGGCAAAATTGTTGTGCTCACTTACTATGGCAGCGCGGCACCTTCCACTCGCTGCTAGGAGAGGCACTGGCCCTGTGAACAAAGGTTCGGTGAAGATCACAGCCAAACTTTCGCGAAATGTGCCCAGATTCCAGGGGATCTTCGTCCCTCCTAATGAGTTTCATTGACCGCCTCCATCCGACAAAGAGGACTCAGTGATCACACCAGGAGAATACCTTTCCAGTGAGAAAAACACAAAGCATTACTCCTAGCACGCGTGTCCAGTACACTACACATAAACTTAACAACGAACGACAAAAATGATTCGGTATCATTTATTGATCCGTGACAGTGGTGTCACATGGATCTGCAGTCTTCCTGCACACAACAGCATTGTCCATGAACAAACTCACAGAGCACCTTACGTCATTTAGTAGATTTTTTGTACAGAATGTGGTTTAAAAATGTGTCACGTATTCTTACAGGAGGTAGTATCAGCCAAAACTAGAAGAAAAGTTCCGATAAAGATATGTCCAGAAACCGTTACCTGTTGAGATACGGATGAATTTGTTGTCTCACCCCCTCAGTCGCTGACTTAGAAGTAGACACTACAGGTGTAGCTGCATGTGGTTACCACACACCCTGACAGTCCACTCAGCTCTCTACACAGTGAAGTATACACTGTTTCAAATACACTTGGCTCCATTTGGGTTGTGTCACATGCATTGGTCACACGCCTCTGTAACGTCTGGTCATCGTCAATAACTTGTTCACATACCAATGCCTTTAATTGTCCCCGCAGCTAGAAATCCAATGGGCCAAGGTATAATGGACGGGGAGTCCATGCTGCCACTCTTCCTAGGCATTACCTCTGAAACGTTGTGATGAGGTACTGTGCGTGATCCGTATGAAATGAAATGAAATAATCGTATGACACTGATGATCGGGAGCCCCCACCTGGGGAAGTGCGGCCGACGACTTGCGAGTCTTTTCAAGTCACACCACACTGGATAACTTGCATGTCGATGGTCATGAAATGATGGAAGACAACACAACACTCAGTTCCCGAGCTGAGGAAAGATTCGACCGGCCGGGAATCGAACTCTGGTTCCGCTGCAGGGCAGCTAAGCTGGTGGACGGATGATCCATAGAACAAGGGTTGTTGCGCCATCGAGCATAAACCGTTGTCGCATTTCTGCAATGGTAACGTTCTCTAATAGCGCTGGTAATTCATCGGACAGTAATCAGTGATACACAGTTACTGTTAATCTATTTGACAAAGTTTGTGACTCTACGAGCCTGTCACCGGCAATTCCCGCTCACACTTCGATATTCAAGCGATCCTGAAGTCCTACCTCCATGACTGATCGAGCATCTGCACTGCTTGTATGTGTGTATTGTGGTAATTTACTATGCGTTCTCTTGTTGGTCCTGTCTATATTAGTGAATACTGCACATTACTCGCCAGAAGTAAAACATGCCGTATCTCATCGGGTATTGGTTTCCCGATATATAATTATCAGAACTTTTCTTGTAGTATGTCAACGCAGTGGGGAGTGTAGGAAGAATGTAGTTCGTTCTTGTACAGTGTATGCGGCAAGATACCCCAATAGACATCAACAATTTTGGCAGTTATTTATCAAACTCTTCAACCAGTTATGTGACAGTGGTATTGTAACTCCTACACAACATAACAGAAGGAAATACGTGACGACAGAAGAAAGGGAAATGAATGTTATTGCTGCTGTTACAACTGATCCGCACGTGAGCTCCCGTTTAATCGCACGAGAAAGTGACATGAGTCAGGCAAGTGTCCTACGCATTCTCCATTGGGCCAGGTTACATCCACATCACATCTCTTTCCACCAAGAGCTGCATGGAAATGATTATGGGAATCGTGTTAACTTCTGCACATGGCCATTAAGACAGGATACTCCGGATGAATCTACATCTATATTTACATGAATACCCTGCAAATCACACTTAAGTGCCTGCCAGAGGGTTCATCCAACCACCTTCACTATAATTCTGTATCATTCCACTCTCTAACGGCGAGTGGAAAAAGCGGACACTTATATCTTTCTGTGTGACCTCGGCTTACCCTTATTTTATTACACTGATCGTTTCTTCCTACGTAGGTCGGGGTCAACAAAACATTTTCGCATTCGGAGGAGAAATTAAGTGATTGAAATTCCGTGAGAATATACCACCACAATGGAAAACACCTTTGTTTTAGTGATGTCCATCCCAAATCCTGTACCATCTCCCCTATTCTATCGCTTGAGCCTTGTCCCGCAGTTACACAGGGTCAGCCATCGTCAATTGGATTTGGCATGTTAATGTGGAAGGGGTGGTCGGATGCCCTTCCTGCCGCCACCCCGTACGTCCCGGGGCAGAAATAGTCTACCCCAACTGTCTGCGTCGAGTGGAATGCATGGAATAGTGCGTATGTGGTCAGATGTCTGCGAGCCATATAACTGTGGCGGAACATGGGGGACCAGCCCGGTATTAACTTAGCAAGATGTGGAAAACCGCCTAAAAACCACATCCAGGCTGGCCGGCACATCGGCCCTCGTCGTTAATCCTCCGGACGGATTCGATCCAGGGCCGGCGCGCCTATACGAGTCCAGGAAGCAGCGCGTTAGCGCTCTCGGCTACTCTGGAGGGTCCTGTATCATCTCCCCAAGTTTTCGATAGTACAAAACGTGCTGCTCTTCTTTGAACTCTCTCGATGGAGTCCGTTAATCCTATCTGGTATGGATCCGACACCAGATAGATCCCCAGTACTCCAAAAGAGGACGGGCAAGTGTAGCGCAGGTAGGCTCTTTAGTAGTTCTACCAGTAAAACGCTGTCTTTGGTTCACCTTCCTCACAACACTTTCTATGTTTCCTTCCCAATTTAAGTTTTTCGTAATTGTAGATCCGAGGTATTTAGTTGAAGTTACGCCTTTATATTTTACTGGTTTCTCATGTAACCGAGGTTTAAGGATTCCTTTTAGCTCTCATGTGGATGACCTCACACTTTTCATTATTTTGGGTCAATTTCCAACTTTCGCACCATACAGATATATTTTCTAAATCGTTTTGCATATTGTTTGTCCTTCTGATGAGTTTACTAGACGATACACGACACCATCATCTGCAACAACCTAAGACGGCTGCTCAGACTGTCTGCTAATTCGAATAAATGGATGGAGAACGCCAGATATAACATCTGTTTTATTCGATGACTTCCTGTTAGTTACTACGAACTATGACCTTTCCGACAGGAAATCGCTAATCCAGTAACATAACTGAGATAAAATTCCAGAAGCACGAATTTGACTACAAGCCGTTTGTGAGGTGCAGTGTCAGAAATACTCAATTTGAAATCCCTTGTCAATAGCACTCGACACTTCGTGTGAGTAAAGAGCGAGTTGAGTTTCACAAGAACGATGTTTCCTAAATCAATGTTGACTGTGTGTCAATAGACCGTTTTCTTCAAGGTAATTCATAATGCTCGAACACAATATAAGTTCCAAAATCATGCTGCATATCGTCGTCAATGATATAGGCTCGTAATTTAGTGGATTGCTCCTACTGCCTTTCTTGAGTATTGGTGTGATCTGAGCAAGTGTTTGCGCACGTATCTTTGGCGAGCGAGCGGTTGTATATGATTGTTGGGTATGGAGCTACTGGATCAGCATACTCTGAAAGGAACGTAATTAGCATACAGTCTGGACCGGAAAACTTGCTTTCATTGAGTGATTTCAGTTGTTTCACTACTCCGAGGATATTTAACTCGGAGTTACTCACGTTGGCAGCTACTCTCGATTCGAATTCTGCAATATTTACTTCGCGTTCTTTGGTGAACCAATTTCGGAAGGCTGTGTTAAGTAACACTGCTTTAGTAACACTGTCATCGATATGCTATCGCGCAGAGAAGGCATTGATTGTGTGACGTATTTGTTTAGTGATGAAGCAACGTTTACCCGTCACGGCCAGGTAAAGCGCCGAAACATGCACTATTCTTCTGTTGACAATCCCTGTTGGCTTCGTCAGGCGGAAGTCAGGGCCGTTGGAGAGTAAATATGTGTTGTGGGATAGTTTAATCGCTCTGAGCACTGTGGGACTTAACTTCTGAGGTCATCAGTCCCCTAGAACTTAGAACTACTTAAACCTAACTCACCTAAAGACATCACACACGTCCATGCCCGAGGCAGGATTCGAACCTGCGACCGTAGCGGTCGTGCGGTTCCAGACTGTAGCGCCTAGAACCGCTAGCCCATTAAGGCCGGCGTTGTGGGATAGTGAACTATCAGCTCAAAGGCGCTTGTTTCATAGATGGAACACTCTTTACAGGGACATACCAACTACACCCAATGATATGCAACGATGCATTACTGCGTCCTCTGAAATGCTACCACGTGTGCAGCACTTCTTCCATACCAGACTGGAAGCATCTATTACCGCTGCCCGTGGTCATTTTGAAAACAACGGGTGATGGTCAGTTGTCTCGTTACTGGGCAGAATTGACGTAACTAGTATGTACACGTATGTTGTTCTTTAGTGTGGGCTGTCACAGATACTGTCCAAATGTCAGTGTGGGAACTTTTCAAAATACCATTACCCGTAAACGACTCGCACTAGGATCCTGAAACAAACACCACTGACATTCTAATTTACCCTACTTTTAGTTTGTTAATGTCAATAGGCGTTGTTCCATTTAAGGAAGCGAACGTTTGAACAATCTGTTGATTGGCTAACAAAACGAGCCCCTTACTACTAATCCATTCTGTGAAAACAGACCATAAACAGCACTTTCCATTTCCGCAATATTTAGGATGAAAGTTTTAGGTGATTCACGCTGTATATGGTAGTTTCATACACTTTAGAATTACGTTTTGAGCTATAGCTGGTAGTAAAGACTCAATCTAGTCATAAATCTGGCCCGAGGCTTGGTAAGATTGTATCGTATTCGTTAGTGTAGAATTTTATCGAATGCCTTCCGGAAGATAGGGAACATGACATCTGTCTGAGCAGCAGTTGTTTATGGTGTTCTGGATCTCATGGTATATAAATGTCGTGTGACTAGGGCCTTCCGTCGGGTAGACCTTTCGCCAGGTGCAAGTCTTTCGATTTGACGCCACTTCGGCGACTTGTGCGTCGAAGGGGATGAATTGCTGACGATTAGGACAACACAACACCCAGTCCCTGAGCGGAGAAATTCTCCGACCCAGCCGGGAATCAAATCCAGCAGGCCCTTAGGATTGACAGTCTGTCACCCTGACCACTCAGCTACCGGGGGCGGACGATCTCATGGTGAACACAGTGAACTGTGTTCCACAGGATCTGAGTTCTCACACCCCACGTTGATTCTTACAGAGGAGGTTATGGCACGCTTAAATGTTGGTGTCACTCTTCATGAAAACGCAAGTCTTCCAAATGCTTGGTGCCGCTCGCTACTCCAGCGATGTACGATAAACTGCTAGTAGGAAGGGAGCAAGCTCCTCCGCCCAGTGTGTGTAGACTCTTACGGCTATCGTAGTGGCTTCACATACGCCCCTGTAGTTGAGTGGTCAGCGCGGGAAAATGTCACGCCAAGGGGCCCAGGTTCGATTCCTCACTGCAGCAGCAGGTTTTCTCCGCTTAGGGACTGGGTGTTGTCCTCTTCATCATTTAATCCCCATCTCCGACGCGAAAGTCGCCCAATGTGGCGTCGAATGCAATAAGTACTTGACCTCGGCGGCCGAACTTCCTCGAATGGGGGACTCCCGGCCCACAATGCTGTACGTTCATTTCCATTTGGGTTCACATGCCTTTTCTCTATCCAAAGATTTTAGTTTATTTCTTGTTCTGCGATTTCTTATCTCAATATACGTCATATCAGTGTTCGTGCAGTGGTTAAAAAGACGGAAATGTATTACTATCTACCTCAGTGAAACAATTTTGGAACACTGATTTCAAAACTTCCGCCTTCTCTCTGTCATCCAATTTGAACACCGAGCGACTAAACAGATGATTACGATTCACTTACTGTTTTTACAGTGATATGTGACACCCAATGCTGCATGCCGCTTTCATCAAAAATTAGAGTTGATTGCAATTCAGAGACTGAAATCATGGTGAACTGGAATGAGAAAGTTTATTGATGAGATGAAAAATGAAATGAAATAAGCTCTACCCACACCGGCATAAGAACCACCACCCACAACAAAACCAAGGTATCATAAAAACGTTGGCGGATTGAGCAGGGAAAATCTGTGAACCAGAGCTACTTGACGCAGAATTAAAACATCCTACGAATGCATTGCTCAAGAGCGGCTGTTGGTTCGCTTAGTTGGAAACAGCATTAAGACCACCGCATAGATATCATAGCGATGCTGAAGCACCTGCGAAATTGGAAGTTTTCCTGCCTAAAGCAGGAAGTAACAGGATTCCGTGCAGTTGTGAAGAGGTGTACGTGGTTACTACAAAAAGAAGGCTCAAAAAACGGCTAGAAGAGCACAATGGCACTTGCAGAAGAGGGTAGATAGATAAGATCTTGCAGAACATGCTTTGCACCCACGAGACCACCAAATTTATTTTGATAGGACACAAGTACTGGCAATAGCGAGAGGCTACCATGAAAGGATATAATAGGAGGCCAAAGGGATTGTAGAACACATCAGGAATTTCAGCAGGGACGAAAAGAGGGTGACATTGAATGACGTCTGGATTCCGGTGCTAAAGAAGACGTGTACCAGTCTTCCACCATGGGGTGATGGCAAGAGCGGACGACGGCCAATCGCGACAAAGGGCAAATGCGCTCGCGTATTCAAAACATGCGACGTCACGCCACTGCTCGGAAGCGGAATTTTGCTGCAGTCAGTACCGAGCCAGGACGTCAATCGACACTCAAAGAAGGTACGATCGCCCTTGAAAGTGTCCTCTGCAGACTGGGACGAAATGTTGGGTTTTAAGGTGAAATCCATACGACCACGGCATAATAGCCCGGAATATTTTATTAATTGTGACATTTCTGGTCCTAAAAGTGTACATTTTAGAGTCATTCCTTGTATTCAGTTTCATTTACGGATTATCAGATTCAGTTTAAAGTACTTTTTATCACATGCATCCAACGAAACTTATACAGTTGGTTTGTATATGAAAGTAGTACAGCAATGGCTATTCTAAATCATAATACCACGGCGTCTCTGTAATAAAAATCTGGAGCATCGTATTTTTTGAGGGATAAAATAGGGACCAGCCTAGACGATCGTTGAAAACCGCCTAAAACAGTACTCTGCCTGGTCGGTGCACAGGACGAACGGTCGTTAACCTCCCAGGATGATCCCATCCTGGTACTTCTCATCTTCCTGTTGCCAAACTAGTGTGCTGCGCTTAAACTATACAAGAGATCACATCTGGGGCTTAACTGCACCCAAATTGTTATCCATTCAGAACCTGCCAAAACCTCACAACAGTTGATTATTTATGACAATAAACATGTTGCCATCTTTATGCGATGTATACGCTATCAGATCAAAGTGTCCAGAAACCTACTGGTGCACATTAATTTGTGGTGTGTTCACCTTTCGCCTTTATGACAGCCTGAACTCTACTGCGGACACCGTGAATGAGATGTGTGACTTTCCAAAGAGGAAAGGTAGACCATCATTCCACAAGAAACCAGAGAAGGATGAATATTTTACTCAGGGGACGTCCAATATCATGCTCATTGCAACAGTCATCGTCTCGAACTGTTCCTCTACTGTATGCTGTGTAGAATGCTGTGAAATGAGTTCAAATGCTTCCTCAAGCACTTTCTTAAGCACAATAAGAGGAACAGACCTTAACCATGAAAAACAGCTCCATACTGTAACACCACCTCCACTGTACTTTCATAATGGCAGTTATAAAGGATGTCACGAACACCCTCTAGGTATTCGCCAACCCATATCCTTCCAACGGATTGCCACAGGCTATAGGGTAATTCATCACTCCAAATCACCCGTTTCCAGTCATCCATTGTCCAGTTTTGTCACTCTTTGCACCACCTCGGATGTCGATCAGAAATGTGTATAGCAATGGCTGTTCAGCTATTGTACCCTGTTCATTTTAAGTCCCTACTAGCTAGACTGCTGGTAACACTTTCGAACTCACGAATGATTCCTTCCGCCGAATTCATGTGATTTTTTTTTTTTTTTATATACACAACCAGTTTTTTCGAGTTTCCATTTCACATTCGTGTCACCAGTAGTCGATTTCTGCAGCCTAAGAAGTGTTGAAATATTCCTCATGGATATCTTACTCTGGTGACATCCTATGAGAAGTCCACTTTCCGATTCACTGTGCTGACCTAAACGGACCCATTCTGTGTCACTGCTTCTCTGATGACAATATCGCCCGCTTCCTTTTATGTTGGTGGGTCCATCCTTCTTGAATTCTAGTAGTCAAATCGGCTTACATACAGGATCTGGAAACTTGAGTATATAGACTATTCGAACCTGAATTTAGAATTTTGTTGCTCTTCACTTCCAATTTTAAGCCAGCTTTCTGTTCCTAAAACAACAAACGAGAGCTATATTGCAAACTTACTATGGATGCTCCTGAAGTATGCTAATACCTTATTAATATTTTACCCCTCTGAAATGCAAGACTGAGGTTCTTCTTTGATCGTATAGTAGCTGATCTGCCTCAGCTTACAAGAGGCAATTTTTTTACTGACTAACATAAAAAGATCATGAATAAACCACTCGTATTGTATTATCCGAGTAGCAGCTTACTTTGTTTAGTTCATGCCTGACCTACTGTATGCTGAAGAGGCATACAATTCTTCACCTGATAGTGGAGGCCGAGGAATACGCTTCCGAAATCGTGGCAGAAACGTCTGAGCATATTGTTTATGCCTTCAAATCGGCTCCAGACCAGAGGACCACAGTGCTTCCATTCACTGTGTCTTCATCAGTCCAGCCACCTGTAGAAATCGATGATGACTCTGAACCCAGATGGAGAGCGTCATCCGTTCCACCATGAGTCACTATGCGCATTCGCTTGCATCCAGTTCAATAGCCTCTGGCAGAGCTCCATCACCTTTTGGATGATCCCGTCAAAAACACCAAGTGACCACATACTGGCCTTCTTTTCCGACGTGGATGCTATTTCCATGAGGGATCTCACTGCCCACCCAACGTTGGAATTCACAATGATCAACGTACTCACCAGGGGCATCTGAGAAAGCACCTAAAATGGAACGTCTCACCATCTGGCATGCTTTTCTCCACCCCCCTCAAAATGGTTCAAATGGCTCTAACCACTATGCGACTTAACATCTGAGGTCATCAGTCCCCTAGACTTAAACCTAACTAACCTAAGGACATCACACACAGGCATGCCAGAGGCAGGATTCGCACCTGCGACCGTAGCAGCAGCGCGGTTCCGGATTGAAGCGCCTAGAACCGCTCGGTCACAGCCGCCGTCCCTCCCCTCCATTCCTAAGTCAACAAGATGTGACCCACATTTTGTTTCACACACCTGCCGCATCCCTCCCTTTACTCTGGCCACTTTCCTACCACCTGCGTCAAAAAGTGAAAGTTCTTATGTTGGCGTGGTATATAAACAAGTCTTCGAATGTTCCATTGGAATTATACAACAGTCAGGTAGAGATGCAGGCAATAGTTCGAAAATGAACATCAGCTTCGAAACAACCTACCATCAAAGGTTATATGTGAAGGAAAAAAAAGTAAATAAGAAACAGTTTATTTTATTTTGAATACTGTGATGAAGCAAAATATAACGTTCAAAAAATTTTTCTGCATTTTCATACGTTGAAGCAAACCAAGCGCTGTATCACGTGTGAGTACAGAGGCGAGCGAGTGCGCCGGGACTTACCCCAGTTCACTGCTAGTAGTGCCACGTCACCTTAACGCGCCTGCATGTAGCGCACAAGTATTGCACCACAATTTAATATGAAATTAAAAATCAAAATTTATGTTTAAAACTTTGTTAAATTATAGTTTAGTGTAATAGTGTTCCAAATACCAAGTCTTGATGTTCTTTAGCACACTGGACTCGCATTCGGGAGGACGACGGTTCAATCCCGTCTCCGGCAATCCTGATTTAGGTTTTCCGTGATTTCCCTAAATCGCTTCAGGCAAATGCCGGGATGGTTCCTTTGAAAGGGCACGGCCGATTTCCTTCCCCATCCTTCCCTCACCCGAGCTTGCGCTCCGTCTCTAATGACCTCGTTGTCGACGGGACGTTAAACACTAATATCCTCCTCCTCCTTGATGTTCTAAACTTAATAGTTTACGGAAAAATGCCGTTTTAAGAGAAAGATCAGAGGCGCTAGGAAGCCAGAATTTGGTCAGAAGGTGCAGTTAGAAGTTATATATAAGTGATGCTGGTTTCCAAAACCATAAAACAAAAATTAACGCCAGAGTCCACATTTTTCGGAAAAATCAGAGGCGCTAAATAAAGGACTTAGAAACTTGAAAATTTTTTTTATGCTTCAGTACACCACAAAAATAACAGAGAATCCACGTTAATATACCTCTTATAGTTTTTGAGTAATTAAATAGAAACTAATTTTATAACTAAAATGTACCTAAGTGTTGTAGATTAAGTACTTGAAATTTTAATGATAGAGGATTTTGGTTAAACCAGACGATCACATGTATCAAATAATAGATCAACACCAAGCTTAAGACGTGTAACATAAATAGCAACTGATATAAGTCTTAGCAAAGGTATGGTTCAGAGGTAACAATCTACCGTTAATTCCAATAAATAAATTCTACTAAGCAAAGTTTTCATTCTAGCAAGCTGAAACTTTCTACGTGTTTTGAAACTGCTTATCTGCATACCAGTAAAAATTTCTGAAGTTTCTGAAGTAATTGGTAACTATATTATTAAAGATTATGTGCCCGAGATAGCGGTCGTTTGTAGACTGCCGCCGTATGCAAATAGACAGAGACAACAGATGTTTTCTCGGCAGTCCGCACCGGCACCTTATAAATACAGCCCCTGAAGCAGTAGAAGGGTTCACTTCGCTCTCAGACTCTGTGAGGTCCATGCTAGTTAAACGTCTGGTCGCGCTCTGCCTCGGATGACGTCAGAGCCGAGCTGTGACAAGCTCTTATTTGGCAGTGAAAACGGATAGTGAATTCGCGAGGACTGTACACCGTCCTGGATCGTTTAGAATTCGGTAAAATAACTGTTAGTGTGCCGTCCGTGTGAAATTCAATTCCGCGTGGCAAGTGGTGAATTTATTTCCACTTTTATGGCGAGCATTAATTTTTGAACATTTGTTGCGAACTTTCAGTTGAGTTGAGTGGTTGGTTGTTTTGGGGAAGGAGACCAGACAGCGTGGTCATCGGTCTCATCGGATTAGTGAAGGATGGGGAAGGAAGTCGGCCGTGCCCTTTCAGAGGAACCATCCCAGCATTTGCCTGGAGTGATTTAGGGAAATCACGGAAAACCTAAATCAGGATGTCCGGACGCGGGATTGAACCGCCGTCCTCCCGAACGCGAGTCCAGTGTCTAACCACTGCGCCACCTCGCTCGGTTTCAGTTGAGTGATGTTAGTCAGGGCGAAAAACAATCTGGTAGGAAGTTACCGTAGAGGTCGCCCCTGAACTGCTAAAAGTGCTGTTAGATTAGAAAGACTTGTTTTCAATTGAACATAACGCAGTTTTAAGTGTTGTTTGTGAGAAACTTAATTAAATTAAATCTTTATTGGAACTTTAAACTTTTACTGAAGTCATAGTCCTGATCCCGCAAAGAAATGGGAAAGACTTCTTTCAGTGGGCTGGACCGGAATGTGGCCATGCAGACTGGAAACTAAGGTCAGTATCTCTCCCTTCGCTTTCTGGCTGACCACCAAATTAGTTGCCAGGCTCACGTGATTAAAGACGGCATCAAGACTTTTTAAACCAGTGAAGTAACTTACTCGCCGCCCCACAACGTGAAACAATTATTCATCCCTACGTCACTGCACATGACAAATACTACACACTACCGAAAGTAAATTTTAATTAAATTCAAAACTAAACAATTTCTCATGAGGATCCGTATTTAAATAGTAAAATAATATTTTTACATTTTGCAGAAACATTAAGAATTAATTACAGTAATATGTAATGTGACGAAAATTGAAATAATAACTTATGGTCTACTACAAAACAACACAGGAAGAAAGAAATAATTTCAAAAATGTATATAAGTCTGAATTTAGATGTAAAAATTGAAGAGAATGAAATTTTTCATCTTAGTTACCTAAATTCTTAAATTAAACGAGTTTTTCCTCGTTCTTGTATGTAAAAAATGATATATTATTTTAGAAAAATAAGTATTTCCCACTCCGTTTTTTAATTAAGGAAGTTTCGGGTAAGAATACATAGTTAAGAAAAAAATCTACTTTTCTTTATACTCAATCTCTGATATAAATGCACACGCTTTGGCGCCAACCACAACAACGAGACATAGCTTCATATTAGCAGAAGAAAATATTGGCCATTAATTTCTAGCTACTCACCTCACTCCAGCCCCTCCCCTCCTCTAAAGACCCCAATACCCAGTCCAGCAGCAGAACAAGTGAACAGAACGGTTCTACGTTAACGTAGGCTAAGAAATTTTATCTCTGAGCAACATCTTTATGCATAAGCGTCTGATGAAGAGTAAAACATGTTCGAAACGCGTTGGAGTATGTTAAATTAAATGTGAAGCAAATAAATCTACTTGTGAGCAGAAAAATACAAATCATTACTTCACACAGTCACCGTCCCTTAGTGTGGCTACGATTAATAACAATAATAATAATAAAGATAGAACTGTGAGTGTATCTTGCAAAGTTTTGAAACTCTCATGGGCAACTGAGGGCAACAGTTTACTATCCCGATACAAGACCAAATAAGGAGGATTTTCGAAGAATCATTCTTCTATTTTCTTCGTTATTTCACTTCTGTTGATAGTTGAAGCTCGGTAAACAGTAGCCGGAGGTACTGAAATTTTTTAAACATCGCGACCAAGGCTATTCATAGTTGCTATAAATGAAGTACTAGCTGATCGGATGGAGAGCTGTTCTTGATCCCAAGTAGACAAGAGGTTTCACTCTGAGACTTTGACGTAATTCTTTCGTTACTGGAGGCGAAAACTCAGCCTCTGTGTCACGAGATGCCGATGATGATGGAGGCGAGACATCCAGTATATCTGTCTCATTGATTTCAGCAATAGATTTGTAACGTTTATTCTTATATGAAATTTTTTCCTATTTTGTGTACTTTGTTTACATTCTGGAGGAGAAAACCTTGTCTACTGGAATCATTGACG
Source organism: Schistocerca americana (assembly GCF_021461395.2). Classification (NCBI taxonomy): domain Eukaryota; kingdom Metazoa; phylum Arthropoda; class Insecta; order Orthoptera; family Acrididae; genus Schistocerca; species Schistocerca americana. Next base: position 587,162,884 of record NC_060123.1, on the reverse strand, counting down.
ATCTCATACTATCTTCTCTTAGCGACCTCTTACGATTTGTCTTCTTGTGATACACTAGTCACGTCCATGACATTTTGGCGGGAAATGTCAAATAACTTGACGAGATCAACTTTCTAAATCTTCCATTTCATGTTTGCTTAATCCGTGTTTCTCGATTTCTGTTTACCCACATTTTGGTGTTCTTTTTACAGCTTCTGTTTACCAGCGCGGATATTCTCATCCATCTTAACAGGGATATATGCTATCAGCCACATTTCCTGCAATTTAGTACTGGTGGATTTAGCAGCATCTGCACGTGTTTCTTTCATTTCCTAGTGACGGTAAATAGGAACTAAAAGAACTTGTTCCTTTGAAGGGGGCTCAGCTACTAAAAACTCTAAACTAAACACCTTTACTAGAAGTCAAGTTTCTCTTTTAGTTTTCATTTTAAAGTTCAGTTATGAAAGAAATACACAAGAAACCCATTACTGCAAACCACTACAATATTAGAAATTTCACTAGATTGAGGAAAAGTGATCAGTGTATACAATCCCTTAATAACGTCCAGTCTGCTTGAAATTTGGCATAGGGTAAATCCAGGATGTATGGCCATGAGTTTTGGAAAGACCAGTTATACTGCAAGAACAACCTGAAGCTTTTTATAAATTACCTTTTCAATTCATAAAAAACAAAAGCCGACATAGTTTTCAAAGATGTATCAAATTTCATACTAGCTAAAAATTCTTAAAAAAATATGTAACACTTGGCCATCTTATCTGCGTATCAGGGTTAGATTTCCAGACATGTAAACACTTTAAAAATCAAAGAAAAAATATAAAAACTTCTTATTGAACCACTTGATGTAAAATATATCTTATAAAGACATTAATTGCAAATAAATTATAACGGAAACAGAACCTCATTTGTAAAAAGCGTTTTACAATTCCTGAATTTTTTTAAAATTTTTGTTAACTCGTTAGAACATAGTAGATTTATATACAAAATAATGAGAAATCGTCTCACTTATGGAGTTAGTTGAATTTAGAACGAAGACCAGTTTATGAAAAGGAATGTTTACTTTAGAAGCTTAGATTTATTTTTTTAAAAATTACATTACCACATCGATGGCACACAACATAAGATGGGCAGGATTTATTTAATCAATGATTACACCTGATACACTGAATCTAATCACAGGTGTAGCCATCTCATCAGATCAGCTAGGAGAGATGGCCATAGCACCTCATCAAACATGGTGGACGCAAACTCTAACAAAACCTACGTACAGGTATGCAATTAGACCTAAACAACGCTAAAAATAAAGTTTCCCCTCGCTATTCACAGACTAAGCTACATTTCACGGTATACTGAAAACTAAAATTACTTACATTTAGTTGAAATGAAGAGTCACCCAGAGCAGCAACAGTCACTCACGTTATTATCTACCAACTGACCGGTAGCGCTGTACAGCGGATCGTCGAAGAACTACAGCCGTTGGTCATCTCTCCCCTAGGCCGTCTTTCTCGGATATATCCTATATATTTTTCACATCGCTGAGTAAGCAAAGTCGTATGAAAATGTAATATGCTAAAGTACACTCATTTCAAGATGCAGGTAAAAGATCTTTGACAATATAGGTTTCAGCGACTGCATGCACACATGAGAACCCAACAGACAATTGGGGGTGTTCTACGAGTGTCTGCGCTAACGTTTTAGCTGCACATTCCGGAGGACAGCAATGTCCATGACAGCAGAGTGCTCTGAGGTTGCTACTAGGGGGCACTCAAGTCTGCGACCATCCGCTCTTCCCTTCTTGTATTATCAGTATCGTCATACCTTATCGAGTCATTCAATTACATAAATACTCCGAAAAATTATTTTTAGCCTGGTAAAGAAGGCTCAGTTTTTCAACACACGCGTATTGTGTTGGATACATCGGGCTGTCTGCCCATATTCCACGTTAGAAGACCTGGAAACAGAAGAAAAATGTCATGAGGAAATGTCACGGATAAACATGAAGTACTTTAGTCTTAAAACCTCCGTCACAGGCGGTGAATGTGAGGAAAGATGCTCTACAAGCGGCTGTAACTTTCTGAATTCCTTAAAAATCAGACATTTAGTTCCACATAATTCTTGCCCATTACTGGGTAACGAAGTATTTCTTTAAGTCTGTTTACGGGCAGTGTCAGGTTCTCGGATTCGGAAAGTTTACTGAACTTCTTTAACTTATTTGCAAGACATTTTACCCATGATGTCCCATATTTCATATTTATATATTTATTGAAAACGTTATCAAGTAGTTTGCTGAATGATCCTTTGGGGCTAACTCTCTCTTACAAAAATCTAGCGAGGTGGCGCAGTGGACAATACGAGAGCATTTGGGAGGACGGCGGTTCAGATTCCGGTCACGCCATCCAGAAATAAGTCTCCTGCGGTCCCGCCCCAAAACGATTCCTTTGAAAAGGACAGGATCAAAATTCATTTCTTTACCCGAGTTTGCGCTCCGTCTATAATGGCCTCGTTACCGAAGGCACAATAGAACGTAATCATCTTTTCTTTATTTTTGACAATACTGTTCCCAAGAGGGTTGTTGTGACTGACAATTCGCAATTTTTCACAAACACGACTTTTATTGATGTAAGTTTACAAGGTAGATGACTGAACATACAAACAAAAGGTAACAATAACGAAAGAAGTCCCCTAATTGAGGCAAACAAAAGTTCACTTCTAATTTTTCACAAAGGTTCGTGGTAACACACTCACTAGTAACAGTCCACTTCCGAGACGAAGACGTAATCTTCAACGGTCGCAGTACACGAGTTCGGCATCCGGCGTGAACTGAACTTCGGGGTTTTTTTTTTTCTTTCTTTATTGTGATTTCATGCCACTGCCCCATATGGGCAGGGGAGGGCTGTCAGCAGCACAATCCGCCGCTCTTCAGCCGAGTGACATGACAACTAAAACAAGAATAAAATAATACATACATAAGGAGGTAAAAAAGGGGAACATAAAACAGAGTAAGGGGAAAAAATGGAGGTAAAAATACACTGACATGTAGAAGTTCATTGGGGACAGTTAAAAAAGTCACCAGAAAGTTAAAAAACACAGTTGGCGATTCTTAAAACACAGAGAAGACACTGGATGCGCATGCACAGGTTAAAAGTTGGCCACAGTATTAAAAACACCCCGAAACAACACACTTAAAACCCACTTGGAGCACACACGATGAAGAATAAAACTACCAGGCGGGACCTGCCGAGGGAAAGGGCAGAGAGGATGGAAAAGGAGGGGAGAGCATGGGGCAGCTGGGGAAGCGGCGGGATGAAGAGAGGAGGGGCAACCGTGGGTTCACGAAGAGGCAGGAGACACATGGGGTGGGAGAGGAAAGGGAAGACAGGGCAGGAGGGAGCGCAGAGACACTGAAAGAAGGCACAAGAGATGGACAGGGAGTAGGAGGGGAAATCCGCTCAGAAGGAGGGAGGGGGAGGAGAGGGAGCCCTGAGGAGGAGGCAGGAAGAGAGGGTTAGAGTTGGTAGGAAGGGTAGATGTCAGGGCGAAGCTCATCATCCGGGAGTGGTAGATGGTGGAAGTTGTGTTGGGAAAGGAGATGGAGGGTGTGGAGATGGAGAGAGGGAGGGACACAACGGTAAAGGCACGGCAACTGGTTGGGAGTGGAGAGGAAGGGAGACACCAGGGGGTGAGGGGGATCAAGGCGGCGGACAATATATAGTGTGCGGATGTTGAAACGTCCCCTTTCAACAATTATACAGGACTGTGCTTAAACTGACACACAATATTTTTAGCGCAACGCAATCTGACTTTCAAAATTCCCTACTAAAGAATGGCCCTGACAAACATTAAACTATACCTTTCACAAATCACTTACCTCACAAAAATCTTCGCTGCTCAAGCTACTGCAATACAGCGAGCGCCACTACTGCCAGCTAAATAAAAGATTCAAACTATGGAAGGCACTAACTACTGATAGGGATAGTTAGCAAATGAAAGATATTAATAGAGAACAAACAATGTATTTACCTTGATATCATCACAAGTCATAATATATATATCAGTTCATGACAAATTAGAAACCTCCGCCATCTCTCTCCCCACATCCACCACTGCTGGCGGCTCACCTCCAACTGCGCAACGCTACGCGCTGTTCACAGCCAGCTGCCTAACACTACAATGGCAGACAACAATGCAAACTAGCCACAGACTGCACACAGCACAGCCAGTGATTTTCATATTGAGCGCTACGTAACGTTGCCAATAAGAAAACATAAACAGCCTACTTACATAGAGAAAACATAAACAGCCTATAAACAGCCTACTTACATAGAGAAAACATAAACAGCCTACTTACATAAAGAAAACATAAACAGCCTACTTACATAGCCCCCATGCTCCCCACAAAAAATTTTTACAAATGGTGTTGGGCACTGGCCAATACAGATTTGACAAAAATTTTTCACAATTACAGTAACAAAGATATAAAATGCACACACTTATTGATACAACGTTGGTCAAAAGCTCAAATTTTCTCACAGTCCCTAAAGACAGTCCTAATCGTACATAACAGGAGAATAGCAGTGTTTGTCTCAAAGTCTGAGCAGTAAAAGAAAATGCACATGGAAGTAGTGGATTTCCATGCAGTCTTGAAGAAGTAGTGTTGTCCTTCCAATGGAAAGACAGTGCTGACTCTCGACATGCTGACAGCTAATGGGCCACAACAGAGCAAACCCACTGCAGAGTCAGTCGAAGTTTTGATGAATATTGGTAGGTAGGTCATCACAGAGCAGACCCACTGTAGTCCTGGCAGAGATTGTGGTATTGGTGGGCCACCAGAGGTGCAGACCCACTGTAGTCCTTGTAGAGATAATGGTATTGGTGGGTCATCATAGATGCAGACCCACTGTAGTCCTTGTAGAGATAATGGTATTGGTGGGCCACCAGAGGTGCAGACCGACTGTAGTCCTTGTAGAGATAATGGTATTGGTGGGCCACCAGAGGTGCAGACCCACTGTAGTCCTTGTAGAGATGACCAGCAGCCATCTGTTGCGATTGTGCAGGTGCACATTCACCATCGAAGAGTCTTGCGGAGAATATAGCAAGTCCATAAACCACCACTTGTGCACTCACAAAGTTTTTAAAATTGTCCTTAGAACAAGCAGTGCTGTTATCCAGTCCCTTGCTGAATTAGTAACACACGTGCAAACACTAACAGTCCCAACTTCTCACATATTGTCCATATACTATGACCAACAGAAACGTGTGCAGTGAAATGTAACTAACAAGTTAATAATATCATGAACTGGTGACAATTACAATTTTATGACGTAAGAATACAATAACAAAGGTACAAAATACATTATTAAAAACATAATAATACAGATAACATTTGTAGTAAAACAGGCTTTACAAAAGAATAGAAATAAACATATACATCAATGTTACAGGAATTATGACATAAGTACATACATAGATCAGAATAATTATTGAAACATCAACTTTACACATGAGCATTAAAACAAAACAATAAACAATGTCTAAACATCTTTACAAAGTAAATAACACATTATTAATGCCAATTGTATTTGAGGATAACAGTATTCCTCATCATAGTGAATGTAGCTTAATATTAAAAGAAAAAATTCTATGAAATTACACAGAGACAGGAAGAAAACAAATACACAAGGGTACACACACACATAGTGGGATAACACCAATAGGAAAGGACAGGGTTCGTTTTCAGTGTAACATTTGGTACTGCAGTCCAACCCAAAACTTCATATATCTTTCCTCTTATTTCATCCTTTGTTTCCACCAAAAAAAATTCTATCTAAGCATGCTTTCTGTATTTATATGTTCACACATTTCTTACCTCAACATTTATTTCCAAGAAAATCCTACCTAAACCTGTTTTCTCAATGCATTTCTTCCAATTCATCGCAACTCATTCTCTTAGAGGCTACCCCCTCTTAAGCTAACTTAAATCTACTGAGCTCAGATGCTAAACTAAGGGACGAGGCAATGCAGCATCACATAACAAATCAACACAAACAGCAATGCAAAAAAATGCCAATTGGCAAAGCTAGCAGCATAAATGAGCAAAAGTCAAATTCAATAACACTATGCCTGGCAAACAGTAGCAACTTATACCTAAACATGACATAGCGCAAGCAGAAAAAATATTACACTAAAATGGCCATGTCTAATACCTATGTCACATCTTAACATTAGAGTGATGCATCACAAAAACTTACGCTAGTAGATAAGTTACCAAATCGTAAAAAAATTATTTATGCAATTCCTGTGAAGGGAAATGTTTTTTTTTTTTTTGTGCTCCCTCATTTGTTTTGGATAGATCATAAAATTATTTACTGGATCTGTAGGCATAAAATATTTATATTAGTACATATATTAAATTTTATTTTAACCAATGCTGCAGTGCAGCTAGAAACTTGATATTAAACAAAATGTGTAAATAAATACATTAAGCAAGCCATATGGCATTTTTCTTAACTAGCAAGGCAATAGCTGTGAAATGTTTCTCATCGTTTCATTAGGCATTTCAGTAAATATCATAAATTACGAGCTCCACAGTATGCTTTCAACAAGGAGATGTCAGTAGCGCGGACAATGGCCTTCCCTTTCTTTTTTTTTTCTACCTGTGCCGCTGAAAAGGGCTCGCAATAATGGCTTTTTCTCCAGGCGTCTGACACAGCTGGGTGCCCGCGACGCATTACGTGCAGGTGGTCACTTAACTTTCGTACGGAAATATTTACGACAGCAGTTTCTGCTACCGTTGCAGTCACATTTAAAAATATTTCACAGGTCAAGAATTAGCGTTGCAAATCTGTAGAAACAAAATCCTATAAATATAAGTGTCCAAAAAAAATATTCGTCAGCATTGTGATACAGTCACACATTTCATAACTCTTAAAGTACGTTTCTTGGTTTCCAACATCCTTTTCATAAATCAGAGTCCCTAAACACTACTCATTATTCCTTACCTCATTATACATATACATATTCGTCGACACTTCTTCAATATTTCATCGTGAGAAATACGTAGCATAATAAACATTCCTCAACAACATAATACACATCGTCGTCGTAATAATAACATCATAACACTTCAGTCAAATCTCAAAATCGTCGTAACTTCCTCCAATAATTTCTAAGCCTAAAATAATTCTCTGCTAATGTCAAAAGTGTCAGCTGCCTCAAACGTACTTTAAAAATCATGATCTCATACCAAATACATCATTCAAAGCTCTCATAGTATCACAATGATTCCGAAAAAATATGAACAGTTTACAAAGTACAGACAAAATACAGTTTCATAAGTGTGAAGTTATCCAACTGTATAATTACGTAAACATCTGTCACTGATATAGTAAAAATAAATGTTTGTCTCTCTCAGTTAAATGATCGGATAGCTGTGTAATTTGTGTGTTAGAGAAATATGGTACCGATGTGTAAAGTTGTATAAGCAAATACCATATTAGCTAGGGTTCCTTGTGCTTGCCAAACACATGGTACACAAAGTAAGCATGTACCCCCCTGAGGATAAATGTAATTATGCCCTCAGGTGTTACAAATTACAGCAATGGAATGAAATGTATCACGGAAAACTTTCTTTGTAATTAAAAAATCTTTAAAAATAAATGTTTCAAGTACAAAATTAATCACTCAAATACGTGTACTGTAGCGCTAAATGTGCGTCTTGTTGCAACATAATCTGTGTGGAAGTGTCGTAGTTATCGTCCTCCGAAAGCTAAGTTCTGCAGAAGCCAATGTACTTACCTCATGATAAACAAAAGTGAAATGCTTTGCGTAGAGATATCTTAGTTATTACGCTTATTGTTGTGATGATGAAAGTACTGTGCTGTAACGTATTGTTGTGCTATGGAAAAGGCTGTCTCCTTGTAGCTATACCACAAAAGTTACTAATAAAACATGTTTTGATTTCCAGAAGAATTCAGAAAACTGTGCAGATATAAAACAGATACACCGCAAAAGCAACATTGTAAATTGTCACTCATTAGTAGCGTCGTGATAAAAATCGTGTAGCTGTCACATAAACTAACCTCTGTGTCATCTGGTATCTCTCAGAAAGCGCTTTAAATTCAGAATGTATTTTCAAATAAACCAAAATGTTGCATTAAAATCTCATTAGCAGTACTGGTAAATGTTCTAAGTATGTGAGCCTTATAGTCGTTACGTAATCGTGCAACAAACAAGCAAGAATGTACACACACAATAACACTGTGACGTCTGTTTACTATAACAATGCATTCGTCATTTCTGTTTAAATAAGTTCTCTTGGTTCTTGATTGGATATTTAACTTCAAACATTGTTGCATGGTAACAGTTTCTAAAGCATACTAGTAACGTGAAGTGAAACGTTTTATGGCAAAGACAAAGTTAAAAGGCAGATTATCTGTCAATAAATGGTTTTACATGAGAAATGTGGTGTAAACCTTTACTCTTCCTAGTACGCAGAGTTTCAACTTCAACGCAATTATCATGTGGTATACGTCGGATTCTGTAAGGTCCATTGTAAACTAGAAAGAATTTGTGACTCAAGTGTTTCTTCTTATGTGACAATGAATGAGCTTTAATGAGAACTTTCTGACCAATATACAACTTCTTTGCATTTGCTTTACCGTGTAGTTTTCTCCTTTTGTCTGCTGCAGATTTTATATTTTTAAGAGCCAAATCAATTATGTCTTTGTGTCGAAGTTTACGTGTATTCGGGAAAGGTACAAGCTCTCTGATTCTGTTCGATGGTTCTTCATTCTTCAGTACAAGGGTAGGTGGTAAAGCAGTGGAGTCGTGAGGCATTTCATTCAGCACGTTTTGAAATAAGTGTAAATATCTGTCCCAATGCTGATGCTTTCTGTGACAATAAAGTCTGCAAAGCTTATTGATTTCTTTCATAATCCGTTCAGACGGGTTGCAATGTGGTGAGTACAATGAAATAAAAACAGGTTTGATTTTATGGTTGCGAAGCATGCGTGACCAAACAGCAGATCTGAATTGCGGTCCGTTATCTGAAATGACTTTACTAACGTGTCCAACTTCACGTAAGAAATTTTTAACAAAGGCGTTGGATACAGACCGTCCAGTGGCTTTACGTAACGGTGTGAAAGAAACAAATTTTGAAGTAAGTTCAACAGCGACTAGAACGTACGAAAATCCATTAGATGTTCTGACAAGCGGTCCCAAGAGATCAACGGCAGCAAATTCTTTTAATTTAGAAGGAATGATAGGAAACAACGGAGCACGATGTGAGACAGTGGATGGTTTCGCCTTTTGACAAAGTTTACAAATAGACAAGACTCTTCGAATTCGCTTTTCCATATTGTTAAAATAACAAGTCGTTCGAAGAATATGATAACATTTTCGTGGGCCAAAATGTGCGTAGCTGAAATGAATGTACCAAATGAGCTTATTAACAAAATCGTCAGGAATGCAAAGTACCCATAGCTTGTCATCAACAGTGCAGCGTTTGAACAGTATGTTGTTTCTAACCAGATAATAATGCCGAATCTGTGTGTGTGTCTTTACATGCCATTTGCTCTTGATGTCTTTCCAAATCGGATCTTTATCTTGTTCATGAGCAATGTCCTTTAAAGATGTGGTGATGAAGTTTTCAAAGGCGACTTTCTGAATGTAAAGAATACTGAAATTTTTCTCGAGGTTGCCTTCTGTGGTACTTTTCGCAAGCCCAGCCGGTGCGCGTGACAGCGCGTCCGCAACAATGTTCTCCTTGCCGGGAATATAGACTATTGTGAAGCGGAATTCTTGCAGAAACAATGCCCAACGTTTTAACCTGTCATGATTTAATTTTGAAGACATAAGAAATTGTAATGCACGATGATCACTGTATACTTTTACGTGCTTACCAGAAAGAAAGAAACGGAATTTGTTAAATGCCCAAACGATAGCTAAAGCTTCTAATTCAGTAACGGAATAATTTTTTTCAGATTTTGTTAGCACTCGGCTAGCAAAAGCAATGGTTTTCTGAACGGTAGTGTCATTTTCTATGGCTTCTTGAAATAAATGGGCACCAAGACCGACTTTAGAAGAATCCGTACTAAGGCAGAAATCTTGTGACAGATCAGGATGAGCTAGTATTGGCGCGTGAAGTAACGCTTCTTTCAAAGAATTGAATTCCAACTGTGCTTGTTCGTCCCAGTTCCAAATAGTATTTTTTCCAGTGAGAGAACAAAGTTTTGGTGTAACTAGAATTTGCATATTCAGAAAACGACGGTAAAAATTTACGAGACCTAGAAAACTGCGGACTTGTCTTTTTGTGGATGGAACTGGAATGGCTCTGATTGCTTCTAACTTTTCAGGATCCGGCTGAATGCCTTCAGAAGAAATAATATGTCCCAAAAACCTCACCTTTGACCTACCGAATTCAGACTTTTCCAAGTTAACTGTAATTCCAGATTCTGCAAAAATACGTAACAGACTGTTGAGGATGCGATTATGTTGTTCCCATGAAGCTTCCGCTATTAGAATATCGTCCACATATAAGGTGATGTGACGTTTTAAGAACTCAGGTAATATGGAATTTAGCCCGCGAATAAATGCTGCTGAAGAAATGTTCAAACCAAAGGGAAGTTTCCGAAACTGATAACAAACGCCGAAACAAAGGAAAGCTGTGTATTTTCTGCATTCTGGATGAAGTTCGATCTGATAAAAGCTGGATCTGAGATCAATGGAAGACAACACTTTTACACCATTAAAATTTTGAAGAAGTTCTTCCATCGTCTGTGGCCTGTCTGTTTCAGGAATAATGATAGTATTGATTTGTCTCGAATCTAAGACAAGTCTGATCGATCCATTTTTCTTTTCAACAACATGTAATGGATTGTTGTATGAGCTTACTGCAGGCTCAATAATGCCCTCGTCAAGCATAGATTGTATTTCTGTTCTAACACGGTCCCTATAATGTGCTGGAATTACATATGGTCTAACACAAAATTTAGTATGCTCACAAACACGAAATTGGTATTGAAATCCCTTGATTGTTCCTGTTTTATGAGTAAAAACTGTGGAATGTGCTTGTAAAATCTCAAAAAGGTCCTGCCTATCAGTGTCATTACAATTCTCAATTGTTTGAATTTTATTCTGAATTAACTTATTAATGTCAAGTGCGCCGTCGATATCATCCCTGTCAGTACTTGCAGAGTGATTATTAGTGTCTAGTTCCGTAGAAAAGTCCGAACTGTTGTCTAACAGAAGGTAAAGCCGATTAATTTCCTCGTCATGGTTTGAGAGCCAGTCTTCAAATTTCAAAGCTATTGACTTACCTTCTTTCTCTAAACTTATTTCAGCATCGTGAAAGCTTAAGATTGCTTTGTATTCATTCAAAAAGTCTACTCCCAATATAATTTCCGTCGACAATAATGGAACAATAAGAAAGTTCGTAGAGAAGCTGTGGCTTTGACAAAAGAATTCTAAGTTGGTTTGTTGGCGTACATCTACACTTTTTCCAAAGATTGCACCTTGTAATTTAATCTTACGTAACGGAAGTGTGGGGCAATCGTTCGATTTGTTGCATTTGCTAAAGGCTGTTTCACTAATTACTGAAATGGGACTGCCAGAGTCAAGTACTGCCGTAAATTTTACATCATTTACTGTAATGTGAATCACAGGATATGCAATATTGTTATGTTTTATGTCGTGTTCCTGGAGTAAGATGTCCCTAATGTCTTCCATTTTTACGTAATTACTAGCTACGGCAGCTGCGTCGTTAGTGTCATAAGAACGTTTTGTGGCTGCCATCGGTGTGAGTCATTGCCTATTGTCTCTTTGTTGGCGCGCGTCGTTATTGGGATTTGGAGACCTAACTTCTACAAATTCACCGTGACGAGAGGGCCCTGCTCTGTTTGAATCCCGCCAGTTCTGATGCAGTTCAGGTCTATCGTTACGATCATATCGTCTGTCGTCATGTCGGTAGATGCCATAGTTTCTTTCTTGTCGGTCACGTGGTGGAGAATTTCTCCCTGAATCGAAACTGCGCGCTGGACCGTTGCGTCTAAAGTTATTCTGTCTCCCCTGATAATATTTATTTTGGTTCCCATATTGTCTGTTTCTCTGATTGTCTCTGTGATAGTCATTACCACGGAGAGGTGATCTTTCCCTGTAGTTATTACTACTCTGCCAACGGTTGTCATACGGGTGGTGTCTATTTTGGTCACGATTTGTGTTGTGAGAATAGCCTTGTCGTGTCCAGTTATTACTTCTTTCATCGCGGATTTGCGACGGATGTGACCTGTAATTGTTGTGTTCGTGGTTTCGCGTTCCGCAATTGTCAGTGTCAATTTCTAATTCTTGTAACAGTCCCTGAAAAGCTTCAATGTCGTCTTTGCAACGTCCTGCTAAAATAATATGTCGTAAATGTTCAGGCAGTTTGATTAAGCAAATGCGGATGAGTTCTGAGGGGCTGTATGGGTTTGACAGGTATTGATTCTTGTGCAACATGTCTTCAAAATATTTCACAAGACTGGAAAATTCAGATTGTTCGAAGTGTTTCATCATTATGATGTTATGTTTTACACGGTCTTGTGTAGCTTGAGACCAATATGCTGAGAGGAAGGCATGGTAAAACTCTCCTTCACTGTGGCAATCGTGAATTACCGATCGCATTCTTACAGCTGGTTCATTCTCCAAGTAGCCACACATAAATTCTAATCTGTGTTCTAACGACCAGTTGGGAGGAAAACAATGAGAGAATTGATGGAGCCATGCTTGTGGATGAATGTCGTTGCCAGAATTCTTAAATGTTTTGAATTTACGTGTAGTAATGAACAGCTTATAGTCAAAATCATCATGTCGGCGAGTCGCATATCGGTCATTGTCAGGTCGTGTCGGCCGTTCCATCTCAAAATTCGGTGCACATTGCCAATTTCTTTCATAACTTCCGAAATGCCCTGTGTTATTATTTTGCGGCTTTTCCGTGTTTCTAAGTCCCTCTTCCCGTGTTGGAGCGCGAGTGTCTTCTGAAATACGTAATTCTTGTATTACCTGTGTCAGCTGATCTTGTACTTCCCGGATTTCTCTTTGGTGTTGCGTATCAATTTGATTCAGATTTTGTTTCAGTTTCCTAATTTGTGCGTTCTGTTCTGTGTCATTAAAGACTACCGGTTTTGCGTCATTCAGATTATCATCTACCTTCGCAGATAAATTATTTAGCTGATCCGAAAGTTCAACTACTTTCTCTGATAATGAACACATTTCCTCAGTGTGTTTTTCTGAACCAAGTTTCAGAGTGTCCATTTGTGTTGAAATCGAATCTACTGTGTCTTTTAAGTTTTCTTGCCTTTTTGCAAGTTGCGTAACCGAATCGGTAGATGCAACTGCGTCAATTTTAGCTTGCAAGGTGTTGTGATTTTCATGAACAATAGTTTGCAGTTCTTTTATGGCTGCTTCGTGATTCTGTAATGCATTTTCATGACGCGAAAAAATAGGTTGGAAATGCTCACAAATTTGAGTTTTTACGTCATTACAGACTTTTTGACATTTCGATTCAATGTTATGTAACTCAGTAGTTAAATCTTCACGCGTTTGTTCAAGAGTTTGTTCCAATGAGTCTAACTTTTGAAGATTTTGTCCCATTGCGTCTAACTGTTGCTGTGTTTGTCTCTGATTTTGTTCCAGTGTGTCTAACTTTTGAAGCTTTTGCTGTGTTTGTCTCTGATTTTGTTCCATTGTGTCTAACTTTTGTAGCTTTTGTCCCATTTGTTGCATTAACTGTAATAACAATGCACTGGTGTTTGAAACATGTTCCTCAGTGCTTTTCGGCAGTGAATTTGCACCGGCAACATTCACATTTTGACAAGCGGAAAACGTGTCTTGACTCATTTGGGAAAACGGTGAGGACGCAAAACCTGAATCTACAGTATTTGCAAAGTTGTGTCCTGTCATTTCGGATTCCTGAGGCGAGCTGTTGCCGACCGATCGATCGATAATGCTTCCCTCTTCACTAATTGTTTCACTGTCCACGCCATTGTTTGCCGCCCGCTCCATTTCCCTATGCACGATTACCAAATTACTACTTTGAACATCAGTTAATTCATTACTCGGTGGCGCTAACACACTGCTTTCATTTTCACTGTCATTTCTCAGTTTACTTTGGAGCCTAGTATTACGTTTTTCACACGCCATTATTGTCACAGTATTTCACACGACAACACAGAAAAACACAATTTGAAGATCAAAAATAAGAGAACACATTAACATAGCACTGAAAATAATATCTAGTTAATTGCAGCTGCGAAATACTTGGTGCAAATCTACATGCCTGCCACAACTGTTTTACTATACAACAATGAAAGACTGCAACTACAAAGGAAATTCTCTCTATAATTACGCGCTAGCAATAAACAAAATCTACACTAATTACACAAACTACAAGAAAAAAATCAGAAGATTCCAGTGAGGTATCCTAGGCTAAGGGTCGACATATGAAACGTCCCCTTTCAACAATTATACAGGACTGTGCTTAAACTGACACACAATATTTTTAGCGCAACGCAATCTGACTTTCAAAATTCCCTACTAAAGAATGGCCCTGACAAACATTAAACTATACCTTTCACAAATCACTTACCTCACAAAAATCTTCGCTGCTCAAGCTACTGCAATACAGCGAGCGCCACTACTGCCAGCTAAATAAAAGATTCAAACTATGGAAGGCACTAACTACTGATAGGGATAGTTAGCAAATGAAAGATATTAATAGAGAACAAACAATGTATTTACCTTGATATCATCACAAGTCATAATATATATATCAGTTCATGACAAATTAGAAACCTCCGCCATCTCTCTCCCCACATCCACCACTGCTGGCGGCTCACCTCCAACTGCGCAACGCTACGCGCTGTTCACAGCCAGCTGCCTAACACTACAATGGCAGACAACAATGCAAACTAGCCACAGACTGCACACAGCACAGCCAGTGATTTTCATATTGAGCGCTACGTAACGTTGCCAATAAGAAAACATAAACAGCCTACTTACATAGAGAAAACATAAACAGCCTATAAACAGCCTACTTACATAGAGAAAACATAAACAGCCTACTTACATAAAGAAAACATAAACAGCCTACTTACAATGTGTTCAAGGAAAAGGAGAAGGTGGGGGAAGGGGATGAGGTCATAGAGGCTACGCGTGGGGGACGGAAGGCGGATGCGGAAGGCGAGGCGGAGTGCATGGCGTTCGAGGATTTGGAGGGCTTTATAGAATCGGGGAGGGGCGGAAATCCAAGCGATGCTGGCATAACAAAGGATGGGGCGGATCATGGATTTGTAGGTGGAAGGATGCAGACCCCACGTCCGGCCGGACAGGAGTTTCAGGAGGCGGAGGCGGTTGTGAGCTTTGTTTTGGATGGTAAGGAGATGGGGAGTCCAGGTGAGGTGGCCGTCGAGTGTGAGGCCAAGGTATTTGAGGGTAGGAGTGAGGTGGATAGGACGGCCGTAAATGGTGAGGTAGAAATCATGGAGGTGGAAGAAGCGGGTGGTGCGGCCTATGATGATCGCCTGGGTCTTGGAGGGATTAACACGGAGGAACCACTGGTTGCACCAAGTGGTGAATTGGTCAAGGTGGGTTTGGAGGGTACGTTGGGACTGTTGAAGGGTAGGATAAAGGGCTAGGAAGGCGGTGTCATCAGCGAACTGGAGAAGATGAACAGGAGGGGGAGGTTTGGGCATATCAGCAGTGTACAGGAGATAGAGGAGAGGGGAAAGGACAGAACCTTGGGGCACGCCGGCAGAGGGGTAGAAAGTACGGGAGTTGGAATTGTGGATAGTCACATAGGAGGGACGATGGGAGAGGAAGGAAGCAACGAGACGGACGAAGTTGATGTGGAGAGCATAGGTCTGGAGTTTGAAAAGGAGCTCGGGATGCCAGACACGGTCATAGGCGTTCTGGAGATCAAGGGAAACAAAGATAGCAGAGCGACGGGAGTTAAGTTGGAGGGAAAGAAGATGGGTAAGGTTAAGGAGCTGGTCGTCAGCAGAGAAGGAAGGCCGGAAGCCACATTGGGTAAGAGGAAGGAGGCGGTGCTGGTTAAGGTGGCGGTGGATACGGCGAGAGAGGATGGCCTCAAAGACCTTACTGAACACGGAGGTGAGGCAGATGGGACGATAGGTAGAGGTAGCAGAGGGGGGTTTGTTAGGCTTAGGGAACAGCAGGACACGGGAAGTCTTCCACAGGTCAGGGTAAAATCCAGTGGAGAGGAGGACATTGTACAGCGTAGCAAGGATAGACAGGAAGGATGGAGGGGATTCCTTGAGGTGACGGTAGGTGACGCCATCATGACCAGGGGCGGTGTTTCGTTTGGTGCGGAGGACGAGTGTGATGTCTTGCATGGTGATGGGAGTGTTGATGTCGGAGGGGGGTAGCCGATCCAAGTACTGGAAGCTAGGGGCGAGCGGGGGGACAGAGGTGTCAGTGCGGTCAAGGACAGTGGGGAAGAGGGAGTAATCAAAATGGGGATCGTCAGGAATGGAGAAGACCTCGGACAGGTGGGAAGCAAAATGGTTAGCCTTACTGAGGTTGTCAGGAAAGGGTCGATCGTCATGGAGGATGGGGTAATGCGGGGTGGGATGGCTACCAGTAAGGCGGTGGAAGGCTGACCAGTACTTGGAGGAGTTGACAGGGAGGGTGGAGTTGAGGCGTGTGCATGTCTGTCGCCAGTCCCGGCGTTTCTTTGCTGTAAGGAGGTTCCGGATATGTCGCTGTAATTGCCGGTGGCTGGTCAGAGTATCCCGGTCACGAGTGCTGAGGAAGGAGCGGTAGAGCCTGCGGGATTCACGCAGAAGAAGGACGGCCTGTGGAGGAAGCGTAGGGCGGTGATGGTGGACGAGTTTGGTAGGGACATGAGCCTGCACAGCGTCAGTGATGGTCTTCTGAAGGAAGGAAGAGGCATGTGTGATGTCATCAGGGTGGTGGAAAGTGAGGGGGCGGCTTTCAACCTGTAAGGCAATGGATTCCCGGTAGGCATCCCAATTGGCACGGTGGTAGTCATGGACAGATTTTGGAGGGGCAGGTGGGCGGGTGGCTGCAGTGGCAGGACGGGTAGAGGAGATGGTGAGAAGGACAGGGAGATGGTCACTACCGACAGGATCGAGGACATCAACGGCAATGCGACCAAGGAGGTTGGGGGAAGCGAGGATAACATCGGGGGTAGAGTTACTTTCAGGACGGGTGTGCTGTGGGAGAGGAACAAGGTCACCATGGAGGGTGGCAAGGAACTGATGCCACTGCCGAAGGGTGGCAGGGTCACGGCTGTGGATGTTGAGGTCAGCGGCGATCACATAGGTGGAGAAGGTACGGTCAACATGGGAAATGAAGTCAAAGGGGAGAGGAGCTGCGGGGCGAATATAGATAGTGGCACAGGTGACGGTGAGGGAGGGAAAAAAGAGGCTGAGGAGAAGGTATTCGGTTGGGTCATTGAGGAGAGGTTGTGGCCGGACAGCGAGATGCCGGAGGTGGCCGATAGTGACCCCGCCTCGAGCTAGGGGAAGGGGATTGTCGGTGCGGTGAAGGAGATAAGGGGAGATGCGGACCACATGGTGGGGTTGGAGGAAGGTTTCATTAAGGATGAAGGAGTCAACCTGGTGCTGGGAGAGGGTATGCATGAAGAGGTATTTGTTTGCAGGGAGGGAGCGAATGTTGAGGTAGAGGAGACGATACTGTTGACGAGCCATGGGGTTGGGTGTGGGAAGGGTGTGGGAAGGGGAGAGAGGGGCTTAAACGAGGGTGTCTAGGCGTGTGAAGGTAAAGTGGGCCTGGTTGTGGGAGTATGTGGCGTAGGTGTTTAAGTGGAAAATAGAGCGGGCAGTGAGGGAAATCTGCTGGAGTGTGTGGGGGCGCTGGAAGGGGTGGATGTTCTGCAGGATGATGGTGAGGAACTGGATGATGTCTTCTGCTGTAGGGGGAGGGCGGAGGGAATTGTTAGGGTGGATAGGTGGGTCAATGGGGCGAACGGGGACAGTGAGTTCAGGGTTGGTGGGAGGGGGCTTGGCTTTGCATTTGGAGGAATAGGTGGGGTGAGGTTCATTGCAGGTGTTGCAGGATGGGGGGGAGGCGAGGTTGGGACACTGTTTGAGGAAGTGGGAGGCTTTACAATGGGGGCAGGTGGGTGGGTTCTTGCAGTTTTGGGTGAGGTGGTCATTGTACAGCAGACAACGCTGGCAGCGGTAGGATTGAGGAGGGGAATGGGATGGGTCAACAGGGTGGAGGCGGTTGAAAATAAGGGCTCCCTGCGTGAGGAGGTGGTCGATGGAGGAGGTGGACTCTGTAAAGATACGCATGAGGAAAGTAGGGGCAGAGGAGTTGTAAATACGGCGGGCAGAGCGGACTTTCAGGGAGGGGTGGGCATTCAGTTCCGCCAACACCTCAGCCTCCGTGATCACAGGGCTGAGTTTTGTGATGACGGCAGTGAGGGTCGGCGGACGATGGGGCGGTTGGGGTTGACGAGGAGAGGAGGATGTAAGGAATGGGGTGAGGGTGCGGGCATCCAGGAATTTCGGATCAGGGTTGGCTAGGACAAAGGTATACAGGGAGGGGGCTGGAGAGGAGGGAGGTGGAGGTGGTATCCATAGCGGGGTCAGTGGGAGGTGGGGCAGGCAGTGGCTTTTTGGAGGAAGGAGTAAAGGAGAGGTCGCCACTGGGCCGTTTGGAAGATTTTTTGGCGGGTGTTGCCTGGGAGGAGGGATGAGGGACTGGATGGATGGGGAGGTGGTGGGAGGCAGGGCCCTCCTGTGAGGCAGTAGCACCGGATGAGAGGGTAGGGCGCTCTGTGGCGGCGACTGTGGCGCGGCGGGCGGAGACTCTGGCAGGGGAAGCAGTGGTAGTTGCAGGGGGGAGAGGGGGAAAGTCGTCTCGGCGGGCGACAGGAGCAGGAGGGGGGTTGGGAGCAGGGACAGAGGCAGGAGCGGGAGAAGCAGCAGGGGCAGTAGCAGGGGTAGGAGCAGGAGTGACGTACAGGTGGGGATACATCGATGGAGAGGAGATAGATGGGGAGGAGACTGTGAGTAGGGGAGGTGCATGAGACGGGTGAATCCCAGAGGAAGCACTCCATGACGTTACAGTGGGGGCAGGTGAAGGAGAGGTGTAGATGATGGTGGTAGTTGGGGCGTCCATGATCGCAGGCGGCAGCGAGCACCGAGAGACGGCGGCAGCGGCGAGCACCGAGAGACGGCGGCAGAAGAGGCGGCGAGCACCAAGAGACGGCGACAGCGGCGGCGGCGGCGGCGGCGGCGGCTGAAGAAGCGGCGACTGGGTGGCGGCGGCAGAAGAGGAAGCGGCGAGCACCGACAGACGGCGACCAGGTGGCGGCGGCGGCGGCGGCGGCGGCGGCGGCGGCAAGCACCGGGCGGCGGCGAACAGACGACGACGGCGGCGGCGGCGGCGGCGGCGGCAGACAGCAGTGACGGCGCGCAGACGGGCAACAACGCGACAAGCACGGTTGGGGTTCTTCCACGTCGAAGATGCACCCTGAGAGTAGCCCAGGCAGTGCGAGTCCTCTATGAGGAAATGAGGGAATCCAACCCTCGAATCAACTTCGGGTTTTTATTTTTTTTACTTTATTGTTATTTTAAAATCTGAACAACTCAGATAGGCTGGCAGCGGCACACTACGCCGCTCTTCAGCCATAGCGTTTTACAAGAGTATAAAAAATGGTGAATGACAATGAACAAAGTGACGGGCAAAAGAGAGAGGTCACAGAGACACAAAAAACACGGAGTCGTTCACATGTGACGATAACAACACTGAAAACACGTTGGCACGGCGCACAAAACACTGATAAGTCCGACGGCACAAGTGAACGTAGGAGTGGGACGGCGGACACCAAAAACACTATACGACGTCACACACACGAGACACAGAAGGCGACGATCTCCGGCGCGCAAATGTTCACTATGCGTGTGCGAGTCCGGGGACCTGCCAAGAGAGGAGGAGGAGGAAGGGGAGTGGGAGAGCGAGAGGGGAGAGCAGAGATGCCACGGGCAGGGGAGATAGGGGGGAGGGAGGAAGGGGGAGAGGAAGCCCGGGGGAAGAGGGGGAAGGGAGGGGACGGGGAGATGGAAAAAGAAGGGAAGAGAAGAGAAGGGAGGGAGGGTGCCGAAAGGAAAGGACACGGGAAGTGGGGGGCGGGGCAGGGTCAAAGTTGATAGGAGGGGTAGATGGAGGGGATGAGGACATCATCAGGGAGAGGGAGCTGGCGGAAGCCACCTTGGGAGAGGGTAAGGAGGGAGGACAGATGGAGACCGGGTGGGACGTGGGAATACAGGCGCGGCAGAGGGCAGGGGTGGGAGAGGATCGGGGAGACGAGCGGGTGAGGAGGATCAAGTTTACGGGAGGTGTACAGGATCCGTATCCTTACAAGGAAAAGGAGGAGGTGGGGGAAGGGGATGAGATCGTACAGGATCCACGTGGGGGAGGGGAGACGGATGCGATAGGCGAGGCGGAGAGCATGGCGTTCAGGGATTTGGAGGGATTTATAAAAGGGAGGGGGGTGGAGATCCAAGCCGGATGGGCATAACAAAGGATAGGGTGGATGAGGGATTTATAGGTGTGGAGGATGGTGGAGGGGTCCAGACCCCACGTACGGCCGGAAATGAGCTTGAGGAGACTGAGTCGGGAACGTGCCTTGGCTTGGATTGTCTGGAGATGGGGAGTCCAGGAGAGGCGACGGTCGAGGGTGACGCCAAGGTACTTAAGGGTGGGAGTGAGGGTAATAGGACGGCCATAGATGGTGATGTAGAAATCAAGGAGGCGGAAGGAAGGGGTAGTTTTGCCTACAATGATCGCCTGGGTTTTGGAGGGATTGACCTTGAGCAACCACTGGTTGCACCAAGCGATGAACCGGTCAAGATGGGATTGGAGAAGGTGTTGGGAGCGCTGCAGGGTGGGGGCAAGGGCAAGGAAGGCGGTATCATCGGCAAACTGGAGAAGGTGGACGGGGGCTGGCGGCGGCGGCATGTCCGCCGTATACAAAAGGTACAGAAGGTGGGAGAGGACGGAGCCTTGGGGCACACCGGCAGAGGGGAAAAAGGTGTAGGAATCTGCGTTATGGATGGTGACATAGGATGGACGGTGGGAGAGAAAGGAGCCGATCAGATGGACGTAGTTAATGGGAAGGGCGAAGGTTTGGAGCTTAAAGAGGAGACCGGAATGCCATACGCGGTCATAGGCACGTTCGAGGTCCAGGGAGAGGAAGATTGCGGAGCGACGGGAATTAAGCTGTTAGGAAAGGAGATGAGTGAGGTGAAGGAGAAGGTCGTCGGAAGAGAAGGACGGCCGAAAGCCACACTGGGTAACGGGAAGGAGGCGGTGCTGGCGGAGATGCTGGTGGATGCGGCGGGTGAGGATAGATTCCAGGACCTTGCTGAAGACCGAGGTAAGGCTGATGGGGCGGTAGGAGGAGACGGCGGACGGTGGTTGGCCGGGTTTAAGGAACATGAGGATACGGGAGGTTTTCCACAGGTCGGGGTAGTAACCGGTGGACAGGACTACATTGTAGAGCCTGGCCAGGGTGGAGAGGAAAGAGACAGAAGCTTCACGAAGGTGACGGTAGGTAACACGATCGTGACCAGGAGCGGTGTTGCGTTTTGTGCGGAGTGTAGCAATGAGATCCTGTGTAGTGATAGGGGCATTGAGTTCCGTGTGTGCAATGTTGTCCAAGTACTGGAAACCAGGAGCGAGGGGAGGGGAAGAGGTGTCAGTTCGATCGCGGATAACCAGGAAGAGGGAGTAATCGAACTGGGGATCATCGAGGATGGAAAATACATCGGAGAGGTAGGAGGCAAAGTGATTGGCCTTACTAAGGGAGTCAGGGAAAGGGTGATCAGCATGGAGAAGAGGATAATAGGGGGAGGGTTTAGTTCCGGTAAGGCGACAGAAGGCCGACCAGAACTTGGACGAGTTGATTGGTAGGGTAGCATTTAAACGGGTGCATGTCTGCCGCCAGTCCCGGCATGTCTTAGCCGCAAGCAAATTACGAATGTGTCGCTGGAGTTGCCGGTGGCGTCTTAGTGTGTCCGGGTCACGCGTGCGGAGGAAGGCACGGTAGAGACGACGGGATTCACGGAGGAGGAGAATGGCCTGTGGGGGTAAGGTAGGACGGTGGGGGTGGATGGCGACAGTAGGGACGTGGGCCTCCACGGCCTCAGACAAGGTCTGCTGGAGGAAGGAGGCGGCTTGGGTGACATCGTCTGGGTGGTGGTAGGTGAGAGGGTGGCTATCGACCTGGGTGGAAAGGGTATCCCGGTAGGCATTCCAGTCGGCGCGGGAATAGTCGTGGACATACTTAGGGGGAGGGTCAGTACGAGGGTCGGGGTGAGGGCGACGACCGTCTGAAACGGTGAGGAGGACAGAGAGATGGTCGCTACCAATAGGCTCCAGGACATCCACCGTGATGCGGCCAAGGAGGTTGGAGGAGGAGAGGATAACATCAGGAGTGGAGTTGGATTCGGGACGGGTGTGCTGGGGGATGGGAATGAGGTCGCCTTGAAGGGAGGAGATGAACCGATGCCACCGCCGTAACTGGGCGGCGGAACGACTATGGATGTTGAGGTCGGCGGCGATCACGTAGGAGGAGAAGGTACGGTCAATGTGGGAGAGGAAGTCGAAGGGAATAGGGGCGTTAGGGCGGACATAGATGGTGGCGCAGGTAACGGTAAGGCCAGGGAAGAAGAGACTAAGGATCAGGTGTTCGGTGGGGTCGGGAAGGAGAGGTTGGAGCCGAACGGGGATCTGGCGATGGTGCCCAATGGCAACTCCGCCACGTGCAAGTGGGAGGGGATTGTCGGAGCGGTGGAGGAGGTAGGGCGAAGTGTGGACGGTGTGGTGGGGTTGGAGGAAGGTTTCATTTAGGAGGAAGGCGTCCACGCGGTGGGTGGCAAGGGTATGGAGAAAGAGGTTCTTGTTGGTGGGAAGGGAGCAGATGTTGTTGAAAAGGATACGGTGCTGTCGCGCCATGACAGGGATTTAAATGAGGGTGTCAAGACGGGAGAAGGTGAAATGCGCCTGGTTGTTGGAGTAGGTGGCGTACATTTTGAGGTGGAAAACGGACCGGGTGGCGAGGGAGATCTGTTGGAGGGTGTGTGGGCGCTGAAAAGGATGTACATTCTGCAGGACAATGGTGAGGAATCGGATGATGTCCTCAGCGGTAGGGGGTGGGCGAAGGGAGTTGCTGGGAGGGGTGGGGGGTCCAGAGGGCGGACAGGAACGGTGAGTTCAGGAGTGGTAGGAGGGGGTCGGGCCTTACACTTCTGGGAGTAGGTGGGATGAGGGAGTTTACAGGTATTACAGGAGGGGGGGGACTGGAGATTGGGGCACTGCCGTAAAAAGTGGGCTTGCCTACAGTGTGGGCAGGTGGGGGCTTCCAACTTTGGGGCTGGTTCTAGCTCTTAAATAGGTGTCTGCAGCCAATCACGTTTCGGCGCAGTGGTACTTCCTGCAGGCTGTGGCTCGAGCTCCCCCTGCACGAAGTAGTGCTCGGAATGTCTGTTTCCATGATCTTGTATGTAAATAGCGGGTGTTTACCATGGTGCATTTGGGTATGCCTTGAGCATAGACAACCACGTCCTCTGTAGTGTTATATGGGTTACCGGCCGTCAGGGGCTACCTTGGCTCCAGTATAACAAGAATATATGCAGTTTCACCGTCCTACTCTCAAATAAATTCCCGGGTGTTACATTGATTCTTTCCAGTAGTTTACATTGAATCTTAAAAGAGAAACGATTCTATAGGGCCCAATAATATTTTAAGACCTATCGCTATGCTAAGTTTTTTTTTCCGAACCTTAAGAACGACACTGCATCTCTTTTAAAGTGTATAGTCTGCGTAGCACCTGCCAGTGTAACACTTTGAATTTTGTGTCTTTAGCGTTACCTTATAAATATTCACTGTCAAATGTTTTAAATTCTATCATCATACCATGCGGTGGCCAAAATACCTGTAGATGCTCGCAAATGTAAGGGACAGTGAAATGAAAACCGAACACCCGCCACAACGGGACCATGGAATGGTTCCATTCGGATGTAATCACCACACGCGTTAATACATTTACTCCACTGGAAGACGATGCGACCAATTTCTGTTTCGTGGATCGCGGCCAGCCCCTGACAGATCCACACTTTGACCCACTCTTGCACTTCGTCTGCCGACAGAAACCGACGTCCACACACGTATTTATTCAGGTCACCAAAGATGTCAAAATCACACGGTGAAACATCCGGGATGTACGGAAGATGTTTCAGTGTTTCCCAAACAAATCGCTGAAGTGTAGCTTTCGTCCGAATTACCGTTTGGGGACGGCCTTTATCGTGCTACAGAACGATTCCGTCACAAAGTGTTCTCGGGTGTTGTGACTTCATAGCGCGTCACAATGTCTACGGATGTCTTTATAGCGCTACGTAATAATTGTTATTCCACTCTCGAGGAACTCAACAGGGGCCCCTGCAGTTGAAGAGGAAGGTCATCATGACCTTACGTGGTGCCACCATTTCGAGCCCGAGGGCAACTGGCAAAGCGTGCTATGGAAACGTCCCACATCTGTGCCGACAAATAGATCCAAAGCAGTTCACAAAAGATCGTGTAAGGCACGATTACGCACGTCCAACCAAGGGAAATCGGGCAAAGGATACGCTTCAGTTATTTGGATGGCAGACACTGCAACATGATCCGTACAGCCCGAATCTTTACCCGTGTGATTTTCACGTCTTTGGCTGTTGGAAGAGAGACATGTGTGGCCGTCTGTTTTACTCGGACGTGTAAATCCAAAAGTGGGTGCGGTTGCGGATCCGTGAGCGGCTGACTGCATTCTACGAGAAAGGAATTGATCGTCACCTCTCCAAGCTGGGTAAATGTCTTAACCTGTGTAGTGATTATCTTTGAATGGAACCATTCCATGGCCCTGTTGTGCTGGATTTTCGATTCTCATTTGACTGTCCCTCATACAATGTTGTAACTTGATCAGTAACTTAGCTTCTACGACAGCTTTAAGGACTACATTTAAATTGTAACTTTATTCCTTCTTAAGCGCCTTTTTATGCGAAACTCATAACGGATGCTCTGTCATAACTTTGGCCAAAACATTTGCTCATATATAATCTCTTTCGCTCTATAGATTCAACTAACTAATGTTCGAGAGCTAACGCAGATTGATCTTTGGCCTTGGTAAAGCAGGTAAATGATTTGCATATCTTTACACAAGAATGATTTTCAAAACAATTGTTGCTTATTTTAACATAGCGAAGGGCTTACCTTGACTGATCTATTTCACACACAAACTTCTCCATTTTTCCTTCCCATTTTCATTGGCGCCGTGACGTAATTTTTAACAATATAGGGATCTCTGCAGTGGGACACACCGTTGCCTAGCAGCGTTTCGCCAAGAGACAATTGGTAAGCAGCACGAGGGCGTCGGTCACCATTCAGCAAAATGTTAAGAACCATGGAGCAGCGATAGCAGGCACAAGGTAAGCCGTCAGTTCTTACAATGCGTGGCACCCTATAGTAGAGGAGACGAATTCATTGCAACTTTCTGCGGACGCGTGATATACTGGCAGGATAATTTGTTTTTGCAAACCAATCATCGAGACTTTACCACGGTTTGTCTCAGGCAGTTTTTGTTGGAGGAGTGTGAATTTCATGAATCTGGTAATTGTAGGAACACCCGAATACTGAAAATTACACATTCCCCTACTAGGTTCCCTTGCCAAGTGTTCACTGTAATCGCTCAAATATATATAATAGCATCATAAATCACAGGTTATTATACACATATCATAAGAAAAATATATCTTTAAAGGATTTCTAATGCATTGTGGGCGGATTACATGCAATTAGCTCTGTTTTTGTCAGAAAAATAACTTCCCTTTTAAGTCGTTAGTGTGTTTATGCGATTTGTAGTCGTTGTTTCTGCTTACTTATAATTAAGTTGGGTTAGTTTTATCGTCATTGCGCCAGAGCAGTTCGTATCGCCAGTCACAGCGCAATGCTTGCACATTTCCTTGGCTCATCGTCTCCGCTGTACTGGATCGGCAGAAGTCGCTCTACGCAATGATTTCGTTTAAAAACAGTTTGTAACAGTAAGGTACCATTTGTCCATTTGTACATGAATTCTTGTGTCATTATAAAACCTGAGCTGACACAACAAGTGATTCCACGGACCAACACTTCGTATAAAGGTATACACGCTTGCGATGTACTAAGAGACTTCAGCCAATATTTCGAAAGCCATTATACAGGAATATGGAAATTCTGTCACTGTAAGGCATCCACCATGTTTAATAAAACTGCGTGCGTAATACACGTAAAATAACGGGCGTTGAAATTTCTCAAACTTGCTTCGGACGGTTACTCTATGGAACTGTAATCCGTCCGATAACAAAGTGTTCAAACTTAAATTATATGCTTCGTACATAAGATAACTTATTAAAAGTAACCCAGATTTTAGGACTATTTCAGATTAGTATATTATTACACTTTAAAAACATTTTCTAATTTCTCTAATTGCTTTTTACTGCCTCACTAGTTACTTTGTTCCACATAGTATTTATGTTGTTAGTTATATAATTAACTTTTTCTTGAGTGAATGCTCTGCTGAGAGGCTAGACTTGTATTCCAGAGAACGGGGATTCAAATCCACATTCCCAGATACATTAAGCCGAATGCTGGTATGGTTCCTTTGAAAGCGTGCAGCCTGTTTCCTTCCCTATCCGTTCCCAATCGCGGCTTGTGCTCCTTCTCTTAATGACCTCATCGTCGAAGCGACGTTAAACTGCAATTTTCTTTCCTTCATTGAAAATGTATACGTATATAGATTCTATTACAATTTTGTTCGGAATTTTACAGTTCTGTTTGTAATAAGATTTTACGTAGTAGTCATCGAAGATCGTTTACGCTTATCTTTCATGATATTCTGATTCTGTTCATAACCCGGAATTTAGGAGCATTTAATCTACTTATAGAGGTTAGTATTTTAAGAGAACTCTTTTGAAAGTAGGCGGTCTGTGTCTATGTTCAAATGTATAATATTTTTCATTCATGCCAAGTGCGTTGATCTCGCCAGTCCATATTCTGAAAATATATTTTGAAGTTCTCAACCCGGTTATAAACTTTGCAACAACATTGGCTCACGTCTAGTCTCTTTCGTTCTATAAATCTGATTAACTGATGTTCAAATTGTAATCTATATTGATCAATGACCTAGCCAAAGGAGGCTAATGCTTCCCCCGTACTAAGGATTTACAAAACCAACATAGATTAATTGTTTAAAATTATAGAAAGATTTCACTACACTGATCGATTTTAGTAATTTTTCCGCTTTTTCCTTTTCATTACAATTTTTTTTTTTTTTTGTGTTTCAGAATCTTATATTCGGTTGCCCCAGCCTGTTTACGCTCTTGATACGGCACGAAAACTGTGGTCAGTAAATGAAGCGCTTACTGGACGCCCACATCAGAGTTAAGTAGCGGAAATCGTTATAAAAGCTGGGTTCCTATGAAAGTAATATGCAATGTCTGAAGCATACATGTATTGAATTTATTATGAAATATTTACAAGACATAAACAATAATATCGGAATTACATAGTTTCTTTCATAACACTAGTAACAAAGTAACACATTTGCATTTACTGGATCGAAATTGGTATAAAACCATTGACTGTCCCGTTGTGTTACTGCATTGTTAGTATTCTGTCCAAACTCCGTTCTTCCTAATTACCTAGAATTTCTCTTCGGCATTGATTTAGTTACGGTTTGCAGTTCTTGCAGTGAAATGTCGGCCACTCTTCTCGTATCGCTACCTTCACTTCACGTACTGCCTTAGATGATCTTCCATTGCTATAAACACGCCTTGCAAGTTTTCTTCAAAGATTTTCCACGCGGCTCAAATCCAGGCTACGTGTAGACCAGGGCCAGCCACCGATATTTATACCTTAAAACCACTTTTTTGTGGTGCAAAAACCTGGACAGTTGGGTTATCTTGTTGGAAAATTAGACTTTTGTCCCATAGGTCCTCATGAAGTCTAACCCATTCTGTCTCTAGCATCTCAGTGTACATATTAGAGTTCATTCTAGTCTTCACCCAAGCAGTGCGTGATTTATCTTTAGTACAGAATGCACCCCAAATCATAACACTTCCGCCACAAAAATTACTGATCATTCTTAAATGCTTCTCTGTTCTTAGATCAAGCCAGTCATACTCAAGTCCATGCGGATCATCTAAATTAAAAATTTACTGTTCACTGAAGATCACTTTATCCCATTCTCAAGTCCATGACATATGTTTTTCAGCAAACTCCAGTCTAGCCTGTTTATGTTTGGATGTTAGAACAGGTTTCTGCAATAGTTTCTAGAATCTAAGATGTTTTCATTTGACAGCATTTGTTGTACATGTCAGGTAGTTACTGGTAACCGTAAATCAGGAACGAGTTGAGAAGAATAACGGCTTGTAACCCTTGTTTTGCGCAAAAGCACCGTTTCGATGCCTCAGATAATTTTCTACTTTGCCCATATTTTTCATCACATGATAAGTGTTTTCCGCGTGGCTACATCACAGCCGTGGTTTATATACAGAATACGCACTGTCACTATTGGTATCTGTTTCCTATCTGCAGGAAAGGCACGTACACACACACTAACACCGCACAGAGCCGACTCCCTTTATACCGAGTTCCACCCTGTACCACCTGAATCGTTGTCTTGTTACATACTGTACTACTGTCATCAGATGCAATACCACGTGACTGCATTTGTCAGTATACTGTATCTCATACTATAGCATATACCTGATCAGCCAAAACAATATGACCACAGCTCAGACGGGCGATGTGGCCGAGCGGTTCTAGGCGCTTCAGTCCGGAACAGCGCTGCTGCTACTGTCGCAGGTTTGAATCGTGCCTCGGGCCTGGATGTGTGTGAAGTTCTTAGGTTAGTTAGATGTAAGTAGTTCTAAGTCTAGGGGACTGGTGACCTCAGCTGTTAAGTACCATAGTGCTCAGAGCCATTTTGAACCTCAGATGTTAAGTCCCATAGTGGTTAGAGCCATTTGAGTCATTTTGAACCACTGCTCACCGCGACTTTGGATTCCAACCTGGTGGCGTTGCGGGCAAGTGACGCGGTAACAGACGTATGTAAGCCGAGCAGACACGGATGGAGGATCGCCCTACCGAAGCTATTGGTTGCAAATGGGGATACCCATTGAGATAAATGATTTCGGCAGAGGGCATATAATTATTACGCAGGACCTGTGAACGAGTATCTTGAAAACGGCGAAGCTGATCGAATGTTCACTTGCTACTGTCGTGAGAATCTGCCGAAAAAGGTAGGAGGACAGTGAAACTACTACTAGGCGCTAAATGGTTGGATGTCCACGACTCTTCACAGAACTTGGGGTTCGGAGGCTTGTCTGCTCTGTAAAGTAGGATAGATGGTGATCTGTTGCATCTCTACCGAAAGAGCACAATGCTGTTGCACGTAGAAGTGTTTCGGAGCACACTGTTCATCGTACGTAGTTGAGCATAGAGCTCCGCAGCAGATCACCCTTACGTATTTACATGTTGACGCAACGACATCGTCAATTGAGATTGCAGTGGGTGCGGGATCAATGGAAACGTCTCGACTCTTCTTCGGGTGAATCATATTTTTGCTACACTAGGTCGATGGTCGTCTCCATAAACGCCGTCATCGAGGTGAACGGCGGCTCGAAACGTGCAGTGCGCCACGGCCGCATGCTGGTGGGAGCAGTATTATGGTGTGGGAGGCAACCTCCTGCGCTTGCACGGGACCTGTGGTAGTAATCGAAGACACGCTGACAGCTGCGAACCAACTGCATTTCTTTATACTTGATGTCTTCCCTGACGGCGATCTCATCTTTCAGCAGTATAGTTGTCCGTGTCTCGGAGCCAGAACTGTGCTACAGTGGTTTGAGGAACATTGTAGTGAACTCACGTTGATGTCTCGGCGATCAAATTCGCCTGATGTAAGCCCTAAGGAATCCATCAGGGTAGCTATTGGGCGCCATCACCCATTATGCAAATCAGCGGCCCATTATTTACGCGAAATACACGACCTGTGATAAATCCACAAACCTACCAACAAACTGCCGGATACCTAACACTAGAATCAGTTATGTATTTCGTCCCAAAGAAGGACAAACAAGCTATTAAGCAGTTGGTCATAATGTTTTGGCTCATTGGTGTACACTGTGTGCAACTGTTCCAACCGACAGTGCTAATTTTCATGAATTTCCGCCAAAGCAATATCGCGAAGGCCATTTAATTTTTAGTTTTGGACCTGTATGGTGTCTTTTTTAGTCCTTTTTCCATGTGCCTGTCTTTAGCTGTCTTCTATTATGTAAGTTGGGACTGACGTATAGTCGTTTTTTAACTCCTCTCCGTCTTCGTGTTCTGTAGTTTTGCCTTGGGCTCGTATGACCACAGTTGTTTTTTGCGCCCTAAAGCAAAACAAAACCAAAACAAACTAGTGTATATTTGTACATAACTTCTGTTTCGTAGGGTTCTAAGACGATTGAAACTGTCATCAGAAGTACCTACTCTTCTGTAGTCGTGGCCTCACGTGATTGGAGGCATACTAAACGCATTTCAGTTGAATTACGCCGAAATATGCAGGGTGTTTCGTAATCCCTGTTACAGGCATCTATTGGTTGTAGTAGGGGCTGACCAGAAACCCATGTCCTGAAATCTACCGTTTCGATGTAAAATAAGTTTGACTTGTGGATCACTTTCGAATTCCCCACTTCACGGTACGCACATAGCGGAGACAATAAGCTCTGACTTGTTGTAATTATGACATCATGTACAATTTTCGTCAACAACAGCGGCTGAATGAAAGTGAGACGTTCGTAACTGGGAAAGTTGACTGCAGTGCACTCTCGACTTTGAAAACGACGAGTACTCGAAACACTGCCCATGTCACGGGCTCCAGTAGAGCAAACACGTCACAGCTTATTATCTACTCGTATATTCAGTACGTACCGTGATGCGGGAGATTCAGGAGTGGTCCAATCTTCAAACTTATTTTTCATCCAGACGGCGTTTACCCGGACCTGGGTTTCTTATCTAGACTTTGCCTGCAATCTGCTAAGTCTCCTTTAAAATCCCTGAAAGCTGTAATGGGAACTGTGTAACACCTTGATTAGTCTGTAAACTGAAGAGCGGGTAACGTTACCGGTGAAGGAAACGGCCTACCACGGTAGATGCGGTCTTTGCGATGACGTACGCCGACTACTTTCTTATGGTCAGATAATCAATAAATCGGTATTTAGTTAAACGAGGCACAGGTATTTGTACAGTACAGAGCGATCAGTCGTTTCTAACGTGATTAATGCTTGTGCTAAAGAGGCAACTGATCTCTGTTTTATCTTGCTCATTCAGAGTTCTGCAATGTAGCAATGTAGGCGAAAGACATCATTCCAAAAAAAAAAAAAAAAAAAAAAAAGAAGCCATAAGCGATCGCTGAAGAGCGCACTGGGGTAAACAGCATTGTCTGAGTGGCGGGCCGGCCGTGGTGGCCGAGCGGTTTCTAGGCGCTACAGTCTGGAACCGCGTGACCGCTACGGTCGCAGGTTCGACTCCTGCCTCGGGCATGGATGTGTGTGATGTCCTTAGGTTAGTTAGGTTTAAGTAGTTCTAAGTTCTAAGGGACTGATGACCTCAGAAGTTAAGTCCCATAGTGCTCAGAGCATTTGAACCATTTTTGAGTGGCCGGATGTCGCTTTGACTGCACTCGCGGCGTACACCTTGATTTCAAAGCAGCGCAGCCAAAGGGCTTGTACGACAAGTGTACGGAACAGATTGACAGAGATGCTCGTGACATAGTCTCGTTATCGCTGTGCAGTTCGCGAATAGGCAATAGCACCGTACTCGCTGAGGACCAAGGAGAGCCAAGTAAGGTATGAAAACCTACATGTCTGTGTGGACATATGTTCAGAATCGACGACACACCTATACTTCCATTACGAGCGCGGTAACTTCCAATTCCCCTACCTCTTAATGTTTCAATAAACTTTTATCACTTCCTCTTTAACGTAGAATTTGAGTGTTTTGCTACGGTTCATTCATTTACGGGTGCTGTTTTAATTATTCTTGAATCCACTACCGGTATTATTGTCTTTCGGTCTACGCTTGCTGATTTAGGCGCACGTTTCCATATTAATCACGTAACGTGTCTGAAACCGCCCTGTACAAATTTACATTGCCTCAACTCTCGTGACCTTTAATAAACGAAAATTAATGGGAATTAACTTAATTGGCAGTTAGAGGGCTGTAAGAACCGGTACCGTTCAGAATATTGTCACGACTGCAAAAGTAAACAGTGTAACCGATAATTGTGGTACGACAGTCACATTAATTGGACACAGTTTAATTAAAAGATACGCAGATTCTAATTATTCTTTCCCACACAGGGTGATTCAGCTGAGTTGTTCGCCTCAAATATCTGCCGAATCGTGTAAGATACCGTAATTATGTTTTCACCCATATGAGTCGTGAGGAAGTCCTCAGTAAACGACGCATAGTCCCTTTTCTATAGGGTGCGAAACCGTGAGTCTGTGCACAAGACACCAATCGGTTTCATGTTAAAAACAGGTAAATCCAAAGTTCTGAATAATGAACTTTGTCTCCTTTAGAACTGCAATACTAGCGACAGAAATTACTTTAGTTCTATTTGAAAAAAGTGAAGTTGGTACCTATATCTCTGTAATTAACATAGCTATGAAAAGAGCTTGTAGGTTTTTTATTAAGGGTTTTTCCACGGTTCAGTTGAATGAAAACGGAATTACGATATCTTTAACGATACAGGAAATACCTCAGGTGAACAGTTAAGCTGAATCACCATGTATCTGTTTTTATCGTAGCGTCCATTTATCAGTGCTGTCGGTAAGCAAATATACGGTAATATGGATTTGCAACAATGATATTAAAACTGACTGCCCTTGAAATTCTGCGGCTGACTTACTGACCCAGTTTATCTTATGTTATGCTTTTAAATTATACGAGGCTCATTCAATAAGTAATGCACCACATTTTTTAAGAAAGCCATTAATATACATACACAACGTCCTTGTTGGTGCTCCACATTTGATGTTTTGTCTGTGCACCGGTGAAGATTCGAACCGCTGTGGTAGATGGCAGAGCCATAATACAGCGTCAAAATGGCGTCTACATACGGCTAACATTATAAGCAGCGTGCGGTTATTGAATTCTTGTGGTGAACATCCGTAGACGTTTGTGTGCAGTGTATGGAGATGCTGCAGTTGACAGGAGTACAGTTGGGCAATGGACGAAGAATGTTACAGCCTCAGGAAGTGCAGAAACAGAGCTCTATAATCAGTCACTCTCGGGACGTCCTGTCACACCCACTGCTCCAGATATGCCGAATCGTGCCGACCGGCGCGTCACAACTCGACACTTGGCTGTACATTTGTCGTCAGCATTGGAAGAGCGTCTGCAATGATCGAGACTCTCGGATGTTCAAAGAGGTGCTCACGATGGGTTCTACGAATGTTCACAGCGGACCACAAGATTCAAAGAAAGGTCATTTCATCTAAAATGATGGAGCGTTTTCAGACCGACAGAGAGGTCTTTCTGGTACAGATCGTTACGGGGAACGAAAGCTGGGTGCACCACTTTGCGCCGGAAACAAAAAGACATCATTCTCATTCACCACAAAAGAAGAAATTCAAGACAACCCCTCCTACCGGAAAAGTCATGGTGACAGTCTTCTGGTGTTGTGATGGCGTCATTTCGTGGATGTGATGCCAAGAGGGTCAACCACCAATTCAGATGCATACGTGAAGGCTCTGAATAAAGTCAAGAACCGTTTCCGACGAGTTCTATCTGACAAGAATCCAGCAGAAATCCTGCTCCAGCACGGTAATGCACACACAGAAATCTGAGAACCCGGGAACACATCGCCAAATTTGGTTGGACATCATTGCCTCATCCAACTTACGGTCCAGATATTGCATCCTAAGACTTCCACCTCTTTGGGATGCTTAAAGATTCTCTACGGGGAACACACTTTGAAAATGACGAGTGTGTTAGTCATGCAGTGAAATTATGGCTACGTCTGCAGGACAAGAGCTTTTACCAGCAGGGAATACATGCTCTCCACAACATGGGCGTACAGCCTTAGAACGCTATGGAGACTACGTAGAAAAGTAGGAAATGGACAAGACATGTTGATGTATATTGTCACCAAATTCTGACTCCTAACAATAAATATGTTCTGAGAAAAAATGTGTTGCATTATTTATTGAACGATTCTCGTAGTACCAAAGCGTCAGATATAGTGTTGCCTTAGTGAATACAGTTCTGTCTTCCTTTCTTTAGGCCCACTGGTTACCGAGTCAGAGCATGGTACTTCTATCTCTCACTTGCATTACTCTCTGAAGAACAGCCTTTAAGTTTTAGAAAAGCAGATACCTTCTGCGGTCATTTTATAAGCAGCGTTGGGTCTTATCCGAAAAGATACTCGCCAGCGAGTCGTATGACGTCATCTCCCAACTCTTCGTCTCTGTGTGCACATAGACTCGGCTCGTGAGTCTCCGCAACACCTGAGTCTGTTGTCGGGTACAGGTAGACTCGACTCGCTCAGAAAGGAAGAGTACACGAGTTCAGAACTATAACTGCGGACTCGATTTGCTCCCACTAGATAAGGACTCATTGGTTATTTATTTTTGGGTAGTTAAATTAATGGAAAAAACTTTTTTCTGCAATATTTTGTTTCTTGTATTCCACATTAGCCCTATAGGGTTCAAAACAGAATGGTATCGTGGGAGTCTCAGAACGGTATACTCCTTACTCTTTAAAACAGCTTCTGTTTTAAAAACATGCTTTGGGTTAATATAGCGCACGATTTATAAAAGGTCGTTTCTTGTTAAGCTCGGTGCAAAACTGATTTTGCTCTGTAGGAGCCATGTCCTTCTTGCGATATGGATTGCTATGGATGGTATGATATGGTGCGTTATCAACAGCAACAAAATAACAGCTGGGATGTTTGAATCATTTTCTCTTCTAACAAGTTGCGATAATTGTCACCATTCATATCATCGTGATAGTATTGGGAATCATAAATTAACTCAGCTGCATTTACGAAACCCATTACTCATCCAGCGCGGACAACAATAGCTCCTTGGCCTTGCTCTGCTATTAGACACTAAATTCAGAACTTCTTCATGGTGTCGGCACTTTTTCTTGGCATAATGTGTGTGCACACACCTTTCGTCCGTGAGCACCATTGGTTTATATGGCGCCTTGTCATTTCATCTGTCTGCTCTCAGGTATTCCACACACTTAGAAACAATATCGGAATGTTCTGTTAGGATGTCTCTCTTATTTTTACATGTTTTTAAACGAAATCCCATCTCTTCCCGAATTTTACAAAATGGGTTCCCCTCTTAAAATTTATCTAAGTTTTTGAAAATATACACAGCTTTCTCAAACTTGTGATTTTCTCATTCTGCTCATAATATTCCAAAACTTTTCTTCGAATAAGTACTTTATTGAAGTCATCTAGAGAAACAACTTTTCTACAACGCCTTTGTTTTCGAGGAGATTAATTTTTTCCCTGTTTTCCCCTGCATTCTTAAAGTCCTCCAGAACGTATTTTACTGTTCTTCCTAACTTCCCTACCATTTTTGTTGCTCGCAAGATTCCTTCCTGTATAGGTTTCATTACCTAATTCCACTTACTTTCCTCCTCGAAAAATTATACAACTTTCATATAAGCTCTTTTTCACCTAAATGTCTTCACACTCGCGACATCTTTCTCTGTTTTACGGTCTCAGGGGTATTCACGATTGTGAATAACAACGCACTGCACTGCTGATGATATTTCACAATAACACATTACATCACTTGATGGAATATGCACAACTGATCTGAAAGCACAGACAGTGCAATGCGTTTTCCTTAGTCACCACTGTACTTGTTTACTGTAACCTCACCGTGTATATCCGACAACAGCTCCAGGAGGCTAAATACAATAATACCTTGGCTGGGCAGTAGACTTTTTCCGTCAGGAGCTAGACTCGGTTCAATTTACGGGCACTAAGACTGATCGCTCCCTGTTACAAGGCATTTTTCTGTATGAAATAGAGAATGACGAAATAAAGGGAAGAGACGGATGGGAATCCATGACTTCGAGCCGCACAGGCATAGGACATTGCGATAATGCAATGACGAAAGCTGAACGTTTGTGTCGGACCGGGACACGAACTCGGATTTACCTCTTCTCAGTCGGCCGTTGCAGCCGAGCGGTTCTAGGCGCTTTAGTGAGGGACCGCGCTGCTGCTACGGTCGCAGGTTCGAATCCTGCCTCGGGCATGGATGTGGGTGATGTGCTTAGGTTAGTTAGGTTTTCTAAGTTCTAGGGGACTGATGACCTCAGATGTTAAGTCCCATAGTGCTTAGAGCCATTTGAACCTCTTCTCATGAGTGATTGTCTCAACCACTTCAGCCATCTGGCCACGGACCGTAACCGACTCAAACTTCCAACTTATCGTACGCTGCAATGCAAAGTTTCTCGTCCATTAACAACTACTAGCAAATTATTGATACCGGTAGGAGTACGGACTGTATTAGTGCATCCGCACTGAAACAATAGTCGAGAGCCGTCAGGCTGCTACAGAAATGTGTGTCTATTTTAGTGGTATCTGTTCTGTCGGGCATATCATGTACTGCAGTAGTGCCAAATAGGAACGGTGGAGGAGTTCTTAGAAAGAGATGATATTCGGCAAAATGGACGAGACTCTCCTGCCCGTTCCTCCGCCTTAAATTCCCATGGAGAACTTGCGAGATGCGTTCGGGACTCTTACGTCTACACGTCGACAGGCACCTACGGCCGTGCAGAAGTTGTCAGCCACACTGATAGAGGAACGGAACGCCCTGTCACAAGAACTCATTACCGACGTTGTAGCCAGCACGGAAGCACGTTGCAGAGCATGCATTATCGTTCATGGTGATCACACACCTTTTTAAGATCCATCTGCCGCCGTTTGTAACGCACTGGGGACAATCATAAACCGCGGTGAATTCGAGGAAATTATTGTTTTTGTGTAAAAGTGTCACTTCTGCTCGTCTCATTGCCTATTTCTTACTGTTGCCTTCTGTACTACGTTGTAGCAGTTCAGCCGTTGTATAGTTCAAGTTTCATCGAGCTGTGTTACTCAGCAGTGGTGCATCATTCGTGCACACCGGTGTACGATGGGCGTTCAGTGAGTAACGCAACACCTGAAAGCAGTCGGTTTTATTCGGGATCTACATCTACATCTACATCTATATGGTTACTCTGCAATTCACATTTAAGTGCCTGGTAGAGGGTTCATCGAACCATTTTCATAGTACTTCTCTACCATTCCACTCTCGAATGGAGCGTGGGAAAAAGGAACACCTAAATCTTTCCGTTCGAGCTCTGAATGTGTTGTGTACCTCGATGGATCAGTCCCGTCTCTTATTAACTTATGAGGTATGAACCTTTCTACTGCTGTCGATACTGTATCTTTGAATTTGAGCCATATCTGGTCTACACTTACATAATTAGCTTGGAAGGAATGGAGACTCTCTCTTAGGAAGGCATCAACCGAATTTTTATCTGCTATTTTATATAGATATATTTTGCGTTTATTTTTAGTAGTTTTGGTTGATATTGTTTTGAGCCTCGCTACAATGACGTTGTGTTCACTAATCCCTGTATCCGTCATGACGCTCTCTATGAGATCAGGATTATTTGTGGCTAAGATGTCAAGTGTGTTTTCGCAACCATTTACAATTCGTGTGGGCTGATGAAATAATTGTTCAAAGTAATTTTCAGAGAAAGCATTTAGTACAATTTCTGAAGATGTTTTCTGTCTACCACCGCCTTTGAACACGTATTTTCGCCAACAAATAGAGGGTAGATTGAAGTCTCCACCAATTTTAATTGTATGAGTGGGGTACTTATTTGTAATGAGATTCAAGTTTTCTATGAACCGTTCAGCTATTATATTATCTGAGTCGGGTGGTCGGTAGAAGGAGCCAATTATTATTTTGGTACGGCTGTTGAGTATAACCTCTACCCATAGTAATTCGCAGGAACTATCTATTTCAACTTCACTGCAAAATAAACTACTACCAACAGGCACAAACACACCACCACCTACTTTATTTAATCCATCCATTCTGAACACGGTTTGAGCCTCTGTAAAAATTTCGGCAGAATCTATCTCCGGCTTTAGCCAGCTTTCTGTTCCTATAACGATTTCAGCTTCAGTGCTTTCTATTAGCGCTTGAAGCTCTGATACTTTTCCAACACAGCCACGACAGTTTAGAACTACAATACCGACTGTTGCTTGGTCAATTCTTGTCGTTTCTTTGCCCCGTACCCTTTGAGACTGGAGCCCTTTTTGATCTTTACCGAGACTGTCTAATTTAAAAAACCGTCCAGTTCAAGCCACACAGCCCCTGCTACCCATGTAGCAGCCTCCTGTGTGTAGTGGACACCTGACCTATTTAGCGGAGCCCGAAACCCCCCACCACCCTATGGCGCAAGTCGAGGAATATGCAGCCTACACGGTCGCAGGACCGTCTGAGCCTCTGATTCAGACCCTCCACTCGGCTCGGTACCAAATGTCCGCAATCGGTCCCAAAGCGCCATACTGTTCCACACTTTTTTGACACAAAGCTCTTATTTTTCAACAGAATCCCCGTTCATGCGACGCCCTTACGCCACCTGTATGCCAGTACGCCCGCATGGTGCCACTACCGGTCGACGTTGGAGACAACGTCTTTCTGCATGTGTAACCTCCCCATCAGCTATGTGCTCCTTACCGTGGAGTGCATCCTTCATCGGGGCAAACAGATGGAAGTCGCAAGGTACGAGACTCGGGCTGTAGGTTGGAAGAGGAAGAACAGTCCAGTGAAGTTTTGTGAGCTTCTCTCGGTTGCTCAGACTTGTGTGAGGCCTTGCGCTGTCTTGGATAAGCAGAAGTTTATTTGCATTTCTGTGGTGACGAATACGTTGAAATTCTGTTTTCAATTTCCTGAGGGTAGCGTAACAGACTTCAGAGTTGATCGTTGCCCCATGAGGGAGGACATGCAGCAGAAGATCCCTTCAGAGTCCCAGAAGACCATCTCCATGATTTTACCGGTTGCGGGTATGGCTTTGAACTTTTCCTTCAGACGAAAGGTGGTGTAGAGCCTCTCCGTGGATTGCCGTTTTATTTCCGTTTCCAAGTAATGAATCCATGTTTTATCGCATGTGACAATGTTCGACAAAAAGTTGACACGATCAGCCTCATAGCGCGAGCAACTCCGAGTATATGGCCATCTATTAGACGGCGAGTAATTCAGCAGGAATACACGTTTGAGTATCCCAACTGGTGGGAGAATGTGTCAGCACTACCAACAGACACGTCCAGTTGCTCAACGAGGTGTTTGGTTGTGATCCGTAGATCACCTCCAAAGAGAGTGTCCACACGTTCGGACATTGCACGAATCACAGCTGTGTGCGGCTGGCTGTCACGCGGCAGATCTTACAGGTTTGTGGGACGTGGCTTCGATGATGACAGACGCCTCACTCAACGACTCACCGTACTTTTGTCTCCGTAGGTATTCTGCAAGCACCTAAGAATACCTGCGGTTCTGTGGTCTCCCACCAAAAGGAACTCAATAACAGCTATTTGCTTGGCACGTTCCTCCGTTACAGTCGTCATTTTGAAGGCTACATACAGCACCGCCACATATCGGAATTTCATGAAAATGTAGGGGCGAAGCAGAAAAGTATTCCACGATGTCCCACGAAAAATTCCGCATTTTTTTGAACTGAAACTATCCGAAAATATGTTTTGCGTTACTTATTAAACGCCCCTCGTATAATGGGAAGATATACTTTGCAATGGAGTTAGAGACCTGTCAAGGACGCGAACTAAGTGTTTATTTATTTTATGGGTTTATTCATTTATTCCATTAAATAGTAGCCTATTGCCTATAATTTAGACACAGGCT
Organism: Schistocerca americana; assembly: GCF_021461395.2. Taxonomy (NCBI): domain Eukaryota; kingdom Metazoa; phylum Arthropoda; class Insecta; order Orthoptera; family Acrididae; genus Schistocerca; species Schistocerca americana. Next base: position 587,122,850 of record NC_060123.1, on the reverse strand, counting down.
ATATTGAATCTTACACAAATTATGCAATATGCATTAATAATCAATTTTATCCTACAAAGTACTAAAGCTCAGTAGCACAACGTTTCTGTTTTCAGCGCAACGTTTTGCAAAAATATCGTTGGTGTGGAGACAGCCGACCTAACTACTGAAGTAACTGCGATGTTATGCTACGTTGTTTGTCAAAGGAATATGCTATTCTTATTTTTAGGATAAACTTTTCTGAAAGAATTAACATATTGCAGTACACTTCAAGAGGTGTGAAACGCAGATAGAAAGTATAATTTTACAATTAAAAATATTATCATTGTTTTCCTGTGTCGGCAGAGGATTTCCGTCAAAAATAAGCTCTGGAAGCGTTCTGCCTGGAGGAATGATAGGATGTCTGGCGACACTGGAAGAAATGTCACGAGTAACGTGTGAGAACCGCGAAATTTAATTTTTTTTCGTTTCTCATTACTTTAATTTAGGGTTATTGGAAATCATTTATGCGGTCTCCGTCCCTTTTAAATGTTAGGTGCTGGAATAAGCTTCATACCAGCAGCCGGAGAATACCACACTGCGCCGACGGCTGTTGACAACAGGTAGTACGGCCCCTCCGCTCTCCTTCCTTTTGTCATCAGACTCAAAAGCAGCGCCAGAGACGGGCGAAGAGATTCCACTCGAGGCGCCTTCCCTTCCCTTCCCTTCCCTCTGCTCCGCTCCGCCGGCCCGCTGTGTGGAGTACACAGGCCGAGGACGCGATAGGCGGCCATTGAGAGCCAACAGGCGGGTGACGGCGGCGCCCGTTGTGCCGGCAGCCCAGCCGGCGCCAGTAGTCGGCGGGTTGCCTGTGTGACAGGCGCGCTCTGCGCTGCCTCGGCTTATCTCGAGCGCACGGACGACATTTGCAGGCTCATCATCGGAGCCGCGCCACAATCAGATATCATTATGGAGAGCGGCGTCCTCAAGCCCCGTAGCTGCAAACAGGGGTGTCACTGTAAACCCTCAGAAACAGAAGGTTGTCTCTTCAAGGCTGTTCAGAAGACGCGTCATTAAGGGCCATCTTTCCTCTGCTGTCAGATACATGGAAGGTTCCAGCACTTAGAAGTCTTGACGTCACTGGTTTCTCAAAAAGTCAGTTAGGTCTGATTCATGAAGAGATTTATTTCATCTATCGCACAATGTTATGGGACGGCGTGAAAACTTCCGTAGATCAATGGAACGAGGTTTTTCTTTATCGAAGTGATGTGAAAATAGGCACCTTACAGGATACGTACACATGATTAGTTTCAGTGAATGACTGCATGCTGGTTATTTACTAGTTCGTAAGTAATGGCACACTGGCCTAAATTTGTCATCAACATATTATCTTTCAGTATCACTCATACACCTACACTTAATACTAAGTTTTATTTTGATAAGGCTGCCAGTTATTCAATGCAAATTCGTCTATGCAGTAGGAGGAGTTGTCCAGACGAAATGATTTTAGATTGGGTTTAAAAATAAGTGCTACCTGTCATATTTTTTATAAAGTGTTACACGGTTAAAAAGCTTTTTGAAGGATATTGAAGTCCTTTCTGTGTCACTATTGGATTTAATAACGTGCAATAAGGCTCATCTTTAGGATTCCGTAGCTCAGTCGGTAAAAACGAAATATGTATAAGATAAACTTGTTGTCCTTCTTCCTGTTTGTCTGTCCGCCTGTTCGGAACACTTTTCTCAGGAATGGTTAGGCGTATCAAATTAAAATTTATGTCACATACTAAGGTCTACAGCCCCTTAGTGGTATAAAAACGCTATGTTTCTAAGTCATTGCAATCAATTTACGTCACAAATTTTGATACTCGTAAATTCAATCATTAAAACCTGTAGGGTGACCTAGCACCATGAAATTTGAAAGAAGCCTAGTTTCGCAGCACAAATAAGAGAAAAATCAGAAAATCCTTATTTCGTAATTTCACCACTTGGAAAAAATATTTATTTGTTAGCCGACTTGAAACTTAAAATTGAAACTTTCCCGAAAGTCTTGGAATCCCCGGGATCCATATCTTGCTAATATCAATCTCCATAACAGGCAAAATTCGTCGAGAGTCTCGACTCCAGGGATGGATGAACTGTCTACACACGTAATTAATTTTGTACGGAATCCTCGGAGTGCGAGCCCTCCTCGAACCTGGCCATTTTCCCCCTCTAGTATTGTTGATATTGGCATAGCTATTCTTCTCAAATTGTGGTGAATTATTAAATACCAGTTCACTGGAGAGTATTGTGATGTAACCTGTGGAATAAAATCTATTGCATATTAGAAACACTTTAATTCTGGCGAATATCGATCATTTGGTTTGTAAAAAAGTGAGAACTTGATGTAAATCGACTTCAATGTAAGCTATATACTTTGTGAACTTCTGCTTCACTTGGATATGAAGAGAATAATTTTGATATTGAATTAACAAGTAACGGTAGTATGTAAATTTTATAAAGTTATTTACAACTGTATTTGCACTAATTTGTTTTCTATTTATATGAAATAAGTCAATTTACAGTACCTCCGTTGCCAGCAATGTAAATTGTTAGATTCTCTGCCTGCAACTGTATCTCTCTGATCTCTCGTTTGTCGAAAAAAGACATGCTCGTGTAGTCGTAGCGGATGGTTGGAATTTTGCATGTGAGCAGATGGAGATTATACTGCGGAAGATTGACAGTTACGTACCAGTTGTCCGAGTGTTAAAAATACAGAAGCTAGAATGAAGGATTTTTTGTAATGTAACAATTATTCACCCATTGAACTTTTGCGATTTTGGAATGTTCCAGATTTCTTTATACCACAGAAGCTCGAGACAACAATTATAACCTGAAGAAGACAACAAAGCCAACATAAAATAAGTTAAGTACCATATCAAAGTTTCTCAATGGCGGCATGACGACTTGAAAATTACGGAAACTGACATCCATTGGTTGTCCGATGTGTCAGTGAAGGTACGACGTTAATGAAAGTGGTGTTTTGTGAAGGTGCACTTAAAATGCATTTGTAGAGATACCTATCAGACGAACGCGGGTGAACACTACATATTAATCTTACTTTTTGCTTTTCTGCAGCAAATACTATTTCTAAGTTGTGAGTTACCGCAGAAAATTATTCCGTATGACGATAGTGATTGGAAACATGCAAAGTATGCTACGATGCTGACTAATTTGTTTCCGGGACTAGAAATTATACTAAGATAAAAAATAGTTGAACTTTACCGTTTGAGCAACTCAGTAATTTACGTTCAATAATACACTCCTGGAAACTGAAATAAGAACACCGTGAATTCATTGTCCCAGGAAGGGGAAACTTTATTGACACATTCCTGGGGTCAGATACATCACATGATCACACTGACAGAACCACAGGCACATAGACACAGGCAACAGAGCATGCACAATGTCGGCACTAGTACAGTGTATATCCACCTTTCGCAGCAATGCAGGCTGCTATTCTCCCATGGAGACGATCGTAGAGATGCTGGATGTAGTCCTGTGGAACGGCTTGCCACGCCATTTCCACCTGGCGCCTCAGTTGGACCAGCGTTCGTGCTGGACGTGCAGACCGCGTGAGACGACGCTTCATCCAGTCCCAAACATGCTCAATGGGGGACAGATCCGGAGATCTTGCTGGCCAGGGTAGTTGAGTTACACCTTCTAGAGCACGTTGGGTGGCACGGGATACATGCGGACGTGCATTGTCCTGTTGGAACAGCAAGTTCCCTTGCCGGTCTAGGAATGGTAGAACGATGGGTTCGATGACGGTTTGGATGTACCGTGCACTATTCAGTGTCCCCTCGACGATCACCAGTGGTGTACGGCCAGTGTAGGAGATCGCTCCCCACACCATGATGCCGGGTGTTGGCCCTGTGTGCCTCGGTCGTATGCAGTCCTGATTGTGGCGCTCACCTGCACGGCGCCAAACACGCATACGATCATCACTGGCACCAAGGCAGAAGCGACTCTCATCGCTGAAGACGACACGTCTCCATTCGTCCCTCCATTCACGCCTGTCGCGACACCACTGGAGGCGGGCTGCACGATGTTGGGGCGTGAGCGGAAGACGGCCTAACGGTGTGCGGGACCGTAGCCCAGCTTCATGGAGACGGTTGCGAATGGTCCTCGCCGATACCCCAGGAGCAACAGTGTCCCTAATTCGCTGGGAAGTGGCGGTGCGGTCCCCTACGGCACTGCGTAGGATCCTACGGTCTTGGCGTGCATCCGTGCGTCGCTGCGGTCCGGTCCCAGGTCTACGGGCACGTGCACCTTCCGCCGACCACTGGCGACAACATCGATGTACTGTGGAGACCTCACGCCCCACGTGTTGAGCAATTCGGCGGTACGTCCACCCAGCCTCCCGCATGCCCACTATACGCCCTCGCTCAAAGTCCGTCAACTGCACATACGGTTCACGTCCACGCTGTCGCGGCATGCTACCAGTGTTAAAGACTGCGATGGAGCTCCGTATGCCACGGCAAACTGGCTGACACTGACGGCGGCGGTGCACAAATGCTGCGCAGCTAGCGCCATTCGACGGCCAACACCGCGGTTCCTGGTGTGTCCGCTGTGCCGTGCGTGTGATCATTGCTTGTACAGCCCTCTCGCAGTGTCCGGAGCAAGTATGGTGGGTCTGACACACCGGTGTCAATGTGTTCTTTTTTCCATTTCCAGGAGTGTATGTCTGTACAGTATAAATTGGCAGTAACATTTTCTTCCCACCCAAGTTTCCATCAGTATGTAAATCAAAATATCTGGACAATCTGCCTTGTTTACTAACTCCTGATCATGTGATGCATCAGTTACTGGTACTTGTTGTACAGAATTGAACTTATTAGTGTGATCTTTCTCAAAATTAAGAGAGTCTGTTTTCAGAGTTCCACTAAATACTTCTTGGAAAAATATTGTTAGCAATTTGTTGTCAGAACTATATATAGTGTTGTTTCTCAAAATTAAGAATCCTTTTTCAGAAAACAGTAAATGATTTGTCGAAAACAGCGTTAACAATTTCTTCTGTTGCTTTCACTGTAATGAAATTTATTATATCACTAATCTTATCTGACTGTCTTAAGGTCAATGCATTTCAAAGAATTTATTCGTGTTATAAAATGCTTTCTGCCTTACACACTTATAACAGATTTGCGAAATATTCATTTCTCCTGAGTGAGATACATGACTTCATTCCTCCTTCGCCTTTTTCTCAAAAACGGACGCAGCCAATTTCCTGTCTTAGTCACTCCCAGTGCCAGCTTTTGCTCCGTCTCTACAGACCACTTTGATTGGAGGCTGAATCCTAATCTTTCTTCCTTCCTGATTTAGGTGTTCTTATGTCGTGATTTCTCAGGAGAATCAATTCTGTAATATTTATTTCTTTGCTGTGAGAAGCTTCCTTTGAAGCAATTAATCAGTTTATTCCAGACACAAGCAAAGTAGTACTCCCCGCTTGAAATCAATGCTCTTGTGTCGCATCCCGAGGATAGTTTGGATAGTCAACCAGAAAGCATGGAACTCGCCACTGCGCGGGCAGTACCGCAGACAGGACTCACAGATGACGATCACATTGGCCACTCCCGAGACTGAGGAATAGGTCTTCTAAACTCATGCTCACAAATTAAGGATAATTGCAGAATGTGGTGCCACACAACGTGGCACTACACAAAACTGGTGCTGATAGCATAGGCACATAGGGAACTCACACGACACATATTTATAAGTCCACGGTATTGGTGATAAATTTAGAAAACCGTCCCGAAACACATGTGCTACAAAACGCCACTGTTTCCTGCGCATGTACCTCGACATCAGTATGGGATATGATCACCATGCACACGTACGCACGGCGCACAACGGGTTGGCATACTCTGGTTTAGGTGGTCGAGCAATTTTTGCACCAGTGTCCGTCGGAGCTCCTGAAGTGTCCTAGGGGTTTGAAGACGTGCAATGATAGGTCGACTCAGAGCATCCCAGACGTGCTCGATGGAGTTTAGGTCTGTAGAACAGGCAGGCCACTCTATTTGCCTGATATCTTCTGTTTCAAGGTACTCCTCCACGCTGGCAGTTCTATGGGGCCGTGCGTTATCGTCCATCAGGAAGAAAGTGGGACCCACAGCACCCCTGAAAAGGCGGACATACTGGTGCAAAATGACGTTCCGATACACCTGACATGTTACAGTTCCTCTGTCAAAGGCATGCAGGGGTGGACGTGCACCAATAATAATCCCACCCCACACCATCAAACCATGATCTTCATACAGGTCCCATTCAAGGACATTAAGGGGTTGATACCTGGTTCCTGGTTCACGCCAGATGAAAACTCGGCAACAATCGCTGTTCAGACTCTACCTGGACTCGTCCGTGAACATAACCTGGGACCACTGTACCAACAACCATGTACTGTGTTCTTGACACCAGGCTTTACGGGCTCTCCTGTGAGCAGGGGTCAGTGGAATGCATCTTGCAGGTCTCCGGGAGAATAAACCATGTCTCTTCAGTCGTCTGTAGAGTGTGGATGGATGGATGGATATGGTGTTATGAGCGCTCAACAGTGTAGTCTTTATCGCCCGTGTAGACTGTGTGTGTGGAGACAACTGTTCCAATGGCTGCGGTAAGGTCTCGAGCAAGGCTACCCGCAGTACTCCATGGCCGCCTGCGGGCACTGATGGTGTTGTACACTGTGGACGTCCCGTACTGTAGCGCCTGAACACGTTTCCTGTCAGCTGGAATCGTTGCTTTAATCTTGAGGTCACACTTTGTGGCACACGGAGGACCCGTGCTACGACATGCTGTGCTTGACCAGCCTACAGTCGCCCTAGTATTCTACCCCTCATATCGTCATCAATATGTGTTCTTTGAGCCATTTTCAACACACATCACCATTAGCAGGTCTGAAAACGTCTGCACACTTATTCGTTGCACCGTACTCTAACATGCACCAACACACCTCTGTGTATGTGGACTGCTGCCAGCGCCACCGTGCGGCAACCGCAGGTCAAATGCACCGCATTGTCATACCCTGAGGTGATTTAAACCCGCAAACCGCCCACCGGAGCGTTGTTTCACCATGTATCAACACTATCCTTAATTTATGAGCATGAGTGTGTATATGGAGCCGCTGCTGCTCTTATATACCTGCCACTGTACTTTAATTGCTGCTGTTGCGCCTATACATTGCTTCGGGATCCTGGTCTGGCTCTTATGCAACGTAACCTTGATGGTTACAAGTGATTTCGGCCGGGCTATACAGTGTTTTCGTTATTATTGTGCGTTTGTTTTGTTTCTCAAACACAACGTAACAACGTGAGACTTTGTCTTCCTATGCATTTTGCGTCCACATCTACATCTACGTCCACATACATACATTCCTGGAAATTGAAATAAGAACACCGTGAATTCATTGTCCCAGGAAGGGGAAACTTTATTGACGCATTCCTGGGGTCAGATACATCACATGATCACACTGACAGAACCACAGGCACATAGACACAGGCAACAGAGCATGCACAATGTCGGCACTAGTACAGTGTATATCCACCTTTCGCAGCAATGCAGGCTGCTATTCTCCCATGGAGACGATCGTAGAGATGCTGGATGTAGTCCTGTGGAACGGCTTGCCACGCCATTTCCACCTGGCGCCTCAGTTGGACCAGCGTTCGTGCTGGACGTGCAGACCGCGTGAGACGACGCTTCATCCAGTCCCAAACATGCTCAATGGGGGACAGATCCGGAGATCTTGCTGGCCAGGGTAGTTGAGTTACACCTTCTAGAGCACGTTGGGTGGCACGGGATACATGCGGACGTGCATTGTCCTGTTGGAACAGTAAGTTCCCTTGCCGGTCTAGGAATGGTAGAACGATGGGTTCGATGACGGTTTTGATGTACCGTGCACTATTCAGTGTCCCCTCGACGATCACCAGTGGTGTACGGCCAGTGTAGGAGATCGCTCCCCACACCATGATGCCGGGTGTTGGCCCTGTGTGCCTCGGTCGTATGCAGTCCTGATTGTGGCGCTCACCTGCACGGCGCCAAACACGCATACGACCATCATTGGCACCAAGGCAGAAGCGACTCTCATCGCTGAAGACGACACGTCTCCATTCGTCCCTCCATTCACGCCTGTCGCGACACCACTGGAGGCGGGCTGCACGATGTTGGGGCGTGAGCGGAAGACGGCCTAACGGTGTGCGGGACCGTAGCCCAGCTTCATGGAGACGGTTGCGAATGGTCCTCGCCGATACCCCAGGAGCAACAGTGTCCCTAATTCGCTGGGAAGTGGCGGTGCGGTCCCCTACGGCACTGCGTAGGATCCTACGGTCTTGGCGTGCATCCGTGCGTCGCTGCGGTCCGGTCCCAGGTCGACGGGCACGTGCACCTTCCGCCGACCACTGGCGACAACATCGATGTACTGTGGAGACCTCACGCCCCACGTGTTGAGCAATTCGGCGGTACGTCCACCCGGCCTCCCGCATGCCCACTATACGCCCTCGCTCAAAGTCCGTCAACTGTACATACGGTTCACGTCCACGCTGTCGCGGCATGCTACCAGTGTTAAAGACTGCGATGGAGCTCCGTATGCCACGGCAAACTGGCTGACACTGACGGCGGCGGTGGACAAATGCTGCGCATCTAGCGCCATTCGACGGCCAACACCGCGGTTCCTGGTGTGTCCGCTGTGCCGTGCGTGTGATCATTGCTTGTACAGCCCTCTCGCAGTGTCCGGAGCAAGTATGGTGGGTCTGACACACCGGTGTCAATGTGTTCTTTTTTCCATTTCCAGGAGTGTATTTCGCAAGCCAACATTTGGTACATGGCACAGGGTACGTTCTGCCTCTACTAGTCATTTCGTTTCCTATGGCACTCACAATAATACGAGCCCTTAAGTCTCTTACATTATCTTCGCGATCCTTATGCTAAATGCACGTTGGCAGCAGTAAAAAAAACATCCTGCAGTCAGTTTCAAACCGCGGTTCTCTAAATTTTCCCAATAGTGTTTCACGTAAAAAGAGTCGTCCTCATTCCAGGGTATCCGATTCGAGTTCATAATATCCGCGTGTTGACCGAACGTACCAGTAATAAATCTAGCGGCTCCTTTTTGAATTGGTTCTACGACTTCCCTTAATCCGACATGGTGGGCAGCCAAAAGACTCGAGTAATACTCAAGAAAACGGTGCACTGGCATTCTATTCACGGTTTTCTGTATAAGTGAGCTATACTTTCCTAATATTCTCCCAATAAACCAAAGTCGACCATTCACCCTGTCTACCGCCGCCCTTATGCGTTTCTTCCATTTCAAATCGCTTTGCAACGTCACGTTACGTATTTAATCGATGTGACGGTGTCAATCAGGATAATACCAATCCCGTATTGGAACATTACGAGATTATTTTTTCAACTCATTTGCATTAACTTAATTTCATTCTACAATTAGATCATTTTTCCATTCATCACACCGAAAAAAATTTGCCTAAGTTATCTTGTACCCCTCCTACTGCCAGTTAACGACCTCTTTAAAAAAAAATGGTTCAAATGGCTCTGAGCACTATGGGACTCAACTGCTGAGGTCATTAGTCCCCTAGAACTTAGAACTAGTTAAACCTAACTAACCTAAGGACATCACAAACATCCATGCCCGAGGCAGGATTCGAACCTGCGACCGTAGCGGTCTTGCGGTTCCAGACTGCAGCGCCTTTAACCGCACGGCCACTTCGACCGGCCTAACGACATCTTTCCGTACAGTACAGCATTATCATCAGAAAGCCGCAGTTTGCAGCTCATCCTGTCCACCAGATCATTTACATGTACACAGAATAAGAGCGGTCTTAACGCCATTCACTTGGGCACTCCTGGTGATAGCCTTATCTCTGATGAACACTCACTGTCATGAACAACGTACTGGGTTCCATTATGTAAGCAGTTTTCGGGCCGCTCACATTTCTAAGGACCTAATCGATATGCCCGGATCTTCGTTAACAGTCTGCAGTTGAGTACCGTGTTAATGCATTACGAAACTCAGCACACTTTATAAGGAATCATTGCTTATGGTACTATCATGTACCTATCGTAATACATATTTGCCAAACAGAATTGTAAAGTTTCGGACTGGTAAGTTTCCTTAACAACGACTTCCGAACTTGGCGTGCGCTAGAGAGTGCACTGCGCAGACAACGAGTTAAATTGACTTCTGGATGAGTTGTTATCAGCAGGTTTTTGCCGTGGGGTGGATTCGGAAATGGCAGACTGTATTCGCGTGCATTTGTGAGGTGCGATTTAATGGCATATACATTTCTTGCAAACATGTCTCTCGTAGGTTTTAGCGGACAGAGAAGAAAATTCTACACTGTATTGATGAGTTGCTGCAAACTTCGGATGTGGGGAGTTCGATGACACCAGCATCTTGAGACCATAAGACTGATGCTTAGAGTGATCTGTAATTTAAACTGTGTATCCTAGTGACTCATCTGAAAAACTAAGTTGCCTATAACTTGCTGTTTTGCATCTTTGTAGATTGCAGGTTTTAGACTTTACACTATTGACCTATAACGCTATTACCTGGGATAAGTTCCCGATTCCAAGATCCCTGTTTGCACGAAAAAGCATCATTAATACGTAACAGAATTTAATATACTCGTATGAAATGTTGTTTTGTTGAAAAATCCACGAGTAAACCTAAATTAACTAACAATTAGTATCAGGTCATCAGCCTATTAATTTTTTTATTTGAAAGAAATAATTTTGTTTCATTACTGGCACTGAAATATTGAATGAAATTTTCCTGTGCTGCTATATTATTGTGTGATGATAGCTTGGTGTTTAGTATTTCAGTGTTTTTCCAGGAGCTGATATTTCATAGTGTGTTTCAGTAGTTTGAAAGCTTTATTCTGATTAATTCATCTAAAAACAAATTTTTTAAGATAAGTGTTAGTGTGCTGCGACATCTATGTATTGTCGTCTTCAACTCAGTTTAGGAATTTTAGTTATCATAGTACGCTCTATTGTATTAAGAATGTTCTGTCAATATTATTGAACAAAGCAACTCACGCATTATAAATTCAGCAAAGTAATCCGACCATTTTTAGCTAGTGACATGTTCTGTGAGTCACTATCACGATATTTCGTTAGGACGTGGAACAAGTCAATTTAAAGGTATTTAAAATGATTCTTTTTCACTCTTCTTGAAGAGTTAAAGCTCTTTGTCATTATGTTATTTGCTTTCCCTTACGCTTTCGCACCCTTTATTACCAGCTCAACTAATGATAATCTGTCAAAGATGTCCAATTATGTAACTGTCTTCTAAAACGCTAACGCTATCAAATGCATTTTCATGTCAACAAATAAGAAATGGAGATACAAGGTGATCCAGAAAGCACGCTCTTTTTCGGTTGTTTACAAAAACTTTACTAACTCAGGTCTTCTAAATTAAGACGTACTAGTGAGTCTTTGGGAATACAGCACTCATTTCTTAAAGATAACATCACTCAGATGAGCACCACCTTTATCGTAGCACTCATGCAGGCGAGCTATGAAGCTGCTACACAAAGTGTTCTCCACTACAACAACAGAAATACCGGCAACTACTCTCCTGATGTTGGCCTCCAGCGCCTCGAGCTTTGCAGAGCGATTTTAGAGCACTCTGTACTTACGATACCCCCAGGGAAAGAAATCCGGAGCCCTCAGATCGAGTGAACGTGTCGGCCAAGCCACATTACAAAATCGAAAGATGAGACGTCCAAGAAACCATTCGTGCAGTTCGTCCATTGACAGACGGGTGGTGTGTGCAATTCCACCGTTCTGATGATAGCACGTGGTTGAACGGGGATGCTGTTGTAGCACAGGGGCGACAAAATTCCGAATCATGGGCACATCTCGGTTGAGCGTCACAGTACGTGTTGTACCATTGTCATTGCGAAAGAAATATGTGCCGACGATCGCAGTTGTGGTGAGTCCACGCCACATCGTTAATTTCGGGCTGTGCAGTGCCTGTTCACGGGCTTGCTGCGGGTTCTCAGTGCCCCCAAAAAGTCAGTTCTGCTTGTTAACTGCTGCAGACAATAACAAGTATGGCCTGTCAATCATCGTCAAACTATCAACAATTGCTGGTTTAACTGTCTACATTTTCTCAAACGTGTCGCACACCCTTACTTTTTCTTGCGTATATCAATTACCTTTCATCAGTAACATTACCAGATGCCAAGTTCGTTTTGTTTTCCGGTGATACAAACATTGCAATAAATAACAAATCAAGTGTAGTCTTAGAAAGATCGGCTAATAAAATATTTGTGGACATTAATCACTGGTTCCTGGCCAATTACTTGACACTAAAGTTAGAAAAAACACACTACATGCAGTGCAGAACTTGTAAGGGGTGTCCCACGAGTATATGCCTAACAGACGATGACAAGCAGATAGAAGAAGTGGACAGTGTTAAATTCTTGGGCTTACAGCTTGATAATAAATTCAAGTGGGAGGAGCACACCACAGAACTGATGAAGCGTCTTAACAAATCTCTATTTGCAATGCGAATTGTGTCAGACATAGGGGATATAAAAATGAAAAAGCTGGCATACTATGCTTACTTTCATTCCATAATGTCACATAGGATTATTTTTGGGGGTAATTTATCAAGTCAAGCTAAAGTTTTCCGGGCACAAAAACGTGCAGTATGAGTTATATGTGGTGTGAACTCAAGAAGACCTTGCAGAAGCCTGTTTAGAGAACTAGGGATACTAACTACTGCTTCTCAATATATTTATTCCTTAATAAAATTTGTCATTAACAATATATAACTTTTTCAAACCAACAGCTGAATTCATAGAATCAATACTAGAAATAAGAATAATCTTCACAAAGATTTAAAGTCACTTGCTCTTGTACAAAAAGGTGTGCATTATTCAGGAACACACATTTTCAGTAACTGGCCAGCAGCCATAGAAATCTTAACAACCAGTGAAATTCAATTTAAAAGAAGCGTAAACGATTTATTGGTGGCCAACTCCTTCTACTCTATTGATGAATTTCTCAGTAGAACCAACTGATTTGTGTGTATATATACATATAACTTCTGCACCATTTCAGTGCAGTAATGTGTTCATTGTAAATAAATGTGTGTGTGTGTATGTGTGTGTGTGTGTGTGTGTGTGTGTGTGTGTGTAAGTACAATCTAACATCTACACCATTTCAGTGCAGTAATGTGTTCATTATAATAAGTTTTGTAGTAGTTCTATTACATGTTTATTACCTTATAAACAAAAAAAACTTTTTTATTTTAAATTCAGTACATTAGTGTTTGTAAAATGATTCTTTCATATAGGGTTCATTAAAAAAATGACGATCATTCCACTTGGGACCTGTGGAAGGTACATTAGCTTATTTGTTTCAGTTGTAAATATTTGTCATGTATTATTGTTTTTCTGAAATGTTCCACATACTGGCGGACCTCCTCACTACGGATCAATTGGGATGAAAGTGAATCTAATCTAATCTAATCTGATGGGCCTTAAGCTTTGCAATATCAATATCTTGCAGGGCCGCGCTTGCAAATCTGGGTGTAAAATGCACCGTATACTGCTGTAGCTCATGTTTACTGTTTGCATCTGTGGTAAGCGATCGTCAAGGGCTTGTTTGAATTGATGCCCTTACACGATTGATGTTTTTTCCGTGGCCTCAAATTTCAAGTCGTCCGGGAGACTTGCTGACACATACTGACCCATCCCTGCTCCACGTAGCTACCCGAAGCCATATGGTAAGGCTACCCAGGCCATGCCTACGATGGTTTACTCTGTGGAAAGCTAGCTGGGTCGCTACTATTGAATTCGTTTCATGGTAACCACACAGACACGGTCTTGCACTCTCCACTTCTCCATTGTAACTGAACTTCCCACTCCTTTGAGATGCTGCTAGCGTGTCTCCGACTGCCGGCTCGCGCGCCCGCAGTCACAGTAGCCAACTGCAAAGGGGTATTCCTCCTGACTTCCATAACAAAATTACTTTGTTTTACTGGTGTCTACGTGTATACTCTGATGAGCCAAAGCATTGTGACCAAAGCCTACCGCAATATTGAATACCACTTGGGTCATTGCTGCTAAGAGACGCCTAAAGGAAAGTATGAATGAAGAATCATTCTAGTAACGATACGGACCCAAACTGGGAAATCCACCGACATAACCAACTTTGAGAAAGAACAGATTCACATGGCCCAGCGCGTGGGAATGGACCTCTAGGAAACGGCGAAGCTTCGTCGGCTGTTCGCGTGCTACTGTCGTGAATATCTGTGGAAAGAAGGACAATGAAACCACGAGTAGGCGACGAGGTGTTGGATATTGGAGGCTTACCCGTTCTGCAAAGCAGGAGAGACAGCGCAAGTATGTCAGAGCACAGCGTTCAGTGCACTTTATTCACCAAATGACACCTTGATTTACTACTGATTGGGCACATGACCACCAAGATTGGACCGTGGATCAGTGAAAACGTGTCACCTGATCAGATGAAATCACGTTTTTTTTTTCACTAAGTGGATGGTCGTGGTTGGATTTGCCGTCATCCAGGTGAATGGCTACCTGAAACATGCATTCCACCAATGACGCAGGCCAGTGATGGCAGTATTGTGCTATGGGAAATTTTGACCTTGCCTTTCACGGGACCTTTGGTAGTAATAGAAAGGCACTATCACAGCTGTAGACTTTGATAAAAATGATTATGGTAGACCTGCATCCCTTCGGGCTTGATGTCTTCTCAAACAGTGATTGCATCTTCCAGCACAGCAGGATAAATCAAGTGTGGAAATGAAAAACGTTCGTAAGTGCCAAATCTAACGTTTGTCAGGAGATTGAAAAAACGATGTACTTCTCTTTGACGTAAATGATTTGTATCAAGAAAGATGAAACGGTATCTGATACCACAGAATTCTGCTGCTGACTGCATCACCGTAAAAAAAGAGAAATTAGAAAACAAAGAAATTTATTAGTAAGGGGATGGATACGTTCTCGTGCACAATGAATTGTCGCCAGGTTTCCGATGATGTCATCGACGACGTCATGTGATACAGGCAGATATCTACCATCTACCTCACTGCCTCCCTCTGGCATAGGCCAGTTGTCGTACTTATACTCTGCGTGTTCAAAATTATCCGGACACCTGGCTGAAAATGACTCAGATGTTCGTGGCTCCCTCCATCGGTAATGCTGGAATTCAGTATGGAGTTGCCCCACTCTTATCCTTGATGACAGCTTCCACTCTCGCAGGCATACTTTCAATCAGGGGCTCGAAGGTTTCTTGGGGAATGGGAGCACATTCTTAACGGAGTGCTGCACTGAGGAGAGGCATCGATGTCGGTCGGTGAGGCCTGGCACGAATACGGCGTTTCAAAACATCCCAGAGGTGTTCTATAGGATACAAGTCAGGGTTTCGTGTAGGCCAGTCCATTACAGGGATGTTATTGTCATGTAACCACTCTGCCACAGGCCGTGCATTATGAACAGGTAGTCGATCGTGTTGAAAGATGCCTCCGCCATTTCCGAATTTCTCTTCAACAGTGGGAAGCAAGAAGGTGCTTAAAACATCAATATAGGCCTGTGCTGTGATAGTGCCACGAAAAATAACAAGGGGTGCAAGCCCCCTCCACGAAAGACACGACTACACCGTAACACCACCGCCTCGGAATTTTACTGTTGGCACTACACACGCTGGCAGATGACGTTCACCGGGCATTCGCCATACCCACACTCAGCCATCTGATCGCCACATTGTCTACTGTGATTCGTCACTCCATTCAACGTTTTTCCATTGTTCAATCATTCAATGTTTGCGTTCGTTACAACAAGCGAGGCGTCGTTTGGCACTTAGCGGCATGATGTGTGGCTTATGAGCAGCCGCTCGGCCATGAAATCCAAGTTTTCTCACCTCCTGCGTAACTGTCAAAGTACTTGCAGTGGATCCTGATACAGTTTGGAATTCTTGCGTGATGGTCTGGATAGATGTCTGCCTACTACACATTACGACCCCTCTTCAACTGTCGGCGGTCTCTGTCAGTGAACGAGGTCGGCCTGTACGCTTTTGTGCTGTACGTGTCCCTTCACATTTCCACTTCACTATCACGTGGGAAACAGCGGACCTAGGGATGTTTAGGAGTGTGGAAATCTCGCGTGCAGATGTATGACACAAGTGACACCCAATCACCTGACCACGTTCGAAGTCTGTGAGTTCCGTGTAGCGCCCCATTCTGCTCTCTCACGATGTCTAATGACTACTGAGGTCGCTGATATGGAGTACCTGGCAGTAGATGGCAGCACAATGCACCTAATATGAGAAACGTATGTTTTTGGGGGTGTCCGGGTACTTTTTATCACATAGTGTAAAATAACAGCTAATTCAACAGTTGGTCGGATATTCAAAATAGCCCTATTGTGTAACAGAGTTTTTCCCCACCACTTGATGTTATAGCTAAAAGCTCCAGTTGCTTCAAGCCTAAATAAGTGGAAAATTTTAAAAAATAACAAGTATTCTATTCGTTGAAAATCCCGGATGGCGGACATAAAGCTTCTTGTGTAGTCTGTAAGGTTGTCACGTTTCTTGGATTTTTCTGAGACGTATGACATCACAGCCCTTGACTGCGACCTTAAGGATAGTGGTGCAACCTACATCTACATCTACGTAGATACTGCTCAAGCCACCGA
This sequence comes from Schistocerca americana, assembly GCF_021461395.2. Classification (NCBI taxonomy): domain Eukaryota; kingdom Metazoa; phylum Arthropoda; class Insecta; order Orthoptera; family Acrididae; genus Schistocerca; species Schistocerca americana. The sequence continues at coordinate 587,106,186 of NC_060123.1, read as the reverse complement.
ACAGTACATGGCGTAGGGTACCCTGTACCACTACTTGTCATTTCCCCTCCTCTTCCACTCTCAAAGAGAGCGAGGGAAAAACGACTTTCTGTACGCCTCGGTATCAGACATAATTTCTCGTATCTTCGTGTTACTTTCACTCCATGTATGTTGGCGACAGGAACATCGTTCACCAGTCAGCTTTAAATGCCGATTCTCTACATGTTCTCATTAGTGTTTCTCGCATAGAACGTCTCCTTCCCTTCAGGGATTCGCATTTTAGTTCCCGAAGCATCTCCGTAACACTTACTTGTTGATCGAACCTACCGGTGACAAATCTAGCCGCCCGCCTCTGAATGCTTCGATGTCTTCCTTCAATCTGGTACGGATCACAAACACTGGAGGAGTACTCAAGACTATGTCGCACCAGTGTCCTATATGCGGTCTCCTTTGCAAGAGAACAACTCTTTCCTAAAATTCTCCCAATAAACTGAAGTCGACCATTTGCCTTCCCTACCTTAGTTTTCACATGCTCGTTCCACCGCATATCGCTTTTCAGTGTTACATCCACATATTTAAACCACTTGACTGTGTCAAGCAGAATACTAGTAACACTGTATCCGAACATTACAGTTTGATCTTCCTACTCATCCGCATTAACTTACATTTTTCCACATTTATGGCTAGCTGCCATTTTGACACCAATTGTAAGTTTTTCGTAAGTCGTCGCTTATCTTCCCACAGTCACTCAATTTTGATATCTTACCGTACACCACAATATTATCAGCAAAGAACCACAGATTGCTGCCCACACTGTCCGCCAAATCATTTACGTATATAGAGAACCATAGCAGTCCTATTACACTTCCCAGGGGCATACCTGACGATACCCTTCTCTCTGATGAACACTCGCCGTCGAGGGTAACATGCTGGGTTCTATTATTCAAGAAGTCACTCACATATCGAGCCACTCACATATCTGTGACCTTATTCCATATCCTCGCACCTTCGTTAACAGGCTGCAATGGAACACCATGTCAAATGCTTACCGGAAATCTGGTGATATGGAATCTGCCTGTTGCCCTTCCTCCGTAGTTCTCAGTATATCATGTGAAAAAACAGCAAACTGAGTTCCACAAGGCTTTTTTATCTCACGACTCACTGGCGCAGCCTTCTTGGTTGCCAGATCACTTGTGTTTTAAGTTTAGAATCTTATCCTAAGTGTAAAATAACGGAAAAGAAGAGTTGACCAGGAGCGCATACGACTCGTGATCTGAAGGTTCCGTACGAACTTAATCACGGATGCAGACAGTTCGTCCACCACAGGAATCGAGAATCTCGAAGATTTTTGCCAGTGATTGACGCTGATACTGGCAAGATGTCGATTGCAGGAATTCTAAGAGTTTCAGTGATGTCTTAATGTCAAGTTTGAAGTCAGATAACAAAAGACTAAACAAATACTATTTTCGTCTGATACAATTACAAATTAACAATTTTCTGGAAAATTATACTGTGAAACCTTGCTTCTTACTAAATTTCATGATTTCAGGCCTATGGGATGTATCCTGTTGGTTTTGGTGAGCAAGTTTGAGACTATCAAAATATGTGACATAAATGGCCATATCTTTTGATTGCATTTACTTAGAAGCTATCGTGTATTGCGCCACCAAAAGACTATACACGTTAGCATGTGCCATAAATTTCAACTTGGCACGCCTACCCCTTCCTGAGGAAAACGGTTTTTAACAGTCAGAGAGACAGACAGACAGACAGATGGACAAACAACGAAATGATGCTGTAAGGGTTCGGTTTTTATCGACTGAGGAAGAAATCCTAAAAATCATTGGTTTTTCTCCACTCCTATGACACTGCAGTTTACTTACCATAAGTTTAAGTATACTTGTCATATTTTCAAACAATCCTCCGACCCCTCACCCCTCTTTGGCGTCACAGATCGACACCTTAAGCTTGAGCCCACTTCTCCTAATTTTAAACGGTGGAATGTTCCAAAAATACACTTGTTCTAAGTTTAAAGTTACGGAAAAATCAAAAATTAAAAATGACGAGAAATTTAAACTGAAGTTTCAAATGATGGGAAACCCACGGTTTGTCAGAACTACACCACTGTTTAGATCTCCAGTGCAAACCTATTTGGTTGTTAAACAGTTGCCACTGTCGTATGTACTAGGTTAAGAATGGGAGAGGTATGTGCTTGTGTTTTATTTGTTTAAACACGACATGCAGATCCACTTGCAGAACTTGCACTACATCGTGCCAGTCAACAGACGATCCACACCATGCTGCTTCCATTGGTTCGTAATCAGGAGCCGACAGCGCCTCGCTGCCAGTTGGGAGTCAGCTACTTCCAGCAGGCTCGAGAGACTACGACAGTACGACTCTAGCAGCACGACTGCTATCTATACTCCAGATGAGGTCATGCAGTGACCACATACCCTGCACTCCACTTCTAGCAGTGTGCTGTGTCTCTAAGCCACGATATCGGTTAGTAGTGTAAGCTGCTATCAGTCGGCTGTTCTATGGCATGTGTAGCGTACCCCCACAGCAGCTCATTACATGATTTCACAATCAACCCTACTCCAGTTTTATGAAAGGACGTGGCCTGTTGTACTAGAGAGCTGCGAAGTCACAATGATATCTGCAACGTTTCTGGAGCTATTTCAGGTGGTTTAATCGTCGCCGGCACGGTAGCTCAGCATGTTCAGTCAGAGGGCTAGCTGCACTCTGTAATAAATAAACTGAGTTAATGGATCAACAGCGAACTAAAACGGGTGTCTTTCGACGTCCGCCCAGAATAGATACAACAAACGATAAACGAACAAAATGAGATTTGCCGGCACGGTAGCTTAGCGTGCTCGGCCAGAGAGCCGGTTGGCCTCTGTAATAAAAAAACTGAGTGGAAGGATCAACCACCGAACTTGAACAGGATGTCTTGCGACGTCCGTAACGACCGAACACAACGATCAATAACGAACAAAACGCAAAAAAAAAAAAAAAAAAAAAAAAAATCGTCTGAAATGCATTGCTATTAACATCCCAATATAGGAAAACCTATTTACAGCACATGAAATGTGTGTTTGCACTATGTGGTGTCCTGGAAGTTTGGGAAGAAATGTAGAATCCATGGGTTGATCACGCTCAATGATTTTCCAAGTATTTGTGATTTTTCTTAAAGGTAAAAATTTCGTGGATGCTACATGCAAGAATAAAGATGTAGTCGTATTAACTGAAGGAAACGAGCCAGCTAATATTAAAATTACTTCAAATCCTCAGGAACCTGTAATGGTTGTTAGTCCTAAAGCATGAAGTGCACCATCATCTGAACAGCATGGGGCCATGGGGGTTAACGAAATACTTTCCAGTTGCTGTTTGCATTATATGTGCATCTCCCATTTCTAATCCTATTTTTGCTATAGTAAGAGCATCTCTGTTGTAATAAATTCAGTGTCAATGAGTATTTTAATGTACAAAACGTTTAACTAAATTATTTTCATTCATAATTTCCTCTCTGTTAATAATGAACTGCTGTGTCCAACAACAACTGAAAAATGTTTGAACCTCTATGCCTCATTCTCTGATATTCCAATAGATGAACTGATAAGTTTCATCTAATGTCAAAGTCTGTGAAGTTTGTTCAACATAGCAACAGCTGGATTGTAAAGTCTGTCTGACATTGTAATTGATTGAACTACTAAGATCGTCTCTTTAATAGCTGAGCTGTCAAGTCTCACTGACCATACTAGTAAAGAACTAAAACAGACAGAAACTTATAGAAGTATTATTTCTTGTTATACATTTTGATACGTTTTTACTGTGCATTTTGGTGCTTTGTTAACCGTGGAAAATAAATCACTATCATTAAAACATTGTCATGCTTTCTTCTCAACATCAACCTTATTCGTCACCGTCCAGTATCTTACAAGTAATTGTTTTCATAGTCATTAAAATCAGATTGTTTTGCACATAAACCAGATGGTGCACTAGTAGATTTAGGTATGTCATCTGTAGCTTCTGCCTGCATGAAATTTCTGTTTATAGGAGCTGTCATGCAATCCTCAAAAGTATTTCACCTTTCTGCACAACTGATTCCACTGCGTATCACTAAAATGTACCTTTGATCCTCCTCCAGACATGCACTGTTTCTACTGTAACTTCAAAGTCTATTTCAGGTGCTTAGTGAGATTAACATGCTTCTATATGCTGGCAGTCAATTGATGAGTATGTTGAATAACAGCATTCTGAAATAACTTAGCTGAGGCTCAACGAGTGATACAGGCATTGGATATGCTGTAAACGCAAAGTCTCGAAGTAATTCTGTGTTCTGCTATCATGTGCTTGTGTGGGTGCTGACTAAGCGGTGCAGGTGATGGATAAAGTGGAAACTCAAAACATAGCAACAGTTCTGAATGTTGATTTGATTTCCATTTCAACATGTTGGGAAGTACGTCATGGAGTGTGTCTGCGTGCTGTCGTGATTTCAGCTGCTGCTCAAATTTGTCAGATACTGCACTGTCTACATAGGGAGATTTTGTGCTGAGGGAGGGGTAAACGAAAATCATTAAAACACACATACACATGCATGCGTAATGAATAAGCACTGAGAGAAAGAAATGGGTTAGTACTTGTATCTGACTGTGCAAGTCAGTTTATTTCCACCTGGACGCGGTAGATCTCTGATGATGCTTCACGATGATGATCAATCTTTCACTATGGTACACAGAGCACAACTGACCAGTCCACTGGATAGCTAGTAAGTCTGGACCCTCAGAAAGAGTGGTGGGGATAGGCAACTGCAGAGCCATGGAAAATGAAACAACTATTTTGTACTGGTAATGCTAAAGGCTACACCCATATCCTAAGGTCTATCATCTTAGATTGCGATCTTGAATTACAGTACCATCAGTGATGTCCTGGATCATCATCTTGGATTTTGATATCATAGGTCCATCATATCAAATTTAAACTTAGCACAAGAGACCTACTTACACTGTTGCATCAATGAGAAACCCAGCAGCATACAGCTATGTTGGAGCTAAGAAGTCTTTGGTAATGGCAGCGAACAGTTGTGAAAGAAATGATGTTGCATTTATTAATAGCCCAATATCAGCACAATTGGTATGTGGGTGACACAAAACTTATATCGCCTTTCTTGTTGGTTCTAGCCATAGCTCCTACAACTCTACCGCTCGCAGTTGTTAAGCAGATTTTGCAGCAACATACTTGTGTATTTCACTGTAACATGGTGCATTCTGTTACAATATTTGCTGTAACATGGGCATTTTGTTACTCACTGTAATAGGTAAACATATGCGGCGAAGTCTTAAGTAGTCATCATTGATCAGCACGTGGATTGTTCATTTTTCTGCCATATTCCTGCTTCATATAGAATGTTCAAAGCCCAAACTTCATTCAAAATATTACAGAGTTGCCTTCATAAAATCAAACTCCCAACGGTCTTGAATAACGAAGCTTGTAAGAAATATTTCAGTATAGTCAAACGTAATTAACTGTCCAACAAGTAACAGAATATCCCCAAGTCCACATATGTGGTCATTTCACCGCTTATGTCCCAACATGTGCAACCTTGTCCATGAGAAGTCTTCCTGCACAAGTGCCATGGATGAAGGAACCATAGCAACATTTATTATATAACTATTTCTGTATCCCATGGAAAGGTGTAAGCTTACAAATAAAAGTCCCATTCACCACCCCCAATCGTTTATGATCATGAACACCTTCTGCATGTCACTTACACCTTCAGATTTCTCAGCTGTCAAAATTTAGAAATCCATTGGAAACGTTAGATTTGTTTTGTATAGCGTAAAACACTTGCAATTTACGTGAAGAACTGTTTAAAAATCACTTAAAAATGGAATGCTATACCGAAAATTGAATGCCTTACCGTATGCATAGAGGATGACTTAAGATGAACATACTGTCTGCACCGATATCAAATTTTCATCACACTAAGGTTTCCCTATAGCAGAAACCAGTGTTAGTTAGTGAATAATACTTTTATCTACCTGCAAGTAAGTGTGTGCATTGCAGTTCACCTGGTCGAGAATCTATGGTAACATTCTACTACTTCAATTTACTTAGGAACCTATTTGAATCTATAGTAGGAGGCTACTGCTAATACCTCCCTGAATTCGCCATGGGATCTGCTATTGGAATATATGGAATGAATTTATCAGCATAACAATCATTATTACTCTACTAACTTTGGCACACTGACCACATGTCTATATAAACTACTATAGTGCATTTCCTCACAGAACAACATTTATAATTGACTGTGACATAAGGGTCAAATAATGCTACTGTGGTTTGAGGAGTACTCATGGTGATGTCTTAGCCATCAAATCTGTCTGATATGAAATCTGTGACACGACTGGGCATTATATCTGCATCCACAATTTATGTAGATTGTGTAAAGATATAATGCCGGGTACCTCTGGAAACCTGGAAGAATCTGGTGCAGCATTACTTCCCTAAAATGTTTGATCTACCAACATCTCTAAGCCATCATATGGTGTGCAGTGTAAATTGTGACAACAGACCCTCATTATTATAACCTTTCCGAACCTTTGTCGTGAAAGAGTTACCAAGCAATCACCATTGTTGAAGGAAGCATATCTGTATCCAATTGAATTTATTTATAGCTTCAATAGAAATATCAAATATCTATACCAAACTTACAGATACATATCCTGCATGCCAATCAACTGTCTCTTTCAATCCAAGCACTTTTCTCATGGCATACTCTATGCAAAATGATGTTGGCACGAAATTCGTTTTTTTCAACGCGGAATTGACTGATTTGCTGTATGTATATAGTGTCTATGTCAATTTACCATTGTTTTGTTGCGGATAGTTTTCTTTCTTCGTTTTGTTTGAACTGTATGCTGATGTTTTGCACACTTTCATTTGAAATCTTTTGACCCTGATATTTTCCAATTATTTTGTGTTCGTTTTAAGCATCGAGGTGGTCTTAGGTGCATTCGACTGTCATTACAAGTTTCTGTTTCATACCACTCCAAACTACGTTCATGTAACTTTACAAGCAGTCACATGTTACATAGTGGAGGGTGTCCCATCGCTGACCGAGGCGTCTCCAGACACTTCATTACTCATCGGCACAGTTTCTACATCTACATTTATACTCCGCACGCCACCAAATGGTGTATGGCGGAGGGATAGTTTGAAGCGGGACTCATCATTGCAGACAATTCTACTCTAATAAATGAGTTTCCAGGCCGAAGACGTGTCTGGAGACGTTCCAGACAGATGTGGAATGCCACCAGACTGTCGCCCGCCATATGGCCGGACAACCAAGAGTGATGATCTGGGGTTCCATTTCATGTCACAGCAGGACCCTTTGGTTGTCATCCACGGCGCCCTTACAACACAGCAGTACATCGACGATATTCTACGCACCATTTTGTTGTCATTCTGGTGGCAAGCCAACCTGGGCTTAAATTTCAGCAAGGTAATACCATCCTGTACACGACGAAAGTTTCTACTGCTAGTCTTCATGCTTGCCAAACCCTATCTTGGCCGTAAAGGTCGCCGGATCTCTTGGCGGTTGAGAACGGGGCCATCCGACCAGGTCGGGATTTTAACGATCTAACGCGCCAGTTACACAGAAACTGGCTCAGTATCCCTCAAGTGGACATCCACCAACTCCGTCAGTCAATTGCAAGCTGAATAACTGTCTGCATAAGGGCCAGAGATGGAGCAACGCGTTATTGATTTGCTAAATTTGGGAATATCTTCCTCTTTAATTGTAATCATTTGTTTGTCTGAACATGTACATTACGTGTATCGATTTCCGTCCCATTCTGATAATTCCTTCGTCCACCCATTCCTAAGAGCGGAAGGTTCGTTTCGCCAGCGGGAGTGTTTTCGAAACACTGGTGGCGGAAATCGGTAAATGGTCAGACACTCGTCAGAGCATTTCTGTCTGGTCATGGGTAAAAAGTGGCAGAATGCGATAATTTCGTGTTTTATCGTTTTCGATTGCGTTTTCTTTAGCTCAGTTACGTTAGAAAAGCGTTTCTGGTCAATTTTACGCTGATTTTGGATTTAATAAGAGTTTCGTAGGATTTCCGTTTCTTTTTGTTAATACAAAGACATGTTTTTATGTGTATCTTCGATGAATGCGAGAGAGTTATATCCTTCCTCAATCACATACAATTTCCTCAGTTCCTCTCCGATGAATGCATTCTTGACATTTTGACTTAATATTAAACCATTGCGTCTTAGGGGATTGCTAGCTGTTATGAGCATTTTGATTGCGGTTATAAATGCGTGTCAAACTGTTTGGCCTTTTAAGAAATAAACTATTGTCGTTGTAAATTATGGAAGCATTTCTCCGTTCAAGCATGTAGTTACCGAGCAACCTGAAGCTTTCCTCACACCATAACATATACAACGAGAAATAGTAAGAGATATTGCGTAGTAAGTTTCTTCATTGGCACGTCGGAACTGGATTATGTGCAAAGTATTAGAACGCTGTATGCGCACCACCAAGTCTCTTTTTATTGGTGTTTATGATGGTGAAGTATGCTATGTACGAATGTAAAAGTATTTTAGGCTACATCCTTAGTTAAAGGTCCTAAGTGACAGTTTAAATGGCAGCTTGGAGAGACACGTCCACTTGTCGCTTTGTTACTTCTATTTTTTGTAGTTCATAAGCGTAGTGGTATTTTTCACGTTGCTTTGAGCTTTCTGTCATTGGCTACGCTTTTGCTACTTTACGTTCAGTTGTTTCGTATAAAACGCGTGTTTTTTGTTTCTGAATAAAGAAATACCGAGAACGACCTCCGAAGTTGCCAAGAGAAAGTCTGGAGGACCTGGAAGAAAGAAAACTGAATACAATAAAAAAAATTTTAGCTTTGTGTCGGGGATGCGTACAGTTGGAAAGAAGTTAACAGTAGGGAAAATTTTACGTGTCATTATCGACTAACCGAATTCTTCTAAAAAAAATTTAGAAACATAAAAAAATGGTTCAAATGGCTCTGAGCACTATGGGACTTAACGTCTGTGGTCATCAGTCCCCTATAACGTAGAACTACTTAAACCTAACTAACCTAAGGACATCACACACATCCATGCCCGAGGCAGGATTCGAACCTGCGACCGTAGCTGTCACGCGGTTCCGGACTGAGCGCCTAGAACCGCGAGACCACAGCGGCCGGCTTAGAAATATAGTCCTTTACTGCCTTGTGCTTACAAATCAGTGGCAGGGTAATCTATTGACAGACACTGTGAAAGAAGCTGTGAATTTAAATGACGAGTACATGGCTGTATTGTGTTAAAAACAGTGCAATAAAACTTTAAATTCGATGTCCCGTAGCTTTTGTTTTTTTCGAGCCTAATGTAGATGTGCACCGAAACCATTTATCACAGTGTAATAAAATTTTAACAGTCAGTTGTCTTAATAGATGTGCATACGACGACATTTTTTTAGCTTTGTAACTATGTTATCAACGAACTTATGACGCTTTTTACTTTAAAAATATCAAGAAAAGCGGGTCATTACTAAGACAGGTATGAAACTCACAATTTCAATATAAACTGCGATACCTCCTAGTAAAATGTCGGGCCTCCTTTTGCCCGGCTTGTTGTATTATCTCGACGTGACATCGACTCAACCAGTCGTTTAAAGACTCACGCAGAAATATCGAGCCATGATGCCCCTATAACCGCCCACAATTGCGAAAGTGTTGTCAGTGCAGAATGTAGTGCACAAACTGACCTCTCGATGATGTCCCATAAGTGTTTGGCGACATTCATTTCGGACGATTGGGATAACAAATCATTCCCTCGAATTGTCCAGAATGTTCATCAAATCTATCGCGAATAACTGTGGTCCGGGGACACGACAGCGTAGTCTGGGAAACATAAAGTCGATGAAAAGCTGCAAATAGCCTCCAAGTAACCATTTCCATTCAATAATCGGTCCAGTTGGACCATTTCGTTCCTTGAAAACACAGCCTACACCATTATGCAGCCACTACCAGTTTGCACAGTGTCTTGTTGACAACTTAGGTCCATGACTTCATGGGGTCTGCACCGCACTCGAATCCTACCAGCAGGACTCATTTGCCCAGGCCACGCTTTTCCAGGAGTCTAGCGTCCAACTGGTATGGTCACGAGTCCAGTAGAGGCGCTGCAGCCGATGTCGTGCTGTCAGCAAAGGCACTCGAGTCGGTCGTCTGCTGCCATAGCCAATTAGCGCCAGATTTTGCCACATTGTCCTAACGGAAAGGTTCATCATACGTCCCACATCGATTTTTGCAGTTATTTCACGTTGTGTTGCTTGTCTGTTAGCACTGACAACTCTACGAAAACGCCGCTTCTCTTGGTCGTTAAGTGAAGACCGTCGGCCACTTCGTTGTCCTTGATAAGAAATAATGCCTGAAATTTGGTACGAGGGTAATCCCAAAAGTAAGGTTTCCTATTTTTTTATAAGTACATAGACCTGTTTATTTCTAGGATGGTTTACATCAGTTTACTGCTTGAACATTCAGCTATTTTTCGACATAACCACCATTTCTGTCGATGCATTTTGGTAGACGCTGTGGCAGATTTTGTATGCCCTCGTCGTCGGAGCTGAATCGCTTTCCGGCCAAATGTTCTTTTAACCAAGGGAACAGGTGATAGTCACTGGGCGCCGAGTGAGGACTATAGGGTGGGTGATTATGTTCCACTGAAACTGTTGCAGGAGAGCAACGGTTCGCTGAGTGATGGGTGGGCGAGTGTTGTCATGGAGAATGTGTACGCCCTTCTCCGGTTCTGAATTGCCCGTTTGAGTTTTTTCAGTGTCTCAGAGTACCTGTCAGCGTCAATTGTGGTGCCAGTGGGCATAAAGTCGACCAACAATACCCCTTTGCGATCCCAACAAACGGTTGTCATGACTTTTCCGGCAGCTGCAAACTCTCTACACCAGCAACGAACATTTTTGACATCCATGCACGACTCACCATCCACTTATGTCATTTGGCGATGATTTACATCAGCGCAGAGCCCCTTGCGTTCAAAAACCGAATAACTGCGGGCAGTTCGCACTTGGCGGTAACATCCAACGGGAGCTCCATTCTCAACGGCTGCCAAGCCAAGACTGAGCGCCTCAGCGCGGCGTACACATGTTTAGACACAGCGCGTGAAGCACTCTTCATAACAGTGTGACCAACTGCCACACAAACAGAGTTCTGTACTTGTAAAAAAATAGGATACCTTACTTTTGGGATTACCCCCGTATTTTCGGGATACTATTGACACTGTGGATCTCGGAATGGCTGGCCGGAGTGGCCGAGTGGTTCTAGGCGCTACAGTCTGGAACAACGCGACCGCTACGGTCGTAGGTTCGAATCCTGCCTCGGGCATGGATGTGTGTGATGTCCTTAGGTTTAAGTAGTTCTAAGTTCTATGGGACTGATGACCACAGCAGTTAAGTCCCATAGTGCTCAGAACCATTTTGGTCTCGGAATGTTGAGTTCGCTAACGATTTCCGAAATGGATTGTTCCATACGAGTAACTCCAACTAACACTCTGCGTTCAATGTCTGTTAATTCCCATCCTGCAGCCATTAATAATGTCGGAAATCTTTTTACATGATTCACCTGAATGAAAATGACAGTTCCCGCAATGCACTGCGCTTTTATACCTTGTACACGTGATACTACCGCCATCTGTATACGTGCATATCGCTATCCCATGATTTTTGCCACCTCAGTATACTAGCCTTAAAAAATGTCAGCTTGCCAGCAAATAGTATTAGTGTTTGTGATAAAAATTTGAGTGTTATACTGTTAATAATTGTAAACGGTCAGTTTTACGTGGTGGGGATATCAAGTAGCTTCTCCCCTTAAGTGACGCAAATGAGCTGCGGGGTTCGTGACTGGCCACTTAGCGACGAGGAGATTGCGCCTGCAGACGGCGTGTGGCCGTCAGCCGGAGCAGCAGGTGGTCGGGAAGCCGGGCGTGAAGGAGCCTCCTCCGGCTCTGGGCCGGACCCTCCTCTTCGGCAAGTTTCCGGGATTGGGCAGCTCACCAGCCTAATGAGTCAATTACCCGGCAGTGTGCCGCCAGGCGCTGACCGCCGGCGACCCTTCTAATTGAGTGTTGGCGCTGGAACAGCCCACAAGCTGCACTTCCTTCCCGGGCCCGACCCACCAAATCGCTTCTCACCTCCTTGTCTCGCCACACTCAACTGCAGATACGGACCGAGTTTTGTACACACGCTCCACGAAGCAAACTTCAGCCTTACTAACTGTGTTCGGACAGTAAATCAGGTGTAAATCACTGTAAGCATGCGCGAAAGAATACACTGCTACGCATTAAAACTACATCACAAGGAAGGATACAAAATAGCGAAATTTGATGTATTGTGCGAATATATTAGGGAGTATGAAAAATAAACTATTAAATTTGCAGCTGATGGTGGGGGTATACAGCGTGCAAAGTGTAGTATCCAGAGGTGCCATCTACTGCCAGCAACAATAGCTGTAATCCGGCTGGACATCTGCAGGGTGGTCCATCTGAAGTTTCGGATGAGATTAGCTCGAAATCTATACATCGGGTAAAAATAATGGGTAAGACAAGTTCGTAAGCTCAAAGGGAGACATCAAATGATACCACACATGATCTCCAGCCCCCGCCCCCTTCAAATAAACCTCTCTGTTTTTAACATAATAGGAAGATAAAACAAAATTACCGTTATAAAGCAAAATTAACTAAAAATAAGCAAAAAGACAGCACATTATTATGTGCCTGCAAAATCATACCTTTTCTTTGGCTTCACGGGAGAAGCAATAATTGATTGTCTTTGAATGAGGCTTACAAACATATTTTTTGCAAGTTTTACATATCAGAGAGCTCTTTTTATCTTTCGACTTCGGGGAAATATAACTCATTCGCTTTTTACAGGCAGTAGGGCAGGCTCATCTGCATTAGGCGGTGATAAAGTCTGTTCTCTGCCAACCAATTTGCACATTACTTCCCGTGTATCTTTGGACAAATTTGGATTATTTATAATCTGCTGCAAACGTATGGCTTTACAAGACTCACTTCAATGGACTTTATGTATTCTCTACAGTTGATTTTTTTTATTTGGATTAGAACTGACCCAAAGAACGCATCCGTTAGCAAGAGAAATATTCAGTACAGCAACGAAGATTGCATTCGGCCATGTTCTATGTGAACAAGAGTAATTTCAACATTTCCAATCAAAGGCGTCATCTGCTCCTTTAATTTCACTCAAAAAATCTATAATTTCATGTTTTTTCGATTTTAGATTCAAAGACACTTCGTGATACATAGAAGAAAGTAAAACTACACTTTTATAATTCTATGGCACGAATGACACCAAGGTATTGTCTCGTACACATCCAAATAATGAGGATGCAGTGGCTCTTCTTTTATTAGATAACAACTGACGAGGAATTTCCTGTTTGTTTTCTCGTACAGTACCCACGTATGTTAGTCCTCGGTTTAATAATTCATCTAGTAACTCAATAGATGCAAATCTATTGTATTAGTCGGATAAAATAGTACCGCAAGTTTTAGCACGCCCTGCGCTGGGACGGCGAAAGGAATATTTTCTTGGGTAAGCCGTTTTTCAGAGCATATAAAAGCACTGTTTGAGTTTCCGCCCCGCAAACACGCTGGATTTTCAGGCCATATTTGCCAAGTTTACTTTTGACGAACATTCTGAATCAATACCTTCCTCGAAATTTTACCAACATTCCATCAACACACAAATATTCTTAACAAGAATATTTCGCGCTACACTTGCTAATAAACTTCTCAAAAATTTCTCGTATCAAGACCAGTTCATCTGTAGATTTTCGTTCTTCTCGTGTAGTGATGTCATCACAGGTTACATTGAAATGAATGAATAAAAATCAGTTTATTCCAATTACACTTCGAAAAATATCTCTACCAGTAAAATCAGTTGCCGATAGCGATTTAACATTTTCGTGATTTGACTTGAACACAAGTAATCCAAGGTAAGCTCGTAACTCACATCAACCAATGTTTTTAGCATAATACGGCCATAATAATGGAGTTGAATATTTGTCTTCAAGATTTTTATTAGTGTAGTGCAGGATAATCTCAACCACATCATCGATAAATAACAGTCCCAACCCTCTACCGACGGCATTTGCTTTTTAGAAGCGGCAGGCCCTTTCAATCCCGACCCCTTTCATACAATGTTGTGTAGTCATATACGATTTACTCCATTTATAACAATTCTCACCGTAAAAATAGTTCCCTGGGCTTTCTTCTTCTTCCTCTTCACTAGAAGGTCTAGTGGGTAGGTACCAGGAGGTGCCGTATTAAAACTCGTCCGGGCTTTTCAAATGATTTATTCGTTTCCACGACAGTGTTTTGTTGACCTCGGTGCACTTCACAGGCCCCGCATTGCTGAGGAAGTAACCCCAGCGGCCTGTGCAACGTAACGCTGTGTCGTGCCAGCCTTGTTCGCCAGCTGTAGAGTTCTGATTACGTCAGGATGGCTGCACAAGCAGCCGATTCAGCGGACACCGTCCCCATTGACTCTGCACTGCTCCACCGGGAGCCATAGCTGGCTGCGCTGCTGCTTCTTCCTCGGTTGGCGTAGCTGGGAGTGCGGCAGTAATGACCACTCCCGTTGCGGTGTCCGAACCTGCGGCCCTCGCCTTGTAAGTCTCCGGCGTGTGTCCGGAGCTGAGACGACTGTCTGTGGTAGCGAGCCAAAGAATGGCCCGCCCTGGCTGGCTGCGGACCCCGCATCGGCCTCAGAGGGTCGAACCAACAACCCACCGTGGACTGAGCCGCTGTCGCCGTGTGTCGCCGGTAGTGTGACACACCCCGCCGTCCAGGAGAGCTACCACACTTGGATGAATCTCGTTAGAAAACCACACCTATTTATACTCGGCTTCGCGGTTCTGTTTAGCTAACGCACCGCACCGCTCCGAGTCACATATGCTCCACACCCCGGTTGTGCCAGTGGGCCCCTTCTGCCTATAGCTTGCAACATGCAAACTGCTGCGTTTACACTTTTCAGCAGTTTGATGGCCCCTGTGGCCTCCATTCCACTTTGCAACCGCTGGTCAGCGTAACTTACTGCAGTCCAGCCCGCACCTGGCTGTAACTTGTATGCTCTGAAATACAGCACCAAATCTAACTTCCCTATCCTAAATGGTGGTGCCGCTACAAAGGAGAGCCTCCACTTTGCTTGATCTCTGAACCAGAAAGATGTTCACTGTGTTTCGAATCATGATAGCTAATGTAATCAAATTCTTCTTCTTCTGGGTTATTTCTTTCCATGGTTTCATTTTCCGAGTCAGTGCCTTTTTCTAACAGTCGTAAAATATCCTCATCATGGAGAGAGCGAACCATTGTTATAAATATTCTAGAATAAAAGCAAATTACTGTATTATCGTATTGTAAATAAAAACTACGTTAAAACATGTGTAGGGTCTACAGAAACCCCTTCAATAAAAAACAGGTAGTTACTGTGGCGAGTGCGCGGTGTACGTCCACCTGTCGCAAGCCTCTGCGTCGTACTGACAGTACGTGAAATGGCCAGTCTTTAGTGCGCCACAATAGCAATTATAAACAAAAAATATCTCGTGGGCTCTGTTCAGACTCAGCCCATATAGTTAGAGGTTTAATCCCCTGAGATGCGTAAATGTCAGCCGGAGGGACAATCTAGTAACCCATTGCTGATTTGCTAAATACAGTTAATGTTGTAAGTGATGTGAAAGACGCAGAACTTATTTCTTATTGTTTTAAGACGCTGTTGTACATGTGGTAATATTTGGTAATATAGTTTTTTCTGTTTTACAGCTCTAAAACGTAACTGCTTTTAGTGTTCCTGTGTAAAACTTGTTGGGCGACCCGTTGGGACCGATGGCGAGTGTAAATGGCAGCTTGCAGGCAAGGTTTCAGGGCGAGGCCTTGTGTTCTTATCGACGTAATATCTGGGTTGTAATTTAACCTACGTCGGTGGAGATCTGTTCGTACTAAGTTTTAATTTCACGGAACGGTATACTGTTTGTTCTGTATTGGTGCCCGTAACATAATTTTTGATACTACATTGTTAATCTGGTCTTTAGCGATTTAAAAGTGTTTTGATGCTAAATCATCTTATTGTTGGCCCCTTTAAAAAATTTATGGTGTTACATAGTTTGATATTTAGTGTTTGCAAAGTTTTTTCGAAGCTTTAACTATCTTATTATTGACACTTTAAATAATTTTGATGTTCTACATCTACATCTACATTCATACTCCACAAGCCACCCAACGGTGTGTGGCGGAGGGCACATTACTTGCCACTGTCATTACCTCCCTTTCCTGTACCAGTCGCGTATGGTTCGCGGGAAGAACGACTGCCGGAAAGCCTCCGTGCGCGCTCGAATCTCTAATTTTACATTCGTGATCTCCTCGGGAGGTATAAGTAGGGGGAAGCAATATATTCGATACCTAATCCAGAAACGCACCCTCTCGAAACCTGGCGAGCAAGCTACACCGCGATGCAGAGCGCCTCTCTTGCAGAGTCTGCCACTTGAGTTTGCTAAACATCTCCGTAACGCTATCACGGTTACCAAATAACCCTGTGACGAAACGCGCCGCTCTTCTTTGGATCTTCTCTATCTCCTCCGTCAACCCGATCTGGTACGGATCCCACACTGATGAGCAATACTCAAGTATAGGTCGAACGAGTGTTTTGTAAGCCATCTCCTTTGTTGATGGACTAAATGTTAATGTTTATGGGACATTAAGTAATTTATTCCTTTAACTTTGCGTGAACTTGGTGGCGCTTTTTAAAAGAATATACGATTTTTAACTGCTGTGATTTTGCTGCCTTTGCAATTCAGTAATTGTATGACTTTATGAAATATGCTCAGGTTATCAGCGTGTGGACAACGGATTGGTGACATTGGTAACACCGGCTTCCGACAGATCACCGAAGTCAAGCGACGTTGGGATTGGCTAGCATCTGGGTGGGCCACTGACCGGGTCTGCCGAGCGCTGTTGCAAAGTGGTGTGCACTCACAAGGGTGCTGCTTGGTCGAGATCATGATGATGTTTGGTTTGTGGGGCGCTCAAATGCGCGGTCATCAGAGCCCGTACAAAGAAATTGCTCGCCTTTGATCGGGTAGCTTTCGGCCACAACGCTTACGCCAAGACTTTCGCAGCCTGTCAGGTTTTTGTTCCTCCATGATTCAGCAACCTTTTGGATAGCATTCTTGACATTGAGGGATTTCACAGCTTCAAGTACTTTATGATCATCATGGGACTTTTCTACAATTCAGCTGATGTACCTTCTGAGATACTGCCCCTTTAACCATTCTGTGACCCCCTGATCCATTGGTTGGATAAGTGACGCGACATTTGGTGGAAGGAAGATAGTTCTTATGTCCCCTTTCGCTAAATCCTCCTCATATGGATGTGATGGTGCGTTATCCAACAGCAATAGAGAACTAACAGGAAACTTTTTTTCCCAAGGTTTTTTCAACAGATCGAACGAACTCGTCCAAAAACTATGATCTTTTATTGTCGTAACGCCAACGCTGACTTCCTAAGCAATTATATTCAGTGATTTCCTTTTGGCCAGTCTTCGTAGCACTGTTGTGCTGCCATTAATGAAAAATATTCCAAAGGTGTTTTCCAACACGATAACGCTCACCCACGTACCGCTGTTGTAACGCTGAATTCTCTACATGCTCTACAGTGTTGACATGTTGCCCTGGTCTGCTCCAATCAACCACATATGTGACATCACCGGGACGACAATCCCAGTGTCATCCTCATCCACAAACAGCATTAACCAACCCTGTATTGACCGACCAAGTGTAACAGGCATGGAACTCCATCCCACAAACTCACATCCGGCACCCGTACAACACATTGCATGCACGTTTGCATCCATGCGTGCAACATTCTGGCGGTTACGCGAGTTATTAATGTATCGGCATTTCATATTGGTTCAAATGGCTCTGAGCACTATGGGACTTAACAGCTGTGGTCATCAGTCCCCTAGAACTTAGAACTACTTAAACCTAACTACCCTAAGGACATCACACACATCCATGCCCGAGGCAGGATTCGAACCTGCGACCGTAGCAGTCGCGCGGTTCCGGACTGCGCGCCTAGAACCGCGAGACCACCGCGGCCGGCCATTTCATACTTGCGGTGGCTTATCTCGCTCTTACATTAACCTGTTAAACACTTAAATATGTTACCTAGACAAATGCATTCCAGAAATTTCATTGCTCTACATTGCGATATTTTCTGTCAGTGTATATTACCGTAAAGTAAGTTGCTTTGTTCAAGGGACTCTCCTGGAACGAATTTTCGATTTAAAACGCATTGTTATTCAATTTGTGGAGGAATAAGGAGTGCAGGGACGAAAATTAGAATATCCAAAATGGATTCCCAACTTCACATTTTAGGTGGACTTGACCGCACACTGCCAGCAGTAAGACACTGAAAGGTGAGAAAGAAGTTATTTCTGATTTAATGGCAATGGATGTAAAAAAAATCGCATTGCACAGATTCTGACACAGTCCAGTAACCTAAGCTCAACTGCGTAACTAAGTGGTCATTGCGGCTGATTTCCATGCGGTGGATGGAGCGGGGGGGGGGGGGGGGGGGGGAGGGAGTGAAGGAAGGGCTTGTTCGATTCCCCGCCGGCTCGGAGGCTTGGTGTTGTATTCTCCTAATCATCATTTCATTATCATCGATGCGCAAGTCACCGAAGTGGCGTAAAATAAAAAGACTTGGATCAGGCGGCGGAACAATCCAACAATCCAAGTTAGGGTCTCCCAGCCAATGCCATACGATATTCCATTTTCATTGGTGTTAAAGAAACCGAGAGTTTTGAAGAATTCATTGCGGCCTCGAAAGAATTACAAGAATCATCTTCTGAACGTTTTGAAGACACTAACAATCTTACATCTGTTTTCGAATTGTGTCCGATGCCGCCATTTCAGTTTAAAGCACCCCTGTGCATCTGCAGATGGAAGTGATTGATGTACAATGTAATTCCCACACGCCGGCCGCGGTGGTCTCGCGGTTCTAGGCGCGCAGTCCGGAACCGTGCGACTGCTACGGTCGCAGGTTCGAATCCTGCCTCGGGCATGGATGTGTGTGATGTCCTTAGGTTAGTTAGGTTTAAGTAGTTCTAAGTTCTAGGGGACTGATGACCACAGCAGTTGAGTCCCATAGTGCTCAGAGCCATTTGAACCATTTTTTTGTAATTCCCACTTTAAATGCAAATCCCTTTACTTTAAAACTGCACAGGACATCTACATTGTTTACATTACATTGTTTACACTACATTACATTGTACATAGGATTTCCAAGTGTCTGTAATGAGGTTTCAAAAGTGTTACAATATTTCGATCGAAATGAGTGTGTTAGAGATCTTTACCGATTATGAAACTAAATAAGTCACGATTACATGGAAACCTGCGTGCAAAACTTTGTGAAATTGTCCGCATCTGTCCGTATGCTGACAGTTTTCACCAGAAAAAGGTGACATTGTCTCTAACATGCAAAAAATAATTAAATAGTACTGAAAAGCGTTCTGTATGTGGTCTATGTTATTGAGAAATGTGGAATATGAAAGCAAGTCGTGCTCGCCACACCTGCATTGCTATCTAAATACAGTGCACTGGCATTTCTCCCTCTGCCCCCTCCTTAAGTTCAGACAATGCAGCGTGGTGGTGGGGGAAGTGTGCAGTCAGGCTGAGCACTATGACATGAGTGCCGAATTCTTGCCTGCCTCTGCACTAGTACTGTGAAGTACTTCTGCGATGTCCTTAACACACGTTCTATCGTCGTGTCCCTTCTTACTGTCATTGTTTTCAATATGTTCCTTTCTTCAACGATTCTTTGGAGAAACTACGCATTTCTTACCGCTTCAATTCATTTTCAACGTGTTTCTACAACAATACATCTAAACCCTACGATTCGTTTCTTTTCCGGTATTTCCACTGTTGATTATTTGGCTCCATAAAATGCTGTGCTACATACAGGGTGTTTCAAAAATGACCGGTATATTTGAAACGGCAATAAAAACTAAACGAGCAGCGATAGAAATACACCGTTTGTTGCAATATGCTTGGGACAACAGTACATTTTCAGGCAGACAAACTTTCGAAATTACAGTAGTTGCAATTTTCAACAACAGATGGCGCTGCGGTCTGGGAAACTCTATAGTACTATATTTTCCACATATCCACCATGCGTAGCAATAATATGGCGTAGTCTCTGAATGAAATTACCCGAAACCATTGACAACGTGTCTGGCGGAATGGCTTCACATGCAGATGAGATGTACTGCTTCAGCTGTTCAATTGTTTCTGGATTCTGGCGGTACACCTGGTCTTTCAAGTGTCCCCACAGAAAGAAGTCACAGGGGTTCATGTCTGGCGAATAGGCAGGCCAATCCACGCCGCCTCCTGTATGTTTCGGATAGCCCAAAGCAATCACACGATCATCGAAATATTCATTCAGGAAATTAAAGACGTCGGCCGTGCGATGTGGCCGGGCACCATCTTGCATAAACCACGAGGTGTTCGCAGTGTCGTCTAAGGCAGTTTGTACCGCCACAAATTCACGAAGAATGTCCAGATAGCGTGATGCAGTAATCGTTTCGGATCTGAAAAATGGGCCAATGATTCCTTTGGAAGAAATGGCGGCCCAGACCAGTACTTTTTGAGGATGCAGGGACGATGGGACTGAAACATGGGGCTTTTCGGTTCCCCATATGCGCAAGTTCTGTTTATTGACGAAGCCGTCCAGGTAAAAATAAGCTTCGTCAGTAAACCAAATGCTGCCCACATGCATATCGCCGTCGTCAATCCTGTGCACTATATCGTTAGCGAATGTCTCTCGTGCAGCAATGGTAGCGGCGCTGAGGGGTTGCTGCATTTGAATTTTGTATGGATAGAGGTGTAAACTCTGGCGCATGAGACGATACGTGGACGTTGGCGTCATTTGGACCGCAGCTGCAACACGGCGAACGGAAACCCGAGGTCGCCTTTGGATCACCTGCTGCACTAGCTGCGCGTTGCCCTCTGTGGTTGCCGTACGCGGTCGCCCTACCTTTCCAGCACGTTCATCCGTCACGTTCCCACTCCGTTGAAATTTTTCAAACAGATCCTTTATTGTATCGCTTTTCGGTCCTTTGGTTACAGTAAACCTCCGTTGAAAACTTCGTCTTGTTGCAACAACACTGTGTTCTAGGCGGTGGAATTCCAACACCAGAAAAATCCTCTGTTCTAAGGAATAAACCATGTTGTCTACAGCACACTTGCACGTTGTGAACAGCACACGCTTACAGCAGAAAGACGACGTACAGAATGGCGCACCCACAGACTGCGTTGTCTTCTATATCTTTCACATCACTTGCAGCGCCATCTGTTGTTGCAAATTGTAACTACTGTAATTTCGAAAGTTTGTCCGCCTGAAAATGTACTGTTGTCCCAAGCATATTGCAACAAACGGTGTATTTCTATCGCTGCTCGTTTAGTTTTTATTGCCGTTTCAAATATACCGGTCATTTTTGAAACACCCTGTAAGTACATTGTCAGAAATTTCTTCGGCAAATTATGTCTGATCTCCGATACTAATAGACTACTTTTGGTGATGAATGCCCTCTTTGCCTCTTCTAGTCTGCTTTTTGTATGCTGCTTGTTTCGTCCGTCACGGTAGAATCATTCCTTCACATTGTCTACTTCGTCGTCGCTAATTTTCGTGTTTAAGTTGGTCGCTGTTCTCACTTCTGCTACTCCTCATTACATTCGTCTTCGTCTTTCTTCACCTCATTATCGATTCATAGTGTTGTGTCTGACTTTTGATAAGACCATAGAAGGAGATTTTAATCGTCGCAACTCTCAGCTATTTATAGTGGTTCAAATGGCTCTGAGGACTATGGGACTCAACTGCTGAGGTCATTAGTCCCCTAGAACTTAGAACTAGTTAAACCTAACTAACCTAAGGACATCACAAACATCCATGCCCGACGCAGGATTCGAACCTGCGACCGTAGCGGTCTTGCGGTTCCAGACTGCAGCGCCTTTAACCGCACGGCTATTTATAGTGACTTGAGGGAAACACTATGAGATGAGAACACTGAAACACGGATAAGGATTAGTGACAAAAACACACACACTTATTAGCGAAAACCCAACTTTGTACAGATCGGCTCAGGCAGCAGATTGTGAAGTTCAACTACTATTCCAGAAGCTAAGGAGCCAGCCGCTGTGGCCGAGCGGTTCTAGGCGCTTCAGTCCAGAACCACGCTGCTGCTACGGTCGCAGATTTGAATCCTGCCTCGGGCGTGGATGTTTGTGACGTCCTTAGGTTAGTTAGGTTTAAGTAGTTTTAAGTCTAGGGGACTGATGACCTCAGATGTTAAGTCCCACAGTGCTCAGAGCCATTTGAACCATTTTGAAGCTAAGGGTAGATGGTAAACAGTGCTTGCCCCACTAGAATGTTCGCTGAAGATGGGCTGGTGTGGACTCGTCAGAAATCCTGGCCGGCCGGAGTGGCCGAGCGGTCCTAGGCGCTACAGTCTGTAACCGCGTGACCGCTACGGTCGCAGGTTCGAATCCTCTCTCGGGCATAGATGTGTGTAATGTCCTTAGGTTATTTAGTTTTAAGTAGTTCTAAGTTCTAGGGGACTGATGACCTCAGAAGTTAAGTCCCAAAGTGCTCAGAGCCATTTGAACCATTTAGAAGCCCGGTGGTGCCGCCTGGTGGTTCCTGATGTGCTTACGACACCACACATATTATGTGCTGATTGGAGTGTTAATATCACTCTACAAGTCCTGCAAATTAGTTATTACATTAAAAAAATAGCGTTGTGTAATTATTATTATTTTTTGTTTACTTGCAAGTACCTGTCTGCAGACGTGGCACACATGTAGGTCCTCCACAGAACCGCAGCACGACGCTAGGGGAGTAGCAACGTTGTTGGGGTCTCCTTCGGTAAAGGAATGAAGACATGAACAGAATGGTGATTTCTTGTAACCGCGTGTCTGTATGCGTGTGGGCTTGTCGTGGTAATGGAACGAACGCTGGTAGAGCGGGACAGCGGGGAGGGACCACCTGTTACAGGGCTTTCGCCGGCTGCAGCGGCGGGTCGCCCGCCGGCCGCGTGCATTATTGACGACGCCGGCGTCCGACCAGGCAGCTGCCGGCGCCGCCGCGTCGCTTACGCTAATTGCGCACTGATGTGTGATTACTGACTGGCCCGTGTGCGCGTGCCTGCGTGACGTGTAAATGGTTATTGCTGAACCGACGGAGGTGATGAACCCGCCACTAGCGGCACTGCGGTTGGAGCGACTGTTTACTCTGACACTCTATAACGTACGAAATGAGCAACAGTGGCCGCTTTTGGCAAAGCGCGATATATAGGAGAGAATGTTGTAGTTAGAGGATAATGCACCTCTACATTGAGGAATGTGCATTAGAGACTGCCATAAGCAGTGTCGCGCATTTACTACAGCGTTTATTGTTGCCAGTCATGAGCTTGTGCTTTGTTCGGTATTTGTATATGTTTCAAATTCTACATATTTAAGTGCGGTATAATATATGAAAGCTATTTTAAATACATTGTTAACTTTTCAGTTACAGAATTTTGTGGCTTGCAGAATTATACAGGGTGAGTCACCTAACGTTACCGCTGGATTTCGTAAACCACATCAAATACTGACGAACCGATTCCACAGACCGAACGTGAGGAGAGGGGCTAGTGTAATTGTTTAATACAAACCATACAAAAATGCACGGAAGTATGTTTTTTAACACAAACCTACGTTTTTTAAAAATGGAACCCCGTTACTTTTGTTAGCACATCTGAACATATAAACAAATACGTAATCAGTGCCGTTTGTTGCATTGTAAAATGTTAATTACATCCGGAGATACTGTAACATAAAGTTGACGCTTGAAACCTCCCACGTTCAGTTGCGTGTTGTAACAAACACGGGCCACGGTCGGCGAGGACTTCTGCAGGGACATGTTTACGATGACGACCGTGTTTACGAGTGTGGCTGTAGTGCACTGTTGTGGTTTGGTCTAGCTGTCGCAGTGTCCGCATGTAGCTTGCTGCTTGCTGCTATTGTTATTCTGCATTCGTCTCCGCACGCAGACCAACTGTAGTACACCGTGTTACCAGACGTCTGTGATAGTGTAGTGTTGTAGGAACTGTGACAATGGTGTATTCGAACTCTGAAAAGGCGGAGATGATACTCATCTATGGCGAGTGTCGACAAAATGCAGGGTGTATGCAGAACGGTACCCGGACAGAGAGCATGCAACGTGCCGCACATTGCAAAACATCTACCGCCAACTGTATGCAACAGGTATGGTCGTAGCACGCAAACGGGTCCGTAACAGGCCCGTCACAGGAGAAGCGGGTGCAGTTGGTGTGTTAGCTGCTGTTGCCATGAACCCACACGTGAGTACACGGGACATTGCGAGAGCCAGTGGACTGAGTCAAAGTAGTGTCATGCGCATACTGCATCGTCATCGCTTTCACCCGTTTCATGTGTCGCTACATCAGCAATTACATGGTGATGACTTTAATCATCGAGTGCAATTCTGTCAATGGGCATTAACAGAGAATGCGTTGCAGTTCTACCTGTTTACCGATGAAGCGGGTTTCACAAACCACGGGGCAGTGAATCTACGGAACTTGCATTACTGGTCCGTGGACAATCCTCGCTGGCTCAGACAGGTAGAGCGACAGCGACCGTGGACTGTAAATGTATGGTGCGGAATCATTGGCGACCACCTCATTGGTCCTCACTTCACTGCGGGGGCCCAAACAGCTGCAACATACATCGCGTTTCTACAGAATGATCTGCCAACGTTGCTCGAAAATGTCCCACTGGAAACGCGTCGACATATGTGCTATCAGCATGATGGTGCACCTGCACATTCCGCAGTTAACACTAGGCTGACCCTTGACAGGGTGTTCGACGGGCGTTTCATAGGACGTGGAGGACGCATAAATTGCCCAGCCCGTTCTCCTGATCTTACACCTCTGGACTTCTTTCTGTGGGGTACGTTAAAGGAGAATGTGTACCGTGATGTGCCTACAACCCCAGAGGATATGAAACAATGTACTGTGGCAGCCTGCGGCGACATTACACCGGATGTACTGCGGCGTGTACGACATTCATTACGCCAGAGATTGCAATTGTGTGCAGCAAATGATGGCCACCACATTGAACATCTATTGGCCTGACATGTCGGGACACACTCTATTCCACTCCGTAATTGAAAACGGAAACCACGTGTGTACGTGTACCTCACCCCTCATGGTAATGTACATGTGCGTCAGTGAAAAAGACCAATAAAAAGGTGTTAGCATGTGGACGTAATGTGCTGTTCCAGTCTCTTCTGTACCTAAGGTCCATCACCGTTCCTTTTGGATCCCTACGTAATTCGGTGCTCTCCGATACACACGATCGAACAGCGGAGGGGTGGTACTCAAGCGTCAACTTTAGGTTACAATATCTCCGGATGTAATAACAATTTACATTGCAACAAACGGCACTGATTACGTATTTGTTTATATGTTCAGATGTGCTAACAAAACTAACGGGGTTCCATTAAAAAAAAACGTAGGTTTGTGTTAAAAAACATACTTCCGTTAATTTTTTTATGGTTTGTATTAACCAATTACACTAGCCCCTTTCCTCACGTTCGGTCTGTGGAATCGGTTCGTCAGCATTTGATGTGGTTTACGAAATATATCCAGCGGTAACGTTAGGTGACTCACCCTGTATATGCATCGAAGAGAAAAAAAAGTAAACGCAACACCAAGAAGCAGTAATGCGACATGAACAGAAGTTACTTGAAATGTATTCGCAGCCGGCCGAAGTGGCCGTGCGGTTAAAGGCGCTGCAGTCTGGAACCGCAAGACCGCTACGGCCGCAGGTTCGAATCCTGCCTCGGGCATGGATGTTTGTGAGGTCCTTAGGTTAGTTAGGTTTAACTAGTTCTAAGTTCTAGGGGACTAATGACCTCAGCCGTTGAGTCCCATAGTGCTCAGAGCCATTTGAACCATTTGAAATGTATTCGCAGTTGCTAATATGGATAACCATTAGCTGTATAATGGAATGACGACAATGTCCGAGCACGTCTCACTGCCAGACCCAAACTTCTGTACGTCGTCAACCACGTGTCTCCAACCTTCACTCGGCCGAAGGAACATTCCACCCTTCCTCTGAAAAAATGGACAATACCCATTAGATTCAACACAATGAGTAACCGCCGTGGCTCCTTGAGAACGAAAATTACTCCACGGGTTACAAATCGCAAATACTTATGGTCCTTCACGAACACTCTGTTAAATGTTATATGCAGGGTGATTACTATTAAAGTTTCGCTAACTGAGAGGGCCAGCATGAGAAACGAGTGAACGTACGACAATGAAACTTTGTGGAAACATTGATGCCGCGGCGTGGCCGCGCTGTTTTTGGGCGTCATGTCATGGAGTGCGTGGCCCCTCCCGCCGGAGGTTCGGCTCCATCTTCGGGCATGGGTGTGTGTGTGTTGTTCTTAGCACAAGTTAGTTTAAGTAGTGTATAAGTCTACGGACCGATGAGCTCAGCAGTTTGGTCCCACAGGAATTCAAACATTTTGATGCATTGATAAATAAAAAAATGGTTCAAATGCCTCTGAGCGCTTTCGGACTTAACAGCTAAGGTCATCAGTCCCCTAGAACTTAGAACTACTTAAACCTAACTAACGTAAGGGCATCACCCACATCCATGCCCGAGGCAGGATTCGAACCTACGACCGCAGCGGTCGCGCGGTTCCAGACTGAAGCGCCTAGAACCGCTCGGCCACTCCGGCCGGCATTGATAAATACATGCGGAAGACAAACACCGGATAAACCACTGAAAGAAACACATTTTAAATTCCACGTAAAAGGCTAAAGTTTATTAAATGCCTACCCGTGGAATGCCTGCCACGTGGAATGTCAGATCCCTCAATCGGGTAGGTAGGTTAGAAAATTTAAAAAGGAAAATGGGTAGGTTAAAGTTAGATATAGTGGAAATTAGTGAAGTTCGGTGGCAGGAGGAATAAGACTTTTGGTCAGGTGAATACAGGGTTATAAATACAAAATCAAATAGGGGTAATGCAGGAGTAGGTTTAATAATGAATAAAAAAATAGGAGTGCGGGTAAGCTGCTACAAACAACATAGTGAACGCGTTATTGTGGGCAAGATAGACACGAAGCCCACACCTACTACAATAGTACAAGTTTATATGCCAACTAGCTCTGCAGATGATGAAGAAATTGATGAAATGCATGATGAGACAAAAAAAATTATTCAGGTAGTGAAGGGAGACGAAAATTTAATAGTGGTGGGTGATTGGAATTCGAGAGTAGGAAAAAGGAGAGAAGGAAACATAGTAGGTGAATATGGATTGGGGGAAAGAAATGAAAGAGGAAGCCGTCTGGTAGAAATTTGCACAGAGCATAACTTAATCATAGCTAACACTTGGGTCAAGAACCATAAAAGAAGGCTGTACACATGGAACAATCCTGGAAATACTAGAAGGTATCAGATAAATTATATAATGGTAAGACAGAGATTTAGGAACCAGATATTAAATTGTAAGACATTTCCAGGGGCAGATGTGGACTCTGACCGCAATCTATCGGTTATAAGCTGTAGATTAAAACTGAAGAAACTGCAAATAGGTGGGAATTTAAGGAGATGGGATCTGAACAAACTGATTAAACCAGAGGTTGTACAGAGTTTCAGGGAACAATTGTCACAAATGGGGGAAAGAAATAGAGTAGAAGAACAATGGGTAGCTCTGAGGAATGAAGTAGTGATGGCAGCAGAGGATCAAGTAGGTAAAAAGACGAGGGCTAGAAGAAATCCTTGGGTAACAGAACAAATATTGAATTTAATTGGTGAAAGGAGAAAATATAAAAATGCAGTAAATGAAGCAGGCAAAAAGGAATACAAACGTCTCAATAAAGAGATCGACAGGAAGTGCAAAATGGCTAAGCAGGTACGGCTAGGGGACAAATGTGAGGATGTAGAGGCTTATCTCACTAGGGGTAAGATAGATACTGCCTACAGGAAAATTAAAGAGACCTTTGGAGAAAAGAGAACCACTTGTATGAATATCAAGAGCTCAGATGGAAACCCAGTTCTAATCAAAGAAGGGAAAGCAGAAAGGTGGAAGGAGTCAATAGAGGGTCCATACAAGGGCGATGTACTTGAGGACAATATTATGGAAATGGAAGAGAATGTAGATAAAGACGACATGGGAGATACAATACTGCGTGAAGAGTTTGACAGAGCACTGAAAGACCTTAGTCGAAACAAGGCCCCAGGAGTAGACAACATTCCATTAGAACTGCTGACGGCCTTGGGAGAGCCAGTCCAGACAAAACTCTACCATCTGGTGAGCAAGATGTATGACACAGGCGAAATACCCTCACACTTCAAGAAGAATATAATAATTCTAATCCCAAAGAAAGTAGGTGTTGACAGATGTGAAAATTACCGAACAATCAGTTTAATAAGCCACAGCTGCAAAATACTAACGCGAATTCTTTACAGACGAATGGAAAAACTAGTAGAAGCCAACCTTAGGGAAGATCAGTTTGGATTCCGTAGAAATGTTGGAACACGTGAGGCAATACTGACCTTACGTCTTATCTTAGAGGAAAGATTAAGGAAAGGCAAACCTACGTTTCTAGCATTTGTAGACTTAGAGAAAGCTTTTGACAATGTTGACTGGAATACTCTCTTTCAAATTCTAGAGGTGGCAGGGGTAAAATACAGGGAGCGAAAGGCTATTTACAATTTGTACAGAAACCAGATGGCAGTTATAAGAGTCGAGGGACGTGAAAGGCAAGCAGCGGTTGGGAAGGGAATGAGACAGGGTTGTAGCCTCTCCCGGATGTTATTCAATCTGTATATTGAGCAAGCAGTAAAGGAAACAAAAGAAAAATTCGGAGTAGGTATTAAAATCCATGGAGAAGAAATAAAATCTTTGAAGTTCGCCGATGACATTGTAATTCTGTCAGAGACTGCAAAGGACTTGGAAGAGCAGTTGAATGGAATGGACAGTGTCTTGAAGGGAGGATATAAGATGAACATCAAGAAAAGTAAAACGAGGATAATGGAATGTAGTCGAATTAAATCTGGTGATTCTGAGGGGATTAGGAAATGAGACACTGAAAGTAGTAAAAGAGTTTTGTTATTTGGGGAGCAAAATAACCGATGATGGTCGAAGTAGAGAGGATATAAAATGTAGACCGGCAAAGGCAAGAAAAGCGTTTCTGAAGAAGAGAAATTTGTTAATATCGAGTATAGATTTAAGTGTCAGGAAGTCGTTTCTGAAAGTATTTGTATGGAGTGTAGCCATGTATGGAAGTGAAACGTGGACGATAAATAGTTTGGACAAGAAGAGAATAGAAGCTTTGGAAATGTGGTGCTACAGAAGAATGCTGAATATTAGATGGGTATTGAATAGAATTGGGGAGAAGAGGAGTTTGTGGCACAACTTGACTAGAAGAAGGGATCGGTTGGTAGGACGCGTTCTGAGGCATCAAGGGATCACAAATTTAGCGTTGGAGGGCAGCGTGGAGGGTAAAAATCGTAGAGGGAGACCAAGAGATGAATACACTAAGCAGATTCAGAAGGGTGTAGGTTGCAGTAAGTACTGGGAGATGAAGAAGCTTGCACAGGATAGAGTAGCACGGAGAGTTGCATCAAACCAGTCTCAGGACTGAAGACCACAACAACAACAAACCACGTTTACTTTCCAGGTTACAAACTTTCCTCAGTGTGATGAGCACCTGCACCCACGACAGTGTGGAACTGCACTACTGATAACGTTTCACAGTAGTTCCCAGCAGCAGCTTTCGAACAGTGGACCGTGGAATGTCCAGTTTTCGTGACACTGCTCGTGCACTCCCTGAAGATCGCACATTGCGTCCAGCATTCTCGACCATGGCAACTGTAGCTTCTTTAACAATTTTTCGCGCCACTGAAGTTGGGCCTCTCCCAGGAGAAAATTTCCAAATCACCAGTTAATTCGAAATTGCGAATCCTGTTTCTTCAGGCTGAAAGAATACCTCACCATGTTCATTTAATGCGTGGGTGCTCGTGGAGACCAACACCACTATTGCTGTAGTTTTGATAAAACAGCTTTACAGGAAAAGCCGTGCCCACCTCGTCCAGACTCATGTTGACTGCAACAAACACACACAGGTGCTTGTGTTTCTGTCCTACTTCCCCGTACTAAACCAGCGGCTAATGGCAGCTCATGTCACCCGTATTAGGAAAGACGCAAGTCCTGCAGCACGTGGTCTGCAGACCACTCCCAT
The DNA here is from genome assembly GCF_021461395.2 of Schistocerca americana. NCBI lineage: Eukaryota > Metazoa > Arthropoda > Insecta > Orthoptera > Acrididae > Schistocerca > Schistocerca americana. The sequence goes on along the minus strand of NC_060123.1, from coordinate 587,075,804 downwards.
ACTGTTTGGTATCCATACGGTAAAGAGTTTTCCGCCTACAGTAGCTCAAAAAGAGGAAGTTTGATTATAACCACCTTGTACGGTGGATACACTTCTCAACCGGAAAAAAAATCACATTAGAATTTGGACAAGACACAAAGCTGCTGGCTCTATACCAACTAAGCTCTCACATTAGAAATAATTAAATTCTTTCTGCCCACATAACTTAGATAGATCATATTTTGATAACATTTTCCAAACTCGCAGTTTAAAATTTAACAAGCATATTAATAAACAACTTAAGTCAATAATTGATATACTAACTAGCATGTTGTGCTCCACTTACGTTTTGAAACCGCAAGACATCATATATCACAAAACCATTGGCATATAACAACATCAATACGGTACGCTTTTAAATTAAATGCTTAATAGAGGTATATTGGCACTTACTGGCCACTCCTGTGATCCAGAATTTTAAGTAAGTCTAAAACAGCAAGCACCAGGTATGCCTTGTGTCAATATACCTGTTTTTACAAATCGGCTATGTGTCATTCAGGTACAACCTCCATGATGGCAGCGAGCTCCTTCAACAATGTCCCTAACGTAGCTGCTTCTGTAACGACTGTAACCAATCCGGAGGGGCGCCGTCTGCGAGCTGTGACCTACGTCACTCAGATGAGTCTGGAACCGAACACACTGGCAATTCCCAGTCTGCAAGCTATGGAGAGGGTACACATCTGAAACCCTGCATAAAGCTAAGCAGCCCTTTGTAGGTAACAGCCTTCTGGGACTGTAAGTAACAACAGAGTCTAGTGAAATGTGGATAGCAGTTGCCGATTAGTATGGAGACGACTAATGATGTGGTGATACCGAATTCGTGATTATCTTTTTAGCCACTCGATATATAATGATATAAGGTAGAGGGAGGTATTTTCGTGGTACAGGTAATTTTGAGATATGTCTTTGTCAGCTTACGGTGAAAACTCCTGCTTTATGGACAAGGAACCACTTCAGTTTGTAGTTCCTTGCGACTTTATTGTTGGCTACAAAAGATGTTGTCGACCTAACTGCAAGCGTTCAGTCGAAACAGAAAAACGTAATTATTCGGCGTAAGATTCAAAAGCTGAAGCAGTGCAGATAGCCAATGACAGTAAGAGCAAAAACTACATATCATTTTCTTAGCCACAATGTTTCTAATTCGTTATGTACCACTCATAGATTACTTATTTAGGTGGAAAAAGGAGCAGCTGCCCTGGAGGGAAAATTTGAGCTTCTTACCATTTACGTAGGTGATGTTTACAGGCGATCCACTGTTCTAGATGCAGTTCGGTTTCTTTGTGCTTCAAGAACTCAGGATACGAAGCGAAATTGATTGGTTGTATAGTTAGGTACAGGTTCATTTAATTACGTTTCAGTTTAGGCCGTGTACGAAATTACCTGCCCTAAAATACTTTCGAGCCAAAATATGGCAAAAGAAAAAGAAAAATATCAAAAACGTAAGAGAAATGAATTAATGGAAGCAATAAAAAGTTGTAAAACATGGAAGATAATAACTTTATGCAGATTCACGGCGGATGGCGGTCCCATGAAGTTCACTAAAAACGCCGTTTCCCCAACATTCAGATGAGGAAGAAGCTGTAAATCTGCGTAAGTTAGGAAAGCCTTTTGCGCTGACTTCAGATATTGAAATTCAGCTCTTAATCATAAGGATGAAGAAACAGGATTCTGAGTTACAGTTATCGCAGGACAAAAGTGATGTCTTGATGAGAGAAATTTCTAAAACCGCGGTGACGACATACAGGGTTTGGACAAAAATATGGAAACACTGCAAGAAATGTAGATGCTAGCCTAGAGGGCAGGTCGCGGTGTTGTATTTAACCACGAACGGCACCTGTTCAATGCCCTCAATATGTTTCGAGTGTCAGCAGTTGGAAGAATAATGTTCTGTGTAGTTGCGAGTGAAGTACGTTGGAGCTAAGTGAGATCCAACGTGTAAAACTTTTTGCTGCTCGTATGGTGGGCTCTTCCTTAACCAATGGTGTGGCTATTGCGCACTCTAACCTTGTATACCAGTAACACAATCAGTTTGTTGTCGCAACACTTCTTTATTGATTACACATACTCATGAATTCATCAGCAGTAATAATCAATTAACAGCATTTGCACATCAAGACCCTATCCACAATTAGTATTTACAACATCAACTGTCACACTTGTGACAACGGCCTCTTTACATGCCAGTAGCAACAGATAACCAAATGTTTACAGTGTCGGCCATCGCCTTTCTCACTCAGTTTTACACCTACCGAAAGGTAAAACTAATTTGATGCTATCTGACCTGAAGGGTAATATTAATTGTTCTGTTTACACTTAGCATTTGTAAGATGGCAAGAACTATGCCCCATACATGAAGTCATTAAAGATCACCTAACTCACGTTGAGGGAACAGTAGGGCTGAACAAAAAACGACTGACAAGGCACAATGCATCTTGTAGAGGGTATAGTATGGACGTATTGGAATAATTAGTGTTGGGTGATGGTTTTAAAGTTATTCACACGACATGAAAACTTTGTGGAAACGAGTCGATTTACTGGACTCTAGTTTACCCCAGGGAAGCATTTAGAGTCGACCGTGGCTGGCTGGGGAACTGCGAAGGGAAGCGACAATAGGCAGCTTAGGGCGGCTCAAGCTCTGAGAAAGCAGTAACGCAGCGCGGCCTCCAGCCGCCTTAAGATGAGTGCCAGTGAGTGGGTGGTTGACACCGACTCCATGCTGGTGTACCGGGAAACAGATGGAGAACTTGTATGCCTGTTGATAAGTATCCGTCATCACGTTTTCTGTGAAACATGCGAGAAAGCCACGCAAAGCTACGGTGGAGCGGTCAACAGAGGTCAACATATGCGTGTTTGTGACTATAGCAACTTCACGCTGAATTCACGGTCCACAGAGCCCGAAGTAAATCAGGTGAAGAGTGACAGCATGAAATACGCCAGCCTCCGATGGGAATGTAGGACCAAGGAATTTGAAGTACTCTCCTGGGAGTCAGATTTCCGGAAAAATTGGTGTTTGTGCAGATGCTAATCTTGATGGGTGGCCTGGGAGGAGTGAAATAGCAGAAGTTGAGAGGAAGGGAAATTTTGTGGGAATTTGTTCACTTCCCAGAGCAGGCATTGTTCAGCGCTGGGAAGCGACGCTTAATTAACGCGACTTGTGCTGCAATTGGCATAAGTGAGTTTGCTGGAGGGGAAACCGAGGTGAAGAGCGGACTGTGAGAAGTCTCCGTAGAGGTCTTCCGTTCCCAGCTTGCCTAGAGTGCGGACGTGGCGTTCTCGACTCAGCTTGCCTGAGAAAGAGTGAGGTTCTCTGCAATTTAAGACTTAACAGAGGGAACAATTGAGCTTGGAGATAGGAAGTTTTGGTTCAGCTACGCACTGAGCAAGATAGCTAGGAGTGAATAGATGAGCACAGCCTTGCAGCACCACGAGGTCGGCCGACGTCCACACAACGACGCCGCTCCGCCACACTGTATTCGGTGATTTTGTGCCCGCTCCGGGCACTGATTAATTTGTTGGATCACATTGGCAAAGTTTCCACGAGGGTTTCATGGGCCGTATATTGTAGAGTTCTTCTTGCATTTCGCATTACGCCTGGGCCAGTTGATAGGAATTACTTTTGAGTATCGTGCTTTACTCCACGCAAACGCAATTTATTACTACTGCCTGATAGGAGAGTCTTGTAATGTTATGATTGAAGGTCTTGAGTTAAAATAAAGTTGTGCTAGTCGACTGCATCTGTTTTCAATCAAGTTGCCTGCCTCTGAGCACTATGGGACTTAACATCTATGGTCATCAGTCCCCTAGAACTTAGAACTACTTAAACCTAACTAACCTAAGGACATCACACAACACCCAGCCATCACGAGGCAGAGAAAATCCCTGACCCCGCCGGGAATCGAACCCGGGAACCCGGGCGTGGGAAGCGAGAATGCTACCGCACGACCACGAGATGCGGGCTTCAATCAAGTAGTTGAAATCCCAAGTCACTTTCTTAATTAATTTTATGTTCCACATTTGCATCTGGTGTTCAATAGCTGAATAAAACATCAATGTGCACCCTTTTTTAATTAAAAGTGATCAGTTCTGAATAAATTAGTGTTAACACTGCCACCACAGTTCAATCAGGAGTCACAGGGCCATATTACTTTTTGCGTTATCTGATATTGCAGAAGTTTGCACTCTCTGTTGATCTGTTAGTCAATTAGTTGGGGTGAACACACACCAAAACCAGCTAAGTGACAAGTGGGGTGTTACATATGGCGACCCTGCCAGGATACGATACTTTGGGATTTGCTAGGAAGTAGTCTTGAGAAAGCAAATTTTTCCATGTGATCCATTGCTTAACCATTTTTAATTGAAAAATGGGTAGCAGTAGTTACAATAAGTTACATTATCTTCTTCATGTGCTGTCCTTTCAAATTGACATTTATAGGTGCCTGTCCATTGTATTTGTGATTTGTTGTCCGATATTGCTGCAGTATGCACTCTCTGTTGATCTGTTAGTCAATTAGTTGGGGTGAACACACGCCAAAACCAGCTAAGTGACGGGTGGGGTTTGACACATTCTACTACACTCAACGTCTGGAAGATTCTAGACTTTATCCAAAACGTCAATTTGATGACCGTGTGATGGACACGAGTAAACGTTAATCCATTACGATCTCTACGCGATCGAAAGGGTGAACATACATTCAACTTTGGGCAGTAGGAAATCTGACTAAAATAAGCCTCTCATTGAATGGAATAGAGAAATCGCGCCTTGGCGGGGTCCGGACTGCTCTGAGTTCAAATCCTGAGATTTCCGTCACACTGAAAGCTCGTGGGGCGAGGTTTGCTCGTGTCGACAACTAAACACGTTCCTGAAAACAGGAAAACAGGAAAACATGAGCGGCAGACACACTGTAGTATATACAAGTTACACAAATATATATATATATATATATATATATATATATATATATATATATATATATATATATGTGTGTGTGTGTAACTTATATATATATATATATATATATATATATATATATATATATATATATATTTGTGTAACTTGTATATACTACAGTGTGTGTAACTTATATATATATATATATATATATATATATATATATATATATATTTGTGTAACTTGTATATACTACAGTGTGTCTGCCGCTCATGTTTTCCTGTTTTCCTGTTTTCAGGAACGTGTTTAGTTGTCGACACGAGCAAACCTCGCCCCACGAGCTTGCAGTGTGACGGAAATCTCAGGATTTGAACTCAGAGCCGTCCGGACCCCGCCAAGGCGCGATTTCTCTATTCCATTCAATGAGAGGCTTATTTTAGTCAGATTTCCTACTGCCCAAAGTTGAATGTAAGTTCACCCTTTCGATCGCGTAGAGATCGTAATGGATTAACGTTTACTCGTGTCCATCACACGGTCATCAAATTGACGTTTTGGATAAAGTCAGTCCTCTAGAACTTAGAACTACTTAAACCTAACTAACCTAAGGACATCACACAACACCCAGCCATCACGAGGCAGAGAAAATCCCCTCTATATATAGAAAATCCATACCTAAATATAAACATATTACAGGTTAACCAATAAACAGAATTAAGGATCTTAGTTTCCTTTGATAAAACAAAAAATTTGTAGATACCACGTGAAAAGATGTGCCAGTCCATAACCAATGACTTAAGGTAATCTGTCTTTGCTGAATGGCTGACACCAAATAAGTCAAACGTGCAGTACCTAACGTGAGAATCAACCTTCAGATAGGTATTTGAAATTCCCATAAGAAACTAATGTCACTTCAATGCACACAAGAAATTATTAAGAAACAACTACCACTAATTCGTAAAACCAGAAAATTCTAAATCTGTAACTAAATTAAGAAATGACGTTCAAGTGAACCCGCTACCTTCAGCATGCCACTAAGCACCAAATCCGAACTTAAAAATGCAAGGCGCTACTCCTAGCCACTTTAGTAACATAATTTCATGGCCATTCCAGAGCATAATCCGCCTCGCCACCACTGCAGTGAATGTTTTGCTGGCCACTAGCACGAGCAACTGCAACAGTCAACAGTCCTAAGTACATAATAATAAGTACATAATAAATAGAAGGAGGAACCAACCACGAGAGCTTGGCGATTCATTTTTTTCTTCCTCATGTGAAAGTCACACGTCATCCATTTACATAGTTCTCGAGGTATTAGCAAATCCTGGTCGCCACTGGCCAGCCGTGTCAATACAACTTTAATACTATCCGGCAGCGGCCCATGTTCTTCGTTGCTCCAATTCAACTGGTCTTCACGTCATACGGCCGTGCCACGTGGCACAGTGTCGCCAACTCCTCACAACAACATGGAAAGCACGTCACGTCACAGACTGACTCGACTCATGCGGAGACCCACTCTCTACGACTTGCACAGGCGCGCCACCATAAATAGCCTGCCTCAAAGACGCAAAGAGAACAAGGCACAGGGACAACGATCAAAGATGGAAGTAAGAATCGATATCGCATGGCGCCAGAAACCCACGGGCCCAACCAAGCTAGCCGAAGAGTTTGGTGTTTCAAGAGTAACAGGATCGAAGATTTACACCGCATACGGGTAAATCGGAAACATATCATCCGCTAAGTCACAATCCGGACGAAAGTGTGTGTTCAGTAATCGCGACTGAGGTCATTGAAGAGGACTCTGATGAAAAATGAGAGGATGACAATTGCAAAAATCTCTGCAGAACTGAATTTCGCATTCTCGACCCATGACACTACAAAAAGAACACGAGGTGAGTACTAGAGCCGGCCGGGGTGGCCGAGCGGTTCTAGGCGCTACAGTATGGAAACGCGCGACCGCTACGGTCGCAGTTTCGAATCCTGCCTCGGGCATGGATGTGTGTGATGTCCTTAGGTTAGTTAGGTTTATGTAGTTCTAAGTTCTAGGGGACTGATGACCTCAGATGTTAAGTCCCATAGTGCTCAGAGCCATTTTGAACCTGATTTAGATCTTCCGTGATTACCCTAAATCGCTTCGGACAAATGCCAGGATGGTTCCTTTGAAAGGGCACTGCCGATTTCCTTCCTCATCCTTCCTTAATCCGAGCTTGCACTTTGTCTCGAATGACCTCGTTGTCTACGGCACATTAAGCATTTATCTACTCCTCCTCCTACGACAGACTGCAGACTGGGATTCATTGGAAGGAGACAGCTTACAGATCCCTCGTTCGACTGATATTTGAATGTTTATCATCAGTCTGGAACACGTAGCAGATAGCACTGGAAGAGGAAGTGGAGAAGATCTATAGAAGGATATCGCCTTTCGTCAAAGGTTGATACAGTAAGTGCAAAAGCTTCACGGATATGTTCATCCACCTCCAATGGCTGACGCTGCATGAGAACAAACGTTAAATCCAGCGCGCCCCCTCCCACTCCTCCACCCTTGTAGCAGCCATAGTGGGAAGTGACATCATACTGGCGTGGCATCTGTGATATTGGTTTCGTGGCGTTTTGCTTCTTTCTAATTTAATTTGCAGTATGTTCCTTCAGGGGAATGGCGCATTGAAGATTTATCACAAACACCTCACCCTTGGTACGAATTCTTGAAATCAAATGCCAATTAATGACACACTGACAGTGACAGACTTCAGGACATACTAACATCTGTAACAGTAACACTGATGATGTCATGTGCTCGCCGTGGCCGTGTCGATAAGGGCGCCGTCTTAACGATGCAAAAGACACTACGTTGTAATAAAACTGGTAATGGTGAGATAAAATGCAGTGCCCGATCTTGAATAATATGAAATGCCTAATTCCCAAGTTAAAGACTCCAAACACAGAAATCCACTACCGAATAGCTGTACGAAAATGTATAAACGTTAACATATATAAACAATTACTGTGATTCCTATGTTTATTATGGGCTTTGTAATATTATTGGTATTTCCGTCCTATGAAAGCTTTGAGTACCCTTTGAAAGACATTTGTTTCGTATAATTTACATAACTGTAAAGATGCGCATCTAGCGCGCACGCTAATACATCGATTGCGCAGTCAAAGAAACATTTTAACCGAAGCTGAACTGTCGTTCCGCTTCGATCTAAATAAAAGATGACAGTAAAAAAGTTTGTAGATCTTCAGATTTTTAATGTGCTTCTGCTGGTTGTGTGAAAACGTAAAGGAGGTCGACTTTAAGTTAAAAAAGTGAGCGGTCTTGCTAGCGTGCAGACAACATTATTAATTAACAAAATTAAAGTAATTCATGTTCGAAACTGTAAATCAGCAAGTTATTGTTATTAGAGGTGTTGAACAATACAAGAATTGTCTTCAGCGAAAGGAGAAAAGTAGTGACAAAAATTTGTGAAAAAAAAAAAACGTGAACCAAGGAGACAGCACAGGACAGGCTGAAATCTGATCGCACCATAGTGTTAGAAAAGTAATTATGTAAGTTGTATTGTTTATAAATAAGCCCTAATTTGCTAGTGAGAATTGTTTGAATATATTTAGTGTTTATCAGACTTCTTATTCTGTTCTTTTCCTTTATACTTTTTTATCCTCCGGGCCATATTATTTTTATAAATGTCAAACAGCCTTTACTACAGCAGGGAATACTGCGGCATCCTGGTCGTAGACAGAAGGCCGCTCCTTGTTTTCTATACAACTCATAGCTGCCCCATTTATTAATGATTTCATTTGCAAAAGCAATTTTTTTTTACTATTCATTGTTAAAGGTTCCTTAGGTAATTATAAAATTCATACTGATTACGTAAAGAAATCCGGGTTGTTCTTTTCCAAATAATAGAAGTCTTTGCGTAATCAGAAACTAGCCTCCTTCTGACAACGATCAGGAGCCGACCAGAAGACGGACGTCTTCGACCGCTTTCGTGTGTCCTGTGGCAAAGCTGTGCCAAACTGGGAACACGGCATTCCAGTATGAAATACAGATTTAAATTGATAGAATTGAAATATATTTAACGTGATAATAATAATATTTTTTTTTCATACTAGATCTGGCGTCCGAACAGGGACTTGATAAAAAAAAATTTAATCTGTTCTGTTATTGTTTCATGACATCATCCGGTGGACATCGGGAAGCCGTAAAGGAAGTACTGAACGAAACCGAGGAAGTATTAAAAAAAAAAAAATTCGAAAAATAACAGCAGTGCGCAAAACGACTGATGTAAGTACGGTTTTCATTACGCATAAAATCTCGCGTCTTGTATAAAAAAAACTGATTTCCGGAATTTCTTTCCTTACTGCTTCATTTTATCCTATCGCTGTTATTTCCTTGCAGAGTTGCTTATTTACGTAGTTAGAATTCGTTTCTGATCATCTCTTCATGCAAAGTTTATTTGTTAGCATTATTAGCATCTTCACTGTTGCTACGGTTAAGAACACAAGATGGATGCCATAATAGCTGGATTAAGTGTCTAGTAGGTGTTTGTCACTTATTTTCAAAGTTAGGTGCCATCTTGTCTTCTACCCGGTATAGCTCTGCAATTGTCACCTACCGCGGTGTGACGTTTGACTATCAGCGCGCGCATCTGAGAGTTGACGATCGGCGTGCCGCGAAATATTTCTTTGAGCAGTTACGTCACAAACTTGAAAATAAACATGGCAGATGACAAAGGAAAGCCGACAAACAGTGTGGATGACGGTGATGACACAGTTGTCACGTCATACCCACTACGTTCTTGAACGGGAACAGGCAGACCCGATTCGTTAGTGGAGAGAACGGCAGACGATGATGGTGTGCGTGACGTATCGTCACAGCAATCATCGTCACAGCAAGCGGGAGAAAATTTGATGGTTGAAATGATGAGAATTTTTTTTCAAGAAAGAGAACAGGAGAAACTGGAAAGGGAAGCTTATAAATTACAAGAACAACGTGATAGAGAACAGGAGAAACGGGAAAGGGAAGCTTATAAATTACAAAAACAACGAGATAGACAAGAAAGGGAACAAAAAGAAAGGGAAAAGGAACGGGAGACAGAGCGAAAATGGTTTGACCTGAATACCATGATTGCTACAATGAAACATAGGTTAGATAATATTGATGCCAACTTAGAGGCAAGAATAAGGACAGTCACGGTGGAATATACCTCGGAATTAAGTACTAAAGTTAATGAAAGGATAGAAGGTATTCTGCAGAAGGTAGATGCATGTGAGAGCACAGTAGCTAACGTGCACAAAGACATCAAAGTACAAATCGAAAGTTGCCAGGCAGTTACAACAGAAGTTTCAAAAAAAATCCGTTGAGGTCGAAACTAAAGTAAACAAGCTTGCAGACCATGTTGCCACTCTGCAAGGCCAGGTCAATGACCTGACACAGGCGCTATCCGAAATAAACATTGAAAAGAAGGTGAATGATGCTGCAGCAAACGTACGTTCCACGATAGGAAAAGAATTTGTAGAATGGGTCGAGACTAAGGAACAGTACATAGAAAACAAGGTTCAAAACGACTTAAAAGAAGCCGTTAAGTCAGCTACAGTTGAAGTTTTAGCTGCTCCAGGTACATCAGGAGATACGATTCTCACTGGATTAGGGGAGATTCGTAGAGTTTTTCACCGAGATCTTCCCGAGTGGAAACGACACCTCACTCAGGAAATCGAGCAGTTGAAACAACAAGTCAATGATTTTCCTAATGACAATAGAAGTGAGCATTCACACTTGCTTTCTTCAGAACATGAATACAATAATAATCCCGTGTCTCGTGTAGAACTCTCTCCACTTGTACATGGACACAGCAATGAGAATCCGTTAGTACGCAACCAGAATGATCAAGTAACTCTTGTCGAGCTAATGAAAGAAGAAAGCGTTCTCAAGCACCGCGTGTTCCAGCCTTTTCTGCCAAAGAAACGCAACATCCACCCAATGGTTTTTCTGAAGTCATTTAATGGTGTTTTTCCTGAGAGCTGGGATGACAAGCAACGTATGCACTTTATAATAAGTTACATTCAAGGAGAGGGTTCTGTCTGGGGAACAGAAGTAATTGACAGATGTAATAATTACGCTGACTTCGAAAAGCAATTTCTGAACAAATTCTGGAGTTCAGGTATACAACAACGCCTTAGAAAGGAAGTATATAATGCTGAACCGTTTAACACGAGAAGTGCTGGTCTCCGTAGGTACTTCGAGAAATACCTGCAAAAAATACAATATTGGTTCAAAATGGTTCAAATGGCTCTGAGCACTATGGGACTTAACATCTATGGTCATCAGTCCCCTAGAACTTAGAACTACTTAAACCTAACTAACCTAAGGACATCACACAACACCCAGCCATCACGAGGCAGAGAAAATCCCTGACCCCGCCGGGAATCGAACCCGGGAACCCGGGCGTGGGAAGCGAGAACGCTACCGCACGACCACGAGATGCGGGCATACAATATTGGGACACGCCCATTTCCACGAAGGACGTAATTATGATCCTTAAGTCAAAGCTACCGGTATCAATCAGGGAGAAGTTAGTAAATGTCAGTGACGACGACACGGAGGCTTTTCTGTCAGTACTTGACAACCTTGACATGATTCAAGAAGACGTGCGTGCTAGTGCGCGGAGTAATTGTAATCTTGGCCCGCACACTACACAGCCGCACGGTGTAGGCGCAGACTCAGGTATGTCATACCAACCCAACAACAGTAAAGGACACGACGTTCCGTGCGATAATAACAACTACTATCGCCGTAGCGGGAAGCAGAAACATAAATTCCAGGATCAAAACAGGTACCACCCCATATACCAGACAACACAACAGCAATACGGTAATTCAACAGTTAATTACAATGATCGCTATCACTACAATAACGATCGCCAAAATAATAATAATTTCAATGGAAAAGGACGTTGGATTAACACCAACAGTAAACAGCAGTATGGTAACCAGCCTAGATTCCAGCACTGTTCTCAAGGGAGAAATGCTCCAGATCCTTCCAAGCAATACAAACAACAGTATGCTCCAAACTTTAGGAATAGTCCTCCACCTTTTACTAACTATCAAAGTCAAAATCATGAACCTCAAAATTCTCGCATCTATTATGACCGAGCAAACCCGCCAACACACACCATCTCGACTGAAATTCCGGCAAATAGCTCGCAACTTAGGTGGAATACGGAAGCAAATTTCGTACCGAGCGTACCGCCCGGTACTTCAAAGGTAATTGTGAGCGAAATTAAATCTAATTAACATGCGGAAAACTAAAAGCACACTTTTACCGGTTTCACACCTTCAGAACTAATCTCCAGGCAAAAGGAAAGCAATGAATGGACTTATCCTATCCCCAAGGTACAAGGTCCAGAAGTCAACCTAGATAATAAGTTAAGACAAGCCCTGATCTCTCTCACAACTCATGCCAATTTAAGAAAAAAGGCATTTGACCAGCATGTCAATAAAGTTCTGTCGTATCGCCTGAACGAGCGTGCTCTTCTGAGGACACACTTCAAGCCATCTCTCATCTTACGTAAAAATCGTAAGTGGCAACTCCTATACGAAGTACCGTTTATTATAATCAGGAGGCCACATATTGGTTGTTACGTGTTGGCAGATCCAGTTAGTGGACGAATAAAAGGACTTTACCACCATGTAGACCTAAAGAAGTACCATGAAAAACATTTAAAAAAAATCATTTATTATGTTAAGCTGCAACTTGAAACAAGAGTGTGATCTGTTTAGAAAGTATGTGAATTAACAGCATGTACATGTATTCTGCAGGTGACGTAATCATTTGAGTGAGGTGGACACAAAGTAATGATGGAGTTTGAAAGATATGAAGTGATTGAAGAAGGTACTCTACGTATTTGGAAAATAAGATTTGCTTTAGTTTTAAGGTAGTTTTAAGTTTCTTGAGCAATAGAAGACTGCAGTCGTTATTGAGTAAGGGATGTGCCAAAGTGCCACCTGCTGCTTTAGTTTTAAGTTATGGCAAATCTCCTTTTTACCAAGTAGTAAAGGTTTTCTTTAAATCCCTCATTCAGACCAGAATGTCCGTATATGTGAAGTATTAACCTAAGTTAAGCTTTCAAAGGATTGATATTTTAAGTCGCTAGAACCATGTACGATGCAAAACTGATACATTGTAATCTGTAGATTACACCGTGTATAAGCAGCAACATATAGTTAATGTACAAAGAAATGAATAATGGTACCCGCAACTGGAGAGCAACTTTAATTTATTTATTGCTGTGAGTCAACCAGTTAAGAAATTTGCATTTATAATAAGAATTAGGTCCTGTATTGGAAAACTTAGAGAGACTATTCCTATGTCACGAGTATTATACAGAAACCTTCGATATTAAGACACCTAGTTGAGGACTGAGATAATCTGCTTATATTCTTCTGCTATGTCCGCATGCCGTGATTTTGAGATATATTTGAAGATGCTTTGGAAGCGGATTTGTGCGACATTTTAATACTGAAGTCAAGTTATGCCACGTGGATGACACTAAAAACGGTGGAGCCGAAGAATGAATTTGCTAAACTGATTATTTCACCTATTATTTATCTTCGTATCTTTCATTTCCTTGCACTATCCTATTGTAGTTTTCTTCTTTAGCATTCTTACCTTTCTACCCTACCCGCTAGGGGAAGAAATTTGGAAACTGGTTCAAAAGACTTGACGTGTGTATATTGTGTGTATTGACGATCGTGGCTCGTTGGTTAATGCGTATCTGCAGTTACTTATCGAAATGTGATGTAAATCTGATTTGTTGTGAGCAAAAGCATCCTAGGAAATAGGAATAATTTTCCCGATTTCTGTTAGATGAAGTTTTGAACGTGAACTGTTCGGCATGCCGAAGTGGGTATATTTTACTGATTATTGATGTAACAAAAAAAAAAAATACATGTAAAATCTAACGTGCATCAGAAGCACCATTCAGAATAGCAAACACGTTTTTCGTTAGGTCTTGGACAGTAATTAAAAAAAAAACTATGTTTGTTTTGTAAATGATCCTTTTATGATAAGTAATTTTAGCATTACCTGTGCTACTCTGTGGTATAGAGACACCTATATGGAGACGTATGGATTGCTCAGTGACAAAATGATGGACACGTGTGTAAAATCGTAATTTGACACATGTACGGGCACGAAAACTAGTTATCCCTTTTGTGAATCAAAACTGTAATAAACTTATGGACACGAGTGATGTTCCGCGTGTGAAGTAGCATTACAAGTATTCTCACGTTGCAACGACGATACAGTGACTATCAGTCAAAAGATAGACAAGCTATTGTACTCACTGCAATAGGTGACAGTAGTCATTTTCATCGATGACTGTTCTTCGCCGCTGGTGCAGTCAATTTACCGTCCAGGTTGATCATGTCGCCTTGACGGGCTGCTCCAGTACCCACGATTCAACCAAATGCACAAATTAAAAAAAAAGAAGGGTTGGTAGCCACTGAACTATCTGCCTCGTGCAGGACGCGGACTGCCAACGCTGTTAAACCGCCAGTTCGTTACCACGTGACTGTGAAGCACTCGCAACATTCAATGACTGCTCGCCGGCCCGTACTCAACAATAAGCATTCCTCTCCGTAACGGGCGCGAGCGTGCTCCAGATTTGAGATGAAAATGGACATAAAAATAATAAAACGTTGATAAACTACGCACGACTTTACTATATTTACATTAAAAGGACACTAATGATGACTTTTCCTTAACTATGAAAATTGCTACGGCAATATTGCTTAAGAAAGACCTGTACGAGACGAAACGTGTTTTGCTAATATTTGCTAACGAAAGAATATAAAACCTAGACACAAAATATGAATAATATATAATGTATATGTACATAGTCTACGTAGTAAATTCTTACTCTATATTCCCTTAGATTAAGATGCTAGTTAATGAGCAAGTCCTAATACAGATTTTTTTTTTCTACATTTTCATGTGCTGAAACATGAATTGGAATGAGATTAAGACAGCCACCAAACTGACTCATTCGTCATTGAACCAGTCATCAACTTTCCTGATTCCCGACATGACCCGATGGATCGTCGAGTCACGAAATATCACTCTCCCCTTCACATAGTGAAATTCCCAGTGTTTTCCAACAGAATGTGAAAAGGTGATCCCCAGTTGCAGTGCAGTGAAAAGTGAAAGGCGAGGAAAGTATTCCCCTGCGAAAATCACCCGAGTTCATGGGAAATACTCCCAACTACGAAGTGAAGAGTGACGTCACTACGAGAAAGACTGATAAATTTCTATATTCTGTTCAAAGTTGATGGAAATGCACCAATACTGTAATCGAATTTTTTTTTCTTTTTGTCAATATTTATGTATATATGTATCTGTATGTGTATTTAATTTGTACTTGTATCTATGTTAGTATTTCAATGTTTCAATTGACTGAATGAGAGTAATTCTTGAGAACACGCAAAAGAAAAGGAATCCTTGAACACTTATGATGGCATCATGCCACAACCAAGTTTGTTAATTATCAAGCAGCTGTGAGTAGCTTTGACGACTTAGTGTGAAACGTATATAATTCTATGTGCCTTATGTTATGTTTGTTTTGCTCCCTACAAGGAGAGATCCTTAAATACTTCATTCACTAAGTACGTGAATCCAATAATATTACGACTGCGCGTGAGTCGTAACGATCTTTCAGACTCATTACTCCTCACGCGGGAAGCGATGTAATATTATTGGTATTTCCGTCCTATGAAAGCTTTGAGTACCCTTTGAAAGACATTTGTTTTGTATAATTTACATAACTGTAAAGATGCGCATCTAGCGCGGACGCTAATACATCGATTGCGCAGTCAAAGAAACATTTTAACCGAAGCTGAACTGTCGTTCCGCTTCGATCTAAATAAAAGATGACAGTAAAAAAGTTTGTAGATCTTCAGATTTTTAATGTGCTTCTGCTGGTTGTGTGAAAACGTAAAGGAGGTCGACTTTAAGTTAAAAAAGTGAGCGGTCTTGCTAGCGTGCAGACAACATTATTAATTAATAAAGTTAAAGTAATTCATGTTCGAAACTGTAAATCAGCAAGTTATTGTTATCAGAGGTGTTGAACAATACAAGAATTGTCTTCAGCGAAAGGAGAAAAGTAGTGACAATAATTTGTGAAAAAAAAAAAACGTGAACCAAGGAGACAGCACAGGACAGGATGAAATCTGATCGCACCATAGTGTTAGAAAAGTAATTATGTAAGTTGTATTGTTTATAAATAAGCCGTAATTTGCTAGTGAGAATTGTTTGAATATATTTAGTGTTTACCAGACTTCTTATTCTGTTCTTTTCCTTTATACTTTTTTATCCTCCGGGCCATATTATTTTTATAAATGTCAAACATCCTTTACTACAGCAGAGAATACTGCGGCATCCTGGTCGTAGACAGAAGGCCGCTCCTTGTCTTCTATACAACTCATAGCTGCCCCATTTATTAATGATTTCATTTGCAAAAGCAATTTTTTTTTACTATTCATTGTTAAAGGTTCCTTAGGTAATTATAAAATTCATACTGATTACGTAAAGAAATCCGGGTTGTTCTTTTCCAAATAATAGAAGTCTTTGCGTAATCAGAAACTAGCCTCCTTCTGACAACGATCAGGAGCCGACCAGAAGACGGACGTCTTCGACCGCTTTCGTGTGTCCTGTGGCAAAGCTGTGCCAAACTGGGAACACGGCATTCTAGTATGAAATACAGATTTAAATTGATAGAATTGAAATATATTTAACGTAATAATAATAATATTTTTTTTCATACTGGAGCTTCTTAAAAAGAAATACAGTGATGAACAATTATTTATACTTTGCTTTTATAATGTATGCTCCAAAGATGATTTTGTATGAATAGATCGATATATGATAGTATTTTCTTTGCTACATGTTGTTAGAGGTAAATTTTTGTTCTTGTACAGTATAAGTATGGAGTACGAATGTTGAGTTAGCATGGAGGTTGAACATAATTGTATTGTGAAAAGAAATAACTAAACACGTATCTATTCTACAACAAAAACTCAACCACTGTTCATATCATTTAAGAAAATGAAGCCAAGCATCCCCTAGACCATTATACGCAGTTGCATTTCGGAATCTAGCATCGACATGGATTTCGAGCCTGCAACTTTAAGCAGTAACAAAGAATAATGACATATGAGTGCCATGAAAACTGTTTATTTAAATTCTACCGTCACTACCCCTCTCTGCAGTGTTTGACTGTCTTAGTGTGCCAATTACTGTGAAATTGTGACTAGCCGCCCAAATTTAAAAAAGTGAAGGTGTTAGCACGTGGACCTAATGTGCTGTTCCAGTCTCTTCTGTGCCTAAGGTCCATCACCTTTACCTTTGGATCCCTACGTAATTCGGTGCTCTCCGATACACAAGATCGAACAGCGGAGGAGTGGTACTCAAGCGTCAACTTTAGGTTATAATATCTCCGGATGTAATTAACAATTTACAATGTAACAAACGGCGCTGATTATGTATTTGTTTGTATTTTCAGATGTGCTAACAAAACTAACGGGGTTCCATTTAAAAAAACGTAGGTTTGTGTTAAAAAACATACTTCCGTGCATTTTTTTATGGTTTGTATTAACCAATTACACTAGCCCCTCTCCTCACGTTCGGTCTGTGGAATCGATTCGTCAGTATTTGATGTGGTTTACGAAATATATCCAGCGGTAATGTTAGGTGACTCACCCTGTATATTCTCTCTTGTATACTTTCGCGGAAAATTATTGTTCTTTTCCTTTCTAATGAAAGCTAGTGCTTATTTACTCCGTGTCTGCCTGGTGCAAGCAGCTGTAATAAGATTTACCGTCTTTCTTACTTCGCCACTTGTACCAAATAACTGCAGTGGGATGAGGTGGTGTCAGTATCCCTTCAGATCCTTGAACACCATGCTCTCCGCGTCGCCTATCACATCTGTCTCCTCTCCCCCACGCGGATCCTGTACGTCCTCATTCTGTTCCCCCACCTCCTCCATTTCCTGGAATGGATACGGATCCTGTACACCTCCCGAAAACTCACCCGCTTGTCTCCCCCATCCTCTCCCACCCCCGTCCGCTGCTGCACCTGTATTCCCACGTCCCACCCGTTGTCCATCTCTCCACCCTCCTTACCCTCTCCCAAGGTGGCTTCTGCCAGCTCCCTCTCCCTGATGATGCCCTTCTCCCCTCCATCTACCCCTCCTACCAACTTTGATCCTCCCTCCCTCTTCCTGTGTTTGCTCCTTCAGGTACCCTCTCTCCCTTCTCTCCCTCTTCCCTCCCTCCTCCATTCTCTCCACTCCTCCCCCGGGCCGCTCCCCTGTCCCTCTACTCCTCCCCCCATCTCCTCAGCCATTGGCATCTTTGTTCTCCCCTCTCCCCCCCCCCCTCACCCTTCTTCCCCTGTTGGCAGGTTCCCGGGCTCGCACACGCTAAGTGGACATTCACGCGCCGGAGAACATCGCCGTCAGTGTCTCGTGTGTGCCATCATGTTTCGTGTTCAGTGTTCACCGTCGCACTCCATCGTTTACCTGTGCCATAGCCATCTTCAGTGTTTGTGCATCGTGTCAACAGTTTGTGTAGTGTGGATTATCGTCGAGTGTGAACGGCTCCGTGTTTGTCTTTATGTGTCTACTGTTTTATTACCCACCGTTATGTCACTTATGTGTATTCTTTCTGTTGTTTATTTATCTATTCTGTGGCTGAAGAGCGGCGTAACATGCTGCTGACAGCCTGCCTGTTTGTACGGGTTTGAAAATACCAATAAAGAAAAAAAAAAGGTGGTGTCAGTGTCACGCTCAGCTCACTCTAAATGCTCTGCTGAACACGTACGCGCCATTTTGAAGTCTCTTCATGGTCTGCGGAGCCGTGCAGACAGAAGCTCACGTCTGTGTGACAAGCGCTGTGCATCACCATGACGTTTACTATTAAAATGACGAGAGTGTAGTTCCTAGAAGTGTCAAGCGATTCGCTGCCTCCCGCTGCGTATAGGTCACGATCAGGCCATGAAGTTACGATAAAGACCGTCGAGCTCACTCGGACATTTATCAACAGTTTTTCTGTTTGTAGGCATTTCGCAACTGAAGCACGAGAATGGAGTAGTGATATTGGTACACATAGTGCCCTCCGCCCCATGTACCAAAGGTGGCTTGCGGAGTGTAGGGGGAAAAAGTTGAAAGGAAAAGACCGGCATCCACCCTCACAGCGACAACGCTGGAGCGCAGCGGCTTTCTCTGAAAAGTTCTGGAAGTTGCGAGGCGCCGTGCGGAAGTGAAAATAAACAGCTTGAGCGGTGAACCGACAGTACCATATTTCAAAGTTCTGGTGGGCGCGTTTTGAATGGACAGTCTCGAGCCCGTGGTTGTTGACATGGTCGCGGTTTGTAATGCGCCAAACGCCTTCTGTCTGAAAATGCGCATCACTTGTTACTGTAACCTCAAATTATTAGCGACTTTAATGTTTTGAGTGAATGAAGAGAGTATCAAGAGGTTTCTGAAGTTTTCTTATATTTTTTTGTTTTAAAATGACATAGATATGTGACACCTAATGTTCAAGGGAAGCTGTGTCCTGTAAAGTCAGCGAGTCTGCAACGCCCAGCCGATTGCTGAATCGCGGCGTGCGGCAAAGATGACAACTGCAGAGCAGCTGGCCACTAGAGACCTTTGCGGCGACCGCTAAGAAGAAATACCTATTGTTAAAGAGAGAATTATCGTGACATGTTTGTTCGCAGAGAATGGTTCTTGGCTTGCCCTGTTAGTATTTGAGTTGCGTATCCGAGTATTGTTCGAGTAGTGAGCCTCGAGAGAGATTAACTCAACAGAGTGATGAGATCCACCCACATGTACGATACCTGAATTAGCCTACAATGGAGATAGAACTCAAGTGTCTTCAAAATAGTTCTGAGTCGTTTAGAAAGATATTTTCAGACGATTATCGGCTTGTGTAGAACGTAATTATGTCGCCGATTTTGGTAGAGAGTAGATAAGCCAGGGATAGGAAAAGCCCCGATTTATTGAAGTGTCGGATTAGCTTTCCCTTTTGTGATTGATGGTGCGTTGTGCTGCTTAATAACCTCGTGTTTGCAGGCGAACCGTGTTTCAAACAGAGATTTCGCGCGTTGTCTTTTAGTTATTTTTTTGGATGAGGACAGAAGCACGCACAAACGTACAGCAGCGTTGCATTGCATTATTGAAAATGACTGTTGTTGTTGTTGTGTTGTTGTTGTGGTCTTCAGTCCTGAGACTGGTTTGATGCAGCTCTCCATGCTACTCTATCCTGTGCAAGCTTCTTCATCTCTCAGTACCTACTGCAACCTACATCCTTCTGAATCTGCATAGTGTATTCATCTCTTGGTCTCCCTCTACGATTTTTACCCTCCACGCTGCCCTCCAATACGAAATTGGTGATCCCTTGATGCCTCAGAACACGTCCTACCAACCGATCCCTTCTTCTAGTCAAGTTGTGCCACAAACTTCTCTTCTCCCCAATCCTATTCAGTACCTCCTCATTAGTTATGTGATCTAGCCATCTAATCTTCAGCATTCTTCTGTAGCACCACATTTCGAAAGCTTCTATTCTCTTCTTATCCAAACTATTTATCGTCTATGTTTCACTTCCATACATGGCTACACTCCATACAAATACTTTCAGAAACGACTTCCTGACACTTAAATCTGAACTCGATGTTAACAAATTTCTCTTCTTCAGAAAGGTTTTCCTTGCCATTGCCAGTCTACGTTTTATATCCTCTCTACTTCGACCATCATCAGTTATTTTGCTCCCCAAATAGCATAACTCCTTCACTACTTTAAGTGTCTCATTTCCTAATCTAATTCCCTCAGCATCACCCGACTTAATTCGACTACATTCCATTATCCTCGTTTTGCTTTTGTTGATGTTCATCTTATATCCTCTCTTCAAGACACTGTCCATTCCGTTCAACTGCTCTTCCTAGTCCTTTGCTGTCTCTGACAGAATTACAATGTATCGGCAAACCTCAAAGTTTTTATTTCTTCTCCATGGATTTTAATACCTACTCCGAATTTTTCTTTTGTTTCCTTCACTGCTTGCTCAATATACAGTTTGAATAACATCGGGGAGAGGCTACAACACTGTCTCACTTTCTTCCCAACCACTGCTTCCCTTTCATGTCCCTCGACTCTTTATAACTGCCATCTGGTTTCTGTACAAATTGTAAATAGCCTTTCGCTCCCTGTATTTTACCCCTGCCACCTCCAGAATTTGAAAGAGAGTATTCCAGTCAAATTGAAGTTTATATACTTGAAAAGTGGCGGTGACACTCAGGTTTTTTATTTTTTTTATTACATTTCCACTTTAGGGAGTTATGAATTGAGAACCAGCATTCGTAAATGGGGTGTGGATCATAAGGACACACCGAAATCACAATAGTAATCCGTTTTAGTTGCCACACACTTCTTTATCCAGCCATGAAGCATTATCAAATCACAATCACAATAATAAAGGTTATTGCCTTACAAAGCCAGTTCACTAGGATAAATGACGAACAAATTTCTTTAACTAGAACAAGACCCATAAAAACTTGAAAATTGAGTATAACTAGTTTAACTAACTCAGATAAACTTCATTACTTAGATGGAACTAATATCCATACGATTCCTATCAGAACTCTACTTCCAGTCAGCTAAAGAATACATTAAGTGCCAGAACACAGATCTTGTAAGATTAGGCTAGCCAACTTTCCTAAAGAAAACTCTATTCCTAAAAGCGTTATTACAATAAGAAACACTTTCACGACTAAGGAGGTGCTTTAAATTGACCAAACAAATTTTCCAGTTTATTTAACTAAGTTGATTAATCAACAATATTGTTAAAATTATTACTAGTAGAACATGACCATATGACAACGGCCCCTAAAATGAGTCCGCTTCAATACTGCGTGTGGATTAGTGATAGACGCGAGCACACCAAACGATTTTAATCAATACAAGACATCCACGAGAGAGCAAATGAATTAGAAATGTATTGAACTTTGCACTGCAATTAAACTTCAGACACCACAACTCTTCACAGGAAGGCTGGAATCACAAGTCAGTAACAACATAACCCGAGATGTAAAGGGGGGAGGGGGCAGGGCCTTAATTATCACTCTGCCACCGTGGTACTCTGCTCCCAGTTTGCTTGCGTGACCACTGCCAATTAACTGCAACACAAAACACATTAGCGGCGGACAATATTCTGAGGCATGTGATACACAATCTTGTCTAGAGAACAGGTGATCAATACTTTGAATGAAATCAGCCTCTGTGGCTGCCTTGGCCAGTCACAGCCCTTAAAATTTGATTAAACAATTCGCAAAAGGACCACTAAAATAATGTCCTAAAGTTAAAATGACAAGAATTATCTCGGTACACATCTAAACGCCAAACTACAACAATGAACTACAAGGTAAAATGGAAGAAATATCTCGGCATGGCTTGGAACGCCCGACACCGACTTACACACTACTCGTTGCACTTCTATTTAGCCATGCTTCATATCGGTTTGTTGGACGTAGCCACACGTCCTTAACTGCCGTCAAGTATGAAGTCCGTCACCGAGTTGCGTGATGAACAACTAGAACAATTCCAAATAGTTTTTAGTAAACTGGCATGTTCAGTTAAGATGCACGCAACCCACCGAAGCGACTAGACGACTCCAATTCATTCGGCCTGTGTAGCTTGTATCAAACTCGAAGGCACTTGTACTTCCAACCTCTAGGAAAACCAAGTCACCATGGGCAATAGATCGGCGTTGCACGATTCAACACGCCGTAGCGGCTGGCCACGCTCCTTCGTCGTACCGACTCGGCCTCTCCGCGTGATGCCTACGTACACAGTCCCACGTCACTGCACCTCACACAGCGGATCCCCACACAAAGAGTCGCAGCAGAACGGACGGGCTGCAGTTAAATGCCTGCCGCCAAAGATATGAAGAAGAGCAATCAACATCGGAGTCGACTCAGAGATGAAAATGAGAATAGATGGCAAGTGGCGCCAGAAACGCACCAGCTCAGCAAAGTAAAACGCTGACTTGTACCTGTAAACTAATTAACAGAAGGAAATATAGAAATAACTGTTTTAAACTGAAGAAATCAGTACTCCACTTGTCCTTCATGCATTAACTATTACAAGAAAAGTATTCAAAAGTTTATTTCAAAAATGGTTCAAATGGATCTGAGCACTATGGGACTCAACTTCTGAGGTCATTAGTGCCCTATAACTTAGAACTAGTTAAACCTAACTAACCTAAGGACATCACACACATCCATGCCCGAGGCAGGATTCGAACCTGCGACCGTTGTGGTCTCGCGGTTCTGGACTGCAGCGCTTAGAACCGCACGGCCACTTCAACGCAGACTAATATCACAAATATACCTTTTCGTATCAAAGTAAATTCAAAGGTCAATAAAAGTAAAGTTCAAATAAATGAAAATCCTAAAGAGAAGGAATAGTATTTTTCAGTTAGTAACTTGCAACGAAAAGAAAGGTAATTTATCTTCATTTAGAAAAGGAAAGCAAGTCTACGTTTTATTTTTTTTATTTTTTTGTCGTGTGACTAGGGCCTCCCGTCGAGTAGACCGTTCGCCTGGTGCAAGTCTTTCGGTTTGACGCCACTTCGGCGACTTGCGCGTCGATGAGGTATGAAGTGATGATGATTAGGACAACACAACACCAAGTCCCTGAGCTGAGAAAATCTCCGACCGAGTCGGGAATCGAACTCGGTCCCTTTGGATTAGCATTCCGTCGCGTTGACCACTCAGCTACCGAGGACGGACTACGTTTTATTGAAAAGTGATTAATAAATGAAGTTATTCTATTTCATTGTGAAAAGTTGAGGAGGCGCTGTTGGTAGCCCCTTTGTTCGTCTGGGAGGTCAGCTGCCCTCAACAGTTGCACGCCTATTCCGCCGTACACATCACTGCAGCCGTCGTTCAGCCCTGTCATCTATGCACAGTAGTGCACCACGGTTGCCTCTACGCCGGTTGTGGAGAGCGCTATTTGGCAGTAAGGAAAAGAAACGAAAATAAAAGGGAAAATAAAGAACAGCTCGTCTCCCCTGTGTTAGTATTCTCTGAACAAGCCCTAGCCAGTATTCTGCTGACAGTGTTGTGGATCAAAATACTTCTCTTTCCAGGCTTAATGCGATAATGACAACCTTCATTACCTTACTGGGTCGACAGTTTAATGGAATCTTATCTCGAGCCTGGAGTTGCTCCTCAGCGGAGAATGGTGTATAGATTCGTTCCATTCCACGATGAGAGCTAAGATAATTAACTTCATGATGAATGCTACAAAACTGCTCTCGGGAAAAAGAACTGCTTGAGCATAATCCAGCCAGTGTGCTACAAAAGTAATTACGATACATTTACTCTTTTTTCGTAAGCGTGGCTGTAATGAGGTGCAACAAATTATCCTTTTGAACTAAGAAGAGCTACAACCTAACTCATAATTGATGACAAGTTGCAAAAAATCCATAGCTATTGCTTACAACAGGAGACCAGAACTTTGGCAGAACGCCTTTTTAAATATGTTACATTTTTCGTCAATCTGGTCGTGAATATACAGGGTGTTACAAAAAGGTACGGCCAAACTTTCAGGAAACATTCCTCACACACAAATAAAGAAAAGATGTTATATGGACATGTGTCCGGACACGCTTAATTTCCATGTTAGAGCTCATTTTAGCTTCATCAGTATGTACTGTACTTCCTCGATTCACCGCCAGTTGGCCCAATTGAAGGAAGGCAATGTTGACTTTGGTGCTTGTGTTGACATGCGACTCATTGCTCTACAGTACTAGCATCAAGCACATCAGTACGTAGCATCAACAGGTTAGTGTTCATCACGAACGTGGTTTTGCAGTCAGTACAATGTTTACAAATGCGGAGTTGGCAGATGCTCATTTGATGTATGGATTAGCACGGGGCAATAGCCGTGGCGCGGTACGTTTGTACCGAGACAGATTTCCAGAACGAAGGTGTCCCGACAGGAAGACGTTCGAAGCAATCGATCGGCGTCTTAGGGAGCACGGAACATTCCAGCCTATAACTCGCGACTGGGGAAGACCTAGAACGACGAGGACACCTGCAATGGACGAGGCAATTCTTCGTGCAGTTGACGATAACCCTAATGTCAGCGTCATAGAAGTTGCTGCTGTACAAGGTAACGTTGACCACGTCACTGTTTGGAGAATGCTACGGGAGAACCAGTTGTTTCCGTACCACGCGCAGCGTGTGCAGGCACTATCAGCAGCTGATTGGCCTCCACGGGTACACTTCTGCGAATGGTTCATCCAACAATGTGTCAATCCTCATTTCAGTGCAAATATTCTCTTTACGGATGAGGCTTCATTCCAACGTGATCAAATTGTAAATTTTCGCAATCAACATGTGTGGGCTGACGAGAGTCCGCACGCAGTTGTGCAATCACGTCATCAACACAGATTTTCTGTGAACGTTTGGGCAGGCATTGTTGGTGATGTCTTGATTGGGCCCCATGTTCTTCCACCTACGCTCGATGGAGCACGTTATCATGATTTCATACGGGATACACTACCTGTGCTGCTAGAACATGTGCCTTTACAAGTACGACACAACATGTGTTTCATGCACGATGGAGCTCCTGCTCATTTCAGTCGAAGTGTTCGTACGCTTCTCAACAACAGATTCGGTGACCGATGGATTGGTACAAGCGGACCAATTCCATGGCCTCCACGCTCTCCTGACCTCAACCCTCTTGACTTTCATTTATGGGGGCATTTGAAAGCTCTTGTCTACGCAACCCCGGTACCAAATGTAGAGACTATTCGTGCTCGTATTGTGGACGGCTGTGATACAATACGCCATTCTCCAGGGCTGCATCAGCGCATCAGGGATTCCATGCGACGGAGGGTGGATGTATGTATCCTCGCTAACGGAGGACATTTTGAACATTTCCTGTAACAAAATGTTTGAAGTCACGCTGGTACTTTCTGTTGCTGTGTGTTTCCATTCCATGATTAATGTGATTTGAAGAGAAGTAATAAAATGAGCTCTAACATGGAAAGTAAGCGTTTCCGGACACATGTCCACATAACGTATTTCCTTTCTTTGTGTGTGAGGAATGTTTCCTGAAAGTTTGGCCGTACCTTTTTGTAACACCCTGTATACGATTTACATCTTTGTGACTCAAACGCCAAAGTTTTATTTTGCCTTTCTCTGGCTTTTTTTATATAAATGCCTAATTGATAATATAAATTTCTGCCTTTAAGATTATTGTTTATTCCTTGATTATTAATAACAAGACTGAGTGTCCCCGTAAATAGAAATAACAGTAGGTAAGGGTTTTAATTATCACCTGTATTTACTTCCTATCGTATCACAATTTCTTCAAAATAAACGATAAATACCGGAAGTAAAAAGTTGTTTCGTTAATGTTCTAAATTTACCTTTCTTTCAGTTTTTTTTGCGACGTTACTGTGCATCCAAAAATTCACTGTTCTTTTACGCGGTAATGTTAAATTAACACTTCCAGATCCAACGTACTTTTCTACCGACGGTACAATTCTTCTGCGTCAAAATATGTGAGCAGACAATGAACTACGAAAATAAATATTTCATTTTTCAACGTATGAGTACAAGCAAACACAAAAACACTTTTTTCAAGGATAATGAGATTTATCTGCTTTCAACGGCAATTGGAACATCGATTTGAAAATCACATTTTGCATTCGAGTTATATAAACCTTTTATTGATGCCGGACTTCCTTCGTGGAAACTACAGACTCTGCATTAAGAAATACACAGACGAATCTGCGTCCATTGAGCCAAGTTTGTGGAAACGTTACTTAAACGAACGTTACAAGGAAGTAATGCAAATCAATAAAGATGAAATAAAAAATAAAAAAATCTGGTTTCCAATCAGCTGCAGTTCAACGGGTTGTTGATTGTCAAAGTCATTGTTGGACCATCAGATCCTTTAGAAGGTGAATCAACAAAAACATTTCTGCTTACAACAGATTGTCTCGAAACGGTTAACAACTCAATTGTCGCACAGTTACTTACAGTTACTGTGAAATAAATAAATTCATTACGACAATGTGCTACTTTTCATGTCAGACATTGCACTATTCATGAATACGGCTTGGACGACTTTAAAACTGCTATTTCCAAACCTGCTCCACGTGACACGTACAGCACATAATTTTCGCAGACTCACAGAAGAGAAATGAAGCTTGTGCCACTGTCATTACCTCCCTTTCCTGTCCCAGTCGCGTATGGTTCGCGGGAAGAACGACTGCCGGAAAGCCTCCGTGCGCGCTCGAATCTCTCTAATTTTACATTCGTGATCTCCTCGGGAGGTATAAGTAGGGGGAAGCAATGTATTCGATACCTCATCCAGAAACGCACGCTCTCGAAACCTGGCGAGCAAGCTACACCGCGATGCAGAGCGCCTCTCTTGCAGAGTCTGCCACTTGTGCTTGCTAAACATCTCCGTAACGCTATCGCGCTTACCAAATAACCCTACGCCGAAACGCGCCGCTCTTCTTTGGATCTTCTCTATCTCCTCTGCCAACCCAACCTGGTACGGATCCCACACTGATGAGCAATACTCAAGTATAGGTCGAACGACTGTTTTGTAAGCCACCTCCTTTGTTGATGGACTACATTTTCTAAGGACTCTCCCACTGAATCTCAACCTGGCACCCGCCTTACCAACAAATAATTTTATATGATTATTCCGCTTCAAATAGTTCCGCACGCATACTCCCAGATGTTTTAAAGAAGTAACTGCTACCAGTGTTTGTTCTGCTATCATGTTGTTGTTGTGGTCCTCAGTCCGAAGACTGGTTTGATGCAGTTCTCCATGCTACTCTGTCCTGTGCAAGCCTCTTCATCTCCCAGTACCTACTGCAACCTACATCCTTCTGAATCTGTTTAGCGTATTCATCTCTTGGTCTCCCTCTTCGGTTTTTACCCTCCGCGCTGCCCTCCAGTACTAAATTGGTGATCCCTTGATGTCTCAGAATATGTCCTACCAACCGATCTGTTGTGCCACAAATTTCTCTTCTCCCCAATTCAATTCAATACCTCCTCATTAGTTATGTGATCTACCCATCTAATCTTCAGCATTCTTCTGTAGCACCACATTTCGAAAGCTTCTATTCTCTTTTTGTCTGACAAATTTCTCTTCTCCCCAATTCTATTCAATACCTCCTCATTTGTTATGTGATCTACCCATATAATCTTCAGCATTCTTCTGTAGTACCACATTTCGAAAGCTTCTATTCTCTTTTTGTCTGAACTATTTATTGTCCACGTTTCACTTCCATACATGACTACACTCCATACAAATACTTTCAGAAATGACTTCCTGACACTTAAATCTATACTCGATGTTAACAAATTTTACTTCTTCAGAAACGCTTTTCTCACCATTGCCAGTCTACATTTTATATCCTCTCTACTTCGATCATCATCAGTTATTTTGCTCCCCAAATAGCAAAACTCATTTACTACTTTAAGCGTCTCATTTCCTAATCTAATTCCCGCAGCATCACCCGATTTAATTCGACTGCTATCATATAATGATACAATAAAGGATCCTTCTGTCTATTTATTCGCAATACATTACATTTGTCTATGTTAAGGGTCAGTTGCCACTCCCTGCACCAAGTGCCTATCCGCTGCAGATCTTCCTGTATTTCGCTACAATTTTCTAATGCAGCAACTTCTCTGTATACTACAGCATCATCCGCGAAAAGCCGCATGGAACTTCCGACACTATCTACTAAGTCATTTATATATATTGTGAAAAGCAATGGTTCCATAACACTTCCCTGTGGCACGCCAGAGGTTACTTCTACGTCTGTAGACATCACTCCATTGAGAACAACATGCTGTATTCTGTTTGCTAAAAACTTTTCAATCCAGCCACACAGCTGGTCTGATATTCCGTAGGCTCTTACGTTGTTTATCAGGCGATAGTGCGGAACTGTGTCGAACGCCTTCCGGAAGTCAAGGTAAATTGCAACTACCTGGGAGCCTGTATCTAATATTTTCTGGGTCTCATGAACAAATAAAGCGAGTTGGGTCTCACACGATCGCTGTTTCCGGAATCCATGTTGATTCCTACAGAGTAGCTTCTGGGTTTCCAGAAATGACATGATACGCGAACAAAAAACATGTTCTAAAATTCAAAAACAGATCGATGTCAGAGACATGGGCCTAAAGTTTTGCGCATCTGCTCGACGAGCCTTCTTGAAAACTGGAACTACCTGTGCTCTTTTCCAATCATTTAGAACCTTCTGTTCCTCTAGAGACTTGCGGTACGCCGGCCAGGGTGGCCAAGCGGCTAAAGGCGCTACAGTCTGGAACCGAGTGACCGCTGCGGTCGCAGGTTCGAATCCTGCGCCGGGCATGGATGTGTGTGATGTCCTTAGGTTAGTTAGGTTTAAGTAGTTCTAAGTTCTAGGGGACTGATGGCCTTAGAAGTTAAGTCCCATAGTGCTCAGAGCCATTTGAACCATTTGAACTTGCGGTACACGGCTGTTAGAAGGGGGGCAAGTTCTTTCGCGTAATCTGTGTAGAATCGAATTGATATCCCGTCAGGTCCAGGGTACTTTCCTCTGTTGAGTGATTTCAGTTGCTTTTCTATTCCTTGGACACTTATTTCGATGTCAGCCATTTTTTCGTTCGAGTGAGGATTTAGAGAAGGAACTGCAGTGCGGTCTTCCTCTGTGAAACAGCTTTGGAAAAAGTTCTTTAGTATTTCAGCTTTACGCATGTCATCCTCGGTTTCAATGCCATTGTCATCCCAGAGCGTCTGGATATGCTGTTTCGATCCACTAACTGATTTAACGTAAGGCCAGAACTTCCTAGGATTTTCTGTCAAGTCGGTACATAGAATTTTACTTTCGAATTCACTGAACGCTTCAGCAAAGCCCTCCTTACGCTAACTTTGACATCGTTTAGCTTCTGTTTGTCTGAGAGGTTTTGGCTGCGTTTAAATTTGCAGTGAAGCTCTCTTTGCTTTCGCAGTAGTTTCCTAACTTTGTTGTTGAACCACGGTGGGTCTTTCCCGTCCCTCACAGTTTTACTCGCACGTGCCTGTCTAAAACTCATTTTACGATTGCCTTGAACTTTTTCCATAAACATTCAACATTGTCCGTGTCGGAACAGAAATTTTCGTTTTGATCTGTTAGGTAGTCTGAAATCTGCCTCCTATTACTCTTGCTAAACAGATAAACCTTCCTCCCTTTTTTATATTCCTTTTTACTTCTATATTCAGGGATGCTGCAACGTAATAGGTCGGTTGTTGAGTATAACCCCCACCCATAATAATTGACAGGAACTATCCACTTCTATTTCACTACAGGACAAACTGCTACTAACAGCGATAAACACGCCACAACCTGTTGCATGCAATCTATCCTTTCTAAACACCGTCTGCGCCTTTGTAAAATTTCGGCAGAATTTATCTCTGGCTTCAGCCAGCTCTCCGTACCTATAAAGATTTCAACTTCGGCGCTTTATATCAGCGCTTGAAGTTCCGGTACTTTATCAACGCAGCTTCGACAGGTTTACAATTACAATACAGACTGCTGCTTGGTCCCCGCATGTCCTGACTTTGCCCCGCACCCTTTGAGGCTGTTGCCCTTTCTGTACTTGCCCGAGGCCATCTAACCTAAAAAAAAAAAACGCACAGTCCACGCCACACAACCCCTGCTATCCGTGTAGCCGTCTGCTGTGTGTAGTGGACTCCTGACCTATCCAGCGAAACCCGAAACCCCACCACCCTATGGCGCAAGTCGAGGAATCTGCAGCCCACACGATCGCAGAACCGCCTCAGCCTCTGATTCAGACCCTCCACTCGGCTCTGTACCAAAGGTCCGCAGTCAGTCCTGTCGACGATGCTGCAGATGGTGAGCTCTGCTTTCATCCCGCTAGCGAGACTGGCAGTCTTTAGCAAATCAGAAGAAGCATCTTCAATCGCAGCAACAAAGAAACTTCTCAAATCTTCACAAGTGAGAAATGACTTACCTTTCAATTCTATTGAGTTCGGTTCCCTGCCACAATGGTCTGTCAGCTTCAAGAAATGGGGAAGCACCTGACAAACTCCGTGAAAATTGAGGATGATACAGCGCAAAAATTGGAGAGCGTGCCAGGGAAATGGGATTCATTAGTTCGGGAAAAGTGCACAATAGTATTTCAGGAAAATCCTGATCTTAACATTTCAAAAATTCTACAAGGTGACAATTCTACTATAGTAGAAATCGATCGTGCAAAAGTCTAGTGGTTTAGATTGGTTCCAGTTACTTTGTAGATGTTGAGGGATCATTTTCTCAGATGAAAAACGTGTTATCTGATAGGCGACTCAACATGACCAGAAAGTTTTAAAAAGACATTTGGTAGTCATGTGCAAACAATAAGCCGATAAGACAATATAATGAATTGGATTGGCTGTGAATAAATACAAGTATTTTTACTTTAATGTTAGGTATAATTGGCACTTTATTTAAAACTTTAAAGTTACTTTAGAAATATAATACAACATGATGTTAACATAAATATCTGACTGTGTGAATGTGCAGGTAGTGTAATCTAGTAAATAATAGGCATAACGGAAGATTTCTCTACAATCCATATTGCTACTATAATACATTATTGACTGCATATTTTCATTATTTGTGATATCTAAACTTCCGAACATTTAAGAATGTTACCGACCTCACTACCTAATCACAGCTGATATTCGTGGTGGAAACGTACATTTTAGGAATTTTGCAATGATGAAGTTATCAGCAAGTTGCCATGAAATGTAGTTTAAACGTGACATATCCTTCATTCATCAGTGACATCGAGGGACCCCACAGTTTGTTATTTCTCTTCAATTTGTAGAAGCCTCGCAAAATCCAGTGCCCAAATAAATAAATGGAAGGCAAATATCAACCTTGAAACACAAAGACTAACAAAACTACTGGATCAAATTTGAAACGCACAGAGTTAACAAAACCATTACATTTCTTGCATGAAGTGAACAGACAGTTTTATCTGAACCTCAAGCTAGATAATGTGCTTAATGAGAATGATAACAGGGAGGACCTTGTACTGTTGTGACATGTCATAGTTCTGTGTTTGGTGTATTTAGTATGTGTTCTTTATGTTCTCAGTTTAGTTTCACATTAATTACAAATTACACAAGTCAAAGAAGACACTATAACCACCAGCTCATGTGTTTCAGAGTACATAGTTACATTTTTCACGATGGAGGTCAAAGAGAAGCCGTCCGAAATAATTAGAAGTGAAATGTATGTGCAGATGAATGCGTGAAGACATATAATTGTTCCACATCCCTATATGCAGTAGTTTATGGCTATGTTTCCAATACTCGAAACGTAGGAGGACTTTTTTCGCTGCAGTTGTATAACGCGACTAAGGAATCTGAAGACAGCAAGTATGTGCCAAAACAGGTGATCGAGAATAATTCAAAGTTAGGGTGGATGACTGTCGTTAAAAGCATTAGCAACAGACTGTACTTTTAGTACAACTGGAATATGATATGGACTGGATATTAAAACGTTCAGCGGACGGAAGTGATGCTCGTTCAACGTGATGGATAATAATACCCTCCAATTACACCAAGCTCTAACATATACCTTCCTTATAGTTTTACTTCAAATAGTCAACACATTTTGTTGCTTGTTGATTGTCATTATTTCTTTTTAATTACTTTTCTATGCTGGTAGAGCAGTAAACGACGTGACTCATTACTGCAAACAGTGTGACAGTATTGTATCACACCAGGCACACAGTTCGCACTTCCAACTGGAAAAAAAAGAATGCGACCCGCTATTATCCATTCATTTAACTGGAACTCACGCAGTAGAGATAAAAAGGAGAATGGGAGACGCCAAAAATAGAAAAGTGAGACGTACATGCGCTCTGCTCCCCGCCCCCGCCCTACCAAATACCACCTCTCTCTCTCTCTCTCTCTCTCTCTCTCTCTCTCTGTCACACACACACACACACACACACACGTCGCCCTAATTGATCAGTAAGCTGTGGGGCTGGGCGCACTACGCCGGCGAATTTAAAACGCGCTTATCGGAAAAACACTCATCGCTCTAATTCGTCGCTCACCGCAGCCAGATGGCAGGACAGTCGCGGGCGACAATTTTCCACGGATATATGCGAATATACCCCACTCCATCGCGCTCTGCCCCTCTACTTGCACACGCTTACCCTTTTTTTCGCATCGCACGCTAGCCCCGACTCATTTTTTTTCGCTTCCTCTTTTGAGCAGCAGCTTCAACATAATCAGTGAATCACGGCCTTTGCCGGTCGCTGATCGACGATTAGCGCCGACAAGCCTGCCGCTATCCTGCGAGTTCCTCCCCCCCTACCCCCCACCCCTCCCACCCCGCCAACTCCATCCCTCTTCCCGCTGTTAAACTGTAATTTATTTTCAATCGCCGCAGGCCGTTCTGGCCGAAGTCACGAATTGCGATATAAACTGCCGGTTGTGTGGCGGAGCGGAAAAGGGGGGGAGGAAAAAAAAACTTATGAGGCCAGAATTGCAGCCCTGTCCTCTCGGCGAGACTGTTTCCGACAGCAGCGGACGTGTGTATGTGTTTGCAGCTTCCTTGCAGCTGGCGCTGCGCCATTGTTCCGCGATACTGCCAAAGAAAAAAAAATCACGTCTGTACTGCTACGGGAAGCTCTGCTTCAATACATTTGCATCTTTTTCTCATTGTTTACATTAGTAAACTTGTTAATTAATTTTTAACAGTGAAATTGAGCTATAAAGAGGTTGTGATACTTAAGTTTCTCTCAATGTATGTTATAACATACATGATGCTGGTTGTGGATGACCAAACAGCATAATATTTAGGTAATCGATCTTGTCACTATCATCAGGTGCAGTGATGAACCAACAGTCTTGTGACTCTGGGGTCGCTTTTATTCTGAAAGTTAATGTCGCAAAATTTTCACCTGGGCATCACAAATTATTTCAAGTGTAGCATAGCTAGCAAGGTTAAATTAAATTTTTCTTGATACTTTTGTTCTTGCTGTCATACTGTGACATACCTGTGTAATGTAAAGTAGAAGCGTTTATGATCTTGTAAATAAGTGATACCAAAGATGAATAACGTTTATCAAACATATTTGAATAGTTGTATCTATGTGTAACAAGAAACCATTATAGTTCTTTTTATATTTATTTTTTTAAACTGCAGAAATCTTCTGATGGAAGAGGATCCTTGCGTTTCACTTACTTTTGTCTTCGCCTCTGGATATGAACGTATTCAGTACATAGCCAATCTTGTAATGTGATATATTCTGGATACTAGCTAATTATACCCATAAAAAGGAGTTTGCAGTAGTTGTAGTCCTCTATAGATTTCTCATATGTATTTTCATGGCATGTATTTTCTGTTCCGGTGATGTTTCAAGAAGAGTACCGTACATTGTTCGAAAGCCAACAGACTCATCACACGTCGTCTCCTGCTGTTTAAGGATTTTCGTTTCAAATAGAACCTGCATTCTTTTTAAGAAGTTCGAATCAGTTTTACTACCACTGTTTAAGGTGGAAACTAAGTTCATGCTTTTACAATAAATCTGCTTATCGAACAACGGTACGTTTATCATCACCCACGGGCTGATACTCTCATCAATCAATAAGCAATAATCACTTCACGGTCTTTTTAGGAAGTTAAATTAGTGCTGAACGTGGTAATTAAGATTTTCGAGCGTTTGGATTTAAATTCAATACGTCATACACGCAGAAGGGCCGCAACACGACATCGTATGGACTCGAGTAATGCCTGGAGTGGTGCTGGAGGAAACTGACACCGTCATTCCTGCAGAGCTATCCATCAATTCGTAAGCGTTCGACATGTGGGGAGGGGGGGGGGAGAGGAGGGGGGGAGGGGGGAGGAGGGCGGAGGGGGGAGGGGGGGAGAGGAGGGGAGTGATCCCTTCTGAACAGCACATTGCAAGGCATCCCAGATATGCTCAATTATGTTCATGTCTGAGGAGTTAGGTGGCCAGCGGAAGTGTTTAAACTAAGATGAGTGTTCCTAGCACCACTCTGCAGCAATTCTGGATGTGTTGGGTGTCGCATTGTCCTGCTGGAACTGCCCAAGTCCGTCGGAATGCACAATGGACATGATTTGATGGAGGTGATCAGACAGGATGCTTATGTACAGTTGTGCTCAAAAGTATCCGAACGACCTGAATTACATTTCGCCTGATTCGCATGCAACGCACATAACGCAACTGTCTAGCAGGTCCTCTAATCACACCTTGGTACAGTCGTTTGACTATTGAAAATGGCTCCAACAAGTCACCACTAGAAAACTCGGCTCTGTATCGCAATAACTCAAGATGTAAAGTAATACCACGATACTACAAATATCAGGGAACACCTTATCACAGATAAGACTGTTCTTAAGGCTTGTAAGCTCACATTTATTGCAATAAATGACATACCTGAAATGTTACCACACTCATTATTACGTCAGATAGGTAACGCACGTAGTAAGTTCGTCGTATTCATGATTTCCTCTTCAAAGTAACATATCGTACTTGTTATTTAACACAAAATGGCATTAAAAATTTAAGTTATTCACGAGCAGCTAGTTGAGAATATATATGAACTTCAAATGACACGACGAACCTTCTCGTTCTGCATTTGGATTCAAACCCAGGTCATGCAGACTAAGATTTCGTGACTGACGGAAACTAACAGTCATTCCTGACTAGACATACAGAGAGTGATATACCTCGATTTTAGACAGTATCAGTTAGCAAATATCAACTTTAAATTACATGACGTAAACATTTTTAACGGACGCGAATTCCTACCCTGCATCTATTGTCCCTGTTAACGAACTACGAGAGATGTTAAATATTGGTTCTTCACAAGTAACTTACTTGAAATACCGTGATTTAAGCTTAGTGTTGGACAGGGATTCGTACCCAGAACCGAATCGGATTGTTTTCGAAGCACAATCAACTGTTACATATCGGAGTTTCTCGGCAGTAGCTAGATGTTTTAACTGAAATGACGAGGCGAAACATTAATTTTTTCCTTCCCAGGACTCCAACCTGGAACCTATCGCTGTTATTTATTACAGAAAACGAACGTTAAATATGGGCTTGTTACATCAGCAGCGACATGTGAGCATGTTTGTACTAGAATTAATATGACGAAGAGTTCAATGCTGATTGGGAATCGAACCCCACACATACCGTTGTTGACTATACACAAAGAGACGTCAGCTACAGAATTTTTCTCCACCAGCAGCTCGGAATAACATCCTTGAACTTAGAGTGATCTCTCAAATAGTTCTGTGTCTCACTGGGAGTTGAAAACGTCAGATATCGATAGTGTTGACAACTTCGCTCTCCAAAATTCCAGGACATGTTCAGATTTGCTTGGACATATACAGGATTTGACGGTCTACGCACGGAAACATTTGAAAACGTAAAAAACATATGTTTTGACAGAGCACAGGGAAAACTGCGACTGTGAAACTGTTGGACTCATTTGTTGCAGTTTATGTGACAAACTCTTATGTTTTCATCACTTTTTTGGGAGTGATTATCACATCCACAAGAAAACCTAAATCGGGCAAGGTAGTAGAATCTTTTTACCCATTCGCCAACTGTGCAAGTTTGGTGGATCGACAACATATTCCTGTCATGTGACGCACATGCCGTCACCAGTGTCGTTAAGAATATATCAGACGTGTTTTCCTGTGGAGGAATCGGTTGACCTATGACCTTGCGATCAAATGTTTTCGGTTCCTATTGGAGAGGCACGTCCTTTCGTCCACAAATCGCACGGTTTTGCGGTGCGGTCGCAAAACACAGACACTAAACTTATTACAGTGAATAGAGACGTCAGTGAATGAACGGACAGATCGTAACATTGCGAAAATAAAGAAATTAAACTTTTCACTCGAGGGAGGACTCGAACCAAGGACCTCTTTTTTTTGTTTTTTTTCTCTATCCACTTTTTTATCTATCCTTTTTCCCCCAGCAATCCAATTTTTATTTACCACTTTTATTTACTTTTTAACTTTTATTTATTTTTTATTTACTTATTTATTTTTTTTTGTATTTTTAGGATGGTCAGGGCGCGGCACACACCACACTAGCAGTGGGGTCTGTTCACGGCACTGCCAGTGCGTCGAGGCCCAAACCCCTCCCACCCCTTTTTCATGTTCCCTGTTGGGTCATATTGAGAGGCACCCACATGCCTTGCTCATACTGTGGCATCAAGCAGTCAGGCCTGCAAGATGAGTGGTCTGCCAAGCGAGTGGATTCATTCTTAATTTATCGAGTAACATGAACTCTCGTACTCACAATTAAGTCACTAATCAACCTCCTGTATGAATAATACGCAACGGATACGCACTCTGACTATCAGTAATTTACAGAACTCTGACCGTTCACTACGCACTGGCAATACCACATTTTCTTTCTTTTTTATTTAACGGCTTTTATCAACACGTGGCCATCGCACTGAATATGAGTGGCGCACACATTATAAATTCTGGATATCATGACAACATACAATTCCAAGGAAAAGTCCACCAATCTTTTTCTTTTCACTATGTTATTTATTCCGATAAATTCTCTAACCTAAACACACAAATTCTATAACCTACAACAATAACACATGAGAAATTCCGCCCAGTGGGCATGGCTTTACATTGGTTCAAAATGGTTCAAATGGCTCTGAGCACTATGGGACTCAACTGCTGAGGTCATTAGTCCCCTAGAACTTAGAACTAGTTAAACCTAACTAACCTAAGGACATCACAAACATCCATGCCCGAGGCAGGATTCGAACCTGCTACCGTAGCGGTCTTGCGGTTCCAGGCTGCAGCGCCTTTAACCGCACGGCCACTTCGGCCGGCTGTTACATTGGTGAATCTCTATATTATGGTCTCGTAATTATTTCACGTTACAGTGCACTTTCTGGATAGGATGGTGGATCTTTTATTATTTCTCACACTTCGACTCTCACAATCATCATCACGAAACTATCCTCCAGACCGAGCAGTACAGAAGGAACAAGCATAACACACTAATCTTTTGAAACTACCTTGCTACTCTCCTATGCAAACCACACATACCCAAATTACATGACATACACCACACTACGACATGGAATACAAAACAGAGATTAGTCACAACATTATCACTTTCAGCTTTCCCACTTCAATTAATATTTATCCCAGTTTCACACGACACTGCCCCACTTCGTAATTCTACTTTCCTACTATGAACTCTGGAGATATATGCACGTCTTCCTGTGCAATGCAAGCCAAGTGGCGTTGCTGGATAGACGGCCGACTCACCTTGCTTCTCTCTCAGAGTTTGAATCTAGCGTCACACGGAATCATATCACGCAAAGTAATATTAGGAACGTATTCATCACACATCCGAGTCCTCAACTGATACCATGGACGAGTACTTCTCTTTATCTTTTGTCTCATACACAGATTGAGACTCACACAGTACTCACCATGTGGAAGTACTCGTCTCTAATTTCAAGTCCTGCACACGCCATTTCTTAAATATTTCAACTTATGGTACACACGCTATTTCTTAAATATTTCAACTTATTGTACACATGCTAGTAATTCAGCTTAACTTAAGCACACGGAAGTATTTCTACTTATTGCTACACGTGGTTTCATTGTGACTGTTGGTCACTTCCAAAGATTACTACAATCCCATTAATATTACCTGCCTGGCATTTAATTTTCCCCACAAAAGTTCCTGAAATAGAGAAATTATTATTTCAAACTACTCTTAAATATTCCACGTGCATACCATGTCTCCACTCTTTCGTCATTACGGAGCACAACTAAAACAAGTCTTAACAGCACAAGATCCAGCGGCAGAGTGCTGAAACATGGCCGTTCTCTAGGTCATCTCCCATCTCTGTCGAGGTGGGGGAACTCCTTGCTACCGTATTGGTCAGCCACATTTCAGGCGCTCAAAGCTCAGGTAAATTTCATCTCTTTGGTCCCACCAAAGGTGGCCAAAGGATCGTCTCAAAGATGATCATATATTCACATTCACTATCTGCAGTTAGCAGACGACCATACATTCATTCATTTCACAGATCTCACCAAACTGGATGTAGGGATTTACTTTGTGGGAGTGCACATGTGATCAATTAAATAAATAAATTGTCATTCTTTCCCACACTGGTATCCAGCGTCGCTGTATTAATTGAAATTGAGTTATTTTACAAAAAAATGTGTTGTTCTGACAAAAATAATGATGTATGTTGTACCTATTTTCAATGTCGGGCAGTACTGTACCCTTTCAATATCACTAAGTGTACAGAAATCTTAACACAATATTTCCATTCTCCGATCTAAGAAAGACAAAGAAACCTCTTCTCTGAGTAGAAATTGAACAGATCGTAACTTTGCGAAAATATAGAAGGTAAACTTTTCACTCGAGGGAGGACTCGAACCAAGGACCTCTCGCTCCGCAGTTGCTCACTCTAGCCACGGGACCACGGCGCTCAGCAGTTCCAAGTGTCCTTGATGTTGTCTATCTTGCACATGGACTACTCAGTTTCTATAATTTGCTTATTTTTTCATAGTTCCACACAACTTCTTCCTGTTTTCTCGATTGATCTGTGTTCAGTTTTTCAAGGCCTGTCCACTGTGTCAATTTATAAATAAATCTGAGGGAGGTGCAATGGGGAGGTTCCCTTGTGAGCATAGAAGCCGTGACCGAATACGTAGCACGTAACTTCAAACACATTACACGAGTCATTATTCGTGTGAGACTGCAGCCGGTACGGGCTTCTCATTTGTGGTCTGTCTCTCTCTGTAATCATGCAGTGCGAGGAAGCCAGTGCAGTAAGACGTAAGATTGAAACCAACGTTTATACATTGAAGAGACGGGAAGGTCTAAAAAGCCAAGTATGGAGCACATTTTTGTTGGTTATAGACGAAAACAGTGCGTCTACTGGGTACGTATCGTGCATAAACTGCTCCACATTATTGTGTTTCCAATCGGGAACCACTCATTTAAAGAAACACAGTTGCAAGAAACCTCACAAAGATACAGCTCCTTCAGGGATGCAGGCAGTAATAAAAAACAGTATTACAGCAAACTGTGTTTCAGTGTGTGCGAAAGATATGAGACCTTTTAATGCTGTTTGCGGTGAAGGTTTCAGAGAACTGGGCCAAGCATTAATACATCTAGGTGCGCATTATGGAGAAGTTAGCGTGGCAGATGTCATGCCACATCCCTCTACTATAAGCAGACATGTCAAAGAACAAGCTGATGTAATACGAAACAGCATAATGCCTTCTGTTATTGCGGAAGTTATTAATAAAACATGTGCTGCGACAGTTGATATGTGGACTGATTCGCATAATCAGGTGCACTATTTGACGCGTACAACACATTACATGAACACAGATTGGTCTCTTGTGATCAATGTTTTATTTACAACAACATTCCCGGACGTTAGGAAGACGGGAGCAAATATTATAAAAGAGAGTGCTCTATGAATTTAGCTGTGTTACGCACCCGCTCTTGGAAACGTTACTTTTGTATTAAAAGAGAGAGAGAGACAGAGACAGAGATAAATACATTGTGTGTGTGTGTGTGTGTGTGTGTGTGTGTGTGTGTGTGAGAGAGAGAGAGAGAGAGAGATGCTTTGGATTTGTACAGTACAGTGCAGCGAGCCGGGGCGAGGCGAGGTGAGACATCGGCGGTGACCGGTCATGCTCGGTTATCCGCGTGTCTGGAATCCGGACATCAGACATGGGGCGAGTACGTGAGTACGTGACCGAGCCGAGTCGTGTGGGGCCGGACACTAGCGGCTCGGTCCCCCCGTCAACAGGCGAGCTGTGACCGGTCAAACATTGAGCGTTGCAGCGCTCTATTCTGAAGGTCTTTAGGTTGGCATCACGACTTAGTGCGCTCGCCAGCCGCTGGATGCCACCGTTCTCTTCGATTGTGGCAAGATTCAGCCTTATCACGTCGGGTGCGCGATGCCACGCAGTACGTACAGACCCCGAGGCAGCCACCTCGGCCGCACAGTAGTTGCCCAGCGTTGTCACATCGGTTCGCTCAGTCGAGTGCGCGATGCCACGCAGGCCGTGCAGTAGTTCCCCCGGCACCGGCCCCGTCGGCCGATCTACTCACGACGACCCTGACAACGGCAGACGGACAACGGCTTATGACGATCCAGGCAATGGGCACGGTATACGCAGGAATAGTTCGCACGGAGGATAACGCTTTAGGGAGGTCAGCCCTAACCCTTTAAGGCACAGGATGCGGTCGGGAACACGGCAGGTGCAATTAAGCAGAATAGCTGCACTAGAACCACACACTTCTGCTTCGGCCGTGCGGTTCTAGGCGCTGCAGTCTGGAACCGCGAGACCGCTACGGTCGCAGGTTCGAATCCTGCCTCGGGCATGGATGTGTGTGATGTCCTTAGGTTAGTTAGGTTTGACTAGTTCTAAGTTCTAGGGGACTAATGACCTCAGAAGTTGAGTCCCATAGTGCTCAGAGCCATTTGAACCATTTTTGAACTTCTGCTTCCCAGACAATGTAATAGCTGTCGTCGGCACCTGATCACCGTATCACCGCCGAGGACAGAAAAAGATGAACTTGCTAAAGGACTCGGGACCAGACGTGAAACAATTCTACGTATTATTGATAACAGAAAGGGCATCACACATAATGCAGCAGAATCGAGTGAGTTAGAAAGTTCTTCAGATTGTGAGCCATTGAGCATGCTGGACAACGAAGATGCTCTGCCATCAAACCAGGACGAGGACCAAGAGTTTCAGCTTGTTGTTCATCAACTATGGGGAAGAAAACGCAAAAACTCACAGGAAGCGGAGGACATCGCGAAACGAGACCGCCCTGTGCCCACCTCAAAAAAATACGCACCGCTGCAGTCTGACGATGATGAGATGGAGGTGTCAACAGAATAGAGCGCAGCTGCAACAAGCAACGACGCTAAACCCTCCAACACCACCAGCGAGTATACCATCTACTACCATTCGTTTCCAGGGCAATACCTGCTCCAGAGCAGTGAACTGAAAAAACATCTCCAATGAACCATAAGGGCGATTTATAAGGGCGATAAAATCTAGTATCACCTCAAATTATTGGCTGACTAGACGATTGGCCTGCGGTTCTTCATGGATTTAGAAATTCCGTTTCTTACGCACCAATCGCCAACTGGCAAATTCTTTCAAAGCCAGTCATCAAGTAGCTTCCAGCTGAAATCACAGAAGAGGAAATAGCACAAGTTCTGTACAACATCGGTTTCCAACAAGCCTGGGTCCATAGATTTAAATCGAGAAATGAGAAAACCAGCAACCTAATACTACAGCCAGTCTACTGTACGACCCTGCTGGCAGGCCCAGCCAACAATATACGACATCAAACATTTTCTCGACACCAAAGTGGTAAGCCGGCCGTTGTGGCCGAACGGTTCTAGGCGCTTCAGTCTGGAGCTGCGCTGCTGCTACGGTCGCAGGATCGAGCTTTGCCTCGGGCATGGGTGTCTG
This sequence comes from Schistocerca americana, assembly GCF_021461395.2. Lineage (NCBI taxonomy): Eukaryota > Metazoa > Arthropoda > Insecta > Orthoptera > Acrididae > Schistocerca > Schistocerca americana. The sequence goes on along the minus strand of NC_060123.1, from coordinate 587,033,260 downwards.
TGATGTCCTTAAATTAGTTAGGTTTAAGAAGTTATAAGTCTAAGGGACTGATGACAGATATTAATTCCAATAGTGTTTAGAGCCATTTGAACCAAAGTGGTAACTGAAACATATCGATCAAAAGAGGGGCATCTGCAGTGCAGAAGATGTCAACGTTACTCCCATACGCCAACTTTTGCCAACTGCCAAAGCCTTCCAAAAGTTGGAAACCAGAAGGCAAAATGTGTAAATTCTTAAGGCGAACATTCCGCTGCATGGAGAAAAATGTTCAAATGTGTGTGAAATCTTATGGGACTTAACCGCTGAGGTCATCAGTCCCTAAGCTTACACACTACTTAACCTAAATTATCCTAAGGACAAACACACACACACCCATGCCCAAGGTTCGAATGAAACTCCGCCGGGACCAGCCGCACAGTCCGTGACTGCAGCGCCTTAAGCCGTCGGCACACGGACCGTGCTGTCGAACGTTAACGTTGAGCGTGCCAAGTTCAACGTGCTACTGAACGCTCAGGAACGATGCGACTCGTGCATACGGTACGTGGACCCCAACGTGGTATACGCGATCGCAAAGCACTCGAGCAGCAGTTGAGGGATGTTTCTAGTTCGTAAATCACACTGTTTACTCAACGGGCTCGCGTAAAATTCCACATTAGCGCTGTTAAAACGCACATTTCCTCCATCGTCCACGAAAAGGAAAGTTCTATGTCCAATCAATTAGGACACAGGTTTATAAAAGTTCCATTACAAACAGTGCGGTACAAATTTGGAATATTTCTGCGCATAACATAAACATTATTTCATCATTCCCACATTTTAGTAAGACCCCAAGGTCAGTCTTACTTGATCAGTGTTCCTACCCAGTAGCAGAATCTTTGCAACACGTGAATTACGAAGCGAAAAAGAAAAAGGAGCAAAATATCTTTATACAAGTAGCGCAAGCTGTCCTGTAGATTAAGCCAATCGAACAAAGCCACCCCTCAAAAAAAGGTGAACTTACATAACATCAAATATTATAGTATATACTTATATTTAACTAATAATAAAGTATCAGAACCCAATAAAAAGGCGAATGTTAGGAAAAAAATTTGGAAGTGGCAAGACACGAACCACCGCCCCATCAAAATAAACTCCTAGGCAGTGACGCTAGTCACTACGCTACAGCAATAACGTGCTTCAGATGTCTAATCATAGTATCTTAGCACGTGTAGAAAACCTTAATCGTAGATACGTTACTAATTGAAGTTTAATTATAACAAATTGTACCAAGAACAATGCCTGTTGGGTATATCTTGAGTGTGTCGCAGGCTTCAAATAGCCTACTCTCATAATACGCAAGTTACAACAAATCTTTTGCCACGAATATGATGTTTCTCATTATATTATTGGAACGAATCACACAGTTAACAACGGTTTTTTTTAGTGATTCTCAATTTGTTGTTGCTCAGAAACGGCATATATACATACAGGTTTGAAATGAATGCCAATATGGCGCCTCACAACTCTGTACTGAAGGGAGACGGCGTATGTGTGACGTAGGTGGCGTTGTGCCATCTCATTGGTCAACGCTCAGACACACGCTCAGAATATCTGACATGCCAAATATTGCTCTGCACGTTCGGAAAGACTCCCGAACGTGCTAATCCACGCTATGACGTCAGAAACTCGGCACGCTCAACGCTCAACGTTCGGATGCACGGTCCGTGTGCTGACAGCTTTAGACCGCTCGGCTAACCACGCGCGGCGCGCTGCATGGAGAGGATGCTCCAAATTACAGGGAGAGCTGGGGATATACGCTGCGCAGGGAAAAGCAGCACAGACCATACAACAACAGAATGCTGCCCCCTTTCGAATGAATATTGCCAACGAAAAGGAATTTCCGTCTTTATCTCGGAGAACGACACAGTCCACAGTCGCCGGGCGCACTTCCATTGCCTGCAGAGATCAAAAACCTAGCAACAGTACAATAGATATACATTCACAGTTCGGCTTCTCAGAAGTCATGAAGATGATCACGAGCGTAACAGAATTTTTAGCGACACTACGCCATTCCCGTCATTCAAGAGATCTTAAGAAAACTGAATGAAGCACCAAACATCATATCAAAACTACTCACCTTAGCATATGGAGGTGTGTGTGTGTGTGTGTGTGTGTGTGTGTGTGTGTGTGTGTGTTTAGTGCTCATGGGCACTCAACGGCAACTACAAAGGCACTAAAAGGGTAGCACAGGAAAACGTCACTGGCTGATCACAGTCATTGTGGTTGGATGTGGGCATCCTAGATAATTTGGATTATTTTATCTGCTGGCTACAAACGTTATAGAGAGTGAAGGGCATTTAGCCTGCCGGGGCGGCCGAGCGGTTCTAGGCGTTACAGTCTGGAACCGCGTGACCGCTACGGTCGCAGGTTCGAATCCTGCCTCGGGCATGGATGTGTGTGATGTCCTTAGGTTAGTTAGGTTTAAGTAGTTCTAAGTTCTAGGGGACTTATGACCACAGCAGTTGAGTCCCATAGTGCTCAGAGCCATTTGCCAAGAACGTCTCATCTGCTCCAGTTCTCACAAGGTCACATATAATGCTGAGTCGAATACAGGAAATTCTTGAGGTAATCGGACCTTGAGGATACGATCCGGGAAAATGACAGTGCAACCAAGGGAATCCCCTCACTTAGACCCATTTGTAAAAAGAGATACACGGTTGTAGTGCACATATACAAATATCGCTTTAAAAACAGGAGTGCGAGCTCTGTCGTACTGCACTAATTCTAACATTACGCTGGGCCGCTGTAGTAACCAGGGCGGCAGACGGTTAAAACTCTGGATTTGGGGTTGTACCTGTTCGGCACTGAGTGACTCCAGCACCTGCTGCATACGGATCCCAAACGGCATTGTGGCATGTGGACGGTTGGAGAAAAGGCATTCCGGGGGCGGATGAGCAACAGTGTGGTATGCAGGAGACGTCGAGGATGCGAGGGGTTTACAGCCTGACACACCACGAGTAACTGCGAGCGGATGGTGAGTTCCAGTTCCGTGGCCTCAGTGCACAGACTGTGTGTAGGACTGGTCCTATAAGCGTCCGTGGCCAGCCGAATCCCCTCATAGTGGACAGCGTCGATAGTCTTCAAATAAGAAGGCCTCACCGATCTGTGCACGGTGCATCCAGCCGCAAACGCACAAAGACGCTATGAAACTGGAGTAGACGCGTCCTGTCTGCTCCCCAAGACAGTGCCTGCAGGGTTCTCGCTTTTATGTCTCTCATGTGTTGCAACCGCTACAATTTTGAGTAAAAAATGGGGCCCAGAAACCTCACCGAGTCTCTAAAACGTAGGAACGTGTCCGTCATATGCAAGTCAGACGAGAACGATTAAAATAAACACACACACTTACCTAGAAAAAACTGAAACTTCATACCTGCAGCCCACTACTCCAGCCTTCGCAGTGTAAGTTGCAACTGATAGCTTGCTGTTGCAACACGGGAGGAGGAACAGAAAATAGGTAAATCGTCCACAATTAAGGAACACAGTTCAGGACTCCTCACAGTAGAGATGGTACTGTTTATGGCTATGGCAAAGAGGGTAACACTTGAAACGTTTCCCTCAGGGACACGATTCTCCTGATCAAAATGATCTGACAGCGTACCGAAGTCTCCGGAAACCACAATGAGAGCAGCTAAAGAGCTGTCTGGTCTCTGACAACCAGATCAGACGACGGTTAACCTTTCGCTTCAGGCTCTTTCCTGCACAGCACGTTAACGTGGTGTTCATGTAACTACTGGGAGGTGTGCGGTCCTTTCCTGGTTTGAGAAGAGGGATCACTACCTCCCCCCACGAGTTGGGGAAGTTGCCAGTCTGCCAGATAGGATCAAAACATGCGAGGAGGATTTCCTGTAACACCGCCGGCAAATGTCGAACCATGCAGTGCCGGTTGTGGTCGTGTCCATATGCAGTGTCATGAGTCTCGGACAGTGCCGGTTCCAGCTCCCCCATGGAGAATGGGCAGTTATAAGACTCAGAATTGTGGGACCCGAAGTCTAACTTGCCCCTCTCTACAGTCGCACACTAGCGACGAAACGCCGGAAGCTGACTTGCAACGGCACTAGTTTTAGCAAAATGCTCTGCCAGCGTCTGAGCGATGTCTCCAGGTGTTGTTTGGAGATACCCCTGTTTCTGTGCTGCCACAACCACGGCTGTGACTGTGGCAGCACTGGACAATATACTAGACGGAACCTTTGGAGGGGCACGAAGCTCCACAATGTCAGGAAACACAACTTTTTCTGAAGTTCTTGGAAGAAAGACAGGCTTCGAAATAAAAGCAGCAGCACAAGTGCATGGACAAACGCAGGTACTAGTGCTGGCACTAGCAACCTCCAATTGTGAGTAGCTACAAAGGCTTTCCACACTGGTTAGTTAACAACTGAAGTGAAGGAGGTAGCGAACATTCGGGGCAGCATGGCTTTATACATTGGGTATGACGTCATTATCTCGAATGCATTTCATAGTTTTAAGCTCTTGCAGCTTCCATTCTTCCAGGTACACTCTGCAATCCCAATGCCGTTTACTCGTAGAAAGTGCGCATAAAAATTACCTTTCTAATCACTGGGCGAAACAATATGGTCTTTCTTAATCATTAACTTCCTTCGACGGAACGTATTGTTGTCTGAATAATTATAAAGATGCTACAGTTGGCAGTTGTAACCTGAAATATTAATTCGGAAAAGCAATACACCAATGACAAATTTTAATCTTTAGATGAAATCCATGTACCTGTTAGTACATGGCTCGGTCTAAAATTTGTTAGGAAGTAATATATAATTTGTTAGGAAGTAATATATCACTTGCCAAACGTCAATAAACGAAGTATAATCATCTCTGCTGTTATCTGTTCAAATCAACACTTTTTCATCTAAAAATCTGAGGAACTTTATTATTCATAAGTAAGGAGAAACATTTTCGCTTTGGAAAACACGGTTATATTTCTCAATAAAGCATGTTCACTCTGTTAACCATTCGCACACCTATGCTGCGATCGCTACGTATTAATATAAAAGAAGGTGAGGGGAAGGTTACACATTTTCTGACGACTGTTTCTGCGTCTTCTATCTGTAGCTACAGGTCGCTTGGATTTTGCAGCTCCACATAGAAGGGCTATTTCTTTTTTTCAACCTCCGATCGGTCGCGAAATGGAAACCACAGTGAAAATCAAAAATGTTTTGTTTGCAATATTTAGCTACAACTTCCAGATACTTCTGTACGTAGTCGCCACTATGACTTACACATTAGTCGTTGTGTTCTGCCAACTTTTCAGTACCTATTTCCTCCAAATTTTTATGCCAGTTTGCAGCTCGTTTTCTGTGCTAAAATGTTGTCTCCATATCCAGCTGTTCATGTGAGCAGAGAGTTGAAAATCAGAGTAAGCCATGTCCGGGTTTTATGGTGGGTGATCAAACACCTCCCATCGAATACGCTGCAAGGGCGTCTTCGTTGCATCTGCAGTATGCGCCCGAGAACTGTCATGCAGAAGGAAGCCTATGGTAGTTACATTACGTGGCTTGCATGAAATCAGGCGAAACCCCTCAGCAGCATTCACACTTGACAATAGACCATATTTTCTTGGCATTTTTACGTGGTCACAGTGCATTCTGAAATGAAAAGTGCGATGTGACACGATGGATGAGCGTGCTAGACACACTGCGCAACACATCTGTGCAAACGTTCTCTAGATGTTTACCGTGGTTTCTGATTTAGAACCTCGTCTGAGGTTGCAAAAGAAATAGCCCTCATACGTCACAGCATGTAGTTAGCGTGTGACAAGATCTGTAACTATAGTGTTAAATGATTTATTACTATACGTGCATTTGTGTCACTGATTGCCACTTTTCTATTTTTTCAATACATTTTGTTGTTAGTTTATGTATTATTCAAGTGTCCAGTATTATCTAGTTGTATCTTTTGTTATATATTTATTACTAACTTGTCCAGTACCTCTCAGTGCTACTTGATTCTGTCAATGTCAGATAAGCGTCCAGTGTATGTTTCCTCACATATACAATATGCACAAATACTATATGAAAGCTGGCCGCTTTTGCCGAGCGGTTCTAGGCGCTTCAGTCCGGAACCGCGCTGCTGCTACGGTCGCCAGTTCGAATCCTGCCACGGTCATGGATGTGTGTGATATCCTTAGGTTAGTTAGGTTTAAGTAGTTCTAAGTCTAGGGGACTGATGACCTAAGATGTTAAGTCCCATAGAGCTTAGAGCCATTTGAACTATGTGAAAAGAACATATCGATCTGATAGACAAAGGCATAAGTATATCACGACAGCGATAGAGCGAATCATGAAATTGAAGCTAGGGGACTGATACCAACATACTAATTCTCAAGTTAATTTTATTTGTGTTTTTTAATTCATATTATGACAGCTCAGTTCTTGATATTACAAGAAAATAATACAGAGAATGGACCATAATAACATTTCTAGCCCTAACATTTTATGGGAATAAAATTAATTATTCAGCGGCTGTAATTGTTCTTGAAGAACTTTGGTTTTACAAACCGAACTTGGAAGAATTAATTGAACAGTTTAGACAAGCATATAGAGAATTTGCATTTATGCCAAACGGTATAAGGTGCGCCCAGCGTTATTTCGACTTTCGACAGGGTAGATACAGACCTCTATGGTACACATATTAGAGTCTCAGTATATAACATTCAGTCCTTCTCAGACACACAGCCGTAGGCCATCCTCGAAAATGGCCTCACGGTCAGTGAGGTCTCCCAGTCAGGGTAACACCAAATATAGGCTTGTGCACAAGTTGAGTACGGAGAAGAAGAAATGGCAATGCAAATGCAGCTACGAATTATGTTTACATTATCGAGCACAGTGGCTCACTAGATTATTCTATGTTTTGGACATTGCAGGATGGCGTACCACTTGCGTCCCGCTGTGGGATACAGAAGAGGCATGTATGAAGATGATTCCCGTGGTATACAACAAACCCAAACCCATGAACATAACACAAATTCTAACACAACGGCAGATGGGGTCGAAGAAGAGACTTCACAACTTGGATCCGACGATGGATGGGACGTGCCGATGTCGCGCTTGCCAGCGTACCTATTCGGAGATGGAGAGTCATCCGCTGCGGTGGCCCCAGTGGGGGCCTCTTTAGAAAGCGACTCCGGGCCACCTAGTATTACCTAGTATTAAAAAGTATGGTATTCGTGAAGAAACAACGAAGGTAAGCAGCTAGTACAGTCACAGGTCCTGTTTTTTTTCCCGTACGATCTTTGTGGTCGTACGTCTAAACCACCTTGGTCCGACAGTGCTTGCTTTGGTTGTTTACCGTGTCTCATGTTTCACGGAGAAGATTAGGGTCTTAGGGTCACAGTGCTGCATTAGGCCCTCTTTAGGGTAATGACTCTCACTAGCTGTGAAAGTGGACATTTGGTCGTCCACATTTTAAATTGTTTTTTTCTTATCCATATAACCAGATGGACGGCGTTTTGGTCTAATCAGCATTTATTGCATCGGATAAAACGTGCAAAATTGGAATAGCAGAAAAATATTGCACTGTAATGCTTCAAGGAGAAAGTTGTGCACTAAAATTTACTGTTATGGAAGTTACCCTGCGTACGTGCTCTGTGCCACTTAATCACGCACTGGTTCCCAAAACTATTTTATATAAAATCCTTCAACTCCAGCAAGCACATTCACATGACTAAGACTGGGGCCTTTTCAACCTTGAACTGAGCCAAACACCTAGATAAATATTTGTATTTTCCTGCTACCAATCACATATATTTATATTAATTCGACGCACTGCAACGCATGACGAGGCTTTTTTGCTTTATCATCAGGCAACAAATCTGATTTAAAGACAAAATGTTTTAGTCTACTTTTGTTCACTTGATGTAGGGGTGTGCCTCATTATTGTGGTTCGTATACAGCAATCTGGAGCACCACCTGTGAAGGTCTCGCTGTATGGTGAAACGACATGCAATGTGTGGTTTTCATGAGCAATAAAAATGGCGAAAATGATGTTTATGTTGATCTGTTATAATTTTCTGTACAGATTTCGGAACTCTCGGAACCGAGGTGATGCAAAACTTTTTTGATGTGTAAATTAGGAGATGTTTTGAAACACGTATGCCTCGTCATATTTTAAGAGCGTGTTTTCCGCATGTACGTCACTTATATTTATTTAATATGGCCTATTGTACTGTTTTAAGATTTAGACAGTTCACTAGTTGTGTTTGATCTTTTTCCCATGTTTTGCTGCAGATGTGAAGATGGCCATCGCTGACCGAAACCGATAGCCTAAGGTCCTAATAATTTTGTCATTGTAGACGGAAATTAAAGAAATTTGTTCTACACTATTCTATTTGCCACCACATCGCAGCTTGTGAATCTCATTTAGTTAACAAGTAGTAACTTGACAGGATTCAAGCGGAAATGATAAGGGACTTGTTAAAGAATGTAGTACTATTTGCTATAAATTGCAACTATAACGTTCCCATAAAACAGTCACCACATTTTCTTTTTAAAATGTCTGTCTCCCGTACAAGGATACCAATTACGAAATCAGTAGCTTTTCTTCTAGAAGCAGTGCTGTTGAGAGTATTCTGCGAATATGCGTCTCGTATTAAGTAGACAGACAAAGCACCTCATATTGTCTACGTCTTTGAACCATACTTGACGTAACTGAGGCTTAGTTATTGTAGCCTGCCTGGAAATATTTTCATTCAAGACTTCGACTTATACGAGACCCCTTGCTGCTGCAAAACATGCTAATTGTTGCCTGGCTCCAAACATTGCACCATTTCTAAGCAAACAGATCGAATTCTTGTAGGACGCACCATTATGTAACTTTACTCATTCGCTGTCTGTTAGCTACTCTGCCCAACGCTGCTTGCGATCCGCGCTCCTTGCTCAGAGAATAGGGATTTCAAGAGAAGTGCAAAAGACGTGGCCAGAGGCGAAACCTGTAGTGACGGTACTCGCTGGGGTCAGCCCACCGCACACTTCACCCAAAGGAAAGATGATCCAGGTACGGAAACAAGGGAAAAAGTGTAGCAGTGAAATGCGTAAAGGCTTCCATATTTTGGTGGTTGTATAACACAGTTTTCTTTACGATAAATTATTCTTTCCTCGGGAAGAGAATAGACGTTCATAATTTTGAGTGTTGCAAATACATTTAGCTAATTGCGAAATATTTATACAACAATCTTGTGACATCCTAATAAAAAGAAATATGGTCCGTAGTAATGTAGACGATTTTCCTTTAAATCGAGAGATTAGCTGATTTCGATGGATAGCTATTTTCAGGCACCTTGGTATCACCTTCTTTTGCAGACAGTTTTTACGGAACCGTATACATCCGTTTAACTTCAGCATCTTTATCCTAATACCCTTTTATTCAATACAGTATACCACGCCGAGCTAAGCAAAGTTCTTAAAATTTTGTTTTTTAGGTATCCACAACCTCTAAATGGTTAATAAAAGAAAACATGGTCAAATGACAAGTCATCGAAAGTAGTTAGATGCACAATTTAAATTGCAGCCTACTACGGGCAATGTTTTCATTTATCAAGCATTTAGAGGGTGTTTAGCCCCACAGAAAATTAAATAAATCGTGTGGCATCTCTTTCAATATACCAAAAACTCTGAAGTTATCGTTAATAAAGCATCAATTTTACTAAAAACGCATTACGAAAAAATAAATGTAACGCTGTTGCGTTGAGCAGTGAAGCACATTCTGTAGGAAACTTGGAACAGAAGAGAATCGAAGCGTTTGAGATGTGCTGCTATTGAAGGATGTAGAAAATCACGTGGACTGATAAAGAACGAGAAAGTGCTCCCTAGAATCGGCGAAGGAGAGACGCACGAGAAACAAAATGAAGGGACAGGATGATAGGACATAGGTTAAGACATCAGGTAATAATTTACTTGGTACCAGAGGGAGCTGCAAACTGTAGAGGGTAAAAGTTGTAAGAGAAGTCAGAGATTGGAATACATCCAAGGAATAATCGAGGGCGTATTGTGCAAGTGCTACTCTGAGACGAAGAATTTGACATGAAGAGGTTGCCACAAGAGAGGAATTTATTTCGGGCTGGATCAAACCAGTCAGAAGACCGATGACTGAAAACAACAGAAATTAAAGTGAAATGCAATAACGGTTTTAAGACCGATCTAGTTCTTTCAGATGGGTATTAAGACTGGCATTCATAGATGAAGGACTGTTCCCTTCTTCACATTAAACGTATTTGAATGAGTTTCATTTCTGTAGATGCTAGATGATTTTTTTTAAACCTAGGAGTGAAACCTACAATTGATGAAATATTAGTACCCTTTTGTGGTAGGTGCAAATTTCTCCTAAGAAGCCAGACAAATACGGTCTCAAAATTACGTGCCTTTGTGATGCACGAACATTCTATTTATGCATTGCATTTTCCTACACAGTTAAAGGGACAAATGAAAGCACATTATCAATCCCAACGTACGATATTTTTAAATAATAACACCAATTGAGGGGAGCAGTAAATGGAAGTGATCGTTTGGCGTCATTGGCTGGGAGTCCCCTTACATTTGACGCCACATTGGGCGACCTGCCCGCCGGATGGGGATGAAATGATGAGGAAGACAGCACAACACCCAGTCCCTGTTCTGAGAAAATCCCCGACCCACCGAGGAACCAAACTCGGGCCCCTTTGGACGGCAGTCCGTCACGCTGACCATTCAGCTATCGGGGCGGACAGGGGAGCAGTAGACAATAGGGAATTGGTTCATGTCACTTGAATTCTGTGATTACATGAAAGCAAAATCTTGGCTGCCTTTGGTTCTCTGATGCTAAATAAACTGCAGATGTCGGAAGAATTCAAATCAAACAGAAAGTGTCGAGTATAATCTTCATTATTTGGACATAACGAAGGATAGACGGTGAATTGTTCATATGCTCCTCGGAAAGGTCGAGCTGTTTTGTCTCTTTCATTTATCCATACGATTAGAAACTTAGTACTCTAAAGAACAAACTTGAAATGATCATTGATTACAATGTCACAAACGTAGGAGTGGATGCAGTGGACCAAATATGTGCCAGCTATTCTGTAGCACAGCAAACATGTAGATGGCCTTGCATGTATTTTATGTCATTTTCAACGTAGTAGGAGTCAGTGCTGCTATTTTACTTCGGGGCACCAAAATAATTGATCAGATTGACGATTTAAAAAGAAGAGAATTGCTACAGACGCTCGGAATGGATTTAGTAAGGCTCATATACAACATCGAAATGTCCAACCCCTTTTCGTGAACTGAGAGATGTTGTTTTTAAACTTGGTGGTACTCTTCTTGCCTCGACATCTTTTGAGCGAGAGCCGATGAGGAAGGCAAGATGATACATGTGTGCAAGAAATACAGGCATAGAAAACGAAAATGGTCCAAAATAGTGTGTGAGAAATGCTCAAAACTTGTTTGTCCAGATAAGAAACTTTCAGGTCCGCCCATGCAAGCTGGTCGGGTTCGATTCCTGGCCGGGTTGGAGATTTTCTCAGCTCGGGGACTGGGTGTTGTGTTGTCCTCACCATTATTTCATCCTCATTACCCAATGTGGCGTCAACTGATAATAGACTTGCACTTGGAGGCTGAACTTTCGCTCATAGGGGCCTCCCGGCCAACGATGCCATACGCTCAATTCCATTTTTACAGATTTTCAGTGCGTCAGATTTGTTTTTAGTCGTATCTATAAGGTGTAAAAATGTTTGCAATGTTCAGTTGTAAAAGTGTAGCTTGAAATAAAATTACGTTAAATTATAATTTCGTTTTACTTATTTGGGTACTCCAAGACCCCACTAAAATTGTCAATGGTTAAAGGTGAAAGCTTGACTGTTCCACGTGCATCCTGTTTCTAGGGAACCTGTCGTCTTCAGACGTCCCTTAGGGATCGCGGCTGCTCTAACGTACACGGGTCAGACCTATCCGTGCTGCCACGAGACAGTGCGGATTCGCCAGCCAGCCCGCCGCCGGAGCATAAAGCGCAGAGTTAATGTCACGGAGACGGCGCGCCAGATAAAACGCCGCGAAGACAGTTTTCCGGCCAATTAAACAGCGCGGCGGGACTTCCCCGGGCCAGGCTGCGCCGCGCTGCGCCTGCGCCACCCATACTTCTCCTGGCCTTCCGTAACCTGCTCAGTGAATCCCCCCCCTCCCGCGGGGGTCGGCGCGCCGAGGCGGACAACGCCAGTTTAACGTACTGGCGAGGCAAACACACCGATATCTAAACGGCAACACTAGCAAGCGAGCGTCCGTGGAGAATCGCCCAGAAGCGCCAGGCGGCAAAGAACTTATTACACTGCCGCAAATTTCTCCGCTGCAGCCAGTCGAACGTAGTGGAACACGTGTTGTATCAGCGCAGTGAAGCAGCACGTAAACATCAAGTTTAGTTACAAATTCCGAGAAGCGACGGCGCAGAGGGACATACTACGTTTGTGCATGTGTGTAGACGAGAACCTGTGTTTACAATATGGCCCTGAAGCTAAAACAAGAAAACGTAAGAAAATTGCGACATGCTGCGATAAAATACCAGCATGCTTTTGTCTCGCCGACTGATGTTATAAGAACGTGAAACTGGAAAAAAAATCTGCTAATAAAGATTCTGGTAAGCAGTTTTCTCTCTAATATAAATTCACTGTCCAGTCAACACTGGTGGCCGCTGTCGGAGATTTAATTGACATTTGCGAACGAGATTATCTCAATCGTCCTACATTCGGATAAAGAGCGGTTCTAATCCCTGTCCAGCCATTCGAATTTAGGTTTTCCATGCTTTCTCTTAGTCACTTAAGACAATTTACGTGATGTTTCCTCTGGAAAAGACAGTTACATGTGTATTCCACAAGACACTTTCCGGTGTGTATCGGAAGGTATTTCTGGTGCCAATATCAGTGCCTCGTTTCACATTCCATTCGGAAATGTTACTTGGAAAGAAATAATGTCGGTAAACTTCTAATTTTTAGAGTCATTACTCTGATGTGATGCTTTTATCTGTTTTTCCATGTTTATGCCGGTCACTTCGTCCCTACAGAAAAGAACAGCTTGTAAGGTGTCAGGCAAATTCAACACCTTGCATGAAAACCCTGACATGATAAGCAAATCCGGCAATATGTCACATAGCTCCGAATAAATCCTGACATTAGATTAACCAAAGTAATACGATCAACGAGTGAGGAAATGGAATACCAGAGACTAACACAAGAACGCCTAAATGCATGTCATACCTTCCCACCGTGAGACAGACGCAGTTCCGAGGGAAGAAACGAGAACAGAAGCCGAGAGCAGAACCCTATTAAGCTAGAAGGCCATACGATAAGCGACGGACACCCACGTTGCCAGCCAACCACCAGGACCACCCCCCCCCCCCCCCCCCCCCCCAGCTCATGTTAAAAGATAGAGCCCTCCAGAAGAACAGTGTAGATCTTACGATAACACTAAAACGGCCACACCAGCTGCAAGTTTTAGCGTGAGACTTTTTCGCGTCTCTGTTACGTTGCAAACGTTAAAAACATTGCCCCACCACGAAAAGTATAACATTTCTCATTGGATAGACAGAATTTTTGTAGGCGGAGCTTAAGGTTAACATTGAGACCCTGATTGGTCAGATGAAAACACAGCCAGATAGTTTTTATAAAACCAACTTCGGTAAATTGTAGTAAGGAGAAGTTATGAGAGAGTTGCTTCGGAGACGGCGAGGTGCGTGGAGCTGTGCCGTCCGCTGCCCCCTAACGAACACCGACAAGGTAATGAACGCACGCGATGCCGCATTTTTGAGCGCATAAGGCTTCACTCAGAACTGCAGAAGTCTCATCTGTTACACCCCCTTTTTGCGTAATACTAGTGTCGATCGTCAATTGAAGCTCATGGTATTCACATTTGCTACGTAAGTTAAAATCTGAAACGCGATGATTTTTCTGTTATATAATTATGGCCACATCAGCCACTGTAATTTACGACAAGTTAGATAAGTAATTAAAGATAATTGAGGGTCACTGCAGACCATTTTGATAGTTTTCTCTTTTGTGAAACTTAACTCAAATCTAGATTATAGATGTGATATGGCATAGGTCATCCTTCGATCCATTATAGAACTTGGAAACCCATTCAGGGAATATTCGTTCACTTTTTTGTTGAACGCAGTTGGTTTTTGTCATCCTGTATTAAAACATTTCCTTTTATCAATAGTGCAATTTATAAACAATGTTTTGTGAGTAGAATAAAATTTCCAGTGGTAAACTTAACTGCTTTTTTGACGTTATTTTACCAGCTAACTAAAAATAGGAAAGCCTTGAACCCCTTCCACTAAATTTAGTTAGTATTAAGGTTCTTTTACAGAGAGTGCAGTGGAGCTGACGCTGAAATCATTAAGTATTTGGTTATATCATCGCTAGTCTCACTGAACTCATCCGAACACTACATGTCATGTGTGGTCTGGCGTCTGCTTACCAGCAACAGGTCCCAGGTTCAAACTAGTCAATTCCCTAAAAAACACGCTCAGAGCGTCGTTGCGCGAAAGTGGTAGGGAGACACGACTTAGAACAAACAGACACCACGCAGAATGTTAGGAGCTCTTTCTCTTGAATAAGTCATACACTTTTTCTGGAATTGTTTGTGTGTACATCTAAATAGCACTACTGAATTCCTTCCCATTCGGATAATTCCTTCACATGTTCACCTGAAGATGTTGTTTTTAGTGCCACGAAACTGGTACTGACCCAGTAATAAAGGACTAAATACAGCTGAAGCGATTGTTAATACCCAAGAATTCCTTCGTGCGCGTCCTTCATTTATTTTCTTAGAGTGTGTAATACTTCTGGCTCTACAGCCATCATTTTTGGCTAGAAGAAGCTCGTATTAGAGCAGTTAAGAAGGCAGCACTGAGAAGATGACGTAACGTAGTGTGAGGTAACGGTGACAGACAGTTTATTCGGTTACACGTATGTGAGAAAGACCGCCTGAATTATGGTCCTTCTGAGTGACTAGCTGATGTCTTCGGAAGTAGCACGACAAAATGATAAACTTGTGTTTATCAATATCAGAACAACTAAACAGTGAAATTACTTACATTTCATATAAAAGCATCTCTCAATATCAGGCTGTCACTCTATTATTGCAGAAGTGTTGATTACCAGCATAATAATAAACAATTGTTAAACAAATAGGCAGACGAAGCACTTCGGAGATCTTCGGATCGTGCCTAACTTAAATGGAGGGCGAGGTAGTTCGGTTGTAAGATCAGAGCAAGTTAGACAGTTTCGGAGGATAGGCATGTTCTCTGCTGCAGTCGGTATCTGTTAAGAACTTAACTGGCAATATTTGGTTTTTTGGAAATGTAACTGAGAACTAGTTTGTTGTAATTACGCAGACAATGAGTTCATCGTTCTGTTTATTCTCTATGAAAGTGTGAAGAATGAAAATTGTTTGTGTAGACTATAATTGTGTAGTTTCTCGTATCCTGATAATAAAGCGAGTGGCATCCCGTTTAAACAAACCAATTCAAAATGTAATTATTTATACTAGCCCCTTGCTAACAGTTTATTACAGCCTCAAGACAGCGGATTCACGACCTTCGTGTTGTTTCTTGCGCAGGGGCAACAACTATGGACGTCTGTGGGTTGCTGAACATTATTCAGAACGTATGCATTCCACTCAAGGCGGTGGAAGCAACTAGGCATATTGCGTGTGGTGCAGTCTTAGTACAAATGAGATCAGTCACAGAGGACGTATGAAGTGAGGAAAATTTCCAGGAAAGGGATTTATCAAACACACGTAAATCCCTATCGCCATCTCTATATCTCTCTCATTCACTTGCCATACATTACATCCCTGGCAGGGATATCTTTGAAGTCGAAATGCTTTGGAATTACGAAGCGATTTTTATCACCGAAAAGTGTGAACTGTGACCGACCAGCTAGATTGTGTAAGGTCTGTGATATGTGTGAACAGTTGATGGCCAGAGAACTGTATAAGAACCATGATAGTCAGTCTTTGAACTGTGTTTGAATTATTTAAGAACTTCAGTTGTATTACAATAATCGAAGCCGCTAAATCAAATGTTTTGTTACAGTGAAAACAGTATCCAAATAAAGCAGGAATAGGAAGTGCTGAAGCACTACGAGAATAAAAGTTAAGGTTGTGTGCGCGGCCCGTGGAATTACGTTAAGAAAATCATCATTTCAAGGTTCTTCACTTTACGAGACGACGTAGTATGCAGAGCAGCCTGAGGCAGCCAAAGACAACAGGTGCTGCGACAGGAAACAGCGGGCTGCATGCGCAGTCAGCAGTACAGGGCACGTCTGACTCGTCAACTTCGGCACACCACGACAGCAGGATTGCAGACAGCGACACGGCCCACAGCTGCGAGAATCACCGGCGATTCGTCTAGGAAGAAAAGTAGTTAATGTAAGTGTTGCGTATGCACAAATGAGTCCAAGATTTGTAACTGGAGCAGTAGTATTAGTTAATGTCTGGGGAAAGGAAATAGGATACGCTCTCAGAAGTAGAGAAGGAGTTAAGTCTCACTGTAGTAATGACGATCCGGTGTGTCAGATACGAACAAATGGTAGTGAAGTCAGATATGGGTTTAATGATATGTGAAATTTAGTCAAAAATAATTCAAGTGAAAACGTAGATTCAAACTTTGGTAATGAATCCAAAATAGTAAATTCGATAACCGATGATCTCATTGAGAATTTTGAAGCAGCCATAATCGATGATCTCATTGAGAATTCTGAAGCAGTCATGAATGACTTCACTGCGAATGTAAACTTAACTAATGATGAAGACGCTGAAGACCTAGATTTAGTGGCAGACAATGATAATGTAAACCCAGATTATGTGGTACGTAGTTAAACAGAAGTGACAGATTGGAGTGACGATGCCAAAGAAAATGGTTCTGATGTCGAAATTGCTAATAAGCCAACAGATGAGGTTGAGTTATGTACACTAAGTCACAATACAGCATTAGCTGACACTTAGCTAATCAGGATGACGATCAGGATATAAGGTGTATGCAAAAATTAATTTTGCATCAACAAAAACCAGCAATAAAATAAAATAAAGAGGAATAAAGAAATGTAAAGAAAGAAAGTAAGGCGACTTAAGAAAAACACAAAATGAAATAGAGAAAATAGATAAGGGGTTAAGAGAAGTTAAGGTAGGGATGTCTCAACGCTTAGTTTAATGCTTTGGAACAAAAGATTACAAATCTTGAAGCTAAAACCGAAGGATGTTACAAGAAAATAGATTATGAAGCAAAATAATGGGGTAAAAAATCAGAAGCTTTTGAGTCTGATATAAATCAAAAGTTAGACCATGAAATTGAAAAGTTAAATAAGGATTCTTAGAATCAAAATTGGGTAACACGAACAACAATTAATGAAATTAGTAATGTAAGACAAGAGCAAAGCAAAGCTATCAAAGCATGTAATGATAAACATAAAATACAATGGAGTAATTTACAGAGTATCAAAAATGATTATGAAATACTTAGTCGCGATATTTCACATGTGGATATCTCTTGCAAAGGCAATTCAAGTGAGATTCAGGGTAAACTGAGAGAAATAGAGCAAAAAGTGCTTCCTGAGATGCAAGGCGAAATAGAAAATGAAGTTAAAGAAAAAGTCGAAATGTGGTGTGAACAAGAGAGAAAGAGAGGTATTGTTCATGTAAGCGCCGCAGAAAATCACGCGATGCGTATAAATTCCTTCATTTCCCTAATGAGGGAACTACACAGACAACAGCCTTCATTAAACAGTTTGAGGGCATCACTATTGAAAACATGGCAGAACAATAAAAAATCAAATTCAAGCCCAAAATTTGGAGGAGAAGGAATATCATGGGGAACTCATGTAAAAAAACAAAGAATTTATACAAACATTCTTGAATCAATACTGGCCTTGCAGAACACAAAATAGGGTGAGAGGTGAAGTACTTGTGTACAGAAGGTTTCATGGTGACAAAGTCATTATTTACAGATAAATAGGAGTAAGATACTAGAATGTACCGTACCGGATTTCAATAAACGTAGACTTGACAGCCAGCTTTTGTTAGAGGCCACTAGCGAGAAATAGTATGCTGCATTTGTCTATGCGAGACAAGCCTATCAGTTCAACTCTAAGAAGCATCACATGGGGGTAGATTATGTGGTTGAATTTGAGGAAGTTGTTGAAAAAAAAAAAATAATGGCTCTGAGCACTATGGGACTTAACATCTATGGTCATCAGTCCCCTAGAACGTAGAGCTACTTAAACCTAACTAACCTAAGGACATCACACACATCCATGCCCGAGGCAGAATTCGAACCTGCGACCGTAGCAGTCGCGCGGTTCCGGACTGAGCGCCTAGAACCGCGAGACACCGCGGCCGGCGAGGAAGTTGTGAATGAAGTGCTTCATTCTACTACGGAAACGCCGCCACAACAATTATTAGATGAAATGCCAATCATTGACACGAAAAAATATTATAACTACGCAAACTGAGGGGGTAATAACGTTTTTTGTATTGCTGGGTAACTGACGGTTACCACGTACCCGAGTTAACCGGCAGCATACTTCATTTTGTTTTCCTGCTGTTGGTTCTTCCCCACCCTTCCTTAAGAACTACATCTGTATTCTTCAGCATTCTTTACTATCAAGGTTAAGATGAGAAGGTTTTCTTGCACTAAATGCAACAGTAAAGGAACAAGCTGTAACAAAAAAAAAACTAACCCAGCAGAATAAGCATCTGCATAGCACTGACGAAAAACAGACATTTGACGGAGTACATGAGGAGAGGCTAAAATATACAAAATACAGGATTACAGATAGACCAACAAGAGAACACTGATATAGATGCAACAAGGCACCAGTACCATATTAACGCACATAACAAAAAACGCACATTATAAAGTATGTAGTGGAACAGTTTTTACGTATGTGGAGCAAGGAAAACAAACCTTTCATCTACATCTAGATCCATACTCCGCAAGCCACCTGACAGTGTGTGCCGGAGGGTACCTTGAGTACCTCTATGTCTGAACACATTTTAAGAACAGGAAAACTAAATGAAATAATGCATCAAAATTAGCTGAAGCCTTCAGAAGAAGAAGACGATGCTAAGCCAGGTAACTGAATATGAAAATGTATAGTACAAGAAACCCTAGTGTCAAAAATAATGGAAATAACTAAATGTTGTCCTGAGTTGATGTACAGATTGTGTCAAAATAGGCACTTCATTACGCTTTAGTATGAACTGAAACGGCGAAGTGGTTCCCGCTGTAATGAATTATGATACACTGATAGGCTAGGAATAGTCCTGCCACAGGCTGTTTAAGATAAGTGGAGAGTTATAGTTATTAGGCGACAGAAAAGTCCGCCAGTTATTTACGAAGCGAGAAGAGAGGTAACTGGAGAATTATAGATCAGGCGAAAGAAAAGTCAGTCTATTGTTTACGTTAATAGTGAAACGAGAAGTATAGCTATTAGGAGACAGGAAAGTTGGCCAGTCATTTGAAAGAGCGAGAGAGGAAAAAGGCAAAAGGCGACGTGTAAGTCGGCCATTAAGTTGTACTTATGGGCGAAGTGGTTTACGCCAACTACTTTATGAAATACTAGGGCGTAGACATATTATCGACATACGACACAACACTGGCATGGAAATAAAAGACATAAACGTAGTAAATAAGGTTTATATAGAAAGCCACGTAGTATAAAGTATGGAGACTAATGGCACACTCTGGTTTTAAATATTAAAGATTGTGGAATAAAGAATATGATATAAATACAAAGTTATTAGATGTACACAGTTCCACTCATACGGCTTTTAGCAACAATTACACTCCAATGTGTATGGAATGATATATTGTGGAATGAGGCAACGATTTGGTAAAAGAGTGTTTGTCCATTATGCTTGAAGCAAGATTCTAAAAGGCTGTCTTAGTGTATCTGTGAATACCAGTTGTAAGCCTTTGTATATAAGATAGAGCATTGCAGCGGACGCGGGGTAGCGGCGTGAGTCGTAATCGAAGCGAGTCAATAGTAAAAGGTAGTGCAAGTAAGCACAGAACTCTTAAGAATGCGAAGGGCAATGCTCAAGTTGTATGTAAACAGTGGATGCAACTGTGATCAAAACAAGAACAATGATAAATATCTCTCGTGATAGGATACAATCAGTACGTATAATATATTTATATTGTAAGACTGTATGAAAATATGCTTATTTAAAATATGAATCAAATTATTAGGAAACAAATTTAAGGAATTTTGTATTACATGGAATTGTACCCGAGCCGTATGCTGAGATTGGAGACGGGACGGTAGACAGCTAGTTGTTGAATTCAAAACCAGTTAATAAAGTCTGGAGTTTCGCAACGAAAGATCACATCATGGACAACAGAATTATCAATATGTGTTGCTGTTGTGGGCGCTTGCATATGTTCTGGTGAAAGGTGCGAGTGCAATGATCTTCTGTCTCCACCTGTATATGAAATGTGTAGGTGTTGTGTTTGTTTCATTCGTACCCATGTGAAGTGGACGTCTTTATGACGCATTCAGATATAAATAAGTGCAGAACGGCATGTTGCCTACATAACAGTGAGGTAGAGTGTAAAGAATAGCAGAATGGAGACGTATGATGATGGAAACGTTTCATAGAATTGAAAGAATAGCAATCCACGGGTATTAGTGGTATAGCAGTTTAAATTTTCATGAGAAATATAAGGGCGTTCAAAAAGAAACGAGCCAGAGGCATAATTACAGAAACCAGTACCTGTATGTTAGAAGTATTGACCCTGGCTATTGACACACTTGTCCCACTCTGACACAAGGCTGTGAATGGCTGCCTCATAAAATTCCGAGTGCAGCGATGTTAACCAGTTCCGCATGTACAGCTGGACGTTGTCGTCCGAGGTGAATCGTTTGCCCCTATGCTGACGTTCTTCTGTGACCAAGATAGCCCCCTTCTGATTCACTTCCTGCAGCTCGGGACAACAGTGAATGCCCAGCGTTACTCGCAAACCTTGATCACCCTTGTCCAAGCTCTCAACTCGAAACGACCAAGCAATTACACCCATGGGGACATTATCCTCCACGACAGTGCAAAGCCTCGTACGGCCAACACAGTGGCGACACTCTGCAGAAATTCAAATGGGAGGTTCTCCGCCACCCTCCATACGATACGGACCTCTCTCCCTGTGATTACGGCGTTTTTGGTCTCCTTAAAAAGGCTCCGAGGAGCAAACGATTCACCTCGGACGACGACGTCCAGCTGTACATGCGGAACTGGTTAACATCGCTGCACTCGGAATTTTATGAGGCAGCCATTCACCGCCTTGTGTCGCAGTGGGACAAGTGTCTCAACTACCAGGGTCAATATTTCTAACTTACAGGTACTGGTCTCTGTAATTATGCTTCCGTCTCGTTTCTTTTTGAACGCTCCTCATATTATACTGATTTTAATGGACGGAAATGCACCGACAGTAGCTTAACAAAAGTATAAAATTTTTTCACTGAAACTTGACTAGGAGATAGTGCACTGCTATAAATTATTCTGGCAAGAATGATAGATTGTAAGTTAAAAAAAAAAAAAAAAAACTGCCACCAACATAAAGGTGCAGAATCATGCTAACGTTGAAAATCTTTACTGTTAAAACAATAAACTAAAGATAAATGATTTTCGGATATAAGGTTATACACGAGTAAGTTGAATCTAACATTTACTTTTTTCTGATCCCAAAAGAATCAACTCTGTGACTATATAAATTAACTAATAATTTGAGAATGAAAGACTATCAAGCAAATTCCATTTTTGAAAAAATAATAACGAATCACAACTATAGTTGAAAGGTATGGCTCTTGAGACTTTATTACTGAAAATTTATAAAAATTTGTGTAAAATTTGGTTATTTCCAAAACTGATTGTCGTTTGCGGGAACATTTTGGAAATATCAGAAGGAAGAAGATGTATACTAATTATGGCTTTACAACCACCTAATTGGCTACAGGAATCTCTTCTTAGAGGTATAAAGATGGTATCTGTTCTTTCGGACATGTCCAAAAGAACAGATACCATCTTCATATAGACAAGGCTTACCGGCCAATGATCTTCTTCAGTGCAGATGCACTCACATTGCTCAATCTCTTACGGGAATCGGTAGATGGACTGCCGTGAGTAATGAGTATAGTGGGCAGGGGCACTACAAATGTAGTGTGTGGACAGAAAGTTGGATGTGTGGGTCTCATAGGGAGCGTGCCAGAGATAAGTCCCTGCAGTCGCACTATCGTCTGTGTCCTCGATGGCTCAGTCGTACAGAGCGTCTGCCATGTAAGCAGAGGATACCTTTTCAACTGTCCTCGTTGATATTTATCAACGCCTGTAGGCAGCTAAAGGTCTGGATTCATTGTAATTTCATTCTTCTTAGAGGAGTTAACAAGACAGCAGCGGGAAGATAACATAATGTGGCGTGAGGTGCCGGTGACAGATGGTTTATTCGGTACGTGTATCTTGAGAAAGACCCCCTGAATTGTGGTGCTTCTCCACGATTGGCTGCTGTGTTCGGAAATATCGCGCCAAGTGATAAACTTCTGTACTCAATATTAGAATAACTAAACAGTGAATTTAGTTAAATTTCATCTAAAAGCATCTCTCAGTAGTTGACTATCATTCGATTATCTTAAAAGTGTTAATTACCAGCAGAATAATAAACAATTGCTAAACGAAAAGGCATAGTCACAGATGCAGCTTCTTTGAAGTTTCAAATTTTACCCATCCCCGTGTTCGCCTGACACGACAGCCTCTGAATTCCTTCTCTTTTGTCGGATAAAGATGCCAAACTGGTTTCGTTTGCAGATGATACAGACATCGCAATAAACAGCAAATCAAGTATGCCTTAGTGAGATCGATTTATTAATTAAGTTCATAGAGTTATGTAACTGACTACTGAAACTACCGATACCACCGGCTGGCGAGGTGTGCGGTGCCGTCAATCAACTTGAAGGAGCAAGTGAACTTTAACTACGTAAACATAAAGTGAAATATTAGTATTTTGTAACAAAACTGTTAATATGAGGACAATCATGAGGTATACTGCCACAGAACTATATTATAAACACTTTTCATTTTTCATACTATGTTTTCCTTATATGTATACGTGCGATGTGTAAAATATCGATATACAACCAAGGTTGGCAGTACTGCACAGTTTGTAAGCTCTGTGAACAGGAGCCGGTTGTTGGCGGGGGTAGAGACAATGGGCAGTTGGTGTTGAGACGTCTTGTCATACGATTGCTTTGAGAAGGTCAAGGATAGAGGGAACGAAATGATGTATTGGAAAAGCTGTTACATTGAAAATTATTTATAAAATAAAAGTTGGAAGTTTAAATATGTGTCAGTTCTTACGCAGCAGAATACACACCCTGGACCTCTAAACAGCGAATGGCGAGATTCATCACTGGACCACGAGCATACAACAACGACCAATAAAGGTAAGAAAGTTATGTTACTCTACATTCAAATTGTTATGATGCCTTTCTTTCTCCGTGTCTTCAACCCTGTATGTACTCGGTTGTCAGAGTGAACAGCGTAACGGGGACTTGTGGTCGACTACGCACACCAGGAAGACCACACAGGTTTAAAATGATGATCTGTAGCTTAATATACTAGTACTGATAATAATCAATATTTGTCCCTGGAGAAAGAGGTACATTACACTAGCCATTTCTTTGCCATTAAACTTTGAAAAACATAGTACATGCACGAAATACAGGGTGTTTCAAAAATGACCGGTATATTTGAAACGGCAATAAAAACTAAACGAGCAGCGATAGAAATACACCGTTTGTTGCAATATGCTTGGGACAACAGTACATTTTCAGGCGGACAAACTTTCGAAATTACAGTAGTTACAATTTTCAACAACAGATGGCGCTGCAAGTGATGTGAAAGATATAGGAGACAACGCAGTCTGTGGGTGCGCCATTCTGTACGTCGTCTCTCTGCTGTAAGCGTGTGCTGTTCACAACGTGCAAGTGTGCTGTAGACAACATGGTTTATTCCTTAGAACAGAGGATTTTTCTGGTGTTGGAATTCCACCGCCTAGAACACAGTGTTGTTGCAACAAGACGAAGTTATCAACGGAGGTTTAATGTAACCAAAGGACCGAAAAGCGATACAATAAAAGATCTGTTTGAAAAATTTCAACGGACTGGGAACGTGACGGATGAACGTGCTGGAAAGGTAGGGCGACCGCGTACGGCAACCACAGAGGGCAACGTTCAGCTAGTGCAGCAGGTGATCCAACAGCGGCCTCGGGTTTCCGTTCGCCGTGTTGCAGCTGCGGTCCAAATGACGCCAACGTCCACGTATCGTCTCATGCACCAGAGTTTACACCTCTATTCATACAAAATTCAAATGCGGCAACCCCTCAGCGCCGCTACCATTGCTGCACGAGAGACATTCGCTAACGATATAGTGCACAGGATTGATGACGGCGATATGCATGTGGGCAGCATTTGGTTTACTGACGAAGCTTATTTTTACCTGGACGGCTTCGTCAATAAACAGAACTGGCGCATATGGGGAACCGAAAAGCCCCATGTTGCAGTCCCATCGTCCCTGCATCCTCAAAAAGTACTGGTCTGGGCCGGCATTTCTTCCAAAGGAATCATTGGCCCTTTTTTCAGATCCGAAACGATTACTGCATCACGCTATCTGGACATTCTTCGTGAATTTGTGGCGGTACAAACTGCCTTAGACGACACTGCGAACACCTCGTGGTTTATGCAAGATGGTGCCCGGCCGCATCGCACGGCCGACGTCTTTAATTTCCTGAATGAATATTTCGATGATCGTGTGATTGCTTTGGGCTATCCGAAACATACAGGAGGCGGCGTGGATTGGCCTCCCTATTCGCCAGACATGAACCCCTGTGACTTCTTTCTGTGGGGACACTTGAAAGACCAGGTGTACCGCCAGAATCCAGAAACAATTGAACAGCTGAAGCAGTACATCCCATCTGCATGTGAAGCCATTCCGCCAGACACGTTGTCAAAGGTTTCGGGTAATTTCATTCAGAGACTACGCCATATTATTGATACGCATGGTGGATATGTGGAAAATATCGTACTATAGAGTTTCCCAGACCGCAGCGCCATCTGTTGTTGAAAATTGTAACTACTGTAATTTCGAAAGTTTGTCTGCCTGAAAATGTACTGTTGTCCCAAGCATATTGCAACAAACGGTGTATTTCTATCGCTGCTCGTTTAGTTTTTATTGCCGTTTCAAATATACCGGTCATTTTTGAAACACCCTGTAGATTGGCTTCCAGTTGCTTGCGATACCTGAAAATTTGTGGCGGACCAGGACTCGAACTGGAATTTCATAGTTATCGCGAGCGGTCACCTCAACCACTTTTTTCACATGACGTCTTTTATATTTCGTCGATGATAACGTCACTTAGTTTTTATTTATTACAGACGATGACCAGACCTCTGACCGAACATTTCTTTTTCTCAGGGATGGAGAGGGCAGGGGTTGAAACCCGAGGCCTGGCCACAGTGTCCCACTCACCGCCACCGAGCCTGTGGAGCATCCCCCAACTTAGTGGATGTATAACAAAGACCCCTCGAAGATAGTTGGCAAATGATGTTTAGTAACGTTCGAACGCTGCATGGGCTTTTTGTAAATAGGTTCAGAAGTCGAGGCGCGATTTACGTCCCCACGAAATAGGTAAAGGGCCGCCCACCTACTGACCCACGTAATGACATGATACTTGGCGGTTGGAAAATGTTTGTCCTCCGGGTATAGAAACATTCGCGGTTCGATCGTGTCTGGTGGTACTCGGAGGTAGCAGGCAATGATTTGCTGCACAAATCGCCAGACGTCATGTGAAGAGGTGCAGGTGAGACGGTGGTCAGCAGTGTCCAGTTGCTGGCAATGGAGACAAAGAGGGAATCCGACAAAGCAACGTTGTGCAGCCGCTGTGGTCTATCTGATATCACACTGCCCTGACATCTGTAGGGAAATCACTTGCGCTATACAAGCACGCCTGCTGGATTGATTCGAACTTCCACATGTCTCGTACAACCGAAGTGGATATGGCGACCACTCGCGATAAGCGGGAAATCTACGTTCCAGTCCCAGTTTGGCACAAATTTTAATGTGTTGCAAACAGATGATGTCAATGCAGTGTCGCAGACTGTTGACCTATTTCGTAATATTTACCACAGCTGTAATCGTCAATGAAGTTAGCCTGTTTTAGAATTTCAATGTCCACCACCCTCAAGAAGATGTACGTTGATTCTGCGACGCAAAGGATACTGAATGCTAATTTAGTTTGGCCCTCGCACGTATACTAATGAGGTTACAAGCTTCAAACTTTCAATTGCAGTCAAGACTTTAATAAAAATGGCAAAGATAATGTTAATCAGAACACTGGGAGGAGTTGTGGTCCAAAAAAAGTGGCTAAAGAAAGGGCACACTTTTTTTTTGACAAACGCTTTCAGTGATATGTGGTCTATGGTGAACAAAGTGATCAGCTGGGGATCAACACAGGACAAAAACCAGAACACTAATCGCTTTAGCTGACTTCATAAATGTGAATCCGTGGTATGACCCAAAAACTACGCTACAGTCAAGCATCTATACTATACTATTCCATAGAGAAAAATATGGTTCCAAAGAACAGGGTGCTGAGAAGCATATATTGGAGCCCTACGCCATAGCAGCGAATCCTTTACCCTCCTGCTGGTCAGGGCGGCACGTCACGATGCGCTCGGCGACTGGAGTCATGGACAGCAGCAATTTGTTATTAATGGCGCGCGCCCGAAAACATGCAAGTACGCGTTTCAAAAATGGCTCTGAGCACTATGGGACTTATCTTCTGAGGCCATCAGTCCCCTAGAACTTAGAACTACTTAAACCTAACTAACCTAAGGACATCACACACACACATGCCCAAGGCAGGATTCGAACCTGCGACCGTAGCGGTCTCACGGTTCCAGACTGTAGCGTCTAGAACCGCTCGGCCACCCCGGCCGGCTCAAGTACGCGGTCTCGCGTTCGGTTAATTCAGAATGCAGGAACTTCCCTCTCAGCCTCTGAAACCCCGGTGGATTCCAATGTGCAGGTGGACCCGATTGTTGGTCTGCCAAACCAATTGGACTCCACGACTATGTGCCAAATGTTTATGCTATGCTATGCTATGAAAATTCGCAGAATCACACAGTCGTCTCATCGGCTTCCTGCCTAACGAGGGCCCATCGTCTGCTTCATTGCCAGTCATCAATGCTCTGCCCATAGCAGCTGCGACTCCTCGGCTCTAGTCAGCCTACCTGGATGTGGCGGCTGACCAACTGGCGCCATCCAATGTGTCTGCACACAGGCAGTCCACAAGTGTTTTCACCCAGGTTACACAGAAAAAACGCTGCCCTCGGCCCTCATCTGCCATACATTTTTTTCTGCAGTCTTTTAATTTGGCAACCTCTTCCTTTGAACGCAGGTAAAGCTTATCACTATTCCCTCACTAGAGCACACAAGCAAGAGCGTTAACTACTGCCAACCATTTCAGCATATGAATGAAGTCATATGGTATCCAATTTAGCAACCAAATAATAAAGATCTTCTTCCCTAAGAACATTATGAAGCATAACACCATATCACAAGTGAGAGTGCCCTGCAATCTCTCAATGTGGCTAATTTCACATAAATACAGCTGCTAAGGAAACTATGTGATAACCCTTCCAAAAAATGTTAGCTGGGGAAGGAAGTTAAGTTACGGTCACAAACCAAAAGGAAAATGTGCTAAGCTGTAACAAAGATATTTATTTTCGTAAGCACAGAATTAAAACTAGGACCTTGACACAGACTATTAGAGTGGCAAAAATGGTTGAAATGGCTCTGAGCACTATGGGACTCAACATCTGAGGTCATCAGTCCCCTAGAACTTAGAACTACTTAAACCTAACTAACCTAAGGACATCACACACATCCATGCCCGAGGCAGGATTCGTACCTGCGACCGTAGCGGTCACGCGGTTGCAGACTGTAGCGCCTAGAACCTCTCGGCCACCTCGGCCGGCTACTAAAGTGGCAGATGTACAAAAATAATGAACATGAGCAATGACTGCTGCTGGTTTGCTAATAATTCCTAGTTTGATTATAGCAAATGGGGAATTTGCCTAACTCAAAACGGTGATTGACCTCACTTAGAAAAGATGTAGCTTTGAATGCAAACAGAGAGGCGATGACTGTGGCTACTGCAGATGACAATAAGGTAGCAAGTGGTCGTAATGTAGCTCAGAATTCCCTATCTACTGGTGCTGTGACTCTTTCCCAAAACAGCAAACGTATTACGTGAAACCAATGGGTGTATGGCGATGATGTCGAAGCTGAAAGAGTCGTCAGCTGCCCAGCGTCCCGTCTTCCATACTCCAGAGAGGAGCACGATTAATCCGTGGTCACGTGAAAAGTTAATTTTTGACCGGGTGTACTGACGAGCGCAGCTCTGCGTGAGTCTCTCCTTGGATATGGAAGAGATAAAACGACTTTACCCTGCGATGGTTCAGAAGCGAGTGCCCGAATTTCTGTCTGTTGCACTACAACACAGGGACCCATCCCGTTGCTTTAGAAACACTGCCAATCGTGGCATAGCAGCGAAACTGGCACCAATCATCATGACCCCGAAACAGAAGCTCTGTGCTCCTACCACAGAACCAGAAAAACGCCTGCGTCAGAAGGCGTCTCGCAGAAACCAAAAAGCGGCTTTGAACATGGGCAGATGTTACAGTCAGTCCACCAATCACAGGCTCCGCCAAGTCCGCGCGGGAGAACTCAATCGTGGGGAACATGCAAATTTGCTGGTCTATGTGTGATGTCACACCGGCGGGCGTTGCGCAGAGCCAGAATGCAATTTCTGCGAAATCTACACAGCAAGCAGTGCGGCACAGGCGGCCTAACCCGGATGGCGGGAAGACAGCGAGTGCCTTTCGAGCACATTTTGAAGTTCGACCGAGGAAGAATAACTGCCTGTAGGGAGTGCGGATTACCCTTCAGAAAAATTGGAGATTGTTTGGGATTGGACCAAGCAGCTGTGACGCGGACCTGTAATCCCTGGGCGCAGGAGGGTACGATGGACCGACAGAACCGATTGCACCCACCTAGTTTTGCACCACAACACGTGACGCCAGGCATATCGTGCGCATGACAGATGGATCGCTCTGTCACATCACGAACCATGTCGCAACAAATTCGGTCTGTTGCGCAACGACGTCCGCTCGTACCATTCGACATCGTTTGCAGCAAAGTGGACTGTCCACAAGGCTTCCATTGCTGCGTTTACCATTGGGTCAACGCTACGGGCGTTTGTGCCGGCAATGGTACGATGAACGACGGACGTGGATAACCGAATAGGACGACATTGTTATAACCGACGACTTACGATTCTGCCTGCACCAAGACGACGGTCGGATTAAAGTTTGGAGACTGCGGTGAGAGACTGTTGAACTGTTGCCTTATGCATTGACATACAGGTCCTGCACGAGGTATTATGGTTTGGGATGGCACTAGATTCAACTCCCGCACCCCCTAGTATGTGTTGCTGGTACGCTAACCAGTGAGCGTTACATCTCTGAAGTGTTGGAGCCTGTCGTCGTCCCATACCTGCGGAGGTTCCCGGCAGCTCCATTGCAACAGGATAATGAGCGACCACGCAATGTTCAAGACTTTTTCCTCGCTTCACAAAGTGCTGCATTTTAAATCATGTGACACTTGTACAACGTATTACCCCTCAAGTCAGTCTTGCTGTGATATCTCCGGTCCTTCGTGGCGTTTCTTTTCGAATGGCCAGATGTGTATTTATTCTTTATTAAAATAAGTCATTAAAATAGCGCTATATCTGTTTTTCAGTCCAATAGCACGTTTCATCTAATCTATATTAGAATGTTAATAATAATAATAATAATAATAATAATAACAGTCACAAAGATTTATAGTCAGTTACTTTGGTTCAGAAAGGTGTCTATTATTCAGGAACACCCATTTTAAACAACATGCCAACAGCCCCAACAGAACTATTGATACAATTCGCATTAAGAGGAGCCTAAAGGATTTTTTGGTGGCCATTTGCTGTGCTTCGGTCATGAATTTCTTAGCAGAAACGAGTGAAGTGCACGTATCACAAATACTATCAAATAAAGCGATCATTAGCACAATATGACTTCTGCACAAATTCAGTGGAGTAATCCAACTGTCGGAAATTAAGTATTGTGAATTGATTTTTGTATTTGATGATGCGTGGCTACAATAGCATAAGGATTATTACATACACCTGAGTGTATTGAACATTTTCATGATTTATGACAAGTTATTTATTACTCTTTTAAATACAAATATGGTAAAGAAGTGTTTGACTTATTCCACAACCATGAGGATCATTTCACTTGCAAACACTGGAAGGTACATTAGGACATTTGTTGTTCATTGTGTTTGTTATCTATTCTTGTTTTCCTCATATATTCTACATCTTGGAGCATCTCCTGACTATGGGTGTACTGGAATGGAAAATATATCTCAACTAAATAAGTTTAAGAAATAATGACGACGAGGTACTGTTCGAGGCGGGAAGTCACCTTAACGGCTACAAGTAAGACTTGTACAACAAATACCTCCGCCAAGTCTTCTATCGTAGGAAAAAGACTGTGGCATTGAAGGGAGAGTATACAGAAGACGTTTAACAGCATCACCAGTTTTCATTGTTGGAGATTGATGTTTTCGGGGTGATGATTAAAACTACGATGGGCCGTCAATAAGTAATGCAACCCTCTTTTCTAGGAGCGGGTTGGTTTTATTCACGATTCCCACGTTGTTGTTGTTGTTGTTGTGGTCTTCAGTCCTGAGACTGGTTTGATGCAGGTCTCCGTGCTACTCAATCCTGTGCAAGCTTCTTCATCTCCCAGTACTTACTGCAACCTACATCCTTCTGAATCTGCTTAGTGTATTCATCTCTTGGTCTCCCTCTACGATTTTTACCCTCCACGCTGCCCTCCAATGCTAAATTTGTGATCCCTTGATGCCTCAGAACATGTCCTACCAACCGATCCCTTCTTCTAGTCAAGTTGTGCCACAAACTCCTCTTCTCCTCAATTCTATTCGATACCTCCTCGTTAGTTATGTGATCTACCCATCTAATCTTCAGCATTCTTCTGTAGCACCACATTTCGAAAGCTTCTATTCTCTTCTTGCCTAAGCTATTTATCATCCATGTTTCACTTCCATACATGGCTACACTCCATACAAATACTTTCAGAAACGACTTCCTGACACTTAAATCTAAACTCGTTGTTAACAAATTTCACTTCTTCAGAAACGCTTTCCTTGCCATTGCCAGTCTACATTTTATATCCTCTCTACTTCGACTATCATCGGTTATTTTGCCCCCCAAATAGCAAAACTCCTTTACTACTTTAAGTGTCTCATTTCCTAATCTAATTCCCTCAGCATCACCCGACTTAATGCGACTACATTCCATTATCTTCGTTTTGCTTTTGTTGATGTTCATCTTATATCCTCCTTTCAAAACACTGTCCATTCCGTTCAACTGCTCTTCCAAGTTCTTTGCTGTCTCTGACAGAATTACAATGTCATCTGCGAACCTCAAAGTTTTTATTTCTTCTCCATGGATTTTAATACCTACTCCGAACTTTTCTTTTGTTTCCTTTACTGCTTGCTCAATATACAGATTGAACAACATCGGGGAGAGGCTACAGCACTGTCTAACTCCCTTCCCAACCACTGCTTCCCTTTCATGTCCCTCGACTCTTATAACTGCCATCTGGTTTCTGTTCAAATTGTAAATAGCCTTTCGCTCCCTGTATTTTACCCCTGCCACCTTCAGAATGTGGAAGAGAGTATTCCAGTCAAAATTGTCAAAAGCTTTCTCTAAGTCTAAAAATGCTAGAAACGTAGGTTTGCCTTTCCTTAATCTTTCTTCTAAGATAAGTCGTAAGGTCAGTATTGCCTCACGTGTTCCAACATTTCTACGGAATCCAAACTGATCTTCCCCGAGGT
The DNA here is from genome assembly GCF_021461395.2 of Schistocerca americana. Classification (NCBI taxonomy): domain Eukaryota; kingdom Metazoa; phylum Arthropoda; class Insecta; order Orthoptera; family Acrididae; genus Schistocerca; species Schistocerca americana. The sequence goes on along the minus strand of NC_060123.1, from coordinate 587,001,185 downwards.
CGGCTTCTACCAGTTTTTCCATTCGTCTGTAAAGAATTCGCGTTAGTATTTTGCAGCTGTGACTTATTAATCTGATAGTTCGGTAATTTTTACATCTGTCAACACCTGCTTTCTTTGGGATTGGAATTAGTATATTCTTCTTGAAGTCTGACGGTATTTCGCCTGTCTCATACATCTTCCTCACCAGATGTCAGAGTTTTGTCATGACTGGCTCTCCCAAGGCCGTCAGTAGTTCTAATGGAATGTTGTCTACTCCCGGGGCCTTGTTTCGACTCAGGTCTTACAGTGCTCTGTCAAACTCTTCACGCAGTATCGTATCTCCCATTTCATCTCGATCTACATCCTCTTCCATTTCCATAATATTGTCCTCAAGTACATCGTCCTTGTATAGACCCTCTATATACTCCTTCCACCTTACTGCTTTCCCTTCGTTGCTTAGAACTGGGTTCCCATCTGAACTCTTGATATTCATACAAGTGGTTCTCTTTTCTCCAAAAGTCTCTTTGATTTTCCTATAGGCAGTATCTATCTTACCCCTAGTGAGATAAGCCTCTACATCCTTACATTTGTCCTCTAGCCATCCCTGCTTAGCCATTTTGCATTTCCTGTCGATCTTATTTTTAAGACATTTGTATTCCTTTTTGCCTGCTTCATTTACTTCGTTTTTATATTTTCCCCTTTCATCAATTAAATTCAGTATTTCTTCTGTTACCCAAGGATTTCTACTAGCCCTCGTCTTTTTACCTGCTTGATCGTCTGCTGCCTTCACTACTTCATCTCTCAGAGCTACCCATTCTTCTTCTACTGTATTTCTGTCCCCCATTCCTGTCAATTGTTCCATTATGCTCTCCCTGAAACTCTGCCCATACACCATATTATTCTCTACTCTTTTAGCTACAAAACCCCTTTTTGCCAATATTATCTCCAGTCAATGTGACGGCCTTACGCCACCTTACTGGGAGGGTCTGTTGTGCCACTCTATGGATTGCCCCTTGTTGTGACAATTTTCAACAAAAATTTTTCACGATCAGCCTCGCAACGCGCAAGCAATTCCACACAGGTGGTCCTTCGATGGTCTTTATAGTCTTCTGTTAGGCGACGACGAACTCAGCGGGTAACCATCTTTGAGTACCCCAACTGGTGGACGAATGTGTAAGCTCTACCAACAGAGACTTCCAGTTGTTCAGAGAGATGTTTGATTATGATCTGTTGATCATCTCAAATGAGAGTGTGTGAGATTGCAGGGCACTCTCACTTCTAATTTGGTGTCATGCTGCTTCGCGTTATTAGGGAATATGATCCTTATTGCGATTTTGACTTCATACATCATAATGAAATGATGGACAGTAGTTAATGCTCTAGGGAAGGAATAACATTAAGCTTTACCTGCGTTCAAAGGAATAGGGTGCTGATTTAAACGACTGCAGTATAAGCGCACGGCGACGGTGGGCCGAGGGAAGTGCGCTTTTTCTGTGGAACTTAGGGGAGACATTTCCGGATGGTCGAGTTCCACAGTCTCATTGTGCAGGCACGTTGGTTGGCGCCAGTCGGGAGGCAGCCGCAGGTCGACTGACTAGCGCCGAGAAGTCGCCGCTGCAACGGTGAGTGCATTGTAGACCGGCAATAAAGCAGAGGATTGGCACCTGTTAGGCAGGAAGCCGACAAAACAACTGTGAGCATTCTGCATATTTCCGTGGGACAGGCCCAGACATCCAGACTCTGTTACAAAACACATTTGTGAAAGCACAAGGCTTTTAGCGAGTTTATGGCTGTTCTTTGGAAACTTTGTAATGGACGTAACAAAGGAGATAACAAGCTTTTTTGGAGGGATGTAGTTCAATCCTGGTCATGTTGTTAGCAAAAGACACAGCAAATACATGGGAAAGAGGCCACGAAGGTGAATCTTTTTTCCCTTTCTCCCTATTAACTTTTCAAGTCTCTGATTGGTCAAATCGGTGGGTGCAAAACAAGGCCGCTCTTCCAGCATCGAAGTCCGGGCTCCAGCTCTTGACAGGCTTGTGCTAAAGTGGGGGAAATCTAAGTTGTAAATGTGCTTTGCTAGCGAGCTGAGGAGAAAGCGGACAAAAAATGGTTCAAATGGCTCTGAGCACTATGGGACTTAACATCTATGGTCATCAGTCCCCTAGAACTTAGAACTACTTAAACCTAACTAACCTAAGGACATCACACAACACCCACCCATCACGAGGCAGAGAAAATCCCTGACCCCGCCGGGAATTGAACCCGGGAACCCGGGCGTGGGAAGCGAGAACGCTACCGCACGACCACGAGATGCGGGCGAAAGCGGACAGAAAGAGAAGAGAACTCATTCTTGTACTGGCGTAAATGGTGAGACTTGTGTCCTTTGCTAGTGTGCCACTTAGTACCTATGCCAGCCACCTTCTGAACCATCAGAGGTACTGCTTCTAGCATCAGACACACAACGAGTGATGCATGGGTGTCCGTATTTGTCTCGAGTCGGCCGTCTAAACATTTGACATATTCTGTCACGCATAATTGTGGTACGGAGTCAAATTGGTTTGGCAGACCAGCAAATGGGTCCACCTGCAATTTGGAATCCACCGGGCTTTCAGAGGCTCATAGGAAAGTACATGCATTCCAAATTAATCGAACGCAAGACTGCGTACTTGCATTTTTCGGGAGTGCGCCATTAATAACAGATTGCGGCCGTCAATGACGTCAGTGGTCGAACACATCGTGGTGTGCCACCCTGACCAGCAGGAGGGTAAAGTATTCGCTGCTATGGTGTAGGGCTCCAATATATGTTTCTCAGCACCCTGTTCTTTCGAAGCATATTTTTCTTTTTGGAATGGGAGAATATAGATGCTTGATAGTGGTGTAGTTTTGTGCCATAACCCGGATTCACGTGAATGAAGTCAGATAAAGCGATTAGTTTACCGGTTAGTGTCGTGTGTCGATCCCCAGCTGATCACTTTGTCCAACGTAGACCCTACGTTAGTGAAAGCATTTGTCAAATAAAAATGTTTGTGTGACTTTTCTTTAGTAATTTTTGTTGTCTTTTTGTTATGGATAAATAAATCTAAGGTCATTTAGATCACAACTTCTCCCTGAGTTATGATTAACAGTACCTGGCCATTTTATTATTAAAGTCTAGATCTGATACGTAAGTAGAAGGCTTTCAAGTATCCGCACATTCCATCATTGCCAGAGTCAGAGCTGTGTGTCGCCGGCTAGAGATAGTATAGTTTGCACGACCTTGTTGAGATGATGACAGATGCCTCGCCCAACGGCTCGCCGTGATTTTGTTCCCTCCCAGGTCCCCTTAGACATTCTGCAAGCGCCTATGAGTATTTTTGATGCTCTGATTATCCGCCAAAAGAAACTCAATTGTTCTCTGCGTGGAACGCACCTTTGTTACAAACGCTATTTTGAAGATTACATATACCGCCGCTACCAATCGGAACCTCACGAAACTGTAGAGGCTGAAACAGGAACATTCCACGACGTCCCACAAAAAAATTCCGCATTTTTTTCAACCGAAAAAGTATGTGGCTTTACTTATTGAACGATCTTCGTACATGAACAACCCCTCATGTGTGTAACGATGTCCCTACACAAGGCATACCCAGTGGGTGGCTGTTGAATGAATGACTGCTCTCGTCCGAACAGCCCACGGACTGCGCAAGGGCCACCTGTTCGCCGCTGGCAAAGCGGCGGCCGCGCTGAAGCCAGGCAGACTGGCGTGGCGGGCACTCCAATTACTCAGCTGGTCCGTGCTGTGCAGGGCTGAGCGCAATCTGCGCTGCTGACTCACCGCTCGCTCATTACTCTGCGGCGGCTTAGCGGGCGCATGCGCAGAAGCCGACCCGTCTCCGCTCGCTGTCGGCCGCGCCCTTTGATAGCGAGGAGGGGTGGGGGGAGGCCTAGGCAGGAGATCGCAACAGCGCTGCTGAAGTTTGTGCTGAAGAGGGTCGTCAACAGTTGCAAAGATCGTTTGTCACTGGGGAGAAAGGGAGTTGGCGCGATCGTCTAGATACTGACGTCTTCCCTCACAAAAAACCACAGCGGCAATTTTCCCTTCACTTCAAACATAGGGATGGCTTATGTCGTTTTTGTGGTATTAACGTTCGATTCCACACTTGCAGATATCGACAGCGGTCCGTAATAGATATCGCTGGACCCGCAAGGACCAACTGGAGCCGCTCCGCGGCTTGTGACAAGTATCTAGCGAGCTCTCGTCCACTCTTGCTCGGGACGTCAACTAGGAATGTAGTATAGTCCTCAGCTGATAGGAAGCAACCTCTAACAAGGCGCTTAGTCAAGTATGGTATAAATAATGCCTCTCTACATATCCGTTTGTAATTATATGTATGCAGCATAAGAATACGCCTGTACCACAAGTTGAGTACGATATACATTATTGTTTACCAACGACTACTAATTATATCAGTCGTTGCAGATACAAACTATGCAGCCAGCTCCTTACCGACTTCACTGCCAAGCCTGCAGTATATAGTTCTATTTAGCATTGGCCACCTGTCATCATAACAACTGACGACGAGAATCATAACAGTTTTATACTCCACGAATCTGTCCACGTAGAATTTAGAGAACATTTTATGCAAATACAACATGCTAGACAGAAGCGGTACATTCTTCCATAGGAAACTGCTGTTAACACTAGAACCACGGGACATTTTCTGCTCCTAAATCCCCGCAGCACTCACATAGCCCACATTGGCAGAACTTCCTGTTATCTTTGTTAACATACTGTAAGCTGAAATAACAAAAAATGTGCTTCTGAAATGAACGTAGAACTGAGTTGCTATTACTGATCTAAGAGTAAAATGTTATTCTGAGGCCCAAATAAAACGTTACTGATATCTCTGACCTTGCAAAATTGCTAGTATTGAAATGGTTCAGATGGCTCTGAGCACTATGGGACTTAACATCTGAGGTCATGAGTCCCATAGAACTATTTAAACCTAAGTAACCTAAGGACATCGCACACATCCATGCCCGAAGCAGGATACGAAACTGCGACCGTAGCGGTCGCGCGGTTCCAGATTGTAGTGCCTAGAACCATTCGGCCACCTCGGACGGCTGCTAGTATTCAACTTGTAATACTTGGTAGGGGACTTTTTTTAGAGAAATTTCGCAGTTAACAGTCCAGGGGTGATTACTATACGAACATAAGTCAAAAATTAATTTGTGTTTAAATGGCATTTACTGTTTCACGACTCAGAGGTTATCCCCTAAAATGACTTCACCCTTTGGATCTTCATGACATCAAATATACAAATTACTTAAAAATCACCTAAATTACAGTTTGTGGGCTACCAATACGAGAATAAAACGCTAACAACTTCAGGACCTTGCCGATCCTTACGATTAGCAGAACCTGCAGCGCTTGTGCAGTTCATACTTGAGACAGCTACAGAGGCACGCGCCTGGTGTGGGTTAAAAATGGTTCAAATGGATCTAACCACTATGGGACTTAATGTCTGAGGTCATGAGTCCCCTACACATAGAACTACACTACTGGCCATTAAAATTGCTACACCAAGAAGAAATGCAGATGATAAACGGGTATTCATTGCACAGATATATTATACTAGAACTGACATGTGATTACATTTTCACGCAATTTGGGTGCATAGATCCTGAGAAATCAGTACCGAGAACAACCATCTCTGGCCGTAATAACGGCCTTGATACGTCTGGGCATTGAGTCAAACAGAGCTTGGATGGCGTGTGCAGGTACAGCTGCCCATGCAGCTTCAACACGATACCACAGTTCATCAAAAGTAGTGACTGGCGGATTGTGACGAACCATTTGCTCGGCCACCATTGGCCAGACGTTTTCAATTGGTGAGAGGTCTGGAGAATGTGCTGGCCAGGGCAGCAGTCGAACATTTTCTGTATTCAGAAAGGTCCGTACAGGACCTGCAACATGCGGTCGTGCAATATCCTGCTGAAATGTAGGGTTTCGCAGATGTAGAATGAAGGATAGAGCCACGGGTCGTAACACGTCTTAAAATGTAACGTCCACTGTTAAAAGTGCCGTCAATGCGAACAAGAAGTGACTGAGACGTGTAACCAATGGCTCCCCATACCATCACGCCGAGTGATACGCCAGTATGGCGATGACGAATTCGCACTTCCAATGTGCGTTCAACGCGATGTCGCCAAACACGGATGCGACCATCATGATGCTGTAAACAGATCCTGGATTCATCCGAAAATATGACGTTTTGCCATTCGTGCACCCAGGTTCGTCGTTGAGTACACCATCGTAGGCGCTCCTGTCTGTGATGCAGCGTCAAGGGTAACCGCAACCATGGTCTCCGAGCTGATAGTCCATGCTGCTGCAAACGTCGTCGAACTGTTCGTGCAGATGGTTGTTGTCTTGCAAACGTCCCCATCTGTTGGCTCAGGGATCGAGACGTGGCTGCACCGGCGCCAACCTTGTGTGAATGCTCTGAAAATCTAATCATTTGCATGTCCGTTACAGCCATGCGGATAAGATGCCTGTCATCTCGACTACTAGTGATACGAGGTCGTTGGGATCCAGCGCGGCGTTCCGTATTACCCTCCTGAACCCACCCATCCCGTATTCTCCTAACAGTCATAGGATCTCGACCAACGCTAGCAGCAATGTCGTGATACAATAAACCGCAATCGCGATAGGCAACAATTCGACCTTTATCAAAGTCGGAAGCGTGATGGTACGCATTTTCTTCCTTACACGGGGCATCACAACAACGTTTCACCAGGCAACGCCGGTCAACTGCTGTTTGTGAATGAGAAATCGGTTGGAAACTTTCCTCATTTCAGCACGTTGTATGTGTCGCCGCCGACGCCTACCTTGTGTGAATGCTCTAAAAAGCTAATCAAAAAATGGTTCAAATGACTCTGAGCACTATGGGACTTAACATCTGAGGTCATCAGTCCCCTAGAACTTAGAACTGCCTAGACCTAAGGACATTACACACATCCATGTCCGAGGCAGGATTCGAACCTGCGACGTTGCGGTCGCGCGGTTCCAGACTGAAGCGCCTAGAACCGCTCGGCCACTCCAGCCTGCAAAAGCTAATCATTTGCATATCACGGCATCTTCTTCCTGTCGGTTAAATTTCGCTTCTGTAGCACGTCATCTTCGTGGTGTAGCAATTTTAATGGTCAGCTGTGTACTTAAACCTAACTAACCTAAGGACATCACACACACCCATGACCGAGGCAGGATTCGAAAGTGCGACCGTAGGAGGCGCGCGGCTTCTGAATGAAGCGCCTAGAACCGATCGGTCACAATGGCCGGCCCTGGAGTGGAAGTAAATTGATATAGCAGTAAGCGCCTGCAAACTACAGTACAGTGTGTCGAGAAATCCTGAGAGATTACGTGAACTCTTGCATTATTTACATTTACATTTTATATTTTTATTTGAGGCTGAATTCAATCTTTGGATAACAATACAATAGAAACTAAAACTGAATATTGAGATATTAGAGACAGCGAGTCATGAGAAAACTATTCCGGCTTGCATTCAAGATACGTGATACAGGCGAAATACCAACAGATTTCAAGAACGCTGTAATAATTCCAACAAAGGAAGGCGCTAACTGACTTAAGTATTACCACACTATTGGTGTAATAAATCATGGCAGTAAAATACTGACACAATTTACCTACACAAGAATGGAAAAACCTGTAGAGGCCAACCTTAGAGAAGATCAGTTTTAGTTCCGGAGAAATATAGGAAGATGCGATGCAGTACTGACTCTACAACGTACCTTTCAACAAGGCTGACGGAAGTCAAATCTACGTTTATTGCATTTGTAGATGTACAGCAAGTTTTTCAGAATAACAATTGGACTACACTCCTTGAAATTCCGAAGATGCCATCGAGAAACTTGTACAGAAACCAGACTGCAGTTATAAGAGTCGAAGGGCATGAAAAGGAAGAAGTAGTTGAGATGGTAGTGAGACGGTGTTGTGGTCTATCCCTCGTGTTAAGCCATCTGTAGAACTAGCTCGCAGTAAAGGAAACCAAGGAGAAATTTGGGCAGGGAATCAAAGTCAGATAGAAGAAATAGGAACTATGTGGTTTTCCTGACGACATTTTAATTCTGATAGATACGACGAAGGACATGGAATATCAGGTGAACGCAATCAAAGAGGTTACAAGATGAACACCCACAGAAGTAAAACAAGAGTAACTGAGTATAGTAGAATTTAATTAGGCGATTCTGAGGGAATTACATTACAAATGAGATACTAAAATTTGTGGATGTGTTTTGCTGTTTGGGCATAAAATTGACTGACGCTTTCCGAGGTAGAGAGGATGTAGAATAGAAAGAAAGGAATCTATCGAAAAGAGAAAATTTTAATGTCGGATATAATTTTATATTTTAGGAACTCTTATTTGAAGTTTTATTGAGACTGTACCCCTGTGTGGAAGTGAAACGTAGGCGATAAACAGGTTGGACAACAGGGGAAGAGAAGCTTTTGAAATGTGGTGATACAGAAGAATGCTGAAGATTAGACTGAAATATCGAAGACGTATCGAGGAGGTACTACGTCGAATTGAGGAAATTTGTGACACCCACACATTAATTAAAAGAAGGGATCGACTGATTGGTAAAATCCTGATACGTCAAGAAATTGTCATTTTGGTGCTGGACAAAAGTGTGGGAGGTACAAGCTATAGAGGCAGACTCGAAAACATTGATCAGATTCGAATTGATGCAGGTGGCAGCAGTTACAGAGAAATGGAGACGCTTCCACAGGATAGACTCAAGTGAAAAACTGCATCAGACTAATCTTTGAACTGAAGACTACAGTACGAAGAGCCAAAAAAAATCTTTGTTTTTGAAACGAACGTTGAAACTGAAGTCATTCGTTATTTTTACTTTTTGTGATTGGAATGACTGGGCATAAATACAATTAAGAATAAAACACTGTTTTCTTATAATCATGAGTCCTTCATGAGAAAAATGCACTGCATCGGGTTACTTTCCTACATTTTACACACGCAGGTTCATATAGATGCCAATTGTCTTCTTATGTCATTCTGATGTCCTGCACTACTGTATACGTTTCTTAGTCGCTGGTTCATCTGCTCCACCAGCTTCATGCATTCAGATATGTAAAAGAGCATGGACCAGTTAATTTGTGTGAGTGATTTAATAGTAATCCAAGTGCTATAAACCTGCGTTTAGAACCGTATCTTTTGTCCTAATCATGAACCTATGCAGGATCCTCTCATGAATCGTCAGAAAACCGAGTATCCTGTTCAAATGAACTAGTGGTTTATTTATGTTTGTCAAATGTGCAAGGATTATCAAGAGTTGAAATTAGTTAGAATGTTACTAAAGTGATCTCAGTTTATTGCAAAGTATCGTTTTGAAAAATTCAGTGCATGACAGTGTAAATGACTATCTAAAATACCTGCTCCCAGGTGATGAAAAAGGCACACAAGTTAAACTTATTTGAAACATAATTGAGCCTTGTTTACTATCGGGAACGATTTTTTTAAGTTAATTGAGCACAGTGTTGAATAATTTGCCTTGAAAAAATAAAAACATAAACTATTTGAAGTGAAACTAAGAATTAAATGTAGTTGAATTGAATTTTGCTCCTAAAATAATCATAGAGTTTGACTATTGATACAATATCAGTTTATGGGTCCCCACTATATTCTTCTGATGTTGGAAAGATAACTGTAATGTTATTGATACTAAGGAAATCTGATATATTTCTATAAATGGAAATATGAACAGTGTGATTTTGGTATTATTTATTTCAGTTGTGGTATTTATATTTCATACTAAAATGTAGACTTTCACGGCCGGAAATATATGTCCATTATAATTATCCGGGCTGTTATGCCGTGGTCGGTTGATGAATTCTGTGTCGACTCCCAACGTTTCGTCTCCGACTGCGGGAGACATCTTCAAGGGGGTCCGTAGCTCGATGGAAGGTCCAACACATCCACTGGCTCGCTACTGACTGCCGCTAAATTCCGTGTCCGCGCGCTCCCACGCCGCGGCGTGACGTCACGTGTTTTGATAACGTCAGTGCAATTGGCCGCTGTCCGCTGCCGTCGATCGCCGTTGCCATCACCTAGTAGTGGACGGGTGGTACACATCTTCTTTAGCACCGGCATCCATATACCGTTTAATTTCACGCCCTCCTCCTTTCGGTTGAAATTATTTGGATGTTTAGCGATTTCGATTGCCTCCCTGTAGAGCCTTTCGTAATATCCGCTTGTGGCCGCTAGTACTTGCGTCTCCTCGAAACGAATATTGTGGTTACCTGGCTGGAAAGCATGCTCCGCAACAGCTGATCGTTCCGTTTCTCCTCTTCTACAATTTCCCTTGTGCTCTTCCAAACGTTTAGAAACAGTTCTTTTAGTGGTACCCACATAAACATCACCACAGCTGCATGAGATCCTATACACTCCAGCTTTTTCCAATGGTTTGCGAGCGTCCTTGGCAGGCTTAAGGTATTCCTGTATCTTCCTGGTGGGCTTGTAAATTACGGTAATATTCCGCTTCGTCAAGATCCTCACTATTCTTTCCGTTACATTTTTAACAAACGGCAGGAAAACCTTAGATTTTGCAGTAGCCTGTACGTCAGTATGATTTCTGCGTGGCTGCCTCAACGCACGTTTTATTTCGGCGGACGAATATCCGTTCTTCATTAGTGCATTGTGGAGATGTTCCATCTCAGCGTCGAGCAACTCAGGTTCACAAACATTTCTAGCTCTGTCCGCTAACGTCTTGATAACACCCCGCTTCTGTTGTGGGTGGTGGTTCGAATCCCGGTGCAAATAACTGTCCGTATGGGTGGGTTTGCGGTATACTGAGTGGCCCAAACGTTGGGAATCGGCACAGAATTCATCAACCGACCACGGCATAAAAGCCCGGATAATTATAATGGACATTTATATTTCAGTTAAGTCGGAAGCCCCTCCTGGCCAATTTTATTTCTGCGTCTCTTGCACGAACATTTCAGTACTGATCTAAGTAACAATATTGAATGTAGCTCTTATTAGTGGGAGTTCGGTACGATGTTGCTATGATCACTAGTATGTGCATAATTGGTAACTACTACTACCCACAGCTCAGAGTGCCCTGTGTCCGTTAGTATCCTGTGTGCTATTAAAAGGGAATACTAATGAAAATAACTTCAATAACTCATATTCAGTTTTCTTAAACTTATATTTGACCGACGTCTGATTACAGATAATGCCTTTTGGCTTCTATTTTTCACGTGTTCATGTCATAATTCTTCGGTGAGACTTTGCAATAACTGTTTGCTTCTGATAACTTTTCCCTGTAACTGCTGTGAAAAGAATCCATCTATTTTTCTAACCGTGTTTTGTTTTGTTATAAGGTTCGACAGTTTCTGGAGGACGTTTCGAGTCATACCCAGTTTCAACACTTGTATGAAGCGTAGCGAGAACGAAAACATTTCTATTTTTCTTACTTTTTTAAACGCACAAATTTATATGTCCAAGATTCGTCGCAGCAGTTTATCAAAGTGGAGCATTTGACAATATTACCGATATTAGCATCTATCTTTTCCAGTGGATCACTGTACCAACTACGGTTATACTATTTTCGATCAATTTTCGGCCAGATGTAATGATGTATAAAAGTTATGTTTTTCATATCCTTCCGCTCCTAAGCAATAATGCCATGACAAAATTTTCCAAAAGGGTATTATTTCTGGTCGTCGTTCACACTTTTCCAGATATGGAGATCCAGTGAACAGTTGTTTGATACTTACGTGTGCTGCTAACAAAAATTTGATACCAAATTTATTTGGTTTGCTGGTCATGTGCTGTGTTACTATGCATCTATCCTTAGTGGGACAAAGCCATGCGAAATTGCAGTGATTCTATCTGTCTCACGAAGAGAATCGCACCAGCTTGAATTTCCAAGCTACCTTTCGGCTTCTGTCAAAGCGAGCAGTTGTATAGAGGATGTTTGTTTTAACTTGAGACAACTAAATGTCTCGAAAGCGACGCATCGTACGAAAAAATATCTTCTAGGTGAAAAGTCGCAGCACTGAAGTAAATTTCGAAAACCAATATCACCCATTAGAAAACAAAGCTTTATACTTACATCGTAAATGAAATGTTGAATCAAATGCTTCGGTTCTTAAGTGCAAAAAACGTATACTCGATAGTTGCCGATTACAGCGCTATCCACCACGAATGGAAGACTTTTGTTTGAGTAAACCGTACATATTTTTTGGTGTAGAACCCGAATATGCGATAAAATGGGTTGTTCCCGTTTGAAAATACGAAGCTGCCCTCGCCAACGCAGGAGGACCGACACACTTCTTGCCTCCTTTACTAATTTCAACTTTTCACCTAGAACAGCTTTTTGTCGTACGATGAGTCATGTTCTAGATATTTGGTTGTCTCCACATAAAAGGAACACCATGCATATTTTGGCGCTGTGCCATCTGCGAAAGCTGCCAAGAATTAACGGCACTGTAAATTTTGATGTTTTTCTTTGAAAGTGTCCCGATGTCTGGTGTAAAACATTTTGCTCTTTTAGTTCCACAGGTGCGTTCAAGATATGATCAAAGCCGCCCTTTCTATTCTGTCCTTTTAGAATTTCGAATAGAGCAGAAAAAAAATCATGAAGGTAACTAACATCTACATATTCCCTCCACTGTGCTACTCCACTGTGCTGAATGTCAGTCGTTCCTGAATGGTATGCTGGCTTCGACAGAGGAATTTGTCTCGGTGTTGTATAACTCCTACCGAGACATCCCAACTATTTTCTCTTGATTGATCACTGTCTGGAATATAGTAACTCCTAGTTTCTACTTGGATTTTAGTTGTACTACTTCCTGACTCACCCCCTGAAACTGACTGCAGATCTAAATATTCCAATACTTCTTTGTATGACAGCTAATGAGCCATTTTCCTAGCTATATCATGAAATAAATGTAATTAAGCACTTGAGGTTTAGCGAGTTTAGAAATTTTGTCGATTAGACTAGTGTGTCGAAAGAAGGGATTAGAAGTACGCTCAGGGCTATTAAAAATATCTTTCAAGTTGGTTTTAAGGAATTAAAAGAGGACATGAAATTTTACAGGGTTAAATTAAAATATAAGTTAGACACTGAACTTAAAGCACATAGAGATGCGTTAGAGACCAGTCTTGAAAAACCACGGAGATGAGATGACATTCCAGTTTGAATCTATTCTCAGTCTCCTGGACTCAAAGTTGAAGGCTAGCTTTAATGAGCTGAAACTAGATAGTAAGGAACTGCGAACTACATTAGAATCAAAAATTTCTAAATTACAAAATCTTGAAACAAGTCATTTGATTCTAAGATCTGATCTTGATACACAAACTCAAGACTTCATAAGGGCGGCCAAAGTGGAATTAGCAAACCTATTATTGAGACAAATAGAGTAATGGTATCTGAACAATATCAGGAACAATCCTTGGAAGAATTCCTACATCGGACGAAGCAGTGGATAAACCTAAAGATGGGTGAGGTTAAGAACTAGAGCTTAAATAATGTTACAGTGTTTAAAATGAGTTAAGCAAAGATGGATGAACTAAAACTATATAACTTTACACAATATGATCTTGCAGGCGGTTTGCAACAGGTAACATTCCTAAGGTCTTTCCTAGGCGTATTGCATCTGGGACGGATGGAGAATCGCAAAATTAGCTTTTTCGTAGGTTATCTGCGTGGTGATGCCACCCAATGGGGCTTCATGAATCATGAAAATTATAGGATCTTTGACGTGTTCCAGGTAGCCTTCAACAACTGTTTTCGTCCAAATGTGCCCATACCAGGTTGAGGCTCGAGATATTAGGACCAGAAGAATACAGAAACAAATATGGAGGCTTGTGACCTTATTTTGAAATATATATGAATTTGTCAAAGTATATGAATGATCTTCTGAGGTCAAGGCACTTAGTTTGTATATTGGTGAGTTTTTTAGCCTGTAGAAATAAAAGGTAATTGGTTGGGGTTTATAGTGACGTTCAAGGGTTACTAGAACATATTGATCAGTTAGATGGTCTGGAGAAGGGTAGTTCGAAAGGAATTCCATTGAGGCAAGAATATACCAGAACGGATTTTCATGGGAATCTGGGGAGAGGAACCAATGCCCAGGCAGAGAGCATGTTATTAATTATCACCTGACAGAGGACCTACCCAACTATATGTGGAGTGGATGGAAATAATAATAATAACAATAATAGGGCAGTACATCGAAAACATCGTTGTCCCTTGGGAAATCAAAGTACTGTCAGCAATAAGCTGGAGGTTGTTGAATTTGAGAGAAATATGCGAAACTAGAGGTAGTCATAGGGAGGGCACCTACTCTCAGCCAAGATACAGAGAGTGACCAAGATTTTAGAATGTAAAATGCTCTGGTATTTTGGTGACATAAAAGAGTGGTTGTTGGGCAAACTGCGTGAGAGGACGAGGTTGCTGGATAATGATATCCGTCTGATAAGTGAGACTATTTTTAGGGTTGGGTTGGGTTGTTTGGGGGAAGAGACCAAACTGTGAAGTCATCAGTCTCATGGGGTTAGGCAAGGACGGGGAAGGAAGTCGGCCACGCCCTTTCAACAGAACCATCCCGGCATTTGCCTGGAGCGATTTAGGGAAATCACGGAAAACCTAAATCGGGATGACCGGATGCGGGATTGAACCATCGTCCTCCCGAATGCGGGTCCAGTGTGCTAACCACTGCGCCAGACTATTTTTATGAAAAGTTAAAAGATAAGAGTGAGGTGAGTGTATTGCCACTGGTGGGGGTGAGAATTTGTAGGAGACAGCTTCAAGAAAAGAAGAGGTAGTGTTGGGACAGCTAACAAGTACACTCATTATAGATGGAGTAGTTAATGGTTCATGACTTTTTAATAACATGGAATCGTTTAATCCCAGTAGTATTGGGATAGATTGATTAGATAAATACAGGGTACAAATGAATTTCTACCAAGCCCTGCTGAAGGGTCAGGTAGATGGTGAAGAATTCAAGGCAAAGTTAGAAGGGAAGAATGGGGAAATCTGCTGCCAAGTGTGATGGATAAATGATTTTAATGACAGTGAGCAGGGAGACCTGTTAGAAAGGGCAGAGATCAAGAATGATAGACCTGTTGGAGTATCAGTCGAGGAGGTATGTATGAAAACAGATGCATCAAAAAGAGATAGAGGTGTGGGAGGGACTAAAGAAAGAAGATAGAGGAGTGGGGGGGGGGACTTAAGAAAGAATTCTGGAGTCATAATGAAATGTTTTTGGACAAGTTGTGTTATACAAAGGACTTTGGATGTTAGTTATCAGTGAAACACCATGAGCCATATTTTATTTGGCCATATAAGATTGCCTTAGTGAGGAAGAAATTGATAATACAGGCAATCGAATGTATGATAAAATGAGGAGTAACTGAACTCTCCACTAGTTATTACAACAGCCCCATAGTGGCAGTGATAAAAGCTAATGGAACAATATGATTAGTACTGGATGCTAGAATTGTTAATAAAACATGTGTAACAGGAAGAACCTGACTGTTACTGATTGATGATATCCTGGTAGGGTCACCACTTTTATATTCTTCAGGAGTAGGTGTTCGATCAACTGACTGGCCCGAGGAATCCTGAGAGCTTCAAGATCTAGTCACTGACACAGGGAGAAACAACAGGAAAATGTAGCTTTAACCAAAATCTCTATAAGTATTGTGATTATAGTAATCGTTAATAAACTCTGACTTGGGTCAGTGTTATCTTGCTACTGAGAAGAAGTCGAGGGGAAAAAGTTGTAACAATGATAGTCGGCGAAAATTTAACCCAAGTCAGGTGGTAGTTTCACTGCCACTGAGCACATAAATTGTCACTTCCTTGTAATGACTTTAAATCATAAATAAGCGAGAATCGCTCAGATGGAACTTCCATGATGCTCACTCCGCAAATGCGGTGTTCCAATCATGTCACAATTTGTAGCTATAAGATAATGTGTATTCTTCAGTTGAATACAAGTATAGCGACAATCGTGTACCTAACTAGAATACTGTCATGTTAATTACTCAGAGGCGATATCCATTAGATCTCACTACACGGTGAGTAGAAAGCAGTTCATCAGACCATACCAAATGACTGCCCGAATGGCTCATTACCCTGAGAAACACCTGTGCCCTTTCTCCCTCTGCGCGTTTCTCTGCTGTGTCCGTTGCTACAGGCGTCTTCCTACAGTTTGCCGAGCCACACCCGGAAGCAGACTGATCCTTCCTTGTTGCTGAACGCATTCCGGGCCGCGTGCTCTCTTTTCACTGCAGCCCCCTTTCTGGCGTCGTCACCTTTGTCCCCGAGGAGGGGACGCACGCGTAAATCACGACAGATAAGACCACTCACAGCCTACGTAGACGCAGGCATGCGGACGCCTATAGCGCGTGGCTTTCTTTGATAACACTGACATCTATAGAAGTGTGCACGTAAGAAGGCGGATGGTCGGACGATGCGTAGTGGCAGAGAGTAGCGTACCGCTTGACGTTCCAGCCAATAGCGCCATTGGTTCACATCTGTCTGGGGCAGCGTCGTCTCTCACAGTACTTTTGTGAGTCGCTGTCGGTGAGGTCAGCAGAAACTCAGCAGATTACTCGAAGGCGTCTTTGCACAGACAACCCTCATGATGTTTGACGAGTACACTATTGACGAGGGACAAATGGCTCTGAGCACTATGGGACTTAACATCTGAGGTCATCAGTCTCCTGACGAGGGACAGTCAGGGCTGCTAGTACCACTTGTGCTTGTACTTTATAGCAATTATTTCACTGAAATATAAACTAAAGCTAGACAGCAACATTTAGTATGTTTAGTAGAATAAATCGGCACGTATCGTGGTGGGTGTGATGCATTGCCCCATGGCTTGGCTTCGAGGAGTAGTCTCCCCAGTTAAGTGTTGAGCTCACTGGTTCTCGCCAGCCTAGACGAGAGGCTATAGCGTGAGCAGGCTTTGTTCTGTGTGACCCATAGGTTGCCACCTGGTCGCTCTCACTGGATGTGGGCGCGTACTCACCTCAAAAGACGTACTGAAAGCATTGTTGATGATAAAACATTTTGTCTCAGCTGCCGACATCTTGGTGACTGGACAGTGACTCCCACATTCACATTTAGAACGTAAAACCTCTGGGTAGGAACATCCAGGCCACGTTGACAAACAGAAGGAATGTTTCCCACCCATTCCTCGAGTCTCATAATCCAGAATACAAAAATGGACAAATGGTCCAAGCATAAACTCACCCCTATTCAACAACTATCTTAGGTGAACAGGCACTATGGTCCGAATGCGAACCACCACCAGTGTAAGAAAAATTTGTATAATGAGCAACATAACGGGAAAAGGAAGGTTAGAAGACAGGGGCTGTTCCTCAAGGATCTGGTCGAGCATAATGGAAGCCACTGGAAATACGAATGTGGAAACTCTGAAGAGCTCGAAGTCGAGTGAACTAAATGTCATCAGATGGCACACAACCAAGTGGACGCATTCAGAAAGGAAATACTACAAACCCTACATGAAAACGAATATTCAATGAAAAATGTACCCGAGTAACTGTACATTTTCGTACGGAAGGAAAACGTGCTCGTGTACAGACTAGCGACTCGATTTCAAGATGAAAATTGGATTCACTTGTCACCAAGAATCCTTGAAATGTTTAAGCCAAACAACCACACGTAATAGGATACACAACGGTTACGAGAAACTCTGAACACCTACAAGATAACAAGAAAAAAATACAAACACTGTTTGAATCACTGACACAATTTATTATTACTTTTTATTTTATTTTGTTAACCCATTTCGAAATGGTACGAAGATCATTCACGGCTCATAAACTAGTACTGCAAAACACAGTTTGTCAACCAGGTGATCTTGTAACAGTAAACTGTTTCATCAGGTCGAAATGAATTATGCAGTAGCAATAATAGTAATAAAAAAGGTAGTTAGTCGATCAGAATGTGATTTTAAATTACAGATATCATTATTCAATAAATGCATACAGTATGTATACTACACATATACAACTACGACAGCTGTTGTCCCTAAAACCATTTACAAAGGCGTAGTTTAAATTAAATAGGCACGCCTCAACACGTGTACATCTCAGGTGAACCATACACCTGCTGTGCATACATGCACACACACGAGTCAGGTAAATCTTAAGTCAACAGACACACTGTAGCATTACTTGGAGTAGTTCTGAGAAGCCAAGTTTATCATAAACGTAGAAACACTCGTTATGAATTGTAAAGTATTGTTGAAGACAAGTTGAGCGTATATAGATGTCACTCACCGATATCCATCGGACTGAAGAACGAGAGCCGTCGTTCACACATATGTCCAGCATACCACTTCTGGACGATTGGAGAGCAGTTGCACAGATTTAAACACAGTCATCTAACGTTTTGGAGGATAACGGTTCTCCATATGACTCTGTTTGACTATCCAGATTTACGTTTTCCATGGATTCCCAAAAGAGCTTAAGGCAAATGTGATGGTTCCTACGAAAAGGGCACTGCTGATGTACTTCCCAATCCGGAATGTTGCTCCGTCTCTAATGAAGACATCGTCGCCAAGGCGTTAATACCTGACCTTTTTTCATTTTTAGTTAAATAGTTTTAGGGGCTCCTCCAGTCTTTAGCAGTTCCCCTGTATTCCTATTCGTCAACTTTCACGATCAAAGCAGTCTTCCTCTTTCAGATCTCTCTTCCTCTTCATTCCAATTACTCCCGCTCTCGGTCGTCCATGGTTCCTCCTTCGTGGCGGTGACCATTCCAGGATTGCTTTGGCCCTCATACTTGCTGCATATTCCGTGCGTTCCCAAACCACTGACGACCTCTATTCTCATATCCTTGTACCATACCCCCTATCTCCATAACTTTCCCATTTCTTCTCCACTCTGCTCTGGATATCCTGGCTGCCACAGCGTCCATCCTTCTGCACCGTATGTTAGTATACTTCCCACTAATGTTTTCAGAATCCTCTTCTTTGTTTTTGATATTGCCCAGCTCCACAGAACTCCATTTAACATTTTAATTGCTTCTCTTGACTGCTGGATCCTGCTTCTCACATCTGCTCCACAGCTTCCTGAGGAATGGATAATCGATCCTAAGTATTTTACACTTTTAATACTCCCTTGTAACACTACTATGTCTCTTCCATGTCCTCTCACTACTAGGTATTCTGTTTCCTTATATTTATTCTAAGCCTGCCTGCTCACACTTTTTTATTTCTACTTCCTAATTTTCAGGATTCCATAATTTTTCGGTTCCTTCAAGGAAGCACAGCCTGTTTGTTGCGAATAAGTTTCAATTTTACTTTTAACTGTGAATTGTCTCTAGTCTTAATCGCGATCGTGATATTCTTTGCGATTAACTTGGCATGGTCATGGCTCACTTTGGTAGATTATTGAAATCTACCAAAGTGAGCCATGACCATGCCAAGTTATGCACTTGACGTTATGCACTCGATGAACTTGAATTTGACTTGGAGACGTCATGTCATTTCTTATCTACATACACACTGCTAATTAACTGAACAAACGCACCATAGATACACTCACTCGGTTTGTCTGCACAGTCAGCAGGTACGCAGGTACGTTTAGTGGCTTCGCGTATTTACCACGGAAACTTTGCATGTAAACAGATATACCGGTACAGTTTCACCATCCGGAAGTTCTGATCTAAAGGAACAGGCACGTCCACGCAGGCCTCCCTGTCATCTCTGCGTGAACATGGGTATTTATTTCTACGAAGTCTGACAATAAGGTAGTCAGATCTTTCCCATTCTAGGGTTGCAACCCTGGTGCCTGCTACCGTCAGCAGTGTGGCATCTTCTTGGTCTTTCCCAACCACAGCCACAACTGGCGTGCACCTACAATGTTTTAGTCAGAAGTAACTGCTTGAAGAATGAAGTACTGTGTTTGCTTCACAACATTACAATGAAATCTCGAAATGTTGCGTAGTGGTATGCCATCTCTTTCTGTGTGACCCTCGGTAAGAATGCCACAGTAACATATAGAAACCTTCGCCAGGCTTTTGGGAACGAGCTTTATCACTGGCACAACTGTTCCGTTGGTACAAATTGTTTTTGAAGGTAGGAACAATGTCGAAGATCATCATCGCAGTGGACGACCATCAATAGCAAGAGAAGATGACAACACAGATAGAGTGAGTGAACTTGTGCAGGATGATCGAAGATGAACGCTGAATACGATTGCAAAAGAATTGAACATTAATTAAGAAACTGTTCATCTACATCTACATATATACTCCGCTATTCACCATACGGTACGTGGCGGAGGGTACCTCGTACCACAACTAGCATCTTCTCTCCCTGTTCCACTCCCAAACAGAACGAAGGAAAAATGACTGCCTATATGCCTCTGTACGAGCCCTAATCTCTCTTATCTTATCTTTGTGGTCTTTCCGCGAAATATAAGTTGGCGGCAGTAAAATTGTACTGCAGTCTGCCTCAAATGCCGGTTCTCTAAATTTCCTCAGTAGCGATTCACGAAAAAAACGTCTCCTTTCCTCCAGAGACTCCCACCCGAGTTCCTGAAGCATTCCCGTAACACTCGCGTGATGATCAAACCTGCCAGTAACAAATCTAGCAGCCCGCCTCTGAATTGCTCCTATGACCTCCTTCAATCCGACCTGATAGGGATCCCAAACGCTCGAGCAGTACTCAAGAATAGGTCGTATTAGTGTTTTATAAGCGGTCTCCTTTACGCTCTCCTTCCCAAAATTCTACCAATGAACCGAAGACGACTATCCGCCTTCCCCACAACTGCCATTACATGCTTGTCCCACTTCACATCGCTCTGCTATGTTACGCCCAAATATTTAATCGACGTGACTGTGTCAAGCGCTACACTACTAATGGAGTACTCAAACATTAAGGGATTCTTTACCCTATTCAGCCGCATTAATTTACATTTATCTGTATTTAGAGTTAGCTGCCATTCTTTACACCATTCACAAATCCTGTCCAAGTCATCTTGTATCACTCAACGACGACAACTTCCCATACACCACAGCATCATCAGCAAACAGCCGCACATTGCTATCCACACTACCCAAAAGATCATTTATGTAGATAGAAAACAACAGCGGACCTACCACACTTCCCTGGGGCACTCCAGATGATACCCTCACCTCCGATGAACACTCACCATCGAGGACAACATACTGGGTTCTATTACTTAAGAAGTCTTCGAGCCACTCACATACTTGGGAACGAATCCCTTATGCTCGTGCCTTAGTTAGGAGTCTGCAGTGGGGCACCGAGTCAAACGCTTTCCGGAAGTCAAGGAATATGGCATCCTTCTGATACACTTCATCCATGGTTCGCAAGATATCATATGAAAGAAGGGCGAGTTGCGTTTCGCAGGAGCGATGCTTTCTAAAGCCGTGGTGATGCATGGACAGCAGCTTCTCTGTCTCAAGGAAATTAATTATATTCGAACTGAGAATATGTTCGAGAATCCTGCAACAAACCTATGTTAAGGATATTGGTCTGTAATTTTGAGGATCCGTCCTTCTACCCTTCTTATATACAGGCGTCACCTGTGCTTTTTTCCAGTCGCTCGGGACTTTACGTTGGGCAAGAGATTCGCGATAAATGCAAGCTAAGTAAGGAGCCAATGCAATGGAGTACTCTCTGTAAAACCGAATTGAAATCCCATCAGGACCTTGTGATTTATTTATTTTCAACCCATTAAGCTGCTTCATAACCCCAGGCATGTCTATCACTATGTCCTCCATCAGAATTTCCTTGGGTTTTTAGCAAGATCTTTTGCTAAGATATGACGGTGGTAGCGGTTGTATGCTTCGCGCATCGCTCTTTTTACAGCAGCACTAATCTCTACTAACTTTTGCCTGTCCTCATTCTCCCGATCTTTCTTGTACCGCGAGTGCAACTGTCTTTGCATCCTGAGCATTCTCCGAATTGCGCTGTTAAACCACGATGGGTCTTTTCCGTCCGTAACCCACTTTTTCGGCACATACTTCTCCAATGCGTGATTTACAATGTGCTTAAAATTTTCCCATAATTCTTCCACGTCCATCGTACCGGAAGTAAATGAAGTTGATTCATTTACTAAGTGGGATGCTAACAACTGCTCGCCTGATATTGACTGAAAATCTGGGTATGAGATATCTTTGTGCCAAAATTGTTCTCAAAAATCTCTTTCAGCAACAAGATCAACAGAGGACTGTAGCTGCTGATCTGTTGAAACAAGTGACAGTGAACACAGAATTACTAAAACGAGTTATCAACGGTGATGAAAGCTGTGTCTTCCAGTGTTATCCCGGGGGGGGGGGGCAGAGAGGGGGGCAGAGATGGGGAGGAAGGGGGATGGATGGTGAGGGGGAGGGAGAGAGGTGGAGTAGAGAGGGAGATGGGGGAGGGAGGGGGCGAGGTGGAGGGAGGGGGAGCGGTGGGTGGGAGGGGGAGGGGGGAGAGGGGGCAAGGAGGAAGAGGGGGCAAGGAGGGAGAGGGGGAAAGGAGGGAGAGGGGGAAGGAGGGAGAGGGGGAAGGAGGGAGAGGGGGCAGAAGAGGGATGAAGGAGGGTGAGGAGGGAGGGGTTGAGAGGGGGAGGGAGATTGAGTGAGAGAGGGGGAGGGAGGGGGAGGGAACGAGAGTTTGCAATGGTATTTGAAAGAATTTCTAAGACTAAAGAAAGCACGCATGTTGAAGTCAAAGTCGAAATTTGTGTATTTCTTTCATTCCATGGGCATTGTGCACACAGAGTGGTTACCTGTAGTCTAAACAATAAATCAGTACTTCTACTAAAGAATCCGTCGTGTGCATCCGCACATCATTAAGAACTGGATCCTACATCACGATAAAGCACCATCCCATACTGCATTGTGTTTGGGCTGTGTTTGTTGTCAAATTCAATTGCATTGCTACCACAGCCTCCTTTTTCAGCCGATATGGCCCGTTGTGATTCTTCTTTTTTTCCCAAAAATGATTTCAGCCATTAAAGGACCCTTCATTTGCAACAGTACATGACATCCAAACAGCTGTAACAAGTCCTTTTTCCGGGCGTATCACAAGATGACTTCCAGAGATGCTACCAGCAACAGGAAAGCCGTTAAAGCCAGTGTGTGCAAACATAATGGGGCTACTTTGAAGGCAATACCAACGTCGTTGGTTAAAAATTCGGTAAATGTTTTATAATAACCAGTCTCATTACTTTATTGTAGTACTTCGTATTTGTTTATTTATCGTTGATATACTCATGTGCCAAACACCTAGAAATTATAGCAGACCGTAGCTTTTCATGGTTTCAGTAGTATTGTTCCTTAATTTTATTGAATACCGATTTCCAACGAAAAATTTCCCAGCTATTTCCATAATGACTATTATAACACTAATTATGAACACAATTTAACGAGGTGCTAGCTTACCTATCCGGTTGAGATCTCGGTCTTTTCGTTTTATTTCATCCCAGGGTACACATGACGACATATATTAACAATAGTAGCAACGCGTGATAGCCCCGGGGTCTAGGGCGCCTTGTCACAGTCGGCGCGGCTTTCCCCATAGGATGTTCGAGTCCTTCCTCGGACATGTGTGTGTGTGTGTGTGTGTGTGTGTGTGTGTGTGTGGTGTTCTTAGCGTTAGATTAAGTAGTGTGTATGTCTAAGGACCAATGACCTCAGTAGTTTGGTCCCATAGAAGCTTACCACAAATTAAATGAATGAATTAACAGTAGTAGTTTTTATCTTCTGGATAACGAGTGTTTATGGAAGCCAGAAGACCTTTACCAGGCCGAACAATCCAGATCTCGTTGTTGCAACGTTTTCTTACAACTTTATAATGGTGCTACACCTGCTTTTCGCTCTACGTGCTCCACTTTATGCTGTCATCAACGCCGTACATCCTCTGGTGTGGAGGTTGTCTCCACGACTCTAGGATGGACACCTTTCACCTTGGTGGGTGTCCAGTCAGGCGTCTCCTCTTGTCTGCTGGCCGCTTTTCTGAAGTATATTGTGGAAGACAACCTCCCCAACGTGTCATCGCACCTCATCATCATTTTCTTTTGGCCTTTGTCCCGCTTTAACGCGGGGTTGGCCTAGTTTCAACGGATTTGGCGATGTTAGTGTCAGAGGGTGGCTTGATGCCCTTCCTGTCTCCACCCCATACTCCCCGGGACAGAAGTAGTACACCCCAGCCAGCCAGAGTGGCCCAGCGGTTCTAGGCCCTACAGTCTGGAACCGCATGGATGTGTGTGATGTCCTTAGGTTAGTTAGGTTTAAGCAGTTCTAAGTTCTAGGGGACTAATGACCTCAGAAGCTGAGTACCATAGTGCTTAGAGCCATTTGAACCTTTGAAGTGTACCCCAGCTGTCTGTATGTAGTGGAACCCATGAAATATTGCGAATGTTTTCAAATGTCTGTGAGTCGTGTAACTGAGGCAGGTCGTGGGGACTAGCCCGGTATTCACCTGGTGGGGTGTGAAGAACCGCCTAAAAACCACATCCAGGCTAGTCGTCGTTAATCCGGCGGGCGGATTCGATCAGGGACCGGCGTGCCTACCTGAGTCCAGGAATAGCGCATTTGCGCTCTCGGCTAACCTGGTGTGTGTCATCGAACCTCATGCAGTTCAAATCAAGTCTTCGCTGCGATTTTCTGTTAGGTTTATATTAATTTATATGGCTCTGAGCACTATGGGACTTAACATCTGTGGTCATCAGTCCCCTAGAACTTAGAACTACCTAACTAACCTAAGGACATCACACTCATCCATGCCCGAGGCAGGATTCGAACCTGCGACCGTAGCAGTGGCGCGGTTCCGGACTGCGCGCCTAGAACCGCTAGACCACCGCGGCCGGCTTAATTTATATGATTTGTTCTTTATGGAAACTCAGAAATTATGGTCTCTTTGCCTTGAAGATAAATCTCGTACTCTCCAAATACTTCCCTGCAATTTTGTTTAACTTACGCTGTGTAATGCAGTACAGATATCTCCTGATTTCCTGATTATCAAGGTTAATGTTGACCCAAGACTATACGATAACCCAAAACACGTGAAATAATAAGTACAAGCATTTTTACAGGAGCCTTCTATTTCCTCCTTTTTGCGAAACATCTCACATTTGAAAGCCTCCTGCAGTACTTAAACGTTACTTTCCACAAAAAAGCGGTTACAAACTGTCAGAGTTAACAGATCTTAAGGAATGAGTTAAACATATGGTCATGAAATGGTCCAAAGAGTTTCCGCAAACATTTTACAAACACTGGTTTCCCATATGTACCTTAAGATAAACTGAGAAACCAGAGAAAAATATTTGAGAGAATGTCCGCCAGCGGGATTGGGGCTCGTGCTGTCTTCCAGCGCTGAAACAGAGCCACTTCCATAATACCGTAGTCTTAACGAAAGCGTTTTTTCTGATTGTAATAGACTATTTCAGGTCACCTTCATAGATTTCAAAGAAAGATTATGAAGCAACTGACCAAAGGACTCTCGTTGAAATCCTGGAAAAAATTTGGCTTCGATAAGCAAAGAATGGATGTTGTCTGACAGGCTCTAACTAATATCACCTTCAAATTAAAGGTTACGGGAGAGATTTCACGTGTGTTTGAAATCAAGTTGGGAGTTAGGCGAGGAGACAGACTGTCGCCTCTCCTTTTCAGTTTCGTACTCGAGAAAGCGGTCCGTCAGTGGCGAAAAGGAATTAGTGACAAATGTATTGAAAATTGAGCCAGGTTTCACAATACAGACATGAATTTCCTACTGAGTCCCTTGCCTTTGCAGATGACGTGGCATTTTTTTTCTGATGCGCTAGATACAGCGGCAGAAAAATCAATAAACTGAAGACACAATCAGCGAAGTCAGAATCCCCCATTTCTTTCGAGAAATGTGAGTTTATTACAAACGTGAAGTCACCACTCAGAGTGCTAGAGGTCGAAAAAGAGGAAATCAAACGAACCTCTGACAAAGAAGCTTTTGAATCACGAAACAGGCATACCACCCAACAAAACTTGTTAACAAGAAGAAATCAGTACCAATTCATGCTATGATATAACACTGTTGCACAGTAATACGACCAATAGCCCTGTATCTCGCAGAATCCCTTACCATGACTACGAGTATAATAAGGTTTGATGGAGGAAGTGGTGAATTCAGGAACGACACAATTATGAACTCTACATACTAAAGTAGGAAATTTTTTGTGCCCACATCGCTCGTATTAGTCCTACAAGGGTTCAGCAGTCGGATCTTACACTATCTCCTCAACAAGAAATCCAAGAAGGAGTGGTTCACCGAGGTAGTAAAATATGTGCAAGAAGTCAACAATGGAGGGCATCTGTAAACGCATTCCGCTCAAGATGAAACTCCAGGAGCAGCTGGGTTTCCAAGAAAAATACAACAAGACAGAAGCCAGGAAAACTTGGAGTGAAGTGATGAAGGAATAACATAGAGAACGAATGCTGCAACATTGGATTACAGATACGGCACGGCGCAAGGAAAAGGAAAAGTGTATTTGAAACAGCGTTGTTTAAAGACAGCCACTACGGAAAGCACAATAATAGGAAGAAGAATGCTTTGGACTTTGTTTCCAGAAGTATCAAATATCGCTGAACTATAAGGGGCTGGCAATGAAAATGGGGGAAAAGTAAGTAGACTGTTTATTGAATCTTCCTGGCAGATTAAAAGTGTGTGCCGAACCGAGACTCGAACTCGGGACCTTTGTCTTTTGCGGGCAAGTACTCCACCAGAGCAGAAGAGCTTCTGTCAAGTTTGGAAGGTAGGAGACGAGGTACTGGGAGAATTGAAGCTGTGAGGACGGGTAGTGCGTCGTACTTGGTTAGCTCAGATGGTAGAGCACTTGCCCGCGAAAGGCAAAGGTCCCGAGTTCGAGTCTCGGTTCGGCACACAGTTTTAATCTGCCAGGAAGTTTCATATCAGCGCACACTTCGCTGCAGAGTGAAAATCTCATTCTGGAAACTGTTCATTATTTCAAAAGTAATCGCCATAACTGTTAACACTTTCATCCCACTGAGAGACAAGACGGTCATTGCCTTCATGGAAAAATGTTTGCGTTGGCCTAGGGTACCACGATTGTACCCAGGTGTGCACCACTTACGAGGGGACCTTCTGGGAGGTGCATCAAGTTATGAGCTCCATCTTCGCCTGCTTATAGTGTGGGTAGGCACCTATCACACCATAAAATTGTAGGTGCCAATGTGGCCATGTTTTTGAAATATTACCTTGTATAGTTTGGGCAGCTCTTTATATACAGAAAAGTTTCACTATCGTGACAAGTGAGCGAGTAGCCGAGTCGCAAGCGGACGAGACTCCCGTCCAGGCGACCCTGGTTTGAGACCCGTCTATGCTGCTTTTGTTTTCGCGACCCTAGATCCATCGCAAAAAGAAATATTCCCGGAATGTACTTGTCAAAATATAGGAAATATCGATTAACTTTCCATTAAATGAAACATATTTTAATCCCTCATTCACTGGTTTTTTTTAATATTCCCTACCTCAACGGAACAAAATTAAAAATACAACGAAAACAAATTGAAGAATAATAAAATTTTTCAAGAAATTACATTACTGTTAATTTCCTGTTAAAATATAAAAACGCAAAATATTGAAACAAAATGTGACATTCAACCTGTAATTTTGATTTATAGAGGCTTGTAATTCTTTTTAATCAGTTCATTGCGGAATGTTCATGATTAATTATAAATTAAAACAGGCATTCAAAAAAAAAAGGAAACAAAAATTCCATCGACGGGTCTCGAACCAGGGTCGCCTGCACGGGAGTTTAGCTCGTTTGCCACTTTTTTTGTAATCTTATTTTGTTCGTCTCCGTTCGTTGCATCTGCTCGGGGCGGATGTCACAAGACACCCGTTTCTGTTCATCGTTGATCCATTAACTCAGTTTTTTTAATACAGAGGGCAGCTACCCCTCTGACCGGACACGCTGAGCTACCGTGCCGGCTTCTATTTGTTCGTATTCGTTCGTTTTATGTGCTCGGGGCGGACGTCGCAACACACCCGTTTTAGTTAGTCGTTGATCAATTAGCTCAGTTTCTTTTATTGCAGAGGGCAGCTAACCCTCTGATCACTCGGCTACTGGCTCACTTGCCACAATAGTGAAACTTTTCTGCATATAAAGAGCTGCCCAATCTATAACAGGCAATATTTCAAAAACATGGTCACATTGGCACCTACAATTTTAGGGGGAAATAGGTACCTACCCATACTATAAGCAGGCGAAGTGGGAGCTTATAGCTAGATGCAACTCCCCGAAGGCCCCCTCGTTAATCCGAAGCGAATCGTCGATCACAAATGTCTTTCTTCAGTGCTCCATAAATATGGAAATCGCATGTTTGGAGACCGAGACTGTGTGGAGGATGTGTAAGAACTTCCCGGCAGAACTTATGCAGCGTACTCGCAACAACCTCGACGCCCATGTAGGACGAAGAGGCGTACACTTGGGTACATAGGTAACCGCAAACATTTTCCATGATGGCACTGACCATCTTGTCTCAAAGTGGGACAAACGTAATAATAGTCTGAAATAATACACATGGTGAAAGAAAACTAGTACTATCCCGGAGCACTATGTGGGAATGAAGCAAGCAAGCTGTTGCTGCTTGATATTATTATTTAAGGGTCGCTAGATGCCTATGGTTCAATGATAAAAACAGATAATAAGGTAACCTCTCCTAAAGCCACCAGGCAGATCTGTAATTTAATCGTCGTAAGAAAAACAGTGTTCCAAATGCATAGAGAGTGTTTCAGGAGGAATGGTAAATATTTTAGGAGGTGCTGGTATAGACGAACTACAATAGAAAATGCCATGCAACATGTGTCCAATTTTTATTCAGTCCTGAGATACGGCCGAGTTCAAAGCATTTTCGTTTCGTATTTTGGTATACCGATGGCTATCGGTTGCTATGGGCGTATTTATCGAATGTCGGCAGTAGAGTGTTGATGTTCACGTTGCAAAATTGTGCTTTAGTTTACACTGTGGATTTCGTTGTAATTTGTTGGCCAAGTGTACTGTACTGTAGCGTGTAAACATGCCACACGTATTTACACACGCTGAGTATGGTTCAAATGGTCTACGCAATATGGGACTTAACATCTGAGGCCATCAGTCCCCTAGATTTAGAATTATTTAAACTTAACTAACCTAAGGACATCATAAACATCCATGTCCGAGGCAGGATTCGATCCTGCAACCGTAGCAGCTGCGCGGTTCCAGACTGAGGCGACTAGAACCGCTCGGCCACAACGGCCGGCCATGCTGAGTATGACGATATTGCATTTGTATACGGGTTTTGTAATGCATACGCTGCTGTTGCTTGCAGAGAACACGGCATACAATTTGTTAACCGCAGATTACCACATTTAAGTGTGTTTAAGCGTGTGTTCAGTATACTGTGTAACACTGGTACAGTGCCCAGCAGTCACACTGCACCTGAACGTGTAAATGAACAGACTGTGGATGAAGTAAAATAATTTACTCAGTCGATAGAACGTAGTCCTTGAAGAAGCACACGTAGAATTTCTGTACGTGTCGATGATCCACATACAAGAATGTTGCGGGCATTACGTATGCACGGGTTCCATCCCGACCATTTACAGCTCATTCAACACATTCGTACAGCTCATTCAACACATTCGAACAGAAGACGAAGATGTTGACGCTGCGCGGAGTGACCTCGCGGTTTAAAGCGCCATGTCAAGGATTGCGCGGCCTCTCCCGCGGGAGGTGCGCGTTCTCCAATAATGGTTCAAATGGCTCTGAGCACTATGGGACTCAACATCTGAGGTCATCAGTCCCCTAGAACTTAGAAATACTTAAACCTAATTAACCTAAGGACATCACACACATCCATGTCGAAGGCAGGATTCGAACCTGCGACCGTAGCGGTCTCGCGGTTCCAGACTGTAGCACCTAGAACCGCTCGGCCACAACGACCGGCTCACGTCCTCCCTCGGGCATGGGTGTGTGTGTGTGTGTGTGTGTTGTTGTTAGCATAAGTAGTGTGTAAATCTAGGTGACTTCAGCAGTTTGGTCCCTTAGTAATTCACACATTTGAAAGTTTTTGGAGATTTTGTTACTGGATACTTGAAAATAGTCAGGTAATTCCATTTTTATTCTTCACTGATGAATCCACTTTCACTCGTGACGGCATCAATAACACTTGCAATTCACATCAGTGGTCTGAAGAAAACGCACATGCCATTGTGGAGACACATTTTCAAGAACAGTTTTCTGTAAATAGTTGGTGGAGTTTGATAGACAATCAGTTGATAGGGCCTGTTCTGCTATCGCATCGTCTTGGAGGACCCCGTTGTCTACAATTTCTTGAAAATGAGCTTCCAGCATTATTAGATGTGATTCATTTGGATACAAGAATGCTTATGTTCATGCAGGATGACGGGGTTTCTGTACATTGTATTTGAAAGGTGAAACATCATCTAAAAATAACTTTCCCCAGAAGATGGACCAGTAGATATGGGCACGTTTCTTAGCCACCAAGATCCCCGTATCTTACCCCTTTACATTTTTGCCTATGGAGATGGTTGAAAGGCGAAGTCTACAAAGAAAACGTAACCACAAGAGCCGATTTGAACGTTCGGATTATGAATAGTGCAGCCTTCATAAAAGAACGCAAAGACGACCTCGCAAGAGCTACAGGTGGTATTATCAAAAGAAGTCAAAAATGCATTGAAGTTGCCGGTGGGATTTTTTAAAATCAACTATGAACTTCCTCATTTGCCTCTGCTTTAATTTTGTATGTGTTACATACTAACAGCTGTATCTCAGTACTCAAAAAAATTGTGTACATTTTATACTGCATTTTGATTGCAATTCATCTATATTGCAACCTCCTATAATATGTACTATTCCTCCTGAACCACTCTTTATATTGCTCATGGCCTTGCTTACTCGGTATTGGAATGACATGGGATCTATTAGTTATTGAAATGATGTTCATAGAAATTCAATTCAGAACACATTTATTTTACAAGTATTTGCACACGAGGGACAAACTAAACATTGTGAAGGTTTTCGTTAAAAAGTAATTATAATGAAGTTTCAAACTATCTCAATCACAGTTATGCATATTAACGGTGGATCCGTAAGATATTGGGAAACACTGTGTAACAGAGACGCCACTTCCGAAGATCGCAAAAGAAAATACTTTATGAGATTTCGCAGGAACCGTTGTGTTATTCATGGCGCTTGGGAGAGGTTAGGCAGGAACCAGAATTAGTAGATGCACCGGACACGTTAACGAGCAAGTCAATGGTCAGTTAAAATTCACTGTAACTACGGTAAGTTCCGAATTGCGAAAGAATTTAAAAGAGAACACTTGTGTTCGGCTGTCAAACAACTCTAATTTGTTTTCAAGAGCCTAAACTTCACACGATGCTAAACTCAAGTTCTAGTACAGCAGCGGAAACACTCACCATTTCAGCTGCGTTCTCAGATCTCGAACGAACATCAACAGCTCCCCATCGATCTCTGATAACGGGAAGCCTGAACAGCCTCTGCCGCCCTCTTCAGCTTTCCGGAAGCGAAAGCAGAAAGCTTTTCTGACTTCTCGTTTCCCTAATTCGTGCTTCTTAAAAACCTCATGTCCTCCTAAACTTGTGCCAGGGTACCAGGGCTCCTCAAAAGAGTCCCCTCCTTTCGACTTACGCGCGTCATGGCGATATACGTCTCATACTAGTGCCCAATGAATAGTCGTGTTGCTCCCTCCCCCCCTCCCCCATCCCACATATTCCTCGACGGCATCTCAAGTCTTCACACGATTTTAGGTGAACACACCCTAGGCGTCTGCATGTCTCCTGGCGGCAATCAGTGAACTGTCAACTCTCCCCTAGCACCACTGTGTCACGAGTGGGCGTAAAACGGACATTACTTTCCTACCCATTTTCCCGGCCTCGATGCAGCCTGTCACGGATGGGTGTGTCCCCACCGTTAATGAGAGTAGTGTCCACTGCGATGCGTGCCGCCTTTAACGGGGAACGACAGGGTGACGGACGAAAATATTGCTCAAAAAATGGTTCAAATGGCTCTGAGCACTATGGGACTTAACTTCTGACGTCAGCAGTCCCCTAGAATTTAGAACTACTTAAACCTAACTAACCTAAGGACATCACACACATCCATGTCCGAGGCAGGATTCGAACCTGCGATCGTAGCGGTCGCGCGGTTCCAGACTACAGCGCCTAGAACCGCTCGGCCACCCCGGCCGGCTATTGCTCAAATTCAGGATTTGTTTCTCTTCGTACTGGAATGTAGTAGACACATGCGGTTTGCAGCAATGAATAAAGTACACATTAAAGTTTCTATTGGTATTGTTTTTCTGAAAAATAGTAATATCTTCACTGTGTAACTGGGATTTTCCCGAGGCGGCTCTGAATGGAGGTAGATCGGCGGTTATCGCTGTAGCTCCGGTTCTCCTTATCTGAAACATGAAACTGGCTTATCACCCTGATCATTACAGATGCAATTTTAGTTCGTCGTAGGGATTTGCCAACAAAATTTTTTGTGCCGAAATTATAGGTATTTGAAAGACAATAGCCATTTTCTGGACCCATCTTTTCTGGCCCAAAAAATACTAAATATCATTACAAAAATCAGCTTTGATGAACTGAAGAGAATTCAATTTATTTCAAAGGAGACAAAAAGCCATTAAAATCGGATGAAAACTGTAGCGTGGGCGACAACCACGCCTAAAAATATCGTTTTAAGAAAAACGCGTTTAAAGTTTCACTAGTATTTATCATATAAAAAAGGGACAATGCTTGAAATTTTAAGGGATAACATCGATGCCTTGTCCATAATAACTATCGCCTCGGCTTGTGGATGGCCGCTTTCAGCTACTTTGACCTGATAAGCCCCCATTTTCGCCCTCAAAGCCCGTTTCGCCGCTGGGCGCACCGCCGCTGGCGTCTCTACCCGCACAGAATCGGCGCATTTACTCGCCGATTTTGATTTGAAGGGCATTTGCCACGTGCATAATGCAGTATGGCCTACAGTGAATAGACATACGGCCAAATTTGAAGCAATGTCGACAATATCGGTTCCACTGGATGTTATTCTTGGAGCGTATTTCCAAATGAGGCTATTGAGACTTTCGTTCCCATTTGGAATAAAACCCCCCAAACAACGCTCCAGCAAATAAGGTTTACTCAAATCAGTGTAAACAGGGCGATGGCATCGATAATGACTTGTGGCAACCGGTTCTCTAACGTCGAGGCGCGCCGTGCACGCCCGGCTTCAAACGCCCACAGAATCACTACTTTTTGGAGTTCGCATAATATTTTGGAGAATAAACATTCAATGTTTATACATTTGAATTCCGCAACAAAAAAATTCGGTTTATTCAACTGTCACCCCGTCGTCACCCTTTCATTCCCCGTGACGAACTCCCACAGTCAGTGAGAAAGCGACCGCGCCGAGCGGCCTCACTGTCGAATACTTTACTGGAGAATGAGATTTTCACTCTGCAGCGGAGTGTGCGCTGATATCAAACTTCCTGGCATATTAAAACTGTGTGCCGGACCGAGACTCGAACTCGGGACCTTTGCCTTTCGCGTTCAAGTGCTCTACACACTGAGCTACCCAAGCACGACTCAGGCCCCGTACTCACGGCTTTAATTCCGCCAGTACCTCGTCTCCTACCTTGTAGAGCACTTGCCCGTGAAAGGCAAAGGTCTCGATTTCGCGTCTCTGTCCGACACACAGTTTTAATCTGCCAGGAAGTTTCACTTTACTGAAGACTCTGTTGTCCACAGAAGAGCAACGGTACCGCCTTGCTGAAGGGCCGCCTGACACAGGTGTGAAATTTCGGCTATTCGAAGGAAAACGAAAATTATTATTTCAATTATGGCTGACTTCCTTGTCCTTTTGACCTGTTAATAAATCAGTTCGTCTATCTACAATTAATAAAAGGATCTAATAATGATGGAAATCACAGTTGTTTTACCCCTATTCACGCAAACGAATATCAATGTAGTCTTAATCACAGCAATCGAGTGCCTCAGTCAAAGTGCATTTAGTGAGACACACGCCAGCATCTTTCCAAGTTTTATTATTATTATTATTATTATTATTAACTTACATCTTTATTATTTAAGGGCAATTTCGGATTTTCATATTCGTTATGTAAGGAAGGGAATGAGAAAGCGCGGACCCAGATTATCGTTTATTGATCCGTAAAACCTAAAGAAAACAACGACACACACTCCCTTCCGTGAGGTTGGCGATACTTGCAGACAAGTAGCAAGCGGCAAAGGCCAATGAGCAATTTAGAAAAAGCGGAGGAATATGAGAGGGACTATACAGATGTCTCTCAAGCGTACTTAACTTTTTTCCATTCGTCTCGTTTCCACTTGACTATCCCTTACATACAAGGATTATCAACCAACTGCGTAACCCACCCTCAGATAATCGACAGAGTGCTGTACATTCTTCTACATCTACATCTACATTTATACTCCGCAAGCCGCCCAATGGTATGTGGCGAAGGGCACTTAACGTGCCACTGTCATTACCTCCCTTTGCTGTTCCTGTCACGTATGGTTCGCGGGAAGAACGACTGCCGGAATGCCTCCGTGCGCGCTCGAATCTCTCTAATTTTACATTCGTGATCTCCTCGGGATGTATAAGTAGGGGGAAGCAATATATTCGACACCTCATCCAGAAACGCACCCTCTCGAAACCTGGACAGCAAGCTACACCGTGATGCAGAGCGCCTAGCTTGCAGAGTCTGCCACTTGAGTTTGCTAAACATCTCCGTAACGCAATCACGCTTACCAAATTACCCTGTGACGAAACGTGCCGCTCTTCTTTGGATCTTCTCTATCTCTTCTGTCAACCCGACCTGGTACGGATCCCGCACTGATGAGCAATACTCAAGTATACGTCGAACGAGTGTCTTGTAAGCCACCTCCGTTGTTGATGGACTACATTTTCTAAGGACTCTCCAAATAAATCTCAACCAGGCACCCTCCTTACCAAGAACTAATTTTATATGATCATTCCACTTCAAATCGTTCCGTACGCATACTCCCAGATATTTTACAGAAGTAACTGCTACCAGTGTTTGTTCCGCTATCATATAATCATACAGTAAAGGATCTTTCTTTCTATGTATTCGCAATACATTACATTTGTCTATGTTAAAGGTCAGTTGCCACTCCCTGCACCAAGTGCCTATCCGCTGCAGATCTTCCTGCATTTCGCTGGAATTTTCTAATGCCGCAACTTCTCTGTATACTACAGCATCATCCGCGAAAAGCCGCATGGAACTTCCGACACTATCTACTAGGTCACTTATATATATTGTGAAAAGCAATGGTCCCATAACACTCCCCTGTGGCACGCCAGAGGTTACTCCAACGTCTGTAGACGTCTCTCCACTGAGAACAACATGCTGTGTTCTGTTTGCTAAAATCTATTCAATCCAGCCACACAGCTGGACTGATATTCTGCAGGCTCTTACTTTGTTTATAAGGCGACAGTGCGGAACTGTATCGAACGCCTTCCGGAAGTCAAGGAAAATGGCATCTACCTGGGAGCCTGTATCTAATATTTTATGGGTCTCATGAGCAAATACAGCGAGTTGGGTCTCACACGATCGCTATTTCCCGAATCCATGTTGATTCCTACAGAGTATCCAGAATGAAATTTTCACTCTGCAGCGGAGTGTGCGCTGATATGAAACTTCCTGGCAGATTAAAACTGTGTGCCCGACCGAGACTCGAACTCGGGACCTTTGCCTTTCGGGGGCAAGTGCTCTACCATCTGAGCTACCGAAGCACGACTCACGCCCGGTACTCACAGCTTTACTTCTGCCAGTATCTCGTCTCCTACCTTCCAAACTTTACAGAAGATCTCCTGCGAACCATGCAGAAGTAACTCCCGAGTTCGAGTCTCGGTCGGGCAGACAGTTTTAATCTGCCAGGAAGTTTCCTACAGAGTAGATTCTGGGTTCCCAGAAATGACATGATACGCGAGCAAAATACATGTTCTAAAATTTTACAACAGATCGATGTCAGAGATATAGGCATGATCCCATGTGTGAACGCTTTCGTTTTCGTGATGTCTGTGATGTGTATACAGTGACGCTAAGATGGTACGGCTTTCCATTTTCTCCACAGCCACAGTTACAGTAAAGTCGTCATCCTATTTAGTTCAGATACGTGGGGCAAGAAAATGAATCACGTCTCTAGGGCTTACAACTTACAATGTACCACAACTGATGTCTTTCCCTCAAGCTGAGAAGGAGCTCGTAGAACGTGTGCAGCTGAGACGAGAATCTTTTTTTTCCGGGTCAGTGGACGTGGTGTTTCCCGCAGCGGCGGACGCAGCGCGATGCATCTGACAGTGCCCGCCATCAGCGGCGGCCCGCTGTAGCCGGCGCGGAAGACGGCGTAATGGGCCGACCCATTAGCGGCGGATTAGCCGCGCTAATTACGGCGCTGATCAACTGTCGTTAAACCAGTGGCAGGCGGCGGGCGGTGGGCGGCGGGCGGTGGGCGGTGGGCGACCGGCTTGTTTACACGGCCAGGCCGGGACGAGGCCGCCGGCCGCCGCTCGGGCCGTCGTGCGTGCGCTGACCGCGCGCTGACGCGACGCCGGGGCGCGTCACGTGACGCGGCGCTGCGCTGACGCCCGGGCAGGCGCCGCTGTTTGCTGCGTCGCTCTGGAAATTCGTCGGAGACTGCGCTTGCCGTTTGCGGGCTGACGTATGTGTATAACGCACATGTTTCATCGGGATTCAAATTACCTCGTATTTACAAGTGTACGACTACAAAGACGCGAGACACATGGAAAGACAGTTATATTCACCTAGTTTAAAAAACCCTCATGTCTTCTGTGCCCGGCGTGCCATATCCGAGACAAAGGTGTATGGCCCTTTTTCTTCATCGAGCAGACTGTGACATGTTCCAAATACCTGTACACAGTCCGTTCAGGAAGAGCGTGGGCGGCATTAAGGGGAGTTAGAGCGGAAAAAGTTTTTTCACATTTTAAGACTTTTATCTTATTATAAACTTTACAATTTTCCGAATAAAACGATTTATATATCACTTACAAACTCACATGGGGAGCATTTTATTTTATTTGTTAAAGTACACTACTGGCCATTAAAATCGCTACACCAAGAAGAAATGCAAAAGATAAACGAATATTCGTTGGACAAATATATTATACTAGAACTGACATGTGATTACATTTTCTAGCAGTCTTGGTGCATAGATCCTGAGAAATTAGTACCCAGAACAACCACCTCTGGCCGTAATAACGGCCTTGATACTCCTGGGCATTGAGTCAAACAGAGCTTGGATGGCGTGTACAGGTACAGCTGCCCACGCAGCTTCAACACGATACCACAGTTCATAAAGAGTAGTGACTGCCGTATTGTGACGAGCCAGTTGCTCGGCCACCATTGACCAGACGTCTTCAATTGGTGAGAGATGTGGATAATGTGGTGTCACCGCCAGACACCACAGATAATGTGCTGGCCAGGGCAGCAGTCGAACATTTTCTGTATCCAGAAAGGCCCGTACAGGACCTGCAACATGCGGTCGTGCATTATCCTGCTGAAATGTGGGGTTTCGCACGGATCGAATGAAGGGTAGAGCCACGGGTCGTAACACATCTGAAATGTAACGTTCACTGTTCAAAGTGCCGTCAATACTAACGAGAGGTGACCGAGACTTGTAACCAATGGCACCCCATACCATCACACCGGGTGATACGCCAGTATGCCGATGACGAATACACGCTTCCAATGTGCGTTCACCGCGATGTCGCCAAACATGGATGCGACCATCTTGATGCTGTAAACAGAACCTGGATTCATCCGAAAAAATGACGTTTTGCCATTCGTGCACCCAGGTTCGTCGTTGAGGACACCATCGCAGGCGCTCCTGTCTGTGCTGGAGCGTCAGGGGTAACCGCAGCCATGGTCGCCGAGCTGATAGTCCATGCTGCTGCAAACGGAGTCGAACTGATCGTGCAGATGGTTGTTGTGTTGCAAACGTCCCCATCTGTTGACTCAGGGATCGAGACGTGGCTGCACGATCAGTTACAGCCATGCGGATAAGATGCCTGTCATCTCGATTGCTAGTGATACGAGGCCGTTGGGATCCAGCACGGCGTTCCGTATCTCCCTCATGAACCCACCGATTCCATATTCTGCTAACAGCCATTCGAGTAGAGCATTTCAGTTTTCAGGGAGTAATAACATACATATCCTGCGTCTCCTGAACTAAAAAAAGAACATAATGTTATGTGTAATTAAAATTAGTTAGGATAACGTACAAAAAAGTACACAAAATTTTAACTGTGTAATTTAAAAAAAAATATTTCCGAAAGCAGTGGCTGAAAAGCAAATATTGTATTTTGGTAGACTCAAAACATACAGTTTAATGTCCTGTAAAAGTTTCATTTCAATGACTTTAGTGGTTCCTGAAATTCAGGGAAGCCAAGTCACTAAATTTAACATTGCCGGGATAGAGCGTTACAACTCCCATTAAACACAAGTGGTAAAAAACATCTCTTAGTTCTATCGCAGGCCAATAGAGGGAACATTTGTCTTTCGCTCATAGTCCGTAAAGCATTAGTTTATTCTGAATTCTTGACTGAGATACGAAAGAAGAGACACGAGTGCAGCTTACGCTTGGCGTTTTGAGGCTGTTTCTCTCTGTAGCTAATCCAAAGATCCGAAAATGAGTCATGCAGTGGTGTCGAAATGTGTGGGGAAATCAAAGTCATTTGTATTTAAATGGGTAACACTCTATAAATTAGTTGAAAACTAGGATGACTTTGAATAACGTGGCTGAATCGGTAAAGTCAATCAAAAAGTAGAAATAATGATTAGTAGCCATTTTTCTGGAACTTCATTCGTAGCATTGTGTCCAGCGCTAGCAAAATTAACTTCGAAACAGCCGTCGACGCAAATTCGATCCATTTGGAGGTCTGTTCCACTTGAATACGCGGAAAACTGAAGCATACCTCTGAGATGACATGCAATTATCGACGCTGTTGGTGACTGGACCTATTATTAATTGTAATTGCATGTTTAGTTGATTTATCATGCATGTATATGTGTTAGTTTGTTGTCAAATACAGTTTTCTACTTTAACCCGACAGCAATGTTACTTAACAGACTGTACGCTGCAGTTGTGGGTGTTGCCTCTACTGACTGCTGACTTCGGTCGCAGGTTCGAATCCTGCCTCGGGCATGGATGTGTGTGATGTCCTTAGGTTAGTTAGGTTTAAGTAGTTCTAAGTTCTCGGGGACTGATGACCACAGCTGTTAAGTCCCATAGTGCTCAGAGCAATTTGAACCATTTTTTTGACTGCTGGCTCTTCAAATTTCATCTCTAAACACAACGGGCTCCCCATCACTGGAGCAAAATATTGTCCGCGCCTCTCACAACAGAAAACTTTGCATCGCTGGACAGGGCGCGTTAGTTCGGGTGATGTTCGTCTGATGCCATGGTTGCCGGATCTCAGCGAAGTGATTTCTTCCAGTGAGATTATGTTAGGGACAAAATTTTTACACCCCAATGCCAACAATGCTCCAAGAACTGCGGAAGTCTCACTACTGCTGTGACGGACAGTGACGGAAACATGCTGCTAGACCTAAGGACGGAATTCATTTAGCGCCTAAATGTGTGCCGGGAATTCGTAGAACGTATCAGAAACTTGGTGAGTGTATTTATCTTTTCATGCGTCTCTCAACCGTCTTTGCACGTCGTATAACAGTGCTTTGAAACCCGACGAATCATTTAGGCTAACCCTGCATCACTAAAATGCTATCTTCGAACGCAGAATCTCGAACTCCGTACCAATTGCAGCGTAGGGGCAACAAAAATTCGATTTTCTAAATTTCGCGTAATTACTGACAGAATCTAAAAATTTAAAATGCCGTCGTGACCTGTAACCCAGTAGACAAGTACTGGCGTTACGGTTAAGAAATTGTGTGCTCATCTTGAGGCAGCGTAAATGACGGTGAGAAAATACATGGCCATAATTCATCCAGTATTTGAGAATGGGAGCACTTGGCGTCTTCCAGCAAACTTTACACATAATTCCAAACCTATAAGAAACATTTCCTCGCTAACACCTGCCACAAAATGGTGAAAAGAAAAACATTTATCGCGTATTACATTTCGCTGTATATGTCGTCAGGCTTCAGTAGCAGGCAAGACGTTTTCCCAATTTATTACTTCGTCACTACTAACGCTACACAGTTCACAGACAGTATCGACATATACCACTGAATGTACTACAGATTTATATCATTGTACATAGTTCGAGGTAAATGAAGTCATAAACATTTATATGCATAAAACACTAGCTTTTGGTTAAAATGGAGCGCGAATTACCCAGTTTATATTCATCCAATGGTCCATAATGAGAGAACTTATAAGGGAAACTCCCCATCGCATCCTCCTCAGATTTAGTGGTAAGTTGGCACGTTGTATAGACATTCTAAAACTGTACACAGATCGAACATGAAAACAGGAAGAAGCCGAACCGAACTGTGGAAAAAATAAGAAAAATAGAAACAGTGAACGGTACACACTCAAGATGTGCAACATCAGCGACTGTAACGACCACCGTGTCGTGGCTGTGTGGTCACGGTGTTAAATTGCAAAGGGGTAGATCCTGGCTCAACTCTTAGTCGTGCCCCATATATGTACAAAATCACGAACTGACCGTCCGGTCATTGACGTGTCTGTTGGTTGTATTTAAATTTGTGTATTTGTCGTGGTGTAAAGTCCGTTTGCAACAGCGACGTGTAACGAAGGGAGCTCCAGACGCAGGTACCTCGTATTTGTTCTACACAGGTACCACATGTTATGCCTCTCGTGTTCCGTTTTGGAAATTTTGACTGTTGAATTCCTTCGTTGTAACATAGGTCACACCCGTTTATTTGTTGTTTTCATTTCTGTGAGAAGTCTATGCGGCATCTTGCCTGCTCTCATTATTCATCACAGAATATGAGTCATGGGGTAAGAATATATTACCTTCGCAAGTAAATGTGATGAATAGCGGAAGCAGACAAGATGGCGCGTAGACGTCTCACAGAAATGAAAAGAACAAATAAACGGATGTGAACTATGCTACAACGAAAGAATTCAAGAGTCAAAACTTCCAAAACGAAAGGTGAGAGGCATAACATGTGGTACCTTTGTAGAACAAATAGGAGGTAGAAACGTCTGGAGGTCCCTTCGTTACACGTCGCTGCTGCAGACGGACATTACACCACGACGCAGACAAAAATCTGAATATAACGAACAGACACGTCAATCATCGGACGGACATGTCGTAATTTTGTGAAAAAAATGTGTGTGGGTACGAGGGAAATTTGAACCCGGGTCTCCCACTTCGCAGTATAACAGCATGACTACGCAGCCATGGCACGACGTCATTAACGTTGCTCGATACTGCATATATTAAATTGGGACAATTCACTGTTTCAATTTTGCTTCTTTTTTTCACAGTTCAACAGACGTTCTTCTCGTTTTCATGCTGATGCTGTGTTCAGTTTTTGACGGGCTATCCAATTGGCCATTTAACCGCTAAATATGAGAGGCGTGCGATAGGGAGTCTCCCTTGTTACCAACTTATCAACAAACTTAAAGCATAATTTCAAGCCCTTCTTTAACTGTTTCCTGCTTGAATGCTTTAAGACAAATGATTAAGACATTAACTCTTTTGTAATCACACGTTTGAAGCTATTTTGTAGGTTGGAGATCGATTCTTTAAAGATTCGTGTTTTCCTGGTTCAGAAATCCTTTATCTTGGGACTACTCTGCTACTTCTGAAAGTAAAGGTCGCCGACGCCTGAGTGTGGGTTCTAAATGTGGTGTCACTTCGTGTGACTTACATGGGTGCTAGATTTGAAATTCTTATTATAGTATGGTATTAGAGAACATACACCAGTACACATATGGTGAATTTAAAGTGCAATGTTTAAATCTCACTATTAGGTCGCGGAACTCGGAGTCGCATCATGCACATCTCTCAGTCCTCCTTCAAAGTCAAGGAGAGGACAAGTCTTCGCAATGTGTCTTTTTGTCTATTCCTGCGCAGCACTCTCACTTTAACTCAATTTTACTATGATTTCTACGACGAAGATATCCAGTTTTACCTAGGGTAGGTGGGGATAAAGCCCTACGTGGGGTAAAAACCCGCACCGAATTTTTGAATGACTGACAACGATTCAGAATTTGGGCACTCGGTGGTAAGTCTGTCTTATTGTAACTTACCTAAAATAAGTATTTAGGGGAAACCGTCTTCCAAAAGTATTGAAATCTGCGCTTTTAATGTGGACACCCAATAAAAAACAAATGCATGAAGAAGGCACAGGAAAAGAAAAGCCTGTCGCCGAGAAGGAAACACGTGCTAAAAAAGGAAACAAAACGATGTAAGCCAGATTTCATTACACTAATGCCAAAAAAATGGAGGAAAACAGATCAAACAATTAGCTTGCTATTCTTCAGGGTCAGATTCAGACTTCTCACATCACAACAGTAGCTCGGATTTAGGTGTGGAATTTCGATTTGGCGAAGAAGTATACGAAGAAGAAGAAGAAGAGGAAGAAGAAGACAAAGAAGAAGAGCCGGGGACTTGAAGGAACAACCAGAGGACCTAACAAAGTACACCATTTTCTAGGTCCCAATATAGCTGAGCCTCACTAACTGAAATCTCTCAGTGCCCTAATAATCCTCCTTTCGTGAAGAAGAAACTATTATTTTAGTAAAAGTATTTTTGAGCATAATGTTCAAATTTACGAGACATTTCAGTTCAGTATTGTGTAGGGTAATTTTCTGCAATATAACATTGCTAGAAATGGTTATCTCAAGT
The DNA here is from genome assembly GCF_021461395.2 of Schistocerca americana. Lineage (NCBI taxonomy): Eukaryota > Metazoa > Arthropoda > Insecta > Orthoptera > Acrididae > Schistocerca > Schistocerca americana. The sequence continues at coordinate 586,958,277 of NC_060123.1, read as the reverse complement.
GTTTTTTTACGCAGTCATCTATTTATATCCAGGTTTTTCTCAAATGGAGAAAAGACTTGCACTGCGGGGCTTTAACCCCATTTTATGGGGTAAAACCTATGAGTTTTTGTGTTAGCTAAATTATAAATTTCTCTGAGCTCGAATTTGGGTGATTTTTAGGTAGCAACTCAGCCTATGGCTTCAACTTCAAATGCAGGTAAATCTACCCCACACAGGCCACAATATTAGAAAAACAGAAAATTGCGGGGATATACTCCTCCTATCCTAAGTGACAGACCTGAAGATATAATTACTGCAATCGTCCACACGAATTTTGTTCTATCTTCAATGAAAAGACGGGCACAAAAACTGAGACATAACTAAATGTAGAAAAGTCCCAACAGAAATTAATCAGTTCCGAATCCTGCGAATAACTGCCTCCTACTGTTCTCGACGCTATTCCAGTACCTCATTAAAGCTCCAAAAAGTTCCGGGAGATTTTTCCACAGGGCGTGAAACGTAAAGTTGTGCAATCACTCGTTATGCCGAACCTCCACTTGTAATCCACCAACGAGCGGACGACAATGGACAGAAGCCTACACGGAAGAGAGACGGGCAGCTCTCGCCCACTTGGTTATACATCATCGTCCAGGGCTGACTTAGACAGGGAACGTCGTTTAGTCAACAGTGGACAGGCAGTTGTTGTAAACTGCGTTTGCTATTTAGTGTGAAGTTTACGTACGATTATTTTCACTTAGCCACTGAGGGCCTCTTTTTTGTTTGTTATATTACAAGCAGTGTTGCAGATTTAATTATTCAACTAGTCACAAAGATAAGTACACCCTTTAACTCATTTGTGTGACTTTGTTAATAATTTGTTGTGGTGATGTAAACATGACTCTGAGACACAGCTGTGTAATAGTGGCAGGGAGAAATTGTCTTAGCGGCGTACGGCACCAGAAGCCGTTTCACGAACCCACAAACTCGGCCTACCGTAACAACAGTGGCGATTCGGCTTTCACAGCAGTAGCGACGAGGCCTTCATTAAATCGGCGACGAGGGTTTACAAAAATAACAGTCTTGGTGAAAGCGAGAAATTTTCCAGAAACGTACTCGAATTGGTCTTAAGAATCGACTTTTAATTGTCTAAGACTGAAGCAAGTCGATACTCGTCTCTTCAGAGTCTGCAGCGCCACGCCCCCACTTTTGGATGTTATTATTTAGACAGAAAATCTGAGCAGGCGTTGTACCTAACACCCAGATGAAGAAAACTTTCAGGTACGAAGAGTAATTCACCGTTTCAGACATATTTTCCAAAGGGTCACTGTGCTGTGTCAAAACGCACGGGTGTCGTTCGCCATTACAATTGATGAGCATCCGACTCGATAAATGGCTAATAACACCTAATGGTTACTATAAATATACGTGTATCATGTATTAAGGGCAACAAAACGTGTTATAGATGATCCGAGAGTGTCGACGAAAAAACAGGTGGTGAGCGCGCGCAACTTCAGAGATGCAACATCTCACCTTCGCTGGGTCCAGAGATAGTGCCTGAGCCACGTGCAGCAGCCGGCCGTTGTCGTAGAGAACCGACAGCAGCAACGAATAATTAATTAATTGTAAAACGTTGGCGTGGCGCTGCTTGTTTGTTCGTGTAAATGGTTCCTATTGTATGACGTAAAAAAGTAGTTAGTTCCCGAGTAGACCTCTTCCTGACTAAGTTGATATTTCGGGGTACGTCTAGGTCAGATAGGATACCGACCCATTGCGTGGTGTTTTGAGGCACCGCAGTTGGTGTTTAAGGTTTGGGAAAGGGAAAGAAGGTTTACTGGTATAACCAGTATCTTATTTTGGCGCAGCTCACAGAGGCAACGTGGACACTTTGTATTTTAGGCCCCTGTTCATATACGTGGCTGTAACGGTAATTTCCTCCCAAAGCTGAGCTACGGAATGTACGTAGGCTCTGTGTGGTTTTATAAGTAGTCGCGGATTAGACACTGGTTTTGGCGAACTTACGTGCTAGGGCGGTTGATTTACTGTCGTCCTGTGCACAGTTCGGCAGTAAGGAACAGTTTGGTGTGATAGATACAGCGTGAGCCGTGTTAGAGAGAAGGAGATTAGCAGTTGATGAGTTTTTTGGGAATCGTTGGAACCGATATCCTGTCCGTGGCGTACGATTAGTGATCGCGGCTCGCCCAGAGGTAATTGGGTTGTCAGCTGCTTTGTTGGAGTGGTTTGGTAGTGATTGGTGTGTGTCGAGAAGGGAAAGACTCGAACACATTTTGTTGTTGTTGTTCAAATACCACGATCATACAGCGGTCCTTGAATTGGCTCGTATAGATTCCAACTGTTTCACTGTTATATGATAGATCGCACCAGTAGTTAAGCGACGAGAAGAAAAGGAACCAATTACAAGCAACACGCAACTAAACGAAAACTTAGTTAGTCAAAGTGACGAGTGGCCTATTTCAATTTAGAGAACTTAGCTCAGAATTTTGTTAAATTGTTAAGGTTAGGGTTAAAGAGGCGGTGGCGCCTAGGATTTTTGTTTTTTTGATTATTGAATTTCCGTTTTTGTGCGGTGTGTTAGTCTTTCCTGGCTCTCGCTCACTTACGTGACTTAAATTGTATTGAGATACCTAAACCTAATAAATACCAGTTTTCTTGGGTTAAAAGAAACCTTTACGTGTGGTCAGTTAGTAGCTGTTGTGTCTACCTATATTTTGCGAGAATAGCATAGGTTTTGTTTCGGAGATATTAATAACGCTTTGCATGACACAATTTTATGATGGTATTTGTAAGTTTCGCCTGATCAAAAAGTTCATTAACTGAGTTGATCCGTGCTAAGTATACAGAGGGTAGATATTCTAAACAGTTAAAACGATTTCATTTATAGAAAGAGTATCCGAAGTAGCTTCAATTAAAACTGAATTTGTCGAAAGTTATCACGGAAAAGTCAGCGATTATACTAATAACAAAGATCGGTAAATCTGTGGAATACGTTACGTCGTATTATTTACATAGCAACGCTGGACTAAAGAGAAAGAGAATTAATGGTAGCATCAATTATTTTAATTGTTATAGATATCGGTGAAAGCAACTTAAAGTGAATTGGTCGTAACACGACGATATATTGGATATAAACATTGTAAGTAATTAAAAGATTACGAGACTCTTTAGAGATAGCGTACTGCGTTGTGAGAATTTTGTTGTGTGTGAGAACAATTGCGAGCTAGAGGTAACATCTAGCTTTACACAACATAAACAGGTATGGTATTTAAAGTGGTTTGGTGTTTTGTTTTGTCCGATAGTAGGATAACGGGAGTTGTTATCGAAATCTGCCTGTCTCGTAATTCTTGCTCGATATTGTTTGTCAGTGTCACTGGAATGTTTTAGCGTGTGTATTTGTGGTGTAATAGTGTCACTGTACGATTACGACGTTGTAAAGGTGCTGTTTATTATTATTCGACATTTGAATCTGCCGTCACGGCAATGTTTATTATTGATGCAGCATTAATTATCCGAGGGTTGATGTGCCTTCAGTTTGTCTTTTAAGAGTGCAGGTATGGTACGAGCTAGTCTTCGAGTATTTGCCAGGCGCTCCGCTACGACTGGAATCTTCTGAAAACTAATAGCGATCCACAGTCATAACATCGACTGGAAAATTAAAACTGTGCCAAATTCATGCTTTTGCGCGGCAGGAAGCCATACATCAGCGGCATAGCAACGTTGTCGTTGTGAGTTCGATCTTGAGTACCGCCAGTTGGCACGTCACAGCACCACAACGAATCTGATTGCTTCACTGAAATGGTTAAATTAACTTTCTGCGAGACAGGAAGTTCAATCATTTGCGTAACGTCAGTATTATAAATACTCCTTGGCTTCTCGAAAGTGGACATCTGGAATGTCATCTCTGATCAGGCATTTACTAATTTACAACCAACTTCGATAATACCTGTAATTTCAGCAAAACTCAGTCATGAAGAAAAATCAGTCTTATTATAATAAAATCAGATTCGACAGCAAATAACTTTCTTCCACACAATCGTTCACTTCTGCTTTCTTGACAGACAAAAAAATAAAATAAAAAAAAATCACTTCCCACTTTCAGCGATGTGTTTTATTTGAACGTAGTCTTTACAATGTCCTCGATGTTGATCATGAGCTGTCAAGACGAACACAAGGACTGAACTAACAACCATTACATTTGCATTTAAAACATTGATGGTCCATTTTTTAGTAGCTGCGTACAATTAAATACATTTATTTTACTTGAATCAGAGGACGATAAAACACGACGACATGATCTACCGCGCGATGACCTTCGCGTGCTGAGCAACAGCGGTCAGCATTCGGCTTGTCAGCTGCCAACAATGCTACTATCGTCATGTTACTGCGCTCTCCCATGACATGAAAGAGATACAGAACAAACCATTTAAACACAGAAATGCAATTTTAAAAACACTCAAATAACATTGTCAATAATCGTACTGAACCTCTAACATTATGTCCGTATAATACATACAACCTTCAAACTGAGTGGTTGGCGATATGGGATAACTGTATCGATATTTAGTTTCAGTGCACTTGTTACACAGTTGTACATTCAGACCAATTAGACAGCAGAATTCGTAGATCTGTGACTGCATTTGTTGCTACAGTGGTATCCAAAATTAAAGCAACAAACGGAAAGTTTGCTAGGTTTCCTTTATTTTGCCCCAAAAGCGTATACACATGTGATAACAAAGAAGAAACAATGTAAAGAATTCAGAACGTATACAACTTCAACATGCATAACAGTAGATGAAAATATTCTTTGTTATTGCCAACTTAACAGATTTTGCACACACATTCCGTTGGTTAATGTGTTCACCGAGGGGTGCGACCACCTCTGGGAGGAATACAGGGCTGACAACTAGTGACCATACTGTGAATAACGTCATAAATGTCATGAGACAATAACGCCCGTTCTTCCTGCGGAGCTGCTCGCAAGTCTTGGAGAGTGGTTGGTGGATGCTGAGGTGATGCAACCCGTCTGCCTAGCGCATCCCAGACATACTCTCTGGGATTCAAATCAGGAGAGCTAGCAGGCCACGCCATGCGTGCAGTATCCTCCGTTTCCAATAAAACATCGACAATCGTGCTCTATGAGGTCGAGCATTATTGTCCGACAGTACGAAGTCTGAGCACACAGCATCCCACAACAAACGCACGTGGGGACCCAAGATCTCGTCACGATACCTGACAGCAGTTAAATCTTTCTGGTTTACCCGTACGGTTTCAAGAAGAGATGTTCGAGTGATCAACATAATCTCTGCCCACAGCATTAGCTATCCTCATCGATATCGGTCTCTTTTCACAAAGTTTGTCTCGAAATCGTGTTCCACGTTTCCTTCAGATGTGAATCCGGCGAGAATTTCTCTGCAGAGCAAAGGACATCGGCCCATTGCTGGACTGTTCAGGTGGCATGCTGACGACTCCACTCTAGAACGTTCTCTTCTATGAAGACGCGTCAGAGGCACACATACAGGAGATATCCGACTATAAAGGCCACGCTGTCGAAGCATTCTCTACGCCGTTTGCCTCGATACAACACGTCCAGTGGAAGCTGCGAGGACAGATGCCAGTTGCTGCGCAATACTAAGGCGGTACCATCGTCGCCTGACAGCCAAATAACGGTTCTCTCTTTCTGATGTCTCATGTGGTGGGCCCTGGCATAAACTGTGGCTACATCCGAGAAACAACAGAACGATTCACGTTATGTCATTGGGGCACATCAGTTTGCGACTGTCCTGCTTTCATTCTTCCTGTGGCCCTCCACCGCAGAGAGTCTGGTAGGTGTATTCTCTGTGCCATACTGCACCGTCCGTGATTGTGCATACGGCGATTGCGGATGTGTGACTACCCGGCAAACACTACTCCGTTCGATGGATTCTCCGATCATTGGCGTGATTTTCCGTTGACCGAAATGGCATCTGCACTCCAGTACATAACTAATGACAGCTGTCTTTCTTGAATTCAAATTACTCATTAACAAACATTAACTGGATTATACAACAAGGAAGATAACACAGTTCTGGTATTACGTGCGTAATACATGCGCGAACTAGAGGCTGCGAACCTATCGAGCTGAAAGCTATTCTAATCTAACTTTACTCACGACCTGAGCTGACTTGGCCGGTGCGATCTGCAAGTCTCTTTCCGTGCCATTCGGCGGCGCTGCAAGCGCCAGCGAGTCCAGAGAGTTTGCAAGTGCTGGACCGCTATCGATTATCGCAACCTCTAGCGTTGTGTCTAACGTTGACACCACAGTATACAATCACTTTTGTCTCCTCACGGCAATATGCTTGTTGAAATGAATGTAGTGTAAAATTTGTAAAATAGCCCATAACACGTAAGGGAGGGCTGATGGCTCTAAACATATCAGGTTAATTAGTTTTGAATACATTATGGGAGTGACAGTGATCAATGTGTTACAAATATTTACTATTAAAAACAATCACGATTTATTGTGGTCATCTTCAGACCATTGAATAGGAACCTCTTTCTGCTGGAGAATCACTACTGATTCTAGTGATTCTCCAGCAGAAAGAGGTTCCTACTCAATGGTCTGAAGATTACCACAGCAGTGGTCGAAACCGGTCACCTTAATAAATAAATCGTGATCAGTACTGTTTTTAATAGCAAATATCAGGTTTAGTAAATTAAGAAATAAAATAAATAAAAAATGAATTAATTTCTTCCATGTGTGACCACATGTCCCTTGTTCCTTTCGAATGCTGTTCTATCTAGATCTGTGATCGCGAGCTACTGGTAGTTCGCGGGGAATTTTCCATAGATCATGGTAATGCTCAGATGGGCTAACCTGGATTGCCCAAATAAGCGGAGACTGCACATACGGCAACAACTAATTTATTGTTTCTCACGCCCAACTTACATTGTCACCCAAGAATACTACATTGTCAGCCTCATAGCTGACTGTATACGCTTGACATTGTGCACGTCACGTTTTCCACGTGTGTATCAGACGTTTGTTAACGTGCATAGTTTGGTTTGCGCATTGATACTCATGAAGGTTTGCTGTAACGACGGTCTTTTCAAGCAAAAGCAAAAAACAAAAAATGTCACTTTCACTCAGATAAAAGGCGGGGAAGGGGGAGAGGGAGGGGGAGGAGGCGGAGGTGATTAATTCTTTACCCGGATAAAGGACAAATGTATTTGTGTCTAACGTGCTATGCAAGTTTATAAGGTGAGAAGAAAGGAAACGTAGAACAAATGTTACTTCAAAATCGTTCAGTCAGGCATTGAAAAATATTTACCACTGGATGCTGCTCTAAGGAAAGAAAAAATAAAGCTGCTTAAATCCAAATTAAATGCTCAACAATCATTCATTTTAAAGTCATTAAACGAGAATAAAGCAGCAACTGAGCCATCACTTAGTTCATTATTGCACAGAAAATGAAACCTTAAAAAGGAGTCTGGCCCCAACAGCCAGAGACCGGTCATGTATGTGTGAGTTGCGTTTGCGTGAGTATGTGTGTGTATGTTGTCTGTTTCCGAAGAACATTGTTGGCCGAAAGCTAACTTTCTGCAGTCTTTTTGTTGTGCCCATGTGCAACTCAGCACCTCCGCTGCATCGAGAGTAGCAACTATCCTTTTCATAATATTGTCACAAACCTTATGAAGTGGATGAATTAATCAAAACTGCATTATTTGAAGCAGCAGATTGACTATTTTGTAGATTCAGAAATAAAATTTACATGAAATTCGTTTCATAATTACTAGAAGAAAATTTATTGGTAAAAAAAAACAAATGTAACATTTTCAAAAGTACTTACGCCTGCTGACAAAAAAATGACGAATAAACAGACAGATAAAACGAAAGAAATTAAAACGATGGTCTGGTGGTAAAGTGGAACCCTGCAGATTATAAAGTCGCAGTATGAAATCTCGGTCATATACCGGAATTTTTGTCTGCTTTTACACTAGCCTTCACCTCCCAACGATGTGAAAACACACCAAGAACGACACGTAGTTCGGATTCCACGTCAAAGTGAAAGTGTAGGTACCCTTTGCCCGGTAGTGTTACTGTGGTGGGTTAAGCCCCTCCCCCCTCCTCTTTCCTCAAGTCGGCGAAGTGTCGTCGAGTTTAAAAGAACTTGCAAACAGGCGGCTCAAAGTCCCTCTTGAGACAACACCAGCCAATCGCACTATCCGAATTTACTTTTTTTGTGAGATAGCTATTCGTTCCTGCGTTCTTTCCCTTTCTTGTTAACATACATTACGCTCTTCAGCCACACGAACTGACCTCGCTTGTACATATCTAGGATTCCATACCTCAATCGGTAAAAACGGAATCGTTATAGGATCACTTTGTTGTATGTCTAGCCGCTCGGAGTGGCCGTGCGGATAGAAGCGCTATGTCACGTCACGAATCGCGCGGTCCCTCCCGCCGTAGGTTCTAGTCCTCCCTCGGGCATGGGTGTGCGTATTGTCCTTAGCGTAAGTTAGTTTAAATAGTGTGTAAGTCAAGGGACCGATGACCTCAGCACTTTGGGCCCTTAGGAATTCACACATATGTGAACATTTGTTGTCTGTCTGTCTGCCCAAATGTTAAAAATCCCTCTTCTTAGGTATCAAATTGAAATTTGTGTACTTACTAAAGTGTACAATCCCTTGAGGTTGTATTCTGATACTCGTACATTACTCATCAGAATTTATAGGGTACTAACCTAGAATCAAGAAATTTGTAAGGAAGCAAGGTTTCACAGTAGAAGTAAATGAAAAATCAGAAAATTGTTAATATTTAATTACATCACACGAAAAAAATTTCTTTTTTCATTTGTTATACGACTTCAAACCTGAAATCGCTGGGACCGATACCTTGTGAGTATCGGTGTCGATAACAGGCAAAATCCTCGGGATTCTCGATTTTCAGAGTGGATGAACTGACTACATAAATAATTGAGTCTATACGGAACCGCCACTGCACGAGTCCTACTCGTATCTGGCCAATTTTTTTATTTATTTTTTTATTTGTCTTTTTTTTTTAATGTAACACACCCATATCCCATTAGTTGATTGGCTCGAACTATGTGTATATCTAACAGTCCATCAAGAACCTCTTTTTTGTTGCGGTACCAGTTTCCCTTGTTGTAGGTCCCATCCACATCTATTGCGTTTCTATTACAGTTCCTATAACGTATTCCATTCCAGCTTGTTCCCTGATCATTTTGGTTTGTGTCTATCCACTAACTCCCAATAGAATCTCCCCATCGATGGCTGAGCAACCATTAGCTCTTGAATGCTTTCCGCATTTAAAAGTAGTTTCTCGTTGCAGTAAGTCAGAACTAGTACTTCACGCTGACTGTAAGCTTTACTTTTCAGACACATCATCAGATTGGTTTTGGAAACTCCGTATACTTTATTACCTCGGGTTAGGGATGGTAAAAACTGACTGATTAAAACCGATACCGGTATTTTAGTTCCGAATAACCGGTATTTTTCGATACTTGTTGGCTCTCATTTATGACAGGTATTTTAATTTTTTATTAATAACTAGATAAAAAAGCCGAAATATCAATTAGTCATAGGAGCAGTGCTAAAATTTTTCGTATTTAATTAAACTTTTAAAACCAAATAATTTTTGTTCGTAAAATTTGCGTTGCTTTGAAATATTTCGTTACTATACAAAATGATAAAAAACATCAGCGCTATTTTAATAACGATACCGACAAAAACGAGAGGCAAACACATGGCATAATAATTGATTCAGCGAAAAGCAAAGGTCCCGAGTTCGAATCTCGGTCCGGCAGACAGTTTTAATCTCTCAGGAAGTTTCAATACTGTGCCTGTTACAATGTGGTAATCGATCAATGTATCAATGAAAGCTCCATGAAATACAAAGCTCCATTTCCTTTAAAAGATTACGGGAAAAACCGCAACAAAATTGTGATATAATATTACGAGAAAAGTTAAAACTTAACAGTCCATTCAAAGTTTCCAATGGAAAGCAGACGATCTGCAGTGTGAGTCTGCCTAACATGCCTTTATCTGCTTGTAGCCCTTGATAACGGACAAATTAACACGAAAACTAGAGTTATTCGGTCTCAGTTTTCACCGTTCATCACTGACTATTCGTAATGTCCAAACAGTGGTACGAATAGGATTAAAAAACCAAACGTCGGTTATTTCAGAAACCGGTTACTTCGGCTTCTTCTCTTCCGGTATTAGGCGAAATTGCCTGTTACTATACTCATCGTTGCCGGGGTCTTCCTCTGTCTCTTTTTTCTTGAGACTTATAATTTCTAGCCTATAAGGGGAATTTGTCACTGTCCATTCTTTCTACGTGTTGTTTCCATTTTCTCCTTTACTGGTCAATTTTATCATTTAGACTAGATTTTTTTAGTTCTTCTCTAATATCCTGATTTCTTAGTCTGTCTTCTATTGTGCAACCTTTAACTCGTCTCAGGAACTTCATTTCTTGTGTCTGAATGCGGCTTTCTTGCTTTTTGCTAACTACCCAGGTGTAGCTTCCATAGAGAAGAGTGGGACTGCAGCAGTTTTGTAGAATTTGATTTGAGTATAGTCACGAGTTTTCTTTTTAAGGTTTCCGTTAATTTATCCACGTGCCTGGCTAAATGTACGAAGTTTAATTTCTATATGTTTGCTGTAGCCGTAAGTAAGATGGGGCTGGACGTTTTAGCTGTTAGTGACATTCGGGTAAGGGGTGAGAGAGAAGAGGAAGTGGGAGAATACAAGGTCTACCTGTCAGGAGTCAAAGCAGGAATAACACAATGGGGTGTAGGGCTTTACATTAGGAAAGAAATGGAACCCAGCGTAGTTGCAATAAGGTATGTAAACGAACGACTGATGTGGATAGATTTGACAGTGTCTAGCAAGAAAATTAGGATTGTGTCAGTATATTCGCATTGTGAAGGGACAGATCAAAATAAGATGGATAGTTTTTATGAGGCACTCTGATGTAGTTGTTAGAGTAAAGGACAAGGACAGTGTTCTGCTCATGGGTGATTTTAATGTCAGGATTGGAAATCGAACAGATGGGTATGAAAAGGTTATGGGTAAATTTGGAGAGGATATGGAGGTCAACAGGAACGGGAAACAACTCTTGGATTTCTGTGCCAGTATGGGCTTAGTAATCACAAACTCCTTTTTTAAACATAAGAACATTCACCGGTATACTTGGGAAGGCAGGGGAACCAGATCTGTCATTGACTATATAATAACAGATCAGGAATTCAGGAAGGCTGTGAGGGACACACGTGTATTCAGGGGATTCTTTGATGACACTGACCATTATTTAATCTGCAGTGAAATTGGGAATGTGAGGCCGAAAGTGCAGGAGGATAAGAATGGAGAAACTTCAGGATAAGGAAATCAGGCACAAGTACATAACAGCGATCTCAGAAAGGTACCAGTTAGTTGAATGTAGTCAATTACAGTCATTGGAAAAGGAATGGACAAGGTACAGGGCCACAGTACTAGAAGTGGCTAAAGAATGTCTTGGAACAGTAGTGTGTAAGGGTAGGATGAAGCAAACAGCTTGGTGGAATGACACAGTCAAGGCAGCCTGTAAAAGGAAGAGGAAGGAGTATCAAAAATGGCTGCATACTAGAACTCAGGTAGACAGAGAAAGTTATGTTGAAGAAAGAAACAAAGCCAAACAGATAATTGCAGCAACCAAGAAGAAATCTTGGGAAGACTTTGGAAACAGGTTGGAGACTTTGGGTGAAGCTGGTGGAAAACCATTCTGGAGTGTAATTAGCAGTCTTCGAAAGGGAGGTAAGAAGGAAATGACAAGTATTTTGGACAGGTCAGGAAACTGATGGTGAATCCTGTGGATTCCTTGGGCAGATGGAGGGAATATTTTGAAGAGTTGCTCAATGTAGGTAAAAATACGATCAGTAATGTTTCGGATTTCGAGGTAGAATGGGATAGGAATGATGATGGAAATAGGATCACATTTGAGGAAGTGGAGAAAATGGTCAATAGATTGCAGTGCAATAAAGCAGCTGGGGTGGGTGAAATTAAGTCGGAACTCATCAAATACAGTGGAATGTCAGGTCTTAAATGGCTACACAGGATAATTGAAATGGCCTGGGAGTCGGGACAGTTTCCATCAGACTGGACAAAAGCAGTAATCACACCAATCTTTAAACATGGAAACAGAAAAGATTGTAACAACTACAGAGGTATCTCTTTAATCAGCGTTGTGGGTAAAATCTTCTCAGGTATTGTTGAAAGGAAAGTGCGAGTATTAGTTGAGGACCAACTGGATGAAAATCAGTGTGGGTTTAGGCCTCTTAGAGGTTGTCAGGACCAGATCTTTAGGTTACGGCAAATAATGGAGAAGTGTTATGAGTGTAACAGGGAATTGTATCTATGCTTTATAGATCTAGAAAAGGCATATGACTGGGTTCCTAGGAGGAAGTTATTGTCTGTTCTACGAAATTATGGAATAGGAGGCAAACTTTTGCAAGCAATTAAAGGTCTTTACATGGATAGCCAGGCAGCAGTTAGAGTTGACGGTAAATTGAGATCATGGTTGAGAGTAGTTTCAGGGGTAAGACAAGGCTGTAACCTGTCTTCACTGTTGTTCATACTATTTATGGGTCATATGTTGAAAACAATAGACTGGGTGGGTGAGATTAAGATATGTGAACACAAAATAAGCAGTCTTACATATGCGGATGACTTAGTTGTGATGGCAGATTCGATTGAAAGTTTGCAAAATAATATTTCAGAGCTAGATCAAAAATGTAAGGACTATGGTATGAAGATTAGCATCTCCAAAACAAAAGTAATGTCAGTGGGAAAGAGATATAAACGGATTGAGTGCCAAATAGGAGGAACAAAGTTAGAACAGGTGGACGGTTTCAAGTACTGCATATTCTCACAGGATGGCAACATAGTGAAAGAACTGGAAGCGAGGTGCAGCAAAGCTAATGCAGTGAGCGCTCTTCTGCAAGAAGGAAGTCAGTACCAAGACTAAGTTATCAATGCACCGTTCAATCTTTCGACCAACTTTGTTGTATGGGAGCGAAAGCTGGGTGGATTCAGGTTACCTTATCAACAAGGTTGAGGTTACGGATATGAAAGTAGCTAGGATGATTGCAGGTACTAGTAGATGGGAACAATGGCAAGAGGGTGTCCACAATGAGGAAATCAAAGAAAAACTGGGAATGAACTCTATAGATGTAGCAGTCAGGGTGAACAGGCTGAGATGGTGGGGTCATGTTACACGCATGGGAGAAGCAAGGTTACCCAAGAGACTCATGGGCTCAGCAGTAGAGGGTAGGAGGGTCGGGGCAGACCAAGGAGAAGGTACCTGGATTCGGTTAAGAATGATTTTGAAGTAATAGGCTTAACATCAGAAGAGGCACCAATGTTAGCACTGAATAGGGGATCACGGAGGAATTGTATAAGGGGGACTATGCTCCAGACTGAACGCTGAAAAGCATAATCAGTCTTAAATGATGACGATGATGATGATGATGATGATGCTGTAGCCGTATGTCACCTCACATCCTAGGTGACTCAAGTTGTTCACTTGATCTAAAATCTTTTGATCTACCTTTATTTTGGTTCTATTGTGTTCTTTTCCCATCAGGGCCATTATCTTAGTTTTTTCTACTGAGATATACATGTCAAACTGCGCTCTTACTAGTTTCAACAAGTAAATTTCTTTCAGAAGGTCCGTTTCTTTTATCTGCTACAATCATTGCATCAACAGCATATAGTATCGTAAGTTGTTTGAGAGAATTCTCCTGTCTAGGTTTACACCTTTTTGTAATTCTGTTATCCATATATGCACTATTTCATGTGTGTAAACATTAAACGGAGTAGGGGAGATACAGGAGCCTTGGCGTGCTCCTTCGTTATTTGTTACCTCATTAGTCATTTTTTTGTTGAGTTCTAGAGTGACAGTCGTGTTATGATAACAAACTTCTTATTGTAGTTAGTAAATGTTTCGGATACACGTGATTCGTCATCATCGTCCAAAGTTTCTGTCTACTGAAACGGTCAAAAGCTTTTTTAAAATAAAAAAGCAATATATTCTCTGCGTTTTTGTCTTACCTGTTGTAAAATAAAAACTGTGTATATCGTAGAACGCCCTTTCCTAAAACCTATTTGGTGCTCACGCAGTACTACACCTACTTCTGGTGTGTTTTTAAGCCTTTTAGTCTAAAAGCTTATCGTTTATCTTACATGCTGAGTCGAGTAAACTTATTCCTCTGCAGTTACTCAATAGGCTTTTACCTCATTTTTTTTTTTAAATTGATCTCACTCTAGCAATCTTCCAATCTTTGGGGATACTCTTGCTCTTCCAACATTCGTTTAAGAGACGAAGCAGTCGTAGACGTAATATCAATACTCCATGTTGTAATTCAGCATTAATACCATCTCTTCCTGCGGCTTTTCTGTTCTTAAGTGATGTTAAAGCAACTTTTGTTTCATCAGACGATATTTATCGAAATCCTTGTCATTCATCTTTTCAGTTACAGTATCTTGTGCTCTATCATCATACCACAGTTCTTTATAATAATTCACCCATTGTTCTTCGTCAATGTTGTTTATTTGTATCTTCTCTTTTTCTATTGGGTTTAAAGTTTTTAAAATATGATAGGTCATTTGCTGTCTCCCGTGAATATCATTCTCGATATTAGAGCCAAATCTAACCCATTGTTCTTCGTCTGCCTTTTTTATACACATTTTGCAACATTTCTGCTCTCGTTATAGGATTGCATCTTTTTAACTGTGGGGTTGCTTAAGTACTGTATATATGTATATTGTTTTTCTTTAATAGCTTTTCTTGTATCCTCATTCCAAATGTTTAGACCCTTTCATTTCCTTATTTTTCTGTTTTTACCGAAAACTTCTCCTGCTACTCTGTATTTCACATTCTTTAGATTTTATCATTCTTCTTCTATATTATCTTTAGGTTACAGGTTTGCTAGTTCTTTAGTTCATCTGCTTTGGTAAAGGTGTTTGATGTTGTCCTCATCAAGCAAGTATACTACTTTATAAACGATTGGGTTCGCTTGGTTACTTATTTGTTTTGTCATTTTCTTCTGTTTCGCAAAAACATCCATTCTGGAGAGTAGTGTAAAATGATCTGTTCCTATATCTTGTCCTCTATAAACTCTTGTACCCTTACTGGACCCGCTAGCGTATTATTTACTAAAATGTAGTCAACTATTGATCTAAAACTTCTGCAAGCCCAAGTATACTTTTTTGTATATTTTTTCTGAAAAAGCGAGTTTCTTATTTTTTGATTCTTGTAAGTGGCAAAATCTCATAGTATTGTTCCATTTTCATTACGTAGCGGTTCTCCAAAAGGACCCATAATATTCGTTACTGGGATATTTGCTACTCTGGAATTGAATCCACTCATAATAATAATCTGATCAGTGGTACTGTATTTATTCAGAATCTTCTGTAGTTCTTTATAGAAGTTTCTAGACTTGACCTTTTTTCCCCTCTTCTGGTGTATATACTTTTATAATGGTGCCGCTTCCTCTTATCAGTTTCAGTCTGACTACAAATATTGTTTCACATATTGCAGGTTGCTGTTTTGATATATCCACCGATACATTTTCATTTGATCTTTTTCATAGCTTTGTCATTCCTCGCCCTGGACTGCCACCCTAACGTTGGTGCGAAGGTTTGTGTGCCTCAACGATCCGCTGTGCTATTACTGGCGGGAGCAACGTTCTGTTGGCTTGCCTTGTCCAGCTCTTTTTTTTTTTTTTTTTTTGACCCCTTGGGAATTAGGTTTCGACGGCTGAGGGTGTATTTCATGTCCCTTTTCTATCTCTAATAGTCAAAGTTTGGCAAAGGATCCCAGAGTCTGTTGAGCCAGCTGATACTGTGGTATCAACGTCCGATGCCACACTTGTTAGGGGTTGCAGATATCGACCGCGGTCCGTAATAGTTATCGCTAGACCCGCGAGTCGCGACTAGCGCCGCTATGCGGCTTGTGACAAGTATCTAGCGAGCTCTCGTCCCCTCTTGCTCAGGACGTCAACTAGGAATGTAGCGTAGCCTTCAGCTGATAGTAAGCAACCTCTAACAAGGCGCTTAGTCAAGTATGGCATGAGTAATGCCATTCTAGATATGTTTGCAACTATATGTATGCAGCATATGACGAGGCCTGTAACGCAAAGTTAAGTACAATATATATTATTTTTTACCAACGACTACTAATTATTTCAGTCATTGCAGATACAGGCTGTGCACCCAGTTCCTTACCGACTTCACTGCCAAACCTGCAATATATGTTTCTATTTAGCATTGGCCACCTCTCATCATAACAAATGAGGAAGAGAATCATAACAGATACCTGTTCAGAAACAAAACTCTGAGAAACGTCCACTGAAATTTGATGAATGAAACAGAATATGAAACACTTATGCTAACGAACCTGCTCCCATTTCCGAGAAGACATGAGTCGCATGAGCTCTGCTCAGTGCAAGGCATGCAGTGACTATACGTTTATGGTGTCAAGGGGAGAGGATGAAAGGCGAGTTTTCCGGCACCTTTAAATAACCAGAAGAAACCGGCTAAGGGAGATAACCCCGAAAGAAAATCCTAGTCCTCCTGAGAGGAGGCTGAGCAGAGTGCTGGTAACCAACTCGAGGAAAACACACACTACACTTAGCACTGCAAGGAGTCTCGGAAGAAGCATACTCGCAAAGGTCAACTGATAATTTGGAGCGGTTTTAATAAGCCGGTTAAAATAGTCTTGAAAAAAAAAAGAAAGAAAGAAAAAGTGATATAACTGAAAAGTGGTTGTTTCATCTGTCAGGTAGTATGGGGCGCCTGTGCCATGTACCCAGTTCCCTCCAGACCACCTATCTGCCGCATTCGCCTGGCGGCAACGCAGTGACGTCACACACAGGGAACTGCTAGGTCAGGCAGGCGGCCTTTAGCGAACTGGAGTGCGCCAATGGTCGGCGGGGACAGCGGCCCGCGCGATTGGCGGCGCGCGTCGTCGTTTTAAGCGGCTTATTGCGTTGTACTTGCGGTGCGGTGCTGCTTGCAGTTCCACCAGCGGCAGCTCGTATCGTAAACGAGGCGCCCAATTGCGGGAACACGGCGCGAACCAGCCGCCTGCGTGCGGTGTGCTGCGCGCCGGCCGATTCGATAGTCGCGATCCGTTTCTGCCGATACAAGTGACGACTAGGGTGTGGCTTTTCGATGTGCATCGAACGACGTACACGTAATGCTTATTTACTGCTGTCACAGGTCTGTGTTAACAGTACACAAAGCAATACACAGCGTATATGTAAAAATATAATTCAAATATCATCGACCAATTTTGAAATCATGAGACATTTGTCCAAAACTGAGGCACATCAAGGGTGCTTTTGACTGCGAGCATAAGGTCCTGCCTTGAACAAGTAATGAAGAAAGAGAGCTCTGGCACAGGGGTTCCTCCCGCGTCCGGCCATGCCGATTTAGGTTTCCCGTGATTTCCCTAAATAGCTCCAGGCAAATGCCGGGATGGTTCCTTTGAAAGGGCACGGCCGACTTCCTTCCCCGTCCTTCCCTAATCCGATCTGACCGATGACCTCGCTGTCTGCACTCCTCCCCCAGACAACCCAACTGCACAGGCGTTCCAGATTTGTTCTTCTCCACACTCACCTTTATTTACCCTCCTATGTGAACCTCCATAGTTGAATGGAGGACATCGTCCCCGTGGCGCCAGTTATAAGTTGTTAAGCATTTTCCCAACACCCCACTCCTGATTGTGGGCGGTCAGAAGATGTTCTCGCGGCTCCGTCCAATTCTTGTGGTACGTATTTCCATCCAAGGAGTTTTGCTTTGTGCAGGGCGAATTCTTGAAATGCTAAGTAAAGGGTATAGGTTTTAACGGTTTGGGCGTTAGTAGGTTAGCTTTATACATTGCCCAGTCACGTTAATGTGACCATCTGTCAAAAACCTGAGTGTCCACTTTTTGCTGTGCGAGACATGCAGGAAGAGAGTCAGTAAAGTTCTGGAAGTACCGAGAGGGATATGGAGGCATGCCGACTTCAGTTCAGTGGCTAGCAGTGCTAGATTTCTCCTGTTCTTCAAACCCCACACATACTCTTAGAGCTGAGTGAAGTGTTGCATTGTCCTGCTAGTAGATGCCATCGTGTCGAAGAAAAACAACTATCCCGAAGGACAGGAAGATACTTGTGTTGATCGGTTGGACTTTCCAGAATGACGTAATCACCTCAGGAATGCCACGAACACATTCGCCAGACGATTACACTCCTCCCTGGTTGCAGGCTGTTTGCTTCCAGAGGTTTCATTCTTACACGCCAATGGCTGTCTCCACTGCGGAGAATAAAACGTGATTAATCTGAAAGGGCTACCTGTCGCTACTCAGTGGACGTCCAGTTGTGGTATTGGCTTACAAACTCCAGCCTTAGTCACCAATCAACTGTAGTCAGCGTGGGAGCAACGCAGGCACCTGCTGTGGAGGCCCATACGCACCCCTGTCATCTATGCCATGTGGTACACCACAGTTGTCTTGGTGCCGGTTTTGATGGCGCCATTTTGCCATGTACAGTGTACTTTAACCAAGGTAGCACTCGAACAGTTTACAAAGTTAACTGCTTTGGAAATGCTTCCACCCTTGGCCTGATAGGCATTCATCACACTCTTATGGATGTCAGATAAATCGCTTCGTTTCCACATTACAGCCACGACTGCACTGTTTTCCCCCTCCACACACCTTATATACCCTCCACAGCTACTGCTGTCGCAAGCTGAATGGACCATGTAGAATGTGCCTAGTTCTTTCAGAGCACGTAAGAGTGAGTTCTATCTCTTCAAATGTTCCACATTGCTGCCTAGGTCATGGTCGTCCAATAATGAAGCCATAATGGAGTTACTTCATCTAAATGAAGCACATTGTTCATAAAATGCATGACCAATTTTGGTAGTTAACCTAATGAAATAGAGGCATATGTTTGGACAATCTTTTTGGACAATCGGAACAGCTCTTTTTACAGCACCCCAAGGAATGAAGCCCAGCGAGAGGCCGACGATGGGTTAACATCAAATTGATATGCTAATTAATTAAACTGATCAGTTAAACTGAGAGGTGGCAGAAGCCCCCTCTCATATTTCTATCTTACTGTGAGTAAATCGATTTTCCTCTCTAATTGCATGCGGTGAAAAGCTGCTATTCCTTCACACGCAGACTTCCCACGCGGCGTCTCTCGTCACCCGGGTGGTCCGGTGACAAGCGGGTTCTGCTGATCTTGAAAGGGGTTTAGCCGACGGGTGTGAGGGAGTCGAGTGAATGCTTTCCAAACGCTGACATTGTCAAAATAGCGGCGGAGACACGCCCGCAGGGGCCTGAAGGAGCGGCTGGGCTAGAGATTCCGTTACTTCGCAGAAACTTAGCGAAAACACTTTCTGGCGGGCTACCAGCGAGGCGTGGGAATGACTTGTGTCCCCAGGCAGTCTTGGCGGGCAAATTCCCGCGTTTTCTGGAAAATCGCAACTGTGATTGGCTTGCTCAGGGCATAGCTCCGTGACGTAGCAAAATCGGTGCAGAAATTGACGCCAAGAATCTCCACTGGTGGAATGGTAGTGCTTCGGCAATAGAGTGGAATTTTCCACCGGTTTTCGAGTTGCTGACTGGAACGTTTAACCACGGCCACTATCGTGGGGGCGGGAATTTTCTGTGTTCGGTTTGTACGGGTGCTCTGGTGGGAATCGGTTCTCGCCTTTCGGTTAGAGTAGGTTACAAGACTGAGCTCTCGCTGCTTCATTGGTTGTCTAATATACATTTATTTGATTGTAACTGTTTAATGAAGTTGCTGAAGTTTCGACTTCAACGTAACTTTCCAAGTACAGGTGGCAATTGAGCGTCCTGCGTACAAGTGGCCTATGTTGTCTGTCTTGGGCAGTTTTGGCTAAAGTTGACTGTATCAGAGTTACTGTGTGACATCTTGTTAAAATCAATCACTGTACCATCAGTGATTGTGTGGCGAGCCTTCTTCGTCTCCCTCAGAGGCACATTTGTATTTGTAGGAAGTCTTTAGTCTGGATCAACCAGACCAGGACAATTTGTTTCAGGCTATACTCGCGACATTATCATCACCACGACGGGACGTCGAAACAACCAGCCATCGCTTCCGGTACGCCAGATCGTGTCCTTGCAGTTAAGAAGAAGCTTGGTAATGTATGTCCGCAGCACCGGCAGACTAGGGAATTTGCACTGTGATAATCAGAGCTCAGCAGAGCGCGCCTGTTCGTCTTTTCTAACTTTGTTCTTTATTGGATGTTCATTGTCTGAGTTCTCACTACTGTAGTAGCAATTAATGTTGGGTTGGCTGTGTGTTTCTCTTAAGATTTGAGTTGCAAGGAATTGGGTCCACATACCACTTCGTCATAAATGTCACAATCTAGTTTAGGGACAACTTCACCTTCACAGCATTTATTTGAGAATCCAATTTGAACCAATTTGATGTATTGTAAATGTTTCATGTGTTTTGTTTGTTATTTTGAGTTTAGTAATAATAAATCATATTGTTATTTTGGACAGAACTTTCATTCTGTTAATCGGTAGAGCAACCCTTTCATTTCTCACTACGTTAATGAAACTTTCCTTTATTTAACTTATTTATCAAATTAAATTACTGCAGGTGCCAAACTCTTTTCTACTCCACTTGTAGGGTCGATTACAGTCAGTTCGCGTTTCTTTTTAATCCATTCGCAACAGCAAAAGTCGGAGTTAGAATAGGTGGGGCTTAGAGCATCATTTCCATATGAAGATTCGAGAAGAATTTAGTGTTAAATACACTGCTAGCCCCAGCACCTCGCATAAAATGGCGATCCTTAGCGTCGGATCTTTCCTGTGAATCACTGATAAGCAAACAGTATTCTTAGTAGGAGCATTCAAATTTTTTTCTCTACTTTTTTTAATGATTAATACCCAAGTTCTTTTTCTTGTAGTTCCGTGATTAGTTTTAAGTAGCGGCGCATGATTACTGTTTTTGTTTTCAGCGTATATATTTGTTTGTTTGTTCATTGTTTTGTGTGTTTCTTTGATTTGGTGTCCGCACCACATCACATTTTGTCGGGTTTGTGTTCAGTTTCTGTACCACAACAAATCGTGCGTGTAATTACAGCGTTGGAACGGCGTTGTTGAAATTTTATGTCTATGTGGAAAAATATATGGAGTAGATTATTTTTGTTGTGCATTGTAGATAAATTAGTTTTTCATGAATGATCACGAGAAGTAACGCACGACTATTATCCAGCGAAGCTAAAACAAAAGAGGATAACATAATGGATAAGGGGCAATTTACTGACGGGGTTAGGTTCGGAGATGAGATGGGTTCATTTTTAGCAGGACAGGACGACAGGGTCATTGATGAGGAAGGTGATTTGGACGAGATCTTAGAGCAACGTCGCGGCCGTGATTATGATAGTGAGGTAGAGGATGAAACAGAGACTGGCACACAGGTCGAGACGGCAGCAGAAGTTTATAATCAAACGAACGAGAGCAGACAGGGGCCAGCTCGGTCACGTTAGAGCTCTAGCGCCCAGGTGTCCAGAGTTACATCGACCATGTTTGAAGAGGATCAAAAAGATGACATAAACCCAATACTGAGCTCCCTACGATCAATGAAAGAAGAAGCTGACGAACAGCGTAAGAAGTAGAAGGATGAAGATGAGAATCAACGTAAGAAGGAGAAGGAAGATGATGAGAAACAGCGTAAGAAGGAGAAGGAAGAAGCTGAGAAACAGCGTAAGAAGGACAAGGAAGAAGCTGACGAACAGCGTAAGAAGGACACTCACGCAATAATTTCGCATATTGGAGAAATTCGAGGGGAATTACTAACAATAAAGAAAGAATGTGGAAAAGTAAAACAAATGTCAATGGCTGCACAAAAAGTAGCAGGCCTGGCCAAAACGGCAGCAATAGGGGCAATGAAAGTCGCGGAAGCAACTTATAAACCCGCAGGGCGCTTGCGACGTACAACACAATCCAACTCAAAATCCCCATCGTTCTTAAAAACCCAGGGTAATATCGCGGTCGCGAACACCACGAAACGAATGGAAGAAGTAGAGAGTCGGATAGCAAAACTAGAGCAAAACGGGCACACGAGCACTGCGCGTTCGGATACCAATGATGGAGTACACAGAATTGTGTCTCCGAGGAAAAGCCCGCCGTGCTCTAGCCCAATGACCGAGTGTGGAACTAACAATGCACACGCAGAAACAGCGAGTAATAACTGCAATAATTGTAGCCCACTTAGGAGAGTGAATTATGAGTGCCACTTCCACTGTGATACAGAGGTAGCACGTCACAGTTATCAGCAAGATAGAACAGGACACTCAGTAGACGTGCAAGTGTCGGAAACGAGTGACAACACCAGTGCGAGGATCAGACAAGATTTTGATCACAATCACTTCCTGTCGATACTAAAATTTCAGAAATTCAAAGAAAATGGAGGGTCGATGCATCCGAAGAGCTGGGTGATGCAGTTTACAAATTCATTACCGGCATCATGGCCAACCCAGGCAAAATTAGAATTCATGTGTGAACATATCGAAGGCCAAGCCGCGGAAAAGATGCGGGGTGTGGCAGCGACGTGTCGGACTTATCAGGAATTTGTTGGTGCATTCTTGCGGACCTACTGGTCAAAGGAAACGCAAGACAGGATTAAAGAGGAAATAATATTTTGTTCTGAACTGGAAGTGTCCGGGCATAGGAGCGCAACCAAATTTCTTGATGATTTACTCAAGAAGAATCAATTTTTAGATAGTCCATATAGCAACGGAGAAATCATTAAATTTTTCTTTGCCGAATTGCCAGTTAGGTACCAACAGACACTTGTCGGGAAGTGTGGATCTGACATAGAAACATTCAAGAGTCTATTGCGCCAACTCGAAGTAGTCTTTGATAAACAAGACGCAAAGGACAGGAAGGAGGGGCAAAGTAACAAATACCACGGGCCAGGAAGGGAAGACGACAACAGATCGCATAATCGCACTGGTCAGTTAGGAAACCAGGGTTACGGAAGTCAAGGTTACGCTATTCAAGGTTATGGAAACCAAAGACACGGAAACCAGAACGTCAGGGAACAGGGTCAATCTAGACAAGGAATCTGGGATAGGAGGAATAACGAACGGCAAAGCGACCGTAATTGGAGAGAGCGAAACCAAGGACAACAGTGGAACCAGGAGATTGAAACTAGACCCGCAAATCCTAATGCACGTCAGAGGAGGGGGAGCTTAACAAGGGATTGACGCCAGACTAGTGCGAACACAGGCCGCCGGAATGTCGCACGTAATCTCGGACCTGGCCAACTACGGGTGATACATTACGAAGATTTATCAGAAATCCTGCTCGAAGAACATAAAACAACTCCTCGACAGGATCGGCAGCCTCTTATCACAGTAGCAATAGCTGAAAAGAGTATGAATGCGATAATAGATAGTGGAAGCTACATAACAGCAATATCTGAGGCAGCATACAGTAGGTGCTCTCAGGAGGTGGACTGGCCTGTCCTATCGGTTAAGAAAACCAAAATAAAAGGGGCATTAGCGGGTAAATGTACGGAGGTCACCCAACAAACAAGACTGGAATTCTCCTGCCAAGGACACAAAATAGAGTCTAACTTCTGGACCGTGCCAAATCTGGCGATCGACATGATAATAGGAACGGACATCTTAAATGAGAATGAAGCGATAGTTGGTCTAGGACGAGGTGAAGTGGTTTTGAAGAAAGGGAATCCCGTCCACATTAAGTTCGACGACCAGCTGATCCCAGCTCAACTACCGTCTAACTGTGTACGGATAAACTATGCGTGTCTGAAAGACAGAAAGGAAGAACAGGTCGACGTTGCGGGTAGGGAAGAGGACACGGACGAGAATGAAGTCGGAATAATGGGAGAAATAAAGGAGAAAATAGGAGAAAAAGTGGAAGCAATAAAGAATATAAGGTGCGACCACCGCAAAGAACTTCATAAATTACTAGTAGAACATGCGGAGGTTTTCATTCCCAAGACAGGATCAATAAAGAACTTCCAATATGAATTCCGTGTACGTCCGCACAACCAGTTTCGTGTGCCACCCTACCCAATCCCCTTGGCATATCGACAGAAAGTAGCAGCTGAAATTACGCGAATGCTGAGTGAAGGAATAATAGAACCTACGGCTTCAGCCTATAATAACCCGTTAAGAGTAGTCGAGAAGGCAGATGGTAGTATTCGTTTAGTCTTGGACTCGCGACAAATTAATACCATAATAGAAACCGAAACAGACAGACCGGAACGATTAGAGGAACTCTTACAAAACTTCCATGGAATATCAATCTTCTCATCAGTTGATCTAAAATCGAGTTTCTGGCAGATCGAGCTCCACCCAAATTGCAGACAGTACACAGCCTTTTTAGCATTTGGAAGATGTTACCGGTTTCGTCGTCTACCATTTGGTTTGAACATTTCCTCTGCCGCATTCATTCGGGGGCTGGACGGCATACTAAGCGATAATTTGAAACGTCATGTCACCAGCTATGTGGACGATTTGCTGATCGCGGAGAAATCTTGGGGAGAGCAGAATGCGGTCCTCGGTGAACTCCTTGCGACATTCAAGGAATACGGAGTGACTATCAATATCGAAAAATCGAATTTTGGGACGTGCTCTGTCAAATTTCTAGGACATATCACGGGTGAGGGCATTGCGCCAAATCCCGAAAAGATCGAATCGATTGAAAAGTTTCTCATTCCTACGACAAAGACGCAGTTAAGGGGGTTCTTAGGGATCATAAATTTTTACAACCGCTTTACACATGTCAAAACTCAGAGCAGTCCTAGGTTGCATCAACTTACAAGAAAGAAGATTCCTTGGGAATGGGATGAGTCGGCCGAATCCGAATGGAAAGCATCAAAATTCGCATTATTACAAGCACCCATCCTCTCACACCTTAATTTAGCAGAAGAGCTTTGCATAGTAACGGACAGTTCATCCTCAGGTCTGGGTGTCATGGTGTTCCAAGACTATGTACATGAAGCAAACAGGGTGTGGAAGACAATTGCGTTTGGTAGCATAGTACTAGCCAAGAGAGAGAGGAATTACTCAGTAACCGAGTTAGAGGCGCTGGCTATTGTATGGGCGTTTGAAAAATTCAGATACCTTCTGTTTGGTCGCAAGACGAGGGTCTACACAGACCACAAGGCACTCGAGTTCCTGATGACTGCAAAGCTTAACCACAGGCGGCTCATTAGGTGGGCATCATATCTGCAGCAGTACAATTTTTCGATAGAATATATCCCCGGCAGTCAGAACATTATTGCAGACGCCTTATCGCGGTCACCGATCGGATTTGAGCACAACATGGAAGAAGATCTGGAGGAAAATCACTACTGCCTTTTCTATATGCAGAAGGTAGCCTTTGAAAATTTTATTACCTGTAGTATGCAGGACATCAAGAAGGAGCAAGACACGGACCCTGCCCTAGTGTTATTGAAACAGAAATGGATAGACAGAAGACACGCCACCGTCAGCCAGTTCTACCTCTTGCGGAAAGGCATAATTTTCCACCGAAATTATGCCAATGACACTGAATGGGGGGGTATGCATCCCTGAACACCTAATAAACAAGGTTATATGGCATACTCACCTCAACTATGGACACTTCGAACCACGCATGTGCAATCTCAAGCTAAGGACCATGTGTTACTTTCGAAACATGGAGCGTCGAATTCGGAGGGTACTGTCGGTGTGTAAAGACTGCCAAAAGGCTAAGCACACCACTGTGAGCATGCAGGCACCATTATACCCAATCCTACCGACCAAATTAAGACAATTAGCAGTAACATATTTGATGGGGCTGTTGTGGACTGGCAAGACAGCCAATCCACAGTGACGGGTAACCGAAAGGCACGCGTTTAACTCACGTAGGCTGGCGTGAGGTCTGAAACAGGATACGTAATGAATGCTATAAAGAAAAGAATGTAGCTTCTGGAATACTTAACTTTAATCCACATTTGTAGAACATCGCTCTTGATGATACATGTTATAAACACAATATATATAGCAAAGGATTATGGCGCCTTGCTAGGTCGTAGCCATTAACTTAGCTGAAAGCTATTCTAACTATCTTCTCTGCAAATAAGCGAGGCTTCGTCAGTGTTGCATCGCTAGCTAAGTCGTCCGTACAACTGGGGCGAGTCTAGTAAGTCTCTAGACCTGCCGTGTGGCGGCGCTCGGTCTGCAATTACTGACAGTGGCGACACGCGGGTCCGACGTATACTAATGGACCGCGGCCGATTTAAAAGCTACCACCTAGCAAGTGTGGTGTCTGGCGGTGACACCATAGGGGCCTTTGCCAAGGACAAGAAGAGGATATACTTACGTATTAGTGTTTGTTGAACTAACGTCCAAATACGTTACCTTTACGGCACTGAAGAGGGCGACAGGACGAACTGTATCACGAGCCCTAATCCGGGATTTCCTACCACAGGTTGGTCATGTGAGTAGAATTATTTCTGATAACGGGCCACAGTTTAAGTCAAAAACATGGAAGGCGACGTTGCGTCGATGTAAAATTGATCCCATTTTTATATCTTCACACCATCCGAGCTCGAATGCTGCAGAATGGGTTATTAAGGAACTCGGAAACTTGTGCCGGTTGTACTGAAACAAACAGCACACGACATGGGAGGTTTTCCTTAAAGACTTCCAGGAGGTGATCAATGAGGCACCCCATGGGATAACAAAATTGGCACCCATTACAGTACTGAAAAACCGGATTCCTAAGGACTTGATAACCGAGGTCGTAAACTTCCCACTAAGGGCGCGAACGCAGCACCAAGCCATAGTGGATTTGGCTCTCAAGAGGATACGGGCTGCAGCAGAGGTCAGGAAGAGACATGCCGACAGGGGAGCTCGTCTACGACACTTCCAAATTGGACAAAGGGTGCTCGTGAAGTCTTCCCGACCCTCTAACAAACAAAATATGAAATGCCAAAAATTCTATTCTGTTTACAACGGCCCGTACAGTATAAGGAGAGCAGCTCACCACAATGCTTATGAATTGGAGACGCTGAAAGGAAAGAAGTCCATAGGACTCCACCACATCTCTCACATAAAGGAGTTCGTGGAATAGCAGTAGTGTAAGTGGTGTACATAGTAGAATGGGCAAGTACATGAACCTTGCTGTAGTGTAAGTGGTGTACATAGTAGAATAGGCAAATATATGAATCTTTCTTCGGGAAACAATAATCAAATGGCTCTGAGCACTATGGGACTCAACTGCTGAGGTCATTAGTCCCCTAGAACTTAGAACTAGTTAAACCTAACTAACCTAAGGACATCACAAACATCCATGCCCGAGGCAGGATTCGAACCTGCGACCGTAGCGGTCTTGCGGTTCCAGACTGCAGCGCCTTTAACCGCACGGCCACTTCGGCCGGCGAACAACAATCGTTGCATTAATAGATTAAGATTGCTAAAGTGTTGACACGCTGCGTTGTCTCGCATAAGAATTTACTGCTGCTATCCTTTTTTGTTTATGTTCGCGTCTTCCAATGTCGATGGAGTAGGAGACACTACCTTTCCATGAGCAATGTTTTTGTCCTTTCCTATCTGGTGTCCATGTTGAGGGATAATGATGAGTGAGGAGATGTCGCACAAACGGACGCATACAAGAACGTGCTCCTAGAAGCGTTCTGGGATGTTGTGATATGCTCCATAGCGGCCACAAGCAGTTCGTGAGACGTTCGTACCAATGCTTGCAGGCACGCGTCAGTGCACTGCAAGATTGTGGTATATTGCGTGATTTTGAGGATGAATATGGGCAGTATTGTTTTTACAGTGACGCGCCAGCATCGTTGTCTTGTAAGTCGGAGTGAACCTGTGAGCGTTTGACTTCAATGGTGCCCTAGACGGTAGAAATGCGGGCATAAAGCCTACCATGCCAATGTGCTGGTTGGGGATTTAGCGTGCTGCTTGTGACTGTCACGGATGAATAACCAAGGAATTATACTTGGAGATTCGTGACATACTGTGTAGCTGGTGTGTGGTGGGCGACAGAATCCTCAACAGGAACCAGTCCTGGCTTGGTCATATTACATTGCCTCTGGAAAGGTGTGCTTTGATCACGAAAACCGCATCACATAGAAAAAGAACTTGCAACTATAAATTTATTGTGTTGTATAGTCATGGCTAACCCAGTCTCTGGAGTTTCAGTGAGGCGTAGTGAGAACTCGGAGGCCATGTCGTACGGCGCGCACATTACTGTCGTCAATAGCGACGAGCAGCGAGACATCTCAGCGTAACAGGAATTATGTAAGAGTGTTATATAAGGTAAAAAAAAAAAAAAAACTAAAAAGAGAGAGAGAGAGAGAGAGTACCATATACTAGGATTAGTTAAAGTTTGGGATTTAACAGTAACTAGATCTTTAATATTGTAGGGGTTTTCTACCACAACTTTGGCGCGCGCCTGTTGGGATGCTATTTTTCAGGTTACCAAACCACAGACCCGAGATGGAGGGACGACGGGCGAGCGAAAGTAGAATAGTTGCATGTTCTTTATAGCACAGTAAAACTTCGACCTGCATAATAACATAGTTTATTCAAAAGACATAGAATGTAGATCGTTGGCAAATGGTAGTTAATTCTTTAGTATGTCTACTATCTATCTATACAATTAATAGTAATATTAGTGCGGGCCCGCACATTTAGTTGTCCATCCAATATAGTGACACACACCATGTACAGTAGTGTGATCGGTCTCCACACAAATATCAAGATAGATTATTTCCATGTCTAGATTAGATGTACCAAGATTTTCTTATAATGATAGCCATAGATTGATAACTATAAAATTAAAATAAGAGTGTCTGAAATGACTGACCTTCAATGTATCATTATGTAAATTTATTATAACATAGGTCATGGGAAAAAGTTAGGCATAAGATTTTTGTCAGAACTGTGCAGATGACGGGAATCGTGGCAATGCAGAGGCCGGCCGGAGCAAAAAAGAAGAGGTCATCGGCTATCTGCAAGAAGGGGAGCGTCAGCGCGCCACCTGACGAGAAGGGTGCGGCAAAGTCCGGTCCTACATGCTGACAGTCACCGGGCCGTATACCTGAGGGATTAGGTGGCAGACAGCCCTCGCAGGGCCACAAGCGAAAGTGTGGCTGGCCGTTGACACTGACACGCGACCAGCACGCAACAGCCAGCTAGCTCTCCGGACGCGGCAGCCGTTTGGAGGGATTCTCTGCGGCAGACCACGTTGTCGTGAGTACACGAAGATCACATAAGGTGCCAGACCCTGCGCCTCATGTGCCTCAGGACAGAAAGGGGTGCTATATAATCACCTATTTGAATTTTTACAAGTCACTAGCATTGGCCGATCTGCATACACAAAGCAGTATCGTGCCACAAACTCTAACAAATGAATTGTCTCATTTCTAACTTCTCCTCTCACTTAGAAAGCAGATGTAGCAATCGTCGCTCCTAGTTCGATCCTGGTTCAAATGGTTCAAATGGCTCTGAGCACTATGGGACTTAACAGCTGTGGTCATCAGTCCCCTAGAACTTAGAACTACTTAAACCTAACTAACCTAAGGACATCACACACATCCATGCCCGAGGCAGGATTCGAACCTGCGACCGTAGCAGTCGCGCGGTGTTCGATCCTGTCTGGATGACCTCACACACTTGTGGAGTCACTCCACGTGCCATCATCCCTCGTTGAACTGCAATATTGGGAAACATAAAGTACTGTCCAGGGAGAGAAGAGACCTGGACTAGTGATGTATCCCAACTAGTGGACCTCAGCGACAATTGATCGACGTGAGGAGAGCCTATCACTGTGTCTTCCTACCGTACTACCGTTATCATATGCGTGGGTCTTGTTGCAATCTCAACAGAGTACTGCAGATGCTCCAGCACACCCTATTGCTGTTGCAACACTGTAGCAACAACAGCCGACGTTTCGCCCTATGTGATGTCAGTACTGTGGCCCCATCCCAAAAGCCCCCTTACGATGCTCAAGACATGGAACCACGTGCATCAATGCATATGACTCAACATACCAGCCCCCTCAGTGAAACTAACGAATTTGTGAAGTGCTTCGAGTATTTCCAACAATGTGATTTAGCGAATCATTCTCAGCACAGTCGTGAACATTGTGCAATGTGCAAGCACAACTTGACACCCCATGAACCTTGTTTTTTTTCTTAAATTTCTTTCTCTAGTGTAGTTTTTGTAATGTATGTTATACTGTGTATGTGTTTGTGAATTTGCACTGTAATCCTTATGTAAGTGGTAGAGTAGGGCGCACAAATTACAAATTAATCTATTGTTCCCTACACCATGTTTTTTTTGTATTCTGAATTTTTTTGTTGTGTGTATGCAAACAGTGTGCCTGAAAACCCCATAAACAGAAGCGGATACCACCACTGTCGTTGTGAATGGACCATCAGTTCAGGGAACATTTTATAAAGGTTATTCTTGCTGCAGGTAGACAGAATCAATTAGAGGTTGTAATTAGATTCTGAAAGCTCACAAACAGATTGTTAACTTAAATATTATCATGTGTGATTGAATTCAGGTTAGTTTAATGATTGAAATTGTTGTAACATCTTGGGCATTTAATTGCAGAGCACACCAACTCTGATTGTAAAGAATAAACTGCTCCATATTTGGCTCACGTGCCGAGGCCATATTTAGAGCGTGAATGTCTGTGTGAATCGGTGTTTGGAAGGGGCTCCCTGGGTATGGATGTGTGATGTGAGTGTTAGAGTTCCATATTAAGAAGGTGAAGTTGGCTACATCATAAATAATCCTCCCTCTATGACTGCATTTTTCAGTTGCAGTGATATTTTTATAGAGTGCAGCATGTGGAGTCAGTTTGCAAGATTGTTCTTGGGCGATTGACTCACTACCTTGCCCCTAAGTGAGCCAACCTCTCACCAATTGCAATCTAAAATGGGGTAGGGGCTATGAGAGGTGGCAGAAGCCCCCTCTCATATTTCTATCTTACTGTGAGTAAATCGATTTTCCTCTCTAATTGCATGCGGTGAAAAGTTGCTATTCCTTCACACGCAGACTTCCCACGCGGCGTCTCTCGTCACCCGGGTGGTCCGGTGACAAGCGGGTTCTGCTGATCTTGAAAGGGGTTTAGCCGACGGGTGTGAGGGAGTCGAGTGAATGCTTTCCAAACGCTGACATTGTCAAAATAGCGGCGGAGACACGCCCGCAGGGGCCTGAAGGAGCGGCTGGGCTAGAGATTCCGTTACTTCGCAGAAACTTAGCGAAAACACTTTCTGGCGGGCTACCAGCGAGGCGTGGGAATGACTTGTGTCCCCAGGCAGTCTTGGCGGGCAAATTCCCGCGTTTTCTGCAAAATCGCAACTGTGACTGGCTTGCTCAGGGCATAGCTCCGTGACGTAGCAAAATTGGCGCAGAAATTGGCGCCAAGAATCTCCATTGGTGGAATGGTAGTGCTTCGGCAATAGAGTGGAATTTTCCACCGGTTTTCGAGTTGCTGACTGGAACGTTTAACCACGGCCACTATCGTGGGGGCGGGAATTTTCTGTGTTCGGTTTGTACGGGTGCTCTGGTGGGAATCGGTTCTCGCCTTTCGGTTAGAGTAGGTTACAAGACTGAGCTCTCGCTGCTTCATTGGTTGTCTAATATACATTTATTTGATTGTAACTGTTTAATGAAGTTGCTGAAGTTTCGACTTCAATGTAACTTTCCAAGTACAGTTAGTAATTGAGCGTTCTGCGTACAAGCGGCCTATGTTGTCTGTCTTGGGCAGTTTTGGCTAAAGTTGACTGTATCGTAGTTACTGTGTGACTTCGCTTGTTAAAATCAATCACTGTACCGTCAGTGATTGTGTGGCGAGCCTTCTTCGTCTCCCTCAGAGACGCATTTGTATTGATAGGAAGTCTTTAGTCTGGATCAACCAGACCCGGACAATTTGTTTTGGGCTATACTTGCGACATTATCATCACCACGACGGGACGTCGAAGCAACCAGCCATCGCTTCTGGTACGCCAGATCGTGTCCTTGCAGCTAAGAAGACAGCTTGGTAATGTATGTGCACAGCACAGGCAGACTAGGGAATTTGCACTGTGATAATCAGAGCTCAGCAGAGCGCGCCTGTTCGTCTTTTCTAACTTTGTTCTTTATTGGATGTTCATTGTCTGAGTTCTCACTACTGTAGCAGCAATTAATGTTGGGTTGGCTGTGTGTTTCTCTTAAGATTTGAGTTGTAAGGGGCAACTTCACCTTCACAGCATTTATTTGAGTATACAATTTGAACCAATTTGATGTATTGTAAATGTTTCATGTGTTTTGTTTATTATTTTGAGTTTAGTAATAATAAATCATATTGTTATTTTGGATAGAACTTTCATTCTGTTAATTGGTAGAGCAACCCTTTCATTTCTCACTACGTTAATGAAACTTTCCTTTATTTAACTTATTTATCAAATTAAATCACTGCAGGTGCCAAACTCTTTTCTACTCCACTTGCATTGTCGATTACAGTCATTTTGCCTTTCTTTTTAATCCATGTGCAACAGCAAAAGTCGGAGTTAGAATAGGGAGGGGGGGGGGCCTTAGAGCATCATTTCCATATGAATATTCGAGAAGAATTTAGTGTTAAATACACAGCTAGCCCCGGCACCTCGCAAAACCACCCATACTACTACCCTTCCCTTAACCTATTGTTCTGCTAAATGGTTTATGATCCACTGTGATTGATGTATCCCTGGGGATAATCCAATCTTATGAAAAACACCCATTTGTCCCCCGGCCCCCCTCCTCTCACACCCCTCTGGCAACAGTACACTTTTTTTTGTCACCCCCTCCACATTTCAGTTCTGAGCCACTTTTTCCCCTGCTGTGAAATCCCCCAACCTGCCTCATCCCACCTCATCTGCATAATGGCAGGAAAAGACTAAGTCAGCGCTGAGTTTTTGGAATGAAAGTATCCCATGACGCAGATTTCAAATCAATAGCAATTGAAATAATAATATATTCTTCAATTCAAATTACATAGTCTTTATTCAACCAGTTGTGTGAGAGAGGGAGGGTTCCTCCTCTCCCATCCTCCCTTCCTCCCTCCCCTTTCTCATCTGGAAACTGTTGGGAAAAAGACTCAATCTGTGCTGAGCTGTCAGAGGATCTCATACAATGAGATTGGCAGTAAATAAGAGTAATATATTCCTAGAATGAAATTTTCACTCTACAGCGGAGTGTGCGCTCATATGAAACTTCCTGGCAGATTAAAACTGTGTGCCGGACCAAGACTCGAGTTCGACTCCCGGTCTGGCACACAGTTTTAATCTACCAGGAAGTTTTAAGAGTAATATATTGTTTAATTATTTAAATATGAATTAAATCAAGTAATTAAATTGGTGGGAAATGCTGGCCTATGATCTCATTATTTGAATGAGAAAAATCGCCCACTATTATGACGTCACTATTGTGATATCAAAAATGGTGGGAAATAGTCCATTTGCACTACCTTGTCAAATTGATTTTTTAACAATTTGCAGGAGACAAGGCAGGGAAAGAAGCTCTTGAACGTGTAAGCCAAATAGCTCACTTAAAACGCTCACCACCACCTTATGATGATTCTCCTTCATAATAAAGTATATTTTCAACATTTGATAATCATTCACATATATATTTTGTAAATCAAGTAATTAAATTTCCGCCACAAATAGACCATAGCGCTACATGTATCCAATATCTTCACTGTTATTTGAGAACACAAACACCCTTCTCCATCAGAACATTTTCACTTAATATACCTCATGAAAAAAAAGTACGAGCTGTGTGACGATGCAAGTGTCATTACAACCCAACAGATAGTTCCAAGCCATGCAAATAAATCTTCGTTGTAACTCTATTTATCATGAGCGTGCAGCAGGCATCAGAGGATGCTCAGATATAGTGCGTAGAAATGTGGCAGTGAGCGCCTAGGGTAATCATCTGCCATCTAAAGGCCGAAATATAGAACTAAACAATGGCTAGAGGTGGTTGAAGGGCGCTGTTCCTAAAAAAAAGGTGCGATCTAGACGCTGACGAATATTTATTGACTATTTTGCTTAACTAATCAGGTGTGTAATTTGTAATATGTTTTATATTAAGAGCTTTTCTAATTTTTAAATATATGTGACTATGCAAACGATTATGTAAGTAGGCCGGCCGGAGTGGCCGTCCGGTTCTAGGCGCTACAGTCTGGAACCGGGCTGCCGCTACGGTCGTAGGTTCGAATCCTGCCTCGGGCATGGATGTGTGTGATGTCCTTAGGTTAGTTAGGTTTAATTAGTTATAAGTTCTAGCGACTGATGACGTCAGAAGTTAAGTTGCATAGTGCTCAGAGCTATTTGAACCATTAGATTATGTAAGTGATCGTGACTGTAATATTAAGTTCTGAAGATGAGAAGAACCACCGAATATGAATTGATGGCAATAAGGCTTTCGCTTAAGAGGACAGTCTTTGTACAGTTTAATGCAGGTTTATAAGAGTGAAATGTGCAAGTGTGATTGATGATAAAGTGAGCTTTTATGAAGAACGCCTTCTATGAATGATACCAACAACACTACAGTGTATTCTGAGTAGCTGAATTCCAAGTAAGAAGAAGTGGCTATATTTATTCATTAATTTGTAAATAGTGTGCGCTCGCTTGCTATACGTACTCTGCAACTTCGAGGAACATTATACTAGCCAAGGATAGTAACAATAAATACTACAATTGTACTATTGTTTGCTGCAAAGTATTTTTCAGGTAGTATTACTCGCTCACAGTGATAAAATGTGCTCACCAGCAAGTAGAAGACTGAAATAATTTCGTTTGCGAAGTGTAATATATCATGTATTGTGGGATACGAATGCATCTTGTGAAAGTCATGATCGCTGACGAAATGTAAAAGCTAAGCAATATATTTTTATGGCCTTTGTACAAAGCAAGCAGCTTTAACCATTTCTTTGTTTCATTAAAAACTTCGTGTGCACCAATAATTATTTCCTAAACTGTATAATTACAGCAGTAAACTTACCAGATAAATTAGCTAGTTGAATGTGAGTTATAGCGTTGACTACTTACGGTGAATAGATGGAAAAAAGTAAGATAAGTGAATGGTATTTACCAGCTAAAATCACTAAAATATGCTGCATGTATAGGACGCTGTGTAGCAGACGAAGACATTAAAAGGTACTGTGAATATTTTTGTTTTAAGGAAAGTAACTACTGTGGTGGATATTGAAGCTACACACAAAATTTTACCAGAGGATTTTGAGTGTGACGACGTTTTCTGTCAAAGTTATAAAGTGGACGCAAAAGTGATTGTATATCTCGAAAGTGTAATTCTTTAAATATAGGCTATCTATTGGATAAAAGATCAGGTCCGAGTAGTTAGGGAAAAGTGCATTGAAACTAATACAAGTAAATTATGTCAAATATATGGTTAAGTTTATATCCATCACTTGTATACTTTCCAAAACTTGTCACCACAGTGGATAAGCGTCTTCCACTTCTGGCAATTTTTTATATATTAGTAATACTGCAGTGTGTGTTTGCATGATTAATGTATTTTAACATAGAATATACATTTTGTTGCTTATGTCAATGCTGAAATCTTCGTTCGGTAGTTTTATGTCTGTTGCACATCTGTTTTAATCACCAAATTGGTAAGTGTCGTCATTTCAAAGCAAGTTTACAACAGTAATTATTCGGTTCCTTTTGCAAAAAGTATTTTCGTGTGGTAAACTACTTGCTCTGATTTTAGTAGAGTGATTAAAATTGGTTGTATGCTTAGTGCTGTACTACACACTATTGTCTGCCCACTGTTATGAACGAATCTGATAGCCACTTACAGTCACTTTTAGGAGTACAACAATTATCCACATTAGGATAAAACTGGGTGGGCCATGTCAGCTGTCCACTGACCACAGCAGTGCCAGGGGCCACAACCACACCAGCTGGGTGAGGACCTGAGACCCTCACCCATGTCTATCAATTGGCAATTGCTAACCCATCTCCCATCTCCCGTACCAATGGCTCAGAAGCCGAAGAGACAGTCGCCGTGAACACCCAGCTGTCAACTGATCAGTTTACATATAATAATGATTGTCCAGCACAAATGCAAGCCATATTGAATCTTCTCAAATTTCCACTTAAAAATCAGAGAACAAATGCAACACACACATCCCCTTCTGTTGGTTCTCAACCAGCATCCTGATCAGTTTGTTATTCAGCCACTCTGATGCACCCATGAGAGCTGCTGCTGGGACCTGTCCTGGCAGCTGTGGGCAACAGCTGACTAGCTGGAGCCTTTCTTTGTAACTAACTGGTTGGCACAGCTTCCAGTTGGCCAAGCCACTGAGACCGCCCCTGCCACTGGCTGTGCACACTGCAAGAGAAGCAGGCGTGGCTTGGACAAATACACTCCTGGAAATTGAAATAAGAACACCGTGAATTCATTGTCCCAGGAAGGGGAAACTTTATTGACACATTCCTGGGGTCAGATACATCACATGATCACACTGACAGAACCACAGGCACATAGACACAGGCAACAGAGCATGCACAATGTCGGCACTAGTACAGTGCATATCCACCTTTCGCAGCAATGCAGGCTGCTATTCTCCCATGGAGACGATCGTAGAGATGCTGGATGTAGTCCTGTGGAACGGCTTGCCATGCCATTTCCACCTGGCGCCTCAGTTGGACCAGCGTTCGTGCTGGACGTGCAGACCGCGTGAGACGACGCTTCATCCAGTCCCAAACATGCTCAATGGGGGACAGATCCGGAGATCTTGCTGGCCAGGGTAGTTGACTTACACCTTCTAGAGCACGTTGGGTGGCACGGGATACATGCGGACGTGCACCGTCCTGTTGGAACAGCAAGTTCCCTTGCCGGTCTAGGAATGGTAGAACGATGGGTTCGATGACGGTTTGGATGTACCGTGCACTATTCAGTGTCCCCTCGACGATCACCAGTGGTGTACGGCCAGTGTAGGAGATCGCTCCCCACACCAAGATGCCGGGTGTTGGCTCTGTGTGCCTTGGTCGTATGCAGTCCTGATTGTGGCGCTCACCTGCACGGCGCCAAACACGCATACGACCATCATTGGCACCAAGGCAGAAGCGACTCTCATCGCTGAAGACGACACGTCTCCATTCGTCCCTCCATTCACGCCTGTCGCGACACCACTGGAGGTGGGCTGCAGGATGTTGGGGCGTGAGCGGAAGACGGCCTAACGGTGTGCGGGACCGTAGCCCAGATTCATGGAGACGGTTGCGAATGGTCCTCGCCGATACCCCAGGAGCAACAGTGTCCCTAATTTGCTGGGAAGTGGCGGTGCGGTCCCCTACGGCACTGCGTAGGATCCTACGGTCTTGGCGTGCATCCGTGCGTCGCTGCGGTCCGGTCCCAGGTCGACGGGCACGTGCACCTTCCGGCGACCACTGGCGACAGCATCGATGTACTGTGGAGACCTCACGCCCCACGTGTTGAGCAATTCGGCGGTACGTCCACCCGGCCTCCCGCATGCCCACTATACGCCCTCGCTCAAAGTCCGTCAACTGCACATACGGTTCACGTCCACGCTGTCGCGGCATGCTACCAGTGTTAAAGACTGCGATGGAGCTCCGTATGCCACGGCAAACTGGCTGACACTGACGGCGGCGGTGCACAAATGCTGCGCAGCTAGCGCCATTCGACGGCCAACACCGCGGTTCCTGGTGTGTCCGCTGTGCCGTGCGTGTGATCATTGCTCGTACAGCCCTCTCGCAGTGTCCGTAGCAAGTATGGTGGGTCTGACACACCGGTGTCAATGTGTTCTGTTTTCCATTTCCAGGAGTGTAGTTGTAACTGTAGTTCCATTCCTGACATACACTCTCCCCAGTTTAAAAAATCCAGTTTACCCAATCCGAGACAGTGTTGTTGTCCATTCTCATGTGAAATGTATATTCCTCCCTCTTATATGAGTTGTTTTCGAGGACAGAAGGAATCGTAGCATACACGCGCTTTCACATCGCCAAAATGTCGTTATTTGTTGTGAGGTTCCTGTACAACAATATGCCATAGGCGATATTTTCTTTAAATATTCTCTTGTCAAGAAAAAATCCATTCTTATCGTCTTGATATCTGTTACGTCCAGCAATACAGGACTAGAATATTTAACTCATTTTTGTCTCATGACAGAGTGCTAAAGGCAAGCTCTACCTCCTCACTTCCGAACTCTCTTAAGGCAGGCAGATGCTTCGTAACCTATGAAGTCTCTTAAGGAAAGCAAATAGCAGCGCAGAGGAGTTTGCAAACACGAGGTTAATACTATGTATCACTTTATAAATTCGGTAATAAAGCTGATTATAGTATGGTGGCCACACCTACCTGTGTAGGCGGGAGATTGAAATTTAGTTAAAAGATGTCGCTGCAATGAAAAAACGCCTGATCACCGCTCAATTCATGGTACTCTCGCCCTCGCCTCCACCACCCAGAAGCACGTCACGGACATCAAATTAATTGGCTAATTAAATAAATTAATCATGAGAGTCCCTTTGCAAGGTGAGTACTTTTTTCCTGCAGTCAGATTACACTCACCAGAGAACCATTATGAACACTGCTGTGACGTCTCTAGGGGCTTCCTACAGGCTAGGTAGTCACTGGGAAGCTAAAGCATCATTTGGATATTGCTAGGATCGTATAGGGAGGCATACTCCATTCGAATTTGAGAAAGGAAAAAATTCTTGGGGAAAGACGACGTATTTCTCCTGGGAAAAAAGGGGTGGATTAGGGAATGCACGGTGGTATATAGGCAGTTCTTAAGGAGACATTGTATGTCCCATGCTGCCAATGTTAAAGTATCGAATTTTGTGACCTATTATCTTGGAAACTTTTTAAAAACCAATTTACAATTTTACATAATTATTGAATGGACCTTTCTAGAACCACTGAACTAGAATTATTACTAAAACTGTATTGTGGGACATGTTGTCTTTTTTCAAACACTCAATTTTTTGACAGAATTTTCTAAATAAATGAACATAAAAACAAAACAACACACGATATTTTAATTATTCTAGTTCCATATGTGTTGACTCTCACGCTTAGCATTCTGTGAAAATTTCATGTCTCAACCATCAGAACTATTTTAGAAAACGGGTCATTTATTGCAAAAAAAGTAGTTCAGAGATATTGAGGTTTGAAACTTTTTTTATTACAAATTCTTATACAGACTTACATTTCTGCGTCTTTTATGCACTAGTATTGCCCTGGCCCATAGTCTGTGTCTTCTTCAGGGTCACAACAACGCAATGCATGCCACCTCCTTTTCTTTCTTCCAGTACATGAGCCACACACCACCATCAGATCCAAACACTCCCGTCAGTACACAGGACATCAGCCTCACACTCTGCACTAAAAGTAACAGCACCCTCGGCCGCGACCGCATTACCTACTACTATCTCAAACACTGTCCTCCATCCTTTCTTGCAGTCCTTGCCATCCTCTACAATGTAATCCTTGCCACCAGCTTTCTACCCCAACATGTGGAAAACCTCCCATATATTGACGTTCCCCAATTCCTAACAAGCCTCCATCTGATGCCTCTTCCTACCGCCCTACATGTCTCACCTCGGTGTTCAGCAAGTTCTTAGAATCCATCCTTACCTGGCGCATCCATCAACACCTCCACTGACACCATCTCCTACCCTAACACCCAATGTGGCTTTCGACCTTCCTACGGGTGCCCCATCTCTTCTCCCTCCAGCTTAACTCCCGTCGCTCCACCACTTTTGTCGCCATAGACCTTGAAATTGCCTTAGACAGCCTATGGCATCTCGGTCTCCTGTTTAAGCTCCAGACCCTTCCTATCCACTATGTCCATCTGATTGCCTCATTCCTCTTCCACCAACCCTCCTACGTTACCATCCACAACGCTGCTTTCTGTACCTACCAGCCCCTTTGCGGGTGTGCCCCAGGGCTCTGTCCTCTCGCCTCTCCTCTACCTCCTGTACACAGCAGATATGCCCCAACTGCCCCCCCCCCCTTACAGTTCACCTCCTGCAGTGTGCCGATGACACTACCTTCCTTGCTCTCACTCCTATTCTTCAACACTCCCAATGCCTTCTCCAGAATGACCTTGACCTTTTTGCCACATGGTGTAACCAGTTGTTGTTGTGGTCTTCAGTCCTGAGACTGGTTTGATGCAGCTCTCCATGCTACTCTGTCCTGTGCAAGGTCCTACATCTCCCAGTACCTACTGCAACCTACATCCTTCTGAATCTGCTTAGTGTATTCATCTCTTGGCCTCCCTCTACGACTTTTACCCTCCATGCTGCCCTCCAATACTAAATTGGTGATCCCTTGATGCCTCAAAACATGTCCTACCAACCGATCCCTTCTTCTGGTCAAGTTGTGCCACAAACTTCTCTTCTCCCCAATCCTATTCAATACTTCCTCATTAGTAATGTGATCTACCCATCTAATCTTCAGCATTATTCTGCAGTACCACATTTCAAAAGCTTCTATTCTCTTCTTGTCCAAACTATTTATCGTCCATGTTTCACTTCCATACATGGCTACTCTCCATACGAATACTTTCAGAAAAGACTTCCTGACACTTAAATCTATACTCGATGTTAACAAATTTCTCTTCTTCAGAAACGCTTTCCTTGCCATTGCCAGTCTACATTTTATACCCTCTCTACTTCGACCATCATCAGTTATTTTTCTCCCCAAATAGCAAAACTCCTTTACTACTTTAAGTGTCTCATTTCCTAATCTAATTCCCTCAGCATCACCCGACTTAATTCTACTACATTCCATTATCCTCGTTTTGCTTTTGTTGATGTTCATCTTATATACTCCTCTCAAGACACTGTCCATAGCATTCAACAGCTCTTCCATATCCTTTGCTGTCTCTGACAGAATTACAATGTCATCGGCGAACCTCAAAGTTTTTATTTCTTCTCCATGGATTTTAATACCTACTCCGAATTTTTCTTTTGTTTCCTTTACTGCTTGCTCAATATACAGACTGAATAACATCGGGGAGAGGCTACAACCCTGTCTTACTCCCTTCCCAACCACTGCTTCCCTTTCATGCCCCTCGACTCTTATAACTGCTATTTGGTTTCTGTACAAATTGTAAATAGCCTTTCGCTCCCTGTATTTTACCCCTGCCACCTTTAGAATTTGAAAGAGAGTATTCCAGTCAACATTGTCAAAAGCTTTCTCTAAGTCTACAAATGCTAGAAACGTAGGTTTGCCTTTCCTTAATCTTTTCTTCTAAGATAAGTCGTAAGGTCAGTATTGCCTTACGTGTTCCAGTATTTCTACGAAATCCAAACTGATCTTCCCCTAGGTCGGCTTCTACTAGTTTTTCCATTCGTCTGTAAAGAATTCGAGTTAGTATTTTGCGGCTGTGGCTTATTAAACTGATTGTTCGGTAATTTTCACATCTGTCAACACCTGCTTTCTTTGGGATTGGAATTATTATATTCTTCTTGAAGTCGGAGGGTATTTCGCCTGTGTCATACATCTTGCTCACCAGACGGTAGAGTTTTGTCAGGACTGGCTCTCCCAAGAACGTCATTAGTTCAAATGGAATGTTGTCTACTCCGGGGGCCTTGTTTCGACTCAGGTCTTTCAGTGCTCTGTCAAACTCTTCATGCAGTATCATATCTCACATTTCATCTTCATCTACATCCTCTTCCATTTCCATAGTATTGTCCTCAAGTACATCGCCCTTGTATAGGTCCTCTATATACTCCTTCCACCTTTCTGCCTTCCCTTCTTTGCTTAGAACTGGATTTCCATCTGAGCTCTTGATGTTCATACAAGTGGTTCTCTTGTCTCCAAAGGTCTCTTTAATTTTCCTGTAGGCAGTATCTATCTTACCCCTAGTGAGATAAGCCTCTACATCTTTACATTTGTCCTCTAGCCATCCCTGCTTAGCCATTTTGCACTTCCTGTCGATCTTATTTTTGAGACGTTTGTATTCCTTTTTGCCTGCTTCATTTATTGCATTTTTATATTTTCTCCTTTCATCAATTAAATTCAACATTTCTTCTGTTACCCAAGCATTTCTACTAGCCCTCGTCTTTTTACCTACTTTATCCTCTGCTGCCTTCACTACTTCATCCCTCAAAGATACCCATTCTTCTTCTACTGTATTTCTTTCCCCCATTCCTGTCAGTTGTTTCCTTATGCTCTCCCTGAAACTCTGTACAACCTCTGTTTCTTTCAGTTTATCCAGGTCCCATCTCCTTAAATTCCCACCTTTTTGCAGTTTCTTCAGTTTTAATCTACAGGTCATAACCAATAGATTGTGGTCAGAGTCCACATCTTCCCCTGGAAATGTCTTACAATTTAAATCCTGGTTCCTAAATCTCTGTCTTACCATTATATAATCTATCTGATACCTTTTAGTATCTCCAGGATTCTTCCACGTATACAACCTTCTTTCATGATTCTTAAACCAAGTGTTAGCTATGATTGAGTTGTGCTCTGTGCAAAATTCTACCAGGCGGCTTCCTCTTTCATTTCTTAGTCCCAATCC
This sequence comes from Schistocerca americana, assembly GCF_021461395.2. Taxonomy (NCBI): domain Eukaryota; kingdom Metazoa; phylum Arthropoda; class Insecta; order Orthoptera; family Acrididae; genus Schistocerca; species Schistocerca americana. Next base: position 586,915,718 of record NC_060123.1, on the reverse strand, counting down.
ATATTCACCTACTACGTTTCCTTCTCACCCTTTTCCTACACTCGAATTCCAGTCACCCATGTCTATTAAATTTTCAAATCCGTTCACTATCTGAATAATTTCTTTTATTTCATCATACATTTCTTCGTCATCTGCAGAGCTAGTTGGCATATAAACTTGTACTACTGTAGTACGTGTGGGCTTCGTATCTATCTTGGCCACAATAATGCGTTCACTATGCTGTTTGTAGTAGCTTACCCACATTCCTATTTTCCTATTCATTATTAAACCTACTCCTGCATTATCGCGATTTGTTTTTGTGTTTAAAACCCTGTAGTCACCTGACCGGAAGTCTTGTTCCTCCTGCCACCGAACTTCACTAATTCCCACTATATCTAACTTTAACCTATCCATTTCCCTTTTTAAATTTTCTAACCTACCTGCCCGATTAGGGGATCTGACATTCCATGCTCCGATCTGCAGAACGCCAGTTTTCTTTCTCCTGATAACGACATCCTCTTGAGTAGTCCCCGCCCGGAGATCCGAATGGGGGACTATTTTACCCCCGGAATATTTTACCCAGGAGGACGCCATCATCATTTAATCATACAGTAAAGCTGCATGCCCTCGGGAAAAATTACAGCCGTAGTTTCCCCTTGCTTTCAGCCGTTCGCAGTACCAGCACAGCAAGGCCGTTTTGGATATTGTTAAAAGGCCAGATCAGTCAATCATCCAGACTGTTGCCCTTGCAACTACTGAAAAGGCTGCTGCCCCTCTTCAGGAACCATATGTTTGTCTGGCCTCTCAACAGATACCCCTCCGTTGTGGTTGTACCTACGGTACGGCTATCTGTATCGCTGAGGCACGCAAGCCTCCCCACCAACGGCAAGGTCCATGGTTCATGGGGGGGGGGGGGTGAACCAGTGGCTCCTTAAAATCAATCCTTCCAAGACCCAGGTGATCATCATAGGTCATACCACCAGCTCCTTGTGGCTCCGTGATTTTTCACTTACCATCTGCACCCGTCCTGTCCACCTCCCTCCCACCATCACCTATCTTGGATTCACCATTGACCGTCACTGCACCTAGATCCCTCATCTCCACTCTATCCGATCCAAAGCCCACGACTGCCTCTGTCACCTTAACCTCCTCTCTGGCTGGACATGGGGATTGAGCATCTCTACCAACCTCCACACCTACAAATCCTTAATCCGTCCCATCCTCTGTTATGCTAGTCCCGCCTGGATATGCCGCCCCCCCCCCCCCCCAAAGTCTATAAGTCCCTCCAGATCCTCGAGCACCATGTACTCTGCCTCACCTTCCATATATGCTCTCTGTCCTCCATGCGGATCCTCTATGACCTGTTTTCTTTCCCCCCATCTGCTTCAATTCCTCTACACCTCATGTTGACTTGATCCCCTCTGTCTCCTGGTTGTTCTTCTCCTCTCTAACCCCCACCTGCTGCCATGTCTTCACCACTGTGTCCCCCTTACCCTGCACCTCTACACCCTTCATCTCCTTTCCCAAGGTGGCTTGCATCAATTCCTCCTCCTGGATGACACCCTCTCTCCCAACATTTATTTCTATCAACTCTGATCCTCACTTCCCCTTCCTTCCCTCTACCCTTTTCCCAGGCTCCCTCTCCTCCTCCTTACATCCTGTGTTTTTCCCCACCTACCCTTTCTTTCACTCTTTTCTCCTCCCCAAGTCCTTTTGCTTTCCCCTCCATTGCCTTTCCCACTCTTTCTCGTGTTTTCCCTGCCCCCCCTTTCCTGTATTCTCTTCCTCCATCACCAACCCCCTTTTGCTTTCCCTCTTATCCCCCCTTTTCCCCCTTTATCTGTCGGGCTCCCCCCCTCCCCCCCTGTGTGTAGGCTGTGGTGTATAATCTTCAGTGTGCAGTGGTTAAGTGAGTGTTCAGTGTTGTGAACAGAAACCATACAGTCGCTAGGTATGTTTTTTTATCTTTTGCGACTAGAAGCCCGACTGTGACCATGTTTTTTAAATTGTGCCTGTCTATTTACTGTGTGTCTTCATTAGCATCATCAACCCCTTGTTTTTCTTTTTTGTCTTCTACAACTTTCCACCATTTTACAGTTTTTAAAAGTCACTGTTTTATCACCTATTTTTTATTATTTGTTATCTTATCATTATGATTTTTTAACTCTTCTGTAGGCTGTAGAGCGGCATATTAATCTGCTGTCAGCCCGTCCCGTCCTTTGGGGGGGGGGGGGGGCGGGGGGAAGGAGAAATCGACATTCAATAAAGGAAAAAAAAAGTGGTGTCATTGGATATGAGGGTGAGGAGGAAGGGTATTAGGTGTTCCTTTATTGGTCTTTGCATTGCGTGTTGTCATTGGCGGAAATGGGCATTTTCCATCGGAGGTTACTTTGTTGCTTGCAATTGGTGGAAATCGGCGAATAGGAAACTGAGCGATGACTGCAGCGAAACGCTGTTTACTAACTGCCTAGTGTCGACTAGGGCGCGTCAGCACACTGTGTACACTCCGCCACTGTGGCCTAGCACGCGCATGTTGCTTTGCGAGAGTTGTCATTCCGCAAAGCTGTCTCTGCTGGCAGACAAGGACCTGGAAGTCGGTACCCGTCTTGTCTGTTCACGTTGTCGGGTCGCTTGGCTATTTCTATAGCCTCTCTAATCTTCCTCCTCACACTAAACGGTTGCCGGCCAGTGTGTCCGAGTGGTTCTAGGCGCTTCAGTCTGGAACTGCGCGACTTCTACGGTCGCAGGTTCGAATCCTGCCTCAGGCATAGATGTGTGTGATGTCCTTAGGTTAGTTAGGTTTAAGTAGTTCTAAGTTCCAGGGGACTGATGACCTCAGATGTTAAGTCCCATAGTGCTCAGAGCCATTTGAACCATTTGAACTAAACGGGTTTTTCGCCAGTACGCGGGCCTCTAGAAATTCTATCTTCATCCTGCATTGTTACTGGTGTTCTGACACGGCTGATCTGATGTATTGTTTGACACTGACATATCTCTCGTGTTCAGATAACCTTGGACGCCCAGTCTCACCTACATTCACCAGTCCACATTCGCATCCGATTTCATAAACTCTGGCGACAGGAACCTTGTCAATCGTATCTTTCGCCGAACCCAGAATGTGTTTTATTTTGTGGTTGCTAATAAACATCGGTTTAATATATCTGTACTTATATTCTTAATATCTTGTATAATAAGATTACTTCCTGACTTCAAGACAAAAAGGAAAGAGAGTCGGTCTCCCATCTGGTAAGATGTGTGTTACCATGCCCACTGCTAATTGCATCGCCCAGATATGTGCAACTACACCTCTGACATGTTTTAATGGTGACAGATCTACAAAGGCCTGATCCTGTTTTGCATTCAGTGGACTATGTCGCACGCCTCAACAGGGACACCACCCAGTGATTCCAAATATTTGACAAGGGCAGTCAAGTGCTGGTACGATCTGTATGCTCGGTATCCCAATGTGCCCAACACCATCAAGCACCTGCCAATCTGAAGATACCTGAACCAGGAAAAGGGTCTCATTGGTAAATAAATAATAATTACAACCCTGCGACGAAGACTTTTTGCTACTTCACCTGGTAAGATAACTTTCTGAAAGCTGCAGTTAATATAAGCCTTGTCTCCGTAATATCTTTTGTTTCAGAGGTGCTACTCCCACGTTTCGCAGGGGAACTTCTCTGAAGTTTGGAAGGTAGGAGAGGATGTACTGGCAGAAGAAAAGCTGTGTGTACGGGTCGTGAGACATGCCTGGATAGAACAATTGGTAAAGCACTTGCCCACGAAAGGCAAAGGTCCTGAGTTTGAGTCTCGGCTCGGCGCTACGAATTTTCAGTATAAAATTACATTAAAATCAGTCACTGATTCTATGGCACAAGCATTTGATGAGCGAGCTGGACAGGTGGGAATACCAATCGAAAAATCACTTCGTCCAGGGTGTTTAAAAGCAGCAGGTGCACAGGACTTCTTCCTCGGCACTCGCGAGCTGGCATATACGTTTTATTATACTGGTGCTCAACAGTGATAACAGTTTATGTTTCATTTACCTTGCTTCATTGGCTCTAAGGCGCTGGAGTCATAGACTGTGAGGCTGGTCCCGGCGGAGGTTCGAGTCCTCTCTCGGGCATGGGTGTGTGTGTTTGTCCTTAGGATAATTTAGGTTAAGTAGTGTGTAAGCTTAGGGACTGGACCTTAGCAGTTAAGTCCCATAAGATTACACACACATTTGAACATTTGCTTCATTGGCTTTAGTTTTCCCTATCCGGGAATTCGAACCTAGCAGCTTTTGTGCAAATAATGACACAATAAATATAAACAGTGCTTCTGCAAAGTTAATAGAATGTGTTGTGTGACGTGACAATTGCAATAAAAAGTAGTATTGTAAGTATGATGCGACAATCGCCAAAAATTTTTTTATCTTGACTTACGTGTGTTTATTGCAAATTGGGGGCTGGTGACCTTAGCGTTCCTCTCAGTTTCTGTTTCACATGCTCTATGCAGAGTGGTGGAGTATCGATTGTGTGACAGGCACAGTGGTGTTGGTATAGGTAGGGGTCAACTACGTTTGAGCAGCACAAAGCAAATTTCAGCCCCATGGTTTCCGTAGGTAATGAGTTCAGTATGCAGAAGTACAATACAACAAAAGCACATTAAACACCTAGTTCATACAATTTATACCATCTTATTCTGTATAGGATGAGACGCCTAGTTTTTATATCTCAAATAGCTTTTGACGTGATGTTTCTAATTTCTTGGTACCTAGACAACTACTGATAAATACGTTTCATAGTTTCATGAAACACTGAGAACAAGGGCCACCTTCCGTATAATGAGACTATGGTATTTTTACGCGTGAGTAGCAGATCTGTATGAGACCAATATAGTGATATAACTGTTTGGAACATCTAACAAGCATAAGAATTTCTGGTGAATATTCGTGTCTGATTATCGGGCTTCTCAGAGGCTTAAACATTTTTTGCACTAAACAGAATCTTAGCTCGCTGAAATTCATTTGGTCTGATTTATAGCTTGATGAATGTTTCCGTCGAAAGCTGTGCCAACCTCGGTGTTGGCATGTTTCTGTGGACAGTAGAAGAAACTTCCAGCGGTCTTGCTATTCAAACGGTCACGTAGCCCAAAATTCCCATTCAGTGTATCTTTACTCTGAAGTTTGTGGTCAGCCTATCAAAAGAGTTCCATCAGCTAATTTGTCTCACTCAGTTTTGTGATTCTGGTGCAGAAATATTATTGTTCCAGAGATTGTAAGAAAAAAATAAAACAATAGATTATGTTTACATTTTTCACTTTAGTTCTTAACTGTAAAATGACCCATCATAAAACTGTAATTCAGTTCTATTGACTCTAAAGCCATTGGTTTACAAACTTGTTTTGCATTGCATCCTCAGGAGGCAACAGCACACTAAATACGAAAGTAATGTACCTTAGTACAAAAGTAATGTATATTAAGTACCTGGTCATTTTACGTTCGTACAGCTGAATCCCTTCGTAATCTAGCTAATACAAATTAAAACTGCCAAAGAATGACCAAGAAGCCAAATTAATAAAGTGAATATAGAAAGATGCTGGCGTGTGCCTCACAACTTCACATTGACTGCCGCCTGCTACGATTTTTTGTTTAGAATTGATTTACACATGTAATTTCAGTGCGAACATGAAGAGGGAAAAAGTACCAGTTGTTTATAATTAAACTTTCTCTATTTAACACGTCATAACACGGAAAATAATTACCGTACGAGTACCAAATTTGGTAGCATTAATGTCCAGAGTATGGGGTGCATGATTTCCATGAGTCACAGCGCCACCGTCCAGTTCCAACTATGGTCACCAGCTACCGTCATCAGTCATCGTGATTCATACTCTCGCACACCTGACCAGTCGCAATGCACTTGTTGATGAGTCAACATGAGCTTGGAGAAAAGGAGCACGGTACTATTGGTGAAGCTCTATTATCAAAACGACAGTCATGCTGCAGCTGCACTTTGGGAATATAGGCGCCTGAAAGGATTACGGAATGGTCCTCTCTCTCCACCCTCTGTGCGGAGCGTGATGAAGAAGCTCGAATCAACTGGACAGCTGGGCGTCGCTCCGAGATGAGGCCGACGACCGGTTGCACCACCGATGCTTGATGAAATCGCTGTTGCTATGGCAGACGACACTGCGCGCAACTCCCGATCGTAAGGCAGTGCGCGTGCCTTCGCACGACAGTTCAACATTCCCCGGTCCACTGTACGGATGGTGCTTCAAACCATTCTCAAATGGTATCTGTACAAGGTCCATATCGTACAGCAGCTTGCATCATAGGCCGCACAACGACGTGTCGACTTCGCTCTTCACTTCCTCGCAAGGATTGAAGTTGACGAGGGCTGGTCGTGAACCCGTGAACCATCCTATGGACAGTCGAAACTCATTTTACTCTGACGGGTAAGGTGAAGACACTGAATTGCCGAGTGTGGGAATCTTCACCTCCAGTCACTGTACATGAAGTATGGTGAACGTATCACCGTATGGTGTGGCTTCACGGCTACGTTCATCAGTGGCCCATTCTTTTTTGATCATGTTGCCGGTCGTAGACCAAGACGTGCAGTGCGACTGGGAGCGTTACTGCAATATGCTTAGCCAGCATGTTACATCCGCCTCACAGAAGAGAGGCGTATTGAACTCAACAGTTTTCATGCAAGACGGGGACCTACCGCACATCGCTCGTGAAGTTCATCTGCTTCTCCGAAACACGTTTGGAAACGATCGAATCATTAAACCGATCTTTCCAAATGCTTGGCCGGCACGATCGCTTGATGTCAGTCCCTCTGATTTGTGGTTGTGGGGCTACCTGAAGGAAAGGGTTTACCAGGGTTTACACATGTGCTGACCTGAAGCGCAGCATAGCAAGAGCGGTAGCCAGTATTTCTACGGACATGCTTGGTTATGCTGTGCACAATACAATCCTGCGCTTTCAGGCTCTTCTGGACACACATGAGCGCCATATTGAGCCCCTTTGTGGCAGTAAATATACCGGTGTGTAATGCTATGATGTACCTTAGCAGCACATTAAACGTGTTTCAATTGAATTGATTCTGCCTCATTTCACTTCCCCATGTCCTTGACATTAATGCTACCAAGTTTGGTACTCGTACAGTAATTACTTTCCGTGTTATAGCGTGATAAATATGGAAAGTTTAATTATAACCACCCTAGTGACAAACTCCTTGTAATGTAATATAGATAGACAACGCGATACTCCTGTTGACAGGGCAAGAAAAAGCAAGTCAGATTATATTGAAATAACAGTATTTTCATCTGGTGTATCGAATTCTCACTTCACTCTGCTCCCTGTATGGGAAGAGCGGTACTTTGTCTTCCTCAGACAATGGAGACCATCACGTAACGTATACAGAACATTCTGCCTTGGCCTGTCTTTTACGATTCCTTCTCAGTGTGCTATGGTGGAGAGTCTCACAATTAATGGCAGAATTACGCCTCCTGCAGACACGCTAGCTCAAGTCGCAAGGACACAGCTTTGCAACTTACGATGGGTTACGCTCATGACAGACTTGCGGACGGCAACCAAGAGTTGACAGCGTGTTGAATGACTAGGAAGTTACACCCTTACCACACTGAGCTTTGCCAAAGGTATTCTCCAGAAGCACGAGAATGTTTGTGGCTTAGTTACTATGATTTTAAAAATCGTCTGAAAGGCAGGGGAAGATGGCGAACCTTTGCTCAGATCTCATAGGGTAACGCAGAGATAAGAACTCTCATTGGCCGCTAATACGCGGCGTGGAAATTTCTGAGGCTCATAAGATGAGAGGAGGTAAGTCATGTGGAAAATATTCTCTCTTCCCATAGGCCAAAAAAGTAAGCAAGAGCTCTAGAGGCCTAACGTGGATTGTTCGTGGAATTATTTTTGATGGCCGGTGTGGCCGTGTGGTTCTAGGCGCTTTAGTCTGGAACCGCGTGACCGCTACGGTCGCAGGTTCGAATCCTGCCTCGGGCATGGATGTGTGTGATGTCCTTAGGTTAGTTAGGTTTAATTAGTTCTAAGTTCAAGGCGACTGATGACCTCAGAAGTCACATAGTGCTCAGAGCCATTTGAACCATTTTGAACCAATTATTTTTGGTGAGACGTCAGAGTTATGAAAAATACAGAAAGCATTTGGTGTCAGAGATTGGCGCACAGAGCATTTACGTTCTGGGGATCGGTGGAAAGAGTATTCTGTTAATGAGGACGGTGTATAACAGGTGGTGTTCGTTCCAGATCCGAGGTGGCAGTAGGATTGGTAAGTGTTAGGATCAAACTGAAATTAGCATCCTCCCTCGGGCATGGGTGTGTGTGTTTGTCCTTAGGATAATTTAAGTTAAGTAGTGTATAAGCGTAGGGACTGATGACCTTAGCAGTTAAGTCCCATAAGATTTCACACACATTTTTTTGAAATTAGCATCGTGTGGAGTTTATAAACCTTGGGTCATGTGTGAGCCGCTTCACAGTCACAGTCATGACTCTTCATTTTACCATTTCAGTTAACTCACGCTTTGGGCATCAACAGTTACTAGAGTGAATACTGAGTTATCGTGAATTGCTCATTAACTTGCCAAATCCAGGTATTAATTGCGGTGCATGCCGTACCTCTCGTTAAAACCACGTGTAAAACGGTTGTTTCTGCCACATCATTTAAAGTCTACTCATCACGATCTCTGAAAATAATGCCTCTTTTATGCTGACCCACCACATGTGTATTACTTGTAACTGAGAGTTCCATGCCACGTGTTTTTCTTGTTCTTTGAATGAAGATGTTCCTTATGTTTGGTTTTCCCATGTGCGTCGACCTTTGTAATATAAATATGCAGTAATCGATTTCCTCTTGATATCGTTTTGGTAGCTAAGTAATCCCATATAACCTGAATATAGATTAACCGAGGCCATCAGCCATACTTACATGTGACAGTCACTGCGTCTTACAACAAGTCTGTGGTGCAAATCTGCTTTTAAATAAGAGATAGCTTCCGATCAATGTACAAGCCATACGATATATTACTTTATTTTGTATTATTCATCGATGCCGAGACATCGGACGATCCTTGTTGAATCATTAGTAGAAGCAACAGCTTACATAGTTCCACCTTCCCCCCCCTCTCCCCCCCCCCCCCCCCCCCACCGCCACTCGGAATAGTCTAATTTCAGGGGGAAATCTGACAACAATGCAGCCTGGGTTGGAGCATAAAAATCCCCTCCATGCCCACACCGACGTGGTGACCATCTCAAAAGATTTTCTCTCACCTTCGTATTTCTTAGTTATCGAGGACTTCACAGGATGTGCGGCCGAGATGTTGTCCGTGCGTCTGGATAGTATTATCCACTAATAGGTCGCGTCGAGGAGACAGATAGTGGACGAAAATCGAACGAAGGGTAGCAGTTTTAAGGGCAGAGGGAAAAAAGTGCCAAGGAAAGCGCAGTAACAGCAGTAGCGGTTTTCTTGCCATTAGCGACAAATCATGGACGCTAGTTTTGGGTATCGTGCAATGCTCAGTACAGGTGTCATAGCTTAGGTCGTCATAAAGTGTGTCAGTCCTTTCGTGGAGCGGTACTCCGTGGTTGGGCATTTGCGAAGTCTCCTGGGCCAGCTGCAGTCAAGACTGTCATATAAGAGGTCGATTGGTCATAAATGAATCACGGTGTAAGGGTTTTGGTTTTTTTTTTTGCGTTTAGTGTGCAATACGGCTTCCCTGCGTTGCCGGTTGGTCGGCTAGTTTACACCTGGAAGAGCCAGTTAATTTTTCTGTGCTGCAGGAGTCCACCAGTACTTTTCGTCATATTTGCGTGTTGGTGTTATCTGTAGGAGATTAATTGTCTCCAACGTGTAATTAATAGTGTTTTTGTGCGGTTGTGTTTCCACCCATGACTGTGATTGTAGTTACCCAGGTTAAGGACGAAAGGATTATTGTTCGAGTGTCTCGTTTTCTTGTACAGTCGTGTGGCAACTTTTTGAATACCGCTTTGAGAATTTCAAGAGTACTCTGTGAAGGACTGCTGTGTGTGTGTGTGTGTGTGTGTGTGTGTGTGTGTGTGTGTGTGTGCAGTTGAGCGTTGCTTATGGTATGCAGCACTTTCTTCTGTGTAATCTGCAGGCGTTTCTCCAAACTGGAGCTGTATACATCGTCAGTGGTCTAATTAGTGGTGTGTACATGGACCTCAACACCCTCCAGTTGAGTATGCTTCACCTGTTGAGCTTGGTGTAAAGCTGTTTGAGCCTCACATTGGCTCGGTTGATTATGTATTCAGTGGTCGCCCCATGTAAGCGTCTGGTCCAGCCAGAAATCTGACTTTCTTAGAGAAACGTATTGGACGTGTGTGTAGTGTTATTTGTCTGCAGTTCTGACGTTTGTGCAGGTGTTTCGGTTTGCATGTGAACAGAACTGCCTCGAATTTGTAGACATTTACTTCAACACTCCACCATTCAACCAGGGCTCGGCAGTTCTGAGTGATGTCTGTAGTCGTGAATTAATATTTAACGGTTTCCAGTCTTGAGCTATGATGGTCGTGCCATACGTATAGTTGACTACCGTCGTGTCTTGGGTAGCCGGGAAGTCATTGATGTACAGGTTAAACATGGGCCGGGGGGGGGGGGGGGGTGCCAGGATGCTGCCTTGGATACTGCCTCTTGTATACCGTGTTGAATTGACTGTTTGCCCTCGGCTGGAGCGATTCAGCCCTGCTGCTTATACTGATTTAAGGAACTAAGTTTTCTGGTTGTTTAACATACCATTGACAACGAGGTCACTAGACACGGAGCAGAAGCTCGGTTAGGGAAGGATGGAGAAGGAAAGCGGTCGTGCCTATTCGAAGGAACCATCCCAGCGTTTTTCTTAAGCGATTTAGGGAAATCGTAAAAAACCCAAATCAGGATGACCCGACGCAAGTTTCAACCGTCGTCCTCCCGAATGAGAGTCCAGTGTGCTAACCACTGCGCTATCCCGCTAGGTATGTGTGTTTGATTTTATGTAATTCGTAAAGTGCTTTTATTGCTTGTATAAAAAAGTAATTAAAATATCGCTTCAAAAACACAGGAACTGATAATTTAATGTTTGAAAAGGCGTATGAATTATTGAGGTGAAAAATGTTCTTCTGATAACATATACACAGTTAGCTTATTTAAGTAATATTTCAATTATTGGTATTAAAACAGCTCTATTTTACGCAGTCTGGAGAAAAATGAAACAAGGCGGAGTTGAATAGGCATACACTATTGTCCATAATAGCATGCTATGCTTGGTATGAATTAGTTCATGGTGTTTTTGTGCTGCAGTACGCTGGCGCCAGCACACCATGCAGCACAGAGGTTACGAGAGTATCGATAGAGACCAACGACAATACTCGCTGGAAACACGCTGCTAACGCCCTCTAAGCCGCCAGTATTTAAAATCTCAGCCATGGACCGGAGGGCCAGTTTAGTCAGTTAGTTCGTTCCAGTTTAGCCAGTTCAGATGGCTCTAAGCACTATGGGACTTATCATCTGAGGTCATCTGTCCCCTAGACTTAGAACTTCTTAAACCCAACTAACCTAAGGACATCATACACATCCATGCCCGAGGCAGGATTCGAACCTACAACCGTAGCAACAGCGCGGTTCCCGACTGAAGCGCCTAGAGCCGCTTGGTCACAGCGGCCGGCTTTAGCCAGTTACTTCGATCCTGTTACGCCAGTTAGTTCGAGTTTGTACGCCATGGAGTCCCAGCCTGCCAATGAGATGGATCCGCAGACTTAGCCTCTAGCACAGAGACCGGCTGTACACAGTAGCCTTATAGTGAACATAGCAGACTTTTAGTTCAACAGCAGTGAGGCTACGTGGACTATACAGAAGAGAACTTGTACCATAGCACGTGGAACCTTAAGTCGCTCTTTGTTTATGAATACAGAACCCAGTTATTAATTGTGTATAGTTTGTGTTATAGAACGAGGATACCGCTCACCAACCAACATCCTCTCCTTGTTTCCCATGAGAAATAACGAGAGAACATGAAAGTGGCTAATGAGGATATAACAGCGGCGACGAGAACATTTCAGTGAAGAAGAATTTTCTTGCCTATCTTCTGTTTCAGATTGCATGGGTTTCTAATTACTAATTTGTTGTTGCGTTCTTGCGTGTATTTCAGGAGGGGAGCCCAAGAACTAATCAAATTTCTCTTTTCAAGGGCTTTGCTCGCTTATTTTTTGCTATAACGTATGTAAACCACGGCTACCCTGCCCCCTCTATCCCCTGCCCCGGCGCCTCAGCAGCAGACGGCCTATGTAATGAATCTAACAAGGTTTTTAGTTTCAGAACCAACAAATTGCTGCTTTGCTGACGACGGTGCAACAGCTTCTGGCTGCACAAGCCGCATCGGCCGTCCAACCGACGGACCGACACGCCCAACAAGTGCCGCTGCCCAGCATATCTACGTTCTGGCAATTTAACGACACGGAAGAGGAATAGCACGAATACCTGACACAGTTCCAAGCTCATGTGCAATTTATCGCGTTCAAGGTACTGCGAAGATACAATACTTTCTTTCGATTGCGGAGTCCCTAGTGTTCAGGTCAATACAAAAACTATTCCGAACTGCGTCTCCCGACGAACTCAGTTATGACAAAGTTCAAAATGGTTCAAATGGCTCTGAGCACTATGGGACTTAACATCTGAGTCATCAGTCCCCTAGAACTTAGAGCTACTTAAACCTAACTAACCTAATGACATCACATACATCCATGCCCGAGGCAGGATTCGAACCTGTGACCGTAGCGGTCGCGCGGTTCCAGACTGAAGCGCCTAGAACCGCTCGGCCACAGCGGCCAGTTATGACAAAGTAATCGCTGCATTAACGCAGTACTACGATCAGCAAGTGCAAGTAGCTGGAGCGAGGTATCAGTTTTTTCGTTTGCAGAAAAAGACGGAACAGACGTACCGTCAGTGGTATACAGGAGTAATGGGCCTGACTAGGAAGTGTAAATTTAAGTGTACTTGCGAGTCACCCCATGCTCGCAACACCCCCGGGCAGCCACAACAGCAAGTGCGTACAAGGGTTGGAACTTAAATAGTGGCAACTATTTATTCACAAGCGATACAAAAGAGTTACATGTTTGCATTTGCTACTGTCCTTCAAAGTAGTCACCAGCGTTATGTAGAACCCGTTGCCAGCGATGTGGAAGGCGTAGTATTCCGTTACCAGAGTCTGTCCTATTGATGGTGCAAATGGAGCGGTGTACTGCCTGTCGAATCTATGGAGCAGTTCTGAAGCGAATGCTGCGAAGTGGTTCCTTCATCTTCGGAATCAAATAAAACTCACAAGAACTTAAGTCCGGGGAGTATGGTAGATGGTACAGTACTTCCCAGTCCCATCGACTGAAAAGAGCAGCGACAGCTTGTTCTGTATGCGCCCACACATTGCCGTGCAAAATGATGGGTGGGTTGCGCAGAAAGTGTCGCCGCTTCTTTCGCAAAGCTGGTCGCACGTGATGCTTCAAAAACGAACAGTAATCCTGTTCATTGACGGTCTGCTGTGGAGGAACGTAATGCCTTTGGATAACACCATCACAGTCGTACACGCGCCGGCCGCTGTGGCCGAGCGGTTCTAGGTGCTTCAGTCCGGAACCGCGCTGCTGCTACGGTCGCAGGTTCGAATCCTGCCTCGGGCATGGATATGTGTGACGTCTTACGTTAGTTAGGTTTAACTAGTTCTACGTCTAGGAGACTGATGACCTCAGATGTTAAATCCCATAGTGCTTAGAGCCATTTGAACCATTCAGTCGAACACGAGAATCACCATAACTTTCACCATACTGGGGCTCCGACGCATTTTCGAATTTGACTGCGACCCATAATGACGCCATTCGTTGGATTGGCGTTTCAGTTTTGGCTCATACGATGTGGCGCGTGTCTCACCCAGTGTTACGATACGTCGTAAGAAAGCCTCTCCTTCGCTCTCATAGCGCTCCAAGCGCGTCTCAGAAGCATCGTAACGCATCCATTTCTGCATTTCCGTCAAGTCATGCGGAACCCATCGTGATGCAATTTTTCGCATGTCCAGGCGTTCCTTGAGGATGCGAAGCACAGTCGTATGCGCTAATCCAGTTTCGTGGGCGGGCTCAAGAATCGTATGGTGTCGATCACTGTCCACTAACGCGGCAACAGCATGCACTTCTTCTTCAGAGGCGCTAGGACGACCTGCCTGATGCACGTCTGCCACAGTTTGCCGCCCTTCATTGAAGGCTTTTGCCCAACGTGCCACTGTTCTGTACGGCTCGCACGCCTCTTGAAGACCTTGATGACACTCTCGTGCTGTACGACCTCTGGCACATTCAATCTTGATCCAACTCCATTGTTTCGATAACATAGTGACACCGTTGCGTTAGACCACTCGCTCACAAGTGACTGTGTTTCCCTCGACTGTGCCCACGCCGATGACGGGCGAGTCCATTTGCTCGGAGGTAAGGTAGGAATGTCAACAACGTGTGCTATCAGCGACAATAGTAGATTCCATTGCATAGTGTCTCCACAGCAGTGTTGCCACTATTTAAGTTCCAGCCTACGTACATAGCCGTGCGGACAGCCTCATTAACATGTAAACAGACCTGTGAACTTAGTGAAGTCTTGCCCTAGATGTTTTGCTCGCCATAAAAGGCAAGATTGCCCGTCACGTAACGCAGCGTGTCATACGTGTGGAAAGAAAGGCCACGTCCAAGCAGTTTGTTTGCAACGGCCCGAAAATGCCAATCTTGCCCTCTCCCAGAAAAAAACAGGCTCGTGCACATGCATGAACGTTGTGCTTTCCAAACCTACAACAGGTACTGACAAAAGTAAGATTTATGTTGTGCCTCATTCTCGAGCTAGAGATGAGCACCGACGTTCTAACGAACTACTGGTCTCATTACGCATTGCTGGCCGTCGTGTGAACTTTCAGTTAGAAACAGGTGCATGAGTAACCTTGTTTAATCGTGCCACGTACAAACAGTTAGGCTCACCATGCCTTTCTGAATCTAGCAAGCACCTCACTGCTTATAACGGTCAGGAAATTCCAGTGCTTGGACAGTGTAGTTTGTCTGTCACTTACAAATCCCACACAAAAGCAGTGAATTTTTAAGCTGTTGAAATGACGAGACGGTGAGAACATCTTAGGTTTAGATGCCTTTAATTTCTCTGGCCTTAGCATCCAAGATAATGTACTTTCCATATAGTCTTTTGATACGAAAGCCAATGTAGCTAGCTTGCTTAATGGATTTCCTGAACTATCTTCCGAAGCAATGAGAAAAGCTAATAACTGTGTAGTGCATGCTACATTGAAAAACAATGCACAGTCTATGTTTTTCCTGTCCCACCCCGTTCCAATTGCTTTAAGAGACAAAGTAGCCAATGAACTGAAAGAATTGCGAGAAAATGCTGCAATTGCTCCCATTCAAGCTCGTCAGTGGGCAAGTCCTCTCGTTTTGTTACCTAAGCCTTCCGGGTGCATACGGATTTGTGTTGACTTCAAGTCTACAGTCAACCCACAGACAGTAGTTGACACTTATCCGTTACCTGGATCTGAGGAATTCATCGCCAGGCTTGGTGCAGGACGTCACACTGTCGCGCATGCATGGAGAACCAATCCGCTCCGCCACAGACATTTGCTGCTTGGCCTAAGATTCAATCGCCATGGCAGCGAGTGCACATTGACTTTGCAGGACCATTTTGGAACACTCGTTGGCTAATAGTAGTAGACTCGAAACTTCCTGGCAGATTAAAACTGTGTGCCGGACTGGGACTCGAACTCGGGACCTTTGCCTTTCGCGGGCAAGTGTTCTACCATCTGAGCTACCCAAGCACGACTCACGTCCAGTCCTCACAGCTTCACTCCTGCCAGTAACTCGTCTCCTACCTTCCAAACTTTACAGAAACTCTTCTGTGAACCTGGTTCGCAGGAGAGCTTCTGTAGAGTTGGTTCGCAGGAGAGCTTCTGTAAAGTTTGGTAGGCAGGAGACGAGGCACTGGCAGAAGTACAGCTGTGAGGACGGGGCGTGAGTCGTGCTTGGGTAGCTCAAATGGTGCTGTTTAGCTTCTGTAATAAAAAAAAAACTGAGTGGAAGGATCAACAAAACGAACTTTAACGGACGTCATGTGACGTCCGCAACGTAAAACACAACAATCAACAACGAACAAAATTAAAAAAAAAAAGAAGGTAGAGCACTTTCCCGTGAAAGGCAAAGGTCCCGAGTTCGAGTCTCGGTCCGGCACACAGTTTTAATCTGCCAGGAAGTTTCATATGAGCGTACACTCCGCTGCAGAGTGAAAATCTCATTCCAGTAGTAGACTCTTTTAGCAAGTTCGCATTTGCGGTGCCTATGAACTCTACCACATCGCGTAGCAACGTTCGAGTGTTGTCCTAAATATTTTGCATAGAGGGTTTGCCAGAAGTGCTTGTGTTTATTGAACGCAATGGCATTAGTCATCTAACAAGGGCTCCGTTTCACTCGCGGTCCAACGGAGAAGCAGAACTCTTCGTACGCACTTTCAAGCAACAGATGGCCAAGCTTCGCACCACCCACTCACGGGAACAGGCGCTGCAACTCTTTCTCGCCTCCTATCTCTCCCACTGACGGGACGGGCGATCACGGGTTGGACTTCTGCATGGCCGTCGCCATCGGACACTGCTACACTTGATGCGTTGATACAGACACTGCAGCATCCGGCGCCGCCAATGGTCGACAAGTATCGCTTTGCGCCGTGCGATCTCGTTGTATTCAGGTAAAGAGGCGAATTCCAGGAGCGCATTGGCTCATATATGTACTTGATTGCAGATCTCGATGGTTTGCAGCGCCGCCACCGGAACCAAATTCGCACATGTCATTTGCCCTGTGATTCTGCTACTTTTCTTCCTCCCCCCCCCACCCCCCTCCCCGATTCATGGCTTCTTGGTACTGTGCAGCTTTCGCAGCCGCCCGTGTGTGCCACCAGAGCACCCCAGGAGGAGCGGATCCCACTTGCCGACCCCACTTGCCGACCCTATAGGCCTGGACCCGCCTTCACCGTCGCCGTCACTTCCATCGCCCCAGCACACAGCCTGGACGTGTGCCTTGGCAGTAGTTTCCTGGAGGATGTTTCTGTTGCCCCACAAGCCAGATGGCGGGGATGCGGTCGGCAGTCCGCCATCCTCCATCGTCACGGCTCCAGGCCAATCACTACGTCCAGCATCCTGCCTCCCTCCCCATTGTCGTTCGCAGTCTCACTACACCACAATGGTGCAGTATTTCGTAGGGGAGGAATGTGCTGGCATACGCTGGCGCCAGCACACCATGCGACACAGTGGTTACGAGAGTATCGATAGTGGGCAACGACAAGACTCGTTGGAAACGCGCCACAAACGCCCTCTCAACCGACAGTATTTAGGATTATCACTGAGGACCGGAGGGCCAGTTTAGTTAGTTCGTTCCAGTTAGCCAGTTAATTCGAGCCTGTTACGCCAGTTAGTTCGAGTTTGTACGTCATGGAGTTCCAACGTGTCACCGAGACGGAGCCGCAGACGTAGCCTCTAGCACCAGATACAGGCAGTACATAGCAACCTTATAGTGAACATAGCGGACTTCTTCTTCAACAGCATTGAGGCTACGTGGACTATGCAGAAGAGAGTTTGTATCATAGCACATGAGAACTTAAGTAGCTCTTTGTTTAGGAATAAAGAACCCAATTATTAATTGTGTGTAGTTCGTGTTATTGAACGAGGATACTGGCCGCCAACCAACGTCCTCTTCTTGCTTCTAATGGTACAGCTCTATAGAGACAACGAGACGAAATAAAAGCGGGCTTGCCGCTGTGACTGAGCAATTCTAGGCGCTTCAGTCCGGAACCGTGCTGCTGATCCTGCCTCGGGCATGAATGTGTGTGATGTCCTTAGGTCAGTTAGATTTAAGTAGTTGTAAGTCTAGGAGACTGATGACCTCAGATGTTAAGTCCCATAGTACTTAGAGCCATTTGAACCATTTGAACATAAAAGCGGCTAAAGAAAATACAACAGTTTTAGACTATGAACAAAACTTGACTACAAGTAACGTGAATTTTTTCAAAAGTCCTAGTGATGTCTTCGGCTAAAGTACTGTATAAGAAGTGTGTGGCAGTAAATTAAGGATTTTGAATAAAACTGCAACTATTTTAGTGTGTTACTTAACACTCTATCATCTAGCGTTGTACTCAGTACTGAACAAATCCTAGAAAGAGGCGAGTATTATTAAGGGTGTTCTGTCAAATTCACTGAAATGAAAAGATTTCATCAGTAACTGAAGAACATTACTAGATCATTACAAGATATTATCTGCAGTATTTCACGAACGAAAGTCAGCATCCTGTAGCATGTTACTACAAAATAAATAATGTACATTAGTATCTAGGTTTTGTCAATCCATCCCACAGCGCAGATAAATTTGTCCTTGAGTATAACAGTTGGCTCACACACTTATGTTTACATCATCGTGAATAGCACTAGCTAAAGTTAACAGAGTAATTTTTAACTTCCAAACCTGTTTAATACTCAAACTGACATACAAATCAAAAAGAAAGTTACCCACCTTTTACTAGCTTTAGAGTAGAAGACACCAGCGACGCTGGCATTGCAGCCTGAAACGTCTAAAACAGTTCGCTCTGAAGAAAAATCGATGTGCACCTCTTACATGTCATAATCAATGCCACGCCCAAGGCTTCGTTATGCGCGTCGATACGCTTAACATCTCACATTCATCGTGTTTCTTATAGTTGGATCCATGGTTCTCAGATATCGGTTAAAGGACACCGTAATTAAGCTGTCTTATTTGAACAAAACGTTTTATTTTTCAGTAGTGACTAGTTTCATTCAGACGGTCATTATCAAGCGACCATGACACTTGATGATGTCACTGTGGTCGAAATTTGCCAGTAGTGACGAATAAAGCATTTTGTTATAATAAAACGCCTTAGCGGAACTTTAGCATGGCCCAATCTCTCGTTTTCATTTGCTTCAGTAGCCAAGTTTAGTCCCCGTTTTACTCAACAACCGACATTCCGTACTGGCTTCAAATCACTCACTATCATGCGGAATGTTTATAAAAAACAGAAACATTAAAAGGAAACGAAAGAGAATACTTGACATACTTCTCCTTGAATCAAGAACTTCAACTCATCCCTGATGTTTCATTGAATGAGCCTTCGGAGAAAGAGAAGCAGCAGTGGTAAGAAGACGAAGAAAAATTGATTGCTACGTCTTAGGAGAAACCACCGAGAAATTTTCCTGAGCAGTTTTCGGAAACCTAAATCATGAATGATCATGGCCGCGTCTGACTCGTTAAGAATGTGTCTGATACCTTCAGAATTGCAAAATATCATTCGAAAAATGTAAAGTGTAAGATCATATCTATATGTGAAATAATAGCAAAAATGGTTCAAATGGCTCTGAGCACTATGGGACTCAACTGCTGTGGTCATAAGTCCCCTAGAACTTAGAACTGCTTAAACCTAACTAACCTAAGGACAGCACACAACACCCAGCCATCACGAGGCAGAGAAAATCCCTGACCCCGCCGGGAATCGAACCCGGGAACCCGGGCGTGGGAAGCGAGAACGCTACCGCACGACCACGAGATGCGGGCCGAAATAATAGCACTGAAAACGATTGGTGGTATATTAAGTAAATACAGCCATCGGCGTGAACATTTCTCATTATTTGCAAAATAATTTCGTTATAATTGCAAAACAATGTACCGTTTGAGTTTAATTAGTAGTTTATACATCAGCACACACCTTTTCATTTAAAAATTAAATTTCTTCTCTTTAAATGCAGTTGCATTTACGTATCCCTATCGTTTCGTAGTAACTTGAATAGACCTTGCGAACGTGTTTCTAATTAACTTTTACAAGTGCTTCCACAGAGAGCACTTTAATTGTATTCCGCGTCGTTATTAACCTTCTGCAATGCATATAGATATCACAAAAGTTACTAAAAGATCGAGTTAGACCGGTTCCTTATATGGACACTATTGTTCCTTGCACAATAGTAATAATTATTTAATAATGCCACAGTCGAAGTGAAGGTTAAATAGCTCCTTGTATCAAAAACTCCAGGGGTTTGGTGTCAAACGTTAACCAGACACTGACTCTTCACGAATAGTAACCTACTCGTTTACTCACAAAGCATTTATTTTCGATGAAGATGTGTAATTTGTGGTGGAGTGAATATTTCCAATCAAAGAAAGCAGCAGAGGTCGAGCATTCTTTTATCGCATCTGAGTAAAAGTGATTAGGAACAGTACACTGGTTCACATGCGCTTGCGATCCTATTTTTCCTCCAGGAAGTACTCCATGGAATCATTGTTCAGTTTTCTATCCACTGTTGGCCAAAGAAGAGAAGAAGATTACAACAGTAAAAGGCTGGGGGAAATTGTTGCTGTATATACACGATCAAGTCACAGTAATGTGATCGCCACTTATGATCGATGTCAATGTGCAGTAACCACCCACAGAGGGCAGGTGGCAGCACCAGCAGTGGAGGGTATATAAGACGTATCGAGGGGGAACAGTGCAGCGTTTTAGTAATACGGAAACGGAACTATTTATCTGATGTCCGAAAGTGCATGATCATTGCCTTTCGGGCCAAGCGTGGATGCACTTCTGAAGTGCCTAACTTTGTCAACTGCTCGCTTGCTGCCGTGGCTGAAGTACACTACTGGCCTTAAAATTGCTACACAACGAAGATGGCGTGCTACAGACGTGAAATTTAACCGACAGGAAGAAGATGCTGTGATATGTAAATGATTAGCTTTTCAGAGCATTCACACAAGGTTGGCGCCGGTGGCGACACCTATAACGTGCTGACATGAGGAAAGTTTCCAACCGATTTCTCATACACAAAAAGCAGGTGACCGGCGTTGCCTGGTGAAACGTTGTTGTGATGCCTCGTGTAAGGAAGAAAAATGCGTACCATCACGTTTCCGACTTTGATAAAGGTCGGATTGTAGCCTATCGCGATTGCGGTTTATCGTATCGCGACATTGCTGCTCGCGTTGGTCGACATCGAATAACTGTTAGCAGAATATGGAATCGGTGGGTTCAGGAGGGTAATACGGAACGCCGTGCTGGATCCCAACGGCCTCGTATCACTAGCAGTAGAGATGACAGGCATCTTATCCGTATGGCTGTAACGGATCTTGCGGCCACGTCTCGATCCCTGAGTCAACAGATGGGGACGTTTGCAAGACAACAACCATCTGCACGAACAGTTCGACGACGTTTGCAGCAGCATGGAGTATCAGCTCGGAGACCATGGCTGCGGTTACCCTTGACGCTGCATCACAGACAGGAGCGCCTGCGATGGTGTACTCAACGATGAACCTGGGTGCACGAATGGCAAAACGTCATTTTTTCGGATGAATCCAGGTTCTGTTTACAGCATCATGATGGTCACATCCGTGTTTGGCGACATCGCGGGGAACGCGCATTGGGAGCGTGTATTCGTCATCGCCATACTGGCGTATCACCCGACGTGATGGCATGGGGTGCCATTGGTTACACGTCTCGGTCACCTCTTGTTTGCATTGACGGCACTTTGAACAGTGGACGCTACATTTCAGATGTACCGGCAATTTAACGACACAGAAGAAGAATGGCACGAAAACCTGGCACAGTTCCAAGCTCATTGTGCAGTTCATCGCGTTCAAGGCACTGCGGAGTCACAATACTTCCTTCCGATTGCGGGGTCCCTAGTGTTCAGGTCAATACAAAAACTATTCCCAACTGTGTCCCCCGACGAACTCAGTTATGACAGAGCTGTTGAAAAGAAATGTTCTGCAGCGAAAGTTGCCTGTTAAAGCTGTCAACTTCAAATTCCTCATATTTTATGCATACGTGAATTCACGAGCAGTCTTTGCCATGGTAATACAGTATGTGTTCACTGGTCGATATCGGTGGTGTAGTCGCTTCAGGCTCAGCTTTGGTAGTTTGCCTTAACTTTGGACTCTGAGATGTGTGGTGGCTCTGCCAATAGGAATGTGACCTGACCGTAGTGCGCAGCATGGCCCATACTTGGAAAGCTAAGGAAAGATTCTACTGAGTTTTAATCCATTGCTGTTTGTGGTGTGGAGTGGCTGTAGGGAGCAAGTGTGACTATTTATACTGAGAGAGTGGTTTCTGATTATGATCTACGTTTGTGTGTGAAAGATTATGATGACAATTGCACCCTCCATTTTTGTTAGCCCGAGTAGTAGACGTTAAGGTATTATTTGCTGGAATGGGTAGCTTGGCGAGACATACTGGTGAAAGATGTTCTCATATGTACATCTGGTTCGTAACCAAACTAAACAATACACGTTCTCCATTAACCAAACGATTCGTTGCTTTATTCTGGGTTTTATGCATATTTTGTGAACTAAATCGTTGTCTTGTTGTTCTAAAGGCACTGGATTGTTCTTGGAACACTGTGAATTCATTCGAAAAGATTGTACTTTATGATTCTAATAATTATGAAGTGTTATGAGGCATTTCTGTGTTTATTCACACACCTTCCCATCATGAAAATATGCCTATCATGAAACTGAGAATGTATATCTACAACACTTCCGTTAAATGAACCACGTGGTCACGGTCCTATAAATTATTCAGTAACAGGGGTGCAGCTGGGATCATTTGCTTTTAGCATGGTTACTTGCTCATTAAGAATTATTCTTTACGTGGAGCATTCATTAAGCCAACGTAAGATAACTTCGAGTATTTTTAGTGATATCCTTACGGGTTCCAGCAGGTGAGTTTTGATCGTGATCTGACAGCAGATACTACGTTATGGTTCAGAAAATATTTTTGAAATGTTCATTATATTCAGGTTCTTGTAGAAAGATATTTAGGATTACGTTTATGAGCCAAACGTGCTTACTGCGACTGTTTTGCCTACAAGATGAGACATATTAAAGTTTTCCAATGCCAAATGGTAATTCTTACGTTAGGAAACTTAGTCATTAAAGTCAATTAATCCTTCTCAAAACCCAGTTTAACCACTGCACGAAGTAAGGGGGCAACATCCATAAAAGTAAAACTGGCATTTTAGTCACGGAAAAATTCATAAGGCACATTCGATGTACTTCTGATTAATTACAAGCACAGGCCACTTACAACAGAAAGAGGAGTGTTTTCTGTAATCTATTAAATAAGCAATTACGGGAAGATCAGTGGATTTATAGAGTGTTGCCCTGAATAGTGCTGGGCGGAGAGAGGATAAACACTTAGAGGATTTTAAGATGTGGACCTGGAGACAGCTGGAGTATATACATAAATAAAGAAAGGGTGAAAGAGAAAAGACGAATATCAAGAACAGCTAAGAAAATGAAAAGAAATTGGCTGGAACACTGTTTGAGATGAGACTAAATAATAAATGTTATATTAGAATGAATGGTGACTGGAAAGTGCACCGTACGCTGATGAAGATGTCAGCTAATTGACAACATCAAGATAAGGAAAGTACGACGACAAATCAGGAGCGCTGGAGAATGCTAATAAACTGGGAGCGATGGGCTGCCTTACGAGCAGAACGCATCACAGTTTCCATCATAGACTTGTTGCATGGCAAACACCACACATCCGTACAGGTCCTGCTTCGTCGAGCTCATACAATCAACTGTCCCAAGCCAATATGGCCGCTGTCCTTAGAAAGACTTCCTTCTGCCGTTGCAAAACTCATATAATACACACATCAAAAAAAGTTTTGCATCACCTCGGTTCCGAGAGTTCCGGAACCTGTACAGAAAATTGGAATAGAGATCAACATAAACATCATTTCCTCCTTTTTTATTGCTCATGAAAACCACACATTGCATGTTGTACCGCCACACAGCGAACCCTTCATAGGCGGTGGTCCAGATTGCTGTACACACCGGAACCTCTAATGCCCAGTAGCACGTCCTGTTCCATTGATGCATTCCTGTATGAACTTATTGACTTATTGATTCACATCCAACACGGATTCAGAAAATATCGTTCTTGTTCAACACAGCTAGCTCTTTATTCCCAGGAAGTAATGAGTGCTGTCGACAAGGGATCTCAGATTGATTCCATATTCCTAGATTTCCAGAAGGCTTTTGATAGCTTTCCTCACAAGCGACTATTAATCAAATTGCTTGCATATGGAGTATCGTCTCAGTTGTGTGACTGGATTCGTGATTTCCTCTCAGACAGATCTCAGTTCGTAGTAATAGACGGTAAATCATCGAGTAGAACAGATGCGATATCTGGCGTTCCGCAAGGTAGTGTCATAGGCCCTCTGCTGTTCCTGATTTATATAAATGATCTAGGTGA
This sequence comes from Schistocerca americana, assembly GCF_021461395.2. Classification (NCBI taxonomy): domain Eukaryota; kingdom Metazoa; phylum Arthropoda; class Insecta; order Orthoptera; family Acrididae; genus Schistocerca; species Schistocerca americana. The sequence goes on along the minus strand of NC_060123.1, from coordinate 586,891,413 downwards.
TAATCTGAGCAGCCCCCTTAGTTTGTTTGCAGATGACGTTGTAATTTACCGTCTAGTAAAATCATCAGACGATCAATTCCAATTACAAAATGATCTAGAGAGAATTTATGTATGGTGCGAAAAGTGGCAATTAGCACAAACCAAAGAAAAGTGGGAGGTCGACCACATGGGTGCTAAAAGAAATCCGATAAATTTAGGGTATACGATAAATTCCACAAATCTAAGGGCTGTCAGTTCGATTAAATACCTAGGAATTACGAGCAACTTAAATTAGAAAGACCACATAGATAATATTGTGGGGAAGGCGATACAAACACTGCGCTTTGTTGGCAGAACACTTAGAATATGCGAAAAACCCACTAAAGAGACAGCCTACATTACACTTGTCCGTCCTCTGCTGGAATATAGCTGCGCGGTGTGGGATCCTTACGAAGTAAGAGTGAGGGCGGACATCGAAAAAGTGCAAAGAAGGGCAGCTCGTTTCGTATTATAGCGAAATAGGGGTGAGAGTGTCACCGATATGATACGCAAGTTGGGGTGGCAGTCACTGAAACAAAGACGATTTTCTTTGCTGCGAGATTTATTTACGAAATTTCAATCACCAACTTTCTCTTTCGAATGCCTAAATATTTGGTTTACACAACCTACGTAGGGAGAAATAATCATCATAGTAAAATAAGAGAAATAAGAGTTCGAACAGAAAGAGTTAGGTGTTCCTTTTTCCCACGCGCCATTCGGTAGTGGAATGGTAGAGGAGTAGTATGAAAATGGTTTGATGAAACCTCTGCCATGCACTTAAGTGTGAATTGCAGAGTATCCATGTAGAAGTAGATGTAGATGTAGGTGTAGATGTAGATGTATTCGTCGTGTCATAATATCCACAAGTTCATCAAGGCACTGTTGGTCCAAATTGTCTCACTCCTCAACGGCGATTCGGCGCAGATCGCTCAGAGTGGTCGGCGGGTCACGTCGTCCATAAACAGCCCTTTTCAATCTATCCCAGGCATGTTCGATAAAGTTCATATCTGGAGAACATGCTAGCTACTCTAGTCGTGTGATGTCGTCATCCTGAAGGAAGTCATGTGCACGATGGGAGCGATAATTGTCGTCCATGAAGACGAATGCCTCTCCAATGTACTGCCGATATGCTTGCATTATCGGTCGGAGGATGGCACTAATATATCGCATAGTCGTTACAGCACCTTCCATGACCACCAACGGCGTACGTCGGCCACACATAATGCAACCCCAAAACAGCAGGGAACCACCACCTTGCTGCATTCTCTGGAAAGTGTGTCTAATGCTCTCAGCCTGATGGGTTGCCTCCAAACACGTCTCCGACGATTGTATGGATGAAGGCATATGCGACACTCATTGGTGAAGAGAGCGTGATGCCAATCCTGAGCGGTCCATTCGGCATGTTGTTGGGCACATCTGTACCGCGCTGTATGGTGTCGTGGATGCAAAGATTGACCTCGCCGTGGGAGTCGGGAGTGAAGTTGCGCTTCAACGCGGTGGCATGGCAGGGCTCCTTCGAGCTATAATCCGTAGGTAGCGGTCATCCACTGCAGTAGCAGCCCTTGGGCGGCCTGAGCGAGGCATGTCATCGACAGTTCCTGACTCTCTGTATCTCCTCCATGTCCGAACAACATCGCTTTGGTTCACTCCGTTACGCCTGGACACTTCCCTTGTTGAGAGCGCTTCCTGACAGAAAGTAAATATGCGGACGCGGTCGAACCGCGGAATTGACCCAATCTAGGCATGGTTGAGCTACAGACAACACGAGCCGTGTACAAGTATTCCTGGTGGAATGACTTTAAGTGATCGGCTGTCGGACCCACTCCGTCTAATAGGCTCTGCTCATGCATGGTTGTTGACGTCTTTGGGCGGGTTTAGTGACATTTCTGAACAGTCAAAGGGACTGTGTCTGTGATACGGTATCCACAGTCAACGTCTATCTTCAGGAATTCTGGGAACCGGGTGATGCAAAACTTTTTTTAATGTATGTAAATGACCGGCACCTTATTTTCCGTGAGATTAAGTGTTGGGTATGATTTACAGAAGTTACTTCTCTTTTCTGAGCAACTCAAACTTGGGTTATGTACACGCCTATATCATTTGTAACTCTCGGTAGTGGCCATTATTTGACCTGGGTCTTAAAAGTGGGTCAGCATCCTTGGTAATTCTAACATACCCGAGTTATTTTTAAAATAGTTGCAAGGAGGAACACATTTTAAATGGCTGTAGTTCCATTATTATCTTATTAAATACAGAGATTGTTTTTTAAAAATCTGTATATGTTTCTTATTTTGAGCTCTCAGGCGTTCAACCCTTGTATTAACTTTGAAATTTAAAGCACTCGGTGCATCGATTCTTTGGAATTATATCTGCTTTCATTCTGAATGATCAGGTGTTTAAATTGTTTTAAATTATTTGTTTGTTCAATTGTTTCTTTGCTTCTGTGGGGCACAATGGTACAGTTTCTCTTGTTCTGAGGACAAGCACCTGCATTAGGTCTGGAATTTAAATCTTCTATGTAATTGTAAGACATTTCCAGGGGCAGATGTGGACTCTGACCACAATCTATTGGTTTTGAACTGTAGATTAAAATTGAAGTAACTGCAAAAAGGTGGGAATTTAAGGAGATGGGACCTGGATAAACTGAAAGAACCAGAGGTTGTACAGAGTTTCAGGGAGAGCATAAGGGAACAATTGACAGGAATGGGGGAAAGGAATATAGTAGAAGAAGAATGGGTAGCTCTGAGGGATGAAGTAGTGAAGGCAGCAGAGGATCAAGTAGGTAAAAAGACGAGGGCTAGTAGAAATCCTTGGGTAACAGAAGAAATATTGAATTTAATTGATGAAAGGAGAAAACATAAAAATGCAGTAAATGAAGCAGGTAAAAAGAAATACAAACGTCTCAAAAATGAGATAGACAGTAAGTGCAAAATGGCTAAGCAGGGATGGCTAGAAGACAAATGTAAGGATGTAGAGGCTTATCTCACGAGGGGTAAGATAGATACTGCCTACAGGAAAACTAGAAAGACCTTCAGAGAGAAGAGAACCACTTGTATGAATATCAAGAGCTCAGATGGAAACCCAGTTCTAAGCAAAGAAGGGAAAGCAGAAAGGTGGAAGGAGTATATAGAGGGTCTATACAAGGGCGATGTACTTGAGGTCAATATTATGGAAATGGAAGAGGATGTAGATGAAGATGAAATGGGAGATACGATACTGCGTGAAGAGTTTGACAGAGCACTGAAAGACCTGAGTCGAAACAAGGCCCCGGGAGTAGACAACTCTACCGTCTGGTGAGCAAGATATATGAGACAGGCGAAATACCCTCAGACTTCAAGAAGAATATAATAATTCCAATCCCAAAGAAAGCAGGTGTTGACAGATGTGAAAATTACCGAATTATCAGTTTAATAAGTCACAGCTGCAAAATAGTAACGCAAATTCTTTACAGACGAATGGAAAAACTGGTAGAAGCCGACCTCGGCGAAGATCAGTTTGGATTCCGCAGAAATGTTGGAACACGTGAGGCAATACTGACCCTACGACTTAAATTAGAAAATAGATTAAGGAAAGGCAAACCTACATTTCTAGCATTTGTAGACTTAGAGAAAGCTTTTCACAGTGTTGACTGGAATACTCTCCTTCAGATTCTAAAGGTGACAGAGGTAAAATACAGGGAACGAAAGGCTATTTACAATTTGTACAGAAACCAGATGGCAGTTATAAGAGTCAAGGGGCATGAAAGGGAACCAGCGGTTGGGAAGGGAGTGAGACTGGGTTGTAGCCTCTCCCCGATGTTATTCAATCTGTATATTGAGCAAGCAGTAAAGGAAACAAAAGAAAAAATCGGAGTAGGTTTTAAAGGCCATGGAGAAGAAATAAAAACGTTGAGGTTCGCCGATGACATCGTAGTTCTGTCAGAGACAGTAAAGTACTTGGAAGAGCTGTTGAACGGAATGGACAGTGTCTTGAAAGGGGGATATGAGATGAACATTAACAAAAGCAAAACGAGGATAATGGAATGTAGTCGAATTATGTCGGGTGATGCTGAGGGAATTAGATTAGGAAATGAGACACTTAAAATAGTAAAGGAGTTTTGCTATTTGGGGAGAAAAATAACTGATGATGGTCGAAGTAGAGAGGATATAAAATGTAGACTGGCAATGGCAAGGAAAGCGTTTCTGAAGAAGAGAAATTTATTAACATCGAGTATAGATTTAAGTGTCAGGAAGTCGTTTCTGAAAGTATTGGTATGGAGTGTAGCCATGTATGGAAGTGAAACATGTACGATAAATAGTTTGGACAAGAAGAGAATGGAAGCTTTCGAAATGTAGTGCTACAGAAGAATGCTGAAGATTAGATGGGTAGATTACATAACTAATGAGGAGGTATTGAATAGAATTGGTGAGAAGAGGAGTTTGTGGCACAACTTGACAAGAAGAAGGGACCGGTTGGTAGGACATGTTCTGAGGCATCAAGGGATCTCAAATTTAGCATTGGAGGGCAGCGTGGAGGGTAAAAATCGTAGAGGGAGACCAAGAGATGAATACACTAAGCAAATTCAGAAGGATGTAAGTTGCAGTAAGTACTGGGAGATGAAGAAGCTTGCACAGGATAAATTAGCATGGAGAGCTGCATCAAACCAGCCTCAGGACTGAAGACAATAATAATAATAATAATGTAATTCTAATGTTTATTTTGTAGTATAATAATTCCTACCCGTTTTAAACTACGCAACCTACTCGATGGTCAGATAGAAAGAGAGCCTTCTGTTCGTCTATAAAGAGTAAGTCTCAGTCAGTTAAATTTTTGACCTGATAAGTAATTAAATCACTTAAGATTACACGGAATGAGCGGAAATTTAGACCCGTGACGTGATTAAACATAAAGAAAAATCGTTCAGATTAACATATAAAATAAGAAATATTTAAAAATCAGATTGTTATTGGTAGTCAGATGACCTTGAAGCTAGAGTGAAAGATTAGGTGGGTTCAACTAAATAGCGTTAGAACCACAACTGAGAAATACTTGAACATTTAACCACGGATTTAAATCGTAAAAAGAGCATCAACTAAAATCATAATCCCAGAGGAATGTTTTATATTCATCATAGTACCTACTTCATAAACAATGTCTCAACATGTGGTAACAATACAAGACAACTAAGAAAGGAAGGATTCGTCAAACTACACACACACGCACATTAATACCAAAAATTCACATACACAGAAGGAAGGAACTGTAAGCATAATAGTGTACTCCAAACTCATGTTCGATGGGCCAGAGAGCAATTAGCTTTACCGGTGGATTTCGTGATCAGTAACTCGCATAGACGTTCTCCATTTCCGAAGTACGAAACGTATGGAAATATCTGGAAATGAAAAAAAAAATAGCCACATGATTTGAAATACGAGTTGAACAACGAACATGATCATACAGTGATACTGACCTGAATATTCAGCAAGTGGCGGGAATTCACGTAGTCTAATTCAGATAACAAAGCTCACCGTAAAACTCAGAATTCACGGAAGTTATTAAAAAAATGGTTCCAATGGCTTTGAGCCCTATGGGACTTAACATCGGAAGTCATCAGTCCCCTAGAACTCAGAACTACTTAAACGTAACTAGCCTAAGGACATCACACACATCCATGCCCGAGGCAGGATTTGAAGGATTCGACCTGCGACCGTAGCGGTCGTGCGGTTCCAGACTGAAGCGCCTAGAACCGCTTGGCCACACCGGCCGGCGGTTGTATGAAGAAGTTACAGTAAGAAAGAATGAATTACCGGAACAGCAGTATATCACGTGAGAAGCACGTGGTTGCAGTCACCAGTTCAAGTGCTACAAGGAAAAGGAAACTCGCAAAATGAAATCAAATCAAATTACAAAAAAACAATTCTAATATTACGTTACAGAAAGTATATGGCACGTTCATAGGTAAGGGATCCACACAAACTGAAATGAGAGACAGATTTGCGACGCCACTCTCCTATAGCAAAGATGCTGAAAGAAAACAAGAATCTATTTACAGAAATGAAATATTAATAAATTTGATGCAATCCCAAAAAGGAAATAATTGTACAGTATGACTTACTACGGCTTGACCTATTCTAGGAAGTATGATTTCAGAAAACAAACCGAATAGCTTTGCACAGTTAGATGAACGATAGTTGGAGGACCTTTCGGCTTGAATCACCCCAGTTGAGAGTTGGGGAAACAGTTTTTATCGGACAGCACAAACTGTTTTCGATGTAATCAATCAACTCACCAGTAAAAGACTGTCCGGTACCGCGAGGTACGAGAAAAAGGAACTGACGCCATAGGCCGGCAGCTCATGGTAGGAACTGCAGGGGGGCATGGAAGGGCTGCAAAAATGTGAAGCCCCTTTCTAGGTCAGCTTCACCCTTTGTCTGCACTATCCCAAACCATGAACCAACGTGTAGCTTGCTTGGTTCGGGCAGCAATGTTTCTCTGCTGGATTATCATTGGTATTGTAAACACTTCCATATCTGTAAATTTTCTTCATTACAATCAGTATTCAAGGAATAGTGTGTTATTACTGGAAAATCGCTACCTGTGTTAGTTTGAGTATTTAGGGGTTGTCCTGACCAAGGACTTTCATCGAGGTGCTCCACCAATATGTTGCCGCCCCGTGACTTCATGCTATATTTTAGATGGAAAGGTAAATAGTTTTATTTTACAGTCTAGTGTAAAATACCCTCTTTTGGTAGAAACGTAAGAGGACATACGTTTGCGGTGGTTAGCCACTTATACGAAGTATTGTAATGTTGATGCATTAATTTGTTCTGAAAGCGGTGCCGATATTCAAGACAATAAAAGCGGGTTAAAAGCCGTGAGCTATCTGGGGAAGTTAACCTTGCATTATTGAGCAACTGTTTCACCAAGTATCCAGTCTAGCTTATCAAATTCCCAACCAGATTAACATTAATTATAATCTTTTAGTAGTCATCTTACGATGACCAATATATATGTAAAGACAATTTAAAAAAAAGAAATAAATCAGTTTATATTTGGACATTTATTTTAACATTGATCATTGTTCCGTTAAAATTTCAGCATATTAAACTTGATTCATAACTAAACTGGTGCCTTATTTAGGATTGTGAAAATTTGAGTTTGTAATCTTACGGAACACATCAAATATGGAGCCGAGATTGGGAGACTGCATACAACACTGCATTCATAAAATAACACACGAAGAATGTTGAAACATATGCAAGAGGAAATTAACCACAACCAACCGATTCAATTTTCACCCAAAGAAGTTACGGTCGTAGCACAATCCTGACCGTCATGAAATTACCACACACTGGTATATTAAATTCATACTAACTCTCCGTGAAATCTTCCCGAAAAGTATAGCTGAGGGCTACTTTGATGATTACACTACACGCTTCACGTGGTCAGCTTGGTTTACACAAAGAGTGTAACTCCACAATAATTTTGATAATTAAAATAAATTACATCGAAACACAAATTACAAAAGAAAAACCTCGAACTGGTTACTATCGTCTTACTATTAACCTGATGGGTCAAACAATTGTATAAGCACGTGGTACTGGTCTCACAAAGTACACCCCAAGTTGCTATATTGAAAAATATTGTCAAGATGAGACGTTATAATCTCATGCACATTCGCATTTAAGATTGATGATCTTAGTTAGAGTTACGGGTCATCCACACATGGTTCCACTTTACTCACAAAGTAGTGACAAAGCAACTACTGGGAGATATTCTGAACTTCACACTCGAATTACACTGCGTTGCAATTTAAGATAACATTAGATATTTTAGATCTAAACCTGAAATAAAGGTGATTAAATTTTCAGTTAGGCTGAACTCAAGAAATCCATTGTCCTACAGACTTAGCAGAGACGTGCTTAGCCAGAGATCTTACCACTTCAGACGCTCGCCGCGGACCGACTGCCTTGGTCCCTTCCTGAGGGTGCCTCACAAATACAAACGGAAGTGACCAGAGAGGCAGCTTCCTGTACCAACATGACAAGGGACGGACAGGACCATACTAAGAATAGAAACCTCTTTGCTTTTAAAAAGTGTAGCTACCTGTTCCGACATTGGTCCTACTGTTCTCTAACAGACAGGCTTGTCTGCTACCATCAAGCATGCAACTAGAAATACCTTTGCTCATTCATCCTTTCACACAGAAGGGAAGGGGGATGACAGTATCTTATCATATACAGTATATAAAAGAAAGTGAATGTAGGTTTCGTATGAGACTGTGCGACATGAATTACATATAAACTGTGTTTTAAAGTGTAGTAGTGTGACAGATCGTTCCTGATTATGTGTAAAAGTAACTCGTTTCACTGCTCAATCTCCTCCCAGATAGTCAGAAACACCACAGTAAATTTAGAAGTGGAATGTATGCCGCAAAATGACAACAGTTTTAAAAAATTAACATGAAAGGAATCCAACAGAGGCTTTGCAGTATGAAATTTTATAAATAACGGGGTGTTAACCAGTCCTGGCCCTTCGCTACATGAAAGATCAGGCTGAACTGCAAGATTCCGTATGACTGGATAATCGGAATTTATCGGGTTCTGTCTAATTCACTCAAATTGTGCAAGATCAAAACATGTAATTACCCTGTAAAATAATCAATAAATTAACAAAAAGGGTAACACCCTAATCCAAAAGTGGCTGGTGCCTGAGCATTAAACAACTCACCAGAATACGTTAAAATAATACAAATCCGTTCATCGTGATCAGTTGTGTGGGAAGTGGAGGGAGCGGAAAAGGAACGTACAGGCTGATGCACTGAAACTGGTCTTACACATGAAGATAAAGTTTGGAGAGAAATTAACTATCACCATAAGCATGCAATTACAGAAAAGATATTTATATCAACTGAACAACTGAAACAAGTACAAGATACCGGAACTATCGTACGCAATACAGATGATGAAAGCAAAGAAACACGTTGGTGAATAAATTACTCAATGAGCAACAATTTGTTGAAACAAATAAAAATCGTTAAATTAGAAAGAAACAAACTCAAGAAAGTTAGACTAAATTATGAGGAAATTACGAACAGGTCTAAAAGAGGAGGAAAGTTGAACCCCCACTGGTTCATGCGACATGTGGTCCCCACAAACAAAAGAGGCTACAAAAATCCTCCCAAATTACGAAAATATAGGTGGTCAAATAGCACATAAGACGCTGATCATTTAATCTAATTAGTATCACACACTGAAATACAGAAATTCGAGTTGAGGGTTCATTGAACGAAGAGCACGTGGAGATACAGTGGGTCGGAAAAATGATGTTAATACCTTTACTTACTTGGGACTGGTTTGTTAATAAGGGGTTGGACCCCATTTGCCCTTAACACAGCTGTGATTGTTTTTGGAATACTGGCATATAATTATTGTACAGTCTCCTGTGAAATGTTATACCTCTCTTCGATCAGGACCGCTTCTAAATCCTGTAGTGGCGAGGAAGGCGGAAATCTGCTCCGGAGAGTGCTCAGCAGAGTGCCTCTCTAGCGATATCACCCAGAGAAACACTCAGAACGGAAATACCAGAGGGCTCGTTTCTGCTACCAACGTAACAGACAAACAAGATACGTATGGTGGGGACAGAGATCTTTCTCCCGGTCAAAGAACATTAAGTTGGTTACCCTGTAGTCCCGGCAGACGCAAAGCAGCTGGACTGCCACATGGCTCATAAATCCAAAACGACATGTATAATCATTATTTCACACAAAAGGCAAGTCAAGGAAGGAAACATGGTAATATAGGATGCCATTATATAAATATTGTTGTGGATTACACAGGATGAGTGATGGAAACACAAAGACATAAATCTTATGTCATTTCCAGTTCTCAGGCCTTCTGGGCGAGTTTGAAGAAGTACGCCGCGGATAAGCGGTGCAGAAAATGAGACAGGAACAAGATAAAACTGCAAAAATGTAAAGTTAAAGCAATTACAGCCCTCTGTCACAAAATTTAAGTCTTTTGACCAGATTTCAACAATTCTATAAGTGCCTTCATCAGAAATTAAATATTCAAATTGGCCTATAACAAAAACACAAAATTACGGGAAATATGTTTTAGGTAAAAGTGTAAATACCGACCGACAGTACAGGAAAGAAAACAGTACTTACATGTCAGATATAAGAAAAATATCAAGAGAGAAATGCTTTAATCACAAAAATTTAAAAAAGAAAACATGGAAGGCGAGCCACTACGGGCTGCTCATACATATAAAACCACAGGTAGCAACGGGCTGAACGCCCGCGTTAGTAACTGCGGGCAGGTGAACATTGCGCAAAGAGTGCCATCTAGTAGCCGCAAGTACAACATTCAAATACAGACAGACGAATGTTGTAATAAACGTTATTCAGTAATGACGTAAAAGGCAATAGTTTGTTTGACAGCGGCAGATAAGATAACATTCTGTCTGCATCAGAGGTTAGAAGTACAGTTTAAAGAATGAAAACACCATTATAGAAAACACAAAGAGTACTGAATGACACAGCCTGCAGAAAAACGATATAGCGTGAAATGCAGCCAATATAAACCATTCAATAAACAAAGAATTATGAGTTGACTTAGATGGAAAAAAGAACATTTCCATAACTGCACGACGAAACCCGAAATCAAATATCAAGTAACGGCTTTATACCGTTGAAGAAGTTTTTATTACGCATCTGCAGCTGCTCATTGTGAATGAGACAATCATTTCAAGAAAGAGGTTTAAACATTTCTTGCTTCGAGAATATCTAATCTTCGCCCTTTCTTCTCGGTGTGCAAAACGTTGATATCGTGAATTTTTTTTTCTTTTGTATTGCTCGTTATTCATTCTCCAAGTTATTTAAAACATTACGTTTTAGATGCTGTGTTCTCACGCATTTTAAGGTTTTGTGGGTCATTCATATTTGTCATGAACTATGTTTTTTTCAAATTATACTTTTAGTCCGATGTTGTCTCCTTTGTTCTTCGACACTATCCAGTCAGTCAGTTTTAACGCCATGTCGTTAGCAACAGCTAAACAGTCTATAGTCGTTTTATTTAGTTGAACACCCTTAGTATTGATGAATTTTCTCCATTCCAGTCGATAGTTGAACAAAATGAGTGAAATCTTTTTTCTCTTAACCGCGACTACCTGCCACAGAGTGACGTGAACGCACGCTCTAGCAGAATGCCGCTATGGTGCGGAGCAGTGACCTCGACAGACGAAACAATGTGCGGCGGCGTCTCTGGGGCTTTAGCGAGAACACTTTATGACCGCGGGTCCGCCGTCCAGTGTTCCGGTCCGCTGATCCGCAAGCTGTCAGGGCCGCACGTTTGTTCTGTCAGAGCGATTGCAGTTCCAGACGGCGATTTCATTTAGGACGCCACTCGGCTTAATGTATGAGCAGCGGTCCGTTTCAGTCCGCCCGCTTTTCCTTCTTATCTCCTCCGCCACGACACACACACACACACACACACACACACACACAAGCACACCCACGAAAGCATATGGGCGCCTACAGATGCAGACGAGCCCGAAACCCGTTTTGACTTTGAAGCTGACTCTGCGAGTCTTAAAAACACCGTGCCTTGCGTCGAGGAGTGAGAGGAGGGGGGAGTGACAGAAAGGAAGAGAGCGACCGAGAGAGAGGGAGGGAGGGAGGGAGGGAGAGGGAAAGAGAGAGAGAGAGAGAGAGAGAGAGAGAGACAAGCAGAAAGAAATAAAGGGGAGAGAAGGAACACAGCAAGTCCACGGACCAGAGCTGGTCGGATGCGGGGTCCATGGTTGGAGGCAACTCTGGCGTGGTTGATAAACGAGAAAGCGAGTGACAAATGGCGGCTACGCCGGCGAACGCGCGCGCCACACTTGCCGCTACAAGACGGCGCGTTGTTCCCACCAGATGCCTACCGGGGTCTTGTTGCTTCCGCCCGTGGAGCGAATCTGACGCAGTGCGCTCTCTATTAGATAAAGGGGCATCCTAGGCACGTTTGCTTTTCGTAATATCGTGCAACTGCCTCATATCAAGAGGGAGGAATCACGATCGAAGCGCCACTGCGAGGAGTGTCGTGTGTAGCGTATTTAAGAGAGAACGGACCAACATTCTGAAGAGAAAACTCAAATTTCAGTCTCAGCTGTTTTCGAGCTAGTACAGCTGAAGCTACTGGCTTTCATCACTTCAATGCGCACGTCCTTGTTTGCTAAATGGAACACCGATTTCGCTAACCGTCATTGATTCGGTCTGACTGTTAGAGTTTGGAAGGTTTGACACTTACACTAGGGGCGTTCAATAAACAATGCAACACATTTCTATTCTCGGACGGTCACAGTTGAAAAGCCGCTCGGGATTAGCCGAGCGGTCTAAGGCGCTGCAGTCATGAACTGTGCGACTGGTCCCGGCGGAGGTTCGAGTCCTCCCTCGCGCATGAGTGTGTGTGTTTGTCCTTAGGATAATCTAGGTTAAGTAGTGTGTAAGCTTAGGGACTGATGACCTTAGCAGTTGAGTCCCATAGTATTTCACACACATTTGAACGGTTGAAAAATTCAGAAATTGCTGTGGGATGTCGTGGAATAATCCCTCTTCAGCCTCTGGAGTTTAATGAAGTTCCGGTAGATGGCGGTACTATACGTAACCTTCAAAATTGTTCAAAATGTTCAAATGGGATTTAACTGCTAAGGTCATCAGTCCCTAAGCTTACACACTACTTAACCTTAATTATCCTAAGGACAAACACACACACCCATGCCCGAGGGAGGACTCGAACCTCCGCCAGGACCAGCCGCACAGTCCATGACTGCAGCGCCTGAGACCGCTCGGCTAATCCCGCGCGGCAATGGTGTCTGTACATGATGTACGATCCAAGTGGAGAGCTGTGACTGAGTTTCTTTTGGCAGAAAACCAGAGCATCTCAGATATTCATAGGCGCTTGTAGCATGTGTACGAAGACCTGATAGTGAACAAGAGCACGGTGAGTCGTAGGGCGAGGGGTCTATCAACATCGCATCAAGGTCGTGCAAACCTATCCGATCTCTCGCTTGCCGGCCGGCCGCGCACAGCTGTGACTACTACAATGACAGAACGTGTGGACACTCTCATTCGACGCGATCGACAAATCAAAGTCAAACATCTGGCTGCTGAACTGGACGTACCTGTAAGTAGTGCTGGCACACTTGTCCGCCAGTTGGGGTACTCAAAGATGTGGTTCCCACTGGAGTACTCGCCACCTAACAGAAAACCATGAAGAGCAACGAAGGACCATCTGAGTGGAATTGCTTGTGCGCTACGAGGCTGATGGTGACAATTTTTTTAGTACATTGTCATAGGTTCAAATGGCTCTGAGCACTATGGGACTTAACATCTGTGGTCATCAGTCCCCTAGAACTTAGAACTACTTAAACCTAACTAACCTAAGGACATCACACACATCCATGCCCGAGGCAGGATTCGAACCTGCCACCGTAGCAGTCGCGCGGTTCCGGACTGAGCGGCTAGAACCGCTAGACCACCGCGGCCGGCGTACATTGTCATAGGCGACGAAACATGTTTTCATCACTTCGAACCCGAAACCAAACAGCAGTCCATGGACTGGCGCCACACCACCTCTCCTCGGAAGAAGATCTTCAAAGCTGCACCCTCATCGCGTAAAATCATGGCGAAGGTCTTCTGGGGTCTCCTGATGCCCTCCTTCATAATGCACCGATAACTCAGAATTGTACTGTGCTACTTTCAAGAAACTGAAGAAACGATTTCAGCATCTTCGTCACCACAAAAATTCAAACGAACTTCTTCTCCTCAAGGTGCCACACAAGTCTGCTCACACGAGAGGAGCTCACAGATTTCATGGGACAGTTATTCCTCGTCCATCATACAATGCGGATCTGGCATCGTCCGACTTCCATCCGTTTGGATCAATGAAGGCTGAACTCTGCGGGAAGCAGTTCGTGGATGACGGGGCGGTTACTGATGCAGCAAGACGGTCTCTCCGACGTTGACCAGTAGGGTGGTACTGTGGTGCCACCGCCAGACACCACACTTGCTACGTGGTAGAATTTAAATCGGCCGCGGTCCGTTAGCATACGTCGGACCTGCGTGTCGCCACTATCAGTGATTGCAGACCGAGCGCCGCCACACGGCAGGTCTAGAGAGACTTCCTAGCACTCAACCCAGTTGTACAGCCGACTTTGCTAGCGATGGTTCACTGACAAATTACGCTCTCATTTGCCGAGACGATAGTTAGCATAGCCTTCAGCTACGTCATTTGCTACGACCTAGCAAGGCGCCATTACCAGTTACTATTGATGCTGTAAAATATATACCGTCAAGAGCGATGTTCACCAATTATGGATTAAAGTTAAGTATTCCAGCAGCTACGTACTTTTTTTGTTAGTCTCATTTCCTTGACCTGTTCCAGACCTCACGCCAGACTGCGTGAGCTAAAACGCGTGCGTTTCGGCTTCCTCTCATAGTGGGTTGGCTGTCTTGCCAATCCACAACAGGTACCATACGGGCTACAGTCCCTAGCAGAATGGCGGCGTGAGGCCTTCACATGGAACAGAAGTTACGTTGCAAAACAGGGCTTTTAGACAAAGGAGTGGGAAATAATATGTTGTACTGATATCCTAAATAAAACCCACCTGCTTTGAGGAAAAAAATGTTGCATTACTTATTGAACCCCACTCGTATGTTTCTACCTTACGCCGGTAAGCATGAGCAGCACAGATAGTCCTGCACAAGTCTGGCATTTTAATTATTCTGTCACGCTACAGTCTCAGTCACAATATTTAGTAATGATGAAGATTGAACTGAAGTTCAGAAGAATCGTCCTGAAAAATCAGTGTAGAAGCGAGTCGAATATTGAAGTACTGAGGAATGATGAAACGCTGTTGAAGCATGCAAAATATTTAGATACTGCTATAAAGAATAACGGATCAGACAGTTCAATTGAAAAAAAGGGGGGGGATACATGTCTAAAAGATCAATCTAAGATGTTGGACAGACAAGCATAGCAATATTGAAGATACCTGCGAATAAACGCTGGGTAACAACATCAGTACTTCAACTGATTCACCAACGAATGAGGTACAAAAATACTCAGGGAAAAAGTGGAATAAAGAAATATAAACCACTCGGAAATCAAATAAACTAGAAACGCAGGGATACTAAGTCGAAATGACTGCAAGAAAAGTGTGAAGAAATCGAAAAAAAAGAAAGATTATTCGGAGGACTGACTCAACAGAGAAAAGTCAAAATAACCTTCGGTGAAATGAAATCCTCCTTAAGAGAGCAACAGGAATCAAACTGTTAAATGCAGGGAGAAAGCAGATGGGTGGAAAGAGTAGATGGAAGCCTATGTGACTGGAGAAACTGTCTGACGATGTGACAGAAGAAGAAGGAGAACTTGATATGGGAGAGATAGTGGCTCCAGTGTTAGTCAGTATTTAAAAGAGCTATGGAACACCTGTGCTCAAACAAGGCGAAGGGATAGATAACATTCCACCGGAAATTCTAAAATCACTGGGTGAAGCCAGAAGCAAATGATTATTCATGTTGATGTGTAGAAGCTATGAGACAGGCGACATACGATCAGACTTTCAAAAACACATCATCCACAAAATTTAGAATATAGTAAGGCCAGATAAGTGCGACAAATATCTCCCAGTCAGCTTGACAGCTCATGCATCCAAGTTACTGACAAGAATAATATACAGAAGAATTTGCCTCACAGATGTCATCCTGGCGTTGCTTTTGCTTACTAAAGCAAGACTGAAGAAAATTCAAGATATATTCATTGGATATGTCGACTTAGGAAACACGTTCGACAATGTAAAACGATGTTATATGTTCAAAATACTGAGAAAAATAGGAGTAAGCTATGGGGAACGACTGGTAATACACAATATGTATCAGAACCAAGAGGGACAGTACGATTGGAGGACCAAGAACGAAGTGCTCGGATTAAAAAGGATACAGGGTGTAACCTTTTGTCCTTATTACTCAACGTATGCATAGAAGAAGCAACGACGGCAGCTGAGTGTCAATCCTAAGGGCTCGGGTTCGATTCCCGGCTGGGTCGGAGGCTTTCTCCGGTTAGGGACTGGGTATTGTGGTGTCCAAATCCCCAAGACTGGCTAAGTTTCACGGAAGCTCTAAATTTAGTGCGGACGTCAATGCGAGATGCTTTTAATAGTTTCCACAATGAAACATTGTCTAAAAATATGGTAGAAAACCCAAAGAGATTCTGGTCGTATGTAAAGTACACCAGAGACAAAAAACAGTCAATACCTTCACTGCGCGATAGCGATGGAAATGTTACCGATGATGGTGCCACTAAAGCTGAGTTACTAAATACAGTTTTCCGTAATTCCTTCACGAAAGAAGACGAAGTAAATATTCCAGAATTCGAAAGCAGAAGAGCTGTTAGCATGAGTGACAAAAAAGTAGATATCTTAGGTGTTGCGAAACAACTCAAATCACTTAAGAAAGCCAAGTCTTCCGGTCCACATGGTATACCAATCAGGTTCCTCTCAGAGTATGCAGACACAATAGCGCCTTTCTTAGCAATCATATACAACCGCTCACTTGACGAAAGGCCTGTCCCCAAAGACTGGAAAGTAGCACAGGTCACACCAATATTCAAGAAAGGAAATAGGAGTAACCCATTGAATCACAGACCCATATCACTGACCTCAATTTGCAGTAGGAATTTGGAGCATATAATGTACTCTAACATTATGAATCACCTTGAAGAAAATGACTTATTGATATATAACCAGCACGGATTCAGTAAATATCGTTCTTGTGTAACACAGCAAGCTCTTTATTCCCATGAACTAATGAGTGCTATCGACAAGGGATCTCAGATCCATTCCATATTCCTAGATTTCCAGAAGGTTTTTGATACCGTTCCTCGCAATCGACTATTAATCAAATTGCGTGCACATGGAGTATCGTTTCAGTTGTGTGACTGGATTCATGATTTCCTCTCAGAGAGGTCACAGCTCGTAGTGATAGACAGTAAATCATCGAGTGGAACAGAAGTGATATCTAGCGTTGCTCAAGGTAGTGTCATAGGTCCTCTGCTGTTCCTGATTTACATAAATGACCTAGGTGATAATCTGAGCAGCCCCCTTACACTGTTTGCAGATGACGCTGTAATTTACCGTCTAGTAAAATCATCAGACCATCAATTCCAATTACAAAATGATCTAGAGAGAATTTCTCTATGATGCGAAAAGTGGCAACTGGCACTAAATAAAGAAAAGTGCTAGGTCATCCACATGGGTACTAAGAGGAATCCGATAAATTTTGGGTATATGATAAATCGCACAAATCTAAGGGCTGTTAATTCGACTAAGTACTTAGGAATTACAATTAATAGCAACTTAAATTGGAAAGACCACATAAATAATATTGTGGGGAAGGCCAAACAAAGACTGCGCTTTGCTGGCAGAACACTTAGAAGATGCGACAAACCCACTAAAGAGACAGCCCACATTACACTTGTCTGTCCTCTGCTGGAGTATTGCTGCACGGTGTGGGATCCTTTCCAGGTAGGATTGACGGAGGACATCGAAAAAGTGCAAAGAAGGGAACTCGTTTCGTGTTATCGCGCAGTAGGGGTGAGAGTGTCACTGATATGATGCGCGAGTTGGGGTGGCAGTCACTGAAACAAAGGCGGTTTTCTTTGCAGCGAGATCTATTTATGAAATTTCAGTCACCAACTTTCTCTTCCGAATGCGAAAATATTTTGTTGAAACCCACCTACGTACGGAGAAACGATCATCATAGTAAAATAAGAGAAATCAGGGCTCTAACGGAAAGATTTAGGTGCTCCTTCTTCCCACGCGCCATTCGAGAGTGGAATGGTAGAGAAGTAGTATGAAAATGGTTCAATGAACCCTCTGCCAGTCACTTAAGTGTGAATTGCAGAGTAACCATGTAGATGTAGATGTAGATCTTTTCATCCCCATCGTCGCGCAAGTCACTGAAGTGGCGTCAAATCAATAGACTTGCACCCGGCGACCGATCTACACGACGGGTGGCCCTAGTCACACGACATTTACATTTATTTTAAAACAAAGGATAAGAAGAGGGATTAAAATCCAAGGTGAAAGGATATGAATTATAAATACGATATTGCAGTGCCTGTGTTGTTCAGAAGTAGTACGACGCAATGTTCTTTATATAGCTAATGGTCGTCCATATTCGCAAATGTGGATACATTTCATGTATTTCACAACGGCTGTAGTCACCGGAGAGCCTCTTCCTTCGGACACGTATGCATATCCGAAGGAACATTAAATCATATTTCTAAATAACAGGCACCGGCATATCGTATTTATCAGCCAGCACCGGGCAAGCGACTTTCAATTAAAATGTTTTCCATATACGAGAATAGACGTAATCGATATACGAGTCCATGTTGTAGTTGCATGTTTGACGACTTATGGAAGTATGTGTTTAGCCATAATTCTTGATCATATAGCTTGATCATAAAGCAACCGCTCGCGATAAGAGGGAAATCCGGGCTCAAGTCCCGATCCGGCACAATTTTTCATTGTCATCATTCCATTATGCTGTTGATGGTTATCCATATTCGTAACTGAGAAAGTAATTCATGTATATTAATGATAATGTTCCTTTACGACATTCCTATCCTCAGTGAAACTGTAAAGATGGTTCAAATGGCTCTGAGCACTATGGGACTTAACATCTATGGTCATCAGTCCCCTAGAACTTAGAACTACTTAAACCTAACTAACCTAAGGACATCACACAACACCCAAACTGTAAAGAGTTACAGAACCAGTTGAATGGCGAAAACACTCTAATGAATACAGAATGCGGATCGAGAGTAAACTGAAAAACCTAAATGTAATAATATGTAACAAAAATGAGAACAAGGATAAACTTAACATTAGTGTTGAGGATCATGAAGTACATGGAGTTTAAGAATCTGCTACCTAGGCAGCATAGTAACAGCCGTAGTAAAGTTAGCTTTGAAAAGCGCGCCGCAGCGCGTAGCGTGGAGCAGTCGCCCTCCGTTTTCTGGCGGAGGCACCGTTGTCGCAATTGAAGGCTTCGGTTTCTCCCTCTAGCGGGAAAGGGGAAAAGTGGGCTGTTCGCGTGGGTTTAAGAAGTGGCTGTATGGGCTCTCGTAGAGAGTTGGCAGTCGGGCATCAAGAAGCGACTTCTCTGCTGGTGCTGGAGGGACAGCACGCAGACCGCGGCATCAGCGTAAGCGACGCGAGCAGCGACTCCGTGGTATGGGGCGTTAACTGCTCGTCGCGAAAGGAATCTTCCTGAGCGAGGGTCCGCGAGGGGCCTAATTTGTAGTTCGGCCGTATGCTGTCGACCGGCGTGGAGGTTCTGAAAATCGGCGCGCCTTCCTGCGTCCCTTGAAACGGCTGGCAGAGGGCGGCTCGGCAGAGCATTTGAAAGTGCTGTGCTGGTTCGGTCCTGGGAGTCGTAACGCACCAGAAGTTGAGTACTGATTGTCAACAGATTTTATGAAGTTTAATTGAATTCCATTTACTTATTCTTGTTAATTATACCAGCCGTATATTTTGGGGATTTCCCGCCATGCAGTCTCGTCTGCCCACCCGCGGGAAGGTGGTAATATTAGAAAGGGTGGTCCGTTTGTCCCCTTTTGAGGACGAAAGGGGGGGGGGGGGAGGGAGTCAGAGTAAATCTGTGGTTCTGATTGCTTCTTTCCCCTCAGCCTACCTACGGGTTTATTCGACTGTTAGCCTCTGCCATGTCTATGAAACTCTAATGCACCAATGGCTTTACTGTTTTAAAATGCAAGGCACTAAGACCTGATCCATTCTCTGGCCTAGCATGACTAGTGTTACTAGACTCCCGTGTAAAAGGTACTCTAAGAAAGAAGAAAAACTCCTTTTGTCTCGTGGTAAGAACTAGTCAATTGCATAACGAATTCCTGCACATCTGGAAGCTGTAACTTACGTAAATTTGTGTTTGTGTGTATTTGGCTGTAATCAAGCAAGGTTGTTAATGTACGCCGTAGCGGATTTTTTAAATATTGTTTCTAGTCAGCCAAAACTGTTGTGTGTTTTTCCAATTCAATACCTTTTAAGGCTTTTACTCAACGTGCTTATGTGTTTTATACAGGTAGTTGGTTATTAGTGTGTTTTCTTGCCATGCAAAAGTTTGCCATTTCATTACGGGTTGAAATTGTTGCCATGAAAGGAGAATGTTGTAAAAGTTCGCAAGTCCTACCTTGCGAGCGTGTGCGTTTGCCGTAAGTTAACTGGCAGAAATTTGTAAAATTTGTTCAGTTTATATATTCCGGAAATGTTAATGTTATCAGCTGTGAGTGTTCCCCCCCTCCGTGTGCATGACACATGCGTTTTTGTTGTTCTACTTTGAGAATTTTTGTAAACAAGATTGTTTTTATATGTTGCAGACAAGTTAGATTCTGCGCCATTTGATAAGCCTGAGCGAAGCTGTTGTGGGCAGCCGTAGCTACCGCTGTTGTAACGAAATGGGAAATTTGTCTGCCCAAAGTCTCATATATTCAAATTGTATTCATTTATTAATGGAGTGAAATTCACCTGTAATTGAGCTGAGCTTGAAATATTATACAGCGTCGCGTTGTATACGTTAAATTGCTTGCCTGTAGTTGCCTTTTACTGGCGTGAAATTTTTTACAATCACTTAATAATTTGAAAAGTCATTTCGTATCGTAAATCGTGACTTATTTGTTAGATCATTGTTGGTTTTTCTTAAAAATATCGTAAAGTCTTGCACCAAATTTGAATAAAGAGTGTTACTGAAAATTGTGTGTAATTTCACCAGTTATTCCTTGGCACCTACTTCCACTTTACATTTTGTGTATTAATTGTGTTTAATAACTTTTGGTGAACCTGTAATAGTTTTACGATTCAATAACCTATGGTGGACGGAGCAAGGAGGGACATAAAAAGCAGAGTAGCATAGGCAGTGATGGCATTCCTGGCCAAAAGAATTCTACTGGTGTCAAACTTTGGCCTTAATTTTGAGGAAGAAATCTCTGAGGATTTACGTTTGGAGCACAGCGCTGTATGGTTGTGAATCATGGACTAGCAAAACCGGAACAGATGAGAATCAAAGAGCTTGAGATGTGGTTGCGGTGCTTCAGAAGAATGTTGAGAATGAAGTGGACTGATAAGGTAAGGAATGAGCAGCTTCTCCGCAGAATCGGTGAAAAAAGAAACATTTAGAAAACACTGAAATGGAGAAGGGCAGGATGATTGCACATGTGTTAAGACAGCACGGAATAACTTCCGTGGTACTAGAGGGAGCATCAGAGGATAAAAACTGTAAATACAGACAGGGGTTGGTGTACATTTAGCAAATAACTGAGGCCGTAGGTTGCAAGTGCTACTCTCAGATGAAAAGACTGGCACATGAGAGGAACTAGTGACAGGCCGATTCAAACCAATCAGATGGCTGAAGAATGGTCACATTCAAGCGGCAAAACTCGCCCATATAGGCGAGCGCATTAATGAGAGATTTAATACCTTTTGGTTCAAAAAATCGATTTTTTTAAAATTGCATTAGTGGATCCATAAAAGTGTTTACAGTCCACCCCTGAAACGGTTCTTCCGAGTACGGAACGGAAATGTTTTTTATTCGCGGCTGAACAAATAAATGCACCTGCCTGAAATCGACCTTTTTCACGCACCAGTGTTTTTCTTTCGAAGGACGAGTTATTGTACCGGTGTTTGGGAGGAAACACACAAAATTCAAATGAAAGTTTGAACGCGCGTGTTTGCATTCTGGTGCGAAGACTGTGGAGATTGCGACTTTCCTGGCAGGGAGCAGCTTCAACGAGGGTTATGCAGCAATTTTGAAGACAATGACAGCGATGGACGTCACCCTGGGACTCTATTCGATGCAGTTCGCCAGGCATTCGGACGACCACCGGATTCAAGCGGCCGAAAACCGCTTGTCACCGGCCGTGCGAGCGGCTCTGGAACAGCGCAGGATGGCCCAGATCGAGCAGAACGCCCTCTATGAGGAAGAGGATGGACCCGGAATAGCAGATTGAGCGTACGTTGCATAATATTGAATTTATATGTAGTCAAAACTCCAAACGCATTTTTCTCGAAATGACGTTTTTCTATCGCGCGGTATGGTAACTTCAAATCTGCTGAACCGATTGGAATGATTCTTTGTTTCCGACGAAGCTAACTAAATTGTCTAGGAGTTGTACCACTTTTATTCCGATCCATCCTCTATAAACATTTTTACTTGGCCGACGAAGTCGAAAAATCGATGGAAAAACACTTTTTTTTTTTTTTTTTACACGGCTGCCGATTTGTTTCCATCATCCAAATAACTTAAGCGAAGTACAGCTCTTAAAGAATCTCATATACTTCGCTAACGTCAATTTAGTTTTGAATTCAGACGAGCCGGCTGACCTGTGACATACCGTGTTTGGAAGTCTACATCGAAATTTTGTTTCGTTCCGACGGCACTTCCGCCTATGCTCTTTCGACATTTCCGGTCGAAAAAATTCCTGTTTGTAGAGGAAATATGAATAAATATTTAGACCAAATTTGACATTGAAATCTACAACACAAAAAATGCCTCTGAGCACGATGGGACTTAACTTCTGAGGTCATCGGTCCCTTGAACTTAGAACTACTTAAACCTAAGTAACCTAAGGACATCACACAATCCATGTCCGATGCAGGATTCGAACCTGCGACCGTAGCGGTTGAGCGGTTCCAGACTGTAGCGCCTAGAGCCGCTCGGCCACTTCGGCCGGCGATATCTACAACACATCTGGAGAAAAAATTCTCAAAGAACATGCTTTTCTCAGGACAAAGATAGTAAACCTCCCCTTAAAGCGTCCACTTGAGGAGCGTGGGGAGCCGCTACGGCTCCAGTTACACGGTGAGAAAACATTAAGAACATTCTCACACTGGCGCGTAAGATAACACTAGACTTCCCGGTGGGAAGTGCAACCGACCATCCACTACCACTAACACTGCCAAATCTGAAATAATATGCACACCTTGTGCAGAGACTGGATGAGCCAAGAAGAAGGAAACGATGCTCACATGGCTGACAGAGGAGCAGGCTGAGAGAAGGAACCAGAGACGGCTTATAATCGCACAACATTAAAAGGCAAAGCCGTAGGCATAACATAACGTTTTATTTCGCGGAGACGGAGAGAGGAAGTTGAGTACATACAGTTCGCGCCAAGTCCGAAAAGTGTGCGGGATATCATGCTGCCGTTGATACCTGTGCAAACTCGTACGAAATTTACATCTTCCACTTCCGACTACACTGCAGCTGTGACCCTTTCTCGACACTGGTTTAATCATATCTGCCAACTAAGAATTAAAA
This sequence comes from Schistocerca americana, assembly GCF_021461395.2. Classification (NCBI taxonomy): domain Eukaryota; kingdom Metazoa; phylum Arthropoda; class Insecta; order Orthoptera; family Acrididae; genus Schistocerca; species Schistocerca americana. The sequence continues at coordinate 586,868,042 of NC_060123.1, read as the reverse complement.
TCTCAATTTCTTTCACGTTGCTTGTAAGTGAAGCTCATTGCTGACTTGAAGGAAGCAGTCCCTTCCCCAGGGGATTAGCAACTTCCAATCCCAGTTGATCCATCACACATGAAATGGATGATGAATTGTTACACAGGTGACAGTGGTGTCGGAACAGAAGCTACAACCTATTTTTTACACAAACTGACAGATTTAACTCTTGCGGACTCTGGACCAGGCGTCATGTTGAGTCAATGAGCGCAATATGGTAGACAGTTTTCTTCTCCGTTTTGTATGAAGCTTGCTCCACTACAGAAGAAATTTCACAATTTTACGATATGGGCTGATGCAAATTTCCACACAATGACAAGGTGCTGTTTGGAGATAAAACAATAACTTTTATAAGAACATTATCCAAGATTGAAGATGGACTGCAAACCAATGAAAATCAGCACAAAGAAAACTAGAGTGGTGGGAGTCAATCACAAAGAAGCTATGAAAGTGAAAACAATAGAAGATCAGATTAAACTGGTTGCACTGCACAGTTATTTGGGGAACAGGCTAATTGATAAGCGGCCCAGCGAAAAACAAACGAGATCAAGAATTGCGATGGCAAAGCAGTATTTCCAGTAACGTAAATGCTTATTACGCTACAAAATGAGATAGGAGTTAAGGAAAAGCTTCGTGTGGCGTGTTTTTATGTGTGGTTGTGAAAGATGGAAATTGAAGGTGAGAGGAAGAGAAAAATCGAAGAGTTCGAGGGATGGGTTTGGAGGAGAATACAGAAAATAAAATGGACGTATAAAGTTATGGATATAGCGGTACTGGAAAAGCTAAGGGATCAAAGAAATACGTTAGTGGAAATCTATATAAAGGAATGAGTGTTTGTAGTAAAATTGACATTGTCGGTTGGAATAGTTGTGTATAGTATATATGCAGCGGTATGAGATCCAGTATACTGACAAATGGTATCACGTTTGATGTCAGTAGTTCAGTTTATAACAATACATGATCGATTCAGGAGGCACAAGGTGGAAGTCTGTATAAAGTAAGTTGGCTCTGTGCTGTGTTAGCGTGGGCGTACGTGCCTTTCCTGCAGATAGGAAACAGTCACTATTAGTGACAATACTTATTGTGTACATAAACCACTATTGTGATGGTGACACGCGGAAAACAATTGACATGTGATGAGGAAGCAACATCGTCAAGTGAAGGAAATGAGACTCTCTAATCGTCAAATCGCCAAGAAGTTGAACTAGTACTGTTGATCTATAATTTCGTTAGATTTGGCGCACGATATGGACAGAACGGAAAATGTGTCCCAAGCAGAAAATTATCTGAGACATCGAAATGGTTACTTTTGCGCGTAGCAAGGGCGGCAGATCATTATTCTTTTCAACGTGTTGCTGAATTGCAGGTGTCAGTAATCGCAGTAACTGGCAGACGTGAACGAAGAATGTTGTCAAATGAAAACGTCTTATGTTCAAGAAACGACTGCAGAAACATGCTTTAAACCCAACAAAAAAGGCTAGATTGAGGTTTGCTGAGAAAGTATGTCATGGACTTGAGACTTGTATAATGTAAAAATTCCAACCCGGTCGTTAATCGAACCCGCGCACACTGCATGGGAGCCTTGCACGTAAGCACCCAGCTAAGCAGGTGGTCTGATATAATGTGATCTTCAGTTATAAGAAGAAGTTTAATTTACGTGATCCTGATGGATATCAGTATGACTGGCATGATATGAGAATAGAACAGCAAGTAAGAATGAGCAGAAATTTTAGTGGTGGAAGCGTTGTGATTTGCGCAGCAACTACATTAAAGGAAAATCTTGCATTGCTTGGGTGAACACAAGAATGAACTCTCATACGTACACTGAGATGCTTGAGACAGTATGGTTTAGAGTGCATGAGGACCTAGGTTCGAATGTCTACTGTTTCAGCAAGATAATGAATCTGTGCATGTTTCTGCTATAACAAAAGGTGGTTTGAAGATAAAAATATCGATTTATCGATTTGTTGCCCAGGCCGGGACGTAGCCTGGATTTGAACCCCATGGAAAACCTTTGGAGTGTTTATAGCAATGGAAGGCAATTTGCCGGCCGTTGTGGCCGAACGGTTCTAGGCGCTTCAGTCGGGAACCGCGCTGGTGCTACGGTCGCAGGTTCGAATCCTGCCTCGGGTATGGGTGCGTGTGATGTCCTTAGGTTAGTTAGGTTTAAGTAGTTCTGAGTCTAGGGGACTGACAACCTCAGATGTTAAGTCCCATAGTGCTCAGAGCCATTTGAACCATTTGAAGGCAATTTGAAGCTGTATGTGAGCTGAAAAGAGTGATATAAGAAGAGTGGGCGACAATTTCACTGCAAAAACTACAAACCCTAACAAAATCAATGCCAAAGAGAATTTTTGAGGCAGTTAGGAAGAACGGAGGATGTATAAAGCACTAAAATTCAATAACATAATAGGACATTTAGTGCCTTTATACCAGTTTCCACACAGGAAATGCAAACGCATTATTTTGTTACTCGTGTTATGAAAGAAACCACGTAATTTCCTCATGATTGTTTATGTCTTATATGTATCTACTGCTATCATAATAAATTCTATATATATGAGCTTCAGACAGTGTATATTACTTTCTCAGCAACCCCTCCTTTATAATGATTCCCACTACTGTATAGTAAACTGGGAGGAGTGGAGGTGCATACAACGTGGTGTAGTGGGTAACACGACTGGCTGGTGTGCAGAAGGATCGGCAATTCAATCTTGATGACCAGCAGTCATTTGTTGTTTAGTGTTCATCATTTTTGGAAGGTTCTTGAAGTAGCTTATGTTTGTAATATTTGTATGTTATGGAATATTTGATGTTCGTATACATACCATCACTCTGGAAAATTCATTGTTTGTATAAATAACTGCACTCTCCGTCCGGGAGGTTCAAATGGTTCAAATGGCTCTGAGCACTATGCGACTTAACTTCGGAGGTCATCAGTCGCCTAGAACTTAGAACTAATTAAACCTAACTAACCTAAGGACATCACACACATCCATGCCCGAGGCTGGATTCGAACCTGCGACCGTAGCGGTCGCTCGGTTCCAGACTGCAGCGCCTAGAACCGCACGGCCACTCCGACCGGCCCCCGTCCGGGAGGTCAGTTTCCGTCTGGTTGTACGTTAGTGTCAGTAATAAACGTGCTTTCAGTGCTAAACGCTCAACTTCATTGTCTTCGGATTCGAACTTGGTTGTGGTTTCGACGTGACATGCTGGAGACGCTGGGTGCTTCAAAACATCTACATCACCGTAGTTTCAGTGAGAGAACGTAAAAGCTATCGCCTTCACGGACAGGAACCGCAGTGCAAGCAGTACACCGTTCTTCACATTCTTGTATTCAGATGGCTGACGGATTCCGTAACAGAAGTAAGTCAGTGTTTTCTGGTCCCGCTGATCGGGTTCCGACGAAATGGCTGCAAGGATTCGACCGAGTCGCCAGATACAGAAGCTAGGATGACATGATGTGTTTGGCAAATGTGTACTTTCACTAGGACGGCACAGACCAGCACTGGTACAAGAAAAAATCGCCATTGGATAGGCAGCGAAACACTCACAGCAGTGTAATGAAGATAGCCTGCCAACAGAAGCCAAAAAAATTTCACCCTCTGTACCTACTTCTTCAGGACAATCGTGGGAAAATTTTCTTTTCTAAATGAACGCTAAGGCGATCTTTGACAGTCTTGAGCTAAATGGGAATATTAGGTAATCCTGAAGAAGATCATTGCTGGGGGATCGAAACGTCGATTGTACAAGAAGAAATTGAGGAAAATGACGCGGCCAAACAATCTGTAACATTTTACCTTCGATGACAACGGCCACGAAAGTATATGGACCTACATAGACGCAGTAATCACGATACAATGCGTATTCACCAGACCAGACCGAGTCGGTGGCAGGCCGCAGAGTAGCTTTCAGGCTTTTCACTTACACACACACGTAAACACACAGACACGCAGTTGCTGCTCCTAGGGACTCGCCGCAGCGTTCACTATTCGCCGTGTGGCTTTGCCCTCAACCGCCGTGCCCTTCTAATGCCAGCTAATGAGAATTTGTGACGCAGTCGGAGCATGGAAGGGGCGCCGTCCTAGTGGAGCCAGAAAGCCAGAATTTAATAAGGACGTGCCTCTGAAGCAGGTGGCGCTGGTGGGAGGAAGTTGCAGGCTAGAGGCTGGGGGACCACCCACGACGTGGCGCAGCGGGAGTCAATGTGTGGCCGACACGATCTCCGTCACGTGCTTTCTGAGGGACAGCACAGCAGACAAGCAGTACACGCCACGTTGTAACATCTCTGACGTGATTTTTCGTCTGTTAAACTTACATTCATAATTTAGACGTATCTTTAACTTTTGCATCAGTCGCGGCAAGTGCGTTTTACTAGCAGCTCCACTGCACAGTGTGTACTCGACAAGATACAGATGCTATCATAAAATATTATCTCTGAAAATATTTCAATTCCATCAATATTTTTACTTCTAAATACTGTAAGGAACAGAAGAGAATTTGCCGACATTAATCAAGCCGCATCCAAAGTGCTCATCAATGGACGCTTGGTGGGGCCCATCACCATCTCACGGGCGGTCAGACAAGGGTGCCCGCTGTCGACGATATTGTATGCCATCGCTGTCGAGCCGCTGCTGTGCGGGCTCCGAAATCGACTCAAAGGAATGAAAATAATTCACAACAAGTTTATATGCAGAACATACGCAGATGACCTAGCATTTTTAGCACGGTTAGGCGACGAGGCAAGAGCGGGCCTGCGTTGGATTAATTTGTATTGTATGGCTACAGGAAGTCGCGTGAACATGGCAAAGTCGGGAGCGATGAACATCGGGAGAGGACTCCTGACAGGAAGTGTAGCACCTTTACAGCCGATCAACACGATGAAATTCCTAGGAATGATCTTCACTACAGACGTTTGACGCACGGCGGCACTGAGCTACAGACATCTTCTGCAGTGCCAGTGTCCGAAGTCACAGATTAAGGGCACTGAATTTGATACACCGGGCCACCTTTGCCAACACTTATCTAGCTTCTCGCATCCGCCGGCCGGAGTGGCCGTGCGGTTCTAGGCGCTACAGTCTGGAGCCGAGCGACCGCTATGGTCGCAGGTTCGAATCCTGCCTCGGGCATGGATGTGTGTGATGTCCTTAGGTTAGTTAGATTTAATTAGTTCTAAGTTCTAGGCGACTGATGACCTCAGAAGTTAAGTCGCATAGTGCTCAGAGCCATTTGAATCATTTCTCGCATCCCCTACCTGGCACAAGTTCTTTCTATGCCGGTGGTGCTGGCGCGGCCGAATCCTGGCGGCATTAGGATATTTTGTGAGCACAAGTCTGCTTTTTAAGGTCGGATACGAAACCCTCACCCTTCCTCGTAGTCGTGGAGGTCTTGGATTAGTCCACGTACGCGACCGAGCAGTGGCTATTTACGTAAGCACGATAATAAAGAAGTGGACACGACACTGGACAAGTCAGACGGGCACCTTGATCGACGAACTGGCTCCACCTTCTCGTTCGACACCAGTATCGGTGTCTCAAATCTCACCATCGCTTGCCCATATGCGAACCTCTTTTGTGGAACACAGTTATGTACATATGGAACTACCGACTACCAGGACGACAACGGCACGTGATATACATCGCATCTTGACTTGACGACGGCCGAATAATGCCGTAGAGCGCCGCCAACCTACAGTTACGTGGTCAGTGGTATGGCGTACAGTGCACCACCCACACCTTGATACGGGAACGCACGCACTGTGGTATCAGGTGGTATATGGGAAATACGTAACACGTTCCATGTTGCATACAATTCAAATGGCGGATGAGCCATTGTGTCCACAGTGCCATGTCATAGACACAGAGGAACATCGCCTGATATGCGGGCCTTCGGCGGACGTATGATGTTTTGTCCAAAAAATTATCGCCTTCCTCTTTCGGGTGGTGCCGCAAGCAATAGAACCACGCATACTACTTCTCCCAGATAGGACATACACTCCTGGAAATTGAAATAAGAACACCGTGAATTCATTGTCCCAGGAAGGGGAAACTTTATTGACACATTCCTGGGGTCAGATACATCACATGATCACACTGACAGAACCACAGGCACATAGACACAGGCAACAGAGCATGCACAATGTCGGCACTAGTACAGTGTATATCCACCTTTCGCAGCAATGCAGGCTGCTATTCTCTCATGGAGACGATCGTAGAGATGCTGGATGTAGTCCTGTGGAACGGCTTGCCATGCCATTTCCACCTGGCGCCTCAGTTGGACCAGCGTTCGTGCTGGACGTGCAGACCGCGTGAGACGACGCTTCATCCAGTCCCAAACATGCTCAATGGGGGACAGATCCGGAGATCTTGCTGGCCAGGGTAGTTGACTTACACCTTCTAGAGCACGTTGGGTGGCACGGGATACATGCGGACATGCATTGTCCTGTTGGAACAGCAAGTTCCCTTGCCGGTCTAGGAATGGTAGAACGATGGGTTCGATGACGGTTTGGATGTACCGTGCACTATTCAGTGTCCCCTCGACGATCACCAGTGGTGTACAGCCAGTGTAGGAGATCGCTCCCCACACCATGATGCCGGGTGTTGGCCCTGTGTGCCTCGGTCGTATGCAGTCCTGATTGTGGCGCTCACCTGCACGGCGCCAAACACGCATACGACCATCATTGGCACCAAGGCAGAAGCGACTCTCATCGCTGAAGACGACACGTCTCCATTCGTCCCTCCATTCACGCCTGTCGCGACACCACTGGAGGCGGGCTGCACGATGTTGGGGCGTGAGCGGAAGACGGCCTAACGGTGTGCGGGACCGTAGCCCAGCTTCATGGAGACGGTTGCGAATGGTCCTCGCCGATACCCCAGGAGCAACAGTGTCCCTAATTTGCTGGGAAGTGGCGGTGCGGTCCCCTACGGCACTGCGTAGGATCCTACGGTCTTGGCGTGCATCCGTGCGTCGCTGTGGTCCGGTCCCAGGTCGACGGGCACGTGCACCTTCCGCCGACCACTGGCGACAACATCGATGTACTGTGGAGACCTCACGCCCCACGTGATGAGCAATTCGGCGGTACGTCCACCCGGCCTCCCGCATGCCCACTATACGCCCTCGCTCAAAGTCCGTCAACTGCACATACGGTTCACGTCCACGCTGTCGCGGCATGCTACCAGTGTTAAAGACTGCGATGGAGCTCCGTATGCCACGGCAAACTGGCTGACACTGACGGCGGCGGTGCACAAATGCTGCGCAGCTAGCGCCATTCGACGGCCAACACCGCGGTTCCTGGTGTGTCCGCTGTGCCGTGCGTGTGATCATTGCTTGTACAGCCCTCTCGCAGTGTCCGGAGCAAGTATGGTGGGTCTGACACACCGGTGTCAATGTGTTCTTTTTTCCATTTCCAGGAGTGTATCATCCCCGAACAAAGACAAACACAGTGACTTGGATTCGATGTTTGACTGTGCTTTATCTTTTGCGGGGCGGCAGTAAGAATGTACTCGACTTTTGGGCCTTACTACAAGAATGTCACTCACAGCTTATGAGACATCCATATCGAACATATTACGCTAATTTTTTAGGGAGTACCTTCCTCGATCCCCCACCAAGTTGGGGTGTCCCGGGTAGGAGAATGTAATTTGCCTATAAGTATCAGTGGAGAGGATCCACCACCACACGCGAAGACGTACCCGACACCAACGCGAGGTATAAGTGGATTAGCGAGGTACACGCCCAAGAAGAGGAACGTGGTCCATTATTGTTTTGCACTGACAGAAGCAGGATTTTTTTTCACTATTATGTATTAAAAAAAGTCCACGTATTTACGTTTCCCAGAAACGCCTTCTTACGTCTCCCAGTCTTCTGACTGACCTGCCACGAATTCCTCTCCTGTGCCAACTTCTTCAACTCAGAGTAGCACTTGCAACCCACGTCCTCAACTATTTGATGGATGTATTCCAATCTCTCTGTCTCCCTCTACAGTTTTTGCCCTCTACAGTTCCTTCTAGTACCATGGAAATCATTCCCTCATGTCTTAATACATGTCCTATCTTTCTGTCCCTTCTCTTTATCAGTGTATTCCACATATTCCTTTCCTCTCAGACTGTGCGCAGAACTCCTCATTCCTTACTTTATGAGTCCACCTAATTTTCAAGATTCGTCTTTTATCACCACATCTATGCTATATAATTTTAATGTGTATCTTATACACTCCTGGAAATTGAAATAAGAACACCGTGAATTCATTGTCCCAGGAAGGAGAAACTTTATTGACACATTCCTGGGGTCAGATACATCACATGATCACACTGACAGAACCACAGGCACATAGACACAGGCAACAGAGCATGCACAATGTCGGCACTAGTACAGTGTATATCCACCTTTCGCAGCAATGCAGGCTGCTATTCTCCCATGGAGACGATCGTAAAGATGCTGGATGTAGTCCTGTGGAACAGCTTGCCATGCCATTTCCACCTGGCGCCTCAGTTGGACCAGCGTTCGTGCTGGACGTGCAGACCGCGTGAGACGACGCTTCATCCAGTCCCAAACATGCTCAATGGGGGACAGATCCGGAGATCTTGCTGGCCAGGGTAGTTGACTTACACCTTCTAGAGCACGTTGGGTGGCACGGGATACATGCGGACGTGCATTGTCCTGTTGGAACAGCAAGTTCCCTTGCCGGTCTAGGAATGGTAGAACGATGGGTTCGATGACGGTTTGGATGTACCGTGCACTATTCAGTGTCCCCTCGACGATCACCAGTGGTGTACGGCCAGTGTAGGAGATCGCTCCCCACACCATGATGCCGGGTGTTGGCCCTGTGTGCCTCGGTCGTATGCAGTCCTGATTGTGGCGCTCACCTGCACGGCGCCAAACACGCATACGACCATCATTGGCACCAAGGCAGAAGCGACTCTCATCGCTGAAGACGACACGTCTCCATTCGTCCCTCCATTCACGCCTGTCGCGACACCACTGGAGGCGGGCTGCACGATGTTGGGGCGTGAGCGGAAGACGGCCTAACGGTGTGCGGGACCGTAGGCCAGCTTCATGGAGACGGTTGCGAATGGTCCTCGCCGATACCCCAGGAGCAACAGTGTCCCTAATTTGCTGGGATGTGGCGGTGCGGACCCCTACGGCACTGCGTAGGATCCTACGGTCTTGGCGTGCATCCGTGCGTCGCTGCGGTCCGGTCCCAGGTCGACGGGCACGTGCACCTTCCGCCGACCACTGGCGACAACATCGATGTACTGTGGAGACCTCACGCCCCACGTGTTGAGCAATTCGGCGGTACGTCCACCCGGCCTCCCGCATGCCCACTATACGCCCTCGCTCAAAGTCCGTCAACTGCACATACGGTTCATGTCCACGCTGTCGCGGCATGCTAACAGTGTTAAAGACTGCGATGGAGCTCCGTATGCCACGGCAAACTGGCTGACACTGACGGCGGCGGTGCACAAATGCTGCGCAGCTAGCGCCATTCGACGGCCAACACCGCGGTTCCTGGTGTGTCCGCTGTGCCGTGCGTGTGATCATTGCTTGTACAGCCCTCTCGCAGTGTCCGGGGAAAGTATGGTGGGTCTGACACACCGGTGTCAATGTGTTCTTTTTTCCATTTCCAGGAGTGTATAATTTTAATGTGTATCCTGTGTATGTTTTAGAATCTGATCTCAACCAAGCAACTGTTTGGAATGTGACCTGAGCTCAAGTAGTTACCCTTGCCTTGGGCCGGCCAGGGTGGCTGAGCGATTCTAGGCACTACAGTCTGGAACCGCGCGACCGCTACTGTCGCAGGTTCGAATCCTGCCTCTGGCATGGATGTGGGTGATGTCCTTAGATTAGTTAGGTTTAAGTAGTTTCAAGTTCTAGAGGACTGATCACCTCATAAGTTAAGTCCCATAGTGCTCAGAGCCATTTGAACCATTTGGACCTTGCTTGGTTAATTAAATGTCAGCATTTTTTGACTACGCAATGAAACTCTTAATCAAAGCATTTATTTTCTTGTGTTCTGGTCGTTTAATCATTTAAAAGCTTTTAAAACTTGGTAATTTTTGTTGTCCTAGTGCATTTAAAGGAATAATTGAGCTATATATCTTTGGAATCTATTTTTTTTTAATTTCAGTGCTACTTAATTTACACCTGTATTAAAAGTTCCATGTAATTGCCTTATAAAACTGTAGCAAATGCATCTGATTTTGGCTCTTTGTTGGATTGTTTTTGAAAGAAATTGTTTTTAAACGTTTCTAGATTCATCAACCTATGGCTTTAAAATTTAATTAATAGGAAACTGTCTTTCAAAGTTACTGTAAACAGTCTTGAGTGCCTCTGGGACAAGTTCTTAAATGTTTACTAGACTAAGAATTCAAATTTGTTGAAAACTGACAGTAACAAAATTAGTGAATGGAATGTTTAAATGTTACATGCCCTGTGCCTAATACTCCCAGATCCAGACACTCTACCATTTCCATGGCAGCAAAGCGTGGTTATAATTGGAACTGGACAGTAACTGAAATATTAGATCACTGTTACTATAAGAGCCTGACTTGAGAGGCAGCTTAGGCGTCAGTTTGGTCGAGTTATGGCACTGTATGGCGTGAGTAATTTTAGTGGTAACGATATTTTATAGATAATAATTTTTGTAGTGAGGCAGAGTCAACCAGCTAACAAACCCTTGTGTCTCGGCACCCACCTTTGGAATTAGGGAATGTCTGAGCATATAGATTTCAGAGAGGCTTGCTGTGAGTGCAGTGTGGCTGGTATTGTCTGTTACTAAGGAGGAAGTCTAAGCACCGTCGTCTGGTACGGGGTCTTACCAAGTCTGCCTAGGGACGACAGAGTGAAGACACTGTTGGCTGAAGTGCGTTGGGGAGCAGCCAGTCTTTGTACTGCAGTCAGAGAGGTTTGACTGAAGAGCAACGAGGGCGCTGCCAAGTTACAGGCAACGAGTTGTACCGCATTCCCGCCACTACTCGCTACCGTGTATGGAGTACGGTGCCAGGATGGACGTTGTCTGGGGTGGGGGTGGGGGGGGGGGGGAAGGAGGAGGAACGCTGGTGGGCGGGGGTGATTAATTGATCCATTTAATTAATTCGCATATCAATTTGAAATCAAAATTGCACCTGTAACCCCAACTCCCTCTTACTGGAGTCATGTTAGCTGTGATTGCAAAACGATAAACAGCTGCGATGCCAGTAATCGTTAGAGTGAAGTTACTGTCTGCTCGTCATCGTCATAGTTGAACATGTCTGTGTTGTTCTGGTTGTTTGCTTTTCTCTTTACTGCTATGTGCTGCTCCAGTAGTGTGATGTGTAAGTAAAGTATAGTTCACCAACATTTTAGTGACGTTGGTTTACAGTCAGTGACATTGATTGGTTTTTGAGTGACGTTGTTTGGCAGACAGTGTCGTTGATCAAAATTGTTTTAAGATGTCATTGTGGTTTATTGACGTTTTGTTTTTAGTGATTTGCAGGCCAAAAGAATTTTTTTCCTTTGTTTTTTAAATCGTGAACATGATGAAATACAAGTGAATGTTAAACTGTGTTATGATCAACGATATGTAATAAGCTGTTTGTCTGTTATCAGTAAATGATGACTTGAAATTTATGGTTGGTAAAATCACCAGCACGCTGCATTCCTCACACCCAGATTTCTGTCGTATCACAATTATTTTGTAATTATTATCTGGTCATTTTGAGCTAATGTTCGAATTATTTCGTAATAATTGTCTGGTCACTCTAAGAGCTGTTGTTCGAGTCATTTCATAATCATTATTTGTCACATTATGATTGAATATGTCGGCTTGAGCATTGGAGCAGATTCTAGGATAATTCTATACTTACAATAAATTTAAAGGCAATTAATTTAATCTATGTTTACGCTGTAATCTTTAACTTTCTGTCAGCAGAAGTAAGTCATCAAAGGTGTAATCAGGAAGCGTAAAAGACATGACAACAGTCCGCTAAATGCTTCATTAATTAACAGAATATTGTTAAGCTGTGATCAATTGCCATTTAGTGAAATTTGAAAGAAAGCTATGGGCTTTTAATCCTAAAGCTTTAATGCTTTCTGTTCGGTTTTAAGTGTATCATAATTTTATTGGGTTTGTGTACTAAACTATTCAGTTGTTCTTATTAGGAGTTACACAGTAAACAAAACCACGTTTTCAAAGTTTTGTTTTTTCTAAAGATAATTGGGACTATCAGTAACTTTACGTGTATGTGTGTGGAAGATGTTAATAGGTAGCTGGGACCCCTTGGAAAACAAAAATATGTTCTGAAAGAAATCTTATTTTGATGAGAAAATCCAGCGGCATGCTTCAATTCCTAATTAACGAGTTCTCTGCCGAAGATACACATTCTATATCGTGTTTATTAGTCAGCTAGAAAAGCGAATATTATGGCAAAAATTCTCGCGGAAGGTCAAATTGTCATAATAAACATTCTAATTTCTAACCAGAAAACCTGTGGAGCTACAACTGCATCTATAATCCGCAAGCCACCTTACGTTGTGTCGTGGAGGGTACTTTCGGTACCACTATCTTTTCGGTCGAAGTAATATGTTGGCTGACTCTCCCTGTGACGTACGATTTCGACCATTTAACTGTACGTACGTTACAAGGTTCCAACGACGACTCTACGAGCTGTTCCGGGAAAGGCCTTCCAGGATTGCTGTCTACCTGGAAAATCTTGGTGGAAAAGGTTGTTGGCTGTCAAATGTCCCACTGTTGTTGTTTTGTTGCTGTCTTCAGTCCGAAGACTGCGTCGATACAGCTCTCAAAGTTAGTCTATCCTGCTCAACCCTTTTCATCTATGCATAGCTACTACAACCCACGTCTGTTTGGACCTGCCTACTGTATTAGAAACACGGCCATTCTCCATAATTTTCCCCCCTGCTCACACTTTTCTTCATTACCCAATCGATAGTCCCTTCATGCCTCCGGAGATGTCCTATCAACAGCCCCTTTCTCTTTCTCAAGTTATGCTATAAATTACTTTTTTCCCCTGATCGATTCTGTGATATCGTCCAGAGATTGAGGTGCCACACCAAAGTCAGCAACGCAAATCTATATCACAGATATTAACGAGAGCCCGGTGTATTCGGTAACAAGCAATGGGAGGCACTCCAGAAGTCGCGCCCTTTCTCTCACTATAGTAGCACCCTGTCACCGAAGTCAGTATAGTGTCGAGCATACAAGAGCTCTGTCCAGTTCTGGACCCCAGTGTGTAGAACAGTGACATTGAAAAGTTCTGCTGCATATGTACTTCCGTAAATGTAGCACGCTGTACTGCAACAGAACAGGTTGTTATCCTGGGCATCAAGTAATGCTTACATAGTTAATGACAGTTGTAAATTATCAAGCAATCCTGTGGCAAAACACTGTGTCAAAGTTAAGTAAATAAAGGTGATTTACATTTCGTGTATTCTGTATTGACGAGCCTCCTCCCAGCGATTAAGGAAACTAAAGTTATGTCCAGACGAAAGTAGTTTCGTCTGGTCGTGACAGATTCAGTATCTAGAATGAAATTTTCACTCTACAGCGGAGTGTGCGCTGATATGAAACTTCCTGGCAGATTAAGACTGTGTGCCGGACCGAGACTCGAACTCGGGACCTTTGCCTTTCGTGGGCAAGTGCTCTACCACTGAGCTACCAAAGCACGACTCACGCCCTGTCCTCACAGCTTTAATTCCGCCAGTACCTCGTCTCCTACCTTCTGCATGGTTCGGAGGAGAGCTTCTGTGAAGTTTGGAAGGTAGGAGAGGAGGTACTGGCGGAATTAAAGCTTTGAGGACGGGGCGTGAATCGTGCTCGGGCAGCTCAGTGGTAGAGCACTTGCCCGCGAAAGACAAAGGTCCCGAGTTCGAGTCTCGGTCCGGCACACCGTTTTAATCTGCCAGGAAGTTTCATATCAGCGCATACTCCGCTGTAGAGTGAAAATATCATTCTAGAAACATCCCCCAGGCTGTGGCTAAGCCATGTCTCCGCAATATCCTTTCTTCCAATAGTGCTAGTTCTGCATGGTTCGCAGGAGAGCTTCTGTGAAGTTTGGAAGGTGGGAGAGGAGGTACTGGCAGAATTGAAGCCTTGAGGACGGGGCGTGAATCGTGCTTGGGCAGCTCAGTGGTAGAGCACTTGCCCGCGAAAGGCAAAGGTCCCGAGTTCGAGTCTCGGTCCGGCACACCGTTTTAATCTGTCAGGACGTTTCATATCAGCGCATACTCCGCTGTAGAGTGAAAATTTCATTCTAGAAACATCCCCCAGGCTGTGGCTAAGTCATGTCTCCGCAATATCCTTTCTTCCAGGAGTTCTAGTTCTGCATGGTTCGCAGGAGAGCTTCTGTGAAGTTTGGAAGGTAGGAGAGGAGGTACTGCCGGAATTAAAGCATTGAGGACGGGGCATGAATCGTGCTTGGGCAGCTCAGTGGTAGAGCACTTGCCCGCGAAAGGCAAAGGTCCCGAGTTCGAGTCGCGGTCCGGCACACTGTTTTAATCTTCCAGGAAGTTTCAGATTCAGTATCGCCTCATTATCCGATGTGTAAATGTAATCAAATGGTTCAAATGGCTCTGAACGCTATGGGACTTAACATCTGAGGTCATCAGTCCCCTAGAACGTAGAACTATCTAAACCTAACTAACCTAAGGACATCACACACATCCATGCTCGAGGCAGGATTCGAACCTGCGACCGCAGCAGCCACGCGCTGTAAATGTAATAGTCGTGTAGCAGTACGCTCCAAAGGCTTTTATTTCATACTGGTTCAAATGGTTCAAATGGCTCTGAGCACTATGGGACTCAACCTCTGAGGTTATTAGTCTCCTAGAACTTAGAACTAGTTAAACCGAGCTAACCTAAGGACATCACACACATCCATGCCCGAGTCAGGATTCGAACCTGCGACCGTAGCGGCCTCGCGGTTCCAGACTGCAGCGCCTATAACCACACGGCCACTTCGGCCGCTATTTCATCCTGGTCTGAACTTTTTATTATCTGCGTTTCACATTGTTATATAATCAAACAAGACTCCCTAATATTTAAACTTATATCCCACACTAAAAAAAAAAAAAAAAAATTGGCGTGGTACCTGTGATTAGTACAACGGGTTCCATGGAAGTCCAGGTAAATGTCCCACGTAGCATAATACTGCTCCATCAGCCTGTATCGTAGCGCCGCGAATGTTTCGAGCAGGCGTTCACCTAGAGGACGACGTATCCACTTACAAGCATCGGCCTGGTGTATCAAGAAACGTGATTCACCGGACCACGCAAAACGTTTTCAGTGATCTAACGTCCATTGTCAGTGCTCCCATGCCCACTAGAATCGTAATCGACGATATCGTTGGGTAACTACGGGCAAATATGGGTCTCTGCTGCGGAGCCTCAGGTTCAACAATGTGCGATGAACGATAAGGATTGGATGTCCAACACCTTGTCGCCTAATTGTGGATTTATCGAGCTTCAATCACTTTCCACAGATGCACCTTCGCCGTTTGTGAGGTTCTCAGCACTAGGCACAGCACAATGGTCCAAAAACATGAATACCTGCCAAAATTTCAAAGTTTCTCAAAGATGGCCAAAAGTGGGTGTAATGGATGTTCTGAAACTTGGAATAAAGCTTGGAAATGAAAAATTGAGAACTGCGGATCCAGTATGGTGAAAATAATCTGGAAAAAATTAATGAGTTGAACAAAAGATGTTTTAGGTAAACATTTATATTTTTAATGGTAAATTTTATTACAAAACTGCCTATATTGCTGTCTTTATTACAAAAAATTTATATTAGTAACAAAAATTGAAAGCTTCATAGGTCTTCTTAATCCTATTCCTCTTGTGCCTATTGTTCTTCATCTTCATTTCCTTCCTCATCTTCTTCCTTGCCGATATTTGTATCCTCAACATCGTCCACAGCATCTGGTTCCTGGTAATACTTTGCACCAAGCATCAAGAGGGCAACCGCTTCCTACGACAAAGTTTTCTCTTTACTCGGAGATGATTTCTGAAAAGTAGAAATATAGGGATCAGTTATTGCGAAAAGTCTGTGGAACACCACCTTCATATTTTTCATGCTAAAAGACTTTCGGACAAAGCTTAGACACTATTCCGTTATTAACGTGTTTGCTGATTCCTGTGCATCTTCCGACAGGTGGTCTATTGATAAAAACATGGAATAAATTATATCTGGTGCGTGTATCAACATTCTATTGGCATACTGTACCAGGAGTGTTCTTTGACATAGTGCTTGGCTGTTGCAATGGCGTCGCTTCGAAACTTCTCGACGCTAGATACTATTTACTCAGCGTAAATAACATTTTGCAGTTGTCACTCATAAAATGTATAAAAGACGGAGTTGAGACCGAGAGCTGCATTTTATGTCTGATTCGTGAAGATACTAGAACATACTTGAGGACGGAATGAAAACTGAGGCGAAATGTGGTGGAATGTAAAACTTTTCTCTTTTTTCACTCGCGTTTTACAATTGTCTTACTTACACTCCGGTAAGAAGTTAATTAATAAAAACCAGTTATTAATTAATGTTTAAATAATGAAATAGGTGTTCGTAATTAACTACATACCTTCTGGAATAGCCTCCAGTTAAAAATTCGATCTCATTTCGCTAAATAAAAATATTTCATCCGAACGACGCAGTACTTATCCAGCCCGGCTAGCTCACCGCGCGGCTCACAGACGACTGCAGCGTTGGACCTGACATTTAACATTCGGAAGAAACGGCTGCTAACCTCTAACATCCGGATTAAGGGGGGTAGAACGTTAAACGGGCAGACTTGAAGGAGGAGAGGCACTACAAGACGTTTTAATTTCCACTGTCGATACTTTTACAAATAAATTCATAAAACATTGTCAGCATGACGAGGAAGGATTCAGTATTCACACTTATAGAAGTGGAAGTTCAAAAACATAAGAAAATAACTTTTTTTACATGTGAGATTTCATCATTTTTTTCTCTTACTATTGGCTGTATTTGTTGCTATAGCTACACTTTTCTTCATAAGTACGAGAGATTTTTCGATGACTGTAGGACAGCGTACAAACCATACTTACTATGGAACTCTAGAATTTTCCAAATCTATTAAAAACTGTGGTGAAAATTGAAATAATTAACTATAAAATTTGAGTTTTTTCTAAACATGAAGTTTAAAATGTAACAGCTCATTCATATTTTTAGAAATTAAATAAATTCTAGAGTTTCACACACCTGTAGGTATGGTTTGTGTGCTGTGCAAATTTCATCGAAGAATCTCTCTTACTTGTGAAGGGAAGTGTACCTGTCGCAACAAATGCAGGCAATAGTAAGTGAAAAATTGATGAAATTTCACATGTAAAATAATTATTTTATTATGTTTCTGAACGTCCACTGCGGTGAGAGTGAATCCTGAATCCTTCCCGGTCATACTGACAAAGTTTTATGAATATTTTGTTAAAGGATCAACAGTGGAAATTAAAATGTCCTGTGGTGCCTCTCCTGCTCCAAGTCGGCCCGTTTGACGTCCTACCCCCCTAACGTAGTCCCAACAATACTCTAACCAAACTGCTAAACGAAACTTCTTAACTCCGGACGCTCTTTTCATGGTAATTTTCTCGTATTTTGACCCAACGTGAAACCGGCCGTAAACTGTACCAGTTGTCAACTTCTCTTGGTCAGTGATTTCTCGATTTCAGTTGCCACTCGTCAGTAGAATGATTCTTCATTCTTTTCTGCTCCGCTTACACTCTTCCCTTAACGCGTCAAATGCCCACAACGCCACTGGGCATCATTCTCGCTGTGGAGGCTAGTCGCAATGAATTTGGCTCATCATTCTATTTCTCTATTTCAGAAAAGCTTTTTTTTGCAATTGGCAATATGTATTCCTTTACCCTGTACTATATGACCCTTTTCACTTACTTTCCTGTACAAAGAAGGGTCCTACGAGAGGCGTTCAATAAGTAATGCTACACATTCTTTTCTCTACCAATTTCGGTTGAAAAAAAATGCGGAATTTGTTGTGGGACATCGTGGAATATTCCCACTTCAGCCCCAGTTTCATGAAATTCCGATTTGTGGCGACGCTGTACGTAGTTTCCAAAATGCCGTTTGCAATAGAGATGCGATCCAAGCAGAGAGTTGTCATTAAGTTTCTTTTGGTGGAAAAACAGTGAATCGCAGATATTCGTAGGCGCTCACGAATTGTCTATGGAGTCTTGGTAGTGAACTAAAGCACGCTGAGTCGCAGGGGGAGGCGTCCGTCACTATCGCAACAAGATCGCGCGAACCTGTCGCATCTACCGTGTGCCGGCCGGCCTTACACAGCTGCGACTCCTGCAGTGTGGGAACGTGTAGACACTCCCGTTTGAGGTGATGGACGGATCACGATCAAACACTTCACTCTAAAGCTGGACGTCTATGTTAGTAGTGTTACACACTCATCCTCCAGTAGCGGTACCAAAGGTGTGTGCCCGCTGTGTTGCTACCAACCTAACAGAAGACGATAAAGAGCAACGAAGGACCACCTCAGCGGAATTGCTTGCGCGTTGCGAGGCTCATGGTGACAATTTTTCTCTTACTTCGACAAAGGCGGTGAAAGAGGATGAAACAGGAATTCATCATGAGATTTTTCACTCTGCAGGGGAGTGTACGCTGATATGAAACTTCCTGGCTGATTAAATTTGTGTGCCGGACCGAGACTCGAACTCGGGACTGCCTTTCGCGGGCAAGTGCTCTACCATCTGAGCTACCCAAGCACGAACCACGCCCCGCCCTCACAGCTTCACTTCTGCCAGTACCTCGTCTCCTACCTTCCAAACTTTACAGAAGCTCTTCTACGAAACTTGCAGAACTAGCACTCCTGAAAGATAGGATACTGCTGAGACATGGCCTGGGGGATGTTTCCAGAATGAGGCAAAGGTCCCGAGTTCGAGTCTCGGTCCGGCACACAGTTTTAATCTGCCAGGAAGTTTCAGGAATTCATCACTTCGAACCGGAAACGAAACGGCCATTATTGGAATGGCGCCACAGCACCTCTTCTCCGGAGAAAATGTTCAAAACAGCACCTTCATCTGGTACAGCCATGGTGACGGTCTTTTGCGTTTCTGAAGGGGTTTACTGGTTAATGTCCTCCCTCGTGGTGCCACGATCAGCTCTGAAGTGTACTGAAGTTGAAGAAACGACTTCAGCATGTTCGTCGCCACGAAAATGCAACCGAACTTCCCTGCTGCATGACAACGTAAGTTCTCACACATTTTAGATTACACGAGAGGAGGTCGCAAACATTCGTTGGACTTGTCTTCCTCGCCGATCCTACAGCGCGGATCACGCACCTTTGGACTTCCCTGTGTCTGATCCAGTAACGGCTGCACTTCGTCGGAAGCAATATGCGGATTACAGGGAGATTACTGATGCAGCTAGACAGTAGCTTCGTCATACCATTAGAGCATCTACACCTACATCTACATCTACGTGATTACTCTGCTATTCACAGTAAAGTGCCTGGCAGTGGGTTCAATGGACCTCCTTCATGCTGTCTCTCTACCGTTCCACTCTCGAAAGGCGCGCGGGGAAAAAAGAGCACTTAAATTTTTCTGTGCGAGCCCTGATTTCTCTTATTTTATCGTGATGATCATTTCTCCCTATGGGAGGTGGGTGCCGACAGAATGTTTTCACAATCGGAGGAGAAAACTGGTGATTTAAATTTCATGAGAAGATCCCGTCGCAACGAAAATAGCCTTTGTTTTAATGTTTGCCACTCCAACTCACGCATCATGTCTGTGACACTATCTCCCCTATTTCACGATAATACAAAACGAGATGCCCTTCTTTAAACTTTTTCGATGTCATCCGTCAGTCCCACATGATGCTGATCCCACATCGCATAGCAATACTCCATAATAGGGCGGACAAGCGTAGTGTAAGCAGTCTCTTTGGTAGACCTGTTGCACCTTCTAAGTGTTCTGCCAGTGAATCGCAGTCTTTGGTTTGCTCTACCCGCAATATTATCTATGTGATCGTTCCAATTTAGGTTATACGTAATTGTAATCCCTAAGTATTTAGCTGAATTTACAGCCCTCAGATTTGTGTGACTTATCGCGTAATCGAAATTTAGCTGATTTCTTTTAGTACTCATGCAAATGACTTCGCACTTTTCTTTATTCAGGGTTAATTGCCACTTTTCGCCCCATGCAGATATCTTATCTAAAGCATTTTGCAATTCGTTTTGATCATCTGATGACTTTACAACACGGTAAATGGCAGCATCATCTGAAAATAATCCAAGAGGGCTACTCAGATTGTCCCCGATGTCGTTAATATAGATCAGGAACAATAGACACTTCCTTGGTGAAATACGGATATCACTTCTGTTGT
Source organism: Schistocerca americana (assembly GCF_021461395.2). Taxonomy (NCBI): domain Eukaryota; kingdom Metazoa; phylum Arthropoda; class Insecta; order Orthoptera; family Acrididae; genus Schistocerca; species Schistocerca americana. The sequence continues at coordinate 586,847,659 of NC_060123.1, read as the reverse complement.
ACTCAATGACTTTCCGTCCATTACTACGAACTGTGACCATTCTAACAGAAAATCACGAATCCAGTCGCACAACTGAGGCGATACTCCGCAGGCACGCAGTTTGGTTAGAAGACACTTGTGAGGAACGGTGTCGAAAGCCTTCTGGAAATCTAAAAATATAGAATCAATTTGACATCCCCTGTCGATAGCACTTATTACTTCATGAGTATAAAGAGCTAGTTGTGTTTCAAAAGAACGATATTTTCTGAATCCGTGCTGACTATGTCAATAAATCGTTTTCTTCGAGGTATTCCATAATGTTCGAATACAGTATATGTTCTAAAACCCTACTGAAAATTAAGGTTAGTGATATAGGCCTGTTCAAAAAATTGGTTCAAATGGCTCTGAGCACTATGGGACTTAACATCAATGGTCATCAGTCCCCTAGGACTTTGAACTACTTAAACCTAACTAACCTAAGGACAGCACACAACACTCAGTCATCACGAATAGGCCTGTAATTCAGTGGATTACTCCTACTTCCCTTTTTGGGTACTGGTGTGACCTGATCCATTTTCCAGTCTTTAAGTACGGATCTTTCTGTGAGCGAGTGGTTGTATATAACTGCTAAATATGGAGCTATTTTATAAGCATACTCTGATAGGAACCTGACTGGTACATAATCTGGACCGGAGGCCTTGCCTTTATTAAGTGATTTACCTGCTTTGTTACACCGAGGATATCTACACTACTGGCCATTAAAATTGCTACACCACGAAGATGACGTACTACTGACGCGAAATTTGACCAACAGGAAGAAGATGCTGTAATACGCAAATGATTAGCTTTTCAGAGCATTCGCACAAGGTTGGCGCCGGTGGCGAAACCTACAACGTGATGACATGAGGAAAGTTTGCAATCGATTTCTCATACGCAAAGAGCAGTTGACCGGCGTTGCCTGGTGAAACGTTGTTGTGATGCCTCGTGTAAGGAGGAGAAATGCGTACCATCACGTTTCCGACTTTGATAAAGGTCGGATTGTAGCCTATCGCGATTGCGGTTTATCGTATCATGACATTGCTGCTCGCGTTGGTCCAGATCAAATGACTGTTAACAGAATATGGAATCGGTGGGTTCAGGAGGGTAATACAGAACGCCGTCCTAGATCCCTACGGCCTCGTATCACTAGCAGTCGAGATGACAGGCATCTTATCCGCATGGCTGTAACAGGTCGTGCAGCTACGCCTCGATCCCCGAGTCAACAGATGGGGACGTTTGCAAGACAACAACCATCTGCACGAACAGTTCGACGACGTTTGCAGCAGCATGGACTATTAGCTCGGAGACCGCGGCTGCGGTTACCCTTGACGCTACATCACAGACAGGAGCGCCTGCGATGGTTTACTCAACGACGAACCTGGGTGCACGAATGGTAAAACGTCATTTTTTCGGATGAATCCAGGTTCTGTTTACAGCATCACGATGGTCGCATCCATGTTTGGCGACATCGCGGTGAACGCGCATTGAAAGCGTGAATTCGTCATCGCCATACTGGCGTATCACCCGCCGTGATGGCATGGGGTGCCATTGGTTAAACGTCTCGGTCACCACTTGTTCGCATTGACGGAACTTTGAACAGTGGACGTTACATTTCAGATGTGTTACGACCCGTGGCTCTACCCTTCATTCGATCCCTGCGAAACCCTACATTTCACCAGGATAATGCACGACCGCATGTTGCAGGTTCTGTACGGGCCTGTCTGGATATAGAAATTGTTCGACTGCTGCACTGGCCAGCACATTCTCCAGCTCTCTCACCAATTGAAAACGTCTGGTCAATGGTGGCCGAGCAACTGGCTCGTCACAATACCGCAGTCACTACTCTTGATGAACTGTGGTATCGTGTTGAAGCTGCACGGGCAGCTGTACCTTTACACGCCATGCAAGCTCTGACTCAATGCCCAGGCGTATCAAGGCCGTTATTACAGCCAGAGGTGGTTGTTCTGGGTACTGATTCCTCAGGACCTATGCACCCAAATTGCTTGTAAATGTAATCACATGTCAGTTCTAGTACAATATATTTGTCCAATGAATACCCATTTATCATCTGCATTTCTTCTTGGTGTAGCAACTTTAATGGCCAGTAGTGTACTTCTACGTTTCTCATCTTGGCGGTTGAGCATACAGCCCATCGCAATACAATGGGGTAAGCCCGCCGCACTGAACGGAGATCGAATTGAGAAATGTTTTGTGGTGAAAAGAGTGGACAAGGGAGGGGAACAATATGGTATACTGAAATCCTGAAGACCGAGCGAGGTGGCGCAGTGGTTAGCACACTGGACTCGCATTCGGGAGGATGACAGTTCAATCCCGTCTCCGGCCATCCTGATTTAGGTTTTCCGTGATTTCCCTAAATCGCTTCAGGCAAATGCCGGGATGGTTCCTTGGAAAGGGCACGGCCAATTTCCTTCCCCATCCTCCCCTCACCCGAGCTTGCGCTCCGTCTCTAATGACCTCGCTGTCGACGGGACGTTAAACACTAATCTCCTCCTCCTCCTCCTCCTCCTGAAAGAAACGAACATGATTTCAGGAAATAACTGTAGCATTACTTCTTGGACGCCCCTCGTATTCTGAATAGTTCTAGTCACCTGTGCGAGGTGTTCACTGTTTTTACAGTTTCGGGTCTGTTATTTTGCGAAGCGACCACTCAGTTTGTGCACGGCGCGAGGCTGTGCGGAGAGCGATGTTTGCGCGGGGTGCCCGCGTGTCGGTGTCGGTAGCGAGTTGTCGGGTTAGCCGCAGGTCTCACGAGTCCGCACCGCAAATGGGCGCCGGTCGCGAGCGGGAGACAGTCGCGGTGGCGCCGGCCGCGTTTCGCTGGCGGCGGCTGAAATACGGGCGCGGACAGCGGACAGCGGACAGCGCGTGCGGCGGGGGTCGGACCGCGGAACGCACAGTGGCGAAGCGTGGCGCGCCATCCGCCCCCCCGCAGGTGCTGACCTTTCGCGCGGGTGGACCGCCCCTCGCCGCCCACCGACGAGGCCGCCGGCCCCCCGTACGCATCGCCGCGCAGGTTAATAAATCCACGCCGCTGCGAGCGCGCTACAATTAATTATGGCCAGCAATTATCAAAATTGGCGCAAATTCTAGTTCACGCGGGAATGGTTCATTAGGACGCGCTTTGCCGGAACATAATACTGACAAATTGCGCGATCGTTTGATGTGACGTCTGACGCCGGCGCTGCCTTTGATGCGAGCCACGAAGATAATGGCAGACACTTGGCCTGCAGCCGCGGCGCGGGGCGCGGGAAAACCCTGCAGCTCTGCTGGCCGGCACGCTGCACTTCCTGTAGGCGAGCTGTCGACACCCGCATTCAACAAACGGAGTACCATTTTCAAGTTACGGGCTCAAAGAAACGTTATAGAGATATCATTTCTACTGATCGAGGGATATGCTAGAATAGTAAGGAACAAGAAAGCTGACGAAATAAATCTCGGGTGAACAGCCTGGTATGATACTGGATTGTAAGGCATACCAAGGAGCAGATATAGACTCAGATCACAATATAGTAGTGATGAAGAGTAGGCTGAAGTTCAAGACATTAATCAGGAAGAATCAATACGCAAAGAAGTGGGATACGGAAGTACTAAGGAATCACGAGTTACGTTTGAAGTTCTCTAACGGTATAGATACAGCAATAAGGTATAGCGCAGTAGGCAGTACAGTTGAAGAGGAATGGACAACTCTAAAAAGGGCCATCACAGAAGTTGGGAAGGAAAACATAGGTACAAAGAAGGTAGCTGCGAAGAAACCATGGGTAACAGAAGAAATACTTCAGTTGATTGATGAAAGGAGGAAGTACAAATATGTTCCGGGAAAATCAGGAATACAGATATACAAGTCGCTGAGGAATGAAATAAATAGGAAGTGCAGGGAAGCTAAGACGAAATGGCTGCAGGAAAATTGTGCAGACATCGAAAAAGATATGATTGTCGGAAGGACAGACTCAGCGTACAGGAAAGTCAAAACAACCTTTGGTGCCATTAAAAGCAACGGTGGTAACATTAAGAGTGCAACGGGAATTCCACTGTTAAATGCAGAAGAGAGAGCAGATAGGTGGAAAGAATACATTGAAAGCCTCTATGAGGGTGAAGATTTGGCGGATGTGATAGAAGAAGAAACAGGAGTCGATTTAGAAGAGATAGGGGATCCAGTATTAGAATCGGAATTTAAAAGAGCTTTGGAGGACTTACGGTCAAATAAGACAGAAGGGATAGATAACATTCCATCAGAATTTCTAAAATCATTGGGGGAAGTGGCAACAAAACGACTATTCACGTTGGTGTGTTGAATATATGAGTCTGGCGACATACCATCTGACTTTCGGAAAAGCATCATCCACACAATTCCGAAGACGGCAAGAGCTGACAAGTGCGAGAATTATCGCACAATCAGCTTAACAGCTCATGCATCGAAGCTGCTTACAAGAATAATAACCAGTAGAATGGAAAAGAAAATTGAGAATGCGCTAGGTGACGATCAGTTTGGCTTTAGGAAAAGTAAAGGGACGAGAGAGGCAATTCTGACGTTACGGCTAATAATGGAAGCAAGGCTAAAGGAAAATCAAGACACTTTCATAGGATTTGTCGACCTGGAAAAAGCGTTCGACAATATAAAATGGTGCAAGCTGTTCGAGATTCTGAAAAAAGTAGGGGTAAGCTATAGGGAGAGACGGGCCATATACAATATGTACAACAACCAAGAGGGAATAATAAGAGTGGACGATCAAGAACGAAGTGCTCGTATTAAGAAGGGTGTAAGACAAGGCTGTAGCCTTTCGCCCCTACTCTTCAATCTGTACATCGACGAAGCTATGATGGAAATAAAAGAAAGGTTCAAGAGTGGAATTAAAATACAAGATGAAAGGATATCAATGATACGATTCGCTGATGACATTGCTATCCTGAGTGAAAGTGAAGAAGAATTAAATGATCTGCTGAACGGAATGAACAGTCAAATGAGTACACAGTATGGTTTGAGAGTAAATCGGAGAAAGACGAAGGTAATGAGAAGTAGTAGAAATGAGAACAGCGAGAAACTTAACATCAGGGTTGATGGTCACGAAGTCAATGAAGTTAAGGAATTCTGCTACCTAGGCAGTAAAATAACCAATGACGGACGGAGCAAGGAGGACATCAAAAGCAGACTCGCTATGGCAAAAAAGGCATTTCTGGCCAAGAGAAGTCTACTAATATCAAATACCGGCCTTAATTTGAGGAAGAAATTTCTGAGGATGTACGTCTGGAGTACAGCATTGTATGGTAGTGAAACATGGACTGTGGGAAAACCGGAACAGAATAGAATCGAAGCATTTGAGATGTGGTGCTATAGACGAATGTTGAAAATTAGGTGGACTGATAAGGTAAGGAATGAGGAGGTTCTACGCAGAATCGGAGAGGAAAGAAATATGTGGAAAATACTGATAAGGAGAAGGGACAGGATGATAGGACATCTGCTAAGACATGAGGGAATGACTTCCATGGTACTAGAGGGAGCTGTAGAGGGCAAAAACTGTAGAGGAAGGCAGAGATTGGAATACGTCAAGCAAATAATTGAGGACGTAGGTTGCAAGTGCTACTCTGAGATGAAGAGGTTAGCACAGGAAAGGAATTCGTGGCGGGCCGCATCAAACCAGTCAGTAGACTGAAAAAAAAAAAAAAACAAAAAAAAATGAGTGTGCATAGGACACAATATCGGCCTCGTTGCCATCATCATAACAAAATTCAGACAGAATAAGTTATACATTCCTGTTCAAAGCTCAATCCATGGTACCCAACTGGCTGGGCAAAGTGCACTCTGTAAATTCTCGAGAAGCAGAGTAGAAATACGGGAGGTCGTGCAAAGGTTACTCGATACCTGTGGTAGGCAACACATGGGTAACCAGAGGTAACTGCTTGTCACTTCACTTCACTGGAGTGACAGTTCAACTGGCTTCACAACTGTAACTGGCCGTCTTTGAGGCTTGTGGCCACCTAAATACTGGACGAGCAGAACGTTAGGTTTCTTGCTCTCTTTCCTCAGACGTGAGCAACATAAGAGGGTAGGCGGTGACTTTGGCGCCAATGGCGCCGCCTGTCTCAGTAGTATCTTCCTCAAGCCTGACCGTAAACATGTCATGTTGTTAACGTTTACCGAGTAGGAAACCTGGCAGAAAACATACTGTATTGGGGGACATATGCCCCAGAACACAGCAAACTGTTTGTCTATAACTTATTCTCAGATAGAACTGGAGTCAGACCAGAATTTGTGTTAAAAGCCGGCTGAAAATGTTCAAAACCCACACTCCAGCTGACTGGACTCACTCAGCTGCTTGCCTTGCAAGCTACTGTACTGTACCAAGTATTTCTGTATAAGAGTAGGTTTGTGTAGTGGAGAATCTGAATAGAAAATTCCCAGTGAGAGGTGTTTTAGCCCCCAAGATGATGGTTCACCTTCGTACAACTTCACATATTTCAAGAGGACTATGCAGTGATTAATGCGTAATTAGCAGAAAAAGACATTTGGTTGTTTCCCTCGCCATATTTTCGCCTGATTTGCACACGGATGAAACAGTGTACTAAAGGTGCAGTCGTCCCTGGAATCCAGTAACATTGAGGTATGCTTGCATGAAGACGCTTGCTTCTACTTCTGACTGTTTCTCGACACTTTTATATGCTCTGAAATCCATCGCTGTCACTGTTTGACGCCAAAGTTGTCGTGTCTAATCTATGTCACCGCTGTCAAACACGACAGAAATAGCCACGTGACACACTAATAAGAAAGTCAACGGTAAATGTTGCCAATATACAGGGCAGACGCTTGAAGATAGACCTTCAGATGTCCCAAGAAAGCCTAATTGTAAAGCTTAAAGAAGCAGCGTTAGGTCTACATATGCATCCACGCGACTAATTTGCAATTCACAATCAAGGATTTGGCAGAGAGTTCGTTAGAATCATTTTCGTATAATGTCTTGCCTGCTCCATTATCGAATGGCAAGCGGGAAAAATAAACACGAAAAAGACACTGGCATGCGTTATCGAACTCAGCTGCTGAGGCAGGTAAAATTAAGCTACTGACAGATAATAGAGAGGCATTTATTAATAACTTGTCCAACACTTCATATCTAAATGGAACGGGAAGAAGACCTTACACGATGACCGTTCAATAAATAAGGCAATACGTTTTTTTCTGAAAGCGGGTTGGTTTTATTTAGGATTTCAATAAGCCATATTATTCCCCTCTCTTTTGGGTACGAAACATAATCTCCATTTAATGCGACGCCTTACGCCACCGTACTGGGAAGGCTCGAATACTACTGGTCGACGTTGCAACCAACGTCTTGCTGCATCAATAACCTTCACATCATCCACATACTGCTTCCTGCAAAGTGCATCCTTTGTTGGAGCTGACAGAAGGACGTCGGAAGGTGCGAAATCTGCGCTGCAGGGTGGCTAAGGAAGAATAATCCAGTGAAGTTTTGTGAACTCCTCTCGTGTGAAACTTCCTGCCAGATTAAAACTGTGTGCCGGACCGAGACTTGAACTCGGGACCTTTCCTTTCGCGGGAAAGTGCTCCACCATCTGAGCCATCCAAGCACGACTTACGCCCCTTCCTCACAGCTTTACTTCCGCCAGTACCTGGTCTCCTTCTTTCCAAACTTCACAGAAGCTCTCCTGCGAATCTTGCAGAACTAGCACTCCTGGAAGAAAGGATATTGCGGAGACATGACTTAGCCACAGCCTGGGGGATGTTTCCAGAATGAGATTTTCACCCTGCAGCGGAGTGAGCGCTGATATGAAACTTCCTGGCAGATTAAAACTGTGTGCCGGACCGAGACTCGAACTCGGGACCTTAGCCTTTCGCGGGCAAATACTCTACGATATTTTTTTTTCTTTTTTTGTCTTCTTTTTTCAATATCAGAATTACAACCTTTGCTGACATACATATTGTTGTACTACCGCATAAAAAGTGTCTACAATGTCCAAATGTTGACAAATAATGGATAATTAGACAATTAATTAAGTAAGGAAATGATGTAATTAGGCTTTTTAGGTTTTTATATTGGTAACGCCACGTAGCGCTCTGTATGAAAATCACTGACCGTGCTGTGTGCAGTCTGAGGTTGGTCGGCATTGTTGCAATATTCGCCATTGTAGTGTTGGGCTGTTGGCTGTTAACAGCGCGCAGCGTTGCGCAGTTGGAGGTGAGCCGCCAGCAGTGGTGGATGTGGGGAAGTGAGATGGCGGATTCTTGAGAGCGGATGATCTGGACGTGTGTCCATCAGAAACAGTACATTTGTAAGAATGGATGTCATGAACTGCTATATATATCATGATTTTTGAACACTATTAAGATAAATACATTGTTTGTTCTCTATCAAAATCTTTCATTTGCTAACTATGCCTATCAGTAGTTAGTGCCTTCAGTAGTTAGAATCTTTTATTTAGCTGGCAGTAGTGGCGCTCGCTGTGTTGCAGTAGTTCGAGTAACGAAGATTTTTGTGAGGTAAGTGATTTGTGAAACGTATAGGTTAATTTATGCAGGGCCATTGCCTTGTAGGGATTATTGAAAGTCAGATTGCGTTGTGCTAAAAATATTGTGTGTCAGTTTAGTGTTGATCAGAATAAGTAAAGAGAGTAATGTCTGAGTACTTTCAGTTTTGCTCAGCTGTTTGAAAATCAAATAATGTAAGAGGTTTATCAGCACAATAATTCATTAGATTTTCTAAGGGGACGTTTCATTCCAGGTTCGAATCCTGGCAGGGTCGCCATATGAAGCGTCCCCTTAGAAAACTTAATGAATTACTGTGCTGATAAACCTCTTACATTATTTGATTTTCAAACAGCTGAGCAAAACTGAAAGTACTCAGACATTACTCTCTTTACTTATTCTGATCAACACTAAACTGACACACAATATTTTTAGCGCAACGCAATCAGACTTTCAATAATCCCTACAAGGCAATGCCCCTGAATAAATTAACCTATACGTTTCACAAATCACTTACTTCACAAAAATCTTCGTTACTCGAACTACTGAAATACAGCGAGCGCCACTACTACCAGCTAAATAAAAGATTCTAACTACTGAAGGCACTAACTACTGATAGGCATAGTTAGCAAATGAAAGATTTTGATAGAGAACAAACAATGTATTTACCTTAATAGTGTTCAAAAATCACAATATATATAGCAGTTCATGACATCCATTCTTACAAATGTACTGTTTCTGATGGACACACGTCCAGATCATCCGCTCTCAAAAATCCGCCATCTCACTTCTCCACATCCACCACTGCTGGCGGCTCACCTCCAACTGCGCAACGCTACGCGCTGTTAACAGCCAACAGCCCAACACTACAATGGCGAATATTGCAACAATGCCGACCAACCTCAGACTGCACACAGCACGGTCAGTGATTTTCATTCAGAGCACTACGTGGCGCTACCAATATAAAAACCTAAACATCCTACTTACAATGAATAAAACTGAAAATGTCCAAATGAGAGACATGAAGACATCGCGGATAGTACAAATACAAAAGAAACATGCTCCTGTAGCAATGAAATGAAATTCATATTGGGGGCGACACCTGCTCACGACCCGACATTCGTCAGAGCAAGAGAGCCATCTATCGACTCGTTCTCCAGACGTTGGTGTAAGACTGGGTCGTCTTCTCGAAATTAACTAGGGGTCGTAAGTGTGATCGATTTCTATCTCGGCTTCTTCGTCTATCTTATCTATCACCCGTCACACCCCATCTGGCCGGTGGGTCGGTAAATGTAAGTCACAAGTAATTAGCAAAATCTTGCCTATATTTCTTATGCTGTTGCAGCTTCGTGTGACCATCCAGGAGGAAATGCCAAAAATCCATTTTGTCCTTTTCCGATTCGTTATAGACGTAGCCCACAACAATTCCCCGTACCCATTTCACTGCATTGGTTTTTTTGGACCGGAAAATAAGATTCTTGGGGGAAAAAAAGTGTGTCTGATGAAATTGTGTGAGGGGCGGAGCGTAATAGGAACGCCAATATCTGTTGTGCCAATTGCCACACCGATGCGGTCCCACTACATGCTAAACGATATTCATCAGTGTCCACTGTTGCGCAGCCTAAACATAGTGGAGTGTCTGCCAAATGAATCGCGTGCCGCCGTTGATTCGTTGCGAACTTCGTATTTACCACCATCATCTGAGCTACCCGAGGACGACTCACGCCCCGCCCTCACAGCTTTACTTCCGCCAGTACCTCGTGTCCTACTTTCCAAACTTCACAGAAGCTCTCCTGCGAACCTTGCAGAACTAGCATTCCTTGAAGCACTCCTCGTGTGCCCAAATTTGTTTGAGGCCGTGCGTTGTCATGGAGGAGGAGAAGTTAGAGTTTGAAGTTTTGGGATGACGAACATGTTGAAGTCGTTTTTTAAATTTCCTGAGGGTAGCACAATATAGTTCGAGTTGTCCGTTGCACCGTGAGGGAGGACATCAAGCGGAATAACCTCTTCAGACTCACCATGACTACTGGCTCATGGGGCGGCTTTGATTTTTTTTTCTTCGGAGGAGAGGTGGCGTGCCGTCACTCCACGGATTGCAGTTTTATATTTGGTTCGAAGGGATGTACCCATGCTTCACCGCCTGCGACGATGTTTGACAAAAAATTGTCTTGATCAGTCTCGTAACGCCCAAGCAATTGCGGACAGATGGTCCTTCGTTGCCGTTTATGGTTTTGAGTTCGGAGGCGAGGAAACCCGTGGACACACACTTTTGCTTACCTCAATTGGTGGACAAGTGTATCAGCACACCAACAGAGACGTCGATTTGGCAGCGAGGTGTTACTCGTTGCTCACTTCGAACGAGAGTGTCCAATCGTTCCAACACTGCAGGAGTCATAGCTGTGTTCGCTCGGCCGGCACACAAGAAATCGAACAGGTTTGCACGACCTTGCAATGATGACAGCCGCCTTGCCCAACACACCGCGTTTCTGTTCACTACCACGACTCCGCAGACATTCTGCAAGCACCTGTGAATATCTGCGGTGCTTTGGTTTACAGCCAAAAGAAACTCAATACAGCTCTCTGCTTGGAACGCAGCACTGTTGCAGACGCAATTTTGAAGGCTGCATATAGCACCGCCACCAATCGGAACTTCAAGAAACTACAGCGGCCGAAACTGGAATGTTCCACGATGTCCCGCAGCAAATTCAGCATTTTTTGGCTGAGAAAAGAGTTGTGTTGCTTAATATATCGGTCGCCCCTCGTATGTGGTACACAGAAAAGTACCCTCTGCCGTGCACTTTGCAGTGGCTTTCAGAGAATGGAGACAAGTTCGAGAGGCACTGTGACGTGTTTTCCAGAGCCAGATGCATTGTAATGTCGCTACACGCTGTCCAATCTCGCCGGTGCACTGCCCCACCACGCGCCCCCTCTGGCACTGATTCCGCCACATCCCGCCTCCGTCCAGCCACCGTCCTCGCCCTTGACCGGCCTGGCCGACCTCAGCGACCCCTGGGCAGCGCCGTCGCGGCGCCCCGCCTCAACAGGCGTCCTCAGGCGACGCCGGACCGACGCCGAAGCGGCGGCGGCGACGGTGGCGGCGGGCGTCGCCAGGGCGTGCTTTATCTCCGCCGGCGCCGGAAGCCGCTGCCTGCTCACAGCCGAAATTACGTTACAAATCCCGCGGCGGCAAAAAGGGCCACGAGGGAAAATAAAATAACTCAACAGTGATATATTGTGCAGCGGGCTTTCATCTGGAGGGGCATCCGCTGCAGGGTGTTAACGACCGCCCACAAGAGACTTTTATTGGGACTCGTCTACGAGCCTCGCTACCTCAGAAATTTTGTTTTGTGGCTTGTCGCTATGGGCCTGTTAACATTCTCGTAACTGCTAAACGCTTCTCCACAAGGTAACTGAACTCAAACTCGCCTCTGTAGTCACTTGCCCGCGTTGCACGAGGGCCAGTTAGAAAACAGTGCCTCCTACTCTTTTTCTTCTTCGTTAAGTCGGTAAAGCAGCAACCATGAATTTGGCACATTTCCACAAACCTTCCACAATCCATTCCAATAACAGAGCTCTACATCACCATATCGTGTACGTTTAAGACAGCGTTATGTTACTGAATTCCTTACTGCAGGAGTTGTGACGCCCAATCCCATTCTTGAGGGGCTGATGACACTACGGGAGATGCTAGGGTGGATGTCAGCACCGTTAGGAGATTGGTTCGTTGCTCTAGAGAACCTGAAGGACAAGAACAGTTGGCCGATGAAACAAGAAGCGGCCAGCCAGGAACTGCAGTGACTTGGTGCAACATGCTGCATATCGACCAAGCAGTCCACTATGACCGCAAGGTAACATTAGATGAATAACGTCCCCAGTATCCATAGATGAAGGAAGTGTGATGGTCATTATCGAAAAACTGAACTACTCCAAGATTCATGCACCTTGGGTACCACGACTTTTATCCATGGGTGATCAAAAATATTCCATCTGAGAGCGTTGCTGCAGTGTACGTATATGCAACATACAGTGCAACTCCGATGCGGGTATGTAAGGAATGCCGGCCGGTGTGGCCGAGCGCTTCTAGGCGCTTTAGTCTGGAGCCGTGCGACCGCTGCAGTCACAGGTTCGAATACTGCCACGGGCATGGATGTGTGTGATGTCCTTAGGTAAGTTAGGTTTAAGTAGTGCTAAGTTCTAGGGGATTGATGACTTCAGAAGTTAAATCCCGTAGTGCTCAGAGCCATTTGAACCATTATATAAGGAATGGGACCAGTGAGAAACATGAGCTCTGCAACGAGCTTGTCCGCTAGGGATGGGCAAAATTGTTCTTTTCAGAGGTCGGATCAGAACTGCTCACTCACTGGAATGCACTAGCTCTTTTTTGTGACTTCCCACACATCATTCACTCACAAAAATAAATAAAAGGAAGTCACCTTGTCCTTTTAATTCAGGCCATTATACCTGTATTTTTATCTGATTTAGTCCTGTTTAGAATAATCGTGGAAAGAGAAGTAATAATTTAATGTTATGTTCCTAGAAGTTTTGAAGTTTCAATCATCTGAATTTGATCTGCTGTAAAATTAAAAATATTACAATGAAGTCGTAAATAATTTTCATCAAGTAGGAAAATTTTAAAATCAAGACTAATTCCTGTTATATTTTCACACTTTTATTGGAGACAATATACATTATAATAAATATAGCATAATTGTAATTAATTTAAATATCTAAATGCTTCATTTACTATCAACCTGACAATTGTGTACCCCAAAAGTAAAACTGTTATGATTTATGAATATATTTTTTTTTGCTTAAAGTGAGTCAGCTGCTTTTCTCGGTACATACTTGTTCTGCTTTTGAAAAGACACACTCACAGAGCACTGACATAGCCGGGATACACAATATTTTCAGAAACATATGGTGTAGCACTGGGTACAACTATTTTCTGGTTTCTCACCGGTTTAAGGAATCGCTGTTCCTAGGCAAATTTGCGTCAGATAATTAGTTGCGTGGTTCGACATTTGCTGCACATGACTTTCTTGGAGCTGAGAATACAGTCCAGAGAGCTGTTAATATTTTATCCACAACCGCAAATGGATATAATCTGTTTGTATCGTCAAGGAAAACAGAAGTTAGGTCTTTCGGGCACCATAAGCCAGTTCCCAGCAAAATGATAATACGTGATCAGAAAATAGAAAACATAAACTCGTTGAATCTCTTAGAAAAAATTATCTCAATAATGACAGAAATGGAGATACCAAAGAAAGTAGAAGGATTTAATTTCATTAGCGGAAAAATGAATGGTACCCTCAGAATGAAAGTAAGACAGGAAATTCTACCCAAGTTCTACAAAACGATGTCAGAACCAGCTATAACAGTGAGAAATCAATTGTGGACTGTGAAAAAATGAAAGAAAAGAATAAAGAATACAGGCATGGAGATGTAACTCCAAAGAAGTGTTCCTGGGTACATACTCTCTGACAGAACATAAAAGCTGACACCGGAGAATAGCTGGGAGGGAAAAGCTTAAATGAGCAGTTTAAGGAATACAGGAACAACTGGATGGACGACTCTGCAAGAATGGAAGATGACAGATTATCTGAATTGTTGATTAATTACTATCTTGTGGGTAAGAAGGGAGACGGAGGGACAGGTAGAAAGACGAAAAATTTTAATTAAGAGGGGTAACAGGCAAATGCGTAACACATAGAGATAAGAGACGATATCTCCTATTAAAAACTGTATGAATTTTAGTCACTGTGACGTAATGATGTACACCGGCCGGAGTGGCCGAGCGGTTATAGGCGCTACAGTCTGTAATGATGTACAATTAAAACTTTGCCCGATCTAAGGGTGCGCACAGAAAGGAAGTGGGCTACCTGCACAGAGGGACCCTGCGCGAAGTGACACAGTCTGGAAAATATCCCCTTGTTACCAAAAGAGGCGGCACATAATAGTATCCGGGTAGCGCGGCCGTTATATGAATATTTTCAATCTGTTTCCGAGTTTGAGCGATTTTATTTACATACTTTTTCAGCGTTTTCCGTTACACGTGAATCAATGATTAGGACTGACAACCTTTTCACAAACGAACAGAATATCTTATTTCAAGGAGGTGTGATTAAAACATATTTCAAAAAATTTATTATTTGCAAAATGTATATACTTACTTAAATACGAATTTTCGTACTTGTGGCATTAAATATCAATTTTTGGCTGGCGTGACAGTTTAATATCTGTTGCTGCACTGTAAATTTATTTATATAAAAATGAACATTCACTTTTTAACATGTTTTTATTAGGGCGGTTTCTCTTCTGTTTGTCCGGTACAAATTTTGTAATTGATTTTCAACTAACTTCACGATAAGCTAGAGACTTAAAACTTTCAATGCAGCCCAGAACTGGATGACAATGCAATATTAACCCGCTTTTGATTTTGGTATGTGGCGGAAGGCACTTTGTTTTTCAGTCTGCCTGTCTGTTCGGTATAAATTTTGCAACTCGTTTTAAACTAACTCTCTGATAAGCTAAAGGTTTGAAATTTTCAACTTAGCTCAGAACTGGATGACAATGTAACAGTAAATGACTCTCTTCTCTGGTGCGTGGTGGAGTACTTGGTGTATCAGTGCTATTTCTCTGTTTTCCTGCTCCAGTTAGGAACGATTGCTAATGAGCTTCCGTGTGTGGTCTATTGTCTCTAATTTTTACACTCGCTGTCTTTTTGCAAGATGTACAGAGGAGGCAGAAGTATTTTGGTTGACCCAGTTGAAGAGCACCTAAAAGGAACCTGAAATTTACCATATGCCTCTGTTGTAGTCTCATCAAAATGTTGTAAATCAGTTGAAAAATTTCATACAAAACTAAAAAGCAGAAAATAGCTATTTAAATAAAAAATTTTCTTGTATCACGTTTCATAAACGGACTAAAAAGTAGTAAATAATCTCGCATAGTGCTATACAGTTCCAATTACTTCCATGTAGTAAGTTACTGGTGCTTGTGAATTTTTAATTGCTATGGCAGTACTTGTAAAATAGAAAAACGGAAAACGCGGGGCGCATGCAACAAATAATAGTAAGAAGTAAAGAGACTGACTGTCGTTGCGAAAAATCACAGAACAGTTTGTATCATTTGAAGTGCAATAAAACTGTTAGCCACTTAGGTGAACTATTCATGTACCAATTGCCTATTGCATGCGTCCCATGTGGTAGCGTAACAGTGTTATTATGTAGATACATTTTACGTGCTGCAAGTGTTTGTGCATCGTGTAAATGTGGTTTGAATTATCAACCATCTCGGAATTCGCCTAGATGAGTGTGGAGATACCGCGTGAGAAACCACACTCAGGCTGGCTGGCAAAAGCGTTTCGAAGCGACAGGGCATGAAACCGGGATGGCTCTCGCCTTTCCAAGTCTGGCACATAGCGATCAGACACACTTTTAAATTAATACCTTAAAATTGTTGACCTGAATAACATTATCACATAGTGTACCCATGTTCAAATAAACTGTGAGCGTGCTCGCTCAGTGTTATTATACGCACAAATACATTTAATTAGTTAGGTAAAGTTATAATTTTGCAACATTGGGTTTCCCAGGATTGGTTATAGTTTTGAGGGCGTCCAGAGGCGTAATGGAGGGATTTTTGTACAACTCTCCGGGGATAACGATGACCTTGTTTCGTGTCTCGGGAAATTCGACTGATTGGAAATAAATAAATTGTAATAAACCTTAGTTAATATTTAATAAATGAGTACGTGGCACGTAAGTAGTTTCTTCGTTTATTGTAGATACCCAGAGGCAAGCACGCTTACACGCTCTCCTGTACACGTACAGGATGTCCCAAAATGATCTTTACAACTATGGTCATGCACATTTCAGAAACTGGAATAGTTAGAAAGGTGCGGTTTGCGACATAATGTTCAAATACATACCGAAATTTTCTTTATAATTTCTTATTTTCTCATGTTGCTTATTGACTGGCCATTCCCCAGCAGTTGACGCAGTGTCTGGAATGGTTCGCACAGACCAGATCGGAGACCCCGGTCCTTTGGAACATCATTACGTTTTTTTAATTGGGTAGGGCCTGCAGGAACTGTCAGCCTGCATCAGAAAAGCACACGTTAATGAGGACACGGTAGGCCAGACATGGAACTGGAATATCACTTAGATATGCTGTGTGCCATAGATGGCGCTCGCATTGAAGGTGACCATCTGCATCCGCCTCCCCCCCCCCCCCACCCACCCTCCCTCCCTTCTCCCCGCCCAACATTTTTTTCTGGCAGTCACAATTTTTCTAGCTCCGTCCCGAAATTTTGCAGATGTATATCGGGACACCTCTTTGTTCTGGATTTAACAGTTATAAAGCGATTTATTCCAAATGATATGTTCATTTCACCTGTTTTAGTATGCTGGTACTGAAAGGGTATTTTCCCAAACAAGTAATCTATAGAGCAGTGTCAAAACATAATATAGAACTACGAGAGCAATGTCAGTAACTAGGGAGAATTATGATGCCACTTGAGATGAACCTTTTTGTTGTTGTTGTTATAGTCTTCAGTCCTAAGACTGGTTTGATGCAGCTCTCCATGCTACTCTATCCTCTGCAAGCTTCTTCATCTCCCAGTACCTACTACAACCTACATCCTTCTGAATCTGCTTGGTGTATTCATCTCTTGGTCTCCCTCTACAATTTTTACCCTCCACGCTGCAATCCAATACTAAATTGGTGATCCCTTGATGTCTCAGAACATGTCCTACCAACCGATCCCTTCTTCTAGTCAAGTTGTGCCACAAACTTCTCTTCTCCACAATCCTATTCAACACCTCCTCATTAGTTACGTGATCTACCCATCTAATCTTCAGCATTCTTCTGTAGCACCCCATTTCGAAAGCTTCTATTCTCTTCTTGTCTAAACTATTTATCGTCCATGTTTCACTACCATACATGGCTACACTCCACGCAAATACTTTCAGAAACGACTTCCTGACACTTAAATCTATACTCGATGTTAACAAATTTCTCTTCTTCAGAAACGCTTTCCTTGCCATCGCCAGTCTACATTTTATATCCTCTCTACTTCGACCATCATCAGTTATTTTGCTCCCCAAATAGCAAAACTCCTTTGCTACTTTAAGTGTCTCATTTCCTAATCTAATACCCTCAGCATCACCCGACTTAATTCGACTACATTCCATTATCCTCGTTTTGCTTTTGTTGATGTTCATCTTATACCCTCCTTTCAAGACACTATCCATTCCGTTCAACTACTCTTCCAAGCCCTTTGCTGTCTCTGACAGAATTACAATGTCATCGGCGAACCTCAAAGTTTTTATTACTTCTCCATGGATTTTAATACCTACTCCGAATTTTTCTTTTGTTTCCTTTACTGTTTGCTCAATATATAGATTGAATAACATTGGGGAGAGGCTACAACCCTGTCTCACTCCCTTCCCAACCACTGCTTCCCTTTCATGACCCTCCACTCTTATAACTGCCATCTGGTTTCTGTACAAATTGTAAATAGCCTTTCGCTCCCTATATTTTAGCCCTGCCACCTTCAGAATTTGAAAGAGAGTATTCCAGTCAACATTGTCAAAAGCTTTCTCTAAGTCTACAAATGCTAGAAACGTAGGTTTGCCTTTTCTTAATCTTTCTTCTAAGATAAGTCGTAGGGTCAGTATTGCCTCACGTGTTCCAATATTTCTACGGAATCCAAACTGATCTTCCCCTAGGTCGGCTTCTACTAGTTTTTCCATTCGTCTGTAAAGAATTCGACCTAGTATTTTGCAGCCGTGAGTTATTAAACTGTTAATTCGGTAATTTTCACATCTGTCAACACCTGCTTTCTTTGGGATTGGAATTATTATATTCTTCTTGAAGTCTGAGGATATTTCGCCTGTCTCTTCCATCTTGCTCACCAGATGGTAGAGTTTTGTCAGGAATGGCTCTCCCAGGGCCGTCAGAAGTTCTAATGGAATGTTGTCTACTCCCGGGGCCTTGTTTCGACTCAGGTCTTGCAGTGGTCTGTCAAACTCTTCACGCAGTATCGTATCTCCCATTTCATCTTCATCTACATCCTCTTCCATTTCCATAATATTGTCCTCAAGTACATCGCCCTTGTATAGTACTTCCACCTTTCTGCTTTCCCTTCTTTGCTTAGAACTGGGTTTCCATCTGAGCTCTAAATATTCATACAAGTGGTTCTCTTTTCTCCAAAGGGCTCTTTAATTTTCCTGTAGGCAGTATCTATCTTACCCCTAGTGAGATAAGCCTCTACATCCTTACATTGCCCTCTAGCCATCCCTGCTTAGCCTTTTTGCACTTCCTGTCGATCTCATTTTTGAGACGTTTGTATTTCTTTTTGCCTGCTTCACTTGCTGCATTTTTATATTTTCTCCTTTCATCAATTAAATTCAATATTTCTTCTGTTACCCAAGGATTTCTACTAGCCCTCGTCTTTTTACCTATTTGATCCTCTGCTGCCTTCACTACTTCATCCGTCAAAGCTACCCATTCTTCTTCTACTAAATTTCTTTCCCCCATTCCTGCCATTTGTTCCCTTACGCTCTCCCTGAAACTCTGTACAACCTCTGGTTTAGTCAGTTTATCCAGGTCCCATCTCCTTAAGTTCCCACCTTTTTGCAGTTTCTTCAGTTTCAATCTACAGTTTATAACCAATAGATTGTGGTCAGAGTCCACATCTGCCCCTGGAAATGTCTTACAATTTAAAACATGGTTCCTAAATCTCTGTCTTACCATTATATAATCTATCTGAAATCTGTCAGTATCTGCAGGCTTCTTCCATGTATACAACCTTCTTTTATGATTCTTGAACCAAGTGTTAGCTATGATTAAGTTGTGCTCTGTGCAAAATTCTACTAGGCGGCTTCCTCTTTCATTTCTTAGCCCCAATCCATATTCACCTACTACGTTTCCTTCTCTCCCTTTTCCTACTACCGAATTCCAATCACCCATGACTATTAAATATTCGTCTCCCTTCACTATCTGAATAATTTCTTTTATTTCGTCATACATTTCTTCAATTTCTTCGTCATCTGCAGAGCTAGTTGGCATATAAACTTGCACTACTGTAGTAGGCGTGGGCTTCGTGTCTATCTTGACCACAATAATGCGTTCACTATGCTGTTTGTAGTAGCTTACCCGCATTCCTATTTTTTTATTCGTTATTAAACCTACTCCTGCATTACCCCTATTTGGCTTTGTATTTATAACCCTGTATTCGCCTCTCCAAAAGTCTTGTTCCTCCTGCCACCGAACTTCACTAATTCCCACTATATTTAACTTTAACCTATCCATTTCCCTTTTTAAATTTTCTAACCTACCTGCCCGATTAAGGGATCTGACATTCCACGCTCCGATCCGTAGAACGCCAGTTTTCTTTCTCCTGATAACGACGTCTCTTGAACGTTTTTGTATGCTGTTGAAAAAGAGAGATGTTGCTGAAGAGAATTTGCAGCGCTGATAAATACTGTACGTCTTCTCGCACTCCACCAATAAAATATGTGCTAATTTTGACGAAGTAAAGTGATAGTTTCCGTTTAATATATTTAGTTAACAATTTTTTGCAATGTTAACATTTGCCGACTTCTTCACGCACGAAGGTACGATGTGTCACCAAACAGGTATCTTCAACCTGGAGCGACTGTGACCTGATTGCCTCATTGCTCCCTCCAACTTGGCCTGATTGGCATAACGATTCTGAACTGTACGGTACTCGAAGAGATTCTTTTTGAACGCACCTTAAATAAACTGTTGTTTAAAGGTGCAAAAGCTGTGGAGTAAGGTAGTGATGTACTGAAAAGGTAAGTATTAATCGTTAATTTTGTAAATGTTACAGTATGTATATAAAATTTCCTTTTCTTGTAAAATAAAAGTATGGAAACACGAAGCATTAGTTTCTCACTTAACATTGTAGTGGTATGGCTTGAGACGGAAATATTTGCTTCGAATCCACCGTATTCTATATCCGTTTCACGTTCTGTGGGAGACTGCAAGAACTCGCCATTTGTACTAAACCTCCATAAATGTCTCAGTTTAGCCTGTGAGTCCATAGACGGTGGTATAAGGGACGTACAGAATAACTGGCCACGCTTTCACACCCAAGTTTTGTGATAATTAAGCCTGTCCGTCCTTGAACTGACTTAGTAAGCTGCCACATAGGAATTATTCTTACTGTTATGTGGAGATGCTCTCGTAGCTTTATTTCCACTTGCAGAACCGTAGCAGCTCCATCGGATTCTGAAAGTGCAATACTACTGTGTGTGTTTCACGCAATGAAGCGGTAAGAAGGTTTTTGTGCAAATAAGTTTTACACAGGATGCCTTTATGGTCCGTTTTTTTAAGAGAGCCCGAAAAAAGAATATGTTCGCATTGGTTATAAGCTAATTATTGACGGTACGAGAGCATGGTCTGCCGCATAACTAGAGCGAAAGGCATCCTATCCATGACTGCCAACTATAGTGCACAGCGTACAACTTGAGCGTACAATCGGTATAGTTCGTATAGAGTCGTACGCATCTGGTTATGCGAAAGATATTCATTTATTTATTTATTAACTTTTGCTGGCATTGTAAAGTTACTGGAAGATCGTTTTTATGACTCGTTGTCTTTTCATAATATGTGAGTGGCAAAAAGCAACTTTCCTTAGCAAATATTTATTAATAATGATTACTAGGTTCGCTTCACAATAAACGCACTTTCCCTAGGTACTTGTTGACGTCACGAGTGATTTCTGTATCGGCACGTTATCCCACAGACTCTGAAAAAGTCAGATGGCCAACCGCCTCTGCTAACCAGCTTGGAAACATGCCGTTCTCTGGTTACACCTTACATACTGCAGCGCTGATACATTCACTTCACACATGTGAAATAGCAGAACTGAAAATGAAGTAAAATGCGCTCTTATCTGAAAATAATGGTACCTTACAAGACGCAGCATTAAAACGGAAAATGAGGGAACCGATTGTGACAAGGAAAGGCCATCTAAATCATGAGTATACGAGGTACAGGTATTATGGGATCCAATTTAAATTTTTGTGCATAGTTTACTGTGGTACTCATTAAATCCATCAAAAACAAAGAAAATGGAGACATTAAGTTCTGCAATAATCATGTCTTATGAAAAAGGAACTTAAAAAAAATTCTTTCCAAAAAGAAATGAAGTATGAAGGCTATTCAGAAAGTGAGGAACGATCGGTCGCGAAATGGAAACCACTGTGAAAATCCGACGAGGCTTTTCACAGACGTTTTGGGCAGTGTCTCTAGTGTGGCTGTAAATCACATCAAGATGCTTTTTTGACTTGTGAGCGCACTGTGAGCGAGTAAAGGTGCCTAGAGCAACAATGTCTCCTGCCAAGTAGGAGGGCCCCCTGAGAGGCTTCGCCTTAATGAAATGCAACCCACCTAACACAACCGCCACGCACTTCCTTCTTCATGGGAATTATCAGCCGCACTCTGCAGCGGCAGTGAAGACGCTCCTGCAGTCTTTTCGTTGGGAAATATTGGATCACCCACGACATGGCCCTGAAACGCTGGATACGAAGACAACACTTGGGCTCAGGCTACACGCTATAGACCAGTGTAGAGAATTATTGGAAAGCACAGGCGGTTGCCTTCTATGACGTTGGTGTTGGAAATTTGGTATAACGCTCCGACAAATGTCTAAGTCGGAGCGGCGATTATGTAGAGAAGTACGTGGAAGGTGTAGCTAAATGTGCAAAGAAAAGTTTTGATTTTCACTGTGGTTTTCATTTCGCGACCAATCGTTCCTTACTTTTCGAACAACCCTCGTATATACATGTCAAAGAGAGGGCGTTGTATCCACCTGGTAGTCGTTTCCTCTGCATACCAAGCAAGCCGTGCGGGAAGCCGCACCTTCAGGAAGACGCTGGTAAACGGCTCTCATCAGAACCGAGATATACTTAAGAGCCAAGGAAACTCCATTAATGTTTGAAGTAGTGCTGGCGGGATCTGACAACATTAATCCTGCAGGCTGTCCATAAATCCGTAAGAGTACGAGGGGGTGGAGATCTCTTCTGAGCAGCATGCAGCAAAGCATCACAGATATGCTCAATAACGTTTCATGTCTGGGGAGTTTCGTGGCCAGCGGAAATGTTTAAACACAGAAGAGTGTTCCTAGGGTAACTCTGTAGCAATTTTTGACGTGTGGCGCGTCGCATTGTCCTGCTGGAGTAGCCCAAGTCCGTTGGAATGCACAACGGGCATGATTGGACACAGGTGATCAGACAGGATGCTAACGCACTTGTCACCTGTCAGTGTTCTCAGCTAGCGCTGCTGCTTCTGCACCATGGGGACCTGGGTACGATACCTGGCCGAGTTGGGGATTTTACTCTGCCTGGGGACTGGTGTTTGTCTTATCCTCATCATTTCATCATCATCATTTGTGACAGTGGCTAGATTGAACTGTGTAAAAACTGGACTGCTTGAAAATTGGGACTTTGTGTGGGCGCTGATGAGCACGCAGTTGAGCGCCCCACAAACCTCTCAAAGTTATATCTGGACGTATCACGGGTCCAATTTCACTGAAACTGCACACGACCCACACTATTACACAGCCTCCAGCAGCTTGAACAGTCCCCTGCTGACATGCGGGGTACATGTCCATCCGCTTGATACAATTTGAAACGAGGCTCGTCTGACCAGGCAGCATATTTCCAGTCATCAAAAGTGTTGACGGGTCCCAGCGAGGCGTAAAGTTTTTTGGGTCGTACAGTCATCAAAGCTACACGACTGGACCTTCGGCTCCGAAAGCCCAAATCGATGATATTTCGTTGAATGGTTCGCAAGCTGACACCTTTTGATGTCCCAGGACTAAAATCTGCAGCAATTTGCGGAAGGGTCCACTTCTGTCACGCTGAACGATTCTCTTGAGTCGTTGTTGGTCCTGTTCTTGTATATCTTTTTCCAGCCGCAGCGATGTCGGAAATCTGCTGTTTTACCAGATTCCTAATACTCAAGGTACACTAGTGAAATGGTGGTATGGGAAAATCCCCACTTCATCGCTATCTCGGAGATGCTGTATCCCATTGCTCGTGAGCCGACTGTAACACAACATTCCAACACACTTAAATCTTGATAATCTACCATTGTAGGAGCAGTTAGCGCTCTAACAACTGCGCCATACACTTGTCTTAAGCCGGCCGCGGTGGCCCAGCGGTTCTAGGCGCTCAGTCAGGAACCGCGCGACTGCTACGGTTCGAATCCTGCCTCAGGCATGGATGTGTGTCATGTTCTTAGGTTAGTCAGACTTAAGAAGTTCTACGTTCTGGGGGACTGATGACCTCAGATGTTAAGTCCCATAGTGCTCAGAGGCATTTGAACCATTTTGAACTTGTTGTCTTATATAGGCGTTGCCGACGGCAGCGCCTTATTCTGCCTGTTTACAGACCTCTGCATTTGAATAAACATGCCTATACCAGTTTCTTTGGCGCTTCAGTGAATTTTCCACGTATGGGAAGGGCTGTTTACCACAGACTTACATGTCGCCTCCAAGGCGTCTGAAGTCGCCAATCTCGCCGACAGGCTGCATGCCTGTCGAAGAAGAGAGCGCTGTCGGCAGGGCACTCGTATGACAAGCCACCTGCCCTTGCAGTGCCACGCGAATACCCATCGCGTCCATCGCGCCTGACTAGCCTGACTATTTAGGCCACCGCCGTACCGTGCGAAGTAAAAAAAAAAATAAGGGTGAGAAGTCAGTTACGACCCACGCGTCAAGCCGGCAGTACCTGTCCGGCCGCATCAACAGTCCGCTCTCGACGTTGCAAGTTGACAGTACCAGTAGTTTCTTTTCAGCGCTCCACGCCGGTAGACCCAGCGCAGTTCGTCCGAGTCCTCACCAACAGTACATCAGCCGCCATATGTCCGCAGAATCGGCCCAGCAAAGTTCCTATCTTCATGCCGTCGCCTACCACGACTCTGGAGTTCGGTTTGTGGGGACATCACAGATAATGTCATAGGAGAGACATTTCGGTTGTAAGTACGTTTGTTGATATTCCTCAAAGGATGTTACAAATGCGTTTCGGTTTGGTAATAAAGCTTTTTCTTTTAGAACTGTCTTCGATCACTCCCCAGTATGAGGATACGTCAGAGGGTAATACAAAACAGACATTCTTAAAAATCATAGTCGCAGTTGACTGTATCAAATATTTATTGTTACTATTGCAATTTCGGCCTTATGGTCATTTTCAAGTGACACTGCAAAGTTACATTCTGTCAGAATGAGCACATGTCGTCGTCAAAATGCAGCCTTTTGACTGTGAGAGTCCCACAAGACCTGATGAGAACGATACGTATTACATCGTAAAACATCGTTAAACAAAATAGACAGTTAATGGGGAATGTGTTTCAAAATAGGGAAACCGATCTACATTTGGCAAAATACTAGATGTCAGGAATGATAGACTACACGATATAGGTAATATAATTCAGTATATGTAAAACAATTGACAATATAGTTTTCTGTTTTTTGTAAGGCACCATAGCATTTCTTACATAGGGAAGTCACAAATGTAATCTTTCTTCTCTGCGCTAGCGCACTTGATGTAGGTCCACAGACCGCACACCAAACATTGCACCCAGTTACCTACTGTCTATCCTCAGAAAACTTTCCATGGTGAAAGAGACACTGAATATTGGTCTTCTCCAGTGTATTACGTGCTACGATGTCCGTTGCAGACGGCACACTGCAATACAATGAGTCATTATCGCCACTTCATCATCATCCTTCGAAGTAAATGGTATTTTCTTAGAATTTAAGTCACTTTTGGGCTTTGCTTACACCTTAGGTCGACTTCTAATAGACTTGTGTATGGAGAACAGGTTAGTATATACGATGTTCCGGGTTTTCTACCTCTTGGACGTCTTAATTTTTTGGTAGTGATTTCTCCAAGTGTAAAACCAAAGTTTCCCTTGAAGAAGAATGGGTACATAATAAGACATAGAAGAAGAAGCAACACTTACATCAGAACTCACAGACGTCCCGTACAATTTGACAGGCTGGCTTGGAAAAACATCTTTTTCATATTCCTAAAGAAAAAAAAATCGACTAGAAAAGGCTAGTGCATAATAAACTAATGCTATTTGAATGAGCACTGTGGTTGTTCTCAGTGTCTGAGATACATTTTTATAGGCAATATAACTTATTCAAAATTTGACTGTAGAGAGCTCACATTCTTGAACAGTGAAAAAGCATTTCTCTCAAGCAGCTGACACTACAAAATATCATGGGAACCGAAACAGAGCATGATATTTCCACAACGCTGTGGTATCTAACAGAGGAGAATCTCTGTTATTCCTTATTGCCCAACCATTCCATAATACCCGAATCTGCTCTACATCAACATGCTTCCCCCCAGGGGTCCACAACTCTTTTGTGGATATGTGCATAGCGAGCACGGGACCCCGAGCTAATGTGGCCTTCCTTCCTTTCCGGGCTGCATACCTTCCCTTTTACGCATCCTTCCCCATCCCCCTTCTTCGCCCCCCCCCCCTCACCACCGCCTCTTTCATTCCCTTTCTCCCCCTCTGGGAGTATGTTTTGTGCCTACGTCCGGAGACGGACGCTCGAAACTGTAACAAATTCTTTGCTTTCTCCGCTTGCAAGTCTTCGTCCTTCCCTTGTCCTCTTTTCCTTACCTCTTCTCTCTGCCCTTTTCTCCGCTGCGGCGTTTGAGACCTCTCTTCTTTCCTTTCCCTTTCTCTTTTCTCCTCCCTGTGCGTGTCTGAAGGCTGACCCACGCATTTCCATGCGTAGTCGGTGACGGGGTAACGCGTAATTCCCCACCCCGGGTAGACAGGTAGGACGCGTACATCCCTCCTTGTAACGGCCAGGCCCAGGGAGGGGTGATTACCCGAGCTGACACTTTCCGAAAGTGCCGATTGGTCCCTCCGTCCGTTTGTCGGGAGGTGTGACCTGAGGTGTGAACAATCACCTAAGGCGGGAGTGCCCTCAGAGAGGGCCCCCACAAGGAAGGAGCGCGCCATCGGAGACGTCGGTAATCATGGGGGATACTTTCGCAATGCTTTCCTCATCTACTATGTCAGCTCTCAAGCGTAAGTTCAATGAGTCTCAGCCACAGACAGCCCTTCCATCGTTGCCACAGTTCCTTGTTGTTTCTTGGTCTGACGAAGGTCACAACTTCTCCACGGTCAACCGTTTCATTATTCAGAAAGGTGTCGACGCAATTGCAGGTCCTGTAAAGTCTTGTTCCAGATTACGAAATGACACCTTGTTGTTAGAAACAGTCAGTGCCCTCCAGGCACAAAAATTGCTGCGTACTTCACTGCTACACACCTTCCCTGTCCGGGTGGAGCCGCACCGTACTTTAAATTCATCACGTGGGGTCGTTTATACACGCTCCCTCGACGGATTGTCCGACGAGGAAATTCAACACTACTTGTCTGACCAGGGCGTAACAGCTGTTCATAGAGTCATGAAAACGGTTGACACGAACATCATTCCAACCCGTACTGTCTTCTTGACATTTGACAAAGTTCAACTCCCATCGAAAATCAAAGCAGGCTATGAGATAATTTCCGATCGCCCTTACATCCCAAACCCTACGCGGTGCTATCGGTGTCAGCGGTTCAATCACACCAGCCAGTCCTGTTCCAATCCGACCAAATGTGTTATGTGTGGCAAGGATGCCCATGAGGGTGCTTGTCCACCTCCATCCCCTTGTTGCATCAACTGTATGGGTGACCACGCTGTTTCCTCTCGAGATTACCCCATTTTTAAAGACGAAAAGCTCATTCAGGAAATCAGAGTGAAGGAAAAGGTGTCGACCTTTGCTGCTCGAAAATTACTCGCCAGTTGACAGCCCACCTTGCCTCAGACAGGAAAATACAGCACTGTCCTTGCCTCTCCTCGGCCAACAAAGGAGGCGGCCACGCAGACTTGTGACCTTACCTTTAGTGCCACGGTCGTCAGATCGGCCAGCACAAAGATCGCCCGTTCAACCTCCCCACTTTCGCCTGCCCACTCTATGGCTCACCCTTCATTGGGTTCTGATAAATTTCGAGCCCAAAAGTCAGACACCAAGACTTCGAAAAAAGAGCATACTCGTGAAGATTTTTTACGTATCCCAGCTTCACAACCATCGGTTCCTCCTTCATCTAAACATCATGTTTCCAAGAAGGCTAGTAAGAAACCCAGTTCATCTCCTCCGCCAAGGCGTGTCTCATCTACAGCACCACCTGGCGGTAATCGCCCTCGGCCTTGTTCTGTGTCGTCGAGGCGCACTGCTGGCGGCCGATCAACCGGCCGATCGCTGGTGGCAGGAGCTGCTCCTGAACAAGCTATGGATCAGGATCTTCTGCCTTCGGCTGAATGCCATTCCATGCTGTCGGTCGCAAGCTCTGAGCAGTCGCTGAGTTGCCGGCAACCTTGGTCACATTCCTCCATTTTCTGTTCGCCCTATGTCCATTATCCACTGGAATATCCGCGGCCTTCGAGCCAATCGGGATGAATTGTCGATCCTCTTACGATCCTACTCGCCGGTCATCTTCTGTCTTCAGGAAACAAAGCTGCGTCCCCATGACTGCTTTGTTCTCCCCCATTTTCAGTCCGTCCGATTTGATCTCCCCTCTGTTGAAGGCACTCCAGCACATGGAGGACTCATGATTCTTCTCCATGATACTCTCCATTATCTCCCAATCCCCTTAAACACTTCCTTCCAAGCTGTCGCTGTCCATCTTTCCCTTTCTGGATATACCTTTTCTCTTTGTACTGTATACATTCCATCGTCCACGCCAATGGCACGAGCTGATCTCCTTCATCTTCTTGGTCAGCTTCCACCCCCCTATTTGCTGGTTGGGGACTTCAATGCCCACCACCCGCTTTGGGGATCTCCACATCCTTGTCTGCGTGGCTCCCTATTGATAGACGTCTTCCACCAAGCGAATCTAGTTTGCCTCAACACTGGGGACCCTACATTTTTGTCTGCCTCCACGACAAATTTTTCTCATTTGGACCTTTCGGTCGGTACTGTTCCGCTAGCTCGGCGCTTCGAATGGTTCGCCCTTGATGATACACACTCGAGTGACCACTTTCCATGTGTCCTTAGACTGCAGCCTCAACAGCCATATATGCGCCCGGGACGCTGGAAGTTTGCCCAAGCCGATTGGACACTTTTTTCGTCCCTAGCGACATTCAATGACCGTCACTTTCCTAGCGTCGACGATGAGGTCACCCATATTACAGACGTTATCCTTACAGCTGCGGAACGTTCAATACCACGCACCTCCGCATTGCCCCCGCGCCCCAGTTCCTTGGTGGAACGCGGCATGCCGTGACGCAATACGTGAGCGACGACGTGCTCTTCGCGTTTTCCGCCACCATCCTACTTTGGACAACTGTATCCGCTATAAGCAGTTCCGAGCGCGATGCCGTCGCGTCATCCGCGATAGCAAGAAGGAAAGCTGGAAATTCTTTACTAGCTCATTTAACACCTTCACTCCCTCCTCGGAAGTTTGGAGTCGGATTCGACGGTTATCAGGCGCGCCTAGTTTCTCCCCGGTCTCTGGGCTCACTGTCGCGCATGATACATTAGTGGACCCCGTCGCAATTTCTAACTCATTGGGTCAACACTTTGCTGAGATTTCGAGCTCTTCAAATTACCCGCCAGCGTTTCTCCCGAAGAAACGTGCAGCGGAAGTGCGACCTCTTGCTTTCTCCTCTCAAAATCGCGAAAGCTACAATACTGTTTTCTCCATGTGGGAACTCCAACATGCACTCTCTTCTTCTCCCTCCTCCTCCCCAGGACCGGATGGCATCCACAACCAAATGTTGCTGCATTTATCATACCATAGTCTGCGTTACCTCCTTCGCCTTTATAATCGAATTTGGACCGACAGTACTTTTCCCAGACGATGGCGGGAAGTTATCGTCGTTCCTGTTCCGAAACCTGGAAAGGACAAACATCTCCCCTCTAGCTATCGCCCCATATCTCTCACGAGTAGTGAATGTAAGGTTTTGGAGCGTATGGGGAATTGCCGTGTAGCTTGGTGGTTGGAGTCCCGCAGTCTTTTAACACCTGCTCAATGCGGTTTCCGAAAGCATCGTTCTGCAGTTGACCATCTTGTTGCTCTCTCCACTTATATCATGAACAATTTTCTCCGGAAACGCCAAACAGTAACACTATTTTTTGATCTGGAGAGAGCATACGATACCCGTTGGACGACAGGCATCCTCCGCACACTGTTCTCTTGGGGCTTTCGAGGTCGGCTGCCCCTTTTTCTTCACGAATTTATGGCAGAGAGCACATTTAGAGTGCGAGTGAGCACCACTCTCTCCCGTACTTTCTCCCAAGAAAACGGGGTACCCCAGGGCTCCGTGCTGAGTGTTGTACTGTTTGCCATTGCCGTAAATCCGATTATGGATTGTCTCCTTCCTGAGGTCTCGGGCTTCCTCTTTGTGGACGATTTTGCGATCTACTACAGCTCTCAACGGACCAGCCTTCTTGAACGACGTCTTCAAGGCTGTCTCGATCGCCTCCACTCTTGGAGCATCAAAACCGGCTTCCGTTTTTCTCCCAGTATGACCGTTTGTGTTAATTTTTGGCGGCGTAAGGAGTTTCTTCCACCCTCCTTACATCTAGGACCTGTCAACCTTCCGTTTTCGGACGTCGCTAAATTTTTGGGTCTTATGTTTGACAGAAAACTGTGCTGGTCCTCCCACGTTTCCTATTTTCGGCTCGCTGTCTGCGATCCCTCAACACCCTCCGTGTCCTGAATGGTACCTCCTGGGGAGCGGACCGAGTGGTCCTTCTCCGCCTCTATCGCGCCTTAGTGCGCTCGAAATTGGACTATGGAAGCATAGTTTACTCCTCTGCTCGGCCGTCTATTCTTCGGCGTCTCGACTCTATCCACCACCGTGGAGCTTTTTACACCAGCCCTGTGGAAAGCCTTTATGCTGAGACTGCTGAACCTCCGCTGTCCAATCGGCGAGCTGTCCTTCTGAGTCGTTATGCTAGCCATCTGTCTTCCATGCCTACTAATCCGGCCCATGACACTTTTTTCGACACCTCCTTGGATGTAGGGTATGCAGGCCGCCCTTCCTCCCTACTACCACCGGGAGTCCGCTTCCGTCAACTGCTCCATTCTCTTTCCTTCCGCTTTCCTAAAACCTTCTTGACAACTTGGGGTACAGCACCGCCTTGGCTCTGTCCCCGGATCTGCCTGCTCCGTGACCTTTGTCAATTTCCCAAGGATGGTACCCCTTCACTTGTTTATCGTCGGGCATTTGCTGCTCTATGTGCACAAATGAAGGAAGCCACATTTATTTACACTGATGGCTCGAAAACATCGTTAGGTGTAGGGAGTGCCTATATTGTTGGTGACACCCCAAATCGACTTCGGCTTCCCGACCAGTGTTCGGTTTATACTGTGGAGCTTTACGCTGTTCTCCAGGCTGTCCACTACATCCGCCGCCATCAGCGGATACAGTATGTTATCTGTTCAGATTCTCTCAGCTCTCTCGTCAGTCTCCAAGCTCTGTACCCTGTCCACCCTCTGGTCCACCGGATTCAGGACTGCCTGCGCTTGCTCCATTTGGGGGTCGTCTCTGTGGCGTTCCTCTGGCTCCCAGGACACGTTGGTATCTGTGGCAATAAGGCGGTCGATATAGGGGCCAAGACTCCAGTCTCTCTTCTTCGGCCAGCTATTCGATCGATTCCCTTCGCCGATCTACGGAGCGTTTTATGTCGTCATGTTGTTATTTTATGGCACGCACATTGGTCGACACTTCCCCATAATAAATTGCGGGACGTGAAAGTTCTTCCCTGTGCTTGGACCTCTTCCTCCCGAACGCGTCGTCGGGAGGAGGTAATTTTCACTTGACTCCGGATAGGGCACTGTCTTTTTAGCCATCGAGATCTTTTAAGCGGCGATCCTCCCCCACTCTGTCCCCACTGCTCTCAGGTGTGGACGGTAAGACACCTTTTAATTGAGTGCCCCTATTTTACTCCGTTACGCGTCCGTCTACAGCTGTCGCTTGATATATCGTCCATTTTAGCAGATGACACGCGCTTGGCCGATCGCGTTCTCGATTTTATTAGTGCCAGTGAAATGCCGTCAGTCATTTGAAGCTCTTTTTGGGGACAACCAACCCCTTTCTGTAGTGGATTTTTAAGCTTTCGTTCTGCTTTTAGTTTCTCCAATTTTTTGAGTTTCGTTCCCATTGCTGCTGCCTTCCGTTTTCGTTTTTTACTGTTTCCTAAGTCACAGACCGCGCGCTAATGACCATAGCAGTTTTGCACCCTAAAACAAAACAACAAAAAATCAACATACTTCTTATTTTAACGGCACGAGCTTAGCATAAAGACACGTACACACTAGGCCAGCGAAAGCCAAGAACGATAGAGACTATTCGGGCGACCATTGATCGGCAAAGCACTTGCATTCTGCTTCTCACCGATACCAAACGAAGTGACTGGTGCCAACGGATTTGACCATGTAGTATCGCAGTTGGCTCTGGTTACTTTCAGACGTTACTACTGTT
This sequence comes from Schistocerca americana, assembly GCF_021461395.2. Lineage (NCBI taxonomy): Eukaryota > Metazoa > Arthropoda > Insecta > Orthoptera > Acrididae > Schistocerca > Schistocerca americana. The sequence continues at coordinate 586,815,614 of NC_060123.1, read as the reverse complement.
TTCTTACTGTTATATAGTAGCGTTTCAGTTACAGTTTCACCGGCCGATATTATGATGGAAGAGGAGGATGTGCAGAGGCTGATCATCAGGAAAAGGGCAAGAAGAAAGGACGCCGGTGGACGACCTCTTTTTTTAAAGAGTAGTGAACAGTGTGCTGGTAGAAAATTAATGTCTACGTTGAACCTGAACTAGAATATGGGCTACTTCATAATTTTTTCCAGTGAAAGCCATAGATTTCGAAATGTTGTTGAACCATGTAGGCGATAAAATGTTCAAAGATAATGCCTCTTGGGGAAACCTGTACCAGCAGCAGAAAGTTAATAGCCACTCCTCGTTCTGCTTGCTTCTCTTTGTCGTTCACGGATAAAAGATGTCAATAAAGACACCATTTCCTTTTCTACATCGTGCACATCATTAACCAGTAGCTATTTTCCTTCAAGCGTCTAGTCATTTCAGTGTGTTTTTACAATCGCAGTTAGCAGAGGCCCATAAACATTCTCGTTCACTATCAAACTGTCAACTTCATTGCTCTCTCTCCATATTCCGCGCTATACTCCAGCATTTTTAAAGTTAATACACACTCTTTGCGAGAACAGGTATTGCCTAGGAGAAAAGTGACTGTTGAAATTCAGTTTTTCAGGACAGCCACAAATCGCACTTAGTATGTTTTATTCAATGGTTTCGCTCTTTGATTTAATAGCCAAGTACTGTACTTTAAACTATTAATTCCAGAGTTTCTGATGATGCTCTTGTTACATGAAAGTGCGAAGCCTGCCAATAAAACATAAAGTTCGACTTGTTAAATACAGGCCCGTTCTAGAGACAGAACATATCACCACAGAACTAGAGAAAATTCGACACGGCGTCCACACTAGGACAGGGGTCCCACGGCCAGCGAACCGCCAGCGCTTTGATGTTACCTCCAACAGGCCGAACCGCAACCAAGGCCAACCACTTCGTTGGCTCCGATTTGACTCCCGTACATACCAAGCAAATATCGGCCAACGAAGTGGCTAGCTGTCGTTCGTTGGCTTTCGTTGGTCTACTGCGTACGCGCCTTAAAGAGACTCGGTGCCTCAAGGAAGCCACTTACTGTAACATGCTGACGCAACATGGCGCCACGGCACCTGTTTAAGTGCTGCACGCAGGGTGTTGGTCAGTGGACAGCTGGCTGCCGAAACCAGCACGTGACGTGCATGACATCTGCAGCAGCCGCTACACAACAAACCCACTCCGGCGCGTGTAAAAACTGGCCGTCCGGCGGCGCTGCTCATCGAATCTGCGAGTCCTCGAGTTCGTGTCTGCTGTGAGGCTGCTACTGGTCCAGCATCAGCCTGACAGGACCACCTGCGCTCCAGCCGCAACTCTGATGAGCCGAGGGTCAAACTGAGGCTCTCGCAGCCACTGACCCACTCGGCTTGTCCCAGCACCAGACACCGCCACTCAGACGCAAGTCGGGGCAAGGTGTACAGAAAAAGGAGGTAGGTCATTCCGGCCCCTGGCTAGCAAAAAATTGGCAGACGCCCTTTTACGTCTCGACGTCAGTGTGATGATTGCGGTGGCTCCGCGTTCAGCGTAACGCAGAAATTGTGGTGTGCATCCAAAGAAAATGTTTTGTGTCAGTCATGAGCAACGGCCACTGTAATTGCGCTGTGGCACAGTGCGTTAATACTGCTCGACAAACGTTAGCTGTCATGGTTTTTCCAAAATATGAGCACTTTCAACGTGAATGCATAGTTCGATGCAAACGCGCAGACTATGTGAATGTGAAAACTGTACATGTGTGTTCAGTTCATTCGGGCCTGAAGAGTACGAACGGGATTTGAGAAACGAACTTTCAGGGTTGGCTTCGAGAAAGAAGCTACTGCAGACAGTAGTGCCCAGCGTAAACATTCGAAACTGGAATGAGGGAGAAATTACAGAAAGCAGGGATGCAAGCGAAAAGGTGAGAAGTCAAGTACATATATAACACTGAAAATAATTATAAGTAGAACATTCCCTTAAAATAAATTCATCCACATGAATTTAATGCGTTTTTAACGCGGTACTAGATTATTTTATGGCAGTAACTCGCTGCATGGTGTAGGAAATAAACAATGTTGCGCATGTTTAGTAGCGTTTGCTCCTACACATTACAGCTGCGTTTGTCTTGGAAACAGCCCTTATTTTTTTTCCTATTCTCAAGATGTATTAACTATTTCAATGTAAGAATACAATAAAGCTTCCGAATGAACTCTTATAGCTGCACATATCGCGTGTGTCTGAGGGCATAATTATGGCACTGTTGGGCACCGTGGCTGTCTACCGTAAGTGGATAAAATCACTACGGGACACGCTGAATGTTTTGACTTCGCATCATGTTGACTACATGAGTTTTTATTTTTAAAGCTCATCGAAATAAATGTTGTAGCGAATTATGTGACTGATATTTTATCGATTTTGTCTATTTTTTGTCTAATTAATAATGAGAAATTAATGTACGAGGTTGTATAGTACGTGATAAATCATTTCTGGAATAATAAAAGTGGGTTCATTCATTAGAGTTATGGAAATCGTGTACAGTGCTGTGATGTAATAAGTTTGCAAAAATTAGTTTTGACGGCTTTAGAAACTGTCACCCATAAAAAAAGAAAGTCGAGCAGACAACAACTACATTTCCCGTTCATGAGTCCAGTGAAACAATGAATAAGGATTTAGAAACTAAAAAACTGAGAACCGAGACTGAACTTTAAAAACACTTAATGCATAAAAAGAAGCGGCAATGAAAATGTAGTGCAGCCTTACGAAGTAAAACAAATGTTTTTTTCGCTTTGTTCCTTCGTTAAAGCGGACAAAAAACTCATCTGATGCGAAAGAAATAAACAAATTATACAAAAGTGCAAGCAACGATTTATCAAAATGTGTTACATCGGCGCAAATCTGATGTCTGTTGTACGAATAGCGTAATGTAGAAATCAGAAGACATTCTCCATGTACTGACTTTAAGAGCTCTATTACCAAAAGCACATGCTTATTTGCGAAAGCGATAAATGCTTTTGTCCCACAGGGAAACACTTCATAAATACGAGAAGAAATTAAAATGCGGACCAGGTATTCTCTAAGATATCAAGTCAAACGCAAAAGAGACTAGCAGTTTTGCCGAAATGAATAATAATGGTCACATATGTTACGACGCGACAGAGGACATAGTAGTCGATCCAGATTCCATTGTTTAAGATGCATGATTCGCGGGTTGTATAAGCAGTGGAAGCAACCAGTTTATTATGATTTCGATACAATCATGACTGGCAGTTTGCTTCAGAATATCATTAATGCAGTTGACGAATCATGAGTATATGTTGTAGCTATGATACGTGATATGGGTGAAAAAATATAAAAACTTGGAAGGAATTGTGTGGCCGTACAGGTAAAACATTTTGTAAATATAAAATATAGTACAACGTTTGTCTGAACCCTTCGGCTTCCCTAAGTTTCACTACCGGTGAGCTCTGTGTAAATGTTGTTTATGAACCGCTAGTACAAGAACACCCCGAACCGTGAATGTCTAAGAAGAATTACTGACAGACTTGGTAACTGTGTGCAGTGAGTCTGTAATCTAGAATGTTCTTCCACATGCAATGAAATTCACTTCAGGCTATACAGGGTGGTCCATTGATCGTGACCGGGCCAAATATCTCAGGAAATAAGCGTCAAAAGAAAAAACTACAAAGAACGAAACTTGTCTAGCTTGAAGGGGGAAATCAGATGGCGCTGTGGTTGGCCCGCTAGATGGCGCTGCCATAGATCAAACGGATATCAACTGCGTTTTTTTTAAATAGGAAGCTCCATTTTTTTTGCATATTCGTGTAGTACGTAAAGAAATATGAATATTTTAATTGGACCAGTTTTTCGCTTTGTGATAGATGGATGTCCGGCATATAGCTCGCGTGCGCTTGAAGCGGTATTGAATAGCATATTTCATGACAGTTGGATTGGTCGTAGAAGCACCATACCATGGCCCGCACGTTCACCGGATCTGACGTCCCCGGATTTCTTTCTGTGGGGAAAGTTGAAGGATATTTGCTATCGTGATGCACCGACAACGCCTGACAACATGCGTCAGCGCATTGTCAAAGCATGTGCGAACATTACGGAAGGTGAACTACTCGCTGTTGAGAGTAATGACGTTAAACGTATTGCCAAATGCATTGAGGTTGACGGACATCATTTTGAGCATTTATTGCGTTAATGTGGTATTTACAGGTAATCACGCTGTAACAGCATGCGGTCTCAGAAATGATAAGGTCACAAAGGTACATGTATCACATTGGAACAACCGAAATAAAATGTTCAAACGTACCTACGTTCTGTATTTTAATTTTAAATCCTACCTGTTACCAACTGTTCGCCTAAAATTTTGAGCCATATGTTTGTGACTACTGCAGCGCCATCTGTCACAAAGCGAAAAAAGTGGTCCAACTAAAACATTCATATTTCGTTACGCACTACACGAATATGTAATAAAAAATGGGGGTTCCTATTTAAAAAAACGCAGTTGATATCCGTTTGACCTATGGCAGCGCCATCTAGCGGGCCATCCATGGCGCCATCTGCTTTCCCCCTTCAAGCTAGATAACTTTCGTTCTTTGTAGTTTTTTCTTTTGACGCTTATTTCGTGAGATATTTGGCCCGGTCACGATCAATGGACCACCCTGTATAGCATTTACGCGTTAAAACACTGATAAATCATTAGGTTTTCCAGCAGTAAAAGGTGAAGTAAGAGAGCCTTATGCAGAGTATGTTATTTGTATCTTGTGGTGGTCTTTGATTTCCAGTGCGAGATAGGGCAAACAAAGTATTACAGTCTGAAAAATGAGTTGCTGTTTTTCATGGAAATGGACTGTGTAGACAAAAATATCTCCTGAAGTCTCCGTACTCTATTTTGACACAAAAGTTTCCTGAGGTTCATGACTATTTTTCCTTTATGTAAGAAATAGAAGATTTATACGGGTTAGGTGTCTGAATCAGTAAAGTTGTAAACCATGAATAACTGTATCACAAGGAAGAAGAATTTTGGACTGCACGCTGATTTGGTAAATGGGAATAGAAATCTGGAATAGACTACGTTAACATCTACTTCTTCATAAAAAGAGTTTTTTGTCAGTTTAACTGTCATTTATTTAGTACTAATGTGTAACACATCTGTCATGCCTGTTGTTTTCATTTGTCCAACTGCGTGTTCAACCTAAAGGAAAGTAAAAGGAACGATTAACACGCCATAGCGTCTATGGTGCGGCGCATTTGCCGTATCATCGCAATGCTGTGCTGCGCAGCACAGCTTCACCGTGATGTCATGGGTCTCCAGCCAATAGCAATCGCTGTTGCCGAATGGCCCCCCTGGGTCGGTTGCCTCCGCCACCTCACACTGCGCCGTCCGCCAGCCATTATCTTCGCCTACGGCCAAACAGGCCGTGCCACCTCTCACCCGACTTGAGCTAGAATCGTAGGCGGCCTGATTGCGCAGACGTCGCTAGATCCCTGCACCTCTGTGCTCAGCTAGTATTAGCAACAGCGAGGCCCCGTCATCATTACATTCTTGGACCCAGGTCTGAGAACACGAGGCCTGCCGCTCTGCGCCCGCCTGAGATGGGCATAAGCCTCCAGCAAACACCGCTGTGGAAGTAAATGAAAGCTGCAAATGACGACGAACTGCTTCTGACTCAGCCTGACCCGTCATCTTCCACCATAGAGCGCTCTCACCAGTTGAAAAGTAAAGTTAAATAGCCTAAAGTCAACTTTAAAACGAAACTGAATTACGTCCGAACGCAATGGTACCGATCGGCCACCGAGTCATCCTCAGACCACAGGCGTCACCGGACGCCGATTTGGAGGGGCATGTGGTAAGCACACCGCTCTCCCGGCCGTATGTCAGTTTACGAGACCGAAGCTGCTTCTTCTCAATAAAGTAGCTCCTCAGTTTGACTCACAAGGACTGAGTGCACCCCTCTTGCCAACAGCTTTAAGAAAAGATATGTTAAAATAAAAGCGGTGAGTTATAAGAAATTACAAAAATCTGAGATTTTCACGCGAGTCAAGAGTGTGCTGTGGAGTGAGTAAATCCGAAGCAAAAACCTGCCGCTAGAGTAGGCGAAAAGTTGTAGAGACCACCGCCGAATATCGCTGTCTGTATCGGCGGATATTCATTCCTCAGTCAATGCTTGACAATTGAAGGGGTCGGAGGGATATAGACATATGCCATACTTCTGTCGAAGGTGAGATATTCATGCTATGATATTCTTAACGATGCGCTCCTCATCTTGGTCTGAAGAAGTTCCATCTTTCTCCAACAGGTATCAGGTGATGACGTGGTGTAGTTCTATACTCTGCCACCTTCAGTCATTTTCAGAAGCTACAGGGTGTTTCAAAAATGACCGGTATATTTGAAACGGCAATAAAAACTAAACGAGCAGCGATAGAAATACACCGTTTGTTGCAATATGCTTGGGACAACAGTACATTTTCAGACAGACAAACTTTCGAAATTACAGTAGTTACAATTTTCAACAACAGATGGCGCTGCGGTCTGGGAAACTCTATAGTACGATATTTTCCACATATCCGCCATGCGTAGCAATAATATGGCGTAGTCTCGGAATGAAATTACCCGAAACCTTTGACAACGTGTCTGGCGGAATGGCTTCACATGCAGATGAGATGTACTGCTTCAGCTGTTTAATTTTTTCTGGATTCTGGCGGTACACCTGATCTTTCAAGTGTCCCCACAGAAAGAAGTCACAGGGGTTCATGTCTGGCGAATAGGGAGGCCAATCCACGCCGCCTCCTGTATGTTTTGGATAGCCCAAAGCAATCACACGATCATCGAAATATTCATTCAGGAATTTGAAGACGTCGGCCGTGCGATGTGGCCGGGCACCATCTTGCATAAACCACGAGGTGTTCGCAGTGTCGTCTAAGGCAGTTTGTACCGCCACAAATTCACGAAGAATGTCAAGATAGCGTGATGCAGTAATCGTTTCGGATCTGAAAAATGGGCCAATGATTCCTTTGGAAGAAATGGCGGCCCAGACCAGTACTTTTTGAGGATGCAAGGACGATGGGACTGCAACATGGGGCTTTTCGGTTCCCCATATGCGCCAGTTCTGTTTATTGACGAAGCCGTCCAGGTAAAAATAAGCTTCGTCAGTAAACCAAATGCTGCCCACATGCATATCGCCGTCATCAATCCTGTGCACTATATCGTTAGCGAATGTCTCTCGTGCAGTAATGGTAGCGGCGCTGAGGGGTTGCCGCGTTTGAATTTTTTATGGGTAGAGGTGTAAACTCTGGCGCATGAGGCGATACGTGGACGTTGGCGTCATTTGGACCGCAGCTGCAACACAGCGAACGGAAACCCGAGGCCGCTGTTGGATCACCTGCTGCACTAGCTGCGCGTTGCCCTCTGTGGTTGCCGTACGCGGCACATTCATCCATCACATTCCCAGTCTGTTGAAATTTTTCAAACAGATCTTTTATTGTATCGCTTTTCGGTCCTTTGGTTACATTAAACCTCCGTTGAAAACTTCGTCTTGTTGCAACAACACTGTGTTCTAGGCGGTGGAATTCCAACACCAGAAAAATCCTCTGTTCTAAGGAATACACCATGTTGTCTACAGCACACTTGCACGTTGTGAACAGCACACGCTTACAGCAGAAAGACGACGTACAGAATGGCGCACCCACAGACTGCGTTGTCTTCTATATCTTTCACATCACTTGCAGCGCCATCTGTTGTTGAAAATTGTAACTACTGTAATTTCGAAAGTTTGTCCGCCTGAAAATGTACTGTTGTCCCAAGCATATTGCAACAAACGGTGTATTTCTATCGCTGCTCGTTTAGTTTTTATTGCCGTTTCAAATATACCGGTCATTTTTGAAACACCCTGTAGATAGTCACAAGCCACATCAAAATGGCTGAATGCTCACGTACATCTGAAGGTGCTTCGCGCATTCTAGGCGCATATGGCAGTGACAGTAATGTAAATGAGGATTCTGATCCTTTTGACAGTGATGGTAATGAGTCTTGGTGCCCATCAAGCAACAGTAGCAGCTCAGAAGATGTTCCGGTAAGTATACAAAAATATTTTTTACTGGTAATCATTGTTCAGTGGCTTGTGACTTTGTTTCTCGTAACACTGCTCTCACAGCTGATAGTCGCCTTTTGCGTTAATGAGACACCTTTAGAGCCTAATTTTAATAACCGCCGACTGTAATAATAATACAGGTCTCACGGCTACAAACTTGTATGAATATTTTTATTATCAGTGCCACTTCAGCGGCATCTAATGATTTGTGGGGCTTGCGACTATATCTCACGGAAGCTCTGTGACTATTTTTCTATTCATATTACAGCCTGACATAGGTAAAGCATATGAAGTATCACCCCAGAAACCAAGCTCTTCAAGAAAAAGAAAGCGTAATATTGATCAGTGGAAAAAAAAAACTTAACACCAAACGTCGACGTAACGCGGATCAGCAGTATGTGTCTTCTAAATCCAACGACACTGTTGAGGCAACATCTTCGAGAAGTCTCTGTAGTTGTTCAAATAAGTGCTATAGGAAACTAATCGGAGAAGAAGAAAATATTTTCCTCTCGTTTTGGGACGTAGGAAACTTTAACGCCCAGAATACTCACCTGATGAGTTCTATGAAAATGGTACCAAAAAAGCGAAGGTTCGTTTCACTTTTTTAAAACACTCTCACAAATTTACTTTACCATGTTCTGCTTCACACTTCTTTCTTTCATAGCTATCCAAAAAAGACTACAATTAAAATTACACCCAAAGCTGTGACATTTTCATACAATGTAAAAGTAAATCCAATGGAAGTCATGATATGCAAGCAAACTTTCCTCAGGGTTCATGGTTTACAGAACCACATACGAAGAGTGAGGAATTTGCAGCAGGAAATAAAGTTGTGTCGCGCAGTTCCAAAAGAAGATGGAAGAGGTTTGTATATTGTATTTTACTATAAGATATCTATTTTAATCAAATAAAATGATGTTGAAGTATAATAATAACACGTAGTAATGTATCAACTCTTGTGGTCCTTTCTTTCAGGCAAACATGGCAATCATCCACATAAATTTCAAGGCGAAGCCGTGCAAGGTGTCAGAGACTTCCTCAATGCCATACCAAAATATAACAGTCACTATAGCAGGCAGCAGAACCCCCAAAAGCATATTTTTTGCGATCTCACAATTGCATCTTTATTTCGGGACAAATACTCCGAAAATGGTGTCCCTACTGTCTCACACAGCAAATTCAGGCCAAGTTTTGTGTCCGAATTTAACGTAGACTTCAAACTGCCGAAAAGCGACACATGTTCAACATGTGATGCCTTTCTAATAGCAACGAGTAACCCAGAATTATGTACAGAAGAAATTACACAACGGAAAAACAATGTGAGTTGCATCTAAGAAAGGCTGATAGCGGGAAAAATATGATCGTGTCTTTAACTTTTCTGGCTAAAGAGAATGTGAAAGAGAACCACGTAATAGCAATGGACATGCAGCAAACGTTCCCCACGGCAAAACTAACAGCTGGCCCAGCATTCTACAAGAGAAAAATATGGACGTATAACTACGGTATCCACGATTGTGGGTCTAATAAGGAATACATGCTTCTGTGGAGTGAGAAGGACGGTTCAGATGAAGTTGGGTGCTGTTTATTAAAATACTTGGAGATAAATAAAGCACAAGCCAAAAATCTCCACACAATCACAGATAACTGTAAGGGCCAGGCAAAGAATTGGTCTCTTATTGCCCTGGAAAGGACTCTCGTTGCCACCAAAAGATTTGAATCTGTGAAGCATTAATTTCCCGTGGTGGGTCATACTAGACTTCCTTGCGATCGTGATTTTGGTCGCAGTGAAATTTATGCGAGAGGCAGGCGTCCAATAGTATACACGCCAGATGAATGGGCAGTAGTCAAATTTGCTAGTCTAATAAATGTCATTGTGACGAAAACACACAGACAAGACTTCAGAAGCTTGGGCGATCTTAAGTCATTAATCTCAATAGCCACTCTATACACCTGGAGCTGAACTCGCTGTCGCACACTATATGTACCTGGCGCGCCAACGTCCGAGGGCTTCTCCGCGGTCATCTACCATTTCTAGATGTGCTGGTCACAAGGGATGGTGAAAACCAGGAACATAGCATGTACCGAAAACCTACACACATGGACCGATACCCCAGAAAAAAGGCATGATTAATACGCTCGTAGCGCAAGCAGGACGAATATTTGAGCCGCAGCACCTTAGACGCGAAATGCAACACGTGCAAAGTGTTCTGAGGAGCAATGGGTGCTCCAAAAATTATATGAGAAGTGTAACAGAGCCAAACAGTCGGCGAAGTAAGAAATCAGAGAAAGAAATGTCAGGTTCCGCCTTTCTTCCATACATTCCCAGAGTGGAGGACAGAATCGGCCCTATATTGCGCAATCACGGCGTAAAGACGATTTTTAAACCGACAAGGAAGATCAAAGAGTGTTTTAGATCGGCAAAGGAGAAAAGGGACCTAGTTGCAATGTCGGGAATATATCGCATACCATGCACATGCAGAAAGGTTATGTCAGACAGTCAATCAACAACAGGAGCAAAGAACGCGACTTGCAGGTTGGGGCAGGTGGAGAAATGGGCAACGGCAGAGCACGTGCTGAGTGACACCGACCACGTAATAAAATTCGCCGACACGGAAGTTCTGGCTGTAGAGAAGCACTATCCCACGCGCTTGTTCAGGAAACCGTAGAAATAAAAAAAAAAAACCGCGGGAATAAGTTCAACAAGAAAGCAAAAAGCCTTAAGATAAACGGATCCTGGATTCCCGTACTGCAGCGAACGACCGTGGCAGGTAGCAAGAGGAGAACCACACCGGAAGTGACCGCGGAGAAACCCTCGGACGTTGGCGCCGCAGGTACATACAGTCTGCGACCGCGAGCTCGGCTCCAGTTCACCACCGGCAATGGAGGGTGAAGCTTTAACAATGTCAGCCACTTGTGCTGGCGAAACGTCAGTAAAATCATCAGACGAACGTCGGCCGAAGAACCCGAGACAGAAGCCAATAGGCAGTTTGTCTTCTTGGAAACCATTTGTAGCCATTCGTAGACATCATGTTCCCAAACAACGATGGAATTTTTATAGATGGCAATGCACCACGTCACCGGACCAAAACTGTTCGCTATTGCTTCGAAGAACATTCTGGGTAATCCCAGCAAGTGAAATGGACATCCAGATCACCCCACATGAATCCCATCGAACATCTATAGGACGTAATGGAGAGTTCAGTTCGTGCAAAAAATTCTGCACTCAGTTTTTCTGCAGGGGACTTTCAGCTACTTGTTGAGTCCATGTAGTGTCGAGCTGTTACACTACGCCGGGCAAAAAGAGGTCCGACACGATAGTAGGAGGTATCCCACGACTTTTGTCACCTCAGTGTGTAGCGCAACCTGTCTATACATCGTTTTTAAACGTATTCCATACTAAGAGCGTAATTTTTTCTGTGATACTGACATATCAACTTGTTATCCCAGATGTGATGTCCATAAGTAAAATGGAAAAAGCGCTACCTGCATGCGTGTCCTGTCCCTGTTCCACCATACAACGCATTAAAATATGGTACGTAACTATTAAAGTGAAAACACAAGGGATGACACCAGTGTCTTAAAAAAAAAGGGGTGCATGTCAACAAACTTGTAAGTGGGAGGTTACATCTAAGCCCTCGACATACCCCTTCGGATGTCAGAATGATCCACATGGGTTGGACTGCATGACAGTCAGATCGCTCTCCATGTACTCATGTGCAGCTAACGGAAAAGGTATCGTGTAACGAGTAACTAACAGGACAGTGATGGTCCTAGCAACCGTGAAACATGAATGCTCTACATGACACAAAATAACAGACAGTGTGTTCACCTAACTATGCAATTAAACAGTGGCCCACATGAATAACTATTGATTAAACACCCTACTGATGTCGGGTGGATGGGGGAAACTGCGGTCACTTAAGGAGAAGTCAAAATTATAATATCGAAAACTTGAGTAGTTATTTGTTAAACGGCTAGCCCGTTCTCACTGAAATATATAAATTTAGGAACAATGTTGTTTAGAGCATTTACTTGTCACATTTTGTGTACAAAATGAATCAAATGAAAATATTACCATGACCTGCAATACGCACAGACGGGCTTAATGACGGTCAGAGAACAAGGAATAAATATTACATGGTCACAAAAATGGAAAAACACAAATATAACATTATAATGAAGGAAACCAACTCTTAAATCAAGAAGAATGCATGGCGAATAATATTTAAATTACATATTACGGGATGCGCTAACGGCCTTACCGCAGTCGTAACGCTGTTTCCCGTCAGATCACCGAAGTTACGCAATGTCGGGCTTGGCTAGTCCTTGGACGGGTGATTGTAAGGGTCTGCCGATCGTTTTTGGCAAGCAGGGTACACTCAGCCTTTCTGAGGTGAATTGAGTAGCTACTTGACTGAGAAGTAGCGGCTCCGATCATGAAACCTAACAACGTCCGTGAGAGCGGTGTGTTGACCACATGCCCCTCCATATATGCTTCCAGTGACGCCTGTCGGTCGAAGATGACACACGGCGGTCGCTCGGTACCGTTGAGCATTTTGAATCGCATTATGGAATGTAACGAATATGAAATTTACAAAAATAATATCAGTGCGAAATCTGAATAAGTGAATGATTCCTATTTACAAAAAAATCACACTTGTAATAGTTTGGTCTTCCCCCCATGAACCATGGACCTTGCCGTTGGTGGGGAGGCTTACGTGCCTCAACGATACAGATAGCCGTACCGTAGGTGCAACCACAACGGAGGGGTATCTGTTGAGAGTCCAGACAAATGTGTGGTTCCTGAAGAGGGGCAGCAGCCTTTTCAGTAGTTGCAAGGGCAACAGTCTGGATGATTGACTGATCTGGCCTTTTAACACTAACCAAAACGGCCTTGTTGTTGTGGTACTGCGAACGGCTGAAAGCAAGGGGAAACTACAGCCGTAATTTTTCCCGAGGGCATGCAGCTTTAATGTATGATTAAATGATGATGGCGTCCTCTTGGGTAAAATATTCCGGAGGTAAAATAGTCCCCCGTTCGGACCTCCGGGCGGGGACTACTCAAGAGGACGTCGTTATCATGAGAAAGAAAACTGGCGTTCTACGGATCGGAGCGTGGAATGTCAGATCCCTTAATCGGGCAGGTAGGTTAGAAAATTTAAAAAGGGAAATGGATAGGTTAAAGTTAGATATAGTGGGAAATTGTGAAGTTCGGTGGCAGGAGGAACAAGACTTTTGGTCAGGTGAAAACAGGGTTATAAATACAAAATCAAATAGGGGTAATGAAGAAGTAGGTTTAATAATGAATAAAAAAATAGGAGTGCGGGTAAGCTACTACAAACAGCATAGTGAACGCATTATTGTGGCCAAAATAGACACGAAGCCCACGCCTACTACAGTAGTACAAGTTTATATTCCAACTAGCTCTGCAGATGATGAAGAAATTGAAGAAATGTATGATGAGATAAAAGAAATTATTCAGGTAGTGAAGGGAGACGAAAATTTAATAGTCATGGGTGACTGGAATTAGACAGCAGGAAAAGGAAGAGAAGGAAACATAGTAGGTGAATACGGACTGGGGCTAAGAAATGAAAGAGGAAGCCGCCTGGTAGAATTTTGCACAGAGCATAACTTAATCATAGCTAAAACTTGATTCAAGAATCATGAAAGAAGGTTGTATACATGGAAGAACCCTGGAGATAATAGAAGGTTTCAGATAGATTATTTAATTGTAGGACAGAGATTTAGGAACCAGATTTTAAATTGTAAGACATTTCCTTGGGCAGATGTGGACTCCGACCACAATCTATTGGTTAAGAACGTAGATTAAAACTGAAGAAACTGCAAAAAGGTGGGAATTTAAGGAGATGGGACCTGGATAAACTGAAAGAACGAGAGGCTGTACACAGTTTCAGGGAGAGCATAAGGAAACAATTGACAGGAATGGGGGAAAGGAATACAGTAGAAGAAGAATGGGTAGCTTTGAGGAATGAAATAGTGAAGGCAGCAGAGGATCAAGTAGATAAAAAGACGAGGGATAGTAGAAATCCTTGGGTAACAGAAGAGATACTGTATTTAATTGATGAAAGGAGAAAATACAAAAATCCAGTAAGTGAAGCAGGCAAAAAGGAACACAAACGTCTAAAAATGAGATCGACAGTAAGTGCAAAATGGCTAAGCAGGGATGGCTAGAGGACAAATGCAAGGATGTAGAGGCTTATCACACGAGGGGTAAGATAGATACTGTCCACAGGAAAATTAAAGAGACCTTTGGAGAAAAGAGAACCACTTGCATGAATATCAAGAGCTCAGATGGAAACCCATTTCTAAACAAAGAAGGGAAAGCAGAAAGGTTGAAGGAGTATATAGAGAGTCTACATAAGGGCGATGTTCTTGAGTACAATATTAGGGAAATGGAAGAGGAGGTAGATGAAGATGAAGTGGGAGATATAATACTGCGTGAAGAGTTTGACAGAGCACTGAAAGACCCAAGTCGAAACAAGGCCCCGGGAGTAGACAATATTCCATTAGAACTACTGTCAGCCTTAGGAGAGCCAGTCCTGACAAAACTCTACCATCTGATGAGCAAGATGTATGAGACAGGCGAAATACCCTCAGATTTCAAGAAGAATATAATAATTCCAATCCCAAAGAAAGCAGGTGTTGACAGATGTGAAAATTACAGAACTATCAGTTTAATAAGTCACGGCTGCAAAATACTGACACGAATTCTTTACAGACGAATGGAAAAACTGGTAGAAGCCGACCTCGGGGAAGATTTTGGATTCCGTAGAAATGTCGGAACTCGTGAGGCAATACTGACTTTACGCCTTATCTTAGAAGAAAGATTAAGGAAAGGCAAACCTACGTTTCTAGCATTTGTAGACTTAGAGAAAGCTTTTGACAATGTTGAATGGAATACTCTCTTTCAAATTCTGAAGGTGGCAGGGGTAAAATACAGGGAGCGAAAGGCTATTTACAATTTGTGTAGAAAGCAGCAGTTATAAGAGTGGAGGGACATGAAAGGGAAGCAGTGGTTGGGAAGGGAGTGAGACAGGTCTGTAGCCTCTCCCCGATACTATTCAATCCGTATATTGAGGAAGCAGTAAAGGAAACAAAAGAAAACTTCGGAGTAGGTATTAAAATCCATGGAGAAGAAATAAAAACTTTGAGGTTCGCCGATGACATTGTAATTCTGTCAGAGACAGCAAAGGACTTGGAAGAGCAGCTGAACGGAATGGACAGTGTCTTGAAAGGAGGGTATAAGACGAACGTCAACAAAAGCAAAACGAGGATAATGGAATGTAGTTGAATTAAGCCGGGTGATGCTGAGGGAATTAGATTAGGAAATGAGACACAAAGTCGTAAAGGAGTTTTGCTATTTGGGGAGCAAGATAACTGATGATGTTCGAAGTAGAGAGGATATAAAATGTAGACTGGCAATGGTAAGGAAAGCGCTTCTGAAGAAGAGAAATTTGTTAACATCGAGTATTGATTTAAGTGTCAGGAAGTCGTTTCTGAAAGTATTTGTATGGAGTGTAGCCATGTATGGAAGTGAAACATAGACGATAAATAGTTTAGACAAGAAGAGAGTAGAAGCTTTCGAAATGTGGTGCTACAGAAGAATGCTGAAGATTAGATGGGTAGATCACATAACTTATGAGGAGGTATTGAATAGAACTGGGGAGAAGAGGAGCTTGTGGCACAACTTGACTAGAAGAAGGGATTGGTTGGTAGGACATGTTCTGAGACATCGAGCGATCACCAATTTAGTGTTAGAGGGCAGCGTGGAGGGTAAAAATCGTAGAGGGAGACCAAGAGGTGAATACACTAAGCAGATTCAGAAGGATGTAGGCTGCAGTAGGTACTGGGAGGTGAAGAAGCTTGCACAGGATAGAGTAGCATGGAGAGCTGC
This sequence comes from Schistocerca americana, assembly GCF_021461395.2. NCBI lineage: Eukaryota > Metazoa > Arthropoda > Insecta > Orthoptera > Acrididae > Schistocerca > Schistocerca americana. The sequence goes on along the minus strand of NC_060123.1, from coordinate 586,799,579 downwards.
ATCAAACCAGTCTCAGGACTGAATACCACAACAACAACATTAGTTTCGTTCACTCTTCATTCCCAGCTTGATACAGAACCAACATGTTTCCGTCCTTTAGGACAGTACCACGTTCTTGCACAGCGCCCATTCCCATTTCATCCATATTGAAGATACAGGCTGAAGGAAACTGGTGTATATTTCGTAATATTTTACAATTTATCATAGCATGTGGACTCTTGTTCCTTACTGTAGCCTTGAAACCAACTCACCAAATTGGAGGGCTTTCTCTTCAGAAAACGCTCTAACCAACCTCTATCAGACATAGGCGGGAGCGGATTGAAATAGTTAAGGTGAGGTTCTCATTCAAAATGATCGAAATTCGATGTGTTCTAATTGCATTTTTTGAAAGTTGTATGTGTCTAGGGCGTTGGGACAAAAAGGTTTTTTAATCCTTGCATTACAAAATATTTTACAGTCCATTGTTCGAAGCAGTGCGGCGGCCAACGCGACGCTCTCAGTCGGAGACGCCCGCCTCAGGTAGAAAACTTGTCGTGCCGTGACGCACGTTCACAAAATGATTTGTATTGCAGTAAGCATGCGAACATATTCGCTGAAAAATCCGCCGAACAACGTGTGCAGGCAGCCGAACGCAGCATAAGCGGCTCAGCCAAATCGGTTTTCTCTGAAAAAGAACGACGGAATTGCTCTCCAGGAACAATAGAGGAAGATTCGTATATGGTCCTGAAATTGCAGATTAAATTTAAGGGTCGAAAACACATTCTTTTGGTCAAATTTTTGTCAAAATCGGTCAAGAAATAAGTTTTGGTCTGCCATATTGGATTAACCAGATTGAATTTCGAGAATATAACTTCAGATTCACGTTCAGCGACATCGAAAATATATGATAACATGTAGTCTAATACTTTTGATATTTACATATAGACAGGATGCGCTATACACTGAGGCGACAAAAGTAATATCGTGTCGGACTACATATATATAATTACATGTAGTTTATGCAAATTGAACTAATAATACATATAAAAGTGTTTATCGAGAAAATATTTTTCAGAACTTCGTGCAGTATAAAATAAGAACTTTTCAATCTATTATCTTTTACCTTTGACCCCGAAAAATAAACACTTTTGTTGGGAGCTTCTACCTGTAATACATGAAATTGGCCAAAATTTAGTATTTTTTTGTAAAGCCATAAGAGTGAAACAGACCGTCAAAAATCAGAGTTCGAGTTTACATCATATCGTCAAATTTTAGGTTATTTCAGTGTGTTTAGGTATAAGCTCCCACAGAGTTAATGTACTGTCGACTGATACTATCCATTTATGATTACAGATAACTTCTGAGGGGCTACACTGCACGCAGTGTGCGTACTTCTCGCAGGCCCCTGATGAAATCATAATTAAGGGCACCATTTTGTTTTTTTTCTATATTGAAAATATAAACTAAAGTTCATAGTAGGATCAATAATAATCCAAAAAGAGATCCTTTATATGTATTTTCACCATGTAAAAAGTTTCCAAACTTTGGCTGTTTTTCGATAATTTGAATGAGAATATGGGGATAAATATTTTGTTCCTTTCTGCAAATTCATATGCAGCTCTTCTAAAATCCTGAGGACAGATGTCATAAAACATATTTGCTAACTTTTTGAAATGTTCCACAATTTCTCTCTGCCGATGAACAGTGAACACCGGTATGCGACACATTCTAGGAGACTCCGTTGGCTTCTTTATTCTTTCCTGACGGATGCTGAAAGGAATTTCCTTTCTTTGTCCACTGACCTTGTAGATTTGCATAATAATAATAATAATGCGCATATGGCATTGGTGGCCGGGAGACCTCTTGCGGGGCGGTTCGGCAGCCGCTCCACAAGTTCTTTAACGCCACTACGGCGACCTTCGAGTGAATGAGGAGGAAACGATGATGAAAGACTCACAACACCCAGTCATCTCAAGGCAGAGAAAATCTCTGACCCCGCCGGGAATCGAACCCGGGACCCCGTACGCGGGAAGCGAGAACGCTACCACAAGACCAGGAGCCGCAGACTAGATTTGCATAGATTTCCCATCTTTGCAAGCTTTAATAGCATCTTGCAACTGATCTCGTTTCCTCCCGGCATTATTCGAGAATTTTTTGAGATTTCTCGGCATCTAAATGAGAGTAAAATCAAAACCATTACTACTTGGTGGAATACCGCTCGTGGAGGCAATGCTGGTCACGCTGACCTCCATAACCCCGCCTCCAAATCATTACATATCTTTCATATTATTTGAAAAATTGCAGTTAAGATTACACATCAAACTGTCACATTGATTTCCTATATACAGCTAAGTTGTAAAGCTACAAATATTGAAAGGGTACAGTACCGCCCGACATTGAAAATAGGTACAACATACTTCATTATTTTTGTCTGAACAACACATTTTTTTGTAAAATAACTCAATTTCAATTAATACAGCGAAGCCGGATACCAGTGTAGGAAAGAATAACAATTTATTTATTTAATTGATCACATGTGCACTCCCACAAAATAAATCCCTACATCCAGTTTGGTGAGATCTGTGAAATATATGAATGTATGGTCGTGTGCTAACCGCAGATAGTGAATGTGAATATATGATCATCTTTGAGACGATCCTTTGGCCACCTTTGGTGGGACCAAAGAGATGATATTTACCTGAGCTTTGAGCGCCTGAAATGTGGCTGACCAATACAGTAGCAAGGTGCTCCCCCACTTCGGCAGAGGTGCGAGAGAACCTGAAGAACGGACATGTTTCAGCATTCTGCCGCTGGATCTTGTGCTGTTAAGGCCTGTCTTAGGTGTGCTCTGTAAAGACAAAAGAGTGGAGACATGGTATGCATGTGGAATATTTAAGAGCAGTTTGAAATAATAATGTCTCTATTTCAGGAACTTTTGTGGGGAGAATTAAATGTCAGGCAGGTAATATTAATGGGTTCGTAGTAATCTTCAGAAGCAACCAACGGTCACAATGAAACCACGTGTAGCAATAAGTTGAAACACTTCCATGTGCTTAAGTTAAGCTGAATTACTAGCGTGTGTACTGTAAGTTGAAATATTTATTACTTGAAATTAGAGGCGAGTACTTCCACATGGTGAGTACTGTGTGAGTCTCAATCTGTGTATGAGACAAAGAATAAAGAGAAGTACTCGTCCATGGTATCAGTTGAGGACTCGTGTGTGTGATGAATATGTTCTTAATATTACTTTGCGAGATATGTTTCCGTGTGATGCTTGATTCAAACTATAATACTCTGAGAGAGAAACAAGGTGAGTCAGCCGTCTATCCAGCAACACTGTAAGTAGGCTGTTTAGGTTTTCTTATGGGTAACGCCACCTCTGTATAAAAATCACTGGCTGTGCTGTGTGCAGTCTGTGTCTAGTTTGCATTGTTGTCTGCCATTGTAGTGTTGGGCAGTGGCAGCTGGATGTGAACAGCACATAGCGTTGCGCAGTTGGAGGTGAGCCGCCAGCAGTGGTGGATGTGGGGAGAGAGATGGCGGAGTATTGTAATTTGTCATGAACTGCTATATATATTATGACTATTAAGGTAAATACATTGTTTGTTCTCTATTAATATCTTTCATTTGCTAACTATGCCTATCAGTAGCTAGTGCCTTCCGTAGTTTGAATCTTTTACTTAGCTGGCAGTAGTGGCGCTCGCTGTATTGCAGTAGCTTGAGTAACGAAGATTTTTGTGAGGTAAGTGATTTGTGAAAGGTATAGTTTAATGTTAGTCAGGGCCATTCTTTTGTAGGGAATTTTGAAAGTCAGATTGCGTTGCGCTAACAAAATATTGTGTGTCACGTTAAGCACAGTCTTGTATAAATTTTTCTAAGGGGACGTTTCATATGTCGACCCTTAGCCGAAAATACTTCACTGGAATCTTCTGATTTTTTCCTGTAGTTTGTGTAATTAGTGTAGCTTTTGTTTATTGCTAGCGCGTAATTGTAGAGAGAATCTCCTTTGTTGTTGCAGTCTTTCATTGTGGTACAGTAAAACAGTTGTAGCATGCATGCAGTTTTACACCAAGTATTTCTCAGCAGCGCGTGCAATTAACTAGATATTTTTTCAGTGCTATGTTAATGTGTTCTCTTATTTTTGCTCTTCAAATTGTGCTTTTCTGTGTTATCGTGTGAAATATTGTGGCAATAATGGCGTGTGAAAAACGTAACACTAGGCTCCAAAGTAAACTGAGAAATAATAGTGACGACAAGCGTAGCTTATCAGCGCCGCCGAGTAATGAATTTACTAATGTTCAAAGTAGTAATTTGGTAACTGTGCATAGGGAAATGGAACGGGCGTCAAATAATGGTGTAGACAGTGAAACAGGTAGTGAACAGGGAAGCATTATCGATCGATCGGTCGGCAACAGCTCGCCTCGGGAATCGGGAATGACAGAACACAATATTGCAAATACTGTAGACTCAGGTTTTGGGTTCTCACCGTTTTCTTGTCAAAATGTGAATGTTGCCGGTGCAAATTCACTGCCGAAAAGCACTGAGGAATATGTTTCAGACACCAATGCATTGTTATTACAATTAATACAACAAATGGGACAAACACAGCAAAATCTTCAGTAGTTAGACACAATGGAACAAAATCAGAGACAAACACAGCAAAAGCTTCAAAAGTTAGACACAATGGAACAACACCAGAGACAAACACAGCAACAGATAGACGCAATGGAACAAAATCTTCACACCACGCTTGAACAAACACGTGAAGATTGAACTACTGAGTTACATAACATCGAATCGAAATGTCAAAAAGTCTGTAATGACGTAAAAACACAAAGTTGTGAGCATTTCCAACCTATTATTTCGCGTCATGAAAATGCATTACAGAATCATGAAGCAGCCATAAAAGAACTGCAAACTATTGTTCATGAAAATCACAACACCTTGCAAGCTAAAATTGACTCAGTTGCATCTACCGATTCGGTTACGCAACTTGCAAAAACTCAAGAAAACTTAAAGGACACAGTAGATACGATTTCAACACAAATGGACACTCTGAAACTTGGTTCAGAAAAACACACTGAGGAAATGTGTTCACTATCGGAGAAAGTAGCCGAACTTTCGGATAAGGTCACTAACTTATCTACAAAGGCAGATGATGATCTGAATGACACAAGACCTGTAGCCTTCACTGACACAGAAGAGTATGAACAAATTAGAAAATTCAAACAGAATCAAAATCAAATCAATACACAGTACAAAAGAGAAATCCGGGAAGTACAAGATCAGCTGACACAGGTAATACAGGAATTACGTATTTCAGAGGATACTCGCGCCCCAATACGGGAAGAGGGACACAGAAATACGGAACAGCCACAAAATAATAACACAGGGCATTTCGGAAGTTATGAAAGAAATTGGCAATGTGCACCGAATCTTGAGATGGAACGGCCGACACGACCTAACAATGACCGATATGCGACTCGCCGACATGATGATTTTGACTATAAGCTGTTCATTACTACACGTAAATTCAAAACATTTAAGAATTCTAGCAACGACATTCATCCACAAGCATGGCTCCATCAATTCTCGCATTGTTTTCCTCCCAACTGGTCGTTAGAACACAGATTAGAATTTATGTGTGGCTACTTGGAGAATGAACCAGCTGTAAGAATGCGATCGGTAATTCACGATTGCCACAGTGAAGGAGAGTTTTACCATGCCTTCCTCTCAGCATATTGGTCTCAAGCCACACAAGACCGAGTAAAACGTAGCATCATAATGGTGAAACGTTTCGAACAATCTGAATTTTCCAGTCTTATGAAATATTTTGAAGACATGTTGCATAAGAATCAGTATCTTTCAAACCCATACAGCCCCTCAGAACTCATCCGCATTTGCTTAATCAAACTGCCTGAACATTTACGACATATTATTTTGGCAGGACGTTGCAAAGACGACATTGAAGCATTTCATGGACTCTTACAAGAATTAGAAATTGACACTGACAATCGCGGAACGCGAAACCAGGAACACAACAATTACAGGTCACATCCGTCGCAATTCCGCGATGAAAGAAGTAATAACTTGACACAACAAGGCTATTCTCACAACACAAATCGTGACCAAAACAGACACCACCCGTATGACAACCGTTGGCAGAGTAGTAATAACTACAGGGAAAGATCACCTCTCCGTGGTAATGACTATCGCAGAGACAATAAGAGAAACAGACAATATGGGAACCAAAATAAATACTATCAAGGGAGACAGAATAACTTTAGACGCAACGGACCAGCGCGCAGTTATGATTCAGGGAGAAATTCTCCACCATGTGACCGACAAGAAAGAAACTATGGAATCTACTGACATGACAACAGACGATATGATCGTAACGACAGACCTGAATTGCATCAGAACTGGCGGGATTCAAACAGAGCAGGGCCCTCTCGTCACGGTGAATTTGTAGAAGTTAGGTCACCAAATCCCAATAACGACGCGCGCCAACAAAGAGACAATAGGCAATGACTCACACCGCTGGCAGCAACAAAACGTACTTATGAAACTGATGACGCAGCTGCCGTAGCTAGTAATTACGTAAAAATGGAAGACATTAGGGACATCTTACTCCAGGAACACGACGTAAAACTTAACAACATTGCATATCCTGTGATTCACATTACTGTAAATGACGTAAAATTTACGGCAGTACTTGACTCTGGCAGTCCCATCTCAGTAATTAGTGAAACAGCCTTTAGCAAATGCAACAAATCGAACGATTGCCCCACACTTCCGTTACGTAAGATTAAATTACAAGGTGCAATCTTTGGAAAAAGTGTAGATGTACGCCAACAAACCAACTTAGAATTCTTTTGTCAAAGCCACAGCTTCTCTACGAACTTTCTTATTGTTCCATTATTGTCGACGGAAATTATATTGGAAGTAGACTTTTTGAATGAATTCAAAGCAATCTTAAACTTTCACGGTGCTGAAATAAGTTTAGAGAAGGAGGGTAAGTCAATAGCTTTGAAATTTGAAGATTAGCTCTCAAACCATGACGAGGAAATTAATCGGCTTTACCTTCTGTTAGACAACAGTTCGGAGTTTTCTAGGGAACTAGACACTAACAATCACTTTGCAAGTACTGACAGGGATGATATCGACGACATATTTGATACTAATGAGTTAATTCAAAATAAAATTCAAACAATTGAGAACCGTAATGACATTGATAGGCAGGACCTTTTTGAGATTTTACAAGCACATTCCACAGTTTTTACTCACAAAACAGGAACAATCAAGGGATTTCAATACCAATTTCGTGTTCGTGAGCATACTAAATTTTGTGTTAGACCATACGTAATTCCAGCACATTATAGGGACCGTGTTAGAACAGAAATACAATCTATGCTTGACGAGGGCATTATTGAGCCTGCAGTAAGCTCATACAACAATCCATTACATGTTGTTGAGAAGAAAAATGGATCGATCAGGCTTGTCTTAGATTCGAGACAAATCAATACTATCATTATTCCTGAAACAGACAGGCCGCAAACGTTGGAAGAACTTCTTCAAAATTTTAATGGTGTAAAAGTGTTGTCTTTCATTTATCTCAGATCCAGCTTTTATCAGATCGAACTTCATCCAGAATGTAGAAAATACACAGCTTTCCTTGGTTTCGGCGTTTGTTATCAGTTTCGGAAACTTCCCTTTGGTTTGAACATTTCTTCAGCAGCACTCATTCGCGGGCTAAATTCCATATTACCTGAGTTCTTAAAACGTCACATCACCTTATATGTGGACGATATTCTAATAGCAGAATTTTCATGGGAACTACATAATCGCATCCTCAACAGTTTGTTACGTATTTTTGCAGAATCTGGAATTACAGTTAACTTGGAAAAGTCTGAATTCGGTAGGACAAAGGTGAAGTTTTTGGGACATATTATTTCTTCTGAAGGCATTCAGCCGGATCCTTAAAAGTTAGAAGCAATCAGAGCCATTCCAGTTCCATCCACAAAAAGACAAGTCCGCAGTTTTCTAGGTCTCGTAAATTTTTACCGTCGTTTTCTGAATATGCAAATTCTTGTTACACCAAAACTTTGTTCTCTCACTGGAAAAAATACTATTTGGAACTGGGACGAACAAGCACAATTGGAATTCAATTCTTTGAAAGAAGCGTTACTTCACGCGCCAATCTTAGCTCATCCAGATCTGTCACAAGATTTCTGCCTTAGCACGGATTCTTCTAAAGTTGGTCTTGGTGCCCATTTATTTCAAGAAGCCATAGAAAATGACACTACCATTCAGAAAACCATTGCTTTTGCTAGCCGAGTGCTAACAAAATCTGAAAAAAATTATTCCGTTACTGAATTAGAAGCGTTAGCTATCGTTTGGGCATTTAACAAATTCCGTTTCTTTCTTTCTGGTAAGCACGTAAAAGTATACAGTGATCATCGTGCATTACAATTTCTTATGTCTTTAAAATTAAATCATGACAGGTTAAAATGTTGGGCATTGTTTCTGCAAGAATTCCGCTTCGCAATAGTCTACATTCCCGGCAAGGAGAACATTGTTGCGGACGCACTGTCACGCGCACCGGCTGGGCTTGAGAAAAGTACCACAGAAGGCAACCTCGAGAAAAATTTCAGTATTCTTTACATTCAGAAAGTCGCCTTTGAAAACTTCATCACCACATCTTTAAAGGACATTGCTCATGAACAAGATAAAGATCCGATTTGGAAAGACATCAAGAGCAAATGGCATGAAAAGACACACACACAGATTCGGCATTATTATCTGGTTAGAAACAACATACTGTTCAAACGCTGCACTATCGATGACAAGCTATGGGTACTTTGCATTCCTGACGATTTTGTTAATAAGCTCATTTGGTACATTCATTTCAGCTACGCACATTTTGGTCCACGAAAATGTTATCATATTCTTCGAACGACTTGTTATTCTAACAATATGGAAAAAAGAATTCGTAGAGTCTGGTCTATTTGTAAACTTTGTCAAAAGGCGAAACCATCTACTGTCTCACATCGTGCTCCGTTGTTTCCTACTATTCCTTCTAAATTAAAAGAATTTGCTGCTGTTGATCTCTTGGGACCGCTTGTCAGAACATCCAATGGATTTTCGTACGTTCTAGTCGCTGTTGAACTTACTTCAAAATTTGTTTCTTTTACTCCGTTACGTAAAGCCACTGGACGATCTGTCTCCAACGCCTTTGTTAAAAATTTCTTACGTGAAGTTGGCCACGTTGCTAAAGTCATTTCAGATAACGGACCGCAATTTAGATCTGCTGTTTGGTCACGCACGCTTCGGAATCATAAAATCAAACCTGTTTTTATTTCATTGTACTCAACACATTGCAACCCGTCTGAACGGATTATGAAAGAAATCAATAAGCTTTGCAGACTTTATTGTCACAGAAAGCATCAGCATTGGGACAGATATCTACAATTATTTCAAAATGTGCTGAATGAAATGCCTCATGATACTGCTTTACCACCTACTCTTGTACTGAAGAATGAAGAACCACCGAACAGAATCAGACAGCTTGTACCTTTCCCGAATACACATAAACTTCGACACAAAGACATAATTGATTTGGCTCTTAAAAATATAAAATCTGCAGCAGACAAAAGGAGAGAACTACACGGTAAAGCAAATGCAAAGAAATTATATATTGGTCAGAAAGTTCTCATTAAAGCTCATTCATTGTCACATAAGAAGAAACACTTGAGTCACAAATTCTTTCTAGTTTACAATGGACCTTACAGAATCCGACGTATACCACATGATAATTGCGTTGAAGTTGAAACTCTGCGTACTAGGAAGAGTAAAGGTTTACACCACATTTCACATGTAAAACCGTTTATTGAAAGATAATCTGCTTTTTAACTTTGTCATTGCCATAAAACTTTTCACTTTACATTACTAGTATGCTTGTCAGACTTAGAATCTGTTAACATGCAACAATGTTTGAAGTTAAATATCCAGTCAAGAACCAAGAGAACTTATTGAAACAGAAATGACGAATGCATTGTTATAGTGAACAGACGTCACAGTGTTATTGTGTGTGTACATTCTTGCTTGTTAGTTGCACGATTACGTAACGACTATAAGGCTCACATACTTAGAACATTTACCAGTACTGCTAATGAGATTTTAATGGAACATTTTGGTTTACTTGAAAATACATTCTGGATTTAAAGTACTTTCTGTGGAATTAATGATGACTTAGCATTTGGTTTCTTTGACAGATACACGATTATATCACGACGCTACTAATGAGTGACAACTTACAATGTTGCTTTTGCAGTGTATCTGTTTTATATCCGCACAGTTTTTCTGAATTCTTCTGGAAAGCAAAACATGTTTTAGTAGTAAGCTACAATGTGAGGGCCTTTTTCGTAGCACAACAATACTTTACAATATAGTATTTTCTTGATCACAGTAATGTACATAATAATTACGATATCTATACACAAAGCATTTCACTTTCGTTATTGATGGGGTAAGTACATTGACTTCTGCAGAACTTAGCTTTCGGAGGACGATAATTATGACACTTCCACAGAATTATCTTACAGCAAGACGCACATTTAGCGCTACAGGACACGCATTTGAGTGATTAATTTTGTACTTAAAACATTTATTTTTAAAGATATTTGAAGTACAATGATACGAAGTTTTTCCATGATACATTTCATTCCATTGCTGTAATCTGTAACACCTGAGGGTATAATTACATTAATCCTCATGGGGGTACACGCTTACTTTGTGTACCATGTGTGTGGCAACCACAAGGAACCCTAGCTAATATGGTATTTGCTTATACAACTTTACACATCGGTACCATATTTCTCTAACACACAAATTACACAGCTATCTGATCATTTAACTGAGAGATAAACATTTTTTTACTACATCAGTGTCACATGTTTACGCAATACACAGTTGGGTAACTTCACACTTATGAAACTGTATTTTGTCTGTTCTTTGTAAACTGTTCATAATTTTTCGGAACCATTGTGATACTATGAGAGCTTTGAATGATATATTTGGTATGGGATCATGAGTTTTAAAGTACGTTTGAGGTAGAAGACACTATTGAAATGAGCAGAGAATTTTTTTTAGGTTTTGAAATTATTACAGAAAGGTACGACGTTTTTGAGATTTGACTGAGGTGTTATGATGTTATTATTACGACGACGATGTGTACTATGCTGTTGAGATATGTTTATGATCAATAAGATGATCTACATCTACATCTACATTGATACTCCGCAAGCCACCCAACGGTGTGTGGCGGAGGGCACTTTACGTGCCACTGTCATTACGTCCCTTTCCTGTTCCAGTCGCGTATGGTTCGCGGGAAGAACGACTGTCTGAAAGCCGCCGTGCGCGCTCTAATCTCTCTAATTTTACATTCGTGATCTCCTCGAGAAGTATAAATAGGGGGAAGCAATATATTCGATACCTCATCCAGAAACGCACCCTCTCGAAACCTGGCGAGCAAGCTACACCGCGATGCAGAGCGCCTCTCTTGCAGAGTCTGCCACTTGAGTTTATTAAACATCTCCGTAACGCTATCACGGTTACCAAATAACCCAGTGACGAAACGCGCCGCTCTTCTTTGGATCTTCTCTATCTCCTCCGTCAACCCGACCTGGTATGGATCCCACACTGATGAGCAATACTCAAGTATAGGTCGAACGAGTGTTTTGTAAGCCACCTCCTTTGTTGATGGACTACATTTTCTAAGCACTCTCCCAATGAATCTCAACCTGGTACCCGCCTTACCAACAATTAGTTTTATATGATCATTCCACTTCAAATCGTTCCGTACGCATACTCCCAGATATTTTACAGAAGTAACTGCTACCAGTGTTTGTTCCGCTATCATATAATCATACAATAAAGGATCCTTCTTTCTATGTATTCGCAATACATTACATTTGTCTATGTTAAGGGTCAGTTGCCACTCCCTGCACCAAGTGCCTATCCGCTGCAGATCTTCCTGTATTTCGCTACAATTTTCTAATGCAGCAACTTCTCTGTATACTACAGCATGATGCTACCGTATATGAGGAATAAGAAGTATGTTGGAAACCAAGAATAGTACTTTAAGAGTTATGAAATGTGCGTAAATGCGTGACTGTATCACAATGCTGACAAATATTTTATTTGGACACTTATATTTATAGGATTTTCTTTCTACAGATTTGCAACGCTAATTCTTGACCTGTGAAATATTTTTATGTGAGACTGTCACTATAGCGGAAACTGCTGTCGTAAATATTTCCGTAAGAAAGTTAAGTGACCACCTGCACGTAATGCGTCGCGGGCACCCACCTGGGCGACAGCCAGCCGAAAAAAAGCCATTAGCCTTTCAGCGGCACAGGTAGAAAAAAAGAAAGGGGAGGCCATTGTCCTCGCTATTGACATTTCCTTGTTGAAAGGATACTGTGGAGCTCGTAATTTATGATATTTACTAAAATGCCTAATGAAATGATTAGAAACATTTTACATCTATTGTCTTTGTAGTTAAGAGATTGCTCATTTTGTTTAATATCTGGTTTCCAGCTGTGTTGCAGCATTGGTTTCATAAAATAAAATTAAATGCATTTGCTAATGTGAACACTTTCTGTCAACAGATCTATTAAATAATAATTTTGTGATCCACATTCTTCAAAAAAGGAGCACTTGGAAAGGAAAGAACAATAAGAAGGGACTAGTAACAGTAACTGCATACATAATATTCTTTTCAAGTACATGGTAATATTTTTTTTACAATAAGTTGTTGTGGTGCACCACTTTAATTACATAGACATTAAGATGTGATTATACATTTCCCTTGTCTGCATTGTTATCTTTAGTGTACTATTTTTTTCTGCTTGAGCTATGTCATGTTTAGGTATTTCATTTTCTGCTGCTGTTTGCCAGGCATAGTGCTACTGAATTTTAATTTGTGTTACTCTGCTAAGCCAGTTTACTACCGATTTATTTTTCTTGTTTGTTGCTCATTGCCTCATATTAGTTGTAATATTGCAATTGCTCTGCTAATTTATGCTGCTTGCTTTGGCATTTGTATTTTTGTCATTGCTGTTTGTGTTAATTGTTTTGTGCTGCTGCATTGCCTCGTCCCTTAGTTTAGCATCTGAGCTCAGTAGATTTAAGTTAGCTTAAGAGGGGGTAGACTATATAAGAGAATGAGTTGCGATGAATTGGAAGAAATGCATTGAGAAGATATAAGAAGCAGATTTGGCAAAAACGAGTATTGTGCACTGAGAAATAATTATTTTGAAAGAAATATGAATAGAATACAGAAAGCAGGTATAGATAGGACTTTTTCGGAATAATGATGAATGAAGGGAGATCTCCAAGAAGTAAAGAAAGTTTTGTTTGCAAAATACTGCAGTAAAACAAACCCTGTCCTTTCCTTTTGTATTGTTATGCTATGTGTTTGTGTACCCTTGTGTATTTGTGTACTTCCTGTCTTTATGTGTTTATCTGATAAGACTTATGTTGTAGAATTTTTCTAGTACTAAGCTACATTCACTATGATGATGAATACTGTTATCCTCAAATATAATTTGCGTTTATAATATGTTATTTACTTTGTGAAGATGTTTAGACATTATTTATTCTGTTCTGTTTTAATGCTCATATGTAAAGTTGATGTTTCGAAAGTTATTCGATCTTTTATGTATGTACTTATGTCATAATTCCTGTAACACTGATGTATATGTTATTTCGATACAAATGTTATCCATATTGTTATGTTCTTTAATGATGTATTTTGTACCTTTGTAATTGTATTTTCATGTTGTAAACTTATAACTGTATAGACACCAGTTCTTCAAATTAAGTTACATTTCACTGCACACGTTTCTGTTGGTCATAGTATATGGACAGTATGTGAGAAGTAGGGACTGATAGTGTTTGCACGTGTGTTAATGATTCAGTAAGGGACTGGATAACAGCATTGCTGGTTCTAAGGACAATTCCAGAAACTTTGTGAGTGCACAAGTGGTGGTTTATGGACTTGCTATATTGTCCGCAAGACTCTTCAATGGTGATTGTGCACCTGCACAGTCACAACAAGTGGCTCCTGGCCATTTCTACAAGGACTACAGTGGGTCTACACCTTTGCTGACTCACCAGTACCATTATTTCTACAAGGACTGCAGTGGGTCTGCACCTCTGGTGGCCCACCAATACCGTAATCTCTACCAGGACTATAGTGGGTCTACTCTGTGATGACCTACCAATATTCTTCAAAACTTCGACTGACTCTGCTGTGGGTTTGCTCTGTTGTGGCCCATTACCTGTCTGCATGTCAAGAGTCAGCACTGTCTTTCCGTTGGAAGGACAACACTACTTCTTCAAGACTGCACGGAAATCCACTACTTCTGTGTGCATTCTCTTTTACTGTTCAGACTTTGAAAAATAAGAAAAACACTGTAATTTTACTGTGATGAATCAGGACTGTCTGTATAGACTGTGAGAAAATTTTAGCTTTTGACCAACATTGTATCAATAAGTGTGTGCATTTGATATCTTTGTTATTGTAATTATGAAAAATTTTTTCAAATCATTAGTGGCCACTGCCCAAAACAATTTGTAAAATTTTTTGTGGGGAGCATGGGGGCTATGTAAGTAGGCTGTTTAAGTTTTCTTATGGGTAACGCCACCTCTGTATAAAAATCACTGGCTGTGCTGTGTGCAGTCTGTGTCTAGTTTGCATTGTTGTCTGCCATTGTAGTGTTGGGCAGCGGCAGCTGGATGTGAACAGCGCATAGCGTTGCGCAGTTGGAGGTGAGCCGCCAGCAGTGGTGGATGTGGGGAGAGAGATGGCGGAGTATTGTAATTTGTCATGAACTGCTATATATATTATGACTATTAAGGTAAATACATTGTTTGTTCTCTATTAATATCTTTCATTTGCTAACTATGCCTATCAGTAGCTAGTGCCTTCCGTAGTTTGAATCTTTTACTTAGCTGGCAGTAGTGGCGCTCGCTGTATTGCAGTAGCTTGAGTAACAAAGATTTTTGTGAGGTAAGTGATTTGTGAAAGGTATAGTTTAATGTTAGTCAGGGCCATTCTTTTGTAGGGAATTTTGAAAGTCAGATTGCGTTGCGCTAACAAACTATTGTGTCTCAGGTTAAGCACAGTCTTGTATAAATTTTTCTAAGGGGACGTTTCAACACCACTTGGCTTGCATTGCACAGGAAGACGTGCATATATCTCCAGAGTTCATAGTAGGAAAGTTGAATTACGAAGTGGGGCAGTGTCGTGTGAAACTGGGATAAATACTAATTGAAGTGGGAAAGCTGAAAGTGATAATGTTGTGACTATTCCCTGTGTTGTATTTCATGTTGTAGTGTGGTGTATGTCATGTAATTTAAGTATGTGTGGTTTGCATGGGAGAGTAGCAAGGTAGTTTCAGAGGTAGTGGGTTATGCGTGTTCCTTTTGTACTGCTCAGTCTGGAGGAAAGTTTCGTGATGATGATTGTGAGAGTCGAAGTGTGAGAAATAATAAAAGATCCACCATCCTATCCAGAAAGTGCACTGTAGCGTTAAATAATTTCGAGACCGTAAGATAGAGAATCACCAATGTAAAGCCATGCCCACTGGGCGGAATTTCTCATGTGTTATTGTTGTAGGTTATGGAGTTTGTGTGTTTAGGTTATAGAATTTATCTGAATAAATAAGATAGTGAAAAGAAAATGATTGGTGACCTTTTCCTTCGAATTGTATGTTGTCATGATGTCCAGAATTTATAATGTGTGAGCCACTCATATTCAGTGCGATGGCCACGTGTTGATAAAAGCCGTTAAATAAAAAAAAAAGGGAAATGTGGTATTGCCAGTGGGTAGTGAACAGTCAGAGTCAGAGTTCTGTAAATTACTGATAGATGTGCGTTTCCATTGCGTATTACTCATATAGGAGGATAATTTGTGACTTAATTGTGAGTACGAGAGTTCATGTTACTCGATAAATAAGAATTAATCCACTCGCTTGGCAGACCACTCATCTTGCAGGCCTGACTGCTTGATGCCACAGTATGAGCAAGGCATGTGGGTGCCTCTCATAATTTCGACCCTCCCAGGATTGTGCTGTTCGAGTTTGCTGTTAAGATTTTTTTTTTGGTGGGATATATTGTGATAGCGCTAAGAAGTAAAATTTATTTGTTTGCAATTTCTTTCTGGATTGGTGAGGTTCTTTTATTTTTTTTTTTTTGTAATTAATTGCTATATCGTTCAAGGCTGGAAGATCGTTGTATAATTTATTTATTTTTTGCGTAATGTCCGTAGTAGCTAGGTCGCAGTCGAAAAGTGTAGTCACCATGGAGGAGAGTGATTCTGGGGTGAATGTAGCAGTGGAACAGGAAGTAGGTGTCGACTGTGGGTTAATGAGCGAGAACAGTAAACACTCGGAAGGGGCTTAATTTTTCATCGGACTGTGGCTAGGTGATCCTTTAGGCAGCGGGCTTTGTCCACAATCGGGGGCTTTTCCAGACGATGCGGGCGAGCCGGGACTAGGTCAGGTATGAAGTGAAAGTGTAACTATATGCAGTGAAAGTGTAACTACCCTTAGCGAAGCTACGGTTTCTCAGGCGAATGAGGTGAGCGCACCGAAAGTAGCAAATGACAATGTGCTACTGCAGTTTTTACAGAGCATGGATAAAGATAATAAGGAGAGAGATAGGGAAACTTACGAAAGATTGGAAGCGATGGATAAAGATACTAAGGAAAGATTGGAAGCGATGGATAAAGATAGTAAGGAAAGATAGGAAGCGATGGATAAAGATAGTAAGGAAAGATTGGAGGCAATGAATAAGGGAAATAAAGAGGCAATGAGGAAGCTACACAGAGTTATCGATGAGCGTCTGTCCGCTGTTAATAATCGGTTAGATGAGGGGGAGAAGAATCTGGGTGCGTTGAAGCAA